>NC_138874.1:101863669-104263669 GCF_965194805.1 Balaenoptera borealis | reverse complement strand
CCATGTTCTGTAACATCATCTATGTTTTCTGCACTGACTGACATGTCCTGGGCTCCTTAACCAGACCGTGATGGGAATGCTGGGAAGGGCACAAGCACTGCTCTGTAACTGAAAACTGAAAGTTATCTAGGAGTTTGGGGCAGTAGTAATAATAATAAATCCTACCATTGGTCGTTGACTCTGTGCCAGGTGTTGCACTAGCCAAGCCCTTACCTGGATTATTTCATTTAATCCTCCCACTGTCCCAATGAGGTAGAGGTTCCTATCTCCACATACCCATAGTTGAAGGAACTGTGGCTTTACAGCAGTATAAGCATGACGACTTAGGTTTTGCAACAGGTATTGTGATAAAACTGGTATTTGAACCAGGTGTCCTAACCCCAGAGTTGGTCATCTTAACCACATCGCTACCCTCTGGGTGAAGCTGAAGCCATCTTTGGGTGCTGGTGTAGGTGGGCGTGATCAAAGGACCCAAGACTGTTTGTGGAGGTCATCACATAATCAGGCAATCATGATTATGTTTAAGATACTGATGACAGCCGGGGAGATGAATGCTCTCTATGTGGGAAAAAAATGATAATTAGGAATCAGTTAAAATATCGTCTTATACATATACTACAAATTAGTTTATAAAGTACTTTCACAGTTTATTCTCCATCCTACTAATACTTTTCTATCTCTAGTGCCTGCATTCTGTGCTAACAGCAGCCAGCTTTCTCACCACAAGGCAGGTTTATACACTTCATCTCACAATTCTCCTGCTGAGGTAGAAGCAGGGGGCACCGGGAGGAATTGGGAGATCTGGGTAGTCTAGTGGCTTTGCCAAGGCCACATGGTTAGTAAGTGGGAGCGGCCAGGGCATCTGGTCCTCAGCCCAGTGTCCCCTCCCTGCCTTATATGCCCTCCCAGGTGTGGAGAAGGTCCCTTCTTACTTCACTGTTCCCACCATATGAAGAGCAATTACATTCTTCCAAGATTTTAGGTGAATGAATTTTGGCGTTTAACAACTTGACATTTCTCCATGTCGTTAAATATTCTTTTCATTATTATTATATAAGACAAAGCTATATAATTCATGTAAATTTTTCTTACCATTGTTTATCTAAGTTTTCAATTTTATACTATTATAAATAATGTTGGGTTGACCATCTCTGCCTTCGATTATTTGACCAAACTTCTGATCATTTCCTTCAAGTATATTCCTAAAAATTAAATTACTAAGTGTAAGAATATGAACTATTTTGAAGCTTTTGATACACAGTCCCAATTTATTTTACAGAGACTTATACCTCTACCAGCAGTGTTTAAAGTATGCCTGTTTCATCATGTATATGTATAATATATATTTAATTTTTCACTAATTTGACAGACGAGGATCACTGTTTTCATATCTCTTTTATTGACTACTAGTTACACTATAGGCTTTTAATATTTTCTATTGGTCATTAGTCTATTTATCAATTGCTTCCTTGTGTATTTTGTCCCTTTCTGCACTGATACGTTAGGTTTCCCTTATTTGTATGAGCTTTCCCTATAATAAAAACAATCAACATTCTGCTGGATTTGTTGGTGACAGTTCCCTGGATTTGTCCCTCCTCTTGCTGTGGTTGCTGCTTGGTGTCTTCACTATCAATAAGGACCTTCAGGACTGGGGTGCCACTGCCTCCTGTGGTTCTTCCAACCAAGTTCTTCCTGTCACCCCGATGGATGGAAGCTATTTAAGTCAGAAGCATGACTATTAAATCATTTTATAGTCTTTTGTTAGCACATGGTGTGGTGGTAAGAAAAACAGTATACAAAGGAAGCACACCCTACGGAGCTCTGTTAAGGTATGCAGACGTAGGACATGAATCACAAATTATGACTTTCCAGATTTCAAACTCTCCAACTGAGCATGGACCAAATAATAAGTAGCTCAAATAAGGAGTAAGGGGGAGAAACACAGGATGGTGTATGGGGAAAGCAAGGCAGCAACTCCTTGAGAGGAGAAACTATAGCTTGTTTATCTGTGTCTCCTTGTGCTGTTAATATGCCCAGGACATGTCAGCTATCTGCTAAGGGCTTGCTGGAGGATGGGTAGATGGATGACCACACCCTCCTCTCCTGACTGCCACCCACTGGCTCTGTTACTTTAGACAAGTCAATTGCCCTTTTTGGGTCTCAATTTCACCATTTGGTAAAATGGTTACTGAACAGGGTTGTTGCCAAGATCCAGTGAGATAATGATATGAAAACAACCTGTGAACTATAAGGGCAAAAGAAAATATAAGTCATGCATTTTCATGGAAGTTGTGCTGTTGTTATTTACTATCTTAAAGGAAAAATTCATCGTCAAGCAGGATAAGAAGCCATGGTTTTTCTCAGATGATTAGTCTGGTTTCTTTTCATTCTCCCTCTCCCTCTTGCCCCTGACCTGTGATATACATCTAAATGTCCCTAAAACACAGGCTTTGTAGTCATTCAACTTCACTTCCTATGGTAGCCAGCACAGCCTGCTGAACAAAATTATGAAAAGTCTGCAGGAAAATTCTGTTATACACACATACATTCTGTATAATACATTAAAGGTTAGCATGCACTATTGATTAATGACCTGCCCTTGCTTTGTGCGATGGGGTGTGCTGGTCATCAGGCAGAGCTTCACAGATATGATGCTGGGTACTGACAACAAGCAGGAATTGCCTGGTGTGCAGGTGGGGAGGGTAAAAGGGTGGTTCGGTTACTGGAAGAGCACGTACAAAGGTCTCGAGGTGTGAAGGAGCATGGCGTGGGTCCTGGATGGCTTCTCTGAGAGGTGGAGATGGGTGCTGGGGAAAACAACCTGTCAAAAATTCATCCACCCAGAACAATCAAATTGAGCACCCTTAACACAGCTCTTAAAAAGTAAACGAGGTCTGGGTAAAGGGTATAAGGGCAAAGAATGAAGCTGAGAATGTAGGAACAACAATTTCTTTCCTCTGTTATCACAGCCCTGATCCCTCAGCACAATATTCTTGTGGTTTAGGCGTCCTGTCTCATAGGAAAGTGACCTGAGGAGGATGTGTTAATGACCCTTAAATTGTTTTTGGTTGCTTTTCACCAGGTAACTGGTGCTAAGAGATCAGGTGACTCCAAAGAGGGACCCTTTAAAGGTGAAACTTCTCGATGCCCAACCCTTCCCAAATCAGGTTGCAACATCCCAAGTAGAAGATGATTTTCCATTTATTTGCTTACTCTTAATGTCCACTGAGTGAAGTAGAAACTCATTTATTCTTAACTCTCCCATCTACTTTATTTAGGGAAGGTAAGGCTTAATTAATAATGCTTCAAACATCCTTCTGGCTTGGTATCACTAACCACTACAATGTTACGTCTGATTAGCTGTATGTTTTAACTGAAGCATACATTTTACCTGAATTTAAACACACCATATTTCCTCTCCTCTTCCAAGGCAAGATGATCATTCTAATATTTTAAAGAATCTCTCGAACAATGGGTGACACTTGCTCTTCCCCAGCCCCAATTTTTCCCATTTATCAAAGTGAGAAAAAAAAAACCACACAGAGAGAACTTTAAGTCATCTCCTCTCTTTGGCATGTTTGGGGCCAGGAAAGAAGAAGGGTTTTGTTGGAAGGCTGCGTGCAGTGGAAGCAATGGAAGACAAAGCTGGAGAGTTAGGGTAGGATCAGATTTTGAAGAGCCTCTACTGAAGAGTTTGGCCTCTATCTTGTAGGCAGGCTTGATGGCTATTTTGGAAATCAAATGTGTTTCAGTAAAAGAGAAAAGTGAAACACTGGTTGCTGAGTGCAGTATGAAGCAGAAAAGCTACCGCCACTCACATTTTCTGTGTGAGGAAACTGAGGCACAGAGAGAATCAGAAATTTGCAGAGGACTCACAGCTACACGGCAGATCTGACTCCGACAGCTTTACTTCCCTGCTGCCTTCGATTCTTTTCAATGACAAGGAACAAGGAAGAAGAGACGTGGGGACCGGCACAGGGAGAAGGAGAACAGGGTCATTATTAGCCACGTCCATTAGCAACTCACATGACATCCTGAAAGGATTCCTTGCCTGTAGCAATTTTCTTAAAATTTTTTTCTGAATAAAAAGTAGAGAAAACAGAAACAAATATGGGATAGAAAAATATCAGTATGGATGTGCAGACACCTCACACACGTTTCTGCGAACATAGCTGTCGCTCCCATTAAGGGTCTCTCCTACAGGGTATTATTATCAAGAGAATAAAGAAAGACAGTGAATCATACAACTTCCCTATCATTAGGTTTAAGGGTAAAGTAATGAGTAGGAAGAGGTGGCAGCGTCAGCTTTAGAGGCAGAACGTAAGGTACGTTAGGGGAGCCTTAGGGGGAACACAGCAAGAGGAGGCGAACTTGCCTCTGGAGATCACTCAGAGGCCCCAAGGGGTCTACTCGCCTCGGCTTTGCCAAGTGCCTCCGTGGTGGGCAGAACGATGCCAGCTCTCCAAAGACGCCCACTCCACGTCCTCATCTCTGGAATCTATTTTACATGGCAAAAGGGACTGATGTGATCAAATGAAAGATTTTGAGATGGGGAGACAATCCTGGATTATCTGGCGGGGGGGGGGGGGGCATATAATCACAAGGTCCTGAAAAGTGGAAGAGAAGAGGGAAGGGCTGGTCAGAGTGATGCAGTGTGAGAAAGACCCCACCAGACACTGCTGGCTTTGAAGGTGGAAGAGAGGGGAGGGGTTGGGGGGGGGGTCAACTGCCAGCAGCCTCTAGAGGCTAGAAGAGGTGAGGAAGCAGGTTCTCCCCCTAGAGCCTCCAGAAGAAATGCAGCTCTTCAGACGTGTTTTAGATTTCTGGCCTCCAAAACTGTAAGATAATAAATTTGCCTTGCAAGCCACCTGGTTTGTGGTAATTTGTTACAGCAGCGTTAGGAAACCAAAGAGCCTCCGACACGCTCAGAACTGTAAGAGGTGCTGAGAGGGAGTCATGGGATATTCAAAATAATGCAAATGGGCCAAGGGCTCTGGTTTTATGTATTCATAGAATCCAAGTTTTCTGGACCCCAGATGTGTCATCATCCTTCAGGAGTTTATGATCTGGGCGGCGAGCTAGTTCATCCGTCACTTCCAGCCCTCCCCCCCTCCCCTAGTTCATCCATCACTCCCTCTCCTCCCCTCTCTTTTCCCTCTTCCTGATACTGCTGTTTACTGCTGCTTCTTACAGGAAGTATTTCTCAGAATTACCAAGTCAGAAAATGGAGGAGTAATAATTCAAGTATTTCCATGGCAGTACTTAGGAAAAATACCTATTGATTTTTAAAAATTGGTTACTTATGAAACTCATAAATCAGACAATGTACACTTTGTTCTTTGCTTCATTCAGCATGGCTTCTGCTACAAGTACAGGGAAGCAGGCTGCTTGCTGTGCAGTTTGTTAAGGATTGAAGTGAAGTGAGTCGTAACAAGCCTCCTTTAAGACCTTCATAAACACTTCTATATGTCATACCAAACACAGTAAAATGTACTGACATGAAATATTTATTATACAGTATTTGAAAAGCTTTTTATAATTTTATTTAAAAATATTTACTATAATATCTCATAGAACACATGATTGATTATGATTATTCAGTGATGATCCTGCCTACTGAGGAATTCTAATGAAGTAGGCAAATTAAACCTAGATTGTTCGCAAGTGTACTGAAATGTTTATGAATGCTAAATTGAATAGTTAATAAAGTTGGCATTATATTACATTGGGTAGATATTCCTTAATTTAAGTTTTATTGTTTTCTTATTTTAGAGTAGAATTTTTGTTTCTGTTCTTAAACATTTTCTACGCCCAAGGCACTGTGCCCACAATGCTGCTAGATAAGACGGTCCCGTGTACCAACACCACGGCCACAACACACGGAGCTCAACTACACCAGCGCTTCTTCTATAATGTACACATCCCACGACGGAAGAGTTAAGGTTACTATGGAAACCATAACACAAAATCTAGCACTGAATGATTGCAAATTCAATCCGCTTGCTTTTGCAACTCCCTTTTCAGTGATATGATCATCATTTTCATTAATGGGAGTCAGCACAGTGCAAGGATCAAGAGAACGGACTTCAAAGCCAGGCAACGTTGAGCTCCATTCTGGCTCTACCACTTTCTTAGCCATATGACTTTGGTTAGGTCACTTAAGCTCACTATGCCTCAGATTCCCCATCTATAAAATGGGGGTAATGAGAGTAGCTGTCTCAGAGGATCAAGAGGATGAAGTGGGTTGATATTTACAAAGCACTTACAACAGAGACTGGTACATATAAGTGTTCTATATGTGTTTCCTGAATTAAAAAATAGTATTTATTCAGAAGTTACTGAGTTTGACTACATGGCCCCCATTGTGAAGATGAAGACTAGGGTACAATTCCTGTCCTCAGGGCCCTGAAAGTCTAATGGGAGGTGTGTGCTGGAGCAGAGGTGTAAACAAAGTAATATAAAACACTGGAAAGTGTTTCATTTTAATAATAAAAACCACTTTACCCAGTTATAGTTGAAATTGTTTAAAATAATTAAAGTATCTCCAAATATTGAAAATAAAATTAATCAAAACATTTATTAAGTACCTATTTTGTTTGCTGTCCTGTATGGTCCACTGTGACTGCTTTGTATAAAGGCATATAGAGAGCTGCTCTGTGCCAGGGGCTTTAAAAATTTTATTTAACTCTCTCAATCTTGCAACAAAGTTTGAGTTATGTATAATCACTCTCATTTTACAAAAAAGTTACCTGAGTCTCAAATATGTTAAGGCAGAGAAGAATTTGAATCCAGATAAAACTCTCTGGCTTAAAGCTAATTTTACTGTTGCTGAATCAGTGATTTTCAAACTTTATTAGCAGAAAACTAGCTTTAAAAAAATCATACTTTGTTAAATGAATTATTTTACTAGTATAAATATAAATTCTGTTTATAGCCTTTTAAACAGTTAGTTATAACAGTAAACATTTGTCATAAAGTCAGTCAATGAAAATAATGGCTATAGTGACGAATTTGAAATCAGAGGTTATAGATGACACTCACAGTTATACTGGTCTCACAGCCTGACTTATTTCTGCTTTTCTTTTTTTTGCATAGTATTTAGAAAATCCTGCATCACATAGTTGTAAATTATAACAGATTTTTAACAGGTCACCTTGTAAACCAGGCTATTCTTCAATTAAAGTCATATAGAAGCTTGAATGACATGAGTAGGAATTAAATTCTATTAAATTCTATTTTATTACAACAGTTGTTTATCAACCCCCTTCTATATGTTAGGCACAGTGCTGGATGCCAGAAACTCCATGGTGCACATGACAGACGTAGTTCTTGGCCTCAGGATAAGTGCTTTGAAAGGAGAAGTACTGGGTCAAGAAAATTCACTGGAGTGGAACATTTACACAGATGGATTTTTCCCCATAGATATAAATGTATGGGGTCTAATTAACCTCTTATGGAAAGATTTTTCCCAGTTGAATTTATTCTCACAGATCATGAATTCTGGGCATCAGGCATAGACTGACTGGAATCCTTGGGAGACTAAAACCAAGATTTTCTCCATCTATCCTCCTTCACTCACTTACCACTGAATCCCTGCTGTGGTTTTGGTAACCCGGGGGGGTGGGATAATTACTTTAGGGGCTGGGGACAAGCTCCATTTCTACTGTGGATAAGTATGAGGTCAGGGTTGTAATAATCTCAAGGTTCCTATGAACTTTTTGGACTCTTTCAAAATTATGCTGAAGTACTGAAGGAACTACATCCATCCTATTTCCGGACAGTCCAGGATGAAGCTGCTACGGAAACCCTAACTTCCCGTAGGTATCAAGAACCCCAGTAGCTGGCACTGAACAACATAAAAAATTGGAGAGAGTGCACTCTAGATTTAAAATTTTTTTTTAATTCAGTAGGGCAAGAGGGGCAAGAGAACCTGATTGCAGACTTTATTTTCTTTGAACTTCGATTTGTAAAGTAATTAAATATTTGGACTTAAATTTTTCTCCAGGAATTTGAACATGGGAATAGGTTTATATTCAAACTTAGGGCATCTTCGCGTTGGCAGTCTATTATTAAAGTGTCTTAATGGTGTTTGAGCTCTATAACCTGTTACATGCTCTATTAGAAACATGGTTATGCATAATTTGGAATGGGGAACAGTAAATGGATTTTCAGCCTTGGCTACAGCACTGCCTTGGAGCTAATTTAACTGATGTATGATTTGCATCAATTTCCGAGTTTTCGGGGGGAGGGAACAATCTGCATCGCCCATCAGTGATCCCATAATGATTCCCAAAGGAGCAGTAGTTGGTACTGGGAGATTGGCCAGAAGGAACAGATTGCTCTCATGGTTTGCTGATATCTTACCCTGAGGGCAATAACCGCACTGCAAGTGGGAAAACAAATAGCTGGGTGTGGCGGCCTACAAAGGTGCCGGTCAGATCTCCTAGCAGTGGCCTGACAGCCCTAACTGTCACCCCTCAGGTCCCTGAGGCCAGGCTTCTCCCAGGTGGTTCCCAGCCAGTGCTGAGCACGGTGGGGGTACTAGTGCAGCCCCGTTCCTGCCTGATGAGGGACTTCTCTCGCAGCTGACTGGCTTGAGGACTTCCCCACCGGCCTGACCAAAGCTTTCTGAGAATGGCGCCACACGTACCCCATCATCCTTCCTCCCCCCTCTCCTTTCAGAGGTGTCAGATGTACATCCAGGTCTGAGGCTCTCTGTACCATGCTTCCTCCCTGTATCCTTCACAGGCATTTCCCCTAATAAAGCTATTGTACATCTAATATCATCTTGGTATCAGCTTCTTAGGGGACCTGAACTAACACACTGGGGAACGTTAGGGGAAATCAAAGTACTTTAGAAACATAAAGTTAAAATGAAATGCCTATGGGGCCTCCTTATTGTCATCCCCACTTACCCCAACACCACTTTTCACTGGATACATTGCTCAAACCACTTCACAATACCAAGGATGGAAAAAAACACGGTTTTGTTGTGAGGGGAAAAAAAGGATGATTCTTTAGGGAATTCGGACCAGAGCAGATCAAGGTTGAATTGGATCCCAAGACAAAAGAGAGGATATTAAAGGTGATAAATAAAGGACAGGGATATGGTCACATTTTAAGCTAAAAAAAGAATGCTGGTTACAGGAGTTGAATTTCTTTTGGCTCCAAAGAAAGCTGCAGGTAATGCTCTGAAGCAGGGCATTTGTCACAGTTAAGAAAGGAAGGAATTCAAGTAGGAAACATCTCAGAAGCATTTTCCGGGTCAGTATGAATAGTAACAGCATTCCAGAGATAGTGCTAAGCAGTCATTGGAAGGGAGAGACTGCAGGCAGAAAATGATACTGCTGAGCCCCTCCAGGCTAAGGAAATGCAGGGCAGACTGAAAGATACCAAGGGGAGGGCTGCTAGTCAGAAGACTGCTTCTACCCTTGAAGCACGTGTTCAAAGGTTAAAATCTAATCTGAATGCAACATTCACCAGATGCAAAATGAATGTGTCAATACTTTTAAAGAAAAGATGATGGCATGGGGACCTAGTCACACTTTAAATAATTTAACTCCCAGGCAATTAACCAAAAAATAAAATAAGCAAGAAACTTCCCCAATTTGTGGCAGATATTTGTCTAAAATTTAAAACTTTCATAAGGTACGCAAGAGGGCCAAGAGGATCACAGATTCAGAGGCTACACTGTAAAGTCAGAAGCAGTTTCCAGATTTTGATAGATTTCAGGCAAGATGTGTCAAAAGGTAGGCTTGACATAGACAGCCTGTCTCCCCTGAAAATGAAGCTTCTGTGTACAGAGTTCTTCAGGTAACCAATTTCTACTTTCACCTCTGCCTCCAAAAGCAGGTCTCACAGGACTCTGCTTCAGCTATAACCTGTCAAATCCCCCAACTGCTTTTCATTACTGAATTCCTTCTGTAAGTTGTGTCATTTGTGTTACAATAACAAATTCACATCCGATTGACTTGTGGAGGAAGGAAGTGCCTCAAAATTATTCACCGATTTTCTTTAATATACAAACAACAGAAAGCGTAGGGGGAAAACACATTTGTGAATTGAGCTGTTTGCTCTTGGTGCAGCTTCTCTAGAGAAAAACATGGAGATGTTCATTCCAGATTCTGCTTTTTTTTTTTCTTTTCCACTTTCTAATATGATGGCTCCACTCATCTCCATGCAAGTGTTTCCCTTCCATTAATGTTAATGGAAGTCACTCTTGTGTATCAAGGGGAGACTAGACCCCTTTGTCTTTTTAATTGGTCCTATAAAACAATAAAGGAATGCACTATGTGAGTTCTATCTAGAAATAGATTCTGGCCATCAGTACTATGCTGCTTTAAAAAAAAAAAACACGTTTTTTTAAAAAAGAAGATAATATGTAGCTTCCTGGTTGGATACTAGCTAGAAACCAAATACATAAAAAAGTACATCAAAATTAAAGGGATAATAGGTAATTTCGTTCTTTAGGAAGGTGATGTTACTAAGTGTGTCTGCAGAGCATGAGGCAGAATACAAAGCACAAATCGCCTGTTAAGATGAAGCAATTGCAACCGCAATTTAATGGAGGACAAGAAAGCAATTAACAGTGTAAAGTCATTGATGCGAAGGATAGACCTCGAGATTAGAATCTTATTAAAACAAAGGCTGGTAAACTTGATTATAATGAGTAAAGTTGAAAGATCTCCAAAACAATCTCAGCGTGCAGCTGTGAGAAAGAAAACATAATTTACCCCAATATTATACTTTGGGCCCCATAAGCTGCTGATAACATTGGGATGTTTCACAGATCAATACCTCAAACAAACTGAACAGGTGCCACCTCGGGGACTTAATTCTGCAGGACTGGACCGAGGTTTAGAGGGGCGGTTTTTGTTTTTTCTTAATCACTACAAACTATGATAGTTCAAAGCATGATGATTTTTAGCACTGATGTTAGGAAACTTTCTAGAAGAGGAAGGCTTTTTTTTTCTCTTAAATTCTTTTCTTTTCTGGCCTTTTTATAATAACATCACTGAGACTCTTTTGCAGGCCAGTGTAAAGATATGCAGTGGTTTGAGATGAACTGAGCTGTAATCTTCTGACACTTCTCTTACTGATTCACTATTTTAAGATAAATATCATACAAGGAATAGTGAGAAATGAGGCAAAGGGCACCAGATTAAATGATGAATAAAACGCAGCCTAAAACCCTGCAATCAATTAACAGTTATAATTTTGGTTTGTCAACCCCTCCAAACTGGTATAAAAATCCTTCTTAAATAGACTCAAGAACAAATTAAAAAAATTTTTTTCACTCAAGTATGTACCAGATACTTAATTAAAATAGACTTGGGCTTCCCTGGTGGTGCAGTGGTTAAGAGTCCGCCTGCCAATGCAGGGGACATGGGTTCGAGCCCTGCTCCGGGAAGCTCCCACACGCCTCGGAGCAACTAAGCCCGTGCGCCACAACTACTGAGCCTGTGCTCTAGAGCCCTCAAGCCACAACTACTGAAGCCCGGGGGCCTAGAGCCCGTGCTCCACAACAAGAGAAGCCATCACAATGAGAAGCCCGCGCACCACAACGAAGAGTAGCCCCCGCTCACGGCAACTAGAGAAAGCCGGCACGCAGCAACGAAGACCCAATGCAGCCAAATAAATAAATAAATAAATAGGTACATAAATAAATAGATAAATAAATAAATAAATTTATAAAAAAAAATATTGAATGAGGCCCAATTTTTCCATCAATGATGGTTATAGATCACTGTATAAGTCAGATGGCACAAATCGGTGTTTTGTGAGTCAAATTTGACCTATATATGTAAATAAAACCCACATGGTGTTTTCTTTTATCATTAGGTTTCAGAATCCAATTTCCAGCTTCTTTTCCAGAAAACTGGAAAACCTGGCAGCCTGGCTCAGCGTTATCTCACAGCAAGAAGTAGCTGGAGCTGAGAGTGGTGGCCGTCCCCTTGAGAAAGTAACTGTCCTCCTCCCATTCTCTCCAGTCCCCATCGCTCCCTACTGTCGCACAGCTGACCCACTTCCCTCAGTTCACTCTCATCATAATCCATCTCGGCATTTAAGCTTTTTATATCTGTCTAGATAAACTGTATCTCCTTCTGATTAACATTTAGGGCATTTCTAACTTCATTATTATACAAAATGCTGAAATCGACAGCCTTGAATCTACCCTTGAATACTCGTTCAAATATTGTTAGTTCCTAAGAGAGACTGATAAAGTGCACTCCACATTTTGATAAATGTTGCCAAACTATCCCTCCAACAGTGCATGAGCATGGTCCTTTCTTCAAACACTGCTAACATGGATATTATGAAATTGTTTCTTTTTTGCTTATCTAATAGGTCATTAAAGGTCATATATTAGAGTCACAACTTGCATTTCTTCAATTATTAGCAAAGTTTAATACATTTTCGTATTCTGATAGGCCATTCCTATTTCTTTGTTTAGTATGTATGTTTGTCAATTCCTGTTCACTTCCTTTGCCTAGTTTCCTATTGGCACATTTATTTTTAAAAATTAATTAATCAGGGCTTCCCTGGTGGCTCAGTGGTTGAGAGTCTGCCTGCCAATGCAGGGGACACGGGTTCGAGCCCTGGTCTGGGAGGATCCCACATGCCGCGGAGCAACTAGGCCCGTGAGCCACAATTACTGAGCCTGCGCATCTGGAGCCTGTGCTCCGCTACAAGAGAGGCCACGATAATGAGAGGCCCGCGCACCGCGATGAAGAGTGGCCCCCACTTGCCGCAACTAGAGAAAGCCCGCACAGAAACGAAGACCCAACACAGCCATAAATAAATAAAATAAACAAACACAAAGTTAAAAAAAAAAAAATTAAAAAAAAAATTAATTAATGAGGATACTTTATGTTAGGAATATTGACTCTGCTATAAATGTAAATAGCTTGTCGGCTGGGTTTTAATCTTTCCCTGTGGCTCTGGTTGTGGAAGTTATGTGTCAGTATTGCAGCCACAGCCACTAGTCTTTTTCTTTGTGGGTCTTCCCAATGAAAAGTTATAAAAATGTTTACTCATATTTTGATTTAATATATTTATGTGTATCTTTTAATAGTGCTATTTTATCCATCTGGAACTTATATGAAAGTAAGGAGTGATATATGAATTCATATTTTTTAATAGTATAAGGCAACTGTCCTGATACTATTATTGAAAAATCATCCTTCTTTTACTTATTTGATATTATTATTGCCTTGAGTTACCATAAATATTTGTGCACATTTCTGTACTCTTTATTTTATTGATCTGTGCTTTAGTCTAAGCCCCACAGGGTTTTAATTTCTATAGCTTTATATTTTAATATCTAGAATAATTATTCTTTTCTCATTATTATTTTTCCAGGCTTTTACTAGATATTTTTATACCTTTATTGTTTTAAGTAAACTGTATAACCATTTTGTCAAGATATCCTTTCACCGTGCTTTCTTTGTCAGGTTTTGCGTTATAGTATAGTTATACTTGCTTCAGAAAGAGTTGACTTAGTCCTCTATGCTCTGAAATAGTTTAATTAGCATTTGAATTATTTTTTTCTTAAAGGTTTAAAACTATTTGCTTATAAAATCATGTGGATCTAGCACTATTTAGAGCATATGTTTAAAATAGCTTTCTAAAATTATTTTGTGATTACTGGTCAATTTAAGTTTTCTGACTTGTGGGTCATGAGTTTCTTTATATTAATAGTACAGCACAGGCAGAAAAATAATCCAAGAGTACATGTTATACATTAGGAAGACAACATACCATTGGATCCATAGAGAATGGGCAATATGGCTTTTTTATCCATCTGCTGACTACATTAGGGGAATGGATTAGAGAAATCCAGTTTGAGGATGATGATGGTGATGAGAATAACAGTGACAATAACACAGAGAAAGTTAACTGGGCTTCCAACATGCATCCCATTTCCTCCTTTTATGGGTCCCTTTCTTGGTTTATGGCATCCTTATCCATCTGGTTGATCAAATTAGCAAATATAAAGCCATCCTTTCTGCCTTCACGTGTGCTCTTTCCTCTGTCTGGTAACATCTCTGCTTTCTATTTGATCCACCTGACGGAACTCCTCACATCTTTCTAGACCCAGTTCAAGGACTAGCTCCAGTGGGAAGGTTTCCATGAATCCTCTTCTGCACATCACCTTTACATGACGCCCACAGAACAAAATGCCATGAGCAAAAAGGAGAGGGATAACCTAATTGTCTAAAGTCTGTTTCCTTCATAGGACATTAACATCTTTGAGCACAGGGTCGGTTCTTATTCACCTTTTACCTGCCTGGTGTTTAGCGGTGTCTTGAATTCAGCTGTGTCCCCCGTGGACCAGCGTGGATTTGTTCCTTCAATACACACAGCCACCTTGGACTTTGTACCTCTTGTTTCATTTCAGATCATGCAAATCTCTGAATATTTGTGCTAAAGTTATGAAGGTAAATTGCTCCTTTTATTTTATTGCTTTTTTAGAAATGATCTGTGGAGGAACTCAGAGAACATTAACTGTATAACAGCAATTTAAAATAAGAAGCTTTTGATGAAATTGCTTTAATTACATAGCCCACTTTGGCGTACTTCAGTTTTGATCATTATTCTGGATCTCATGCACACGGCAATTTGAGTTTTACTTAAGAAAACAAGTAAACTAGAATGACCACACACAGCTTATGAGTAAAACCACAGTTACAACTGAGCGATTAGGAGCCATTTAATTGACCTAGAGGTATAGTAATCAACCACCAGGGATAAACTAAAAGCTCATTTTGTAGACTACAAGTGTTTCTACACAGGCCCCCGTGTTGTCTCAGTCTGCCAGAAGCAAAAGTCATTATGGTTGCCTTTGTATGAACAGAAGGAGGTAGATATTTGTGGTAGATTTTAGAAGAAATGCTATTGCCACTCTCACTGTCCAGGAGTATTATGTGGTAGCATCCGGACACCACATGGTTTTGCTGTTATCTTAAACAAACAGGATAAAGATTTCTTTTGTAAGAACATACTCTTGACCATTATAATAATGCAACAATGATTAATATCTTGGTAGCTACCTCAAAAACTAATTTTCTTCAAAAAAAAAAAACAACTAATTTTCTTTGGGAGTTTTTGGAGATTGCCAGAATATTTATATTACAACTCCAGTATTTTGCAGAGGCCTGGTAAATGTCTTTGAAATTATAAAGAAGGAATAAAATTCCCTTAGGTTTTACTGCCTTACGTACATTGCACCTGTCTATAGCCAATTTCAAAGCTCTAATATTTTTGTGGAGGTGAGTCTAAAGTACTGCTTACTGGATAAATAGTGACGAGGCCAGCAAGTTCCTGAACAAAGCTCAATGTGACTTCCTAAAGAACAGCAAAGTTAAGGAAAAGCAACACGATGCCAAAGTTCTGTTCCAGTCATTAATTTCATAGCCTATAAAGCAGAAAAATATAACCATCACCTCAGTCCCATTCCTCCAACCACTTGCTGGACAGTGGGCCGTCAACAATCCCCTCTGGTGCATCTCCAATCCAAAGTTATGCCAATTAGATCATTGATTCAGTATCAATTATGTTTAAGAAACCAGGCTTTATATGCAGCATAGGAGCTAGCTCAGGGCTTCCTTGTCCCCTGAAGTCTCATTAAAATTTCCCTACATTCCTCTTGCCTCTTTCCTCATCCTGTGGAAGCATAAAGTACTTCCAAAGATTTTTGTTCATTCTTTAAGATGAGATTAGAGTGGTCTTTTAAATTTCCTTGAATTCTGGCTTCCTTGGGAAACTTTCCTTTGTCATGTTGACTCAGGTATGTAATAAAGATCCTTATTTGCTTTACATCATAAAAATATCCATACTGAGCATTTGTGAGTTCAGCAGACATTACAAAAATTATTTTTGGAGGGGGTTCCTAGGAAAAAGTCACATTTCATTCTATGTCAGCTGTCTGTCCCATTTGCTGGCCTTCCACTCCCGACTGCCATCCCTGCTGCCCAGCCCCTGCCCCCTAAATCACCTCTGGGAGCAGCCAGATCTCTGTGCTCTAAATGTAGAGCAACTCAGCTCTCCTCAGACCTGCTCCCAAAGTGTTTCTGCTAAATCCATCAGTGTGCTCAGCACAGCACAAAGTCTTCCAATTGGACAGGACTCACCCTTCTTAGAAGAAAGGTGAAATATAAATAAGAAAAAAAAGTCTGCTATATAATCTACATTTAATTTTATCCCCCCAGCTATCTTTTTTAAAAAAATTGAAGTTTAATTAACACACAACATTCCATTAGTTTCAGGTATATAACATAATGATACAATATTTGTAGATCTTGAGAAATGATCACAGGAAGTCTAGTTAACATTGGTCACCATAAATAGAATTTTTTTCTTATGATGAGAACTTTTAAGGTCTACTCTTAGCAACTTTCAAATATGTAATACAGTATTATTAACTATAGTCGCCATGCTGTATATTACATCCTGATGACTTATTTATTTTATAACTGGAAGTTTATACCTTTTGACTCCCTTCACCTGTTGTCCACCCCTCCTCTCCCCACCTCTGAGAACCACCGATCTGTTTTCTGTAACAATGAGCTCGGTTTTTTTTTTTTTTTTTTTTTTTTTAGATTCCACATATAAGCAAGATCATACAGTGTTGTCTTTGACTTATTTCACTTAGCATAATGCCCTCAGGATCCTTCCAGGTTGTCATAAATGGCAAGATTTCATTATTTTTTATGGCTGAGTAGTATTCCATTGTATATATATACCCCATCTTTTTATCCATTCATCCATTGATGGACACTTAGGTCGTTTCCATATCTTGGCTATTGTAAATGATGCTGCAGTGAAAACTGGAGTGCATATCTTTTCAAATTGGTATTTTTGTTTTCTTCAGATAAATAGCCAGAAGTGAAATTGCTGAATCATATGGTGACTCTATTTTTAATATTTTTGAGGAGCTTCCATACTGTTTTCCATAGTGGCTGTAGCAGTTTACATTTCCTCTAAAAATGCACAAGGGTTTTCTTTTCTCCACATCCTTGCTGACATTTATTATTTCTTGTCTTTTTGAAAGTAGCCATCCTAACAGGTGTGAGGTGATATCTCATTGTGGTTTTGATTTGCATTTCCATGATGATTAGTGATGTTGAGCATCTTTTTAAGTACCTAGTGGCTATTCTTCTTTGGAAAAATGTCTGTTCAGTTCCTCTGCCCATTTTTAAATCAGATTGCTTGTTTGTTTTTGCTATTGAGTTGTATGAGTTATATATTTGGGGTATTAACCCCTTATCAAATATATGACTTACAAGTATTTTCTCCCATTCTGTAGGCTGCCTTTTTATTTTGTTGGAGGTTTCCTTTGTTGTGCAGAAGCTTATTAGTTTGACGTAGTTCCACCTGTTTATTTTCACTTTTGCTGCTTGTGCTTTTGGTGTCATTCATATATATATATATATATTTATTTATTTACTTATTTCTGGTCTCTCTATTCTGTTCCACTGAACTATGTGTCTCTTTTTATGCCAATACCATACTGTTTTGACTGCTATAGCTTTGTAATATAATCAAGGAACATGATGCCTACAAATTTGTTCTTCTTTCTCAAGATTGCTTTGGCTATTTGGGGTTTTTTGTGTTTCCATACAAATTTTAGAATTGCTTGTTATATTTCTGTGAAAAAAAAAGCCACTGGAATTTTGAAAGGTATTGTACTGAACCTGTAGATTGCTTTGGGTAGTATGAATATTTTAACAATATTAATTCTTCCAACCCATGAATGCAGAATATCTTTCCATTTATTTGTGTCTTCTTCAATTGCTTTCATCAATGTCTTACAGTTTTCAGAGTACAGGTCTTTCACCTCCTTGGTTAAATTTATTGCTAGGTATTTTATTCTTTCTGATGCAATTGTAAATGGGATTGCTTTTTTAATTTCTCTTTCTGATAATTCATTGTTATGTACAAAAACAAAACAGATTTCTGTATATTGATTTTGTACCCTGCAACTTTACTGAATTCATTTATTAGTTCTAACAGTTTGTTGGTGGCATCTTTAGGGTTTTCTATATATAATAACATATCTACAAATGGTGACAGTTTTACTTCTTCCTTTCCAATTTGGATGCTTTTAATTTTCTTTTCTTGTCTAACTGCTCTGGCTAGGACTTCTAACACCATATTCAACAAAAGTGGCAATAGTGGGAATCAATGTCTTATTCCTAGTCTTAGAGGAAAACCTTTCAGTTTCTTACCATGGAGTATGATGATAGCTGTGGGCTTGTCATATATGGCCTTTATTATTTTGAGGTACATTCCCTCTATACCCACTTTGTCAAGAATTTTTATTGTAAATGGATGTTGAATTTTGTAAAATGCTTTTTCTGTATCCCTTGAGATGATCATACAATTTTTACTCTTCATTTTGTTAATGTGGTGTATCACATTGGTTGACTTGCAGGTGTTGAACCATCCTTGCATCCCTGGAATAAATCCCACTGGATCATGGAGTATGGTCCTTTTAACGTATTGTGGAATTTGGTTTGTTAATGAATGATTGAAGATTTTTGCATCCATGTTCATCCGGGATATTGGCCTGTAATTTTCTTTTCTTGTGGTGTCCTTGTCTGGTTTTGGTATCAGGATAATGCTGGCCTTATAAGATGAGTTTGGAAGTGTTCTCTCCTCTTTTATTTTTTGGAAGAGTTTGAGAAGAATTAATTTTATTTCTTATTTGAATATTTGGTAGAATCCACCAGTGTAGCTGTCTGTTGGGAGGTTTTTGATTACTGATTCAATCTCCTTACTAGTAATTAGTCTGTTCAGATTTTCTATTTCTTCATGATTTAGTCTTGATAAGTTGTACATTTCCAGGAATTTATCCATTTTTTCTAGGTTGTCCAATTTATTGGTGTTTAATTGTTCGTAGTAGTCTTTTATGATCATTTATATTTCTTTGGAATCAGTTGTAAAGTCTCCTCTTTCACTTCTGATTTTATCTATTTGAGTCCTCTCTCTCTCTCTCTCTCTCTCTTTTTTTCTCTTGTCCATACCTCTGAGGTGAGTCTTTTATAGGCAATATATAGTTGGGTATTTTTTTAATCCATTCAGCCACTCTATGTCTTTAGATTGAAGAATTTAGTCCATTTACATTTAAAGTAATTATTTTTTTAAATAGATTTTATTTATTTATTTATTTATTGGCTGCGTTGGGTCTTTGTTGCTGTGCGTGGGCTTTCTCTAGTTGCGGCGAGCAGGGGCTACTCTTCGTTGAGGTGCGAGGGCTTCTCATTGCGATGGCTTCTCTTGTTGCGGAGCACAGGCTCTAGGCACACAGGCTTCAGAAGTTGTGGCATGTGAGCTACAGCAGTTGTGGCTCATGGGCTCTAGAGCGCAGGCTCAGTAGTTGTGGCGCATGGGCTTAGTTGCTCCACGGCATGTGGGATCTCCCCGGACCAGGGTTCGAACCTGTGTCCCCTGCATTGGCAGGCGGATTCTTAACCACTGTGCCACCAGGGAAGCGCTAAAGTAATTATTGATAGGTAGGTACTTATTGCCATTTTGTTAATTGCTTTTTTGGCTGTTTAGTAATTCCTCTACTACTTTCTTCTTCTCTTGCTCTCTTCCTTTGCTGTTTGATGACTTTTTTTAGTGGTATGCTTAGATTCATTTCTCATTAACTTTTGTGCATATACTATAGGTTTTTGCTTTGTGGATGCCATGAGAGTTACATATAACAACTCTATAACTTCTCCTTTCTCACCACTTCACCTGGCTGCTGAATGATCCACATAGTCAAGGTCTCCATATCCTACACCTATCTCCCTCCACCTCAAGCTTAATATCTTGAAATTCAGCTTTTGCTCTCACACATTTAATGAAACTTTAACCTGGCCGGTCAGCAGTGGCTTCTGAGTTGACAAATCCATGGTCTTTTCATATTCTTTATTCTCCTCCTATTCTTGAGGCATTTGACACAAGAATTTGACTCCTTCTTGAAACCCTTTCCTCCCTAAGTTTCCATGACATACATGAACACGTATAATTCAACAGCAATTTTTTAAAAGCAACTTGTCTTGATTAAGTAATTCTAAAGCATTAATTTTAATTGAAACAATTTTTGAGCTAACATTTTACTAGTTTACAGAATATATAATTTGAACACTTAATTATAATACAGTACAAATATAATTAGAGTTAAAATTACAAATGCAGGTGCATAAACAGGCTTGTGAAAGAACTCAGTCCCTCTTCTTTTCCCAGTTGTCTGAATTTCCTCTTTCTAAATATACTCTCTGATCATGAAAGATTTCTATCAGAATTCAAATCCATTGTACAATATGCAGTGCTATGACTTATTAATATGGGTGGCTTGAGGGGGCTTTAGGTCTTCTGTAATCTCCATTTGCTTCCTCCCCCAATAAGTATATAGGATGGTATAAATGATATACTTGCTATGCCTGCTTTCAAAGAATTCATAGTCTTACAAGATACATATTATCAGCATGAAACAGTGCTAGCCTAGAATCCATTATTCTTAGTAAAAGGCAATAAGAAAAGTGGTATCACTCTGAATGACGCTGTGTCACATACAAGTTTTTACGATTTACTGGAGATACTGAAATTACTGGTGGTTAAATAGGACAGAAAATGTATTACCAGATGCATAAATTACAAGGAGAAATTGGATGGCTTTTACATTACGCTTTTGGAAACTGTAAATTCCCCCTTATTTGGTAAATGGTCTCTTACACAAAACTTTACCATACTCCTTCAACATGGAATAGTAACTGGTTGTGTTTGTACTGTCTAGCAGGTTTCTGAAACAAAAGCCATCAAATTTTGCTTTAATGAAATCCACCTTTGTAATGTCTTGAAATTTCAGAAATATTGTTCTGAGAGGAAAGAAAAAAAGACTCATGTGACCTGACTCCAGAATAAACTTTTTTTTTTTCTAGGAGAAAAAATTCCCCAAACTATTTGATAGGGTTTCAGCAGTCTTAATAGACTCTTATTATCCCTATTCACATTCAGTCTTAGTTCACAAATTTTACTCTCATCCACATAAGGATGAAGCTGTTTTTTTCTCTTACCCTGCATCCTATCATTCAGTAAGTAAATGGGTGAGCATTTGTATCACACATTTGTAATGAACAGATGAATTGAACTAATAATGTCCTATTTAAACTGTAAACTATTTCCCATATGTAAAATTATCTGATCAACATAGCAAAACACTATAAGTTTTATTAAAGAAAAACAAACTTTTACTAGCTTACTGGACTACGTTAAATGAATCTCAGTCAGATAACCTAATTGCCAAAACAAAAGAAAACTAAAGCTATCATTTCTTGGGACATTTGAAAGTTCTTATCCATTTTGAGGAGACAAACTCTCTACAACAAAGAACTAAATGATCTTATAGTACAGTGTTTGGAGATGACACATTTTGAAACAGAAGAAATTACGGAATAAATATCTAATGAATGGATCCAAGGGTAGAGAAATAACTGATAGGAAATCTATGATAATTCACCTTGAAGCTGAATCATTGTTCCAAACATGGCATAATTCTAGGTACAATTTAATTTGATATACTGTCCACATGAACTTTTTGCTTGGAAATAATTAAGTATTCCTCCATTTATTTGCCAAACTCCACATTTCAAAAGAGAAGGGCAAAGCCAAAAAGTCCACTCCCAAGTCTGCTCTTGGATGAGGTTAATAGGCTTAGGCAGTTTAGGGCTAAAATTTGGCCTTCCCACTTCCTCGGGACTTCCAGGAGTCTATACCTTGCATTCTCTGCTTCCTGACCTGAATTTCTCCTTCCATAAATGTCCTCACTCTCAATTTTCTTCTCTGGCTACCCATGTTTTAAATATAACAATGGATCCTATTTCATATATTGCAAGCTTTCATTTATCATTAAAAGAATATGCTTTAGGGAACTCTACTCAATATTCTGTAATGACCTATATGGGAAAAGAATCTAAAAAAGAGTGGATGTAATGTATAACTGTATATGTAATGTATAACTGATTCACTTTGCTGTACAGCAGAAACTAACACAACAGTGTAAATCAACTATACTCCAATAAAAATTTTTTAAAAATCAAAAAAAAGAATACGTTTAACATAAGATAAACATATGATTTTTTTTTTAATTTTTACCCAGGGAAGATAGAACACATTTTTTAAAAAGTTCCCATTAATGCTGTGGGCTGGAGGTGCCCTTACATACCACACACCTTGACTTGCTCCTTTAAAGTCAACCAAGAGTTTCTTTGGCATGTCATGAGTCCCCTGGCTGCACCAGCAGTAAAAGGTACCATTAGAGATAAACCAGGCTGACCACCTACAATTCGATGACCATAACTCTTAACATTCAAACTGAATATTCTTCTCATCAGAAAACTCTCTCAACACTAATTTGGCACAGAGGCAAACAGGCCATTGAGCAAACATGTAAACCAAACGTGTCAGATACAAAAAGGTATTCTTAAACTGATAAAATATCTCTGCATATGAGTAGGCATCATTATGGGGCTGTATTTCTTAGTACCTAAAGTTTATTGGCTCCTTCTTCAAACCTGACAGTGTCCTTCATGAACTGCCAAACATATCACAACACAAGCTTTTAAGGGAAATAGAAAGTGTACGTTTCTCTAAGCAATCTTTTCCTGTAGCAGGCAAACTTAGTGCACTTCGAAAAAAGTAATGTGAAATAACGAGAACGACAATTTTCAAAAGATGATCTGAGAAAAAAAATCTTATTTTATAGGCATGATGACCCACATAAAGTCCCTTTATACAGCACCATTATTGCAAATCTTAACAAAGATACAATGAAAACAGGTGATGAGTGAGAGTGGTAGAGAAAGATTCATACTACCAAGTGCTCAATCAAATGTCTTTATGTTCAATAAACAGCTTTAAAAATTAACCATACTAGAGCTTGTGAAAAAAATGGAATCCTTCAACTTCTCAATCTGTGCTAATAGGCTCCACATTACATTCTTAACACCACACAGGCTGCCACTCCTCCCAGTGTGCTTTCATGACCACCACCCACAGCGATGTGGGTGCAGAGACAATGATGAAAGGGCTTACGAGGGCTTCTCTGGCTTTCCTGTGATGAACACTTTCACAATTTAATGTTTTGACTGTATGTAAAGCTAAACATAAAGCCAAGGCTAGTCTGACTTATGCAAATGTAGATGAGTATATACAACAAATAAAAAAAGGACAAGGCACTTTGTGGCCATTGTCTCAGCTGGAAACCTCCCTCCCCCACAAGAAACACAACCAAAACAACACTGACCAATTGTGGGAATATCACCTTGGCTTTAGAATACATAACTCAATTAAATACAGATACTTACATTGCTTGGAATTTGCCTACAGTCTTGGAAAATTCTACAAGTGATCCCTCAGGGTCGATTACCTAAGGTAGGTCATGGGGATTACAATGGGTAGATTAATTACACTACTTGTATGTACTCATTCTCAAGGTTGATAAATATTCAGATGTTTAACAAACTCTTCAGTGTGGCATCGTGGCTAAATACATGGGTTTTAGAGTCAGGCAGATCTGACCCACATCCTGAGGCAGCTAATTGTGACCTCTGTGTTCTGGAACAAGACACACAAGCTCTGAGATAAAAATGATTAGACTGCAGAATTGTTGACAGAATGGCTGTATGGCAGTGCATATAGACTACCTTGCACACTGTCCAGCACAAAAACATTACAGCATACCTCATTCTTGTTTTATTGCACTTCACAATTGCATTTTGCAGACATTTTTTTTTTTTTACAATTAAAAATTTGTGGCAACCCTGCACTATCATATGATGGTTAGCATTTCTTAGCAATAAAGTATTTTTAAATTGAAGTATGTACATTGTGTTTTTGGACATAATGCTATTATTGCACACTTAACAGACTACAGTATAGCGTAAAATAACGTTTATGTGCACTGGGAAAAAAAAATTCATGTGACTTGCTTTATCGAGATATTCACTTTATTGCATGGTCTGGACTGAACCTGCAATATCTCTGAGGTATGCCTGTATTGTGAAAATTTTTGTTAATTTCATCACAGTATAGGAAGCCATAATATTACAACAAAACCTGACTTTTTTGAGGGGAGGTGAGGCTCAGGCTGTTGACCAGGTTAGTTAGCATTACCCAAGTGTACGTCAGTACAGGAAGCAGCAATGGGTTATGAAAGAAATGTCTGCTAGTCTTGTTTTGTATCTGCCTTTCTGTTTCTCTCTGGTTTTGTCTCCCTCTCAGCTTTTACCTTCTGAAATCTTCAGTTATTCATTAAACCAGTAATTTGTATTAATTGCCCAACATGTGAAAGTTCAAATACTTCAGTGTTCTTGTAAAGTTGACTCAGACTTTGACCTTGTCCTCTTTCAGGAGTTTATGGCTTGGAAGAGAATACTAGTTTTCACTCATATCTGGTTCTGTGCACATTCCAAGGCATATGGGAGGATTATACTCCATTGTCCCATCCATTTAGGAGGGGTCAGATTACTAGTTTAGTAGAAATGACATGCCACTTCTGGGCTAGGACATTTAATAGACTGTGAGGCATCTCCATGCTCTGTGACACCCTTGGAAGCCACATGCTGGGAAAACAGCACAAGATGAAGGGAACATAACCACTGAGTCACTGGATGGAGGACTGCTTCACTCAGCCCATTGGACTGGGTGTGATGAAAATTAAACCTTTGTTTATTTTTTAGCTAGGAGGGGTTACTTACACCAATTAACAAAGAGAGAGAAAAAATATATAATTATTGTAGAAGGTAGTAAGTACCTTATAAGAGGTTTTGAAGAGGACTTCAGCTGGGAAGACCACATGCAGGCACTCAATCTTGAAAGACAGGTATTATTTGCTATCTGACAATGGGGGAGAAAGGAATTCAACATGGAAGAACTACTCACGAACAAAGGCAGAGTGGTAAGAACTTGCAGGACTTTGCCTGTTATCTGCCAGGCCCTGAGCTAGGTTACAATAGTGGGAAAAATGATGTATGGTCCCTGCCTTAATGGAGCGTGCAGTCTCATGGGGAAGTTAAATATTAACCAAAGACTTACCAAAGATATTAACGAAAGAAATGAATGTTGAGTTACAACTGTGACAGCTATGCAGGAGAATAAGTGGAATGGATGAGATCACAGAAGAAGAGGAAGGGATGTAATTACAGAGGCCAGAGAAGGTTCTCTGAGGAAGAAATGATTGATCTAAGGTCTAAGGAAAAATGGGAATTTACTAGATAAATTGTCATGGTGGGTAAGAGAGCAAGGTGTGAGATGACTGAAACCTTAGAGGACATGGCATGGAACAAGTCTGGAGAGGCAGGCAGAGGGCAGATCTCCCATGACCACATTACAGATTTTCATCTTTATCATGAGAACAAAAGAAGGTCATTGGGATGTTCTAAGCAAGGTGGTGATATGATCTAAATGTGTATCCAAAAGATTACTCTTTTCCAAAATTTATTGTGGAAAATCAAAATAAATTGGAGCGGGTAAGAATCAAAGCAGGGGAACCAGTTGGGTAGCTACTGCAAAATGTCCAGGTAATAGACAATGGTAGCTCAGACAAGGTTGGTGGCAGTGGAGAGGGCAATGGACAGAACAGGAAGGATGTGTGAGATTGTGAACTTGGTGATACATTATATATGGGGGATAAAACAGAGCAAGGTTTCCATGTGCGTGGCAGAGTGGATGACTACGCTGCTCATTGAGATAAGGTAGCCCGGAAAAAGAACTAACTGTGGTGAAAAAAATATAAGTTCTACTTTGAATATGTTGAGTTTGAGGTTCCTTTGAGACAGCCAAGAAGAAATGCTAGGGAAGCGGTTCTACCTCTGGGTCTGGTTCTTAAAACAGTGCATCTTAAACTTGAATATGCCACAGATCACTTGGGAGTCTTGATAAAATGCATATTCTGACTCAGTAGGCCTGGGGTGGGTCCATGATTCTGCGTTTTTAACATGCTCACAGGTGATGCCAATGCTGCTGGTCTACAGACCTAAGTAGCAAGGGTTTGGAGGACAAGTTTGGTTGGAGCTAAAATTTATGGGAAACTATAATGAAAGCCTTGGGTGTGGGTGGGAGTGCTTTAGAGGGAGTACAGAGTAGTAAGAGATGATGGTCTAGAATTGAGCCATAAGTACCACTAACTTTGAATGTGGCTGGAGAGAGGCATATAAACCTGTAGGAAAGCAGAAAAGGGATAGATAGAAAGAAAGGAGGAAAACCAGGAGAATACTGTACAAGTGAAGTCAAGACAGGGGAGTATTTTAAGAAAGAGGGAGCAAGACTGTTTTGGTGTATGAGGGGCCAGAATGTAGGCTGGAGTGGAAATGAAGAGATGCCGTCAGTGCACATGGAAAATTCTTCAAAGAAGTTTGATGTGAAGAAGATTAGAGAGATGAAGTAGTAGTGGGAGGCAAATGTGGGCTTCTGGACTTTTTGTTTTATTGATATATCCTTAAGCAAATTCCCTAATCTTTGAGTTTCAGTTTAATCATTACTTAGCTGTGAACCCTTTCCTGACTTCCACGCAGACTGAGGCGCTCTTTCTCTTATTCTGTCACAGGGCACGGTGCATCCATCCATCACATAATAATCATACTTCAGAGCAGGGGTTCTCAAAGTGTGGTCTCCAGACCCTTAGGGGTCCTTGAGGCCCCTTTAGGAGGGTAATGAGATCAAAACCATTTTCATAATACAAAGACATCACTTACCAAAATAAGATATCATTTGCCTTTTTCATTGTGTAGATATATTTGTACTGATGATGCAAGTGATATGCTGGGTAAAACTGCTGGAGCTTTGGTGTGAATCAAGACTGTGGCAACAAGCTGTAAGCGCAGTCAGGTATTCTTCATCTGCTACATACTCACGGCAAAATAAATAAATAAATAATACCAATTACACATGAAGCACTTCCGCTGCATACCAAAGTTGTCTCACGAAAGCACTTATGTGACTGAATTGCCGGCTGAACTAGCTGTAGTTTTTTTCTTTAACTGGACACCATTTCTTTCTTAAATGAATGACTGACAAATTTTTCTTTTTAACATTTTTATTGGAGTATAATTGCTTTACAATGGTGTTAGTTTCTGCTGTATAACAAGTGAATCAGCTATATGTATACATATATCCCCATATCCCCTCCCTCTTGCGTCTCCCTCCCACCCTCTCTATCCTACCCCTCTAGGTCATCACAAAGCACCGAGCTGATCTCCCTGTGCTATGCGGCTGCTTCCCACTAGCTATCTATTTTACATTTGGTAGTGTATATATGTCCATGCCACTCTCTCACTTCGTCCCAGCTTACCCTTCCCCCTCCTCGCGTCCTCAAGTCCATTCTCTATGACTGCATCTTTATTCCGGTCCTGCCGCTAGGTTTTTCAGAACCATTATTTTTTTTCAGATTCCATATATATGTGTTAGCATATGGTATCTGTTTTTCTCTTTCTGACTTACTTCACTCTGTAGGACAGACTCTAGGTTCATCCACCTCACTACAAATAACTCAATTTCATTTCTTTTTATGGCTCAGTAATATTCCCTTGTATATATGTGCCTCATCTTCTTTATCCATTCATCTGTTGATGAACACTTAGGTTGCTTCCACATCCTGGCTATTGTAAATAGTGCTGCAATGAACACTTTGGTACATGACTCTTTTTGATATATGGTTTTTTCAGGGCATATGGCCAGTAGCGAGATTGCTGGGTCGTATGGTAGTTCTATTTTTAGTTTTTTAAGGAACCTCCATACTCTTCTCCATAGTGGCTGTATCAATTTACATTCTCACCAACAGTGCAAGACGGTTCCCTTTTCTCCACACCCTCTCCAGCATTTATTGTTTGTAGATTTTTTGATGATGGCCATTCTGACTGGTGTGAGATGATACCTCATTGTAGTTTTGATTTGCATTTCTCTAATGATTAGTGATGTTGAGCATCCTTTCATGTGTTTGTTGGCAATCTGTATATCTTTGGAGAAATGTCTATTTAGGTCTTCTGCCTATTTTTGGATTGGCTTGCTTGTTCTTTTTCTGTTGAGCTGCATGAGCTGCTTGTATATTTTGGAGATGAATCCTTTGTCAGTTGCTTCATTTGCAAATATTTTCTCCCATTCCAAGGGCTGTCTTTTCGTCTTGTTTGTGGTTTCCTTTGCTGTGCAAAAGCTTTCAAGTCTCATTAGGTCCCATTTGTTGATTTTTGTTTTTATTTCCATGTCTCTAGGAGGTGGGTCAAAAAGGATCTTGCTGTGATTTATGTCATAGAGTGTTCTGCCTATGTTTTCCTCTAAGAGGTTTATAGTAAATGGCTTTACATTTAGGTCTTTAATCCATTTTGAGTTTATTTTTGCGTATGGTGTTAGGGAGTGTTCTAATTTCATTCTTTTACATGTCACTGTCCAGTTTTCCCAGCACCACTTATTGAAGAGGCTGTCTTTTCTCCATTGTATATTCTTGCCTCCTTTATCAAAGATAAGGTGACCATATGTGCGTGGGTTTATCTCTGGGCTTTCTATCCTGTTCCACTGATCTATATTTCTGTTTTTGTGCCAGTACCATACTGTCTTGATTACTGTAGCTTTGTAGTATAGTCTGAAGTCAGGGAGCCTGATTCCTCCAGCTCCATTTTTCTTTCTCAAGATTGCTTTGGCTATTCATTTGTCCATCTGGTCCTGGACTTTTGTTTGTTGGAAGATTTTTAATCACAGTTTCCATTTCATTACTTGTGATTGGTCTGTTCATATTTTCTGTTTCTTCCTGGTTCAGTCTTGGAAGGATATACCTTTCTAAGAATGTGTCCATTTCTTTCAGGTTGTCCATTTTATTGGCATAGAGTTGCTTGTAGTAGTCTCTTAGGATGCTTTGTATATCTGTGGTGTCTGTTGTAACTTCTCCTTTTTCACTTCTAATTCTGTTGATTTGAGTCTTCTCCCTTTTTTCTTGATGAGTCTGGCTAATGGTTTATCAATTTTGTTTATCTCCTCAAAGAACCAGCTTTTAGTTTTATTGACCTTTGTTCTTGTTTCCTTCATTTCTTTTTCATTTATTTCTGATCTGACCTTTATGATTTTCTTCCTTCTGCTAATTTTGGGGGTTTTTTTGTTCTTCTTTCTCTAATTGCTTTAGGTGTAAGGTTAGGTTGTTTATTTGAGATTTTTCTTGTTTCCTGAGGTAGGATTGTATAGCTATAAAATTCCCTCTTAGAACTGCTTTTGCTGCATCCCATAGGTTTTGTGTCATCGTATTTTCATTATCATTTGTTTCTAGGTATTTTTGATTTCCTCTTTGATTTCTTCAGTCATCTCTTGGTTATTTAGTAGCATACTGTTTAGCCTCCATGTATTTGTATTTTTTACAGTTTGTTTCCTGTAATTGATATCTAGTCTCATAGCATTGTGGTTGGATAAGATACTTGATATGATATCAATTTTCTTAAATTTACCAAGGCTTGATTTGTGACCCAAGATATGATCTATCCTGGAGAATGTTCCATGAGCACTTGAGAAGAAAGTGTATTCTGTTATTTTTGGATGGAATGTCCTATAAATATCAATTAAGTCTATCTGGTCTAATGTGTCTTTTAAAGCTTGTGTTTGCTTATTTATTTTCATTTTGGATGATCTGTCCATTGGTGAAAGTGGGGTGTTAAAGTCCCCTACTATTATTGTGTTACTGTCAATTTCTCTTTTTAGGGCTGTTAGCATTTGCCTTATGCACTGAGGTGCTCCTATGCTGGGTGGATAAACATTTACAATTGTTATATCTTCTTCGATTGATCCCTTGATCATTATGTAGTGTCCTTCTTTGTCTCTTCTAACAGTCTTTTATTTTAAAATCTATTTTGTCTGATATGAGAATTGCTACTCCAGCCTTCTTTTGATTTCCATTTACATGGAACATCTTTTTCCATCCCTTCACTTTCAGTCTGTATGTGTCCCTAGGTCTGCAGTGGGTCTCTTGTAGACAGTGTATATACGGGTCTTATTTTTGTATTCATTCAGCCAGTCTATGTCTTTTGGTTGGAGCATTTAATCCATTTACATTTAAGGTAATTATCGATATGTATGTTCCTATTACCGTTTTCTTAATTGTTTTGGGTTTGTTATTGTAGGTCTTTTCCTTCTCTTGTGTTTCCTGCCTAGAGAAGTTCCTTTAGTATTTGTTGTAAAGCTGGTTTGGTGGTGCTGAATTCTCTTAACTTTTGCTTGTCTGTAAAGGTTTTAATTTCTCCGTTGAATCTGAATGAGATCCTTGCTGGGCAGAGTAATCTTGGTTGTAGGTTTTTCCCTTTCATCACTTTTAGTATGTCCTGTCACTCCCTTCTGGCTTGCAGAGTTTATGCTGAAAGATCAGCTGTTAACCTTATGGGGATTCCCTTATATGTTATTTGTTGCTTTTCCCTTGCTGCTTTTAATATTTTTCTTTGTATTTAATTTTTGATAGTTTGATTAATATGTGTCTTGGTGTGTTTCTCCTTGGATTTATCCTGTATGGGACTCTCTGCACTTCCTGGACTTGATTGACTCTTTCCTTTCACATATTAGGGAAAATTTCAACTATAATATCTTCAAATATTTTCTCACTCCCTTTCTTTTTCTCTTCTTTTTCTGGGACCCCTATAATTTGAATGTTGGTGCATTTAATGTTGTCCCAGAGGTTTCTGAGACTGTCCTCAATTCTTCTCATTCTTTTTTTCTTTATTCTGCTCTGTGGCAGTTATTTCCACTATTTTATCTTCCAGGTCACTTATCCGTTCTTCTGCCTCAGTTATTCTGCTATTGATTCCTTCTGGAGAATTTTAAATTTCATTTATTGTGTTGTTCATCATTGTGTGTTTGCTCTTTAGTTCTTCTAGGTCCTTGTTAAACGTTTCTTGTATTCTCTCCATTCTGTTTCCAAGATTTTGGATCATCTTTACTGTCATTACTCTGGATTCTTTTTCAGGTAGACTGTTTATTTCCTCTTCATTTGGTTGGTTTGGTGGGTTTTTAATTTGCTCCTTCATCTGCTGTGTATTTCTCTGTCTTCTCATTTTGCTTAACTTACTATGTTTGGGGTCTCCTTTTCGCAGGCTGCAGCTTCGTAGTTCCTGTTCTTTTTGGTGTCTGCCCCCAGTGGGTAAGGTTGGTTCAGTGGGTTGTGTAGGCTTCCTGGTGGAGGAGACTGGTGTCTGTGTTCTAGTGGGTGAGGCTGGATCTTGTCCTTCTGGTGGGCAGGACCACGTCCGGTGGTGTGTTTTGGGGTTTCTGTGAACTTATTATGATTTTAGGCCACCTTTCTGCTGATGGGTGGGGTTGTTTTCCTGTCTTGCTAGTTGTTTGGCATGGGGTGTCCAGCACTGGAGCTTGCTGGTCGTTGAGTGGAGCTAGGTCTTAGCATTGAGATGGAGATCTCTGGGAGAGCTCTCACCAATTGATATATGTGGGGCTGGGAGGTCTCTGGTGGTCCAATGTCCTGAACTCGGCTTTCCCACCTCAGAGGCTCAGGCCTGACACCCGGCCGGAGCACCAAGACCCTGTCAGCCGCATGGCTGCTGGTCTTGGAGTCCCCTGGAGAGGTGGTGGCAGCTGCCCCTCACTCTGGGGTAATTCATCCACATTGACTAACAAAGTATGCTTATTCAGATTTGAGTATATGGCAGACATTTTCTCAAAAATGAAAAAAGTAAGCCTGTCATTTCAAGGAAAACAAGTAACAGTATATGTGGCCAGTGATAAAATATAAGCTTTAAAGTGAAAGTAAGAATCATGGCATTTAAAAAATTTATCTGTTTTCTAATACAGTAAATATCAAGACATAACTCACACCCCCAAAAGCTGTTTGGGGTCCTCAATCATTTTTAAAAGTGAAAACAAACGTTTGAGAACTGCTGTCTTAAGCCATCACCTCCCTGTGAGTGGGTGGGCTCCAGGGCAGAGACTGAGTCTTTGAAGGCCCAGTGACAAGCATGATGCCTGTGCGTGGTCAACACTCAATAAATATTTGCAAACTGAAGTGAATGAATTATTGCAGAAAATATTAAAAATGAAGGTGAAACTAAAGGAAGAAAAAGTAACTTCAAAACTCTGAACTCAAATTTGCCAAAAACATCAAAAGCCTTAGAATGTTTACAACATTTGACAGTAATTTTATGTCTAGGAAATTTCCCCAAGGAAATACTTTATTCTAAGAATATGCATAAAGCTGTAGCTATGAGAACAATGCAACCCAAATTGAGAAAATGTATAGACCCACTTTAAAAAAAAGCTTCTTACAGACCCCTCAATGTTTTTTGTTTTTTTTAAACCAGTCATCAATTTTATACACATCACTGTATACATGTCAATCCCAATTGCCCAATTCAGCACACCACCATCCCCACCCCACCACAATTTTCCCCCCTTGGTGTCCATACGTTTGTTTTCTACATCTGTGTCTCAACTTCTGCCCTGCAACCTGGTTCATCTGTACCATTTTTCTAGGTTCCACATACATGCGTTAATATACGATATTTGGGGCTTCCCTGGTGGTGCAGTGGTTGAGAATCCGCCTGCCAATGCAGGCGACACGGGTTCGAGCCCTGGTCTGGGAAGATCCCACATGCCGCAGAGCAACTGGGCCCGTGAGCCACAATTACTGAGCCTGCGCGTCTGGAGCCTGTGCTCCGCAACAAGAGAGGCCGCGATAGTGAGAGGCCTGCGCACCGCGATGAAGAGTGGCCCCCGCTTGCCACAACTAGAGAAAGCCCTGGCACAGAAACGAAGACCCAACACAGCCAAAAATAAATAAATTTAAAAAAAAAATTAAAAAAAAAATTTAAAATATACGATATTTGTTTTTCTCTTTCTGACTTACTTCACTCTGTATGACAGTCTCTAGATCCATCCACGTCTCAACAAATGACTCAATTTTGTTCCTTTTCATGGCTGAGTAATATTCTATTGTATATATGTACCACATCTTCTTTATCCATTCATCTTTCGATGGGCATTTAGGTTGCTTCCATGACCTGGCTATTGTAAATAGAGCTGCAATGAACATTGGGGTGCATGTGTCTTTTTGAATTACGGTTTTCTCTGGGTATATGCCCAGTAGTGGGATTGCTGGGTCATATGGTAATTCTATTTTTAGTTTTTTAAGGAACCTCCATATTGTTCTCCATAGTAGCTGTATCAATTTACATTCCCACCAACAGTGCAAGAGGGTTCCCTTTTCTCCACACCCTCTCCAGCATTTATTGTTTGTAGATTTTATGATGATGCCTATTCTAACTGGTGTGAGGCGATACCTCATTGTAGTTTTGATTTGCATTTCTCTAATAATTAGTGATGTTGAGCAGCTTTTCATGTGCTTTGTGGCCGTCTGTATGTCTTCTTTGGAGAAATGTGTATTTAGGTCTTCTGCCCATTTTTGGATTGGGTTGTTTGTTTCTTTAATATTGAGCTGAATGAGCTGTTTATATATTTTGGAGATTAATCCTTTGTCCGTTGATTCATTTGCAAATATTTTCTCCCATTCTGAGGGTTGTCTTTTCGTCTTGTTTATGGTTTCCTTTGCTGTGCAAAAGCTTTGAAGTTTCATTAGGTCCCATTTGTTTATTTTTGTTTTTATTTCCATTACTCTAGGAGGTGGATCAAAAAAGATCTTGCTGTGATTTATGACAAAGAGTGCTCTTCCTATGTTTTTCTCTAAGAGTTTTATAGTGTCCAGTCTTATATTTAGGTCTCTAATCCATTTTGAGTTTATTTTTGTGTATGGTGTTAGGGAGTATTCTAATTTCATTCTTTTACATGTAGCTGTCCAGTTTTCCCAGCACCACTTATTGAAGAGACTGTCTTTTCTCCATTGTATATCTTTGCCTCCTTTGTCATAGATTAGTTGACCATAGGTGCGTGGGTTTATCTCTGGGCTTTCTAATTTGTTCCATTGATCTATGTTTCTGTTTTTGTGCCAGTATCATATTGTCTTGATTACTGTAGCTTTGTAGTATAGTCTGAAGTCAGGGAGTCTGATTTCTCCAGCTCCGTTTTTTTCCCTCAAGACTGCTTTGACTATTCGGGGTCTTTTGTGTCTCCATACAAATTTTAAGATTTTTTGTTCTAGTTCTGTAAAAAATGCCATTGGTAATTTGATAGGGATTGCATTGAATCTGTAGATTGCTTTGGGTAGTATAGTCATTTTCACAATATTGATTCTTCCAATCCAATATATCTCTCCATCTGTTTGTATCATCTTTAATTTCTTTCATCAGTGTCTTATAGTTTTCTGCATACAGGTCTTTTGTCTCCCTAGGTAGGGTTATTCCTAGGTATTTTATTCTTTTTGTTGCAATGGTAAATGGGAGTGTTTCCATAATTTCTCTTTCAGATTTTTCATCATTAGTGTATAGGAATGCAAGAGACTTCTGTGCATTAATTTTGTATTCTGCAACTTTACCAAATTCATTAATTAGCTCTAGTAGTTTTCTGGTAGCAGTTTTAGGATTCTCTATGTATAGTATCATGTCATCTGCAAACAGTGACAGTTTTACTTCTTCTTTTCCAATTTGTATTCCTCTTATTTTTCTTCTCTGATTGCCATGGCTAGGACTTCCAAAACTATGTTGAATAAGAGTGGTGAGAGTGGACATCCTTGTCTCGTTCCTGATCTTAGAGGAAATGCTTTCAGTTTTTCCCCATTGAGAATGATGTTTGCTGTGGGTTTGTCATATATGGCCTTTATTATGTTGAGGTAGGTTCCCTCTATGCCCACTTTCTGGAGAGTTTTTATCATAAATGGGTGTTGAATTTTGTCAAAAGCTTTTTCTGCATCTATTGAGATGATCATATGGTTTTTATTCTACAATTTATTAATATGGTGTATCACACTGATTGATTTGCGTATATTGAAGAATCCTTGCATCCCTGGGATAAATCCCACTTGATCACGGTGTATGATCCTTTTAATGTGTTGTTGGATTCTGTTTGCTAGTATTTTGTTGAGGATTTTTGCATCTATATTCATCAGTGATATTGGTCTGTAATTTTCTTTTTTTGTAGTATCTTTGTCTGGTTTTGGTATCAGGGTGATGGTGGCCTCATAGAATGAGTTTGGGAGTGTTCCTTCCTCTGCAATTTTTGGGAAGAGTTTGAGAAGGATGGGTGTTCGCTCTTCTCTGAATGTTTGATAGAATTCACCTGTGAAGCCATCTGGTCCTGGACTTTTGTTTGTTGGAAACTTTTTAATCACAGTTTCAATTTCATTACTTGTGATTGGTCTGTTCATATTTTCTATTTCTTCCTGGTTCAGTCTTGGAAGGTTATACCTTTCTAAGAATTTGTCCATTTCTTCCAGCTTGTCCATTTTATTGGCATAGAGTTGCTTGTAGTAGTCTCTTAGGATGGTTTGTATTTCTGTGATGTCTGGTGTAACTTCTCCTTTTTCATTTCTGATTTTATTGATTTGAGTCCTCTCCCTCTTTTTCTTGATGAGTCTGGCTAATGGTTTATCAATTTTGTTTATCTTCTCAAAGAAGCAGCTTTTAGTTTTATTGATCTTTGCTATTGTTCTCTTTGTTTCTATTTCATTTATTTCTGCTCTGATCTTGATGATTTCTTTCCTTCTGCTAACTTTGGGTTTTGTTTGTTCTTCTTTCTCTAGTTTCTTTAGGTGTACAGTTAGATGGTTTACTTGAGATTTTTCTTGTTTCTTTAGGTAGGCTTGTATAGCTATAAACTTCCCTCTTAGAACCGCTTTTGCTGCATCCCATAGGTTTTGGATCGTCGTCTTTTCATTGTCATTTGTCTCTAGGTATTTTTTGATTTCCTCTTTGATTTCTTCAGTGATCTCTTGGTTATTTAGTAACGTATTGTTTAGCCTCCATGTGTTTGTGTTTTTTACGTTTTTTCCCCTGTAATTCATTTCTAATCTCAAAGCGTTGTGGTCAGAAAAGATGCTTGATATGATTTCAATTTTCTTAAGTTTACTGAGGCTTGATTTGTGACCCAAGATGTGATCTATCCTGGAGATTGTTCCATGCGCACTTGAGAAGAAAGTGCAATCTGCTGTTTTTGGATGGAATGTCCTATAAATATCAATTAAATCTATCTGGTCTATTGTGTCATTTAAAGCTTCTGTTTCCTTATTTACTTTCATTTTGGATGATCTGTCCATTGGTGTAAGTGAGGTGTTAAAGTCCCCCACTATTATTGTGTTACTGTCGATTTCCTCTTTTAGAGCTGTTAGCAGTTGCCTTATGTATTGAGGTGCTCCTATGTTGGGTGCATATATATTTATAATTGTTATATCTTCTTCTTGGATTGATCCCTGGATCATTATGTAGTGTCCTTCCTTGTCTCTTGTAACATTCTTTGTTTTAAAGTCTATTTTATCTGATATGAGTATAGCTACTCCAGCTTTCTTTTGATTTCCATTTGCATGGAATATCTTTTTCCATCCCCTCACTTTCAGTCTGTATGTGTCCCTAGGTCTAAAGTGGCAGACCTCTCAATGTTAACCTAAATTATTTTTACTGTTACTTAAATGTGTAAAAATATGAAATTACATAGTAACTCTTTGTGATTACAGTTCTTATACAACCCAAATTTAATACAAATCTACAAATTAAATACAATATTTACAAACATAATTCAAACCAACAGCATTAATTTAGGGTGACTAATGATATTTATTTGAAACTTGATTACTGTTTGCTATGTGAATATGGTATCAACTTCTTGGGTATCTTGATATCTTGGTATCTTCTTCTTTTGTATCTGCACTACTGCCATGTGATGACTCAATCCTGCCACCACTTTTCTTTATTTTAACTTCCATTTGTCCTGCACACTATGAAGTCTTTTGGTTTCGTTTGGTGGTACGAAGTATACCAGCATTTGCTTAAGTCAACCTCTGCCATTTCTCATTAGTCCATGACAATGAAAGTGACACACCAGAGCTCTAGTACACTGTGCATACAGATGAAAACTCAGGCACTGGAACTGTCACAAGGTAATTATTTAGGATGGAGAAACTAGAATATGCTTTCATGGAAATATAATATTTAAAACTTCTCTTAGAGAATCCTCAAACAGTGAAGAGCAAAATAATAATGATTAATGGTGAAAAACGGGAAATAACTTAAATGTCCATTAAAATGGTTAAATAATTTCGGGACTATTGGTATTACAGTGTATTACAGGATCATGGGAAATATGAGAAATCATACTTCATTAGAAGGTTCCTAATACACTGCTTTAAAAAAGCAGGTTGCAATGTTTTATATATATGTATACACACATTTATATACATATATGTGTATATATATATATACATATACACAGAGAGGGAGAGACTGATTCATTTAAAAAAGATACTGAAACTCCTCAGCAAGTGGTGTTGGGAAAGTTGGACAGCCACATGTAAATCAATTAAGTTAGAACACACCCTCACACCATACACAAAAATAAACTCAAAATGGCTTAAAAACTAAAATATAAGACATGACACCATAAAATTCCTAGAAGAGAATGCAGGCAAAAGATTCTCTTACATAAATCGTACCAATGTTTTCTTAGGTCAGTCTCCCAAGGCAATAGAAATATAAGCAAAAATAAACAAATGGGACCTAATGAAACGTACAAGCTTTTGTACAGCAAAGGAAACCATAAACAAAATGAAAAGACAACCTATGGACTAGGAGAAAATACTTGCAACTGATGCAACTGACAAGGGCTTAGTTTCCAAAATATACAAACAATCCATACAACTTAATAAGAAAAAAACAAACAACCCAATAGAAAAATGGGCAGAAGACCTAAATAGACGTTTCTCCAAAAAAAAAGACATACAGATGGCCAACAGGCAAATAAAAAGATGCTCAACATCACTAATTATTAGAGAAATGTAAATCAAAACTACAATGAGGTACCACCTCACACCAGTCAGAATGGCCATCATTAAAAAGTCTACAAACAATAAATGCTGGAGAGGGTGTGGAGAAAAGGGAACCCTCTTGCACTGTTGGTGGGAATGGAAATTGATACAGCCACTATGGAGAAGAGTATGGAGGTTCCTTAAAAAACTAAAAATAGAACTACCATATGACCCAGCAATCCCGCTATTGGCCACATACCCTGAGAAAACCATAATTCAAAAAGAGTCATGTACCACAATGTTCATTGCAGCTCTATTTACAATAGCCAGGACATGGAAGCAACCTAAGTGTCCATCGACAGATGAATGGATAAAGAAGATGTGGTACATATATACAATGGAATATTACTCAACCATAAAAAAGAAACAAAACTGAGTTATTTGTAATGAGGTGGATGGACCTAGAGTCTGTCATACAGAGTGAAGTAAGTCAGAAAGAGAAAAACAAATACCATATGCTAACACATATATATGGAATCCAAAAAAAAAAAAAAGTCATGAAGAACCTAGGGGCAAGACAGGAATAAAGACTCAGATCTACTAGAGAATGGACTTGAGGACATGGGGAGGGGGAAGGGTAAGCTGGGACAAAGTGAGAGAGTGGCATGGACATATGTACACTATCACATGTAAAACCGATAGCTAGTGGAAAGCAGCCACATAGCACAGGGAGATCAGCTCGGTGCTTTGTGACCACCTAGAGGGGTGGGATAGGGAGGGTAGGAGGGAGGGAGACGCAAGAGGGAAGAGTTATGGGGATACACGTATATGTATAGCTGATTCACTTTCTTGTACAGCAGAAACTGACACAACATTGTAAAACAATTATACTCCAATAAAGCTGTTAAAAAAAAAAAAGTCTACGAATAACAAATGTTGGAGAGAGTGTGGAGAAAAGAAACCCTCCTACACTGTTGGTGAGAATGTAAATTGGTACAGCCACTATGGAAAACAGTATGGAGTTTCCTCAAAACACTAAAATAGAGTTGCTATATGATCCAGCAATCCCACTCCTGGGCATATATCCCGAGAAAAACAATTCAAAAAGATACATGCGCCCCTATGTTCATAGCAGCACTATTCACAATAGCCAAGGCATGGAAACAACCTAAATGTCCACTGACAGATGAATGGATAAAGAAGATGTGGTATATATACACACTGGAATACTACTCAGCCATAAAAAGGAACGAAATAATGCCATTTGCAGCAACATGGATGGACCTAGAGATTTTTATACTAGGTGAAATAAGTCAGAAAGAGAAAGACAGATACCATATGATATCACTTATATGTGGAATCTAAAACATGACACAAAAGAACTTATTTACAAAACAGAAACAGACTCACAGAAATAGAGAACAGACTTGTGGTTGTCAAGGGGGAGGAGGGGGTGGGGGAGGGAAGAATTGGGAGTTCAGGGTTAGCAGATGCAAACTACTATATATAGAATGGATAACAACAAGGTCCTCCTGTATAGCACAGAGAACTATATTCAATGTCCTGTGATAAACCATAATAGTTTATTATGAAACCATGGTTTATTATGGTTCTAATGGTTTATTAGAACATGAAAAATTATATATATACATATATATATATAACTGAATTACTTTGCTGTACAGCAGAAATTAATACAACACTGTAAATCAACTATACCTCAATATAATAAATTTTAAAAAAAGAGAAAAGAGACTGAAAGCATATAAAGCAAAAAGTTAACACAATATGGCATTATAAGTGATTTCTATTTTCTTCTGGGTTTTTCAATATTTTACAAACTTTCTACAAAGAATACATATTAGCATTATAATCAGATAAAAATGTTATATTTGAAAAGAATTCTTACACAAAGCATCTGACACAAAACTATTGGACTTAATAGCTTAGAGACAGGCCATATTTAGTAAGACAACTTCTAAGTATTTGGGTTTTGATGTACACCCAGAGAAAACAGTGAGCACTGCTTGGTGCAACTCATCCCTCATGGTGAGATGAATCACAATGGACATCTTCCTGACGGTGGGGCAGTACTGCCATCTTCCCACCTCCAAGGAGTTGACAGTATTATTATTAATTCTTGACATGGTATACAATCTCCTTGAGAACAATGTAATTTACAATGAGATGTGGTTCTTTGAAACTGTTTATTTATTTATTTATTTATGGATAAGGCACACATTTTACATAAGTACTCTCTACTTACACAGGCACTGTTCATCAATTAATTATACAGCTAATGCCACGGATTACAATAGCAAGTGCACAAAGATGTAATTATGGGATAAGTACCTGGTAATTTCTATTCTCTAAAGTGAAGATGGAATGTTAATTAGCTTTAAGCATATTACAGTAGGTGCAATTATCAGGTAATCTTTGAGAATGTGTACTTTTTGGATCAGCATTTATTAAGGAAATCCTATGAAGTTACTGAGGAAATGTCATAAAAAGCTGCAGACCTTTGTGCATTGATAAAAAGAAAGAATAATTAGAGAAGTTAATTCCACTGTCACTTTATTGGTATTACTATATTCCCATTGCTTCCTTGTAATTCTGTCCCTCTAAATGCTCAATTATTCAATATTCCCAGCTACCTGGGAAATTTGGAAAAGCTGTACATGCGGTGCATATCTAAGTACAAAATGCCAAAAGAAGCCAAGTCCATCAGCAGTTTTTGTATTTAACTCTGAAGCCATAATGAAGTGTCCAGGTGGCAAAATTTTTGCTCCAGCAGCTGCCGTACCAACTCAGGAATTCAGAAGCAGAAGCCCAACAGATTAACGATTCCCCATAATATTATCTCTGTAACATGCAATTTGTTCTCAATGATAATTAGATATTTAGAGAAAGCCATAATTAGGAAGAAGCGGCTTAATGCTTTTTGTTGTTTTTGTTGTTTGCTGAGAATCTCCTGACAGCCAAGGGATCCATTCTGGGAATAATATGATTCTGATACTGGGGTTTGCAGTAGCTGGCTATGTTGAGAAATGGCTTAAACATTCTGCATGGTGAAATAAAACCATCCTAAATCCAAACCTTTCTATAGTTAATTGGTGTGTCATATGTCGCATCCTTGAAAATAGGCCAGAATTCTGTTTATAAGTGCTTTATAAGCATGGATTACCAAAAGAAATACTGAACCAGATATAAAGAGAAATAAGATACAAGTTCAAATCCATTTTGGAATGATGATGGCTAAAACAGCCACGGAAAGGTAAGGTCCAGATGGGAATTGCTATTTTCTTTTGCCTTGTTATGACAGCTGGTTCCCTTTTTCCTCAGCTCTAGCACTGCTGCTACCAGAGCCCATATCTAAATGCACAGTTTTCCCTGGAATTTTATTTACAGAATCTACCACTAGGTTTCTTCCTCTGAGCAGAGTGGACAAGCTACTGAAAAATGTCATTCCCCACGTCCACCTTACATGTCCCTCCACAGGCTGTCAAGTAAAGAGGACAAAAAGATCCAGGCAACTTTTGAACGGGTCAGAGATCTTTACCCCAGCAGAAGGTCAAACTTAGTCAGAACATTCACTCCCCAAAGTCACAGTTCTCTCTACACCAAAACCCTAGAAGGCTCGCTCTGCTCTCCCCTCTCCAAAGGTAACCACTAAACTGACTCCTATCACCACTGATTAACTGTTGCTTAAAAACCTCTGTATAAATGGGATCATACAGTACACACTCTTTTGTGGCTCGCTTCTTTTGCTCAGCCTCACGTGAGGCTCATCTGCACTGCTGCAGGTAGCCATGGTTTTATTCCACTGTTACAGACTATTCCTGTGAATACTACACTTTAGATATCCATTCTACTGCTGATGGCTGTTTGGCTTGTTTCTAACTTTTAGCTATTCCATTATGCTGCTATGAACATTCCTGTTCAAGTCCTTTTGTATACATATCTACCCATTTCTGTTGGGCTTATTCCTAAAGATACAATTGCACTGCAGACTCCTAACAGCTGTAACTCACTAACTCATAACAGAGAGTTTTGTTGAGGAATGGGTCTGAGTTGGAGTGAGAAGTATAGAAAGAAATGGCATCTATTTTCCCACTGGGGCTTGTGGACTGGATGTAATTTCCCTGTGAAGGAGGGGTAAAGAGGTGCCTACAGGTTGGGATGGGTATGAAGTGAGGTAGACCAGATGGTTCATTCCCACTATCCTGTGCAAAGCTGAACCAAGAAAGTAGAAAGTAGGAATTTGGGATTATAAAGAGGCTGCAGCCTTGGACAGCTACTGGCATCTGTTCCCCTAATAGGCCAAGGGAGTGGAGGCATCTAAAGGCTTTGTGTGCAGGGGACATGGACAAGGGACAGCTCGAGCCAGAGGGTTCAAACAGAGCTGAAGTCACATGGCAACAGTGATTCATTTCTTTGGAGACTTCCAGGAATAACTAGCAGCCCATTGGGAGGCAGGGAGGACTAAAGGCTCACTGTCTGGCAAGGGTGGAGGTATCTGCAGACATCCAGCTAATTATAAAACTGGCCAATACACAAAGTGGTTAATGCTACAGCAGTATGATGAGCAAATACCCAAGAGCCAGTAATGAATAGATGCCATTCCATTCCCCTCTCTGCTTCTCACTCCTCAACTCAGACCCCTTCCTCCCCAAACTTTCTGTCTACCCCTCTGTTACAAAACCACAGAGAACACTTTTAACCCAGCCTAGAAAGAGTCTGGAAGGCTTCACAGAGGAGACAATGATGTTTGACCCCAGGGAGTGACAGGATTTTTCCAGGTGACAAAATGCCTTTATAGGCTGAAGGGATATCATGGGTAAAGGAATGGATGTATGAACATACAGGGCACCTTCAGGGAACCATGAATAGCTCAGTACGATTAGAAAGCAGAATGTGAGTGTCAGAGGCTGGGTGGTGCTTTTAAGGCCACTTATTTAGGCTGTTCAGTAAAAATTGCCCCAACAGCACTGGGTGGGGTGAACCTGGCCACTAGTTTTCTCCTGACACTCACCACACGTCCAGTCGTCTGGGCACCCTGAGGGCATCACAGTGTATGTGGTTACTTGCTCAGCTCTCAGTTTTTATTCAAGGCCTTTTGTGGCTCAGATTCCCCACCCCCAAATCCCTTTGTCAGAGACAACACCTCCGTGTGAAGGCTGATCGCTGAGCCTGAGGGTCCCCCAGTTACCATTTGTGCCCAGCACCTTGGTTGTGCTGGTCTCAGTCTGGCAGTGTTGGAGATGAGTCCTGCGTGTTAGAAAATTGGACTGAAAATATAAGTGAGGGCTGCCACGCTGTGGGGTTTGAATTTTCCGTGTCAGAAACGGCTAGCCCTCAACGATCTTTGAAAGAATAGACTGAATGTGTTTGAGGTCTTTACCTCTAGCTCCTGTGTGGGTGGAAGATGGCCTGGGGAGGTGAGAGTGAGGTAGGGAAGCCATTTAGAGGCCCTGGAGCAAGTGATGAGGACAGTGCGGTGCAGTGGAAAAGTGCGTGGGATTTGCAGTCACGCAGGCTCGTTTGGAGTCGAGATACTTAAATCGTCTAAGCATGAGTTTCCGCATTTATCAAATGGACATAATGGACGAGAAAGATAAAAGATATACAGTTCCTAGCTTTTTGAACTACAGAAATAGTCTTTCAGAAATCAGAGTTGGGATCAGCACTAGTGTTCCACTGCACGGAGAGGTTGAGGGAGGAGTGAAAAGTGATTCTAATATTCTGATTAAAGCAAGCACAGAGGATAAGGAGTTGTGGGGGAAAGCTACTGGGTTCAGTTACGGCCTTGGTGCATCTGAGTTGCCCGTACATTACCATCCAGGCAGGAACAGAAGCAATCCTCAGGGGTGCTCTGAGCGGCTGTGCGAGCTCACCACTGTGCAAGAATGCCCGGGGAAGGGGCGAGTGTGGCCCGACGTGCAGCTCACACTCTGGGTGCCAATCCACGAACGCTGGGGTGGAACTGCATTGGCTCAAAGGCAATACGTGAGCTAGTGGCGGCCTTGGCAATACAAGACCCCCAACTCTAACTGAGCGGTGAGCAGGGTGGGCAGCCTGGCCCCCAGAGGAGGACTCAGGGATGGGAAAGCTCCCACTCACACCAGCCAGGCATTGCCCAAGCACAAAACTGAGAAAGCCCTCGGGAGAGGGAGCCCCCTTGCCCCTGAAAACACAGGTCAGGCTCTGGGGGCATGTGCACCAGTGCAGCTCCACAAACACATGCGTACCCCGTATCTCTGAGTAATTTTTACTCTAGGGGGATCATGTGATTCAGAGATTTAGGATATGTCAAAGTGGGAAGGGGCCTCATAACTATCCACCCAGAGCTTGTTTGTTTTGGTTTTTCATGGGGAAAGAAAACCTTTCTCTTGGGATTCACTGCCTCCCCCATCTCTTCTAAGGCAGTCCTTTCACCCTCATTCACTACATACACAGTAAATACTTAAGAGCGCAAAGGGCTTAACTACACTGAAGTGCACAAAAGAGTCAGGATAAAAATTCAATCCTAATTAGGCAAATGACAGAGACACAGATGGTCTAGGTGTTTCATAACATTAATTACATTCTTCTAGGCCCTTTCAGTTCCACTCCTTTTCTAATGATAACAGGTCTTCTTCTCTAGCCAGAGGCCGGAATTCCCTCGCTTTTCTCCTAAGTCCACCCTCTCCCATGGCCAGGCTCAGGTTGAACCCACTGTCTCAGATCGCTGGGTCCTTCAAAAAGTAAGCTTTTCAGTCTGAGCTACAGATCTACGTCCTGGGCTGGCAGCACCTGGCAGTCTAGGTAAAGCATTCTACATGAGGGCTTGAGCAAGGTGACTTTATCCTGAAATAATTCTGGTCCGGCATACAAGATGCTTCATGTCTGAGGCAATCTTTGCTTCATTTCCGGATACTTTTTGGCATCAACTTCGCTGTGTCAGCTTTTACCAGCTGGTGAATTTTGATTTCTAGCTTCTGAAAATTTTCTTGGCTCCTGAACTCAGCTTTTACTGCTCCACTGTGACTCCAGCCTCCTTCATACTGTTATTTCATCTAGTTCCCATCCATCATCCATCGCTTCATCTTGGCTTTGATTTACTGGTGCCCACGAGTGAGGGCAACCTTAGTTTCAGGTTGAAAATGTTTTCCTTACAGCCGTAATTTGAATTTCCTTGCAGCTACTTGAACCACAATTTGACCAGAATCTTTCATTACTTCTTTAAAAAAACTCTTGGTGATTATTATTTATTTATAATTTATCCACTATCTGTTTCTTAGAAAGAATTTACAGCAGCTAAGCAACTACTATTTTTATTTTTATTATTTTTATTTAATCATCATAGTCAAGGTCTTCCCCAGTCAACCTTTTTCTTGATTCCTTTCAAAGTTCCTAATTTCTTTCCTCACAATTTCCTTTACCTTATTAAACAGCTTCATTGAGTTCACACTCTCCTTTAGGCTTATAAAGAAATCTGCCCTCTACCTACATACCCTGCAGAGGGCTTAACTAGCCCCGTGGCTGCATAGCATTGTGCTGAAAGCATTGACTGGACAGCTAGACCGTCTGGATTCAAATCCTGACTGTCACTTATTAGTCGTGTGATCCTGGGCAAGGTGTTTTACCTTGGCCTCCCTATCAATGAAGTTTCAGCAGCACGTATGTTTATCTATGAGGCTTTTGTAATGTTTAAGTGAGTACGTGAATGCACGCACATATATCATTTTAATATTGATAGTATCTGGGTTAGAATATGCGACATACATGTGATAGCCATTATAATTTTTCTCTTGTACTATTATTATGCCTAAAATCCCACATTTTCACCTTTCTTCATTCCACCACTGGAATCGACCAATCCTTCAATCAAACAGTTAATATTTGAGGGGTTAGGGGGTCAATTCTTCTCCATGTACAGGCCATGTCGCCGCCGGCCCAAGAGGCTACTTGTGCTACTCTGCGTGCACAGTGTCAGGGGCACTAGCATTGAATGGTAACGGTATTAACAAAACATATACGTTATACAGCAGAGAACACGGGATCTTGAAACTATAGGGTCATAACACAATGTCAAGTTGTACCTTCTTACTCTCATTATAATTGAAGCACATCTCCAGGTCCCTCTTGAATAGGGAATGAGCAAAAGAAAACTCCTATAGGGTATATGGCCCCTGCCCCATTTATCTACCAAGACTGGAGACACAGTGATTGAATTTTATTGAATATGATACTCTACAAGTTTAGATCCTTTTGGCAGTTTCAAAGCATTTGGCTGACATGCAGGTTTGTGTGCGTGTGTGTGTATGTGTGTGTGTGTTTAGGTATACTGAGGTTTCTTTCAAGTTATCCATATCTATTTCTTTCTTACAGATACCCATTTCCTAGGAGAAGAGTCTTCCTAGTGGTACTCTCTCCTGCCTAAACCATGGTGACAAATAAGATTTGCCCCTCATCGCAAAGAGCAAACTGTGGCGCATTAGGTTGGTTGGAATGAAGTTCTGTGCCCTTGGTGTGTGGCCAGAGTGGGTAGGCTGGCCAGCAAGATCTGAAATAGGTTTAGCCAGGATGGTGTCCTGAAGAGTAGAGGTTTCCCCATCTTTCTATACATCCGACCACATGTAAAGTGGTTTTCAAACTAGGTTCTCAGAGCCCTAAAGAGGTTGACCAGAGGGCAGTGAAGGGAAGAGGAATGGCAGGTTTCCTGCCCTGTTCCACTTCTGCCAGAGCTGCTCCATTTTTATCTCTTGGGAGTCCTCCAAAGATGTCATTTGCAGAAAAGATCTTGTGGTACCATTTGATTCCTGTCTCCTGCACTAGACTGTAAAGGTCCAGAAGGGCAGGAGTCGGTGTTTACCGTATACCCAGTGTTGTATACTCAGTGCTTAGGATTTTGCCTATACTCGTAAATAATTTTGAATAAATGAGTAAATATATGTCAAATCTACTTGTTCAGGGAAAAATAGCGTCAAGTTCCTAGTGAGGTTAAATGAACATAGCATTTATGTAGATATGTGGTTGGCTGAAATATTTGAAGTTAATTGTGTAAATTTTGTTTATTGGTTGTATTTACTAGGATTTTCACATTCTCAAGTCATGCTTTTGTCCCCAAAATCCAAATAAAATAATCTTATCCAGGTATTATCACAGAAGAAATATTTGAACATGAGTGTACCTTATTGATTTGTCACTAACCTATTCCTGACCCAACCGTTTATATGAATAGGGACTCTCTGGATTGGGTCTATCTGCACTGCTATATTCTGAAGGAAGAGCTAAGGGGAGTTTTCAGTAACTCCCTGCAGACATTCTTGATTTGAGCAAATCTATAATAATCTTCCCACTGTGATTTCCATAATGGTCTCCTTGGGTCTGACCAGATTCAGGGATGCCTAAGTCTACACAGGCAGCTTCATTTCTAACCACGTGTATTGGCTACAGATCTGTTTTGCAGGCTACATTCTGAAAAGGAGTGATCTCTCTATTCACATTAATAGCAAATAAAATGACTGCCATTCTGCCTAAAGTGAAGTACAAGGCAAGTAACATCCTAGCTTCAATCAGATAGATTCCTTCTTCTCAATTTTGTTCTCATGCTTCTAAGAAAGCTGGATAGGTATTCTATGGTAACAGCAGCTCAAAGCAGCTCTATTACAATATACCAGTTACTCATTTTAGTTTGCAATTGCTTATAAAGCACAAAAGTTGTATGGTTTTTGGCTGGGATCCATAAGGCAGAAAATTTACTGTACTATGCTTCTAATTGTCTGCTATTCTTTTAAAAGGGAAAATCATTGTAGATAAATTGTTTAGCTGAAATGCTAGAAATGTTTTAACAGAAAAAATGTTTCCTTTCCTGGAACTGTCAGAACAGTTATCTAATTAAAACACGGTAGGCGTATAGCTAAGAGAATATTCAGAGAGCAAGAGGTTAGAATTCAGTTTACCAATCACTTCAAAACACAAAATACATAAAGATGTTTTAAAATTATTCTTTAATATACACTAACTTAGCAATTAATTAACTACTCTTATTGCTATCAAGTCTCTGTAATTATACAGTAATCATTCATTCATCAAATCTTAATTGAGCACACACTGAATCCTATGTCTAAGTGACTATATTTACATGCTAATCTCTTCACCCTCCTCTGATCTGAAGATTTCATTTCAGAGAGCCTCAAAAGTATGAAACACAATTAGAAGTCGAGAAAATGGTGGAAAGGACTCAGACAAGTTTCTGAGCAGCAAAGAAAATGTCAGTTATAAAGTTCATGCATTTTACTGTGTATATAGATATCTTCATGTTATTACCCAAACAAACATGAACCGAATAGAATAGCAAAAGGATTGGTGACATGTGAAGGCAGAGCCTATTTGTCTGTCAGGCACTGAATTAAGCATGTTATAGGCATTATCTCTTTTGAGCCTTACATTATTCCTCAGAGATAGGTAGTATTTTCCCCATTTTACAGAATAAAAAACTAAAGGTAAGAAAGGCCAAAAGTGTCTTCTCCGATAAAACACCTAAACACCTAGCAAGTGTCCACATGCATCTGACTGCAAATCCAACGCTCTGACCAGTAAGCCACACTGCTTTTTCCATTTAGCTTGTGCCTACAGGTTCTGGGAAGGATAACATGGGAACCGCACAGACAGTAGTTCACCAGCTTATGTTTACTTCTGTCCCATTTTCACTCTGTCTCCAAGATTCTCAGTATTTGGTTTCTTAATTTGCCTTTCAATGCCCCTATGACTGAACGCTGCCTCAAACCTCGCTCTGGTCTTTAATGGTTGGTTTGACTCAGGGATTAAGCTCTCTGCACATGAACTCAAGTCTCTTGATGACTAGATCTCAGCCCTTGCTGCCACATCTTTGGAATGCTAACAGCTCGCCCTCTGGCCCCCTGCAAATCACTGGCTTCATTTGTGCCCCGAATCTCTTTCTTCTAGTCTTTGCCTGAATAATTCCTGGTTATCAAAGTTATCAAATTCAAAGTTTCCACTGCAATGTCATTTACTCAGGGAGGCCATTTCTGACTGTCAAATCCAAATGAAGAACCCTTGCTATACTCTTCACTGCAATGACCACAATTTGTAATTAGATACGTATTCATGTGATTATTTGTTTGATGCCTGTCTCCCACACCAGACAGTAAACTCCAGAAGGTCAGGGACCGTTCCTGCTTTGTTCACCCTGAGCTTACATCTGGTAGGTGCTCAATGCACATAAATAAAACAGTCTATGCAAAGCCCTTAGCACAAAATAGGTGCTCAGTAGACATTAGGAATATTACTGCATGAATGAATAAACTCTACTTAGATCCTTGGATCTTTAACCTCATTCCATGTTCCGTTTTGTCTCAGGGACTGATACCTTGGTTTAGAGGGATTTGTTTTGGAGTCCCTTTCCTGGCTATTCTTAGAAAAATCAATCCTGAACTTTTTCTTCCACTTGTCCCTCAGGATATCTAACCTGGAAGTACTTTCTGACTGGCTAGTCACTCTCCTCCTAAAACTGGGTAATGACATTAAGTTTCAATTGTCTCAATGTTTTATTTATATAGATTACCTAATTTTTGATGATGTCTTGCTTACTAAGATCTTTAGGGTAATTCCGATAGTCTAACAAATTTATTCAACTGGCAAGGAGCTCTCAAATCAGCTTACATTAAGAACTTTGCTGTTAACATAAAAATATCTTTAACGAGTTCACTGGTAGAGATATATAATGCCGAGATGCACAAAAGAATACATGATATATTAGTGAATTTAATTCAATTTTGTCACCAAATGCTATCAATTCCTACTTTGCAGTAACTTTCAGATTCATCAGATAGTCTCCTTTCCTATCGCCATCTGGACCCTTACCTGCCTGGATTACTGTAATTTTTTCCTAAGTAGTCTTCCACTTCTACTCAATCTTGTACAATTGAATTTGTGTACTGCAGCAAAGCTAATTTTCTTAAAACCCTGTGTTTTAGGCCTTTCCCTGCTCAGCAACCCATAATGGTTTCCTAATACCCACCAGATCAAATTCAAATGCATCCTGGGAGTAAGGGCCTTCCTCTCACCTTCTATCTGCCTTAGCAACTCCCCACTTACAAGTCACTCTGACTTCTGACTCTTCTTTATTCATGAGTCCCTTGGCTTAGATTGACCTTTTCCTTCTATACTGTCTGCCCATGTCCTGCCCATCACTTGAAAATCTCAAGTTCTACTGACTCCATTTAACTTTTAATGTATTAGTCTGCTGGGGCTGCCAGAACAAAGTATCACAGGCTGAGTGGCTTAAACAACAGAACACCAAGATCAAGGTGTTGGCAGATTTAGTTTCTCCTGAGGCCTCTCTCCTTGGCTTGCAGATGGTTGCCATCACTCTGTATCTTCACATGGCCTTTTCTCTATGTGCACACACCCCTAGTGTCTCTTCTTGTTCTTATAGGGACCCCAGTCCAATAGAATTGGGCCCTACCCTGTGACCTCATTTAACCTTAATTACTTTTTTAAAGGCCCTATCTCCACATTGTGGGTTAGCGTGGCAATGTATGAAGTCGGAGGAATACAGTTCAGTCCATAACATGCAGTAAGTGTTTTTTCTCCTCATTTTTTAAATATAAATTTATCTTATTTATTTATTTTTGGCTGCGTTGGGTCTTCATTGCTGTGCGCGGGCTTTCTCTAATTGCGACGAGCGGGGGCTACTCTTTGTTGCGGTGCGTGGGTTTCTCATTGCGGTGGCTTCTCTTGTTGCAGAGCACGGGCTCTAGGTGTGCAGGCTTCAGTAGTTGTGGCTCGCGGGCTCAGCAGTTGTGCTCATGGGCTTAGTCGCTCCATGGCATGTGGGATCTTCCCGGACGAGGGCTTGAACCCGTGTCCCCTGCATTGGCAGTAGGATTCTTAACCACTGAGCCACCAGGGTAGCCCTCTCCTCATTTTTATCTTTTGTAGAAATGTTAACTTTCACATACTTATCATCTGTCTGAGGAGATTACAGTCTCCTTTAGAAAAATAATTATCCAAATTTTCTTTTCTATTCCTAAAGTTTGTACATAATTAACATTAATTTCTTTCTTCAATAATGCTCAGTACTTGAGAAACAGATTCTCAAGAAGCACCTGTAAAGGTAAACAACATATTTCCCCAAGTCAGAAATGGAGGGCAATCTAAAATAAGGCAGGAACCTGATTCCAGTAGGTGATTCAATCTGCTTCAATCAGTACTGGTCAGTGTGAGAATGGAAACTTCAGTTGAGAGGTAGGGCAATGAGGGAGGTAATCTTCAAGGTGGAGGAACTCAGCCCAGCAAGTACAAGGCACCTCTGGCTTTGGACTCTGTATTCTAAGGAAGCCATGTGGTGTAGCCAAGATGTGGAGGCATATGTCACTGACAGGCAGAAAAGGCAACAGATTTTCTCCAGCAGGCCGTCAGAAAGACAGCAACAGCAATCACTCTGCCCCCGAGTTGAGAAGCATGGAGAGCTGTGCAGGAAATAAGGGGACGGGAAAGACGAAAGAGAAAAGAGTGGTGGTACCACCTCTGGGCATTACTGTGCTGTCTCAGTGTGGTTCTATTAGACCTATTACCCCTAGCAATTCCCACTACATTTTCAGAACCTTGTTTTTAACCATTTCAGCAGTTATTTGTATTTGGGTTAATATCCCTGCCTGATTAATCAATGGAATTACTTAAAACCTTCTTAAAGAATTCTCAATATATTTCTTCAAAAAACTAAAAATAAAACCACAGTATGATCCAGCAATTCCACTCTTGGGTATATATCCAAAGAAAATGAAAACACAAATTCAAAAAGATGCATGCACTCCAATGCTCATAGCAGCATTATTTACAACCACCAAGGTATGGAAGCAACCTAAGCATCTATCAACAGATGAATGGATAAAGAAGATGTGATATATATATATATATATATATATATATATATATATATATATATATACATATACAATGGAATACTACTCAGCCATAAAAAAGAATTAAATTTTACCATTTGCAACAACGTAGATGGACCTAGAGGGTATTATGCTTAGTGAAATAAGTCAGACAGAGAAAGACAAATACTGTATGTTATCACTTATATGTGGAATCTTAAGAATTAAAACAAACGACTATAACAAAACAAACAGACTCATAGATATAGAGACCAAACTAGTGGTTACCAGTGGGGAGGGGGAAGAGGGGAAGGGGAAGATAGGGGTAGGTGGTTAAGAGTCACGAACTACTATGTATAAAATAAATAAGCTACAAGGATATACTGTACAGCACAGGGAATATAGGCAATATTTTATAATAGCTTTAAATGTATATAACCTATAAAACTTTTGAATCACTATGTTGTACACCTGAAACTAATACAACTAAACCTCAATTTAAAAAGACAAAAATAAGGGACTTTCCTGGTGGCACAGTGGTTAAGAATCCGCCTGCCAATGCAGGGGACACGGGTTCAAGCCCTGGTCCGGGAAGATCCCACATGCTGCAGAGCAGCTAAGCCTGTGCACCACAACTATTGAGCCTGTGCTCTAGAGCCCACAAGCCACAACTACTGAGCCCATGTGCCACAACCACTGCAGCTCGCTTGCCTAGAGACCATGCTCCGCAACAAGAGAAGCCACTGAAATGAGAAGCCCGCGCACTGCAACGAAGAGTAGCCCCCCCTCGCCACAACTAGAGAAAGCCCGCGCACAGTAATGCAGACCCAATGCAGCCAAAAATAAATAAATAAAATAAATTTATTTAAAAAAAAGACAAAAAAAGACAATTCTCAGTATCATTTTTCCTACCTGCACACTAAAATTGTTATTAATTAAAATGTTGTGAAATCGTCCATAGGTGTTCTGATATTAGTCTTTGAACAACGAATGAAAAGTCTATTTTCCTCCGTCATTTTGATTGAAAGTAAAAATGTTTATCTAATAGACAATCAACAGAGTAGATCCCAGAAAAAACTTTGGAGCAACAAAGTGTTTTCTCCTTCTGGTCCAAAGGGCCCTCACTCCTCCCTTTCCCCAGGAAATACTTCTTTAAGGCATAGAATTTCAGACCTGAGCAAGTCAGGGGGAAGTATTTTATGGATGGACTAGAGTGGTGAAGAGAGAAAGGCCACAGTTCTTAAAATCATAAAGTATGCAACTTCTCACTCTGAACAGGAGCTTTTTTGGTCCTACTCAGATTCACCTTTTGGATGAATTTAGCAGGATGTGAAATATACCCAGAAGACTCCTCTGTCTCATATTTGCATCTCTGGTGTCTAGGTCCTAGCTCCTGGTCATCCTTGCTTTGGCAATAGCTCTCTTTCTCATTGTGGCATCACCAGTGACTCACAAAAACAGCTTCTCTGCTGACGGCACAGACAGAGCTGTATGAAGGTCACAGACAAGCAAACAGGTAGACAAAGGGATATCTTTCTCAAGCCAGCCATATCCGGCATGTGGGTCTCAATTGATTATGCTCATTTGTTACATAGCTATTGTCTCCCATTTCAGGGTACTTACCTCACAATGAGGAAAACAATGAAAGGACTCTGTGAAATATGATCGGAAGGATCTTCTTAAATGGCCAATAAATAGTGTGTACAGCTTGATTTTAAGGAAGAGCAGCTATGCTGTAATCTTTGAAGATTCCCAGAAAATCTAGGCTTCCCAGAATTCTGGCCTGATTTACATAAACAAATCAAGAAAATGTTTTACTCATGGATTCTTCATTATGTCTCTGACAAACGGTAGAAAAATTGGCAAACTGAAGCATCTGCCTAATTTACAGTTGCTCTTTCTCTGGAGCTCCTGCAGTCAGAATATAACAGTATCTCCAGGAAACTGCAAATATTCACTTTATTTCAATTAGTTTTCTCCACACAGTCCACTGCCTCTTCAGCCATCTCAGAAAACCTGACTTTTAGTATTGCTTAAGCTGCTTGACTTGTGGGATAAGCACTGAACTCCTACCTCGTCATTCCCTAGGAAGATTGGGTCCTTTGTGTCTTATCAGTTTACCTGCTGGTATTTATTTAACACCATTTATGATGAGCTCTCACTTTTTTTTTTTGTCCATTTGAATTCTGACTTGATATTAATTTATCTTTATCTTCCGATTAACACAATTCTACCTTTGTGACCTAGAGTCAAATTTTTCTTTCAATAGGCTCATCTAAACACAAACCTCGGAAATGAACAGTACCCACTTCTGAATAAGACTTTTAAGCTGGCACAGTCTCTATCAGGCTTTTGAACTTTTAACAAGAGAAAGCACTGACATCTTTCTGTCAACATTTTCCTGAACCACAAATTGCTCATGCATTAGAAATTCTCTAGAAATGACATAAAAAAAGCTACGAAGCAAATGTATTCTTGTGGTACAGGTCTGCAAGTCAGGGTAATTTCAGAATATACCACATAAGCTGAAAAGATGGCAGATGCAAGAATTGGATTTAACCATAGATGATAACCCAATTTTCTCCATAGCATTGTAACTCAATAAGTCTTTAATGGCTTCTTAGATAAACAGATGGATGTCATCAAAAGGCACAGGATGATAAATCTGATTGGTGTCTGAATAATTTGCACTGCTTTATCCCCCAAACAAGTAGCAAGAGCAAAATGGGAGAACCCACCCTTAAGCCCCAGCATGGGAGTTTAGATTATTCGATTAGAAACAGTTGTATTTTCCCAGGGGCATAATATTGAAAACAACCAGAATGGCAAAGTTCAGGAAGTGCAGTATATCTTTTTAATTAGGGTTCTTCTTTTGAAGATTTATACTATTTAGTTTATTAGCTGTGTTTATTCTTATTTAGTTGACTCAGCTTATTTTTATACAGATTTCCAAATATTCAATTAAAGCCCTTTGGAAGATTATGACTTTCAATTATCTGTGATGGCCCAGAGTTTATAGACTCTCAAGTCCATGGCCCAGTTTCTGCTGCTCAAGCAGTTCCTGATTCTTTGAACAGTTCCTTTACTTGGATGCTTTCTCATTTAGCTCATTTTTTCACCAGGATCATTCAGTGGAATTAGATTTCAAACAGTTCATTGTCCGAAGTTCAATATATATATGAAAAATCTGATCAAGCCTTTCCAGGGACGGAACTGTCAAATTCTAAACACACACGGATAACCTTAGCGAGATTGTCCAAATGAATCCAAGAGAAAGGATATGGCTAAAACAGTTCTGAAAGGAAATAGGTTGTTTGTTCTCATTACCATTGTTATATCTGGGTTGTGAGATTATGGGAAAGTTTTATGGTTTTTAAGTGTTAATTTAGGAAATTCCTTGCCTTAAACAGAAGAGAGGGCTAGATTTTTTTAAAGATGTTTGATGCTAAAGTGTATCATTTTTTTTTATATTAGAGGGAAAAGTATCAAATGGGATGGTAATGCTAATGGTCTTTGTCTCTCATAGAAGATATAGTTTTCAAATATTTCTGAGAGATGCAAAAATTTACTTAGTTGTAACCAAAAGCTTTCTCCCTTCCTCCCTCCCTCCCTTCCTTCCTTTTCTTTCTTTCCCTCTCTTTCTTTCTTTCTTCCTCTATCTATCTATCTATCTATCTATCTATCTATCTATCTATCTATCTATCTATCATCTACCTACCTACCTACCTATCTATCCTTTTCAAGGACAGAACAAGAATATTCTTGGGAACCTATTTGAAAAATAGTCTTCCTTTTATCCACAGAATCCAAGCAATTGCTTTAAAATATTTTTATTTTCTAATATTGTTTGTCTGTTGAAGTTAATTCTTAGGGATTTGAAAAAATAAAAATGGGAGATTCACATATAGCATTACCATGGGCCTGAATACATATGCTAAATTCCTAGTATTTTAGATATATTAACCCATTTACTCTTCATGACAATTCTAAAGGAAAGAACTACTCTTATCCTCAGTCTATAGATGAGCAAACTAAGGCACAGATATATTGAGTAACCTGCCAAGATCACACAGCTATTAAATGGTAGAGCTAGGAATTAAACCTCAGGCAGTCTGGCTCCAGAGTCTATGCTCTTAACCATTTACATATTTTACTGCCTTTCTTGATTGATGTATAAAGATATTCATGATGTTATCAGTAATCAAGTAGAGATGGATTGATTAGGTCCCACTGAACATGGCGATAATAATCTCTGCTCTGGAATCTGGTTACTGAGTTATACAGGTGGGGGAGCTCAGGGAACACTCCAGCAGGAACAGTCTCAGACGGCCAGGGCTCACTTCAAATGCTTTTAGGATGCCGGTGGGGTGTAAATAATAAAGCATATACTACCAAATGTATAGATATATATTGATAAACTTTACTACCAGCTTCTTCATATGCTAATGTGTGGCCTTGTCTCAGTTTCAGATGACTTCTACTGTACTCTTCCTCTCCTAGGCCTCTGCAGAGGCTCTGGTTTGATGAATGCAGGGGCCTGTCACTAGTCAGTTGCAATTAATCTTTTCATTGTGGAATCTGTCTCCCTGTGTCCCATGGGCATTTTCATTAGGGAGGGGATGTGGCCATAATTCACAACAATAGTTTTCATGACACTCAAAATGCCTCAGTTGGCTGAATATAAATTGGTAAAATTTTCCTGAAAAGCAACTTAACAATATTTCTTGGAAACCACCCCCCAAAAAAGGTTCATACCTACCAGTTTCAGAACTAATCTTGTATCCTTAGGAAACAATCAGAGATGTGGACAAAAGTTTTACATGAGAATCTTTATCACGGCATTATTTACAATACCCCATCCTCCCCCATCCCCCCCCCCCAAAAGAAGCAGCAGCTGCCTGGGGACAACATAAATAGCCAAGAAGAGGAGAATAATTAAGATGTTTATGATACATCCATAAATGCAGTATTATACAGTCATTAAAATTGTTTTTGAAGAATTGTTAATGACACAGAGAAATACTCATTATATAACATTCAGTAAAAAGTCAGAATACAGAACTTCATAAGAAACGATGCACTTATAAAAAAGAAAAGAAATCTAAGTATGTCTAAAGTCCTGAGAGGAAATATATCTTTTGTTCATTATCTCTGAGTTGTAAGATTTTGATTTCTCTTTTCTAAATTTTCTAAAATGAAAAGATACTAATTTTAAAATCAGAAAACCAACCAATAAAACATAAATACCCATGAGCTACAGGGGGAAGAACTGGCAGGTATTTGTGTGGTGGTGGTGTTGGTGTTGGTGGCAGTGATGGTGTCGGTGTTGTTGTTGGTGGAGGTGGTGATGGTGGTGGTGGTGATGGCAGTGTTGGTGGTCATGGTGGTGGTGGTAGTGATGGTGTTGTTGTTGTTGGTGGTGGTGGTGGCAATGTTGTTGTTGTTGGTGGTCATGGTGGTGATGTTGTTGGTCGTGATGGTTGCAGTGGTGGTAGTGGTGTTGGTGTTGGTGTTAGTGGTGGTGATGTTGGTGGCGATGATGGTGGTGGTGGTGGTGATGGTGGCGGTGATGGTGTTGGTGGCGGTGATGGTGTTGGTGGTGATGGTGGTGGTGGTTGTGGCAGTGATGGTGTTGGTGGTGGTGGCCGTGGTGGTGGCAGCGGTGTTGGTGGTGATGGTGTTGTTGTTGGTTGTGGTGGCGGCATTGGTGTTTGTGGTTGTGGTGGTGATAGTGTTGGTGGTGGCGGTGATGGTGATGGTGGCGGCAGTGGTGATGGTGGTGATGTTGGTGTTGGTGGCAGTGATGGTGTTGGTGGTGATGGTGTTGGTGGTGGTGTTGTTGGTGATGGTGGTGGTGTTGGTGGTGATGGTGTTGGTGGTGGTGGCAGCGGTGGTGTTGGTGGCGATGATGGTGGTGTTGGTGGCAGTGATGGTGTTGGTGTTGGTGTTGGTGGTGATGGTGATGGTGGTGGTGGTGGCGGTGGTGGTGTTGGTGGCGATGATGGTGGTGTTAGTGGCAGTGATGGTATTGGTGGTGATGGTGTTGTTGCTGGTGGTGTTGGTGTTGGTGGTGATGGTGATGGTGTTGGTGGTGGTGGCAGTGACGGTGGTGTTGGTGGTGGTGGTGATGGTGTTGTTGGCTTTGGTGGTGGGAGGCAGTGGAGGTGAGCTGCAGAAGAGAAATGAGGCCTCGTTTTCCAGAAGAAATGTCCCAGTGCCTCTTCATCCTCCTCCACCTGCCCAGTCCTCAGCAGCTGTGTGTGTGAGATGTGTGTTCACCTGTACATACACATGTACAAACACCTGATCACCAATCTCGTGTAGCTATTTCCTACAAAAGTTGAGGATTTCTGGCGACTACAAATATAAACAAAGCTAACTCATCTCAACGCATATTTTTAAGCAAATTACTCTGAAGCCTGGCTCTGATAATGCTCCCACAATGGGGCCTTAAATTCTTTAGGGTAAAATAGTCCTTTCACACACACCTTCACAGATTTTTGTAATGCATCATGGGTTGTGATACTCATTGGCACTTCATCGTTTTGCTGAATACCAAGTTCCTGTGCATCTTCTAACTTCCATTTAGTGAGCTAAAATAATATAAGATACGTGAAGACACTAGCTCAATCAGTGCTCATTTCCTTCCTCCCTCTGTCTTTACAGGTTAAATCCTTTTTTTGGAAAGAATATGAATGAAGATGAGTAGGATTTGGGCATTTTAGGAGTGAGAGAGGAAAGACATTCCTGGCAGAAGGAACATCATAAGCAAAGGCCTAGAGCTGGGAACACCGGGCTCTGTATGAGAAACAGTGAGGATCCTGCTTCTGCGGAATGACAGATCTGCACGTGGGAGTAGTGGAGAAAGGTGGCTAAAGGCCAGATCACAGAGGCTTCTGGTAACCTTCTGATGCCAAATATAAAATCCACCAATCAAGAGAATATAAAGATTCAAGAGACTACATTGCGGGCTTTGAGAGCAGTTCAAACGAGTAAGCCAAAACTTATTTTGAGCAATGGCAGTAGGGTATGAAACCAACTGGCCTGGGAGTTAGAAGAACAAGGGTCATATGCTGGTTCTGCCAATAATAAGCTCTTCTGCCTTGGGCAAATTGTACGCCTTCTTTAGGGCTTCTGTCTTTGTATACGTAAAATTAGAGGGACAGAATCTGTGAATGTATTCATTCATTCTTTCATTCAGCTAAGTGTTGAGGACTTGTTGTGTCAGGCGCTGTACTGGACACACAGGACACTGTGATAAAGGAAGATGGTCCTTGCTTGCATGGAGCTCACAGTCTAGGTAAGGAAGCTTTCAGTGTAATGGGTGGGTCCGGGAAAGTGAGAGGTCACCAAATTGCCCCCATTAAGAGAGATGGGGGTCACTGGTGACCTCAGTAGGAGAGATTTAATAGAGAAGTGGCTGCTGAATAGATTACAGTGGGATGGGGGGGGGGAGATAAATGAAGATGGTGATAATAGACACTGAGTATGAAGTTTGGCTGAGAAGAAGATTAACAAGAAGGAAGGGGCAAGAGCTACAGTGAGTTTAAGTCCTCTGCATTTCTAAAATGCTAAGAGTCATATCACTCCGATAGGTATATTTAACCTTCCAAGGTAACAGCCTTGAAGAGTTAGCAGCAACCAAGGGTCAGCCTTGTTAACTTCAAGGGTTAGCCTTGAAGGGGGCAGCAACAAATTCAATGCATAAGCTCTAGTATGTTTGTATGAAAATCAATCATGCAGTGGCCACATTCCAAATACTAAAAGGAAATTAAATCTGGAAATTATTGCAGTGAGAACCTGTATTGTCTCAATCCGTGGATATGTTTAAAAATATGAGATGGGAGCTGCGCAAGACAGGGGGCTGAACAAAATGAACTCTAGTTGTCTGATCCTGTTATGCTAACAATACTGAGACAGGAAGGGAGGAAGGAGGGCCAGTTCAGGGAGGAAAAAGCATACCAGGAACCCTAAGCCGCCAGCCAGGCTGCTGCTTCCAGTAAGCAGGCCTTGATCTTGTCTCTACCATTCTTTTGTTACTAAAGATGGTGTAAATAAATGGAAGCTTCCTCTGATTATATGACATTAGAGAGATGTTAATGCTTAAGCAGTTAGTTGCTTAAAATTCCTAGATGTATTATCAAGCTGACATTAAAGCCAACAAGTGACAACATGGAATTCTATTGTTCTAAGAAAATGCAACAGTGGAATTTAATTTTATAAAACAGCTAATATTTGCAGTTAGAATTTCTGGTAATCCTTACATTACCACTTTAATGCTAATAATTTTTTTTAAAACGCAAATGTGTCTATTTTTTAAGGGAAATTTTTTTTTTTTTACTGTATGAAAATATAGGGATTTCAGAAAGGCAGTAACATTAATCTTTGTGGTCAGAATTCAGAGTTACTATGGTAAAGGGTTGGATTTACTTTTTCATTAGCATTTTATTGATTGGAACAATTAGCCTGAGCAAGCCTGAAATTCCCAAGATTTCCTGAAACTGACATCTGTGCATTTCTTAAGCTGCTGGTGACACACATGATGTAAATTTACCAATTACAAGACAGAGATTGATGTACATCAGCAGCGGTGAAGCCTTGGGTTTGAATCTGAAGTGCTCTGGGACAAAAGATAAAATAATGTTTGATCTCTCAATCACTCTTTAAAATCCCTCCTTTCTTTTGGCTCTTTTTTTAAAAAAATAACAAAATAGAGCAAATTAAATGTAAGCTTAATATATTTCATGTAAATGCCTTTTTTCCTTCTTAATTTTCTATGCTGTATTTAATACTTTCCTGCCAGGGAAGCATTAGAGTATAGGGATTAACGGCATAAACTTTAGAGTCAGAAAAAAATCTAGGTTGAAATCTTGATTCTGTCAGTTATTAGCTCTCTAGACAACTGGCAAGTATTTGAACCTCAATTTTCCTAACTTGTAAAATACAAGTAGCAGTATCTAAGTTATAGGATTATTACAAGATTAAATGAGAAAATATAAGAAAACAATTGTTATAGCAACTGACTCATAGTAAGTACCAAATAAATGGTAGATTTTTTTTTGGTTGTGTGTGTGTCTGCTCACTTTGGACATTAATGTAGCCTACCGAATATATTTTTTAAATTGAGAAGGGTCCATAATAGAAATGGCATTTGCATTAGAAGCCTCACCCTCTATAATTGTTCAGTACAACATGTCTATGTCAACATAATTTAAGAATATTTTTAATAGGAAGAGCTTCTTAGTCTCAACATGGTCTTGAGATGCCTAATTATTTCAAACACTTTCAAAATTTTAACCAAAAATATGGTAACACGTTGTAAGTATCAATACAAATAATTCAGTAAATGAGTATCATCTTGCTTTAAGCTTTTATTAACCTTGCTCCTCCTGCTGCATGAGAAGTTCTACACTTTCTGATTTACCCATCAAATATGATTTAAAGACGGGAGGAAGAAAAAATCCATAAACTACTTAAAGTTAATATTTTAAGAGTAAGGCATTCTAATGGACAAAATAAGAAATGAACATGTAGTTCAAGGATCAGGGAACGATTCAATGGGATAGCACAGAGGCATCCATAAGATTTTCAATGTCTCCAATACGTGAGCAACTGGATTGGCAGATGGGGCCTCAGAGACTTCAACAATGGGGCAGCTCAGCATACAGGTCACATAGACCTGGCTCTAAAATCAGCTCTACAACTTGCTTGCTCTAACATCTTTGGCAAATAAAACATTTTTGGCAAGTATAAAACCTTTCTGAAGCTTGGTTTCTTTAGCTGTAAAATAGGCATAAATTCCCCTATGGGCTGTAGTAGGAAAATGAGATGATTTTATACGTATGTGCGCGCACGTGTGCGCACACACACACACACCCCCCTGGGATAGTGACTGTACATGGCAGGTACTCAGTAAATCTAATGTTGTTATTTAGTTACTGTAAATTAAGTTTTCATTTATATTTTAACACATCACATAATGGCTAGATAGACTTTCACCAAATTTGGAGGTATGTTTGGGATGGCCTGGCTTAATATACACTGTGTGGTTTATACAAGATTCACTTTGGAAATTCTGAGGAGGAGCTTCAAAGACTGTGATACCCATTCGCTTGAACAGCTGAAACTGAGGCACAAAAAGCTCACGTGCCTGCTGACTGGGAAAGATCATGGGCACAGACAGCAGAGCTTTAAATATTTGAGCCCCAAACTGAAAGTCACACGGACAGATACTCCCAACTGAGTTGCAAGAACAAGAGCAGGTTTGTGATTAGGCTGCTTCTCATCTGGGCAACTCTGTGTAGCATTTTCTACAGTGAGAAGCAGCAATACTCCTGATGATGATCAATCATTCTTTCTAGAAACACAGGAGGGGCCAGGGAGCAATCATGAAAATGATCATTGTGACCATCTCTTCTCTCTCTTCTCCCAGAGCTTCTTGGCATGCTATTTTCTCATTCTGCACCAGTCCCTACTTTGCTAGATCCTGTGCAGGACCATTTTCAGAATTTAGAATTAGAGAAATCTGTGTCCCCAGTGTTCAAAGGTGTATGTGTGTGTGTGTGTGTGTGTGTGTGTAACCTCACATGCATAGGGACCCTCAATATGTATTATCTATTCTTAATCTATTGTTCCTCTTAAAACCCTAAGGAACATGGCCAGAGTAAATTGTTTACATTCTAGAATACGGTGAGGATAGTTAATAAATAAGCAGAGACACACAAACATACAAAAATTCTAGGCTAAGTGAGCTCTTGAGTGCTAGCCCAGGAACCATATAACCAGGGAAATATAATTTCTATGAGAAAATATAGCCTGTAATCTATAGATTAACTTTTGGAAGGCAGCTATGCTCACCACTATACCACCAACACGGACTATAGATTAAGTTTTGGAATATGACCCACTTGGAGAAGAGGCCTGAGAAATACTCTTTATTAACTTTTCACTTTGAAATAACTTTAGACTTACAGAAAAGGTACAAAGAATTAGAGTTTTCATTTGCCCTTCACCCAGCTTCTCCTAATAACAACATTTTACATAATCACAGTATAACTGTCAGAATCAGAAAATGAACATTGATATAATACTGTTGAGTAATCTGTAGACCTTATTTGAATTTCACCAGTTTTCCCACTAATGTTTGGTTTCTGTTCCAGGATTTAATTCAAGATCTCACTGCATGTAATGTCATTAGTCTCTAATCAGTGTTAATTCCTCAGTCTTTCTTTGTCTTTCATGATCTCGACACTTTTGAAGAGTTCTGGTCAGTTTGTTTTATAGACTGTTCTTCAACTTGGATTTGTCTGATCTTTTCTCATGATTACATTGGCATTATGCATTTAACAAGAATACCGCAGAAGTGATGTTTTGCTTCTTTTCAGTGCAACATATCAGGGGTATACGATTTTTATGTCCTATTACTGGTGATATTAACTTTGATCATTTGGATACGGTCATGTCTGCTACATTTTTCTACCATAAACTAATTATTTTCCCCTTTGTAATTAACAAATGTCTTGTGGGAAGATACTTGGAGGCTATGCAAATGTACTATTTATATTATATTTTCTCCCACTAATTTTAGATTTCATCAATGGTTCTTGCCTGCAATAAGTACTACTCTAGAATTTACCTAATGGTGATTTTTCTGTTTTCCTTATTTTCTATATATTCATTAACTGGAATTCTACTGTAAGGAAGAGCTGCCCCTTCTCTCTCATTTATTTATTTATTCAATTATATATCTCTGTTAGTGTAGACTTATAGGTATTTAATTTATTCTTTGAGCTATAATCCAATAGTATACTTATTTATTTTTTGTTCAAGTTGTTCCAGCTTTGGCAATTGGGTGCTCCTTCAGGTGGGCTTCTGTATCTTTTCAACATGTCTTCATAATTTTTTGAACACTTACTTTCTGGAACCAGATGTTCCGTTTCAACTTGCATTTTCCCTTCCTAGCCTTGGAGTAAACTATTTCCCCGAAAAGCCCTGGTTCCTTTGATTGGAAAATGGTGTTAAGAAACCAAGATATGGGTGCTAGGTGTGTTCACGGCTACTGAGTTATCACTGCTTCCAGGCCCTCTCAGTGGACACAGCTAGGAAACATGCATATGTATACTAACGCACTTACACACATCTGTATTTCTATATTTCTCTATTTATCTACCTGTATCCTCGCACATAGTAATGTCAGAATTGCTAACACATGCCCCTGTTTCCAGAAGAAACAAATGTACTAACCATAGTACGATGTTTGTGTGTGGTTCCCTTTGCCTTTAGCCTTACACTATACAGGCAAAATACTATTTTCCAAAATTACTTAGGTTGCTCTTTTCTTTCCTATCTCCTCAGTGTAGTTATGTTATTCATTTGTAATGCATTTAAGTTCATGTTTCACCATTTGTATTCCATTTTGGGTTCTTCACATCCCAATTTTATTTATTTATTTATTAGGTATGTGAAACATTCCAGTGTTTCTAAGAGTCAGAGATTTTTAAAAAGGTCCACTCAAAGAAGTGTCACTTCCTCCTCATCCCTAAAACTCCCTCTCTTATTTCCCCATTTTATACTCCAGTCCCACTTCATTTCCTGTAGGTAACCAATATCATTAGTTTTTGATTTATCTTTCTTATAATCTTTTGCAAAATTTAGTAGTTATCTGCATATTTGCTTAAATTTCTTTATTTCTTACATAAAGGATTGCATGCTCTAGGTATTATTTTGCACTTTACATTTTTCACTTAATAATATATCCTGGAAACAATCTCATATCAGTTCATAGAGATCTTCCTAATTCTTTTCTACTGATGCATTATACTCCATTTGTGAATGTATCATAATTTATTTTACTACTTTCCTATGTATGGTCATTTAGTTCATTCCCAATATTATGTGATTACAAACAATGCTGAAATAAATAACCAATGGTTGTGTATTTTCATACTGCTGCAGGTGTATTTTAGGGTATATTCCTAGAAGTGGGATTGCTGGGTCAAAAGACTACAAGTGTAGTTTTTTTAGGTATTGCCAAATTCTCCTCCAGGAGGGCTGTACTAGTTTGCATTCGAACCAGCAATGTGTTGTCATATTTTAAAATTTTCACCAACATGATAGGTGAGAAATGGTATCTCAGTATTGTTTTAATTTGAATTTCTTAGAAATACTTTTAATGCAGATGGACAAAGGAAGTTGAAGGGAAGCTCAGATGAACAGGCAAGACCTTCACAAAGAGATAAAATGGAACTTAGGAGTGTCCTAACAAGACTAAAAGTCACCTAAAGAGCCTAGGAAAAGATGATGTTTCTGAAGCACTGAAGAAAGCGAAAAGCATTAATGTAAAGACTGAAGTGACCCACTGGAGATATAAAGGGAAATAAAACATTATCTGTTGTACACCAAGCATAAGCTAGGTTTAAAGAGACAGACTTGTTTTTACATGCAAGAGAAAAGGTTAATAAAAATTATGCTTAAAACAGACTCAAAGTGCTAGAAAAATCTCAGTCTTAAGAACAACTGTGATCTGAATACCAGCAACAAGAGATGTAAAAGCCACATAGCCCAGCAAGAATTAGAAGATGCTGAATATCCATGGTCCAAGTAGCAGAAGCAGGGTCTGGTGACCCATCTAGGCCACCAAGTCCCTGGTAGGGACTCTGATACCGCTTAAAGCACCAAGAATGAAGAAGAGCCTATGAAACATTCATTTTTAAGAATAGGAAAAAAGAATGGTCTTAGAAATGATCAAACAATGATCTTTAGAATGACCAAACCATCAAAGTGAAATTTTTATATGTGGAAAAAATAACAAAACACCCAAAGAAATCTGTTAATAAGCATAGAAAAAAATCATATTGCAAAATGAATAACATGACCCATGACAAATAGGTCTCCAGAATGAGGCTGAATAACAGCCCTGGTCAGTAGTGAGGAATCAGTCATTTTAACTTCAGTAAAGTTTTCAATTCTACTTCATAAGCCAAAATTTAGACCAGAGATTAAGGAGGGTTTTTTTTTAAACCTAAGAAGTATTTTGAATTAATTTACATTAAGGTACAAATAATAAGTACATGGATAAAATGCAGTCAAAAGTATGAATTCACAGGAAGCTTAAGAGCTGGACTCTGGGAAGTTATCACCGATAAAGACAGGTGAGTAGGAGAAAGAAGGAAAATAATTAGGCAAATATATTGTGTTTCTATTATGCTCTAGGCACCACTTAGCCCCTGGAGATATAATGGTAAACAATGGGGAAATCCCTGCCCTTAGCTTGTCTGGGTAGAGTAGTCATAGTGTAATAAAATTTTTATAGTAATAAATTAAAAAAAAAAAGTATGGTTGGGCAGAGATGGGGACAAGCCCCACAGAGGAGGTGACCCTTGAGTTAGAAAGCCTCTTGGGGGAAAGGGTAGGTGTGTGTATTGGAGGACAGTCCAGGCAGAAGGACTAGTACTTGCAAAGGGACAGAGGTATGGTGTATTCATAACAAGTGGTATTTTAAAAGTCACGTTGGAATCCAGCAGTGTGAGGCATTTAATATCTCCCTGAAATCATCATATTTGCAAATAACACAAATAGGGACAGGGCACGAGACTGGCATTTGGAATGATAGGATTAGACTTCAAAAATGACCTTGAAACATCAGAGAAATGAACTGAAACTCACTGCTCCCTTTTCTTGTGCAAGAAAAGTAGTAAGCATAAATACAAAATGCAGAATGGCAGAAAAGGTTAGGACTCCTCCTACAGAGGAGTCCCACTGAACTGTAAGTGGGAAAGTAACCAGCGAGGCAGGGCAGTTCATTTTACAAGAGAGGTTAGGCACTGAAAAACAAACAGTGAGAATAAAGCCAGAGAGAGCCCCTTGGGTTCTAGCATTGGTCCTGCCATGTAATAAATATCGGACTCTAAGGAAGTCTGTTCAGGCGAACCTCGGTATCCTCATCTGTCAAACAAAGGGACAGAACTACCTCTAGAATCCCTTTCTGCTTCATGGTTCTTAAGCCAGAGATATCTGGGAAGGTCAAAGAGCATTCTGAGCGTCACGAGGTGACCTAAGCTGGAAGTCCTAAGGCAGGGATGGAAGGACCTGGAGTCCTGTACTGAACCTGAACTGAAGGCTGGGAGGTGATTTCAAAACTGCCTTCCAGCACCCAAGTGACAGATAATTATAAGGAACAAACTCAGCTGTTCTCTATTTCTGGAAAGATGAGAACAAGAAGAAAGAGAACAAAAGAAAATGGAATCAAATTGCAGTGAAGACTGTTAAATAACAGAATGAATTAGTCCCGGAAGTTATGGGTATGTCTTTTGGGAAAGTCTTCAGAAACAGTCTGTCTGTCTGAGATGATTCTGGACAGGGTCACCAGCTGTGGCTGCAAGCAGTTGGATGAGCCAGATGTCATTTCAGTGCCCTTCCTATCTCTGTGTTTCTGCAGTGGTATAATAATATCCATCAATACAGTAATACCAAAGTACCCTATTTATACATTTTGTGTATCTATTAATATGGACAACAGTTCCTTTCTATTTTACTGGTGGAGTTTTGAATACAAATGTGACTTGGCCCCTCGCCATTGCAGCTCTACCGTCAGAGCTAATTGCCTCACAGAAAACTTAAGGAGTCATTTTTCATTATGATGGAAGCAGGTGGCATAGTCATGTTATTGATTTGATGATCCTTGCCTGGCTCGCTGAATAAATGGAACTCAGTGTATGGTCACTGCATCCAGACTTCTAGGGCCTTCAAGGTTCAGTTCAAATTATGTCAGACAGCAGGTTCACGGGGCAGAAATCCATTTATTCCTCTAAGGCTTCTAAATGACGATCCCAGGGACCATGCAGACTCTTCAAACCACCTCCTGGGAGTCCTGTGGACCCATTTAGCCTCCCAGCTCTTAAGGAAGAGGATGAGCTCTCTCTTAAGTTCTGCCAGTGCTTTACCTGAACTTGCTGCCCATCAGTTAGGGAGGTCGGCCCAACTTAGATGGGTTATGCTAATTTGCAAATAATTAGGTGAATGAAAGGAGGTAAGTCACTCACTTTTCAGAAGGCCGTTAACTCTTTCCCTGAAAGCCCTTAAGCCTTCTGGTCTTAAGGAGTTAATGTAATTATAATCAACATTTACCTTTTTTTAGAATTCAACATTACTACTACTGGTGCTTGTTCCTCCACTGGACCTTTCATTAAGAATAAAGGCATATCGAAACTCAAAAATGCCTTTGGTAGATATGGCACCATTTTACAGGAAAAGTAGGATCTGAGACTAAATCAGCTAACAGTGTAACATAGAATTTTTATGAAAACTTGAGTGTACTCCCACCGGGTTTGCTAAGGGACCACCGGCCCTTTGAAGTGGTCCCCAGAAAAATGTTTATGTGAGAAGAAGGAACTCCCAGGGCCCTTGACCCACATTTTCTTAGCATTTTGTCAGTTTGCTGATAAGGAGACACATTTTCTCAAGTTACTTAATTTCCCTTTTTGGATCTAGGGAGTTCCTTTCTGTCTGCCATTTCTGCCCTGGTGGCAGAACATATGCGGTACTGCCTTCTAGTAAGAAGTGGATTGTTATTAATTTTTTCTGGTTATATTTTGCAACCTGGCATAATAAACATGAGGGAGGGGTAAAGTCCATTCCTGCATGAGGGATGCAGAGACTCTGGCTGTAGTCCCTGCTCAGCGTTGACCTGAGACAAGTCCCTCCCAACCTCTGGCTCTTCAGGTTTCCTCTGCAAAATGTGGGATAGAACTAAGTGATTTCTAAGGCCATTTCTAAAGCTCCAAAAATTCTAAAATTCTCTGACACTCAGGATTAGCCGTCTATCCTTGTTAAATGCAGGAGGTAGCCTTCTGCTAAATTCCCCTAAACCTACGTAATGCAGGACTACTTAATTCATGACCAATTAAAAGTAAAATGTTTTACTAATTGGCAGTTTTATATATAGACCATGGTGTTACCTATCAAAAGAAATACGGGGGCAGGGGGTGATTTAGCCTTTAAATTTTATTCATACCCACAAAATTCTTATTTTGTTGTTTTGTGGCTTCAAGGGCAGCTTGCTTATTCCAAACAAATCTTGATTTTTCCCCTTTGGCTTTGTAAGTTGATTTGTTGAGTTGCTTACTTTTTCCTATTTTTCTCTTTGACCACAATAATTATTTACCAGTCAATTCTAGAAATACCTGAAAGGGGTGGCACGTGGGGAGAAGAAAAAGAAAAGAAAAATGTGTTGGCCATGCTTTCAGTGCTGGTGGTCTCATTTTTCATGTCCATAAATTCTGACTTTTTATGTGAGTTTGTTTCTAATTGTTCTATCTTGAAAGTATTTGAGTGGGTTAACTTTTAGGGTATTTCACTCACTTCTGCAGCATGTTCAATTAGCCATGTTCACTATTCTTCAAGTTTGTTGTCTTTATTTTCTTCTTTGTTTCATTTACACATTCATCAATTTCTCTCAATTGACAATAGCACAGAGATAAACTTTAACATCTCAAATGAGAGAACGATGGCCATGCTACTTCACAGTGACACTGTCAGTAAAAGAAAAAGCTCGTGAGCCTGTGCTATCCCCAAAAATCCACCCCCCGCATCCCCAAAAAAAGATATGGAAAGAGCACCATGGTGTGAAATTCTCTGGTTTTAAATTTTGGCTCCATCACTTATTTACTATGTAGGCAAGTAAGCTCCATGAATTAATTTTCCTCATCTGTGAAATAAAAGTGATAATATATACCTCATAGGGCAGTGATAATTCAAAGAATAGTAATGAGCATAGAATAGATTGTGTTAATGGTGTATGTTAATGGTAACAGCTACAAGAGCAATTGATACTTTTTATTTGCCAGGTGTATCTTGTGACATTATTTGTCCTGTGTATAAGTAATATGTGGACATTTATTCCACAAGGTTCAATATTATTTTTCTGATCATAAAGGGTGGAACTGAGTTGTGCTTTTTCAAATTTAAATTAAATGGTTTTGTAAAAATTATTATCCAAGAAAACAAAGTCCAAATTATAAAAACAGAATAACTTTATGATAGGTTTAGTATACATTACATTGGAAATATAATTTGCTTTATTATTTTGTGTCATCTTTCACTAATATTCTGATTTTCATTGAACCTTAAATCTGAGCAAGTAAGTTTTATAGATATTTTTTATCAAAGGTTCAATGTTGGGCTTGATTTTAGTCCCTAAGAAATGTAGCTTGACTCCTACATGAATCATGAAAACATAAAATCCATTCTATCAAAGAGTATGGGCCTGAAGTGAAATTTTACCTAGTAAAGTTTACATTTGTGTAGTATATATCTACATATTTCCTACATATTTTTTTGGTGAAGAAGTTCTACCATTTAAGGATAATTAACTTTATTCATTAATTAAATACTTATCAAGCAACTACTAAGTACCAAGAACTTGTTAGCTACTAGGGATTCAGCGATAAACTAAGATATAACCACTGCCCTCAGAGAGCTTACTACCTGGGAAGAAAGTTAAGAAAAGTACACAGTGACTTTGATATATGTTAGAAAGCAGTAAAGAAGTGACCCAGTAAATGCTATAGGATTTCAAGGAGAATGAAGTCACATTTGTATGGAGGAAACTGAAAAGGCTTCATGGAAGAAGAAGTGGCATTTGAACTGGGCTTTGAGCACAGGCAGCTGAGAGGGAGAGGGCATTTCAGGAACAGGGAACAATAGTGAACGTGACAAGAACACATACACACTCATGGAATCACAGGGAGAGATACACATGCGGAGTTACAGGCCTAACAGCAATCATAAAGACATTCTACCCAGTCATCTTCCTTACCTTACAGACGAGGAAACTGAGGGTTCAAGAGGTTAAAATAATTGCACAAGGGCCCCAAACTAGCCAGAGGTGCTGTGCAGGTGGGCACTGGCAAGGACTCTGTGCCTGCTAAACCTGAAAGAAGGTTGGAGAGAGGTCAAGGAGGACCTTACAGCCCAGTGTAAATGTCTGGACTTATTTCATCAGGCAATGAAAAGTCAGCAAAGGTCTATGACGAAAGGAGCAGTATGATTCGAACTGTGCTTTCCTTTGGCAGAAGTCCAGGTGAGAGGCAACCAGGGTCTGAGCAAAACATGGAGGGAGTAAGAATGGCAGAAGGAAGTCTGTTCTATCTGCCTCGGGGGTAAAATCTAAAGAGCTTCGTGGTTACTTGGAGGTCAAAGTGGAGAAAGAGAGAAGAAGAAAAGCTAACTCCAAAGTGTCAAACTTGAGTCACTCTGAAATGGACTTTACAAAAGCAGTAAAGTCGGGGTAGAAGAGCTAGTCTGGGGAGCAGGGACGGTAACAGGAGAGAGGGGGAAGGAAGAGTGACTTTATACTGAAACACTATCAAATCCAGTGTTGGCTGGAGACCCATGCAGTTGGGAGTTATCATCTGAAAAGCCCCCTAAATGAGCAAAGAGAGCATCACCCTAAAGGGAGAGAGTGGAAAAGGAAGAGAAGTGGGCTACGGACTAATCCTCAGGGAATGCCTATCGGTACTCAGAGGGCAGAAGAAGTCGGTAACGAACGGAGGGGAGGTGCTCTACATCCATTATCTCTAAGTAAATTCTAAGTAGGCACCTGTGATAGACTGAGGTAAAGAACACCAGAGGGAGTTTCCAGAAGTTGGAGAGGCATGATGGGGAATATTCAACAAACACTACAGAGACGTGATGACAAGTGAGAACTGAGGACAGGGCATTTTAATGACTACGTTTACCATTTTGTTACTACTATGGAAAGATATTAAAGCTTAGTAATTGTACATCAGTTTTATTTCACCTCTTTCTCATAACACTGTCTACTCTTTACTCATAAAATAACATATTTTATAATTACGGGTTTATTTGCATGATTATTTGTTCATGTTTATCTCCACGTAGGCTCTAAAATCTGTGGGGGCAAGAATTCTGTTTTGTTCACCACCATATATCCAGTGCCTGACACGTAGCAGATACTTTTAAATATTTCTTGAATGAATAAAGGTAACAAATGAAGATTCATAATAACTATATTTTAGATAGAAGATAAAATTAGTTCCTACTGTTGATTTTGTTTACTTTTAATATCAGGGTTGTTTTTTTTTTATTTGATACAAAGTCGTATTATTAACAATAATCTCAGACATTTGTTCTTATCTCTGTCATTCCCTGGGCTCTCTCCTAATTTTGTAGTTTGTTTTGCCATGAGTGCCCACTTTTTCTTTCTTTTTATGAAGACCCATATGTTGGATGTAAACAATATTTGAATTTGCGCTTAAAAGGTCACTAACATGACAGATTTTTAGAATGAAGTTTTGATACAATTCAGTAGTTTTATTTCTTATTCCAGCCACCTCAAACAAAGAGAGCGCTAAGATTAGATCAACAGGTGTGTTTCTACAAGTGTGAAGATATTGTGGCAGAGTTATGGAAGGAAAACAGAGTCCTAAAGGACAGGAAACTCCAGAAGCTTCTGGAAAATGCAAATTAGCTTTAAAAAACTGGCTTCAGATGCATGAGTACTGCACTGAGAGCCAGCAGACCTGGAGTCTGCTCCCAATTCATCTCTGAGATTGTAGAGACCCTCTACCTCTCATTGGTGCTATGAGATTTCTTTTACTTATTTCTAAAGTGGGGCAATATGAACGATCTACATCTGCTAAACATGCTGAGAAGATTGAGAACTAGCCTTTATTAATAAAATTATTAAGAATTTTTTTTAAAATTTAAGGATCTGGGACTTCCCTGGTGGTGCAGTGGTTAAGAATCCTCCTGCCAATGCAGGGGACACGGGTTCGAGCCCTGGTCCTGGAAGATCCCACATGCTGCGGAGCAACTAAGCCCGTGCGCCACAACTACTGAGCCTGCGCTCTAGAGCCCACAAGCCACAACTACTGAGCCCATGTTCCACAACTATTGAAGCCCGCGTGCCTAGAGCCCATGCTCCGCAACAAGAAAAGCCACCGCAATGAGAAGCCCCTGAACCGCAACTAAGAGTAGCCCCCGCTCGCCCCAACTAGAGAAAGCCCGCGCGCAGCAACGAAGACCCAAAGCAGCCAAAAAATAAATAAATAAAATAAATTAATTAAAAAAAAAGAAATGGACTAAAATTATTTAAAAAAATTAAGGATTGATGCTAATTATTTTTATTCACTAACAAGCAATATACATAGGAATATAGCTTCTTAACTGGTCCTGAGCCGCTGGAAAGATAAGGTACTACTTAGAAACAAGTTATTTGCTCTTCCTACCCCAAACTGGTGTGACTTAGCATAATCTGTAGTAGAACTGTACAACAGGAGTAGAGTGAAATCCATCTTAGGATTTCCTAGCCCAATCCAGTCATTTTATACATGAGAAACCACGACCCAGAGATGAAAAGACTTGGCCAAACAGTTGGCTGGTGGCAGAGCTGGATCTACAGCTTGGGACTTGTGACTCCCAAGTCCATAACTCACACATACAAGCCGAAGTTCTTTTCCTATAAATACATGCCCCAAGTTGTTATTACACAATGGAGTCATACTTTCATTAGCAGATGTGTCATGGCACGTGCACCTTTGCATTTTACCAAATTTCTGGAGTTAAATCACCAGGAAAGGTAAATATGTCCTTCTTGCCCCCTTAAGTTCAATGCTTAGCAGAACCCTCCAGGTCCTTCCTCTTTGATCTGAATATAAAGCTTCTTCTGGAATATGGGCTATCCCGAGTAACCCTGTATCTTTATCCAGAGAAGCACAGTGATGAGGGAGAGTCTCACAGCCTGAAGATCTAGATGGCCCTGAATTTGAATTCTGGTTCACTCACTCACTGGCTGTATTGGCCCTCGGACAAGTCATTTAATCTCTCTTGAGTTTCCAGATTTTTTTTTAATCTGTCAAAGTGGGATAATAATAGCTACTTTTCAGGTTCATTACGAGGGTTACAAGAATTAGTGTATGTAAAGAACCTGCTTCAGTGCTCAGAATTACTAGTTCTTGTTCTCCTCTTTTCATTGGACTAAACCAAAGTTCTCTTTTTGTCATTATTACCCATGACACTGTGGGTAGACTATCGTTTTTAAACATCGTACAATATTTCTAGATTTTTCAAAATAATCCGGTCATCCTGCCAAAACTTCTAAGCCTAAAGAAAAAAGTTTCAAAACCTTAGACTTTCCAGCAGTTTCTGTTTGTTTTGTTTTGTTTTTTTGCCAAACATAAGGCAAGATTAGGGCAAAATTCTACATTTAGGTGAAGCACTTAGCTCCCTTTTGGCAGTGGACATTTGGGCCACTGGATTTTTAATCCAGTGAGAAAAGTTAATCTGCTTCATATTACTAAGAATCCATAAAGTATGAAATCCATAATCCTTCATCACAAAGTGACACAATCATGATCATTTTCAATTTATGCTTTTGAAGAGCTCTATTTACTTTGTCCACATTTCATCTTAATGTGACTCTAAAATGCTTGGGGACTTTGCTGTCCAAGGTGATTGGAGACATGCAGCAGGGTTACTTGATATGCCCTGTTTTTTACAGGGACATCAGTCTTCCAACCACTTTGAGACAGAAGAGAAAGTGGCTGTGTACATATGTCAACAGCAGAAATCCCACTTTAGCCCAAGAGAGTCTGGCATTGTTGGCAGTGGTTGCTCACAGAAAATACAGGAATGAAGCAGCAGGTTTACAGGGCTGGGGAACAGGGAACCTAATTAGCCCAGCTCCAGGAGTGCCAAAAAGCCTATTTAATATTTTTTGCTTTTACTCTTCTAAGCCACCTAGAGGGAGAATTGCTCATAAACGTCTAAATTCATTACATGGAAAAAAAAAAAAGAAGAAGAAGGAAAAGATTACTGCATGGGGTAATCTAAAGGATGAATCTGCAATTTCTCTTTTGACCTCTGTTAAGATGAGAGCCATGCAAGGGACTTCACACATTTTAGACAGACATTAAAGGGCCATGTCTAATTATTACTTGCTAAATATTACTGAAATATATGCTGGTAGAAAGAGAATAACGTCCAAAGACAATGCCATATTTTGAATTAAAAAAAAAAACACCACTACTTGCTACTTAAAAGAGATGGCCAGAACTAGCCCCTGCTTCTTTCCGAATCACTTATTTGTTAGTGCTGACATTCAGGTTCTGAGAGAAAACCACCATGCCCATAGGATGCTTCCACCTTCTCCATACCCCCAAACTTGTCCTTCTCTTAAATGCTTTTATTCATAGTAATGAAGAGTGCATTATGAAAAGCATCACTCGACATTTAGGAAGCTACATTTCAAAAAAGGGCCTGATAAAAAAAATTAGAAATTGTGCAAAGTACTGCAAGAGGACTTTTAATCTAATAATGAATGCTTATTCCTCATTGAATAAATACACTCACATTAGGAGACATAAATAGCCCAAGAGACAAGAGAAGACTCTGGGCGCCCTGCCCTTCACACAGTGGGGATGGGGTCAGGAGTCTGTCCACGAAGCTACTTCTCTACCTCCTTCTTAACTTCCCTAACCTCTAACCCTGCACCAATGCTGGAGGAGGCGCTTCAGCACGTAAGGCTCCTAGCTGTGCAATTTGAGAATCAATGAATGGATTCTAGTTCAATTGCTCATTTTATTGTTGTTCACTGAGTCTCATAGACAGAAGTGGTTGCTCAAGGTCATGTTTCCCAGGTCTCCTATCATTATCATAATCATCAAGAACATTTATGAACTGCTTTCTAAACATAGGGCACTGTGATAAGCCTAGGCACACAGATGGACTTCCTGTAAAGATATGAGATAAACCAAACTCTAGCAATGAGATAAACCAAACTCTATCAATGAGATAACCAATGTCAATATTTCCCTCCCGAGAGCCAATATGGTTCCCAAACTATCACTGGAAGGCATTTCCTCTCAAATATTGGATGAGACTATGTTAAGTTTTAATTGACTGGGTACACACCAAATATCTTGGTGAAAAGTGAAAAAATAAGCCATTTCATTTGAATACTGGTGTCAGCATTTGCCTTGTTTAGGGAAAACATAGATGTGAACATTAGAAAATTTCTCTCTATAGGCACTGCCTTTACTTTCCCCCAGTAAAGTCAAGAGTTTTCAAAAAATTTTATTGTTTCCCACATCTTACCATAAAAAATTTCAAACATACAGCAAAGTGGAAAGAATTTTACAATGGACTCCAGTATTCCCATCACCTAGATTCTACCATTAACATTTGCTTTACTTGCTTTATGACATATCTGTCCATCTACTCATCCTACTATCCATCCATCAATAACATTATGTCTTTGATGCATTTCAAAGTAGACTGCAGACAGAAGACAATGCTTTATTTTAAAGGAGTAGAATCAGTGACTCTTCCTCTTCCTACTCCTATAAAGTTAGCTAGAGAAATTTTATTAGTTTTTTTTAAACAAAGAACAAACTCATCCTGAATTATTCACACAGATATTCAACATAGTTCAATCTACAGTCACTGTAAAAAGTGTTGTGAATTAACTCAAGGTTTTGTCTACTTGTGTTAACCCTGGGGACATTTTCAGTACTCCTCCAAATGTTTGGCTTTGTGAAGACATGGGCTGTAGATTATAGAGAAATAAGCTCTCTGCTATAGATCATCAGGAAAAATTACCTGGAATGTTAGTAATAAGTATTTTTTGTTGTTGTTTTGCTCTGTACTCTAATAGTTTTCTAATTATTCCTTGAGTATAGAAATACAGAGATCTACATACACCAAGTCTCTCATTTATAAAGTGAGTTTTATAACACCTATGGCACAGGCTTGTCATAAGGATCAAATGTGAAAAATAGGAAAATACTTTGTAAAGAGTAAAACACTATGCACATCTAATTTAGCATTACCATTAGTAATTGCAATGCATCTGTAATAAAACACAGCTGAGGTAATGGTCCACACTGTTATTTGGCTTTTTCAAATCAGTCAAAAAGATTTCAGAGGTTAAAGGGACAGCATATTGGCAGTTGCCTTCACTCTGCCCATCAGTACATCATCTTGTCAAGGATCTATCTAGAAGAACCTTGGTGTATATCACATAGACTTGTTTTCATTAGTAAAGTGTTTGTTTTGGAAATCATCCCAGCTTTGAAACAATACTTCCATTAGCTGGGCACAGTACCTACAATTATCCATCTTATCTGCCCAGTGCCAAGCTATTCTATTTACTGCATCCCATTTACCTTGGTTGTTCTGAAAGGAGAAAAGTGAGGCATTGGCTCAACATATGAGAAGGTTTGTTTCATTGAATAAACATCTACAAATGAACTTTGGGTAGAAACTCCTGCAACAAGATATCATCAGGTACCATAAATGACAAGTCTAAAGGTGATGGAATTCGATGGAATTCCTCTGTCCCTGTATGGGAAAAATTCCGTTACATAAATATCTTAAAATTTATAAGGTATAAAGTAGTGTAGCTTCCACTTTTGTGTCTCATTGGACACAAATCATGAAAGTGAGGAGCAAGGTCAAAGCTAACCAGGGAACTAAGGAAAGAAAAATAAGCAGGGAGCTGTGGTGGCCCCCAAGCTGTAAGCTTATTCAGCTTTCTGCTTTGCGGAGAACTGCTTGTCTCTTTCTTGGTATGCACTCCTGACGCTGCGGTATTGAGCGTAAAAAAGGAAAATGGCTTGCGGCCAGTTTCGTTCCAGGTGCCTGCTCTGGATCTAAGAGCCCCTGGTTGCTCCCCAGAAGAAGGACGTGCTGCCCTGAGGGGGAAGTCTGTATCTCCAAAGAATGGCCCATAAGGCATGCTGATGCATAGATAGTGATGCATAGATAATGGCGCATAGATAATGGCGCATAGATAGTGGCGACAGAATTATGTGGAAATACAAGGTTTGCTGATTTGTTGTCTGGTATTCGTTCCGTACTAAACCTATATATACATTCATGCTCTTTGAATAAACTAGCCTTGCAACCATCAGTTGTCTTGGCCCTTCTGACCCCATACTGGTGCTTTTCAGTTCCTTACCCCTCACCGCCAGGAACTTCTAGCTTTCTGCAGCCGGTCTGCGGCAAGTGGCGCCCGAACAGGGACCTGAGTGCGTGAGGCATTTCGGAAGATTTCAGGTAAGTAGAACTCTCGAGTGAGATAGTGTGGCCACAAGAAATAATTTCGTTTTTAGGACGGTAACTCGAGAAAGAGTCAGAAGTAAAATAATATGGGACAAAAGGGCTCTAAGGAGCGTGATTTATTTGCTCAGGTTTTGCTTTCAATGTTAAAAGCCCGTGGAACTAAGGTAACTACCTCACAACTTCTGGAATTTTTGCAATTAGTATATGATGCTTGTCCTTGGTTCCCTGAAGGAGGATCAGTGGACTTAGCAATTTGGACTCGTGTAGGAGATGAATTATCTAAATATCATGAAGCTCATGGACCATCTTCTGTTTCAGTTTCCATTTTTAGCTTGTGGAATTTAATAAGAGATTGTTTTAATCCAATTTATGATTCAGTTCCAAAATTAACAGCTAAATCTGTAGAACATATTGCTGCAGTAGCTACTGCTCCTCCGTTGCCACCGAGGATAAAAAGTGTTAATTCACTTGATGATGATGACTTTTCTTTTGATTTAGCGGGTGAAGAAGCCAAATATGAGGCTGAAAAATATCCTGATGAAAATATTCTTCCGCGGTTACAGCAATTACATGTCTCTGTCCCTATCCCTCCTAAGCTTAGTCCTTTACAACAAGCAGTACGGGGAGCTCTTAATAGAGGGGAGGATCCTTTATTCTGCTGCCCGGTGGTGGAACGACCCAATCCTCAAAATCCACAACAAAATAATCGGGAATATCAGCCTCTCTCCTTTAAGGTTTTGAAAGATTTAAAAGCAGCCTGTGCACAATATGGGCCTACAGCCCCTTTCACTATTACTATGTTGGATACTATTGCAACAGAAGCATTGCCTCCAGCAGACTGGAAATCTATTGCTCGTGCTTGTCTCACTGGTGGCGACTATTTACTTTGGAAATCAGAATATTATGAAAAGGCTGCTGAACAAGCTGAAAGAAATACTGCACATAATGTGCTAGTAAATTATGAGATGTTGATTGGGGAAGGACAACATCAGTTATTACAGGATCAATTAGCTTTCCCTTTTGTGGCTTATGCTCAGATCAGTCATATAGCTCTACATGCATGGAAACATTTACCTGCCTCCACTAGGACTGAAGACCTTGCTAAAATAAGGCAAGGGGCAGATGAATCTTATGCTGATTTTGTGGCTAGATTATTACAGGCTGTTGATAGAATTATTTCTGATGGTCCTTCTGGAGCAATTATCGTCAAACAATTGGCTTTCGAAAATGCTAATAATATTTGTCAAGCAGCTATACGTCCATGGAAAAGGAAAGGAAATTTAGAGGATTATATTCGAGTTTGTTCTGATATTGGATCATCTTACTTACAGGGAGCAGCTATAGCTGCAGCCCTAACTAAGGCAGGATTTGGGCCAAATGCTAAAAGTAAAAACTGTTTTAAATGTGGGAAGCCAGGTCATTTTGCAAAAAATTGTACTGTTGATACTCCTAATATGCCTATCGTAAGTTCTGTGCCTCAAGGTAAATCTCCTCCTCCCACAATTTGTCCCCGATGCAAAAGAGGACGGCATTGGGCTAAAGAATGTCGATCAGTGACTCATAAAGATGGAACTCCCTTGTCGGGAAACTTCCGGAGGGGCCTGCTCCGGCCCCATCAAACAATTGGAGCAATGTCAATAATCCCCCCACAACCTGCTCCACCGCCTCCAGCTCAGACCTTTGTTCCTCAGGGAATGGAATCTCCTCCCTTCAAAGGGCCACGCCAAATAGTGCAGGACTGGACCTCTGTGCCTCCACCCAATTCTTATTAACCTCGGATATGGGACCCCAAGCCCTTCCTACGGGAACTTTTGGGCCTTTACCCCAGGGAACGGTTGGTATAATCCTTGGAAGAAGTAGTATGTCTATGAAAGGCTTAACTATTATTCCTGGGGTGATTGATGCTGATTATGAAGGGGAATTAAAGGTTATGGTTCAAACATCAAAAGGATCTTTTCTTATCACACCCGGTATGCGAATAGCTCAGCTTCTATTAATTCCATACATACCAGAAGGAAAAATTTTACAACATAACAAAAGAGGAACTGGGGCTTTCGGTTCCTCTGATGCAGTTTATTGGATTCAACAAATTGGTAGGGAAAGACCACAATTGGTATTAAAAATAAATGGAAGGCCTTTTTCTGGGTTATTAGATACTGGTGCTGATGTTTCTGTTATTTCGTTTATACATTGGCCAAAAAATTGGCCCGTGCACCAAACCATTACACAGTTGCAAGGTATTGGCCAATCTAATTCTCCACAACAAAGTTCGCAATACCTACATTGGCAGGATGCTGAAGGTAATCAAGGATTATTCAAACCCTACGTATTGCCCGGATTGCCAGTTAACCTTTGGGGAAGAGATATATTACAACAAATGGGAATCCTATTGCTTAGTCCCAACCCTACTGTAACTAATATATTGTTAAATCAAGGGTATGATCCTAGGAATGGTTTGGGAAAAAATCAACAGGGAAATAAAGTACCCTTACAGACTGATAATAAACGGGATAAAACAGGCTTGGGTTTTTTCTAGGGGCCTTGGATTCTCCTCCACCACATGCTGACCCTATAACTTGGATTTCTGATAATCCTGTCTGGGTGGACCAATGGCCCCTTTCTAAGGAGAAATTAATGGCGGCTCATAATATAATTAATGAACAGCTTGCTTTGGGCAGACTAGAAAAGTCTAATAGCCCTTGGAATACTCCTATATTTGTTATAAAGAAAAAATCGGGAAAATATCGTTTATTGCAAGATTTACGTGCTGTTAATCAAACTATGGTAATTATGGGAGCTCTGCAACCAGGTTTGCCTTCTCCTGCAGCCATACCTAAAAATTATATGATTATTATTATTGATCTTAAGGATTGCTTTTTTACTATTTCTCTATTTCCGGCTGATAAGTTGCGATTTGCTTTTAGCTTACCCTCTTTAAATTTTATAGAACCTATGCAACGTTATCAATGGAAAATGCTGCCTCAGGGTATGGCTAATAGTCCTACTTTATGTCAACAGTTTGTAGCTCAAGTTATTGCCCCTGTTCGTAAACAGTTCCCTCAGATATATTTTATTCATTATATGGATGACTTATTACTTGCTTATTCTGATAAACATATTTTACTTAAGGCTTATAATTCCCTTCAAAGTCATTTGTCACGATCAGGACTAGTCATTGCTGCTGACAAAGTACAGATGAACCCACCTTTCTCATATCTTGGTAAGTATATCACAAATTATAATATTACACCTCAGAAGATAGAGATACGGACTGACGTTCTTAAAACTTTAAATGATTTTCAAAAGTTATTAGGAGATATTAATTGGCTGCGACCTTCTTTAAAATTAACTACGGGTCAGTTACAGCCTCTTTTTAATATCCTAAAGGGAAGTCCTGATCCTTCTTCCCCTCGTATTTTAACTTCTGAAGCTCAACAAGCACTCAAGCTTGTAAACAAAGCAATACAATCTGCTCAGCTAACTAGAATTGAGCCTTCTTTACCTATACTATTAATAATCTGTGCTACGTCACATACCCCTACCGCCTTATTATGGCAAGAAACAGGAATTCTTGAATGGATTCATATGAAAAATACGCCTAATAAAGTCATTACACCTTATTATGAGTTAATAGCAACCCTTGTTCAATTGGGTCGTAGAAGAAATATTCAGTTGGTAGGATATGAACCAAATTCTATTATTATACCTTATACTACTTATCAATATTCTTGGCTATTATTTGTCTCTGATTTTTGGGCTCTTGCTTTTGCTGGATATTCAGGAATTATTGATAATCATTATCCTTCTAATAAGCTCCTTCATTTTGCTACTCAACATCTATTTATTTTTCCAAAAACTATCTGTTCAACTCCTATTCTCAATGCCCCAAATGTTTTTACTGATGGTTCTGCCAATGGCATCGCTGTGGTTATTTCTGATGACTTACTTCATAAAGAACAAACAGATCATACCTCTGCCCAACGAGTTGAATTACATGCGATTTCCTTGGCTTTTCAAATCTTTTCACATTGTTCTTTTAATCTCTATACAGATAGCCATTATTTGGTTACTATTTTGCGTAACATAGAAACTGCTATAATTGGCAATACTGTTGATTCTCAATTGTTTCAGACTTTCTTTCAACTACAAAAGATTATTCGTCAGCATGAGTTTCCTGTAGCCATATTACATATTCGAGCCCATTCAGGTCTCCCTGGCCCATTGTCTTTGGGAAATCAATTGGCTGACGAAAATACAAAGATTATAGGCTTAAGTTTATCTCAACCTCAGGATCTTGCTACTCAATCACATAATTTACATCATCAATCTGCTGCTATGCTTCAAAAACAATTCTCTATTTCTAGAGAAACAGCCCGATACATTGTTAAGTCCTGCTCTAAATGTTTACCCCACCTTCCTGTTCCACAATTTGGAGTCAATCCTCGGGGTTTACTCCCTCATCATCTTTGGCAAATGGATGTTACTCATATTCCCTCTTTTGGTAAATTACAATTTGTTCATGTAACTGTTGATACTTACTCTAATTTTATATGTGCTACGCCTTTGGCTGGGGAATCTACTAAATATGTAATTACTCATTTATTTCATTGTTTTGCATCTATGGGAATTCCTAAAGCTTTAAAAACAGATAATGCTCCAGGATATACGAGTAAAGCTTTTGCCAATTTTTGTGCAACTTTCCATATTTCACATAAAACAGGCATTCCCTACAATCCTCAGGGTCAAGGTATTGTAGAACGTGCCAACCGACAATTAAAAATTACATTACAAAAAATAAAAAAGGGGGAATATGATAGATCTCCTCAGATTATGCTTAATCATGCTTTATTTATTTTAAATTTTTTAACTTTAGATGCATTTAGTCACACGCCTTATGAACGATTGTTTACAGGTCTTTCTGGAACCCCTCCTGAAAAAGCGCTTGTTAAATGGAAAGATCCCATGACTAACCTTTGGCATGGACCAGACCCTGTTTTAGTATGGGGCCGAGGCCATGTTTGTGTTTTCCCTAGGGAGGCAGACTCTCCGCGGTGGCTCCCGGAGCGCTTGGTTCGACATTATCATGCCATCACCAATAAACACCCTGACTCGAAGAATGCGTCGCCTGAGGCTCTCGCAATCGACCACAGCACACCCCAACCGGTTCCCCCGGCGGACGAGAAGAATGCGGCGACGGAGTAGGAGACAACTTGTCAGGGAGGCGAGGGGAGATCGAAATCAAATTACTTGGTATCAATTGCAATGTTTAGTATTTCAAGCACGTAGGATTATGGAGGAGAGTGCTCATCCTCGCTCTCCTCTTACCTTTTTTTTAGCCATGATAGCTGTATTGGCAGCCCCACCTATAGAGGCTAAATCTTATTGGGCTTATGTACCCGATCCTCCTTTATTACAACCTGTTACATGGTCTGAAGCTGACCTTCCAATTTTCTATAATGATTCTACTTTTGGAAGAGTGCTAGGAAATTTGCCTATTACTAATACTTCTGTTAATTACTCTAATTGGCTTAATACTCCCCCTGTTTGTTTAAGTCCTATGAGTACCAATTCTGGTTGTGTTAAGGCTGTTGCTTTAGAACATGCTATTTCTTACCAAACCACTGTAAATTCTCAATTTTTTACTCATTTACGTAAAAATTATAAAGCTGTGGGATCTAATATTTGTCTTCCTTGCAAACAGACTGTTCCTAGACGAGAAGATTTATCCACCTTTGTATTTTGGTATAAGGATAACGTTCCCATTCACATGAATGCTAGAGTAACTAAGCTTGCTTCTAATACTTCGTTGGATCATTCTCTATGCATATATCGCTTGAGAATTGAAGATACTGGACATTATTTGTGTATTGAAACTACCATAGGTAATCAAGGGACGTTATTAGCTGGACATCAAATTACGGTCGTAAAGACTGTCACAGGACTACAATTTCCTGCTTTTATGGCTTCTGAATTCCCGCAGTTTGATTTTCCTGTTTGTAATGATACATGGACTAAAGCCTCTGTCTGGTGTACTTTAGATTATGATAATGGCACCATACTAGTTTCTTCTGTCCCCGTTAATAATAACAGCCTTGTTTTTTACAAGCAATGGGAATTCTGGAAACTTGCCTTATCCTTTTCTTATAGACCGGTGATTACTTGCGTCGCTCCTCCTTATGCTTTATTGATTGGAGATTTAATTGTAGAAAACACTATGAATCCTATAGGTTATAATATTACTTGTGTTAATTGTATCTTTAGTAGTTGTGTTTTGCCCGTTAAAGGATCTGCATCTGTTATGATTATGAAGCAACCTTCTTATATAATGTTACCTGTTAATTTGTCTGAACCATGGTATCATAACACTGGCATGCAAGCCTGGCTGGAATTGACTGAAGCATTAAAACGACCAAAGAGATTTATAGGTGTTCTAATATGTGCAATCCTAGCCTTAGCAGCTTTAACTGCTACTGCGGCCACTGCTGGGATTGCTCTTTCACAAACTATTCACCAGGCTCATTATGTTAATCAGTTATCTAAAAATACTAGTGTAGCATTAGCCCTACAAAGTCATATTGATACCCAACTAAAAACGGAAGTAGATGAATTAAAAAATGTTCTAATAGGAATAGGGGATCAAGTTATGGCTTTAAAATTAAAAATGCGTTTGATTTGTCATGCCAAATATACCTGGATTTGTGTAACTCAACATTTATATAATGATTCACAATGGGATTGGGAAAAAGTAAAAATGCATATATTAAGTGTATGGACTGATGGACACATTAGCCTTGATATTCAAAAGTTAAATGCCGAAATACAAGCTATTCAAGAGGCCCACCTGGACGAAGATGGACCCCAGAATTTGATTCAAGGATTATTAGATCAACTACAAGGGCTAAATCCGATACAATGGATTCATGGAGGGCTCTCAGGCCTGATATCAATTGGTGTACTACTTTTATTGGTGATCGGTTTATTACCTTGTATTGTTAGATTTGTAATGGGGCGCTTCGCTGTCTTGCGTCAGGATGTTCATGGCTTAAAACTACATTATCAAGCTTTAAAAAATAATAAAAAAGGGGGAAATGTGGTGGCCCCCAAGCTGTAAGCTTATTCAGCTTTCTGCTTTGCGGAGAACTGCTTGTCTCTTTCTTGGTATGCACTCCTGACGCTGCGGTATTGAGCGTAAAAAAGGAAAATGGCTTGCGGCCAGTTTCGTTCCAGGTGCCTGCTCTGGATCTAAGAGCCCCTGGTTGCTCCCCAGAAGAAGGACGTGCTGCCCTGAGGGGGAAGTCTGTATCTCCAAAGAATGGCCCATAAGGCATGCTGACGCATAGATAGTGATGCATAGATAGTGATGCATAGATAATGGCGCATAGATAATGGCGCATAGATAGTGGCGACAGAATTATGTGGAAATACAAGGTTTGCTGATTTGTTGTCTGGTATTCGTTCCGTACTAAACCTATATATACATTCATGCTCTTTGAATAAACTAGCCTTGCAACCATCAGTTGTCTTGGCCCTTCTGACCCCATACTGGTGCTTTTCAGTTCCTTACCCCTCACCGCCAGGAACTTCTAGCTTTCTGCAGCCGGTCTGCGGCAGGGAGCTGAGTTCATCATCAACTACTGTTGAGAACCTGTCAGATCTCTGGCACTTTATTTTATCCTTAAGGGGAACTGAAGAGAAAGATTTGAAATCACCCTGACCCTAAAAAAGCATCCATTTCACTGAGAGTCATTTAAAGAAAACAATCAGGAGAAAGAATAATCAGAAATTGTAAGCAGATGGAAAAGGATATGCACAAAGAGAGAAATAAGTGTGGTTTGTGATTTAGTTACAAGTTATACTCAACATTGGGCATGTTTACAATGTGGACAATGTGGAAGCAATGAGAAGATCTCTAAGAGGATACATAGAGTTACCTCGAATTCAAAATATACTTTTTATGCAGGAAAAGGAGAATCAGAGGAAAAGGCTGGCTGTGATCAAGTGAAGGAGAGGGTCCCTGGGTCCATGAACCCCACCTGTCTTGTGCTGACAGCAAGAACTTATCTTCAATATTCCAGGATGGTTGCATCAAGCTTTTATCCTCCGATGCCGTAAAACATTCCAAACATGTAAGTAAGTTCCCTAATTAGATTCCATATTTATGAAACAAGCTTCTAATCATATTTATAATTTGGCATCCCATATGACACACATACTGGGAGAAAAGAAGCTGCCCAAAAGGATCACTTTGCCCTGCTAGTGAGATTACTCATTGTAATGACAACAACAAATTGAAGTGTTTCCGTACGTACATACATGTGTTATGTTACACACAAATACACACATATATTCAACACGTATTTTTTAAGAGAAACACTTGCAAATCTGAATTTATAGCAAGGCAGATATCTAGATATTTGGGTAGAAGTTTGTATTCTAGTAAAATTTTACCATGCTGTAAATTAGAACCTTGTAAATATCTTTATTGTGCTATCTGGTAGTATTATTTATTTCTTCTGTTCAGTCTACATGTTTTGCTTAACTGCTGATGGTGCCTCATTCATCTTACCTGACTGCCCTGGGGGAGGGGCACCTGATGATCCTCGTGGTAGACAAAGAAACACAGTCAGAACTGCCGCTCTGTTCCCAGCACATGGTTCAATGGCTATTGGTTTGGGTGCTCCCTGAAAAAGAAAACCCATTCTAAATTTGCATAGTTTACATGACACTGCTATTTTACTTTTTTCCTACTATGCTTCAGGCAGCTAAAATGTTTATTCCTAGTGGTTGAAGGCACACCATTTCTCATTTTTTAATAGTTCAATTGAATATTTTATTGTAGTAATATGTAGTTTTTTTGTAATGGTGGTCGTTTACATTTAGAAGACATTTTTCTTGGGGCATTATATATTAGCACATATTTTTGCAATTTTTGAAAAGTACTCATTGCTTTGTTCTATTTTTATCTTGTTTTTTTTTCTCTAATAGATTTTATTTTTTAAAGAAGTCTTAGGTTTACAGCAAAATTAAGAGGAAGCTACGGAGATTTTCCATAAACCCCCTGCCCCCATGCATGCCCAGCCTCCCCTATCATTAACATCCCCCCCCAGAGTAGCACATGTGGACAAGCTGAGGAACCAACACTGACACATCTCTACCACCCGGAATACATAGTTTACATTGGAGTTCACTCCTGGTGTTGTACATTCTATGGGCTTGTCAAATGTATAATGACATGTATTTTTCATCATAGTATCATACACAGAGAAGCTTTCCTGCCCTAAAAATCCTTTCTGTTCTGCCTATTCATCCCTCACCCCACCCCCAACCCCTGGAAACCACTGATCTTTTTACTGTCCCCATAGCTTTGCTTTTTCCAGAATGTCATATAGTTGAAATCATATAGTATTTAGCTTTTTCAGATTGACTTATTTCACTTAAAAATATGCATTTAATGTTCCTCCATGTCTTTTTTTATTGGAGTATAATTGCTTTACGATGTTGTGTTAGTTTCTGCTGCACAATGAAGTGAATCAGCTCTATGCATACATATATCCCTTCCCTCCCTCGGACCTCCCTCCCCCTACCCCCATCCCACCCATCTTGGTCATCACAGAGCACCGAGCTGAGCTCCCTGTGCTATACAGCATGTTCCTACTAGCCATCTATTTTACACATGGTAATGTGTTTATGTCAAACCTAATCTCCCAATTCATCCCACCCTCCCCTTCCTCCCGTGTCCCCAAGTCCGTTCTCTACGTCTGCGTTTCTATTCCTGCCCTGCAAATAGGTTCATCTGTACTATCTTTTTACTGTCCCTGTAGTTTTGCCTTTTCCAGAACGTCATATAGTTGAAATCACATTGTACTCAGCTTTTTCAGGTTGACTTATTTCACTTAAAAATATGCATTTAATGTTCCTCCGTGTCTTTTCATTGTTTGATAGCTCATTTATTTTTAGTGCTCCATAATATTCCATTATCTGGATGTACCATAGTTTATTTATCCATTCAGCTACTGAAGGACATCTTGATTGCTTCCAAATTTTGGCAATGATGAATAAAGCTGCTATAGACATTCTTGTACAAGTTTTTGCGTGGACATGAATTCTCAACTCCTTTGGGTAAATATTAAGGAGAATGATTGCTGCTGGATCATATGGTACCATGTGTCATTTTAACACTAAATCCTGGCACATTGTAGATGTGCAACAGGCCTACATTTGAATAAATGAATGCAATTTTTTAAGGATTTTTTTAGATATGGACCATTTTTAAAGTCTTTATTGAATTTGTTACAATGAAACTGTTTTGGTTTTTTGGCCACGAGGCATGTGGGATCTTAGCTCCTTGACCAGGGATGGAACCCACACGCCCTGCATTGGAAGGCGAAGTCTTAACCACTGGACCGCCAGGGGAAGTCCCTGAATGCATTTTAGTATATTTGATATTTGATATGTCGTCTGTGAGCCACAAAGTTATGCAATTTCTGTTGCTTTTTCGCAACTGTTTCCTCTCACCAATGATAACAGTTTATCTCCTCAAATTATCACAATCCAAAATATTCTGTTGACGTATCTTTTAAAAATTTTTTCCAGTTTTATTGAGCTATAATTGACATACAGCAAGGCATATCTTTAATATCATTTCAGTGAAATACATATGTAATAATCACCCACCAATGCATTTGTATAAATAATATGACTTTAGAAATAAAATAGAGTAAATGAATATATGATAATGATTGTAACGGTAATGCTAGTATGTTATTAAATACTTACTATGGATTAGGTGTTCAAAATTCTTTACATATATTAACTTATTTAAATCTTACAACAACCCTGTAAGATGAGAACATGAAAGCAAGAAGTTAAAAAAACTTGCTCAAATTCACACAACTAGGAAGTAGCAGGGCTGGGATTTATACTCAGGTAGGCTGCTTCCTGAGTCCATGTTCTTAGCAACACAATGCAGTTTATCATATTGTGAATGTACAAAAAAATCATGCACCCACACACACAAACATAAACACATGTGCAAGCACATGTGTGTGAACATACACAATCCAGGCATACACATGTGAACAAAAACACACAGAGAATTTAGGTTTAAATACAACATCACCTTTGAAACAACAGGAACATCATTTGGCTGAGGAATGGTGGTTTTGGCTATTTCACTCAAAAAGTACAGGTGAGACACGGTTGACTTAATCAAAGTAACATCTATACATAAAGGCAAAATTAAATGGAAGAAAAAATACCACTACTTTAATTATTAGAACAAATGATTTGTTTAGTCTTGTTTTTTTTTTTTACTGATATTTGAATTTTTCAGGAGGAATACAGACATATGTAGTCATCCACCTAGAATATTTTAGAATATTGCCGTTTCCAGAAAGTTTAATAAGGCATTAAAGATAAAATATGTTCCCTTTCATGTAAAACTTAGACTGAAATTTCTGGTGACAACGGTTTTATGTGGTTTTATGTGGTTATAAAGGATTTCTCCTTTATAGCAGCATAAATCTCATGTTTTCAAATTATCCTCATACAGATACATTTTGGGAATTTTCAATATAAAGGTGAAAGTGGCCATGGTAGTAGAAGTAAAGGGCATAAAAATCTTCCAAGAAAATGCTGTAAGCAATGTTGCAATACTTGTATCAAGTTACAAGATCTATGGTTTTCCCCTTTAAAGCTTACATTTAATTTAACAGACTTATTTTTGAAAATGTTAAGCCAAAATCAGCATAAGTACATAGATATTCTCCAATGATGTAAATATTTAGAGAATAGGCTTGTCATATTCCAAGGCTAAAAGAAAAACACTATGAATGTTTTGAATCGTATTTCTAGGCTACTAAAATTTATCCTAATTTAATAAATGCAAAGTATATGTAAAGGTCAATTGGTTAAAATATACTAAAGGAAAATAAAATGAATTCAGGTTTAAATGATGGCGATATATTAGAAATACCCAAATCCCTTTTAATATACCTAAGAAATAATTTATCATTTCTACCATCAGGCAAGGTTTTCTTTGTCATTTTATTCGTAAGCGCTCAACGGCACTACTCAAAATATCCAAAGCCACGTTAAAATACTTGATTATAAAACTCAGAAAAGAATTTCATGATTACAACAAAACAAAACAAAACAAAACAAAACAAAACAAAACCACCAGTTGAGAAACAGTGGTTCTTGGTTTACGAGATTTAGAAAAACAAGACACAATTTGAGAGTACATCAGTTGATGAATAGCTAACATTTATTAAGTGCTTACAATATGCCTTGTGCATATTGTGTGTTGTCAGGCTACCTTTCCTGATGCTTTTAACACTAGAAGAAAAGGTTTTAAACATCAAATGCTGACATGAAAAGCACCAATTGAGAGGAAAAATTAGTGAAAAATAACTGTAAGTTTCAAGTAGAAAATGGCTTATTTAATACTTTAAACTGAAGAGAGTCAGCAACGGATAGAGTATAGTAAGATATGTTGACCATGGGAAAGGAATTATGTTTGCATAAAAGCCACTTCTGTAAAATCTTCTTTAATATAATTCTCTCACTCTTAATTCTACTGCTATTGCACAGAAAACATTCAAAAATTTCATTATATTGATAAGCTCTATGAAAGGAGATTATAATCCTATTCTGAAATCAAATTGGCTTACAACTTTGTCTATTTTTAGCTATAAAATTTTCATAAAAGGATATTAGCAAAAATATGAATTATTCATTATGATAAAAATATTAGTGACTAGCACAGCTCTTTGACACTGCTGGCAGAAATTCATATAATTTAAAAAATTATTTCCAAAGACTGTGGCAAATATCACTTTCAATAAAGTATTTTAAATAAAAAAGAAAAACACTTTATAGCACTTGAATTTTGCAAGAGAAAATAGCAAAACCCCATGAATGATATTTCTGATACCTTGAGGTTTGTCAGTTGTTTAGCAATAAATACGTAACCATGAATCAAAATCATTTCACAATGACATAACATGTTCACTGAACTGTGCAATTTATCATGTATTTTCCATGGCTGCCTTTGAAAGAGATAAGGCATGGGTTTGTTTGCCCACGGCACTCAGCAAATGTGATTCACTTTTAGGCATTTTCGTATTTGTTGTACCGAAAGAAGCTGGCGTTAGACCGTGCCAGAAAATATCACTGACAGTTATGTAATTAGCAGTCCTTGATTATTAAGCACACGGAGCTTTTACAAAAGACTTGTTTTGTTCACACTAGTGTTTTTCAAACTGTTGTACTCATATCTTCAAGTTCTTGTTTTTTTGGAGCAACAATTCTATGTTAAACTCTTTTCATTTTTCAGCTATTAAAGACAAGCAAATTACCAGAGAAGCTCCTGGAATCATAAGGATTTTCAAGATTACAGTTCTTAAAACTCATAATAACATGTCCTAAAAAAGGAAGGCCACCATCTGAACCTGGGATCCAGCCTGGGAAACTGCTGCTATAAGAATCACTGGATGTTTAGAAGATACCAACAGGCAAAGCTGGCTACTTGCTCCTTCCTCCAGTGGCCTTCTCAAAGAGTGAGTGAAGGAGTAGGTGGGTGACACTGGAAACTAACCCGAGCAGCTAAGGATTTAAGAGAATTATCTGATGTCCTTGGACTAGTCATTGCAATTTAAGTAGGGTTTTAGTTCAATGCTCTAGAACTCCAAACATTAGAAGGATGGTATTTCCCTTCTCAAAAAACTTTCAGTACTATGGAAAAGAATCTGAAAAACAGTACACACACACACACACACACACACACACACACATATATAACTGAATCATTTTACTTTACACCTGAAACTTTGTAAATCAACTATACTTCATTAAAAAATAAAATGAAATAGAAAACAAAAGCAAAACTTTCAGTACTGCCTCAGTAGGGCTTGCAAACTCAAATCTCTTCAAGGAACAGCTAACATTTCTTAAGTGCTTAAAATATGCCTTATGCTATGCCAAATGCTTACATGGGTTTAATTCTACCACAAGAGGTAGGGGATATTCCCATTTCATAATTTGTGAAACTGAAGCTCAAAGAGTTTAAATAACATAACTAAGGTTGCAGACCTAATAGGTGACCAAACCAGGATTTGGAAAACTACAGTCTATTTTCTGAGCTTGTATGCCTAACCGTTATGCATACTGTCTATAATAGGTAAGAAGACTGCCTTAACTTGCAGAATAAGACAATAAAAAGCGGTCGGCACCACAGTGAGCTGAAAAGTACAAGATTTATTTAAAACATTAAATCTCAAAAATTTTGCTGCCAAAAAAACATGCCTATGTGTCAAAACGGGCTGAGAGCTGTCACTTTGTAAAATGGAGTCCAAGATGTCATTTCAGGGTTGCCAGGCTCTTGTGTCTCCCCACAAACTTCATCTTTTATTCTGCACAAGCTCCATGTTTTAGTCGATGTAAGTGCTCACTCTTTAACGTCTGCGCCCAGGGTTTCCAGAATCTGTTCCTTCCTTCATTCATAATATTCCTACTGTCCAGGAGATCCTTCCTATAGGCCTCTAACTTTCCTAAAATTATATATCCCTCAAAGCCAACTCACCCATGAAGCTTTCCCTGGTCTGAGGTATTTAGTCTCTCCCTCCTTAGTTCTTTAATTGTTACGGCCCTTTTCATTTTCCACCTTGAATGACACTTGGGCAACTGTCCTGTCTTCCCACTGGAACAAGCTCCTTGAGGGCAGGTCCAGTTTATTATTCACGTCTATTGGCCCTGTACTTACTTCCTCTCTTTGAAAAGCCTAAGCATGGCACCTGTGTTACCTTTTGGGGACTGATGTTTCCCAATCTTTTACTACAGGTATTGATGTAATTGTTGTATTAGATTACAACATAGGAATCTATTAGATTCCTACTCTTCCAAGGCAGGTATCATATTGGATTCCTTTTTGCCTTACCTATAGCAGCTAATGGAGTGCATTTTACTCAGAGTAAGTGAATGAATAAATGAAAGAATAAATGCAATTGTCACATGGTGAGATAACTGGGAGGTATGACTCAGTTTCTACACACTCATCAAACATATGAGTGGGTAGAAACTGAATTAAATTAAATTATGGATATTAAAGGGATAAAATAAAACACTGAAAAATAATATCAGCTAACATTTATTGAGTACTTACTAGGAACCAGGAGCTGTGCTAAGCACTTTATATGCATTATTGTGTTATTTTCTATTTTATACAGATGAGGGAATTGAAATTCAGAGAGGTCAGATAATATTCTCTGGGTAACACAGCTAGTGAGTGGCAGATCCAGGATTGGAACCCAGGTCTGTTTGATTCTAGTATCTTTATTCTTAACCACTATACAACACTGCTAAAAAATATAGCTTAAGAAGCCAAGGAGTCTCTCATTCTCTCAGCTTGACTATTAATAGGAGGAATATAAAAATTATATATGCGTATACTTGCCCCATTTCTGAGCAGGGTTCAGAACACTTGAGTTCTAGGACCAGTTCTGCCAGTATCTAGTTGTGTGATCCTGGGCATATTACTGAATCAGTTTTCCCAACTGGAAAATGAACAAGTAGGCTGGATGATTTTAGGATCTCTTCAACATTCTGTGACTCTGATTTATGGACAACCTCCAGAATGTGTGACATAACAATATCTAACACTTAGTCTAAGTACAGTGAAATTTGAAATTTCCAATCCTGAGTAATTTTTTTTCCTGTTCAAGTACTTTAAATGACACATCTAATTTTTAAAGCACATTATTATACCATATGATGAATACATCACATAATACTAAATGGCCACCATTGCATGCCAAAAAAGCAATTAGAAAATTGAATCAAGGAATTAAGGATTAATGTGGATATGTTATACCTGTCAGCAGTAATAAGTGTTTTGACAAGGACAGAATAAAGTCTGACAGTATGCACAAATACTAATCTGATATATGAGTGAAATATTAAAAATGCAAACAACTGCACATTAATCACTCTAACATTTCCCTATTAGAACACTTTTAATGCTATTCTTATCAGAATCCATTTATAATTAAAAATGAGTCTTTTTCAACAGCTTGCACAAGTTGGTATTTGCAGTTTAATGACTGTTTATATTGATATAAAATTTAGTTTTTAGTCACATTAGTATAATAGAATTAATTTACTGAACATTGAATTAAGTCAGCCTGATGATTTGGCTCACAGCTGATGAACTGTGTTGATTCTATAGGATCAACAAATACCAAGACTCCAGATCTCAGAAACAGATTCTCTGATTTCGTTGTTTAGACTTGGGAAAAAACCAAAAGTGAAAATCATATTCTCTCCTTATTTACCATCTGCATGAAATGATAAAGGGAAAAACACATTAGCTAGCTTTCCTCGCTAGGAGAATAATTCATATTAGTAAAAGAAATTAAGCTGATGGACATTCTCAAAACCAGGGTTAAACTGCATTAGAAGAAAATTCAAAGAGAATAAAGTATTACATGTGGGAATAGGTAAAGGAATAAAACATAATATTCACAGAATTAGTATGCTGCTCCTGTAGTTTCAAAGGTATTTCTATCGTAAACTTCATTTTCATATCGTACCAAATATTTTTTCCTTTGTTGAAATGTCTCTACTTTCAATCTCTGTTCAAAATCTCTCACTACACACATATGCACACACACTCACACACACACTCATGTACACACATATTTAAGGTTTATATCCATAGTAAAATATATAGTTTAACTGAGTTTTGCTGTTATTTTAATTGTGTGGCACTGATTTGGGGAGTGAAGAGGTTGGATTGTGATAGCAGTTACTTTGCCACCTATTTTTTCACAGGTATTTAGGTCCCAGAAAATGAGGATATTATCTCTTTTCGAGATATTATATAATCATGCTCTGCCCCTGAGTTGGTCAATACATATGCATGTTAATAGGAGATGACTTTGAACAGATTATCTTTAAAAGTTGATTCCTGATAGTATTTTTCAAAAATCTGAAATAGATTATCTATTAAATAATTGCCATAATTAGATTTTTTACAACCTGTAATTTTCTCCATAGCTCTGTGCAAAAAGCAACCTAACCATTATACTTCATATACTAATTTCAAAATTGGGACTGTCCTTTTTGACCTCAAAAAATACTGCTAAGTATGAGAGACAAACGTGCCTCCCAGATCAACTGACTTCCCATCTTGCTTCAGCCACCCTGTGCTCTTGGTCATTTCAGCCACCTAGACTACTTGCCAATGTCTACCATTTCTGCAAGATCCAGCTCAAAACTCTCAGTCGGCAAGAAGCCATCCCAGGTCGTCCTAGGCCACTCCAGGACCTCCTCACTTTATTCTATCTCAATAATCAGGAGTAAGTTATTTTTCCTGTTGTAACCATTGAGAGGAAGTGTAATGTAGTGATTAAGAGAACAACCTTTAGCAACCACTGCCTGGGTTCAAATCACATAACCTCTCTGTACCTCAAGTTTCTCAGCTGTAAAATGGAGCTAACAATACCTTCCTCATAGTGTTGTTATAAGGATTAAATGTTATATATTATATACATATAGGATGTATATTATATACAGATATAATATACATATAGAATATACGTATTTTATGTATCTGTATGTATATATATATATACACATATCCACATAGGTATATATATCACAGTACTTGGTAAAGGTCAGCTATTATTATTATTATGCTATTCTTCCCAGTTCCCACTTTGCCTTAGAATTATTTTCTGTTCCACTAAAGAATATGCTCAACTCAAAAGTAAGCTATTTGAAGGCAGGTACCATATTTTTAAAAGCTCTGTTAATGGTTTGAAATTAATTAATTAAGAAATTAAGCCTCCGAGGGAGAATTTTATTGACGGCTTATAGGGTGGGAAAAATCTGATCTCAATGCCAATTTTTCCTCATTTTTGTTCTCTGCTTTTATCAAAGAGTCTGATCCGACGGTGAGCATTATGTGCTACATAGAGTAAACTTTTCCTGGCACCTAAGCTGTGTGTTCAATAAGTATTTCACGGATGAATGAGCATTTGATTTTTCTTTTCCAAATTGTGCACAAGGTAAATCTCTACATGTTGTGACAAAAAGTTATAAAGAGAAGCTTCGTCTATAGCAGATGGATATAAACCAGCAGGAAAGTTAGAAAATCAGGATCTTGGTATTACCCTCCATGTTGGTCCTTTCCAAAACACATTATGTCGTAAATGCAAAATGTGACCTTAGTCATGCCGCTGATAGATCAATTCAATTTAAAACATAAATGTGTTAGGCCCCCTGCTGGCAACTGGGGGTAGAGCGCTATACAGGCACAGTGCCTGCCCTGGGTAAAGCTTCCTTCAGGGCAGTCGGGCTGAGGGCAACTAAGGCTATGTCAGAGCTAAACGTGCTCACAGAGTTATGCACAGAGCCCTGGGGGTGGGAGCGGAAGGAGGAGGAGGGACGAGTAGTTCTCATGGGGAAGGACGTTACCTTGCAGAGGATGACTAGGAGAATGAAGGATGGAGAGTTCTGGTAGCAGGAAAAGCATGGACCCAGAGGCATAAAGGCACATAGCTTGTTTAGGAAATTGCTAGAAGTTCATTGGGGATAGAGCCTCAGAAGTGTTGACTAGACAGGGATGAGAAGAGGTCAGAGAGGAGGCTGAGGTCCTCTGTGAAACAGGGCTCTCATCATCCCCTTCTCATTCTTCCTGGTCATGACTGACATTATCAATACCTGCTTAGAAAGTTATAGCTGCTCAGATGGAACCTGACAAGTGCAGAACACAGTGGGCCTCTGTTCAACCTTCACCAAGACATGCTGCAAATCATCCCAAATGGACATCAACAAACTTTTCTTTATCAGGAACTCACAGCGCTTTTTTATTAAACTATTGTTCAAATCTGTTATACCAAGTGAACATTAAATTAAAACATTTATTTCTGAAACTTCAATCATAAAACTAAATCAAGAAACTCTGTGAAAACTGTCAGCAGAAAAAATACAAGTGCAGACATGGCAATATTCTTAATGAGGAATCAAATGTTAATGGATCCAGCATAATAAATGACTTTCTGGTATGATTATTATGCCAATCACAGCCTATTATAAGTAACGAAAGCATGGACAAAACTCTGAATGAAAGATCTTATCTGACTGGTTGCAAAAATATGTATATAATTAAAATACAGTAAAACCTACCTAGATGTCTAAGGGAATGAGTCATTCTGGATGACAGAGTTTTCCCAGAAAGTTGAACATTAACCCTATAAAGACTTCGCTATTTTAAGGTATATTTTTTAGTAAGTGTGAAATCTCTTTCAATACCCACTTCTCTGCTTCTCAACCAGACTCTAATATACTAAAGGTAATCTAGCATTGTCTCCATGTCCAGTGATGGCCCTTATGGAATATCAACTTCCATAATATACTGAAGACACATGGAATTTCAAATGTATGTATGAATATGTACGTTATATGGATTAAAGACCTGAAACCATAAATCTCCTGAAAGAGAACACAGGTAGAGCACTCTTTGACATAAATCATAGCAATATTTTTTTTGGATCTGTCTCCTAAGGCAAAAGAAACAAAAGGAAAAATAAATAAATGGGACCTAATTAAACTTAAAAGCTTTTGCACAGCAAAGGAAACCACTGACAAAATGAAAAGACAATCAACTGAATGGGAGAAAATATTTGCAAATGATATGACCAATAAGGGGTTAATATCCAAAATATATAAACAGCTCATACAACTCAATATTAAAAAAAATATGATTAAAAAATGGGCAAAAGACCTGAGTAGACATTTTTCCAAAGAAGATATACAGATGGCCAATAGGCATATGAAAAAATGTTCATCACTAATCATCAGAAAAATGCAAATCAAAACCACAATGAAATATCACTTCACACCTGTCAAAATGGCTATCATCAAAAAGTCTACAAATAACAAATGTTGGCAAGAATGTAAAGAAAAGGGAACCCTAGTGCACTGTTAGTGGAATTGTAAATTGGTCCAGCCACTATGGAGAACAGTATGGAGGCTGCTCAAAAAGCTAAAAATAGAACTACCATATGATCCAGCAATTCTGCTGCTGGGTATATATCTGGAGAAAACAAAACATTAAGGTGAAACGGTACATGCACCCCAATGTTCATAGCAGCATTATTTACAATAGCTAAGATATGGAAGCAACCTACGTGTCCACCAACAGACGAATGGATAAAGAAGATGTGGTATATGTATACAACGAATATTACTCAACCATAAAAAAGAATAAATTCTGCCATTTGCAACAATGTGGATGGATGTAGAGGGTGTTATGCTTAGTGAAATGAGTCAGACAGAGAAAGAAAAACACTCTATGTTATCACTTATATGTGGAATCTAAAAAATAAAACAAACAAATGTATATAACAAAACAGAAACAGACCCACCAGATATAGAGAACAAACTAGTAGTTACCAGTGGGGAGTGGGAAGGGGGAGGGGCAAGATAGAGATTAAGAGATACAAACTACATGTATAAAGCAGATAAGCCACAAGAATATATTGCACAGCACTGGGAAATATAGCCATTATTTTGTAATAACTTTAAATGGAGTATAATTTGTAAAAATATTAAATCTATGTTATACACCTGAAACTAAAATAATATTGAATATGCACATTATAGCTATAGCCCTAGGAATTTCTTTTCTTTTCTTTCTAAGAAGTTACCAATGCAGAGCTTGCTTTTTGTCTGCCTCTTTATATAAAGGCAAATTGCACAGCTGCCAGTGAGTAACATGGCTGCTTTTCTGTAAAACCCGTGAATAATGCAAAAATTAAAGTGATCTTCCCCTCAAGGGGTTTTCACATCCTCCCCAGTATCTTTTTACCTGTTGCTATCAGTGTGCTGTGACCTGTCGGCATCATTCAAAGCAGTGACTACATCACCAATCCCATGGACCACAGACATCTTCTTGACAGTTTATAACAGTCCTCGTACGTCACTTGAAGTTTGTGGGCACAGCAGTCTTTCTGATTTCAAGAATTTTGACCATAGTGTTTGGGAATAATCTTATCATAAAGTCTTGAAGTACTTCATCAGGCCCAAATGACTTTACTAAATGTGAAGCAGACTTGGGTTCAAATCTTATGGGACCTTGGGCAAATTACTTAATTTTCCCTCAGCTTCGTCAATAGAAATTAGAGTTTATAACGCCAATCCTGCAAGGTTTCTCTGAGGATTATAAAAGATAATATATGAATAAGGCACTTAACATAGTGCCTGACAAAAAGTAGATGTTTAAATTTTCATATTACGTCAAATCATTTGCAAATGCAATTTTTGTTAATTAAAAACCAATCGAATATCAGCCATTTTTATCGGGGTCCACCTTAATACTTCCCTTCCCCTTTGTTTTGGTGATACATGGTAGGGCAGTAAAGGAGGTTTCTATATCCAGATCTCTTTTTTTATCTTTCCCTCCTGAGATTTTCACTAAGACTTGGCTCTGAGTAAGGGACCAGTATTACAAGTGTCTGTGCATTAAAGGTGGAACCAAGCTCCAAGTTTTTTAGAGATGATAATTGATCAATGAAAGTGGTGAAAAGTTCAGAGGGAAAATACCCATAAAAAAGATAAAGATTCCCTGAAACCTTTCTGCCTAAACCGCAAAGAGAAAACTATCTTATGGGCATATGTAGAAATGGTTACTAAGTGTGCTTTTATGTGTCTCTGTGTAGCCTGGGAAGCCTCTTGCCTACTAGCCCTCTCACCATTATTTGTTAGATTAAAATTGCCTTAGTTTTATAATCAAGAGGGCTAAGAGGGAAAAAATGAGAGGAAAGTGGATAGTAGGCAGTAGATGCTTTTAGCAGGACCATGGGGTCCTCATGCAGTCATCTTGGTCATTCCCAGGGTCTCTGGAACTCACAGGATAGGCTTGCTGCCCCACTTATGATCTGAGATGTGTGGATCCCTTGAGTGACCAAACTAAATATATTTGCATTCCTTTTGGCTTTTTCCTCAAATGATTGGATTGTGTGAACTCAACTACCTCATCAGAGCTTGCTTTGGAAAAAGAAGTATGTAAAAGTGAAAAAAACTCTCTCCAAATCTGTTTTGGTTTTTTTTTTTTCCCCCCAAAGCTCCTTTTTCAGTATAACTAAAAGTTAATGGTCAGAGTCTGTGTAATGATCCTTCCTCCGGTTTTACCCCTGCTGCTTTACCAATTCCCTCCTGGTCCTACTAATTATCTAATTGATTAAGCCTTTGAGGAGCCTTCTGTCACTGGGTGTGGCCCACTGCACATAACTGTCTCACTGTATTTTCTTCAAAAAGAACAGCAGGGTTAATTAAAAGATTCACAGCACAAATAAAGCTACCAACAGGGAAGCAAATCTTGTTTGCTTCCTGACTTGGTCTCTGAAGCGGGCTGAATAGTATCCTCCAAAAGTTCATGCCTACACAGAACCTCAGAATGTGACTTTATTTGGAAATAGGGCCTTTGCAGATATAATTAGTTAAGGCAAAGTCACACTGGATTAGGGTGGGCCTGGTGTCCTTATGAAAAGAGGGGAGGCCATATAGAGACGACATAGAGAAGAAAATTCCATATGGAGACAGAGGCAGAGATTGGAGTGATGTATCTACAAGCTAAGAAATGCCAAGGTTTGTTGGCAATTACCAGAAGCTAGGAGAGAGGCAGGGAACAAATTCTCCCTCAGGGCCTCCTGAAGGAACCAACCTTGCCAAAACCTTCATTTCACACTTCTGGCCTCCACAGCTGTGCGAGGATACATTTCTGTTGTATTAAGTCACCAAGTTTGTGGTAATTTGTTATGGCAGCCCCAGGAAACGAATACAGTCTCCCTAGTCACAATCTGACCCCTAATTGAATGGCCAGAGAGTACTGATTGGCTGCCACCCTTTCCCCCCATTGTTTTGGAAATGATCATGACGTATAATACTGAAACTATGACTAATACTAGTCCCTCAGGGCATTTCCTCTATTTGAGGTCGTTTAAGCTACATTCATTTGAGAAATAAGCTACATAGCACACAGCATGGCAAATGTCAGTGGGAAAATTCACTAGGTTATGGGAGTTTTGTGATCATCATAAAATTGATGACATTCATAAAATTGGAAATAGTGATAATAATTGTTCCTTAGAATGTACACATAGTATATGTTGTATGTCCAGGTTTCCTAGGAAACAGATTCTGAGACTCCAAGATTTGTGTGCATGAAGTTTATTGGGAAGCACCCTCAGGAGTAACATCTGCGCGGGGTTTTGGAGGCAGAGAGGGGCAGAGGGAGAAGTGGATCTGTGATGCATTTGCAACAGAGGCCTCTGGGGAGCAGAGGGTGGTCCTTTAGAGTTGCAGCAAATTGAGGCAAGAGGCCAAGCCTTTGAACCTCCCAGTGGGTGTAGGCTGTCACCAGGGAGGTGGCATAACACTGAGTGAAGCAGCTTCTTTCAGCAGAGGGCAACTCAGCTGTGGGCTGTGAAATAGGAGGCTCAGTCCTGAAGGAGGATCTGGGCAACATATCCCAGCCCCACCATAATATTCATAATTCAAATAAACAACTGTCCTTGTTAGCTAAGCAAGTGACTTGGGCCAGACCCATACGAGATACGTTATGGCATAGAGAAGGTTATTGGACATGTACACTTTTGTTCCTTACAGGGTGGAGCTGCTGTATTATTGCCATCACTAATCTTCCCAGAAGAATGCTTGCTCTTCGGAGCCATGATTTCCCTCTTTAATTTTCCTACCTTGGCTAGCAACTCTGATAGCTACTTTTCTCTTCAAAAAAGGGCAAAATTATGATCTCAGTGCTAATTCCATGGCTAGGTCAATAGTCTAAAAAACTGAGTAAGCATTGCTTACCCTTCACATTTATTTTGCAAATGACTCAATGTATCTTAGTCTTCGTTAAGTCATGAAGCTTCTAGAGAAAGAGGTCACCCTTATTTTGCATGCAGGCACAGTGGAAGATGAGATCATTAATATCAGTGAAGTTTTATAAGGCATCAGAAGGAATGGCAGAGAAGATACCAATTTCTTCTTTTTGCCTGCTAAGTCATATTCTCTTCTGGTAAACTGCAAATTTATATGGCTTTTCTCCAACAATAATAATGGCAACTACTATTCACTGAGCACTTACTATTTATTGAGCACTCCCTTAGGCAGAGGGAGTAGCTGGAATAAAAAGCAGTTACTGGGCACTGTGCTAAATACTAATATATGCTCCAAGTAGTAGCAAGATTTAAAAATTTTTTGAACGCAGAGCATATTTAAGTCATACTTGGTTGTTTAAAAAAAAAAAAAAAAAAACTACTGCTGGAAACAAACTGAACCCTTTGGGGAGAATGTTTCCATCAATACCTTTAAGATAAAGATCGGCTCCTATCACAGTAAGGCAAGATGATACACACCAGGGTAGAATACATAAACTTGAGGAGGAATAAAAGGCACTGGGGTGACGTATGAGGTAACAAAAGTGCAGTACTACAATGCAGACATCCAACTGGAGAATAAACAAGGATGATGCTTTCTTAATACCGATTCTGAACCTAACACTAGCTACGTCTCCTGTCAATCCCATTCTGTTCAATTCAAGGAGAAACTGGTCCTATTACCTAACTTAACTAAGAGACAGATTCATTTCTCAGGCTAAAAGAATAGAGAAGCTGATATTCTGGTCTGGTTCTAAACCACAGAGAACTTAACAGGAATGGTAAGAACTTTTAAGAGTGTGACCATGCTCTTTTAGAATTTAAATACTGGGCAAAAGCATTATCCCACAGATACTTTTCAAGCACATACTTTGAGTAGGACTGTTCCAGGCATCAGGCACAGAGCGCTGAGCAAGACAGACAGGATCTTCCCCTTCATAAAAAGAATCTAAAATACGGCTCAAGACACAGGAAGGTTTAAAATGTCATTTAAAACACGATAAAAAGGATAAAAAAAAGGAATTTTGTGTGTCTAATGGATGGCAGTAAGGTAAGCTAGAGTATGCAACCTCAGACTCAACAGGCGGAGCAAGTTCTGTGAGTGCACCAAGGGTGTAGGGATAGAGGGATGTGATAGACAGCTGGCTCCTGAGAGTAAAGTAACTGCAAATATTTTAACTCTAGGTAGAAAAATGGTCGGTTACAGGCAAGTCCATTCTGGTGTACGAGTGAAGTGCCCCAGAGGCTGGGCAGGGCACAGCCGTGGGGAATCACTCCGTGAGAAGTATTTGCGCCCTAGCCTCCCTCACAGAGAACATCCAGATATTAAATACAGCTGGTGAAGGTCACTGCTGCTTATGAGAGAGACCTTTTCACTACAGCTTTCAAAGACAATACATTGTATAAAAGAATTCAAAGAAATGAAAATAAAGGAGTAAAATTAAGTAGGCAGTTGATATAGGATAGAGGTTACAAATATAGCTTCTGATACAATGCTACCTGGATTCAGTTCTTAACTCTACCACTTACTATGTGAACCTTGGCACATTTCTTAACTCTCTGTACTCAGTCTCCTCATCTGTAAAATGACAATAATGATAATATTTACTTCATTGGGTTGTTGTGAGGATAAAATAAGTTGATACGTTTAAAGTGTTTAGGATACTGCCTGGCATAAGCCAAGTGTTCAATAAATATTAGGTATTGCTATTTTGATTTGTTACTCTTTAATGGTCTGTTTAATTCACCATACACTTTTACTATAGGAATAACTTATAATTTAGCTTTAAATCTTCTAATTTATGATGGAACATCTTAGGCACTTATATGTGGCTCTGGTAAGACACAAACTCTGAGGAGCCTTTGCAAGCAGGTTCTAGATTCAGCACACTGTACTATGAAAAGCAAAACTGAGTTTGAATCCTGGCTCTACCACTTACAGAGCATGTAACTAGGCAATGAGACAATATTTCTAGGCCCAAGTCTCTTCAGCTGTAAAACGGGAATAATAATAGTGCCAAAAACTCATAGGGTTTTTCAATGAGTAAACTAGATAATTTATGTAAAGTACTTGGTATAATGTATGGCGTTCAATAAATGGCAGCCATGTAATTATTTAGCCCTTTTTTCTCCTTGATTGGAGATACCTTTAACTTGCCTACTTATTATAATTGAATACCATAAATTTCTAGTTTGCTATTTCAATTTCCTCTTTTCTCCTTTCTTACATGTCCTGAAAGAATTAAAAAAAAAATTCACTAAAATGAAATACTGCGTCATGAAAATACTTGTGATGGTCATTTTCCATTTAGAAGGGAATTACCTTGCCACTTAACTGCAACCCTCAACCATAGATCTTTGTACGTTGAAACTATAATTCATGTTATTGTCAGCGCTGGGGCAGGGGCAGTCAGGTGTCAGTGGCCAGAAGAGAGGGAGAGATGAAGCATCAAGAAGGGATGGATTTGAAGCAAGCAGGGACAGCATAAGTAAAGAGAGAGAGTGGATAAAGTCAGCTGTGGATTTAGAAGTGATATACGTAATTATAATAGACATTTTTGGGTACCTAATATTTCCCTTGCCTGTGCAAGGTAAGTGGAAGAGTCAGGACTTGAACCCAGGCCTGTCATGATTCTAATGCCTGGCTCTTTCCCTCCCTCCAGACTAGCATCTAGAAGTTATGAGATATCACAGGAGGCAGGCAGACACATTCAAAGTCCAAGGCTCAGAACCCAGATATTCTGTGAGATTTGAAGGAAGGAGACAAGAGCAAAAAGAATATCAAGTTAGAGGAAACGTAGAACGACCCTCCAAACTCTCTCCCTCCTTCAGCACTGTCTTCTGGTTCTTGGTGATAGGAGCCAATTTCCCCACGGGGTCGGTGGAGGCAAGAGATGACTAACAGCTCCTGACCAAGGTGAAGCTCACAGGGCAGACACCATCAGAACAAACCAGTTGTGAGGAAATCCTACATGCTTCTTTATTTTACCCTGGCTCCCAGACAGCTCTCCGACCTAGACTACAGTTTTATTTTAAAAAGGAACATGCCCACTTTCCACAGAACTTAGATTATTTTTAAAAACAGAAATACAAATTAATTTCTCCATTTCTCGCAACCATGAGGCCTCAAATTTTTCATGACCTTAGCTTTTTTCTTTTATTTATCTCATAAAAGGGAAGTTAGGACCTATTAATCTCTGTAAATAGCTCTGTATTTTTGGAGATCACCTCAGAAGAAGACTATTTGCATAAGATGAAATTACTATTTGTCAGAGAATTTAATCATATTATTTTTCTTCTTGTTGGTTGTAAAAGTTGCTTAATGCCAGTAGCTAATAGCAAGCAGCTACAGTAATTTTAAAGTCTCTTTCAGTAATAGCAATCTCTACTGACTTTTTGTTTTTTTCAGCACTGAAGAGTTGACAAAATTCTTCAAAATCTCACTTGAAAAAAAAAACAAACCTCCCATGACCCTCATAGCTACTTACTATCTAAACTTTACGAATAAAGCTGGGGCTCTGGGTGTTGAGTCATGAAGACACAAAGTTGCTGTACTATGTTGGCAGGTGCAAGATGTGAACATCTAAGTACCGACTCCTGGGCTCTTCATAGTACAGATTCACACCTTCTGGTTTGCCTTCCATATCCTGCTCCACCCTCACCCCAATACCTTTGCCGTCAGAGACTTTTCTTATGAGATACCGTGGGCTTTATCAAGTTCATCCATTTGTACTCATCTATGAGATGCTTTTTCCTGTTTATTAAAGAAATATAATTTGTTGAAAAAAAATTCTAGATCTCCAGTTCTCTCTCCTCTGACAATTCCATACACTATTGTAAATATGGAGACGTAAGAGCAAGAGGTTGAAGGGAGACACGCAAAAGGAAGAAGGAGGACAAGAAGTGCCAGGAAAGGAGAGAACCACAAACAAGCATCCTTCGGTCCTCTGTCCTCACTCTCTTCTCTCCCAGCTGCAAACAGTCAGTAGTGGCACTCAGGGAAACTTCCCTGGGGCTACTGAACCACAAAGAAAAGGGAAACAAGCAAACATCAACAAACAAACAAACCTGGGTGTGTTTCTTGGTGAACAAAGGGAAGGTATTATTGAAGAAGATGGCTTTTCTTGATATTTTTCACAAAATATGCATACGGGAAATCCTTTCAGGAATATGAAGAGAAGGAAACAATAACCAGGATGGCATGGCTAAGTGTTAGCCCACAGCCATGGAATAAGGTTGAATCCTGATCTTTGTTTCGGTTTTCCCATTGCAGATTTTCATATGAACTAGAGAAAAGTCACTCGGGCAGTCATAGTGAGGACGGATGAACAGAAATTAGCTGACAGGGGAAGGGCTATCAAGAAGCCATCTTAGCACCACTGGCCAAAAGCATCTCATTTGCCATGAAAAATGACCAGGAAGCTGTGGCCAAGGTTCCCCAATGAGCAAGATTCAATTGTAAAGCTTCTTCAATATGTTTCCAAGTGCTCCTGGTCCCATCTACAGCCATCAGTGTAAAATAGTCCCACCTCTGTGCCTTTTATTTGAAAAGCAATAGATTTCCAGATACTGCAATATCTTCTGACAGAGGGTCTACATCTATCTCACTTTAATTTTAGGAATTTGTGAACACAAACCCAATTTGAACTATCATCATCACAACTCATCCCACTCAAGCAGATGGTCAGACTAAACCCTCTAAAGCTTATTGCTGTAAAGTCTTGGTAACAAGACAGTCATTCAATAAATGTTTATTGAGCATAGCCTACGTGCAAGATACTATAGCCATGCTAGATTTCTTATTACTCAGTGTACTGCTCCACATAATGAGAAGGCGGGTCTTGCTGAATTCCAAACGAGAGATGCCTCAAATCTTACCTCAACCACTTCCAACAGCGTAAGGAGAAAAGAACTTATTCTGTTTGTAACTCTATGTCTACATATTCTTAGCTCAATTGGTCAGATTAATTCGTTTTTGCTAAAAAAACCTTTTGTACATATCCACACACCAAGTATTTATTGAGAACCTACAATGCACTGGGCACTGCACACATGCAGCTAGAGCTGCAGGCCTTCGGCAGTTGTGGGCAGGAGAATTTTGCACTAACAAAGGATTGTCTTGTTGCAGGTCTACTGATTAAGTAATAGTAGGTAACCTGTATTGCACTTCCTGTAGAATAGGGTAAGTCCTTATATGAAGTGTTTCACACAGCATAGACCAAGATGAATTCCTATCATGTAAGTAAAATTATGGAGCATTAATAATGTAAAGTCCAGAAAAAGTGGGGCTAGGGTGGCATCACTGTGTGTTGGTAAACGCCTATGGAACCATTCCCAGGTTAATCAGACAAGAGGCTGAACCATTAAGAATATATCTTCTAGGGCCATCTAGTGTTGACTTTTTTCCTGCTTTAGCTCTTAGGGAGTCCCCACAACCAGAAAGAAAACAAAGCAAAACAAAAGAAAACAAAAACAAACCCATCCCCCATCCCTGCAACTATTGAATTGGAATTCCCTGGTGGCATAAGATACAGAATCTTGGGAAAGGATATCCCTTCTTCTTCTTCTTTTTTTTTTCTTAAAATAATATGATAATCCGGAGGGGAAAGGCATAATCTATACCAGGGAGCCCTGTGCTGCTCAGCCCTTGTTACAAGCAGCAGTACTTTACTTTCTAAAAAGATTTTCTGAAAAGAGTGTAGAAAGGAAGCCTGTGGAAATATCCTGAAGAAGAGACTGCAAAGTGGAAATCAACATAAACTTGATCATATAACACAGAATAAGCTTTCCTAAAAGTCCTCCCTATTTAGGGTTGTGTCTCGCCTGCAACTCTCTCTTTGTTCTTCCCTATGAACCCCACCCGGGCTGTCTCCTCTCCACACTCTGCTCCTCCTCCTGACGCCTCTGATGCCCTCAACTCTCGTCTGCCAACAGTTTTCCTTTTTATCCTAGAGTAGGGAACATTCGTAGGGATAGAGGACCATCTTGCTGCGGGTCTGGTCATTCTCTGCATTTTTTCCCCTCAAATGCTATGTGGCACATCCACCTCGTGCTTGAAACCGTTTATAAACCATTACCTGTTGCTTCTGGTCCTCAGGTGATATTTATGGAGGGAAATTCCACAGATAGGAAGATTGGGGGAAGAAAAAGGATGATATAGAATAATGCCCATCTGTAGAAGTTAGAACTCTTTATCTTTAATCCAAGGTCCTCTCCCCTGAAAATGCTGCCAACATACCTAGATCTTGGAGCTTCTAATAACATCAGGAATTTGCAGAGGGCTAATAATGTGACACTGCATTTTTTCAAACAGGAATTTAGTAACACTCTTAAATTTATTTGAAAACTCTTAGGTGTGCCCTACAGAGGCTGACAGATGCATACATCTTTCACTATTTGCACAGACTGGACTGAAGAGAAACCTGGACCTGCATAGACTACTGCGAAGGTTAGGTTAGCAACTAACCCCCACAAACAGACTGGTGAGATAGTGATGAAATTTAGGGAGGTAACTATAATGACTACCCTTTGAGCTTGTCCAAAGAATACAGAAATGTAAAACATTAATAAAACCCTGAGAAATTAGACAACAGCTCCAGCGAGAGAAACAGGTAGACAGCTGCCACCATGCTATGGGCTATGCGTCCCAGGGAGAAGCAAACATTGCAACTGCAGCTGTCCAGCTATACCTTCCACTGCAACTGAGATGTCCTTTAGAGTAAAATAATTGACAAGCCATGACGAATCTCCGCTTTATTTCCTTGATTTCTATTTTCCACAGCGCCCTCCCACACAGCCTCAACAGCTGCATGCAGTCGGCTCTCCTGAGCCTCATGCCAGGCTTCGTGCTTCCTGAAGCATGCATGTCAGTCCGCGTGTGTTAGGGCCCTTGTTAACGTCTCTGTCCGCCCTCCGTCCGGGCGGCCACAGTTCTCTAAGGGCCACTTCTTTCGGGTGCTGAGCGAGAATTAGCTCTGGTGGCAGTGCCTTCAGAGGCAGCCCTCTGGGAACATTCTTTAGCCATGATTTCACTGTGACCACTGCTTAAGGGTAGTCTGGGTTTCATACTTGACCACTTGCATGCTCACAGAGTCCAGGGTCATTCCCTTGTGTCAGTATTTGACAACTGTCTTTGCTCTTATGTCATCTCTTGCCTATGCCAACATGTGGCACATGGAAGCCATCCTGTTGACAAGGGAGCTCTCATCCCTTCTCTGATTTAAAATCTATCCTAGGCAGCGGTTTTGTACAGCTGTTAGGATGTTTTCGGAATTCTTCTGCCCGCAAGAAAAGTGAAACCCACACCACATTCTGCAATAGGTTCATGATGTGCTTATTCCTTTGGAGAATCATCAACATTAACATCAACCGATACCCTGCCTCTGACCTCAGAGGGCTTCAGACTGATGCAACAAACATGGGAAACACAATCTCTGAGACAGCTTGAAGCCTGCCAGCATTCTTTGCTCAACTGGTATGTGAATGCTTAGATAACACATTAATTGCAGGCACTAATCGAGTATATTTTAAATTGTGAAATCCCAGAGCATGGGCCAATGTTATGCTTTTTCTATCCTGAAGCAGTTTATAGGAATGTAATCCTATAAAATTGGTAGGCTGAGCTGCAATACTTTGGCTCTTCCCTCATGGGTTTAGTTGTTCACACCTTTAATAAGGCAGTGACTTGGAGTCATGCCATCGGATTTCAGGCTTCCGGGGACCCTCTAAGGCAGGGACACTGTCTTGTGGAGCTCTGACTTCGGCATTTTAACGTCCTATCATGCATGCCAAGAGCGGGGCAGCCACGATGTTTACCTCCACTCAGTTTAACAAATGAATCTCTCTGTGGGGCTGTCCACTTCAATAAAGTGTAGCTCCTTGATGTGTGCTACCTGAACATAGGATGCCAATAACTCGAGAGAAATTGAGACAAAGAGATCTGAAAAAACTGGGATAGTGTTTCGGTTGATCCATTTCTGAAAGCGCAATGGGGTTACAATCACGGCTAGTGTGACCATCTATGGTTTCGCCAGGAAACAGTTCTCAAGAAGCCAGTTTTCATCAAATGTGTATATTTCATGTGAGTTCAACCTGGCAAAAGGTTTCAAGATGTTTAACAATAAATGACCAAAAGCTAAATCAATAAAAGTTAAAATCTCATGTGCATATATACTAATTTCTGTTTACAGTGCTCACTTATTCAGCAGACTTAACTGAGCACCATTTATGTGCTAGACACTGAGCACCAAGTTCCCCAGGTGGAGTAGTTACAGTGGGAAAGACACCTAAGGAAGCAAAGCGTCATGACATTGCAAACATGGGCTGTGCAAGCTTATACAACTTGACTGCCTGGTCAAGGACTAAATGCTGGGGCCAGGGACCTTCCCAGAGAAGACAGCATTTGGCCTGAGAGCTGGTCTTAAAGGACTAGCATTTATTAGTGTGTGTGTGAGGTCCTGAGAGAACCTGGTATGCAGCTTGACATGATTAAAAACAGGGGTCGTGAATAGGGAAAAGGCAGGAGATAAGGCTAGAAAGCCAGAGTGTGGACAGGTCTCAAAGGGACGTCTATGCCAAGGATTTAAAGGCCAAGGATTTAAAACTTCAAATATCTTTTAGGTAATAGGAAGCCATGGTTGGGCAGGCGGTAGGGCTAGAAAGGTTTTAAAGGTGTAGCATGTTAATAATGCCCAACATATATAGGAAGGTTACGACATGCTAGATGCTTTTCTAAGTACATCACATATATAAACATATTTATTCTTTATGATTACCTACGAGGTAGGAGCTTTTATCATCCCTTTAGTAAACCAGGAAATTGGGGCACAGAGAGGTGAGACAGAGGTGACAGAGGCAACACATAATGCAGTCAGAACAGTTAACTGCGGAGTGCACACTCTTTACCGCAACTCTGACCAGCCTCTCAGATAAGGATCCAGAGGAAGAGGAGGTCTGGAGACTGTGAAGAGTGAGCTGGACCCAGAAAACATTGGGGCCAGAACCCTTTGCCTCTGACAGACTATAGTAACTTGGTGTGATATATAGTTCAGGCCTATCTGCCTTCAATAAGAAAAAAATAATTTCAGAGGTCAGTTGTTAACTTGTGAAAATCCAAGGCCTTGACATGTACTGCAGAAAGCACTTAGTGATTTTCCTCAAAGACAGCTCTATCTCCTTTCTGGATCCCGATGAAGGAAGCATTATAGTTCTGGGGCACTCAGGTAATGGGGCCCCCTGCAAAAACCACTGTGCAAAGGTAAAGACGCACAGAGCCGGAGGAGAGGAGCCAAATCAAGATATTCTGCTGTGACAAAACCTTACTAATTAGTCCCAGAGTGAATGCGATGGGCAGGAAGATGACTTTTACTTACGTGTGACAGAATGGAATGATGGAGAGGAAGATGAATATTATGTTCTGATAATTTATGGAATTTCTGCCAGTGTTAAAACCACAGTGATTTTCAGAGTGAGGATCAGAGAAAGAGGTGTATGTCACCCATACCTCAAAAAGGGATTTACATAAATGACAACAGGACAGCAGCCTCGTATTGGGCTACCTCTGGAGACCATTTCTACATGCGGGTTTGGGGCTGTAGTGGCAGAGTGGCGTCAGGGCATATTCTAGCTTCATCTCCTACTGAACAGCCTCACTGCTGCCTCCCCCACCTAGGCCTATTCCTCACTTTAAAAGATGTTAGGATTTAAAAAGGATGTGTTTCCTGGAAGTGGAATTCTACCTCCCAAATGAAAGAAGAGGGCAGTAAAGAGAGCTGCTTATGAGATGAGGCAATGGTGACGTTTAATTTGGAGTTTAGTGGCAAGGGCCAGTGACTTGGGGTGAAAGAACACGATAGACTCTGCATATCTCAAGGAGCTGCATCTGTACTAGGTATTTTATAAAATAAAATTGAATGGGTGTGGGGTCCTATTGAGAGAGATAGAGATAGAGATAGAGACAGATACAGAGACAAAAAGAGTGTCTTAACATTATAAAAGAAAAGGCTTAAACTAGGTAGAATGTTGTGACAATAATGACGAGGGGATGAATTCCAGAGAGGTTTTAGTGGTACGATTTTCAGGACTAAAGAATCCCTTGAACCAATGTTATTAATGGTGTGGGAGACAGAAGATTCAAGAAAACCTCTACTCTACTCAACACATGCTTTTCATACCTAAGTTTATTAAGAACTAGAGACCCAGACCTGGGCAGAAAGGTTCTCTGTGCTCATAGAAAACAGTAGTGAAAACATTCTAGGTAGAGAGAGATGCTATTAGCTAAGAAAAAGTATAAGTGGAGGGGAAATAAAGGTCTGAAGAAAAGATATTAAAGCTAATGCGTTCGACTTTCAACGTGCTGAGTTTGAAGAGCCAAAGGGCCCCTCAGGTGGTGATGTCTAGCAAGCTGCTGGCTAACGGGTTTTCAGATCAAGAGAACTGGCATCACAGGCACGTCGAAGGCCGATGAAGTCTGATGAGATCACCTGCAGGGAACAGGTAGAGCAAAGAGAGGGCCTAGAAAGGAAGCCTGAGTAACAGCAATAGTTAACACAAAGAAAGAGCTTCCAGCAAAAGATATCGTGATGGAAATGATTGAGAAAGGAAATAAACTCTGGATTGAATGAAGTCATAAAAATAAAGGGGAGAGAGTTTTGTTTCCTGTAATTGCCTGTTTTCTTTGAATTCTTCATTGGACAGTAACCTCCGTGTGGGCAGTGACCACTGCTACCTTGTTCGCCTTGTCTTCCCAGTGACTAGCAAGGTAGTTAACATGTATTTCTGAAAGACTTAAGAGAGGACAAACCAGCCGTAAAACATGCTACAGCCAAGTCAAGTAAGACAAGGACTGGAGAGCATCTACTGGGTTCACCAATTAGGAGATTCCTGGCCGTGTGAGGAAAGAACAATTTAAGTAACTGGACGGAAAGACCCATAATAAATACCACTGGCTTTTAAACTATTAGATGTGTAAAGAACTGTTAGGGAGGGCAGAGTAAACACATAGTTTATAGACAATAAGCCTTTCTTTGACAACAGTTTCTTTAACTAAAATGGAGTTGCATTACATTAATTGCTTGCTGATTGCTAGACTGATATGAAAATATAATACAGAATAAAATAGTTATCATAAAAGTATTACAAATTTTAAAAATGGCATTCATCCATCAATATAATGCCAAATTACTTTAAAATCCTGAATAATCATTTTAAAATCCTGAAGCAAAAAAAGCAATGTTGCTTAACCAGAAACAGTTTAGGAACTGTTAGGCCAGCTTATGGTGTGGCTTCATGGACCAAATGGACTCCAAACCTGTAAAGCTTCAGCAGCTCCATGTTCTGGCTCTTATTCACAGAAACTGAAATTATTGAGTAAAGGGTTGGCTGATTGCCAAAAAATTAAATCAAATAAATCTTGGACTTCAGCTTGGACTTAAGAAAATTTGTTTCTAAGCAAGCACTTAGAAGCCCTGGAAAGCAATAAAATGAAAGGCAATTTGCACAGACCAACGGAGCAGCTAAAAGAGGAGTGGAGAATGGGAACTGCGTAATAGCAGAAAAGTTTCGTTTTGGAATTTTGCTGTAAAACAGTCTTTCCCTCATGATGAACCACTGGCTAATGACATCTAGGATTTTCTGTTGGTGCCATGATAACTTCAAGTTTGTGTGACTGCACATTGAAACAGAAAACAATACAACATAAAATCAAAGCCATATACTAAAATTTTGTATTTGGGGAAGTATCCTATGTTACAGGGCTAAATAGCTCTCGATTAAAAAGCAAAACAAAACAAAAAACCCACTTTTTATGGTTTAGCTTAGATATTTAATGCTAAGTGCTAATTCAGCTCATGAACCATCTTGACAGTTTTCTTTTTTCTTTTCTTTTCCTTCTTGTATACGAGGTGGTTTTATTTTCCTAGCTAAACACAAAAGGTATAAGAAGGAAAACTAAGATTAATAAGGTCGACCTCAACACAGTCACTCGTAAGTATTTATGACTGGGTGCACGCATGTGGCTCACTCTTTTTTTATATTCTTCTATCATATATGCACATGTCTCTCTTTATTAGATTGTATATAACTTTAAGGTCAAAAGCTGTGTCGCCTTCATTTTTGCCTGAACATTTTATTTTATACTTAACGTTTATAAACATTGCTTAAATAAACCCATGATGATCTTTCAGGTGCTTGAAGCCCTCAGATACTTTAGTCTCATGAAAACCATACTAGGAATCTAAATCACATTTATTATTACCTCGTAAATAATTTCATAATTTTTTTCTGAAATTAAAAAAATAATAGTAGGCCAGCATAATCATATTTGCTCCCCAATTCAAAGGTCAAGAGAAAAACCTTATGTTCTTGGTTATTTAAAGTAGACCAGGAGGTGGAGCTTAAATTCTTGGCTTTAAAGATGTCCTCAGAGGCCTCCTGTGTTCCACTGGCTCTGGGGCCAAATCTGTACAAGTAAACATGCAGGTGGAAGGATGGGGATTCCGAAGGGGAAGTGGGATGATACATAATACCCAAAAACGGACTACGAGCTCTTTATTTTCAATCTGGCCTGGGATTTGTGTTTAGAGAAGCAATTTCCTTGCAAATTATCCAACAGCTCAGTAGGAAAAGGAACAGTTAGGTGAAGGAAAAGAGTTTCTGTTTTACATAACAGACAAATATGATTTGGGGAGTACCTGCCATAACCCACATGCAACTCTAGACATGATTTTATTCTAATTGTTGAAAGAGAGTTGAGGGGTACATTATGGATCAGAGCTACTAATTTTCTTCCCCCATAGTGAGGGTCTATGATATAGATGAAAGGGGACAGGCATTAAGGCATTACAGCCAGAAATATCTGGATTTGAAATATTTATTTGTTTATTTACTTGTTTATTTTAAATAAAACTATATGTATTTAAGGTGTACAACATGATGATTTGATATACTTATACATAGTGAAATGATTACTGCAGTCAAGCTAATTATCATCTCCACACAATGATCATTTTTAGTGTGTGATAAGAACACCTGAAATCTATTCTCTTAGCAAACTTCCAGTATTCAATACAACGTTATTAACTATATCCATCATGTTATATATTAGATCTCTAGGCTTACTCATGCTACGTAACTGCAACTTTGTACCTTTGACCATCATCCCTGCTGCTCAATTTTCCCTATCTCCCCACTCCTGGTAACCACCATCTGACTCTCTGCTTCTATGTATTTGACGTTTTAGATTCCAAATAAAAGTTCTTACGATGTGTGCCCAAGTGTCTGGCACGCAGTAGATGTTCACTAAGTATTTGTTGAGTGAATGACTTATAATACATCTCATTCTTTTTTTTTTTTTAACCACTATATGTTTATTATAATAGATTTGGCAAAATATTACCAATACAATGTGCTGGCAGAGATGTGAAGCAAATGGGTCTCTCCTACATTGCTGGTGGCTGTATAAAATGGAACAGTCACTTTGGAAGGCAGTTTGCCAACTTCTTAAAAAGTTAAACGTATACTTAACATAGGATTCAGCAATCCCTCTGTTGGGATTTATCCTAGAGAATGAAAACTTATATTCACACACAAACTTGTATATACATTTTCAAAGTATCTGTTGTAACATCCCCAAACTGGATGCATCCCAACTGAATGGATAAAAAATCTATAGTATATCCACACAGTGGAATTCCACTCAGGAATTAAAAGATGTAAACAAACACAAAAACACAAGTTGGTACATCTCATTCTTAACCTCCTGCCATGGTCAACTGGATTTCCCATTGTTCAGTATCACTCATGTGGGGCAACAGCCAAAAGAACTCAGTGACACATGGCAGCCAGGGGTCCCTTGCAGACAAACTGGCAGATTGTGAGAAGCTGCAGTTGGCAGATCATGTCGTGTGATCACAGACACAACGAATCCCAGCAGTTTAGCAGGTAGAGCTAGATTTAAGTGATTAAAGTCTGCGCTCACTGACTGAAGTTCAGTGATAATGTGAATGTTTCTTGTTTTCTACTGTCACACTGAAGAGGGATTTCTTTTCACTTAAGATTATCTTGTTCAGCCCCAAGACTGTAATTCACTGAATCTGTTTCTAGAGAGTGTTTCCCACAGAACATAATTAGCCCCATACTGCATGCTTACGTGGAACAGTACTGAAGGTTCATGCAATCAGCTTGGCTTCCTATTTATCCTCCCTCTTATCCAGCAATTTGAGATTGAAATATAATTTTTAGAAGAATTTTAAGGCAGGAAATCACTGAGAAGATAAAATGTACAACATCTATTCAGAGTCCCACCACTTTCTCATTTTCTAGCCTTTATAACATAGATGTGGGTCTAGAGGCTTCTCCCGCTACTTCCACTGATTCTGTGCACACATTTCTACTTATGTATACACATATTTCTGTTCTGTTAAATCCTACCTGATAAGGAGAGAAAGCTAAAGAAAAAAATCTCTGTCCTCAAGTCAACCTCCACTTAAAGATAGTCCACTAACACTGACTTAAAGATGGGAGGCTAATTTGTTGCTAGGTTAGTAAGTCTCTTTGGATATTTGTCAAGCTTCACTCAATTTGTGATTTAAGAAAAGCACTGAAGAAAACATAATTAAGAAAAAAAACTGGATCTGTGGTGGTGTAACTTAATAGCAACTTCATTTTTAGGTACTTGAAATAAAATTCAACTACATGAACAGAGTAATTTTATTACTTTCAAATAATAAAACTGTATTTTTCTACAGTGCAGGGTTCTCACAATTTAGAGCACGTTCTCCGCACCCAGTCTCAGCTTCTGAGTCTTTATTATTCTCAATTTGAAGTGAGAATAAGATAAGCCTGAAAGAAGTGTAGAAATAGACTGGATTTCATACTACTACAGGGACAAGCTAGGGACTGAATTTTTGGTGTTTGTTTGTTGGTTTGCTTAATGGCTACCACCTATTCATACCAGCATAACATAGGGATGTAATTCTGGAAATGTGCTCCTAACCTGATTATGTATGTGAGCTGTGATTAATAAATGTACCATGCTTTGCCATTTGAGAAAGGTTTTTATTCCCACATGACTATGGAATTTAGATAACGCAATAATTCTGTGAGGTAGATACTACTATCATATTTTTAATAGATGAAGAAACTGAGGCCCACAGAGGCTTGATAACTTGCCTCAGATTTTACACCTAATAGGTATGTAGAGGTTGAACTCACACCCAGGTCTCATGACTACTTCCTGTGTGCTTTCTGACAAGCTAGACGGTAAGATCGGCGCTGTGAAAATTAAGAGTGCTTTCACCTATAAACACACCAGAACCGCCTCCTCCTCTTCTTACTGCCTTACCCTCTTGGCTAAAGCCCTTCTTGAACCCTGATGGTTAATGCTCTCTAGTAATTCAAAGACATGTTGAAGAACACTCTAAACAATCACACTGAAGGAAGACAACATTCAGACTGCCTGGTCCAGCTGGCCAATTGCTCTTTTTAACGCTTCTGTCTCTACATAGCTAGTAGCTCAGGGTTGCATACGTCTCTATACCTGGAATGCTTCCTGCAAATTAGGAACTTATTTTCAAGAACTAAACTCTATATTTTGATTTTAATAAGATGTATTGGGTAGATTAAAATAATCAAAATGATAAAAATAAGCATATAACCTTTTTATTAAAAAAGGGACCACTACAATATCCTGATCTTCAGTCAATGACTAGTTCTGAAAAATCGCTTTGGAAGTAATTTTTTTAATTAAAAAAAATATATATATATTTCGGGGAAGGCAAATTACCATTGCTGACCAAATCAACATCTTGATATTTTCCCAATATGGCTGATATTATGATGACTCAAGTAGGATCTTTAAAAGTATTAACTGATTTACAAATTATACTTTCATATTTGCTCCCTAAATTAAGGTACAGGAATATTTAGAAGGCTGAATTAGATCATTCAGTTACTTGATCTTACATTTATGTGATGCTCAGGGATTGAACTGGGTTTTGACCTATTTTATTAAGGTTTTTTAAAACAGGATATCATTTTCTCCTCTTTCCAAAAACAATACATAACTGTAGCTTCCTACCACCAGCATAATGAAAATGATATTCACCATTATGGTTCAAATGAAAACAATAAATAACTCTTACAAGATTCTTCTCTTCAGCTTGCACTTGGTTGTCAAAGAACATTTTTTGTAGGTACAAGATGTTCTAAGAATGTCTGATTAAAGTTAATTAAGGGAGTAAGAAAAAATATACTTGAAAATGTCTGCTATAATTGTTTTCTATAAATAGATAAACCACATTTCTCATCAATACCTATTACTGTAATTTGTCTGGTAAGGATTTTTTTAAACACTACATATTGTTCTTTAGACATCTATCTATTATTTAGTACCACTTACAATTGCTGCTGTCTTGATATACTAATGGTAATGAATTTTGTTGTGGAAATTTAAAAAATCAATTTAGAAAAAGTTATTTAAATTTTTTGTGATAATTTAAGGGTACCAAGCACAATCAGCAGCTATACTATTGCAATAGCATAAAGTCAGATTTTGATACTCTGCCAGTGATACAATTCAGATTACTATTAGTGAAAAACAACAGCATTGAATTTTCAACAACTCAGCTTCAGTTTTCTAAACATATACACATGCTTCTTTAGTTTGGCAAAAACAGAAATTATCTGAAAGAGAGCCTCCTTTGGGCCTCACTCTCTAAAAAATAACGAAACAAAAATGCCTAACTACACTGTGGTGAAACAGACTACATGTAAGGAAAATACATCTCTGCGGGGATGTCAGGGGACTCTCATTATTTTTACTGAGATGATCTCAGGCAGGATGGGTAAGAGAACTCATAGTGTCACTTCAAAAGGAGATTCCAAGAGTGTGGCAGAGTGTCAGACTCTCATGGCAATCTGTCTGAGGGGTTCTCCTTTTGAAGAGAAAGGCATCTTCATTCATTCTCTAGCCTATTCCTTCTATACAGAGCTTAAATTAAGCAATCAATGCTAATATGACAAACTCTAGTGTAGGTGAACCAAAGGTAGGGAAAGGCACTTACCCCAGACTTGAACTATAAGAAAAGCTTCTTAGTGGAATACAATTATTATTGTGGTATAAAGGATGAGCAAAAATTAGTCAAGTGAGGTTGAGAAACAGGGGAAGACAGAGCAGAGAGAATTAGGCAGAGAGAAGAGCTTGTGAAAATATCAGGAGGCTGTCAAAATGTGGCCCATTGAAGGAATTAGAATAAGCTTATAATGTCTACATGTAGAGTAGGAGAAAAGAAATGTTGTGAAACATGTATGAGACTATAGAGACAGGGCAAGGCCCAAACAAGGACCTTGTAAACAAATAATAAGATAATAGATTTTAACCCAGCCATATTGATAATTTCATTAAAAGTAAGTGGTCTAAATATATAAATTAAAAGACAGAATTGTCATATTGGACAAAAAAGCAAAACCTAACTATAGCTGTCTACAAGAAACCCATTTTAAATATAGATACACAGATAGGTTAAAAGTAAAAAGATGAAAAAAAGATATTCCATGCAAGCACCAATTAAAAGAAAGCTGGAGTGGATACATAAATAGCAGGAAAAGTAAATATCAAACCAAACATAAAATTATCAGGAAAAGGGAAGGACATTATATAATGATAAAGAAGTCAATTCATCAACACAAGGTAATAATCCTAAATGTGTACATGCTTAATAAAAGAGCTTTGAAATACATGGAGCAAAAACTGATAGAATTTAAAGAAGAAATCAATAAGACCACAACTATAGTTAGATATTTTAACACTTCTCTTTTAATAAGACCATAAAACTAATGACAGATCAGTAAGAATGCAAAACTAAGGATACAGGAAACATGAATAATATTATCAACAAAATTGACCTCATCGGCAATTCTAGAACTCTGCACAAGAGCAGAATATATATTCTCTTCAAGAGTACATGGATCTTTCACCAAAACAGATCATATTCTGAGCCTCAACAAATTTAAAAGGTAGTTTTGTAGGGAAAACATACAAGAATATTCTCTGACCAAAACAGTATTAAACTAGAAATAAATCACAGAAAGATATCTGGAAAATTCCCAAATATTTAAAAATTAAACAATGTGTCTTTAAATAACCCAAGAATCAAAGAGGAATTCATAATGAAAATTGGAAAGTGTTTTGAACTGAATGAAAATGAAAAAACAACATACCAAAATTTGTGCAATGTAGCTGAAGAGTGTTTAGGGGGAAATTTATAACTTCAAATGCTTATACTAAGAAAGAAGAAAGGTCTCAAATCAATAATCCAAGCTCCCCTTTTAAGACACCAGGAAATAAACAGTAAATTAAACCCAAACAGATAGAAAGAAATAAAGATACAAGTATCAATTACATACAAAATAATAACAAAAGAAAAAAAATCCATAAAGCCAAAAGCTATTTCATGGAAAAATATCAATAAATTTGATAAATCTCTAGCCAGACTGATTGAGAAAAAGAGAAGACATAGATCAGAAATAAAAGAGAAAACATCACTGTAGATTCTACAAGCATTAAAAAATAATAAGGGAACATTAAAAAGATAATAAAGGAATGCCAATTGATTTGACAATTTAGATAAAATGACTAATTCCTGGAAAAACACAAACACCAAAATGTACTCAGAAAGAACTATATAACTGGAATATCTCATAACTATTAAAGAAATATAATCTACTAAAGAATTTGTTAAAACTATCCCCCTCTCCCATGCCCCACCCCCACAAGCACAGAGACCAGGTGGCTTTACTTAATAATTTCTAGCAAACACTAAGCGTGATATAATACCAATTCTATACAAGTTCTTCAAGAAAACAGATTGAGGAGGGAACATGTTCCCACCCATTTTATGAAGCCAGCATTACTTAAGATACCAAAGTTGCACAAAGACATGGCAAATAATCAAAATTACAGACCAATGTACCTAATGAACATAGAGGTAAAATAAAAACCTTTAAAAATAGCAAATTGAATTTAGCCATACATAAGGAAGATAATACATCATGACTAAGTGAGGTTAATACCAAAAAGACACTGTCAATTTGACACTGGAAAATCAATCAACTTAAATTATCATACCAACAAACTAAAAAAGTAAAACCATGAGATTATCTTTAAAAATGCAGAAAAACACTGTCAAAAGTCAGCAGTGAATCCTGACAAGAATTCTCAGCAAACTAAGAAGGAAATTTCTTAAACCTGATAAAGAACATTTTAAAAAACCCTAAATTTAACATCATATTTAATGGTGAAAGACTGAATGTTTTCTTCCTAATATAGCAATAAAGCAAAGATGTTGGCTGGCAACACCTTAATACAATAGTGTATTAGAAGTCCTAACCAATGCAATAAGGCAAGTAAAAGAAATAACAGGCATACGAATGGAAAAGGAAGAATTAAAACTGTTTATTTGCAGAGGACATGATTTTCTATGTAGAAAACCTTAAAAAATCTACAAAAAAAAACTATTAAAATTAATAACGAGTTTAGAAAGATCACAAGATAAAGGATCAATATGAAAAATTAACTGTATTTCAGTATTCAATGGCCACAAAAATTAGAAATTAAAATGAAAAAAGTGCCATTTACAATAGCATAAAAAAGTGAAATAAATACAAATTTAGCAAAATACTTCACCACAAAACATTGCTGAGAGAAGGTAAAGAGAACCTAAATAAATGGAGAGGTACTATCACGTTTATAGATTAGAAGACACAAGACTGTTATGATATCAGTTTTCCCCATATTGATCCATAGATTTAACCCAACTCCAATCAATAATCAGCTGGGTTTTTGTTGTTGTTGTTGTTTGTTTAGAAATTGAAAAGTTGATTCTAAAATTTACATGGAATTTCAAAAAACCTAGAATAGCCAAAACATATCTGAAAGAGAAGCACATATTGTAGGATTCACACTACTTTGTTTTAAGTCTTACTATAAAATCACAATAATCAAGACATTGTGGGATTGGCATAAGGATAGACATATACATCAATAGAACAGAATAGAGTTAATAAATAGAAACACACATATATAGTCAATTGATTTGCAATGAAACAGCTGAGGTAATACAATGGGGGCAAGGAAAGTACTGGACCAATTAGATATCCATATTAATAAGAAGAACTTAAGCCCATACTTCACACTATATCAAGCAAAAAACAAACAAGAAAAACCAACAAAACAAAATCTCAAAGTGCAATATAGATCTGAATGTAAGAGCTAAAGCATAAAACTTCTAGAAGGAAACAAGAAAACCTATGTGACCTTGACTTAGGCAAAGATTTCTTAAATTTGACACCAAAAGCATAATTCATAAAAAAAAAAAAATTCAATAATTTGAACATTAACAAAAGAACATTCGTTCTTCAAAAGATAACCTTAAGAAAAGGAAAGGGCAAGCTGGGAGGAAATATTTGCAAAACACATATATGATAAAAGACTTGTATCCAAAATGTATTTTTAAAAATCTCACAATTCTTGCAACTTAATAGCAAGACAAACAACCCAATTAAAAGTGGGCAAAAAAAAAAAAAAAATTGAGCAGAGACTTCACCAAACAAGTTATATAATAAACAGCCAATAAGCAAATGAAAAGATGCTCAACATCAGTAGTCATCAGGGAGCTGAAAAATTAAACCACAATAAGACATCCTATAGAATGCCTAGAATTGAAAAGTCTGACTATACCAAGCATTGGGATGTGGAGCAACTGGAACTTTCATAGATTTCTGGTGAGAATGTGTAGCAGTGTAGCCCCTTTGAAAACAGTTTGTCAGTTTCTCATAAAGTAAGACATCTATTTATCACACAGTCTACCAGTACAGTACACTCCTAGGTATTTAACCAAGAGAAATAAAAACATGTGTCCACAAAAAAAGATCTGTTCGTAAATGTTCATACCAGCTTTACTCATGATAGCTTCTAACTGGAAACAAGATGAAAGTCTATAAACTGATGAAAAGATAAACAAATTATGAAATGTTCATACTAAGGAATTCTATTTACCTTCAGTAAAAAGGAAAAATTTCCTCCTAGCACTAGTTTAAGTGTGCTACACTGAAAAAGACATCACTTTGAAAATGTTGCAAATGTCATCTTAAGCATGAAAAACAATAAATAAGCAACATTTTCCAAACAACAACCTTCTCAAGTATAGTCCACTTAAACCAGTGCTAGGAAGAAAAAAAAAACCACACCAATGAATGTGTTAGCATGTATATTTTAGTCATTTTATTAACATTTGTTTCAGTCGCTCATTATTATTACTTAATAAAACATAATAGCTTAATAATTCATATAGCAAAGATAAATCATATTAAATGGAATGATAAAAGGTACTACTCCTCCAACTTCTCCCTGTCTCAGGAAAAACAAAAAAAAAACTCTCAAAACTAGGGAGCCTGTAAATGTAAGAGAAACCTTTAATTAACTTGGGAAATTAAAAGCAATTTTAAAAGGCAATCCTAGTAACAAGACACAACCAGGTGAGCACATAAGCACGTAATAAAAAAGAACAAGAAGCTATCTCAGGTATATCACTGACTAGGCATTTCAAAGGCATTCAAAGGAAGCCACAACTAAAATTTGTTAGTGCTATGTAGATAAACAATACAGTCAAAGCAGCATACGCCTTAATTCTACATTGTATTATGTCCTTATTTAAATCGCGATACATATTGATTGTAGAATGAGCATAGTTATAGCTATGAAAAGGCAACCACACTCTGAAGAGCCAGCTGCCCTTACCAGTGCAGTTGAGTTGCATACCTAGATGCTGGTAATTAAAAGTCCCTGTGTTTCTTTAAGTATCCTGGTCAATTGGCAGTATTCTCCCAAATATTTTTTCAAGAATTTTCTAGAATCTCAGCAAGAGGAATCTTTTTACTCAAAAAAAATATCAGACACTTGGATTTAGTACTCATAATATTGACTTAAAAGTATGTACGTACAACCAAGAGCACCCATTGGATTCCCAGGCAAATCACTTAAAAAGTAAGCAAATAAATGGTGAAAGACTCAGAAAAACAAAACAAAATTTGGGAATATTTTTAAAAATTCAATTTCTCTTCCAAAGATTTGGTTCCAGTGGTTATGGGAAGAGATAGCTTAATGAAAAGATACTCGAAAAATAATATTGAAGAAAAAACAAACGCTAAGTGCAGTCAAGTGTAGCACTTACTGTGTTCCAGGTACTATACGTATTAACTCACTGAATTTTCACATCAACCCTATGAGATAGGTGTTATTTTGGTTCTGAGTTTAAACATAAATGTAAAGAGGTATAGAAGGTTAAGTGTTATAAATTGCCCAAATTGCCACTGCTCGTGAATGGCAGAGGCAGAATTCAGGGAGTTTATTTCTAGAATCTATTTTCTTAACCATTGAGCTACACTACTTAGCAAATTTCTACATCTTAACCAGTTAATTAAATAATACATTTTATATTAAATTTGAACACTTTTGGATTATTTGTCACTTTTGTTCCTTTGTCAAATTTGCCTTAAGAATTAAGAAACTTCATAGAGGGCTTCCCTGGTGGCGCAGTGGTTGAGAGTCTGCCTGCCAGTGCAGGGGACACGGGTTCGAGCCCTGGTCTGGGAGGATCCCACGTGCCGCGGAGCGGCTGGGCCCGTGAGCCGCAGCTGCTGAGCCTGCGCGTCTGGAGCCTGTGCTCCGCAACAAGAGAGGCTGCGATAGTGAGGGGCCCGCGCGCCGCGATGAAGAGTGGCCCCCGCTTGCCGCAGCTGGAGAGAGCCCTCGCACAGAAACGAAGACCCAACACAGCCATAAATAAATAAATAAAATTAAAAAAAAAAAAAAAAAAGAAACTTCATAGAATTAAAAACAAAACTGTGTAGCTTAATTTATTCTGATGAATTTTAGTGACTTGCAGCTGTAGCATGTATTTATTCTTGCTGGCCACCCCCCTCTTTCATTTTATTAATTTCCTACAGGAAATTGCAAGTTAATAGAAAAAGCAGCAGTGGAACTGCCTCACATCCTATAGTTATTAATTAAAGCAAAGTCTGGTTCAGTAACTTTGGATCCTAAAAATATAGAGTTAAACAAAGCTGACTGCCTCTTGAAATGAAATTTCAACTTCAATAGTCTGTCTAAAAAATTTATGCATTAAAATCCACATCGTCCCTTAAAGAAATTCTCCAGAAAATTTTTAGTGAATAAAGCAACTCAATATCTGACCATTTCTCTCTAAGATTTCAGAAGTGAAAAGAATCTGAGAAAACACCGAAAAAAATGACTCAAGCTTAAATGTTTCTTTTAAAGGCAGTTAGTCACATCATTCTACTATATTCCCATCTACAGGTTATTACTCACAATCAATAAAGCAAGAAACTGTATAAACTATCTTATTAATTTTATATAATGGTTAGTAAACTTTAAACTACTGTACTATAAAACTTTTAAACGTTTCTGATGGTTTTAGATCACACTGGATAATTTATCATTTTATGTAGCATAAAGTGTTAGGTAAGTGGATATCATGCTGGGAAAATGAACATAATTTCTGAATGTGAAAATCTATTCCATTGTAGATTTTTCTTACATAATATAAGGTTATTATTGGGATGATTTTTAGAATCTAGGTCTGTAAAAGTCACTAACGGACAAACTGCCGGCTATGTCTTCAAGCCACAGACTGCCTGTGTGTATAAGTATCCTCCCCCATCCTGCGGCTGGAGAAAACAGGATCCTGTCAAGTTAAAGTTGCTTTTTGGTTCTGTCCTAGTACATAGAACTAAACTCCCTGGCACTCTCTCAACACACCTCTAGCCAAGCAGAGGCAAGTAGGTGATGTAGCAGTGGAATGAAATAGCTGGAAAGAAATAGTGAGCAGTAAATGTTTGATTTAGAACAGCTAAAACATGAGTGGTATGAATTTCTGAATTATCTAACCACTGTTTCATGTATTTATGAAAATTACAGAATCATAAATGGTGAACAGAGAGAGAATGGATCTGTGGAAGTAGATAACTACCAGATGTAAAGAGAAGAAAGAATCATGACACTGTTAAAAAAATAATACAGCATCTTGAAACCAACACAGTATGCTTTCACGGGAGAGTGAGGCATGCAAGAACAACCTTAGAATGTCCTCTTCTGGGACTGGCAGAACTTCCTATAGTCAAGGGAATAGGATAGACTAATGGGATTGTAGATAAGGCCATACTGGATTTTTAGGCTGAATAACGAAGGAGCATCCTTTTCTACCATTCGTAGGGAGATGGGGAATGTTTGGGTGTGGGATGTGTACCCCCTTGAAAAATATCTCCATATTTTCACATATTTTCCTAGTGGGCATACTGCTCTGAACTCCATCTCTGCCCACCTAACACACACACATAACATATACACAGTTTGCAAATTATTCTTTTGATTTAACCTATACTTTGTTAGACTAACCTATAAACTAACCTACAGTCTTTAAAATAAATTGATATATATTTCCAAGGAGTTGTAGAAAATACTTTGCATATTTAATACTATTTTCAAGTTGACTCTCCTATAACTTAATGTGTTCCCACTTGGGAAATGTGTAGGAGGTAGGAAATCTACCTCTACTGCATAACGTCACAACAAAAAGTCATGGCTTTCATTTTAAGGTTCCTGTGCCTTTGTTCTTTGTGGTATGCATGGATTCAAGTATTTTTGTGTGTCCTGGGGATATGTTAGGGTCAATCAAGACAAGTAAATTTGAAAAGCAGTGCATGAAAGTATTGGGTTGGCCAAGAAGTTCGTTTGGGCTTTTCCATAACATCTTACGGAAAAACCTGAATGAAGTTTTTGGCCAATCCATTAGTTAAGAGCTCTATCTATCTAGCGAGTGTAGACAAACCTAGATTCAAATCCTGGACAACTTTTAGTTACTGTGTGTCTTGGACAAGCTATTTAACCTCTACCACCTTAATTTTGTTCCTTTCTAAAGTAATGCTACAATAGTTCTTGTAAGAAATTTAGAAGACAGTTATGTGATATGCCATCTTAGTCATTTCAGGCTGCTATAACAGAATACCGTAGACTGGATGGCTTAAACAATAGACATTGATCTCTCACAGTTCTGGAGGCTGGAAGTCTGAGAACCAGTGTGCTCAGGACTCTCCTTGTATAGAGAGCCAGTTTTTCCCTGTGCTTCACGGGGCAGAGAGAGAGAGATCTTCTCTTTCATGTCTCTTCCTTTAAGGACACTAATCCCATTCACTCCACCCTCATGACCTAATTAGCTCCCAAAGGTCCCACTTTCAAATATCATCACACTGGGGATTAGGGTTTCAACATCTCACCATGGTACCTGGCACATAGTAAAAATGAATTAAATGTCAGCTATACGAACCTTACACATTCATTTAAAATGCACATCAATTATTAATTATCAAAAATGTATTTCATAGTTCATAAGCATCTCATGATATTTATACTTATTGGCAAGGCCATGACCCTAAGGACCAAGGAGATGTTTGTCACTGGAGAAAAACACAAGATATAAAACTGGAATAAGTGAATATTTACATCACAAAGTACACCTGTTCTGACTTCGCTCTTGGAAGAGTCTATTTATATGCTAGTAATTATGGTTACTAGTTCCATAAAAAGGCAACAAATACACAAAAATGCTCTATACTGAGAATCTCATTAGTATTCAACCTGTAATAAAGATTGTGCTTAATAAGAAAGGTATACAAAAAGTCCAATCATTTAAAATGTAAAAAAAAACACTATGACAAAAAATTATGCCAGAGTAAAGCCCCTTCCATATTTCTAGTGGAAAGTGTCCATGAGGGGAAACAAGAAATAGAATGTGATTCTATTTGTTCTCATTAACTGTTTAAATAGTGATGTTTTATTTGCAAGGTCACATAAAATCATAAATGTAGTCTATGTAAAAACGTAGTCCTTGCTCCTGTTTCAGCAATGGGTTAATTTACTTCTTTCTTTAATGACTGTTGGTAGATTCATGTCATTGCAATATATTATATCATTCAAGAAAAGAATGATGCACCATTTAAAAATATTAACATATAAATTTCATTGTAAGAGGATTAGGTCCAAAGTAATCCTGCCAAATTAATTTAGATAAGTATACTAGGTAAATAAATCAGCATCCTTTTACTTCCAGAAAGCACTCCAAGCAATTTCAAGTCATTAAAAATACTCTTAGCTGCAACATTTTGCCTTTTAGTGCAGTCTTAATGGTTACATGAGGGCATTTCTACTACTGGCTGCATGGCTTTTATGCCCTGATAGCAGTAGCATTTTAGAAAACTCCAAAGAAAACTAAAATCAGGAGTAATTTTTGAACAAGTCTTCCAAAATTGTTAAATCAAAAATGACATAAATGTTGTAAGCTCTTGTAAATTCTAATTGTATGCATTCCTTTTGCCAAGCATTCAATGGGAGAGGAACCCTTCCTAAAAGGAAATATAAAACAGGTAACGAATTGCAAAGGAATAAGGAGTCCCTGGATAGTGTTCTGGAAAAGTTTTATCAATTTTCTGATTGGCTGATTTATGAACTAGTCTTACAGGCTTGTGACCTAATTTCTCTTATGTCTACAAATGTCTCATATAGATGAATGTCAGTATGCTTCATATCTATTTAGATTAAAAACCAAGTGCCACAAGGCAAGAGAGTCAATTATTTTCATTTTATACTGTTATTATGAAATATTGCTGTTTTAAAAATGTACTTCTGGAGAATAAGAATTGTTCACCAACATATTTTAAAGTGAATTTCAGGTGTCTGAATGCCAGGGAGAAAATAATGTAATCTCAAAATGTAACTTCAAATGAATTGTTTTTATAGTGATTTTGTATTTTTTCCCACTTAGTTTCCTCTGACAAAGATGATTAATTCTTTTTTCCATCTCCGCGCTTACTACTGTAAGCTTTTGACAGTTGGTATACTTTCTCCCCAAAGAAAAATGTGATGAGTTTACAGATTCTACAGGATAAAGATGAGAGGCTTCTCTTTCCTCTAATTCCTAAAGAATTAGACCTTTAATTTAATTTCCTAAGCCTGAGAGGAAATGGTTTCAATCACCTCCATGTTGAATGTTGGCTCCCTCAAAATACCATCAAAATAGGCTTTTTCAAGCCTGTCAATAAGCTGAGTTCACTGCTTACCAGCAAGAGGGAGACAGCTTCCTAGGCACAGTTTTAGAGGTCCTTCAGAAGCAGGAGGGCAAAGTCTGGATATTTAAGGAGTTTTCTGGGTGGGAGTTGAGGGTGGACATTCTGGTTTAAGGCAGGTCTTTCACTAGGGCAGGGCTTGACTGAGATTGGCTAAGGATTACAATATAATAATTTAGGATTGTTAGACACACAAGGTGAAAGTTTCAAAGTCGATCTTAGAGATTAATCAGTTATTTGATTCCATCTATTGAAAGTTGAGTAGTTTAATATTCCTTTAAATAGATTTCCCAAAAGTTCCTAAAAAGAACAAGAAAGTTATTTGCAATTTTTATCTTCCTGAGCAAGAGTTTCTTGGAACGGTAAAATCATGCTGATGAAGATGGTAGAACAGTGAAGTCATATTAATGAAGACAACTGAAAAATAAAGTCGCAGTAATGCAGACACTAAGCTGTGTGGGTAGAGATCATTTGGGTGTAGTCCATGAACAATATCCCCTATCCACAAGTTAAATGGTCAAAGAGTTTAGAAAGTGAAAAATGGTTAACCACATAATTTGCATTTCAAAGATAATATTCCAACACATGCTTATTGCAAATAAAGGGGAGAATGGTTTATTAAACACAATTGGAAGCATAACAATTCACTGAAATTTCAGAACCTTCTGCACCGAAGTTTTATTTCTCTTTTCCTCTTACTGATCTTTGCTCTCTTTCTCTCCTCTTTGTTTCCTCCATGGCAAAGTACCCTACTCCACTGTAAAGTATTCCAAGTGGCCATAAAGATTATATTTCCTACAGGACTCATTTCCTCAAGGTCAAAACAGGCAATCATTTAAGGTCAGACAAGACAAAGGGTTAACTAGCCACCATTACCAGAGGTTCGAGTCCCCAAATGATGGAAAATACAGGGCATTAAAGCAAGAGAGGAAGGGCTTACCCTTACCAGAGATAAGGACCAGACTAGATCTAGATGGCTGGGAAAACCTTGGGTTCAGGTGCAGAAAACGACCACAAAGACAAAAAGTCTGCCATCTCCATCAAGAGCTGGGAAATGGGAATGTGAACCTGCCTCTGAGATGGGTCTGCTTGAGCAAAAGGCCTTTCACTTGAATGTTTAAAGAAAATGCAAAGTCATTGTCTCAGTCAGCTCAGATGCTGTAACAAAATATAACAAAAGATTAGATGGCTTAAACAGGCATTTACTTATCCCAGTTCTGGAGGCTGGGCAATCTGAGATGAGGGTGCCATCATGGTCAGGTTCTGGTGAGGACCCTCTTCCTGGCTTGCAGGAGGCTGCTTTCTTGCTGAATCCTCACACAGGTTGTGAGGTGGTTAGCTCTCATCTCTCAGGTCTCTCCCTATAAGGGCATTAATCCCATCACGAGGACCCCACCCTCATGACCTCATCTAAACCTAATTATCTCCGAAAGGCCACACCTACTAGTACCATCACATTAGGGGTTACAGCTTCAACCTTCAGGAAACATGAACATTTAGTCCATAAGAGTCTTGGTGGGAGTCTCTGGTGTGGGAGATAAGCAGGAAAGGAACAAAAATAATGGACAAAGTTAGAAGCTTCTTTTTTCCTGGGCAGAATCGACCTCTGGGGTAAAGAAAACAGAGAAGGCAACATACTTCAGTTATTTTTCTCCTGTTTCAAAAGTGCCTTTCTCTACCTTTCTTTCTCCACTATTTTTTCCTGATCTCCTTCCTTCTTTTATGAGTGGAATTATGAAGAGTATGACATGAGAGTCAGGCTTAAATCCAATTCTTACTTAGGTCTGCCAGTTACTTAGCTGTACAATCTTAGGCCAGGGACTTTTCTTTTCTTAGCATCAGAATTTTTACCAACGGAATAAAGATATCTGTACCTACCTCCTTGTAGGCTACTGTAAGGATTAGAAATAAAGCATGTAAACTGGCTGGCACAGTATCTGGTATACAGTAAGATCTTAGAAAATGGTATAAAAGTAGAGCCCTGCCATAATGCAATCAGTGGTGTCTGTTATAGACAATGTTTGTGTCCCCCCTGCAATTCATATGCTGAGATCTTAACTCCCACTGTGATGGTCCTAGGTGTTAGAAGGTGAGGACTTTGGTAGGTAATTAGGGCATGAGGGTAGAGCCCTCATGAATGGGATTAGTGCCTTATAAAAGAGGTCCCAGAGAGCTGACGCCTCTCAATGAAACAGGAAATGGGCCCTCACCACACATCGAATCTGCCCACACCTTGACCTTGGACTTTGCAGCCACCAGAACTGTGAGAAATAAACTTCTGATGTTTATAAATTAATCTATGACATTCTGTTATTCCAGCTCAAATGGACTAAGACAGTATTCAAAAAATTTAGCTGTGTGAAATGTGAAGTTGTGATATTACAAGATTAACAAAATGACCAAGCTGAGCCTGGGCAGCAGGCCACCTGGGAGTGCAGCCTCCATCTGATCCAAACTCCACCTACTCTGGTTTGAAGTTTGGCGCCACCTAGTGGTGATCACTCTAGCTTAAAATTGATGGGGACAATTCTGGAACCTGCTGGGACCTCTTGGACAGCAGCTGTGATTCCAGGAATCTTCTGGTTAGTTGACAGACATTTTATTAGCCTGATCCAGAGAGACTGAGCTGGGAGAATACTGGGGACCTACTCCCCACCTCCCTGCTTCCTGAGATAGGATTGCCTGAATTTTCCCTGTCCAGCACCACCCAATCCTCCATGTTTCCCCCTCTTTTTCCTGAGGAACTTTGAGTAAAGAGATCAGGTAGAGGACAGGAATCACTTGCCAATTATTCTATGTTTGAATTCAAGTTATTCTAATTTGCATTATTGCCAGGTACACTATACAGGATTTATCACTTCACAACTAATAATATTAATTGTATCAATAATATTAAATTCAACAAACATGCATTAAGTATATATTATACGCAAAGCAAACAGATAGGCATTATGAATGTAAAGATAAATAAGATAGGATCTCTGACTTAAGAAAAGCTTATTGTCTAGTGGACAGAGTAATATTTAAATAAAACTGAAGCCAGGTGAGTAGTTCATTGTAACTGTATGGAACAGGAAACATTTCAGGGAGAAGGTGGCATTGGAACTGAGATTAGAATTATGAGTAAGTTTTCAACAATTGCGAGACTGAAAGAAGTTATTCCAGAAGGAGAAAAGGCAGGGATGTATAAATGTACAGGTGATACTCCATAATAAGAAATAATCAGTTTGGTTAGAATATGGGGCAAATCTTCTTACGGTATTTTGGGAATAACAATGGTCCAACACTTCCATATTTTGGTTGGATATGTGAAAGCCACATGACTGGTTTTCTGAGTGAGAGGACACGGTCAGCTGTGTAAGGAAGATGGGCAGCAAAAGGGGAAGGGGGCAGAGAGATTTGAAGCAGGGAGTTAGAAGCCTCATGTAATAAGTGAGAGATGACAGAAATCTCAACTGGGAGAAGTAAATTGAGAAAGGAGAAAATGGAATAGATTCCAGAAACAAGATTAGTGATGTAGAAGAAGGGACAGAATGAGGGGGAAAAGTCAAAGCTGACTCTGAGAAAAACAGACTTTCTAAATTGGAATCTTTGAGGCATTTACTGAAGAGAGTTTGCATTTGCTCTGGCCTCTGCCTGCAACATTCTTGCCCCAGATATCCACAAGGCCGCCTCTGTCACACTTGGGTCTTTGCTTGAGTGTCACCTTCTTAGTGAAGGCTTTCCTCATCTCCCTATTTTAAATTGCAACCCTACTCTATCCCCTACGCTGAGCAAACCCCTCATTTCTGTTCTGTTTATTTAGTGTCACAAAACTTATCACTGTCTAACAGATACTACACACACAAACTTTTTATTGTGTCTTCTGCTGGAACATAAGTTTTATGATGCAGAGACAAAATTTGCCTGTTTTGTTCACTGCTGTATCCCCATGTCAGTCCAGCCACTGGCAGGAGGAGAAACCCTACGTGAGGTGGCCTTGTGCGTCTGCAGCTCCCACCCACTCCTGCCCCAGGTGCAGCTCCCAGTGCCTGTAAAGATACACACTTGTCTGGCAAGTATCCCAGTGCCTGAGGAAGGGTAATAGCAAACAAAAACACCATACAGGTCAAGAGAGAGACCAAGAAAGGAAAAAGTTATATTTTAGTGCTTTTAAGAGTATCTTTTTCCTACTTTTTGACCAAGGGACCCTGCATTTTCATTTTGCACTGGTCCCTACAAATTATGTAGGTGGCCCTTAGTTGTTCAATAATTACATTTTGAATGAATGAACAAGTTTCCCAGGAATGATACAAACAAATAAAACTTGTTCCTGCCAATGACTGGAACTAAAGGTCTAGGCCTTATACTTCAGAATAAACCCTCATTTTTTTTGTATTCCTATGTATTGCTTAATTCCAAACATCATTTACTTTAATTTCCTTTCAATGTATTATGTTTCTTGGATTAGCTATTAAGACTGAGCATATATAGAAGCTAATACATTTATCTGTATTATAAAAATTGAGGAAATAATGCATAATTCTAATCACCTATGATTTTTGCTACTAAATAAGAATAAAAGCTGTGCATCTAACATTGCTGTTATTAAATTTATGACTTCAAAATAAATCATAGATTTGGTTCAAATTATCACAGATTGTATATAGAAGGCCCAGTCCTGTGAAAAAATAAGTTCATTTTGTTGTACTCTTCTAGAACTACCCTCTTTGGAGTACAACCGGCAAAAAACTGCTTAAGAGTCACTTTCCTCTCTATAATAGTGCCCAGAAGATTTTACTGAGATCATTGATAACAGCAAAAGACTGGAATTAGGTAAGTTCTCAGCTTTCAACTTGGGTAAGGTTAATTTAACAAGCATTTATTGAGTAACTGTCTCTGTGTGTCACATACTGTGTTAAGAGCTGAGAAATAAAAGATGTAAAAAATGTGGTCCCTTTCCCCACAGACTTCAGTCTAGTAGGTGAGGAAGACATGGCCAGTTAAAGTATCATGTGACCTTTTCCCCCTCCCCTTCCCTTTTGCTTCCCTTCACTTCCCTTTCTGAATAATTCAGTCTACAGCCATTAGGTGGGGCAGAGTGAGGGAGGGGTCCATGCCAGGGGAAAAAGGGAAGTCACAGTGTGCCAGAACAGGGTGTCACAGCCCTGGTGGCCTGGTGCAAAGCTGTCCCAAGCTGAGTGATGAAGGCACCTCTACAGAGAAGCAGCCAAGCATGAGGGGTCAGAGCCCCAGCAGGCTGGGGAGGGTGTGGCCAGTGTGGGGATTCAGAGCCCGAGTGGGGTGAGAAGGGATCCCCCCGCAGGGATTTGGGATTTGGAGACCTGGTGTACAAGCGGAATGAGGAGGGAGTCCAGATGCAGGCATGGTCTGGCATGCAGTGGGAGAGCCTTGGCAGGGTGAGGAGGGCATCCAAGTGGGACAGGGACCAGCCCAGTACGGGGTGTTAGAGACCGAGTAGGGGGAGAAGGGATTCTGCACTGGGGAGGGGATGACAGCTAAGATGGGAGACTGGTTACATAAAAGGGATCTTTTTTTTTTGAAGTAAATATTTTAAGGGTAATGGAAACCAGGTTCATCAGCTGGTTAGGGAAAGGAGTTATTAATGTGGAAAAGGGAGAAGTGAACCCTGTGATACTGGATTGAAATTATAGCTGTTAGTATGAACTCATGATTATCAATATATAGATAGATAAATAAATACACATGCAAGTGTATTTTCTATATTCACATATTTTCTACTTCTGTCCACCAAGAGGCCTGGGAGCGGCAACACCTCAATTAGCAAGAGAACACCTAATGCCAGACCATGACTTCTACATGCCATTCTCACCAAAAGGAACGAGGACTTCTTGGAGAAATGACTGCAGCAGAGGAAGAACAAGATGAGACTGGGAACATCTTGTCCAGAAAGCAAGGAAGTGCTCAAAGAATATGGAGACTTATCCAAAGGACACGGAAGCCATCTTAATGAAGCTCTCAATGCCCAGATCTTGAACAATTTGAGCATCCAAAATATTTATTGTTCAGTGAATAAAACAGGAAAAACTGTTATATAAATAAGTGAATAATAAATTGAAAGTTTGATGGAGAATGTGAAATTTATATAGTTTCAACACACCTTTCACATAATATTATTAATTATAAAAAGAGAAAGAATAACTTTTATATTGGAGAAGCCCTGCAGAGACCACCTTAATCAAATGATTAAAGTGAACATCATCAGTAATGGGACAAACTGAAATTGTGCACATTTTGGTAGGATGCAATGAGAAGAACATAGGATCCCTTCTGCAATACAGCTGCTGAAGATTATATTACCTGAATGTAGTCATTAGGAAACGTGGGAAAACCCAAATTGAGGAACATTCTAAATCCATTATAAAATAGTTCTTCAGAAGTGTCAAGCTCCTGGAAGTCAAGGAAGGACTGAGAAACTATTCCAGATGGAGGAAGACTAAATGCAATGCATGGGTCTAAACTGGATTTTTTTTTGCTATAATTTTGCTATAAATGACTGAGACAACTGAGGAAACTTGAGTGGGGCTTGAAGATTAGATAGCAGTCATATATTAATGTTAATTTCTCCATTTTGATGGCTATATTGTAGGTATGGAGAAGAATGTTCCTATTTTAGGAATATACACAGAAGTATTGGGAGATAAGGGGGTTTCAGGCAGCAACTTACTCTCAAATGGTAAAAGAAAGAAGTTGACGTAAATTTTCTGTAAATTTGTGATTGTTTAAAAAAAAGCATAATGTGTTGCTAGGCCTGAGCTTCCTTGCACATCCAGAGTAGAGCGACCACTAATCCCAAATCCAAGTGGTCTACCTTCTTCAGGACTGCCTTCTAAACTATTTGACGCACACTTGCTTCGTTGGTCAACACTGGCTTGAAGCCAATATTATACTCTCATTATGATGTTTTTGTCTTCCATCAATAAAGCTTTGTTTCTAAATAGCTTTATTGAAATATAATTCACATACCATAACATCCACCCATTTAAAGTGCATGTACGTAGTTCGGTTTTTATTATATTCAAAGGTGTGCAACCATCGTTGCAATCTAATTTTAGAACATTTTTATCACCTCACCCCAAAATCTCACACCCACTAGCAGACAGTCCTCATTTCCATCCTTATTAATTTTATTTTTAAAACTTATTTAATTTTCTACTGGTTCAGGATGTGGTGGCACATAGGAGGTGGTCAATAAATATTTGATGAATGAATGCACTGCCAACTGACTGATATTACAGCTATTTATGACTGGCATCTTTATGGGTGTTTCCCATCTGCTACTTTCCGTATTTTCATTTTTTAAAAAAGTGGTTCTCAAGCACCTTGTATGAAAATAAATGAAGCTTTCAGTTTCTTGAAAGTTATTTTATAAAGCCATGGTAGTAGTATTATCTTTATTATGGTCTAATAAAATATGGATGATGAGCTACTGTTCCATCAATACGTTTTGGAAAGTGTTGAGGTCACTCTAACATAGATGATAATAATCAGCATATTTGAACTTGCAATGTTTGCCACACTGGCAACCTACCATCAATTTCTATGATGACAGACTAAACAAACTTCTTCAAATGCAGGATAACTTTATTACATGATTGAGCTGGAGACAAACACATAAAAGAAGATATTTCTTCCGACACAACCTTATGAAAAAAAAGTAGAGTGAGCACAGATTATGCATAACCATAAATTACCTTTTTTATAAACCACATTTTCTTTTTATTTAAGACTGTCACTGAGACCTTCTTTTCAAGAGCAATTCAATGAACAACCTCAAAAATGATCAAATTATTATTTTGTGGTAATGGTGAAAAAATGTTTAAGCCTCCACTTTAAAGTATCTCCTTAAAAGTTTAGTACTTACATGGATACAATCACTTGTATAATTGTATTCTTCCAAATACTAGTTATTTTTAAATGTTTAGCAATAATAAGTCTCTCAAAGAACTGGTTTAATTTGCCACAGAAAATAGGTACTATCTCTAGAAAGAATGACTTTTGTTATAAATTTCTCAAACTGAAAATAGATACTTCAATTATATGTTTTGAAGTACAGTTTTTTTTGTGTGCTTTAGCCTATTTAAACTTCAATTTATTAAGCAGAGGATATAATAATCTCAACCATTACTTGAAATCTGTTCTTTGAATGAAGAAAGGAATGCAAAAATACTAACATTATTGAAGAAGAGAACTAAGCCAAAAAATTACATTTTTACAGAACTTTCAGTATTTCTCCTTTACCAAAGTAATTCCCAGACTATGTCTAGATACTCTATTGCTCCACGACTTTTGTTTCTAGTAAAATGCAATCAATGTAGAGAAAAGGTAAAATAATGATAAATGCTACAAGGGAAGTTAATTTAGATACATACTGTCACCCTTACTGCATACTGCTTTGGATAGGTAAAATGGCAATATTCTAAATAGAAGATTTAAATGCTACACCTAACATATGTTGATAGTGTAGTGATTGCTGAATCTAAAAATTCATTTCAGGGGCCAGTGACACAGTGATTGCAGCTATTGTAGAACTCAGATTATGGATGAATGATACATCTAATCCTAACAACATAAAAAGAAAATGAGCACAGTTCTCTGGACTCCATAGTGTACAAAAGAAAAGTGGACATTGTTCAACTGAAACTCTGTAGAAGAGAATAATAGCTAACTTCAACTAGATAAGGATGAAGGACACTTGCAAATAGGCAGAGGTCCCAATGATGAAAAAGTTTCATTTGCATAACCTCTGATTACACATTTTGATTGTATATGAAATGATTGAGCACACTATCAAAACAAAATGAGATCACCTGTGAAGCAGTATGCTTCCTAGAATCTTTGGGATAAATGGAAATGGAAATGGTGACTTGTTCACGCGATAACCCTCAGCAAAGCAAAGTCACTCTGAGGACTGGACCAGAGAACAGATAGTTTGGCTGTCAACACAAGCCTGAGCTTCCCTGCTACGAGAATGGGTAGCAAATATCAGAAACTCTATAACCCCTGATGTTTGTTTCGGGAATTAAAGAAATAAAAGAAATGCCTGCCATTTGCCCAATAGGTACTTTGGATTCTGAGGGGTGAATAATTTTCAGTAAAATTAGATTACCCTTGGTCAGTTGATTCTGACCTAAGTCAACAGTGAAGATTGTCCTGTTAAGAGAACTGGGAAAGAATCTGAAAATCCAACAACAGTAAATATCAGAGATTGAATAAATGCCAAGCTAGGGAATAAAACTTGGGAGGAAGTGGGAGATTGGAGGTAGAATAGATATAGCTGACATAGCTGGTGAAGGAAGAGGTAAGTTAGTTGGACTAAGAATGGGTTTTGGGGTGCTCTAGAATAGGTCTAGAACTTCATTTGTACAATGAATGCCAGATATTTTGGTCTACTGTTTTAACTATAATAAATAAGTAAATTATGTATTATTATTAATATATACCTACGCAGATGATAAAACAATAAAGAAATGTAAGGGAATGATTATCAGAAAAGTTGAGATTGTGGTTACCTCTGGGAAGAACATGGGAAGATTCGTATTTCCTATCCTGGATGGCGGTTACACAGGTATTTGTTTACCCAGGTGTTTGCTCTAAATTGTACATACATGTTTTATACACTCTCCTGTATGAACGATACCTTTCACAAATAAAATGAGAAAAAGCATATGTAAGATGCTGATGGGTGTTATGGAGAAAAGTAAGGCAGAGAGGGGAGGTGACTTAGAGTGTGTGGACATGGGGAAAGGGGAAATACAATTTTAAATAGGCAGACTTGGCAAGGCCTCGCTGAAATGGTGACATCTGAGCAAAGACTGGAGGCAGGTGAGGGATTAAGCTATGTGGGTCGATCTCTGGGGGGAAAAGATGCCCACGAAGAAGTAACAGGAAGTTAAAAGGCCCTGAGACAGGAACATGTCATAATATATTTTTCTTAAAATTACCATGGTTACTAGTAGTTGCCTGACAGATTCTTAGCTTCACTCATGTCTCTAACTCCTTTGGGTTGCTTTGTGTGAATCACATAGAAACTGCATTCGGTTGGGAGATGGCAGAATAAGAGAAAATGTGTTTGTTCAAAACTCCCTAACATTCTTTTCTTTAATACTAATGACATTTCTACACGAAGCATGAAATATATGTGAAGTGAGGAACTGAGAGTAAAGAAAATAGATGTCTTTTAATTTTCTTCTACTTTTAAGTTTATTAAAATAAAGTAGTAGAAGATAGAGAATATAGCTAGAAAAGTAAATGAAATATTACCTTAAGCATGGACATTCTAAAAACATATATCCAGGCTAGGTCTCTCCGAAACCAACATATTCAGTTAAAATTTTTTTTTAAAAAGTCAAGCTACAAGTTTTTATAGCTAACCGAGGCAGAGTATTTCATTTTCCCTCCCTCCTTCTAGCCTCATCCCAATTTGAATAGTGTACCTCTGGTTGAATGTAAGTTTAATTAAGCTATTGTCTTGCTATTGTTTAAGAACAGACAGCTAGGAGGGAGACCTTCAAGATGGCAGAGGAGTAAGACGTGGAGATCACCTTCCTCCCCACAAATACATCAGAAATACATATACATGTGGAACAACTCCTACAGAACACCTACTGAACGCTGGCAGAAGACCTCAGACTTTCCAAAAGGCAAGAAAGTCCCCATGTATGCGGGTAGGGCAAAAGAAAAAAGAAAAAACAGAGACAAAAGAATAGGGATGGGACCCACACCTCTGGGAGGGAGCTGGGAAGGAGGAAAAGTTTCCACACACTAGGAAACCCCTTCATTGGCAAAGACAGGGAGTGGGCAGGGGGGAGGGGTTTCGGAGCCACGGAGGAGAGCGCAGCAACAGGGGTGTAGAGGGCAAAGCGGAGAGATTCCCACACAAAGGATCGGTGCTGACCAGCACTCACCAACTTGAGACGTTTGTCTGCTCACCCAGGGCGTGTGGGGGCTGGGAGCTGAGGCTTGGGCTTCAGAGGTCAGACCCCAGGGAGAGGACTGGGGTTGGCTGTGTGAAGACAGCCTGAAGGGGGCTAGTGTGCCACAGCTAGCTGGGAGGGGGTCAGGGAAAAGGTCTGGACCTGCCAAACAGGCAAGAGGCCATCGTTTCAGGGTGCTTGCGGAGAGGGGATTCCTTCCCTGTGTGCCCCCAGAAGGCAGAGCACCGCCAAAGTGAGCTCCAGAGATGGGCGCGAGCTGTGGCTACTGGCTTGGACCCCAGAGACGGGCGTGAACCGCTAATGCTGCTGCCGCTGCCACCAAGAATCCTGTGTGCAAGCACAGGTCACTACCCATACCCTCTGGGAGCCTGTGCAGCCTGCCACTGCCAGGGTCCCGAGATCCAGGGACAACTTCCCCAGAACACACGGTGCGCCTCAGGCTGTTGCAATGTCATGCCGGCCTCTGCCGCCACAGGCTTGTCCTGCATTCCAATTATGACTACCATACTACTCCCTCTCGCAGGCCTGAGTGAGCAAGAGAGCCCTAATCAGCTGCTGCTTTAACCCCCTCCTGCCTAGGCAGGGAACAGACTCCTGAGGGTGGCCTACAAGCAGAGGCGGGGCCAAAACCACAGCTGAACCCCAGGAGCTGTGAGAACAAAGAAGAGAAAGGGAAATTTCTTCTAGCAGCTCAGGAGCGGCAGATTAAATCTCCACAATCAACTTGATAAACCCTGCATCTGAAGAAAACCTGAATAGACAACGAACGTTCCCAAAATTGAGGCAGGGACTTTGGAAGCAACTGTAGGCTTGGGGTTTGCTTTCTGTGTCTAATTTGTTTCTGGTTTTATGTTTATCTTGGTTTAGTTTTTAGTGCTTATTATCATTGGTGGATTGGTTTATTGGTTTGGTTACTCTCTTCCTTTTAAAATTTTTTTAATCTTTTCTTATTTTTATTTTTAATTTTTTTATTATTATTTAATTTTTTATCACTTTTATTTTTAAAAACGTTTTTTCCTTTTTCTCTTTTTGTGAGTGTGTATGTGTATGCTTCTCTGTGTGATTTTGTCTGTTTAGGTTTGCTTTTACCATTAGTCCTAGGGTTCTGTCTGTTCGTTTTTTTGTTTGTTTTCTTTCTTTCTTTCTTTCTTTCTTTCTTTCTTTCTTTCTTTCTTTCTTTCTTTCCTTCCTTCCTTCCTTCCTTCCTTCCTTCCTTCCTTCCTTTTCTTTTCTTCTGAGCCGTGTGGCTGGCAGGGTCTTGGTGCTCTGGCTGGGTGTTGGGCCTGAGCCTCTGAGGTGGGAGGGCTGAGTCCAGGACATTGGACACCAGAAACCTCCCGGCCCCATGTAACATCAATCGGCGAGAGCTCTCCCAGAGATCTTTGTCTCAATGCTAAGACCCAGCTCCACCCAATGGCCAGCAACCTCCAGTGCTGGACACCCCATGCCAAACAACTAGCAAGACAGGAACACAACCCCACCCATGAGCAGAGAGGCTGCCTAAAGTCATGCTAAGTTCACAGACACTCCAAAACACACCACTGGACGCAGCCCTGCCCACCAGAAGGACAAGAAACAGCTTCACCCAACAGAACACAGGCACCAGTCCTCTCCACGAGGAAGCCTATACAAGCCACTGAACCCACCTCACCCACTGGGGGAAGACACCAAAAAGAACGGGAACTACGAACCTGCAGCCTGTGAAAAGGAGACCCCAAACACAGTAAGTTAAACAAAATGAGAAGCTGTGGCAGCTTTGGGGTATAGAAATAGGACAGGACCAGTGGGCAGAAGTTACAATGAGGGTGTCAATTCAAATAAGGAATCTCCTTCAAACAATGAGAATTTTTTTTTTGAAACTAATAAGGCTGCTTTGGGAGTCACTGGGTTCACCATTAGGAAGGGGCTGGCTGACTACTTGCCAGATTGTCCTTCTCTCAGTAGATGGTATCTCAGACCACATATTCTATGGCCCCAAAACTGATTTGGAAAATATACAAATACACACAAACACACAAATAAAATGTGTTTTTGGAAAACGAAAGCAAAAAAAAAATGTTTAGTGGCATGAAAATATCTTTATTCTCTGGTCAGTAATATTGTTTTAAACTACATTTGAAGCAAAGTCTGCTTATTCTTTATTTGTCCTGTTTTTAATCCTTCCTCTGTGGTATATCCTTCAATCATTGCTAATTTAAAAAATAACCTCTTGATGGTGTATTTATTTTCAATATGTTTTCCAGATTTTAATCCTTAATTGTGCTGCAACATTAAGCTGCTCAACCATAATAGCAGATTTGCATTTGTTTTGACTTTTACTTCAAGGTAAATTTTTTCCATAGTCTTAGACATTTTGCCCTGGTTTGCTAGGCAGGAGGTCCTGACTGAAGTAAATGACTAAGACGGGGCAAGAGGCATGATGGGAAAATAGGATACAGAGCAAAGAAATTTAAAAATAGGGAAAAAAAAGCATTTTTCCCAGTTTAATCATTAATTCGTCTGGCATATTTCTTCTATTTTTGCAAACTCTGACCTTACCCCTCCTGAGCTCTTCCAGGCAACAATCTGTGCCCAACCCACACAGTTGAACCTTTTTAGCGGTAAGACTTGGTGCTGTGGGCGGAGCTCTGCAGTGCCATTACCACCAGCATTACCACCAGTGCCATTACCGTTGAGCACACTATAATTTGTGTTGTGTGCACCCATTCTGAAATGTGTCAGGAAAGGTGGTGATTCAGGCTTTTGCATTTTTCTTGACAGTAGATTTAGTATTTTCAGGTATTTAGAGCACCAACTTTCTCATCGAGTTTTATTTTCTTGTTACTTGAGAGAGAAACTGTTTGACTTGCTGTCAGATAAAAACAAACTTCCCTATTTCTACCCCTTCTCATTCCCATGGAGTCACTGGTTTCTGATCGGGTAACAAAGAACAAACAGCACAATCAGAAGCTTAATCGGGCATAAAACCTGCGGGGATTTCAACAACAAAACCTGCTAACCACAGGAAGCTTTCTGCTAAAGGTGAATTTGCTGAAACATTTGACTGAAATTCTGTGAACTTGAAGAGCTGGTCGGGTACAGTGGAAAAGCAACCAAAACCAAAATGATGTTCCTTACAGGACCCTTTATTTTACAACATGTGAAAAATGGATGCTGATAACACACCACCACCAAAAATCGCTACTCCAGAATGGATTTCACAGTGTGTTAGTCCCAGAAATGAAAGAACTTTGAAGATCATAATGCTCCTGACATGGATCTAAGTTTAGGTGCAAATTTTTTGGCAGGTTATTATCATCAATAGAGAAACTGTCCCAACTGCAGTCCTTTGCCAGAGGTAGAAAGGCTCTGACAGCCCCTTCAGAGAAGGTTGCATATAGATCCAGGTAGGTCTAGTTTGTAGTTTGTTTTACAGCTTCTCATTATGATATTGCCAGATGCACTAAGTCTCCTATCACTTTCCAGAGACTGGTTTTTCTGCCCAGTAGACATTGGTACCATTTTGGTGGGTACAGTTTTCATTCTTGTAATTAGGTATGGGCACTACTAATTGCTTTTCTATTTACCTGCTTGAGAATGCCAATTATCTCCTTGCCCCAACATAAGCATATGCAATTGGCTAATTAGACCTTCAAGTAGGCAACTAGAAATATAATTAGCCATTGGACAGAACAATTAGTTGTACCATCAATTTGGCACCCATAAAGGAAGGAAGCTTGGTTTAATTTGTAATTTATAATGGTGGAATGAAAACTGAACAGAATTTGAGCCCTTATAAAGGAATATGAATGTTTACAGCAGGAGGAAATCTGAAATATACTATTCAGGTAGAGAAAGATGTGCCTCTTTTGAAAAGACATCCCTGAAATAGTCTCCCAATTCTGTAGGAAATTTCAGAGTTAATTTTGATAGCCAGGTTAGGTATTACTCCTAAGGTCAAAGGGGAGAGATGTTACTCAAAACTCACAGGAGGTTCTTACTCCATAGAACTGCTAAGAAACATAATTATTATATATAAATCCAGTATGCTTTTGGTAGGGTATGGTGTATCTCACATCTTCTAACAGAAAATGTTATACACCTGTATTAGTTTCCTAAAGCTGTTGTAACAAATAACCCAAATTTGATGGCTTAAAGCAACAGAATTTATTCTCTCACAGGTCTGGAGGCCAGAATTTCGAAATCAGTTTCATTGGACCAAAATCAAGGTGTTGGAAGGGCTACATTCTCTCTAGAGACTTTAGGCGGGAATTTGTTCCTTGCCTCTTCCTGCTTCTGGCCTTCCTTGGTTTCTGTCTGCATTACCCCAATCTCTGCCTCTGTGGTCACATTGCCTTTTCTCTTCTGTTGTCAAATCTCCCTCTTCCTCTGTCTTATAACACTGGGGCTTCCCTGGTGGCACCGTGGTTAAGAATCCACCTGCCAATGCGGGGGACACGGGTTCGAGCCCTGGTCTGGGAATATCCCACATGCCGCGGAGCAACTAAGCCCGTGAGCCACAACTACTGAGCCCGCGTGCCTACAGCCCATGGTCTGCAACAAGAGAAGCCACCTCAATGCGAAGCCCGCGCACCACAATGAAGAGTAGCCCCCGCTCTCTGCAGCTAGAGAAAGCCCGTGCGCAGCAACAAAGACCCAATGCAGCCAAAAAAAAAAAAAATTTTTTTTAAAAACACTAGCGATTGCATTTAGGGCCCACCTGGATAACTCAGGATAATCTCTCATCTCTAGATCCTTAACCTAATCACGGAAAGTCCCTTTTCCCAAATAAGGTATCATTCACAGGTTTCAGGGGAAAGCTGGGATTTTTTGGAGCAGGGAGAGTTTTAGCCTACAATAATACCTAAATGAAATAGGTGCTTGGAGCATGTTTTCATCAAGAACTTCAAGAGACAACACCCCAGCCTATAGCTAGTATGAGGTATAATTTCTAAATATAATATCCCTAGTACATGGATTGCTATGAAGATAAGACAAGTAAAATCTAGTAAGTGTATTGGTGAGAGAAGGGGCTTCCCTAAAGCAAAAAAGGATATTGTTTCATAGCTTTCAAATGATAACATAGATATACATTTTCTAAGAATCAATCAAGTAAAGAATAATATTCTTGGAATTATCTGCATCATATGAAAAGAATAAAGCTGTGAGCATCAGCCTGAGTAACCTGAATAGGAAAAGCTCAACCACACATTGATGTTGCAAATCTCTACTCTCAAGGGCTTAGAAAGTACAATGAATTTGCGGTCTTGGATATCATTCTTTTCTTAAAGAATGACCTTCAATTACAAACAAAGTACAAGACTACTGAATACAAAGACACTTTCAAAATCACTAGCAACTTACACATTGACTTTGCCATTGACATGTTAAAGTAACAAATCCCAGGCTGGGTAACCATGGCAGACCATGTACTAAATATCAATTCACGGAATCATTTAAAGAACGCTTGGTATTTTCAACTTGAGCAAGTAACTAACTATGAATAAAAATATTAATATTTTAATAATATCTGCATTTGCAGGTACTTTACAATTTATACATATTTTAACATTTATTATCATATCTAATAGTCAGAACTTAGGAATTATTGGCCTTTTTCAAAATGAGTCTGCTGAGGTGAATTGTATATACTACAATTTATCTATTTTTATCTCTTTTTTGGGTGAGAATATTTAAGTTCTACTCTTAGCAAATTTCAATTATACAATGCAGTGTTATCAAGTATAATCACCATGTTTTACATTAGATTCTCAGAACTTACTCATCTTATAGCTGAAAGTTAGTACCCTTTTACCCACCTCTCTCTATTTCCCTCACCACCCGCCCAGTCACATATTCTCTTTATACATTCATCCACTTAAGTACACTTAGGTTGTTTCTTGGCTACTGTGACTAATGCTTCAATGAACATGCGTGTGTACATGTCTTTTTGGCTTGGTGTTTCATTTCCTTTGGATAAATATCCAGAAGTGAAATTACTGGGTCATATGGTAGCTCTATTTTTAATTTTGTGAGGAACCGCCATACTGTTTTTGAAAGTGGCCTCACCAAACACATCCCCACCAACAGTGCACAAGAATTCCCTCTTCTCCACATCTCCATCAACACGTTACTTCTTGTCTTTTTGAGGACGGCCATTCCAACAGATGTGAGCTGATATCTCATTGTGGTTTTGATTTGCATTTCCCTGATGATTAGTGATGTTGAGTACCTGTTGGCTATTTTTAATCAGATTGTTTTTTCTTGGTGGGGGGAGGGTTATTTTGCTGTGTGAGTTCTTTATATAATTTGGATATTAACCTCTTATTAGATATATAACTTGCAAATATTTTCTCCCATTTGGTAGGCTGCCTTTTCATTCTGTTGATGGTTTCCTTTGCTGTTCAGAGCATTTTAGTTTGAAGTAGTCCCACTTGTTTATTTCTGCTTTTGTTGCCTTTGGTTTTGGAGTCAAATCCAAAAAATCATTCTCGAAACTGATGTCAAGGACCTTACCCCTATGTTTTCTTCTAGTTTTATGATTTCAGGTCTTACATTTAAGTCTTTAATCCATTTTTAGTCGATTTTTGTGTATGGTATAAGATAGGGATCCAATTTCATTCTTTTTCATGTGGCTGTCCAGTTTTCCCAATATCATGTATTGAAGAGACTACCGTTTAACAACCCATTTACAATTACATAAAAAAAGAATAAAATACCTAGGAATAAATTTAACCAAGGGGGGGAAATGTACACTGAAAACCAGGACATTGATGAAAGAAACTGAAGAAGACACAAATAAATGGAAAGATATTCTGTGCTCATGGATTGGAAGAATTAATATTGTTACAGTGTCCATATTACCCAAAGCAATCTATGGATGCAATGCAATCCTTATCAGAATTCCAATGGTATTTTGAACAGAAATCGAAAAAACAATACTAAAATTTGTATGGAACTACAAAAGACCCTGAATAGCTAAAGCAATCTTGAGAAAGAACAAAGCTTGAGGCATCACATTTCCCGGTTTCAAACTATATTACAAGGCTATAGTAATCAAAATAGTATGGTATTGGCATAAAAACTGACACATAAATCAATGGAACAGAATAGTGAGCCCAGAAATAAACCCATGCCTATATGGTCAATTAATTTACAACAAAGGAGCCCAGCTTATCATTCTAATCTTGATTGACATATGGCTATCATGAATAGTACTTGCTCAAGTGCTTTGTTCTTTTTCTCTATTGCTTTGACTGCATCTTTTCTTGTTAATTTGAAGGAGTTTTTTTATATATAATGAGGCATGAGTCCTTTGTTAGATATTTATGTAGTAAATACCTTGTCCCATAACATGGGTTACATTTGCACTCTCTTAATGGTATCTTTTGATTAAAAAAAAAAGGGCCTTAGTATAGTTTAATACATCACATTTTCCATTATGGCTACCACTTTTGTGTCCTGTTTAAGAAATCATTAAATATTGCCAGGTCATGAAGATGTTCTCTTGTTTTCCTTTAAAAACTTTATTGCTCTATTTTTCACACTTTAGGTCTGTGATCCATTTGAATTTGATTTTTGTGTATGGTGTGAGATGGGAGTCCCAATAATTTTTTCCTATATGTATATCCAATTAACCTATCATGATTTATTGAAAAGGTGATTCTTTTTCTAATACAATGCAACATCACCTTTGTCATATTCATACAACACTACCCATTGGTCTATCTGGCTATCCTTGCACCAACTCCAAATTGTCTTAATTAATAAAGCTTTATAATAGGTCTTGATATCTAGTAGCACACAGTTTTTTTCTTTGGATGTTCTTTGCCATTCAATTTCTACAAATATTTTAGAATCAGTTTGCCAATTTCCAAAAAAAATATCTCTAGGATTTTGATTGGGATAACACTGAGTCTATTCTCAGTTTGGGGAGAACTGACATCATTATAATATTGAGTCTTCTGATTCTTGAGCATGGTATATCACTCCATTTACTATGACATTTTTGGTTTTCAATAATGTTTTCAGTTTTCATTGTAGAGGCTTTACACATTTCTTGTGTTATATTTATTCCTAGGTATTTAAAACTTTTGATGTTATTTTAAACAGTAAAAATTTTAAATTTTATATTGTGTTGGTTGTCTGCTATCCCAGTTTCATTCTAAAATCATAGAAAATTAAGCTTAAAATGTTCCTTACAGACCCAGAAAAAATAGCTAGCAAATGACAAAAACATATTTTGGATATATATTCTAAGAATAGAGCCTTGATGAGTGGGTAAAACACATGTTGTGGAAGTTAGTGAGATCTTTGTTCAGTCGCCAGCTTCACCACTAGAAAAAGTCACTGGCTCTCTGAGCCTTAATTTTCTCCCCTATAATATGGTGATATTCTGGTTACTAGATATAATTATGTAAACTACCTAACACCATATACGTATAAAAAAATGGCAGCTGTTGTTGTTATTTAAATTATAGGAGTAGTACTTTTTCCCCCAATATACTGTGTTATTCTTTCTGGTTCTTCCTTTTTGGCTACCTCCCCAACCAAACTTTTAAAAAATATTGTTTAGGGACTTCCCTGGTGGTGCAGTGGTTAAGAATCTGCCTGCTAATGCAGGGGACACGGGTTCGAGCCCACGTCTGGGAAGATCCCACATGCCATGGAGCAACTAAGCCCGTGCGCCACAACTACTGAGCCTGCGCTCTAGAGCCCACGAGCCACAACTACTGAGCCTGCATGCCACAACTACTGAAGCCCACGTGCCTAGAGCCTGTGCTCTGCAACGGGAGAGGCCACTGCAATGGGAGGCCCGCGCACCACAACGAAGAGTAGCCCCCGCTCACTGCAACTAGAGAAAGGCTGCACGCAGCAATGAAGACCCAATGCAGACAAAAATAAATAAATTTATTAAAAAAATAAAAAAGAAAGAAAAGAAATGTTTGTGAAAATGAAAAAAAATCACTATTTCAAAATAAATAAGTCATGGGGCTGCAGTGTACAGCATTGTGACTATAGTTAATAATACTGTGCTGTATATTTGAAAGTTGCTAAGAGGGTAGATCTTAAAAGTTCTCATCACAAGAAAAGATAAAAAATAAAAATAAATAAATAAAAAATATTGTTTAGCATCATGCTTCCAACTATTTATTATTATTATGCATAATTTATAACCTGACTTATCTTCTAAAATATTTGGAATAGCTAACAGTAAAACTCATATGTATACCAAGGCAACTAAGAATAAAGCCTAAAAGAGAAGTCCATACCCATTTAGATGAACTAGGGAGACTGTTCTACCAGCTGTTTAAGATAAAATGGTTAATGCACTTTATCATTAAATATAGTTCTAAAATTCCTAACAGTCAAGATCAAAAGGGATCTTCACTGCCAGACAAGAGGGAGCATAACAATTACTGAGAAAAGAGAATCATTTGCCAGGAACCAGATTATAAAAGGCACAAGTCTAGTGTGTAAAACAGACAATGTGTTTAATGCTAGTCTCGCAGACTACTTTGACATTTTATGTTTTTTTACCAACCCTGGAGGAATGTCAAGCCAGAATATTACCCTGTAAATCATTGAAAGCATTTCTTTAGGCAGTTAAGTTCTAATGTAGTCAATCTAAACTAAATTCTATAATTTTCTTTTTGTGTGTGTGTGTTAGTTTCTGCTTTATAACAAAGTGAATCAGCTATACATATACATATATCCCCATATCTCTTCCCTCTTGTGTCTCCCTCCCTCCCACCCTCCCTATCCCACCCCTCTAGGTGGTCACAAAGCACTGAGCTGATCTCCCTGTGCTATGTGGCTGCTTCCCACTAGCTATCTATTTTACATTTGGTAGTGTATACATGTCCATGCCACTCTCTCACTTTGTCCCAGCTTACCCTTTCCCACCGCCCGTGTCGTCAAGTCCATACTATAATTTTCTAAATTTATTTAGGTATAAATAATTAGTCAATCAACTAAGTTGCAGTGATAGAATTTAGAAAAAAATAAAAGGAATCTACTTAAAATCCTTCTTATACTTAGCTTTCAAGTATCAATGATTTCAACTGTAGTACTGGCAGGAACTGAAAGGAAGGCAATTCGAGATGGAGCTTTCTGGCAAGTGGCCCCGACTGTACATATCCTGAGTATTATTTGACTTATGATCCATATGCTTTAGAGACCAGATAAGTGGGTGATATTATAGATACTCAATTATAAATATCACAGCCCTCAAAGCTAGACACATTCCACCTGCTTTAGCTGTCCCCACCTCTAAACAGATGACTCCCCAATCTAGATGTCTGCTCTAACTTCTCAGCTGAGCTACACCCACTCCCACATTTCCAATGTAGGATATTATCACTTGGCTATTCTAGCGGTAACTCATATTTAACATGTACAAAATTGAACTCACTCTCAAATCTGCTCTTTTATCTTCCTAATTTATTTTTCTATTAAAAGCTCCCTCAAACGCCCAGGTGTTAAACTTAAATCTGAAAGACTTCTTTAACTGCTTCCACTCCTGTGCAGTGGCATACAAAGGTGGGAGGTGGTGGGAGCAATCTTCCCTGGGTGCAGGCAATGAAGGGGGCTTTGTCTGTAGAGAATTAAAGAATAATAAAAGTGGCTAAAAACCTGTTGTCTTTTTATTATCGCCATTTATTGGCAATTCTAAACAATGTCAATCTCCCACCACACTCTACTTTGGTACATTCTGCTGTCCCCCGGCCCTTGATGTTGAACTAGGTTATGTCCTTTTTCTCTGAAATAGCTCCTCCTGTGTCCCTGGTTCAGGCTCTCATTGCTTTATGGTCATTTTGCACCTAGACTTTTCTTCTTCCAATTCACCCTACACAACCTGCCAAATTAAAAACAAATAAAAAAATTCTGAACATTTCATTCCTCAGCTCATAATCCTTTAATAGCTTCCTACTGCCAACAGAATAAAGTTCAAAGCACTTAAGCTTGGTATTCAAGGCCCTGGTGGTCTGGCTTAATCTCCCTTTCAACCACCCTTCTCTCCCTACAGTCTCCAGAAAGAACCATGTACTTTATTTCATATATAGGCTTTACTTCTATGCCTTGGTTCATTCTTATCAATTACCTTACTCTTACTGCCTCTCTGTCCACATTCTACTCATTCCTCTTCAAAGACCAACTCAGTATTATCTCCTGCATGAATATCTCCCTTATATGTCAAATGTAAGAAAACTTTCTTCTTTAAATTCACCTAGCATTTTATCGGATCTTTTTTACTGCATTTGCTCTTTTATACTCTGTATTATCACAGATTTTTTTTCTTAGCTCTTCTAATAGACTGTAAACTTGAACTAGCCTGCCATATACTTGGCATTTAATAGCTAATGCTGTTTAATGTCACTCATAAACTCCTTGAAGTTAGGGCCAAATCTCATTCATGTTAGCCCTCGGCACATATCCCAATTCTTTATACGAACTAGACAGTAAATAAATACCTCTTGAAATGAAGGAAGGGTATAACATTCAGCTACTAATCTTGTGATTGTTGTTACATATTCTGTTCTCATTCTTCCCTCCTGTTCATAATTCTCAAGGAAAGGCCTGCCCCGAACATTACTATCTACTCAATTGTGTTTTGTGTTCCTCCAAAACCACATGTTCTCAATAAGATTCTTTCATATTTCAAAGGACTTACAGAGGCAAGGAAGCCCCAAAGCTTTCACTTCAAGGCCATAATGATTTTTTTCCTCTTCTGAACTCTCAGCACATATTATCTATATTATTCATTCGGTTCTTAATCATGTACTTCTTTGTTACTTGTCTTATATTTTTAACTTATGCATTGTTCTTTTTTCCCAAGGGCTGGATATTTCTTCCTAACCACACTGAGAGCCTTTTATGGGTGAAAGTCTTGTATTAGGCTCCATTTTCTCTCCCCTAGCATCTAACACTGGGCTATTTTTTGTTGAATGAATTGTTTTGTTGAAAACAATGTGTTGGCTAGAGTTTTATACTAGATATCTCTTTCTTTCTTGTTAGTAAACTAGAGTTACATTTAAATTTGGTAAATCTAATCTTAAAATACATCAAATATCGGAATTTACGTCAATTACTTTTCCTTAATGCTACAGAATTATTGCTCAATTTGGATATTATAGGAAATATATTATTTCCTTAGGAAGAACTTTACCTTTCTTGACATAACAATTAAAGTCACAATTCCAGTAGAGAAATTAATCTTTTAAATTTAGAAACATTTTTAAAGGAAATTAAGATGTATAAATCATTTTATTCTATTCAGTTACTAGCAGACATAAAAAGTAGTAAAAATTTGAAAAAACAATAACTTGTACGTTTTCAATATTTACTCAATGTCAGATACTTCATATATTTTTAATTCTTACATCTACACTATACAGCGGGTATTATTACACTCCTTTTATAGACGATAAAATAAGAGCTTAGTTATTAAATTAACTTGGCCAGGGTCACACAGACACTATGTGGAAGAATAAGGAGTCCCATCTTGGCCTGTCTGCCTATAAATTCTGTGTTCAAGTGTGTAGGTTGACTGCCTTCCCAGTCAGAGAAATGATTGTTCCCCTTTTCTACTGATAAATGCATTTCCCAACAACATGTCATTATGAAAGTCTTCAAGCATGCAGAAAAGTTAGAAGAACTGTATAGTAACCACCATATACCTGTCACCCCAAATCTATAAATCTTAACAATTTTCTATATTTGCTTTATCATAGCTTTATCACAGATCTATCCATTTGTCCATTTTCTCAATCCATTGTTTTGGAGACATTTCAATAATAAGTTGCAGACATCAATACATTTCATTGCTAAAGCTTTCAGGATGTATTTCTAATCGATGTTCAAGCTTATTTGTTCTGGGGAGAATCTTAATTTGATCAGGTGGCACTTTGTCGAGCACACAGACTTTCAAAAATTCTTTAGAAACATTTTTCTCTATGCGGCAGTTCAAATCTTCAAACTTTCTCTACCATATCTTTCAAAGAATATATCTGGATCATATGGAATGTGATATGAAAGTGCTGGTTCTTGTATTTCTTTAAATGAGGCGAGCATTCTACTCCCAATGTCAGTGTCAAGCTGGTAGGCCCAAGTCTGAAAATGACAGTCCCTTCAGGTTGTATTTGTCCAGTTTCTTTGATACACATGCACAGAAGAAAAAAGCCAGTGATGTCATGGTATTTTCTGTGACACTTATAATCCAAGAGCCCCAATAATAAAACAATTCATGTGTTCTAAAGATTTCCTATCTCTCTGACAATTATGCACATAGGCACCTTACCCTTTGTACCCACTACATGCTACTGTGATAAATTGTTTGCTTGGTGATAATTGTCAGTGAGTCATATTTAAGCTGCTACTGGCCTCCTAAGGCCTCCTGACAGTTTTCTTGGAGTTTTGTGATGGTGTTGAGATAACAAAAGTGAAGGTATCGTGGAAGTGAAGCTTTCCAGTTTCGGGGTTCATGCTTTAAGAGGCTGGAAGCTTCCATATCCTGTTCATTATTATGAAAAGCTTCTTTACCCTTCACCAGTTCATATTCTTCCAAGGAGGCCAAACGGAACTTGCGTAATGATATGTAACACCTTGCTACAGATACTCCATGTCAGGATTGACATATGCTTTATATGATTGGAGGCAAAAGTCTAATTTGGAGTAAGGTCTTGGAGGCTGATTTTGGTACTGCACATACTTTCTAGATAACACACTATTGACTCTTGGAGTATCTCATTTATTTTAAAGATGTGTTATCTTGCATATGTGATTAAGCTTGGTAATCCACTAGATCATAGACTAATTTGCTATGCCATCAAGAAAGCATAAAGCCTATAACACTGCTTAAATGTTACCTCTAGCACACTGAAATTCCTTCAATAAAGAGTATTTGAGAACAGGATAGAAAGCCCAGAGATAAACTCACGCGCATATGGTCACCTTATCTTTGATAAAGGAGGCAAGAGTATACAATGGAGAAAAGACAGCCTCTTCAATAAGTGGTGCTGGGAAAACTGGACAGGTACATGCAAAAGTATGAAATTAGAACACTCCCTAACACCATACACAAAAATAAACTCAAAATGGATTAAAGACCTAAATGTAAGGCCAGACACTATAAAACTCTTAGAGGAAAACATAGGCAGAACACTCTATGACATAAATCACAGCAAGATCCTTTTTGACCCAGCTTCTAGAGAAATGGAAATAAAAACAAAAATAAACAAATGGGACCTAATGAAACTTAAAAGCTTTTGCACAGCAAAGGAAACCATAAACAAGACCAAAAGACAACCCTCAGAATGGGAGAAAATATTTGCAAATGAAGCAACTGACAAAGGATTAATCTCCAAGATTTACAAGCAGCTCATGCAGCTCAATAACAAAAAAACGAACAATCCAATCCAAAAATGGGCAGAAGACCTAAATAGACATTTCTCCAAAGAAGATATACAGATTGCCAACAAACACATGAAAGAATGCTCAACATCATTAATCATTAGAGAAATGCAAATCAAAACTACAATGAGATATCTCACACTGGTCAGAATGGCCATCATCAAAAAATCTAGAAACAATAAATGCTGGAGAGGGTGTGGAGAAAAGGGAACCCTCTTGCACTGTTGGTGGGAATGGAAATTGATACAGCCACTATGGAGAACAGTATGGAGGTTCCTTAAAAAACTAAAAATAGAACTACCATACGACCCAGCAATCCCACTACTGGGCATATAGTGGGATTGAGAAAACCATAATTCAAAAAGAGTCATGTACCAAAATGTTCATTGCAGCTCTATTTACAATAGCCAGGACATGGAAGCAACCTAAATGTCCATCATCGGATGAATGGGTAAAGAAGATGTGGCACATACATACAATGGAATATTACTCAGCCATAAAAAGAAACGAAATGGAGTTATTTGTAGTGAGGTGGATGGAGTTAGAGTCTGTCATACAGAGTGAAGTAAGTCAGAAAGAGAAAAACAAATACAGTATGCTAACACATATATATGGAATCTAAGGGAAAAAAAAAAAAAGGTCATGAAGAACCTAGGGGCAAGAAGGGAATAGAGACACAGACCTACTAGAGAATGGACTTGAGGATATGGGGAGGGGGAAGGGTAAGCTGGGACAAAGTGAGAGAGTGGCATGGACATATATACACTACCAAACGTAAAATAGATAGCTAGTGGGAAGCAACCGCATAGCACAGGGAGATCAGCTCAGTGCTTTGTGACCACCTAGAGGGGTGGGATAGGGAGGGTGGGAGGGAGGGAGACACAAGAGGGAAGAGATATGGGGATATATGTATATGTATAGCTGATTCACTTTGTTATAAAGCAGAAACTAACACATCATTGTAAAGCAATTATACTCCAATAAAGATGTTAAAAAAAAAAAAAAAAGAGTATTTGACTTTTCTGTAGATTACTTTCTCCTAAACATTCCACCTTAAAAATTATTGTACTGACCCCTCTGGTTTTCTTACATATTATGAAGTCCATATACTACATTTGTCTTTTTAAGTTCAAACATGGTAACTTTTCATATTTTGTTCTAGAGACTTGATTTCATGTTTATTTTGTTATATTGGATTATAACTGGAAGCCTATTAAATTTTAAAAAGATCCAGTTCAGAAGAATAATCCAACACCATAAAATGATACTTAGTGGGTAAACACTTTTTGTTTGAAGAGAATATACTATTAATACTGTTTCCTAAAGTCAAAGTATCCTATTGATAATGCAACACTTAGAATACAGTACATTGAATTTAAAAAGAGTACTATTTTATTTAGGTATTTTCTTTTAAAAAGATAAAATGATTATACTATTTTAAAAATCCAGCCAGATATTACCAGGATGATTCAACAGTTTTTAACCAAACTATTCACATTCACTTGCTATGAATTTGACAAGCTATGGTTATATATGTTGTAGAAGGAAAAATTTGGAGGTAAGTATTTTAGAAGTATGTACTTAGAATTACACTAGACTTAATGTAGTTACTACACATTACTTAAAAATAGAGTTTTTAATGGTCAACTCTGATCAAAGGCAGGATTTATCATTATATTCTAAGTGTAACATTAAAAATTAACAGTTGATTGTTCAAAAACTCAATGCTGTTCATTTCTCAGCTAATGTCTTATGACTATTCATCAACATTATAAAAAATGCCATTGTTTCATTTAACTTTTCTTGATGCCTGTGGGATGAGGCTGGGAGAAAGAAATGACAGCCTTAAATCAAAAGAATGACCTCATTTACTCCAAACAGAACTGAGTGAAAGATTAGAAGGTCAGAAGTATTATCAGCCTTTTTTTTTTTTTTTTTAAAAGGAGTTCCCTGGCAGTCCAGTGGTTAGGACTCTGTGCTTCCACAACAGGGGGCGAGGGTTTGATCCCTGGTCTGTGAACTAAGATCCCCCAAGCCGAGCCACACGGCAAAAAAAAAAAAAAAGTGTTATCAGCAATACCTAATCTTAAAAAATAAAATAAGAAAAGAAGTCCTGGGGCATTTTGTCTGTCATGGGATTAATGTAATAATAATTACAGTGACATGTCAACAAAAGATGAGTAGAGAATTTAATAGAGGGATCAAAAAGCATGCTACTGTCAGACTGAAGTCAAAATATGTTAGAAAGGAAATGAATAATGGTTTACATAGCAGTTTACTCAATTTTGAATAGGAATGTGAAATCTATTCTACCCAGAGGTGCTTTTTATAGCTTAGGTGACGAAGACTCTTGTAGGCTTAATTTTCCTATTACCTGGGACCTCAGAGATCCTTACGCTAAAAAACTCCTAGCTCTCATTAATTTAATTCTAGGATTTGGCATAGCCAGGTATCATCCACACGCATGCTAACCTCAAACCTGGGGCTGGGAAAATGGCTGGTTGTTTATTCTAGGATGAGTCTTGGCTTGGGGAGGCTAGAGGGAGCAATCCTTGGGGTTTTGCACCTGGATGGCTCATGAGTTAGAAATGGCGAGTGGGGACAAGGCTTTTGAAACTCAGGTTTAGTGATGAGGGCACGCGGTCCAAACCTGCAATGATAAGATAGGAACTCATGAATCCTATGTATTCCCACAGAAGTCAGGCAAATAAGGAAAGATGGATAAGCAAATAAGATAGATCAGTTGGATAGAAAAAAAAAAAAGTTACATTTAGTGACTTCTAAAGCCCCACATTAACCTAAAAAGAATTTGGGTTCAAATTTTTGGTATTAGTGTTGAGAATTCACAAGTCAAAATGTTTAGATATCTTTAATGAAACACGTTCATTAACCCAGGTGGGAGTTCGCCGTTTCTACCATTATAATGACTAAAATGAAGGCGGACTTCATTGGCATTTGGCCTGTGCAGTTGCACAGAGCCCTACGCTTAGAAGGGTCCCAAGCTTGTGTAAATGCTCTGCTAAAATTCTTGAAATTCTCGAAATTCTCCTTCTTGAAATTTTTAATAATTTTTAAACAAAATGAGTATTTTTATTTTGTACTGTAGATTATGTAGTTGGTCCAGGATATGATCCACTATGACTAGGTTATATACCAATTGTGAGAGACAATAAACCAAATATTAAGCAAAAATGGGGTGCGGGTGAGGTTAAGTCATACAGCAATCTTTTTAAAACACTCCACTCTTCTGATGCCCCATCCTCCCAAAGCAATTTTCTTGTGTTCTCCTTGTGCAAGTCCTACCTGATGTAGAAATATTTTAACTCCTTCTGGGAATATGAGTTTTAAAGGGAACTGATGAACAAACATGATGAAGAAATCTAAAAGGAATGAATTGCTAATGCTGGACGTTTAGGGGAAGTGTTTTGGTGATGGATTTTCCTTTCCTTTTATAAAACATACACACTTGATTTACTTTCAATGCCCGAGCTGAGAACTATTAAAAATAGCCATTTACCCTGCTCTTGCTCCCTACCTTGACATCACTTCTCACAGCAAAGGAGAGTCCCTCTTTTCCTACTTCCCAGCAAGAGTTTTCTTTACTAAATCTTCCCTAATGTTCTTTGCTAGCTCCTTGTATAAAGGAGGTAGCAGGAAAACATTGTGTCCCCAATCAAATACCAATTGACACTGCCTATTGGCTATGGTTGATTTTTACCTCAGTCACAAGCCACAATTTCCAAGACAATTCCCTTTATGCTCTTTTACATCACCCCCAAATCTCTCCTCTTGCAGCATAATGAATCTCAATGCAGCTGAATCATGCAGGTCTGATTTAGCCTGCAAAAATGTCAGTCAAAGCAGGCAAGATGTACTCTTTGACCTTGAGTGCTCTAAGCTGCTGTGAATCACAGGTTTAGTTTTTGCCAAATGAAAAGCAATTTCACTTGCAAAAAAATATCTGTGGGGATAATTATGGCTTTTATTTAATACATGAAAATGTATTAAAATTGTCCAGGGAAAAGGAGATTGTGTGTGTGGATGTGTGTGTATCAATCTTTCATGAGACTAGAAAAAAGAAGAGCCCGAATTTACTGCATTTGCTTTCAATTAAAATCTTTTCATTTCTCAGCTTCATCTAACAGGTATTAACCATTAGACTAATAAATTGCTTCTTCAAATGGACCATGTCAATGAGTAAGATACTTAATAAGGTTGAAATTTTTGTAGGGGAGCGATTCAGTTAGACTTGGTTAGGGAGACTTTTGTAATTAGTTGCCAAAATATTGAGCAATATGATATTTCTCTAACTCCTACTTATAAGCACCAGGCATAGTATAAAATTGTCTTTGTGAATATTGTATTCAATAATTTTGGAATTTCTGCTGTTAGGAAAGAAGAATTTTTACAAAAAATTGTTAACCTTCTTTTTCACCTTGGAGTCCAATTCCACAAATTGCAAGCTCTGTTCTGTTAGTATGGCACTTCATCTCTAGCCACAGAACACCTATAATGGTCAAAGGAGCTTTCAATTCTTATGAGGACTGTCTATCCTGACTTTTAAAGTGCAACTTAAGACATTGTTCAATACGTTCAGTCTATACCAGCTTTCGGTTAAATCCAAGACTCCTCTAAACAATGGTTATCTAGTACAGTGGCAGCCCCATTAAGCTGTCTGAAACATCTCACCTTATTTTTTTCTCCAAGATTGTTCTTGTTATGAACAATTTTTGTAGTGTAGAAAAGAATTATGAAGGAGTAAGCATTTCAGATAACATTTCAGATTAGGCTATTATAGTAAAATTGAGCATCCCAATCAAGTCATCGAGCTTCTAAACTGATTTACTGCACTATGATCTTTTATATTTTTAACGATTTGGAAAAGATGGAAAACTATAACTGATTTCTCTCCTGAAAGTGTTCTCAAGGAAGGAAAGCATAGAAAAGAGGAAAGCTGGTATATTAGATTCACAATCTGCTGAAGACATAATAAAAAATGCATTTTCTAAAAACGCTGAGAGATGATGTGAACTAACAAGATTAAGAAACAGACTGGAAGCAAGAATCCTATGAATGCTTGTTCTGGTTGCATCAGTAACCTTGGGGAGATTATTTAATCCTGGTTATTCTTATATTTCTTTCTCTTTAAAATGGGAATGGTGTTTTGTATCACAATGTTAGGGTAACATATTTGATAGATAATAGATTTTTTCTGTTACTAAGTGTGCTTCAATTTCCATAAAATCTGGCTTCCTAAAAAGTTAATATCATCTGTTCATTAAGATTAAAATTTTGTATTTTTTAGGTGAAACATTTTTAATACACTTTGTTTACCTTGAAGTAGATATACTCTTTTAAAAGGGGGGGGTACACATTTTTTAAAAACCTGCCTTGTAAATCAAGAGTATTTTTCTGAACTGCTTTACATTATATTTTTCATATGTCACACCTACTGAACATGTAGGTATAAGAAAATCCATCAATAAGTTCTTTTAAAGACCAAGATTAACAATATAAATTACAAGGCATTTACAGTAATTTTATTAAGGCTTTATTCAAACTCACTAACTGATATCACCAGAAAGACCTCAAATCATTTTCTCCCAAAGTTTTGAAGCTAACCATTTAAAATAAGAATATATTTTCTGTGGACTGCAGCTTATTTTTGTCATACCAGGGTTTCTTTCATTGATTTCAAATATGTAATTTTCTCAGCTTCAATTATTGCGTGTGTAGTAGACAATTTATAATTTGTTGGAAGATCTGTGCTTCAATATGCTTTTGACACACTCTAACTTGAAGAGGAACTGATATTTATTTTGAATAAGTTTAATCAGTTAACTTCCTCACTGATCTGTTAAAACTATTTTCCTTTCTTTAAGAAAAAGAGCTTAGAAAACACTGAGTATAAAAACTTAGACAATTCTGTATCATTGATTACATTTGTTTAGAGTTTTACTGCCACACTCAAGTTACCTCTAGTTTTCATTTCTTAGCATGCCATTTTTACTTGCAGCATCATTTTGGAGTTGAATGTACAACACAGAATTTATGGTATTTGGGTTTAAAATAGTAATTTAATATAAACTAATGTGTTCATTAGGTGGGATAAATTTTTGGACTTCCTCTTAAAGACTTTCCTTCAAATTTGTCAGTTAAAAAGCAAGAACAACAACAAAACCTTCAGGGTAGCAAAACCTAGATCCAGGTTTTGCTGGAGTCTTGGAGTTTTGGAGGCCCTCTTTAAGAAAAAGAATATAAAATTGAGAATACAGTAGTAAGTACAAGTCTTTGGAAGGGGCCTGTGCAAACGAGGAGCCTTTAGGCTTAAGGTTCATCAGCTTCAAAGTCAAAATCCACTTCTGGGCAGTAGGTGTTTCCCTCTTCCATATTGTTCAAAGACATGCAGAACCTGAAACACTGTATTTAGTAGTAAGAATAAGAGTAATAACAGCTACTACTTATTGAGTCTAATAATGTGTACCAGGCACTGGAAAGCCCCTTACATGGATGACTTCATTAAATCCTCAGGACCACCCTATGAGGCTGCTATTTATTTTTATTTTATTGACAAGGAAACTGAGTTCAGAGAAGTTAAGTAATTTGGCCCCAATCAGCCAGCTATCAGGTGATAGATCTGGAATATAAAACCAGGTGTGGCTAAATTTGAAGTCAGTGATATTCAAGACTGATCTAACTAAGGAACTCCTTTTTTTTTTTTTTTTTTCCCTTAGAAATCTCATTTGAGGCCCATAATAACACACAAGTAAAAAAATAAAGCCTCTTGAGAATGACTGCAGTCAAGGCTACTCCTCTCACCACACCACCTTCTCAGAACAGCACGTTCCATTACTGCAATGAACTAACTATGTGGCAGGCCTCATACTATGCGAATTCAATCCTTCTGATAATTTGATGACGTACCAATATATTCATGTAACAGGTGAGATGAGAATCAAACATACGTTTGTCTGACCCCATAAATCTACTGTAAGGAGGGTAATTCACAAAATTTTTCAAGTGCTTTCATTTTAACTCTGAGCCCTCAGTATTGTTGACATCTGTGTAACTTTCAGCTATAAATATTATGGGAACCGAAAATGTGCACTATTTAGCCATGCTGTTTCTTTAGGTTTTACTATTTATGGGAATAGCTTGCATGATTAAAGGGCATTCCAAACTCACCTGTACAGTTTCTAGTTCTAGTGCAGGAGGGGATGGCTTCCATATATTACTTTTACACCTTTGAACCTGGAAACCCAGTATAAATGACCATGGTTGAAGAAATAGTATCCTTCGTTTAATTGCTCTGGACATTTTCTCCTGTCTTACGGTTGACAATGTGCCACTATGGTTAATTCCTTAGTTATTGTTTTCATCTAATGGAGACAAGTCATTAACTAATATTATTTTTTCATATGTCTATACTTTAAAAATGAAATTTCAATTTTTTCATTAGTAAGAAAAGAAAAATATGAGAAATGACTCATTTAAGATAGAACTTAGTTAACAAAGGTAATTTAGGTAACAACTTTTTTTTTCCTGTGGAAAACAAAGTGCTTTATATTTTCATGCAATTCTCACAAGAACATGATCAATATTATGAATCTGAATTTAATAGAATAATCTTATTAATCCCTTAATTTTAAAATTAAATTGAACAACTATAAACTGTAAAATAAAAGTGAGCTAAATTAACAAATAAAAATCTTCTACTTGACAGTGTCAGGAGAAGTGAACAGGATGTCCAACTATACTAATAAAAGAGGTCACCATTTATCAACTATTTAGCTGTGATAGATGATTTATATCTTAGCTCTACTCATCACACTTAGAAACATAGATGTTATTATTATCTTTCTACCTATGGAGATACATGAGGCTAAAAGTTCATAGGTAATTTATACAAAGTCATGGAGTGAGAAATTGGGAGAGGTAGGATGCAAAAAACAGGTTTTGCACAAAATGAATAAGAAAATTAAAAAGAAACTAAAAATGAGTAAGAAAAGTGAAAATTCAAACTATCAGTCAAATGATCAATTACTGACCATGAATCGTCACCATTCTCACCACCAAGGTACTTATAAATCCTTGGTTAGGAAAAGAAAAATGAAACACTTAATATAACCACAAGAATGTTCAAACCACTGTGTCAAAACTATAATGACTAAGCTCCACCCAGAACTAGAGTCTACAAGAGTGGTCCTGGGATTAGGAATCACAATAACAAACAAAACCTTCCTAAGGTGATTCTGATGTGCAGCCAGGATTGAGACCCTCTATGATACATTAAGGGAAACTAGCCAAGAAGAATGAGTTAAGCAATAAAGAGATCAAAGTAAGCTGAAACATGGAGAAAAGGAGAACACAGAGCAGTGGGAATGATTAGGTCTTGAAGGATGGTGCTGGTTGACAGGAGAAAGAACAGATGAAGAAAATTCTAGGGCAGAGACTACTATGAACAAAACCATAGGTGCAGGAATGAGCCTGGGACAAAGAAAGGAAAAGTAGTTAGGATATTGAGTTGGTGAGGGTAATGAGAAGTGTTAATAAGAAATACTTTGGATTTGAGGTGACAGCCAACAGGAGACAAGTTCATAATCAGAGGGAGGGAACTGAAAAAGGTACTCTACCATAGTAAGTCTGGTCAGGGCACTCAGGAGCTACAGGACAGGGAGCACAAGGTAGATGACTGCAAAGTTCCTACCCTCAAGGCTAGACTAACAATGGCATTGATTAAAATGGAGCTGTTGGAAAGGAAAGCCAGTTTAGGGAAAGATAATAGTGTTTATTTAATGTACATTAAATGGATGAATGTATGAATGGTAAGTCTCTCAGGGACTTGCTCAGTTATAAGGAACACTGCACTGTAATGACTTAAGACCACAGAGTTAGAGCAAAGGTATGGTAAGGGTATGAAATGCCAATGTTGAATAAATAAATGAGTGAGAACCGTTTGAAAGGGTTACTGAAGCACTGAGAAGAGATAAACTCTTGGGACACTAAGAGTCATAAGATAAAGCAGTGGGTCATAAAAACTTCATATAATTATCCTAAGCTCTTGCAATTGTGAAAGGCTTCACACTCTAAAAAAAAGAATTCTTACAATAACTCAGTGATGTAGACAGAGCAAATGTTATTCTCCACAATTTCCATATGAGTAAATTACAGCTCAGAGTTTATGTGACTTCCCCAAGGTAACATAGCTAATAATTAGGAAAACCTGCATTCAAATCCAAGTCTTTTGAATTCAAATTTTGTTCATTAATTAAGGTCAACTTCTCTAATTCTAGAGAAGATTCAGTCCATGAAGTCATAATAGTCTGCAGATAAGAAAGGATCTGTAAAACTTAGATATTTTAACAAAGAAAAATACGAGCAAGCAGCATTGTTTTCCAGATGATTCTAGATTTCATATATTCAGTCTATCCCCTTCCCTCTACAATGGAAAAACAAACTTACCTTCATCACTACAGAGTACAATGCCAGGGATTCATTACACCAATGTCTTATTAAAATGTGACTTCATGTGCAAATTAAAACTATGAGATAATAGTTTTCATCATCAGATTTCCAAGCGCAAAATGTTCGCTAAAACTCGATACTGGCAAGGCTGTAGGAAACCACCATTGTCATGACTGTTGGTGGGACTCTTAAGATAGCATAACATCTATAGCAGTGCTTCTTAACAGGGGCCATTTGTAAAATCTGGAGACATTTCTGGTTGGTCACAACAGGGGGATATTAGTCGCATCTAGTGGTTAGAGGCCAGGGATGCTGCTGAACAGTGTACAATGCACAGCACTCCACAGCAAAGAATTATCGGGTCCAAAATGTCTATAGCACCGAGGCTGAGGTCTCTTGCTCTATAAAGGTCAATTTGGCAATATCTGTCAAAATTACAAATGCATATTCCTCTGAAACTAGTAATTCTACTTCTACCATGTCTTCCCAGATAAAGTTATACATGTGCAAAATTTTTGTGCAATAAATATTCATTGACAATTTATTCTAGGAGCTAGGAACACAGCAGGGAAAAAATCAAAGAAAAATCTCTGCCTTTTGGAGCTAACATGCTAGTGCAGGGTGGGAGTGGGGATTGACAATAAAACAAATAATGAAACAACAGTATTAGATGATGCTTTAGGCTTTAGGCTGGGGTGGGGGGGAAGGGTAATAAGGAGAGATGGACAAGAATATTCACTGTAAGATTGTTTGAAATAGCTAAAGCTTGGAAAGTCTAATTGTACATCAGAGGGTGACTAGTTAAATGACAGTACTGTGGAGCACTATGCAGCCACTGAAAAGGTAGTTCCCTAAGTGCTAACATGTAGTTATCTAGCAAGGTGAAGAACACTGCATCTATAAAGAAGAGAACACTAATACTAGCATCAGCATAAAATATCTCTGTAAAGAAACACAAAAATTCTGAAAATAGCAGATACCTCTAGGAAGACAAGTAGGTGGCTAGGAGATCTAAGTGGGAGAATGGTTTAATTTTCACTTTCACTGTATCTTCTTTTGTATCTTTTGATTTTTGAATATGAATGCTATATAACAGGCGTTTAATACCTATTCACCAAACATGCACACACTTTCTTAATTTATTAAAAATACAACATAAAACAAAGGATTACCTAGAAATCACCCTTGTCCTGGATGAACAACTCAGCTGGGGTTGGGAAAAGGGTGCCTGAAACCTTTCCTGCCTAGGATATAAAATTCAGGAGCATAGGAATTTTGTCTGTTTTTTCAATGCTGAATCTCTAGTGCCTAGAACAGTGCCTGACACATAGCTGGAAATCAGGTATTTGTTAAATAAATGAATGAATGAATAGACTTAGTTTACTCCTGTTTCTTTTCTGACCAGATAGCCTCCTAACATCTTTTTCTGTCTTCAGTCTTTTTCTTCCAGTTTATTCCCCATAATACCACCAGAAGGATTTATCCAGAATACAGATGGATTGTGCTTTAAAATCTTCTCCAGTTCCCTGGGGTCTACAGGATTCAGACTTTGTGACCATCCTCTACTCCCCTTCCTTGCCTCTCACCATTTTCCCTTGGACCATATTGAGCTTGGCCAACCATACCATGCTCCCTCTTGGCTAGCTTTGTGTAATGCCCTCTCTTCTCTCGGGGAACTCTTACTTTTTCCCCACAGGATTCTGCTTATATATTACCCTTTCACTGAAACAATGACTCCATTTCCTCTCTGATTATAACTGTTCCTCCTTTCTTTCTGTTCCTAGAGAATATGTACATCTTTTATTGTTATGTCACACAGTCAAGCGTCTTGCCTCTCCCTCAACAGACTCTGAGTGCCTCAGGGGCAAGGCCCAAGTTTCATTAATCTTTTCATATGCAGCTTAGCATAATGTCAGACCTATGATAGTTGTTCAATAAGTGCATTAATTTATGAATAAATCCTAACCTTTGATACAAATTGTATACAGTAATAGGATTAAAATGTATATGCAAAACATAAGAAAACCTCATTGGTAAGAATGTCAGTACATTATATTTATTGCATTATAATTTTTATGACAACCTGTACAGATTATTTAAACGTTCACAATCTAACTAAGATGTAATCCAATATTATACAAATGCTATAAAAAAGTGAAGAGCATATTTTAAAATAATATAATGCCTTTATATTTTAAGTATTAAGTATTTAAATTTTAAGTATTCTATAGACGTAATTTTTAAGTTGAAAAGGAATATTTCAATAATTTAAACAAAAGTGGGTAAATATATTTAAACACAATTTAAAAACTATAAGCTGTTATTTTGTAAGCCACTGAAGAAATTCAAAAGTAAACTTGTTAAAGAATGATTATTTTAATCATTAACTGTTTAACTTCAAAATTTTTCTATAGTTAGAATCTGTCAATATAAGTTATTGATAGTTATTTTTAAAGTATGGAGTAATATTTTTATTATTATACTTTTATAGAGTATTTATATAGTATTTTTTTGAGAGGCTTAGCTTTAGATGGGCTGTAAGAGCACTCTTTTTCCCCAACTCATGTTACAATCAAAAGAAATTACATGAAGGTATCAACCCCCTAAGTCCTGATTTTTTTTTCCAGCTATTGAGTTCTATACCACTGCATTGTTTCTTCTCATATTAAGTGACTATCCTATCAATGAATCCTTCATGTTGAACTTTTCATTATTAGCTAGGAAGTGTTAGATTTTATGCATTCAATTAATCTGTGTCCTCTGTATATTTCCAACCATCATGGATGAGATCATACAAATCCTAGTCAATCTGCCAAAAGAAAAGGCAGGCTTTTTGAAGAAGTCATCACTGCAGTCTGAGCCAGGAGGAATACAGCTCCCAGGCTTACCGACATATCTACTAAGAGTTTTCAAAACAGGAAGGAAGAAAGAAATTGAGGTTTCTTCTAATTCCTTTTTCCGAGGATCCAAAAGGTCCTTGTTGGGGCTGGGGCATTATAACTATTTCTCATGTCCTCCATAGTTCATATCTAGGTGTGTTACACAGAGTAGATGCTCAAAAAAAGTTGATGAGTAAATGAATGCTGCCAATGGACAAATTCATACATATGTAACTTGGATACTCTTTCATTATTGTGATCCTGGATTCTTAAAAAATGATTTGAATGTATAATGGAAAAGTATCTGAAAAAAGAATATATATATATACACACACACAAATATATAACTGAATATATATATATATATATATATAACTGAATCACTTTGCTGTACACCTGAAACTAACACAACATTGTAAATCAACTATATACTTCAATTAAAGAAAAAATGCTTTGATGGAAGAGGGAGAAAAGAGCCCTTCTGGGCAAGCGTCCTTGGAACCTCCATATTCTTAGGGAAGGGAAAAGCGGGGGGAAAGAAATGTTCATTATTGAGCCCCACTTTGATCCAGGCGTTATGCTAGGTATTTTACCTACTTTAGCAAATTTAATACTTGCAAAAATCCTTACGTAGTCATTATTGTGCCTGCTTTAAGGAAACAGTTCAAAGAACTGAATTAACCTACCCAAGACAAATAAGAGAAAAAGCTAGGATTTATATTCAAGCCTGTTTGACTCCAAAGTTTATTCTTATATGCCACTATTTACTAAAAAACAAACAACAAAAACCACCACCAACAACAAAAGCTGTGCTTTTATTTTGTCTGTCCCGTTCACTGTAAGTCACCTCAATTCTCTTTTGGAAATAAGAGGGAATATAAAAATAGGGAAAAAATCCTAATGCTGTCAATAGGACATTGCTCTTCAGTATTATTTGCCCAAATGGAGACTTTAACTGTAGGCAATATATCACGAGGGAAAATTATTTATGGTTTTTGTGTCTCATCAACACATATATGGATCATGAGGTGCTGCATCCTTCTTTTGACATCGGGTCACATACTATTAATGAATGTGTGTTTTTGCTTATCTCACCCAAGTATGGGTGCCTTCCCCACCTCTCAAATCGTCCTACTAGTAGACAACAAAGGGTACCTACAAAGAGGCGAACTTACAAAGTGTGATTACTGTCATCTTTAATATGTGTTAATATTACCTGAGGCCAATTTCAAGCACTTCAAATAATGTATTATTATAAGAAAAATTTTTCTAATAAAAACAGCTTTTTGCTATCATCTCCAGTTTTCTATTGATAATGCGAATTGATTTTTTTTAAAAAGAGCTCCAACAGCACAGTCTCTGAAAAGCTACCTCAAATAGGTCAGAGTCTTACTCCCCTGGTTGTGCCTTATAGTATGAAAGGCTGCCTGCGTTTTCTCATGACTTTGCTCCTCGGGGGACCTCCCATGGATCATTTCTCTTAGTAAAAAAAGAGTTCATTGACTGAGCCTATCCTAAAGCTAACAAACTGAGCTTTCCATGGGGAAACAACGGCAAATTGAGTACAGCTATTGACCAGCCTTCTGTAGTTAAAAATACAACAAACTCTACCTTGTCCGATCTATTCTTGAATTACTGGTCATTTTCATGCTCTGCTGGCATTACTTACTACTTGATAATCTTTCAGGCAACTAGAACAAAAGTTTGCCTACTATCTTTTTTCTGTTTTTGTTATCTGTATTTCCTTTACTCATAGCTAATAAGAAATTGTGATGCTACATATATTAAATACATGTTTTGTTTCAAAATAAACGGTGTTTAAAATTCAATGGCTTAATTACACTAATGATAACCCAACATTAATATTTATCTTTCTTTCAATCAAGGATAATAGGATAATAGAAAATGATATACCCTGATAAGTAATCTAATTAGATTACAAATTGTTTTATTCAGCATTTTAATGTCTTCTAGACATATTATTTAGGAGTGTTTAAAATTATGAATTATTTTAATTAAAAATTCAATCACAGTTTAAAATATTAAAATATATTTTTCATTTATTTATATATTGTTTTTTAGAAGGAGGAAAATGACATGTACTTTTGGAAAAAAATCTTTGGAATGATAAATGTACTAGAACAAATATAAATAAATAAATGAATAAATAAATGAATAAATAAATAAACCAACTTCTTCCCTCCTCAAATTTAATTAGTATTTGTAAAATCAAAAACAAAACCAATGAAAACTAAAAACACAAATACATTTAGTACAAATTTAGTCACTTTTTTTTTGTAAAGAGAGTAAGGTAATGAGCATTGTCTTGTGGGAAGCATTAATTGAATAAATTGTATGCAATAAAGTATATGGAAAGAAATATATATACATCTATGTGCAATTTCTCTTTATTTTGACTAAAATTCACATTTTTATTTCTGTAAATTTTTATCAGAATAATTTCATAGGTTCACAATTATAAAATTCCATTTACTCAGATATTTAGTGACTGTACCATCATAAAATACCTTAAAAATCATTATGTTTACTTTCTACTAAAAACAAGACATATTAATCAGAACCTAATAATTAAAACTTTGCTATGCTAAAGTTTAAAGCAGTGGTTCTCACTGTTTCTCACTTGCTCTCACTCATTTGTTCTCACAAATGTCCCCTAGTTACCCCCAAGGGGACACCTGACAATGTTTGGAGATGTTTTTGGTTGTCACAACTGCAACAGGGGTGCTACTGGCATCTAGTGGGTAGAGACCAGAGATGCTGCTAAACATCCTACAATTCACAAAACAGCCCCACAGCAAAGAATCACCAGCCCAATATGTTGATAGTGCCAAGTTGAGAAACCCTGGTTTAAAGATAAAGGTAAATCAAAACAAAAAGTATTTTTAAATGCCTATTTCCTCAAGACAGGACACATTCAGTCTAACTACTCAGAACTTCTGCATCTGCATAAACAATACAGGATAATGAGGGCTAATTTTCATAATGGTGTGTCTGAGCTCACTTTTTAAATCTCTGAGATGGGGACAGTAAAAATGCCTATCTCAGTGGACTGCTGTGAAGACTGAATAGAGTATTTTTAAACTGTAATACAAATAGTTTGTTATTGATATTAATACAATAACAAAAAGGTTCTCATACAAATAATTGATTTTGTTACATGTATTCTACTTAAAAAGGTGGGGAAAGAACTAACTTATTTTTTCATATATTTATGCTTAACCTATGAGAATTGAAATATATATATATTTTTTGAATACTTTTTTAAAATTTTATTTTATTTATTTTTTTATACAGCAGGTTCTTATTAGTTACCTATTTTATACATCAGTGTATACATGTCAATCCCAATCTCCCAATTCATCACACCACCACCACCACCCTCCCCCCTTGCTGTCCATACGTTTGTTCTCTACATCTGTGTCTCTATTTAAAAGGGTTGATAATTAAGTTAACCTGAAAATTTTTTATCATTGATAATGATACGGCATTAATAATATCAGCAACTCCATCCGTCTATCTCATTTCACGTTCACAACATATGAAGGCAGGCATTATTATCCCTGTCTTCTAGATGAAGAAATGGTGCCATTGGTAAGCTAATTCACCTAGTATCACACAACATTAAGCGGAAGGAGGGAGTCTCCCAGGTTTGTCCTTAGTCCTTGACCAAACTCAAACATAACAGTTCTCTCTCTGGACAACTCAATTTATCAAAGTATTGGAAACATTTTGTTTCTGTGGGATTTCATTGGTAAAGCAAATTAAATGAAACGGATGACCACCATACATTTTGTTGAAAAGAAAGCTCTCTTTCCAGTAAAGCCTCCCAATCTAGAGGCCAAGGACCCATGGAGTAGGGGACTATGGAGTTATGGGGAAGAGTCTTTTATATTTATATAATTAATAATATTTATATTTATATAATTAATATTATAATTATATTATATATAATTATAATATTAATAATAAATAATATAGTATTATAATATTATATTATGATAATAAATAATATTAATATTATTGATAAATATATAATAAATATATTTATATAATTAATAATATTTATATTATAGGAATTTTTTATATTTCAAACATCATCTACATATTAAAAAAATAATGTATCTTGCTTATATATTATTGCTTTTCAAATGTATGTACTTATAGTGGGATAATTAAAAAGCAAATTAACTTTTAAAAACATTGTTAATTTTATTATAGTCTTTGATAATTGTATTTTAATTCAATATCGTTATTTTTTCCTTTTATTGTCATTAATAAAGTAATGCTACTATGTAGTTAAAGAATCTCCAGAGGAGAAAATCAAATTGAATTCTTTTCTCTTTACAGTGAAATCTTGAGTTATAAATCTAAATGGTACACAGGACCGACTAATTATTCACACATATCACTTACATAATTAAATGTTATTAATACACTTAAAATTTATGACAAATTATTTTTAAGGTTATAAAATCTATGATTGGAATTATTTTAAGGTTCTAAGACATAGATTGCTCTTTGATAACTAGACAAGCTGTAATTTATGAATCCTCTCAGCAAATGTTCCCTTACCTAATGATTTGTCAAACGGTATTTAAGTTTGTCTATCTTCGTAAGCTATGTGAGGGCAGCGGTTTTGACTGTTTCAATAATTGCTGAATCACAGTGCCTACAACAAAGTTTAGCCCATAGTAGGTGCTCAGTAAGCATCTGCTGAATATCTAACCAACTAAATGAATCCAAAGTTTTACTAGTCTCCTAGGTGAAAGTACTCTCTCCTTTTTCTGAAATCCAATCACACTTCTCTTTTGGATGTATTTCTCTTTCTATACTCTAGAAGAGTTTAGATAGCATTGACACCATTTGTTCCCTGAAAGCTTAGTCAGATTCCCCTATGAAACAATCTGGATTCAACCACTCCTCTTCCCTCCTTTTCCCTCCCCTTTCCTCCTCCTCCTCCTCGTCTTTGTCTTCTCCTCCTCCCCACCGGACCTTCCCCTGGTCTTTACTCTTCTTACTTTCTGATAACACTCTCTATATTTTTTATTTTAATTGGTTGGTCTCAATTTTCTTGTTTTGTACCTGATATTAGTGGGAAAGCTTTGAGTTTATCACCATTAAGTATGATGTTAGCTGTTGGTTTTTTGTAAATATTCCTTATCAAGTTGAAGCAGTTATCCTCTATTCCTAGTTTACTGAGAATTTTATATAGTTTTTATAGGAAAAGTAAGATAAATACTTGATTATATCCCTATATTTATCAATTTTCAAAATAATTACTTGCTAGCATTCTCCAAACATGACAATTTTAATTATAATTATAAATTCATAAATTTTAACATTTCTGATGTGTTTCAATTAATAGTAGTTATTATTTTTGTTAATATAGTTTTGTTAATTGTTCAAATTGTACTATCTCTGAATAACAAGAACTTCTTCAAACTGGTTCCTGAATTTTTCTGATGTGAGCAAAATAGTCATTGATAGCTTTCTTGTCTTTTGCCTATTCCAGACCTGGAATCAAACATTTCTCTAAGGACCCTTTCCGGGAAATGGTATTTAGAGACCTCATTCTGGATACAAGAGGTATTTATTGCTACTGGGTTGGTCACTGTTCTAGGAAGTTTTGGGCAACAGAACTCAGTGTCATAAATTCCTTGAACTCTCAAGGAAGCAGACCCTCTGGAAGATGGAGTTAGCAAGCAGAAGTTCCTATGGACTAAAAAAAAATGTGGACGGGGAGAGGAACAAAGTCTAACTGGACAGAGGGAAAGGGTTAAGATATCTAGAGGACATCTAGAGCTAGAATAATCTTTCAACAATCAAGTTGGGCCAAGAGGGCCAGGCCTTTATACTCCCTCAGAATTTTTTTAAAGAGGAAAAATATATCATGAATTCATAGTGATATTGCCAACTCAGAGTTAAGTTGTTTTACTTTTGTATCTCTTTTCTCTTACATCAAAAATCTTGATACCTAACAGTATTGATAATTGCTTTTACACTATAATACAATTTAACATAATATTATATATTACATCTGACAATACAATTAATAAAAACAGATTTATTTGTAGTTTTAATGTCTTAAGGGTATATCCCACTAAGGTATACAGTCAAATACTGTGTATTTAAAATCACTTGAAATAGGTTCTCTCTGCATGGTTTTGCCACTGACTCAGTCCCAATTTAGGTTAATTTGTTGATTCAGACATTGAGTTTTTAGAGATTGCTCCCTTTTCCATTTTTATTTAATTTTGCTTTGTAATTGTAACCCATCTATATGATTCCAGGGTCAGACTTCCAATATAAAGTACACTTAAAGAGGTCTGTCCATCCTTGTTCCTTTCATGCTATTCCCTTTTCATCCCTATGAATAACCACTAAACAACAACAACAACACAAAAAAGGCTTAATTTATCCTTTCACTTTTAAAAGAAAATATGCAGTATTTATTTATATTTACATTCTCCCCCTTCTTAGCTAAATAGTGACATATATTATTTACTTTTTTTCCACCTTGCTACTTTCACTTAACAATATTGCCTGAGATCATTCCATAGCAAAATATAGAAATTAAAAAAAATAACTACATGGTACAACATTTTACCGCACTTCATTTAACCAGTCCACTATTGATAGATATTTGAGTTGTTGCCACTCTTTTTTACTATTACAAGTAGCAATGCAATAGCCTTCTGCATATCTTTTCATATTTGTCAACGCGGTAGAGATGGGTTTGCAGGATCTAAGAGTAAGTGTATAAGTAAACATAGTAAAATTCTCCTCCATAGCAGTTGTACAATTTGCATTCACAACAAGATATGAAAGTGTCTGTTTTCCCACAACCTTTCTCTTAGAGTATTGAATTAGTTGTCTACTGCTATGTAACAAATTACAACAAATTTAGTAGATTAAAGCAATACAAATTTATTACCTTACAGTTCTGGAAATCAAAAGTCAAAAAAATAGGTCTCCCTGGGCTAAAATGAAGGCGTCAGCAGGTGTTTTCCTTCTGGAGGCTCTAGGGCAGAAACTGTTTCCTTGCCATTTCTCTGTTCTAGAGGCAACCCACATTCCTTGGCTTGTGGCCCCCTCTTGTCCTCAAAGCCAACAACCGCATCACTCTGACCTCTGCTTTGATTGTCACATCTTCTCCTCTGATTGACTCTCCTGTCTCTCCTCTTCATTGGTAAGGACCTTTGTGATAATAACATTAAGCCTATCTGGATAATCCGGGATAATCTCCATGTCTCACAATACTTAGTTTAAATCATACCTGCAAAGTACCTTTCCCCATGCAAACTTCTGGGGATTAGGATGAAGATATCTTTGAGGGCTATTATTCTGCCTGCTACAAACATGTTACCAATCTTTTGGATTTTTGACAATCTTATTGATAATAAAAGTAATCTCAATTAATTTTAATTAACTTTTTTATTGTGAGTGAATTTGAACATGGTTTTCTATATTCTGTGCTCTTTGCATTTCTTTTCCTGTGAACTGTTTATAATCGCTTGCCTATTTTTATAGCTGGTCTCTTTGCTTCCCTTTAAAAATCTTTGGATCTTTGTAGAATTTGATTCTATTCAATTTGGAACAGATTCTGTTTTCCCTTTTTCTATATAGATATTCAGTTATCCCAATGCCGCTTACTGAGAAGCCCATATTTTCCCCACTGATGCATATGCCTCTTTTTTCATATACTAAATTTCCACACATAATTTGATCTATATCTAGATTTTTAATTGTTTCATTTTAGATATTTTCTTTTAAACTTTCATAATGTCTCTTATTAATATAAGAATTACTTGTCCTTGGAAAACTTTCAACCAACAACATTAAAGTCAATGACTGAAATGAAAGTATTTATTATGCGTTCCTATGCTTTTCCCCACTAGAATTTGAGGTGGTTGGGTATTATATTACCCACTTTTATTTCCCTGGTCTCTAGCAGTGTTCCTTGTACATTAAGGATAATCAATAAATCATTATTAAAAATGTATAAATGAAAATGTTGGATAGTAAATCTCTGCTAGAATACTTTATGCTTAGCTAGCAATGATGTGTTTGCTATCTAAATGTAGCAGACCTTATTTGATCCAGTGAGGACTCTGAGTGCTAGGCATACAAGGTATTTCTTACCACTACTTTACAAATGAGTCAGAAAAGCTTAAGTTACCTTCTCAAGGTCACAAAGCAAAAAGTAGAACTGGAACTGGAATTAAGTCTTCTGACTTCAAATTTAATGTTCTTTGCATTAGAGAATACACTCTTGCCCTTGATTTCATTCCTCTTTATTTCTCTTACAATTCTAAAACAACAGTCCTCCAAGAGATGTACATGTTACTAAGATCTAAACCTGATTACAATGAAATGAACCAATTATTCTCCACCAAAAGGAATGCATGACAGCCAAAATAACATTTTCAAATGATCAGTTTTAAACATTATTCTGAGGGTGTTAATATTAATTACATGTTTAAAGGTGATACTAAATAATAAAAGTACTTTTTGTTCAACATTTTAATGTTTAAATGTCTTTTACTATTTTTATACTTTATTTTTTACTAAAAGATTATGAAGACTATTTTTTTATTAATTTTTAAAATTTATATATAAATCTGTATGTTCAGATACACCACAAGGCTATACATAAAAGAAGCCCAGGGAATGGCAATGCTGAGTTTCTAAGTACAATTAACAGGACAAAAAAGAATGAATGAGAAGAAATATAGTGAGTTTTCCTTATTTTGGGATTCTTGGTTCATTGTTTCCAGTGATATAGGAGGAAAGAAAATAAAATAGATAGGACAAAAAACATACTAAATTATTATAACAATGTAGTTGAAATCCACTATGTTCTCACATTTAAAAAGTATAAGTTGTGTTTAGCAAAGCTGCTCCAATAATATGGTATCATATTTTAGATTTTTAGACAATACATTAACTGATTAACTTAAGAGCATAAATTTTGCATCTGAACTCTCTGGTTCTTCTTGAATGATTTACTGTAATATTTGTAATTTAAATCAGTTTCATTGTGATTATATTTAAAATCATCATAGACACTAATAAATTGCCATATACATTTTAACTGTTACTTATAGATCTATCATTTAAATATGTATTATGTAAGCTAAAATACATTTGCATTTAATAAATGAACATTCTGAATCTAGATGGGATGCTCATTTCCAGAATTAAGGTTCCTAAGGGAGAAAACAAAATGTCTGCTTGTGGAAGCTAAGCATAATGCTGTGTAATCGATTGGTTCACTTAAAGGCAGCAACCATGCTCCCTTCGATGACAGATTAAGTAAATATGAGAGTAGACAGCACAAACATTATGGGTATTATACAGCATATTGTAGTAAAGACTATGAAAATTGGTCATGCTCTAGAGCAAGTAATATGGATGAAAGTGTTTTAAGAGCAATGTATTCATAAAGAAATTGAGGAAAATGATTATATTACATAAGTGGTGAATAAATAGTGACATATAGGGTAAATTAAAACCAAAACAGTCTTTAGGCTTTTCCAGAAGCAGAAAGGAGCTCCAGACTTTTTTTTTTTTTTTTTTTTATAATTTTTTTATTGAGATAGAATTCACATGCCATAGAATTCACCCTGTTAAAGTGTGTAAGTCAGTGGTTTTTTTTTTTTTTTTTTTTTTTTGGCAGTGATGGTTTGTTTGTTTTGTTTTTTTTTAAATTTATTTATTTATGGCTGTGTTGGGTCTTCGTTTCTGTGCCAGGGCTTTCTCCAGTTGTGGCAAGCGGGGGCCACTCTTCATCGCGGTGCACGGGCCTCTCACTATCGCGGCCTCTCTTGTTGCGGAGCACAGGCTCCAGACACGCAGACTCAGCAATTGTGGCTCACGGGCCCAGTTGCTCCGCGGCATGTGGGATCCTCCCAGACCAGGGCTCGAACCCGTGTCCCCTGCATTGGCAGGCAGATTCTCAACCACTGCGCCACCAGGGAAGCCCCAGACTTTTAAAAATAGCCAAAGGTATCATATAGGTTTATTCTTTATGCAAAGAAAAATCTCCATTTGCACATGCATGGAAAAATCCAAAGTGAACAAGAAGAAACTTTAAACCCTAAAAATTTACAACAGAGCGGCAAAAATGATGCAACTGATCACTAACACTAAGCAAATGATTTATAGATCAGATGAGCAGGATAGCCTCTTAGCCTTTCTTAACTGTATAAAACAGCATTGAAACTTCAGGACCCGTAAGAGTGTGCTTCCACATTGCCAGCTGCCCTAGGGGTAGATTTCTGTGTTAAATCACACCAGGAAGACAATGACTGTACACATTCACCAGCTTGACTAACAAAGCTAGTAGGGACAGCCACTGTAGGAGTGGCTTCTGCTTAAGGGCTACAAAGAAGAGACTGCTGTCAATAGCAGCCTTTTTCTCCTCTGATCTTACTGAACCCCACCAGTGATCTTCACTAGTTCCTTCTCTCCCTACGACTGTAAAGTTAAAAAACGAGGACATGTCTAATATAACACAAAGAATGACGCTGTACTTGGGTCATACTCATTACACATGCTTTGGTTAAAATCAGTACCCTTAATAAGCATTTGGTGAACTTTCAAGTAATTTGAATCTATTCCCAATGTGACCACTGATTTACTAATCCAGCTTTCCAACCTGCAAGAAGGGGCCAATACCTCGATCCCCTTTCTTAACAAAGATGTGATAAGAACAAATGCTTTCAGCTATTTGGAAAAATGAAACACTACAGAAATGAAGGTGTTCTAGCTGCAACTGAAAGATCCACCGGACCATCATCCTAGCGCCAGTCTGTGAGAATGAACAGACATGAATTTGAACCCAAAGCTGTCATCAATAGCAGGTGACATGACACAATATGAAAGGCTGAAGGTTGTACTTCGTTTCCTTTCTATCTATGATAACTATGTTCCTTATCAAAGTGAATACCAACTCCTACTGCTCATTAAGGCTGTCATGTTTTTCACAGTCTCATCTGCCTTATAATTGAAATTCTTATTTTAACAGTATTATCTTAATGTTATTGCTAGCTGTGGAATGTCTTGTGAAGACTGCAGCATTAAAGTTAATTTGGCCCTACATCTTTGGTAACGGATACAGTCTGGAATATAATAAACTCTGGATACGCATACTTGGACTGAAATATGTCAAGGTTACTTCCCCAATTATTATAGTTTATCATAGGTGGCCCTTAAAATGGTTGGTTATCATTTCTCACATCTGATTAATCTCATATTGCTTATGGTCTTTTTTGTTAGAGTGGCAAAAATAAGAATTCCTAATGATGTGAAGTTTCTTTTTCTTTTTTTTTCATTCTTAATTAAAACCGGTTATGTACTTCAGTTGAGCTTCCCAGTGAGAAAAATTAGATCAGTATTATAATAAGAATTAAGAAAGTACTCCTAGGATTATAGTCAATGTATAATTTAAAAATTATAATGCAGTAAATAAAAAAATAGATCAAATGACCTATATTGTTAACTTAAGTAGCACCTTCCATTAAGCAGACCTGCAATTCTTATAATTTAATGTCTATACAGTACTACCAAAGAAACTATATATACAATATGCTAATAAAGTAAAACAATCTCACTTAATGAGTTTTTATTCCCATTCAGCTGTGATGATTTCCCATAGCTTATGAAATAAATGCTTGGAATAATATACCTAGCAAATACTTTACACTTTACATATAAATAGGTCAAACCAAAAGACTGATAAAACCTTAGAGATAAATACTAGAAATTAATTTTAAAAATTTAAACATTTAAAAAGAGTTATTTTTGATACTAATATGATAACTCAAGAGCACTGAGATTCAATTAAAATTTAATCTTTGGTGCCTGGGATTTGCTTCAAAATAACCACTTGTGGAGCTGGGGGAAAAGGGGGATAGAGATGAAACAAGATTGGCCATGAGCCACCAACTGCTAAAGCTGGGAATAGAATTCATTTTTCTATTTCTACATATGCTTAAATTTTTTCATTATAAAAGTTAAAAATTAATCTTTGATATTAATATTTTATTTCTTATTTAATGGTGTTATGTCACTAAAGAGGGCCTCATAGGAAGCTGGAAAAATACAATGGTATTATGAAAATAGTTTTCCAAAGTTACATTTCTGGATTCCTATTTTATAGGCATATATTAGATATCCCCTACTCCCAGTCTTTTATTTTAGAATATCCTTTAGTTGATGTCTATGCATATATATCTATGGAAAAAATTAATATTTGAGGATATGGATACCTATAAATGGATAGGCAGGCTCTATCTATATTGAAAAGAAGTTTAGGTATCCTCAAAACCAAATACAACAATGATATACCACCATACACATATTAGAGTAACAAAACAAAATTCAAAAAGTCAACAATACCTAGTAAGAATGCAAAGCAACTGAAACTTTTAGATGTTGTTGATGGGAATACAAAGTGGTACAGCCACTTTGGAAAATTGTTAAAGTTAAATATACTTTTATGTTATGACCCAACAATTTTACTGATAGATATTTACCCAGGAGAAATAAAAACATATTTCCATATCAAGACCTATATGAAAGTGTTAATGGCAGCTTTATTCACAATAGTTCCAGACTGGAAATAATCCAGATGTCCATCACCTGGTGACTGGACAAATAAATTGTGTGCATCCATACAATGGAATGCTATTCAGCAACAGAACAAACTACTGACACCTACAATGACATAGATGGATCTTGAAAGCATTATGCCAAGTGAAAGAAGTCAGACATCAAAGGCTACATAGTATGTGGTTCCATTTATCTGACCTTCCAGAAAAGGCAAAACTATAAGGAAACCATCAGATCAGTTGTTGCCAGGGGTTTAGGGAAGAGGGATGGAATTGACTGCAGAAGGGCATGAGGGAACTCATTCTCTATCTAGACTGAGGTGGTCACTACATGACTGTGTACATTTGCTAGAACTTACAGAGTATGGATGAGGCTTAGGTTTATAATATACTTTCTTGTATTTTCCAAAGTTTCTATAATTAGAATGTTTTAATTTTCTAATCAGAGAGAGAAACTAACATTATATAAAATTAATAACTGATGGTATGACGTCTGTATTGCCTTGATAATTCAAGAATACATAGAAAAATAGTTAAATAATATGTCATTAAGTCAACCACATTTTCTCTCAGTACTTAATAAAAACTGTGCCTACGCATTTATACATGCATTTATGTACTCATACACTTACACTTCATTCAATACAGCGGGAGACTGGAGGTATGCAGTTAATCAAATGTTATGATGGAAAGAGTGATCTTATACTAATCTCATTACAATAAAATTTCTTTTATTACTAATTATACTAAAATTAAACTTTCTTTAATGAATCAAAAGTATTATGGGATCTCATTGTGCTTCAGGTTTATTATCATGTGCGTGAGCTATTATAATGTATGAGAGCATGTGGAGTAACAGAACTAATCTGGGAGAGAAAGAAAGGAGCAGCAGGGGCAGAGGAGAAGGGGATAACAGAAGGGGTGGGGAAACTGATGTCATTCTCCACAGTAGGCGCTAAGATAGTCTAGAGCACTGATTGTATCAGAAACACCTTTGTGTTGTCTGGAGTGCCTACTATAGCGCATGGCACGTTTTCTTGTTATTTTCTTTCCCAATAAATGGGATCATCAAAAGGTGATGTACTTTTAATAAAATGTTCTATGGAACTTCTTGAAATTCAATTTATATAAAGTAAAATTACTCTATTTTGAAAATGTACTTCCTAAAAGTTCCCCAAAACATACACACAGAAGTCATAATGTATCATTTCAAAGAGAGATTCAAGGACCACATATACAATACACACTTCAAAAATTCATATAATTTTGAAAGTGAATATTCTAACAAGAAGTTATAGGCAAAAAACTTAGGTAGGGTATGTGTGAGAGCAATGGGCAGGCATATGAGAAATCTCTGTACCTTCTTAATTTTGCTGTGAACCTAAAAGTGCTCTAAAAAAGTAAAATCTTGAAAAAAGGTACGTAGGCTTAATAATACTCAATATTTACTCACATTTACTCACATAGAGTACATAAATCATTTACACTTACTTTTCCCCTGTGTGAAGATACATGTGTACACGTGGACAACATAGTCTTTAAATACCATTTTCCAATTTGGTCACCAAAAGATTTTGTCTGTTCACTCAAAATCACCATCTTCAAAAAAAAAAAAAAATCACCATCTTCTCTAAACAAAGTTGTTTTTCGTTTTTTGATTTTTAATTCTGGGCCATTGTGTGTGTGTTTCAGTGCATTAAAGTGAAGTAAGGAAGTTGTAATATTGGATGATTAGAACACATATCTACTTAATTGTTAATGATCAATAAAAAGGCAAAACCAGGCAGCCCTAATAACTCAAATCTCTTTAAGATCTTGAGCACTGAATTTCCACCTCACTCCTAATTAACTGTTATTCACAAGAGTAGGGACTGTGCTCCTATATTAATTTCTGTATTCTCAATGCTTGACATAAAGGAAGTACGCAATAAATGTTAGATTAGTAAATAAATAAGGAGTTAACTAATTAATTAATCTCAACTCTCTACCCCTTGAGCATCCATAACGTCAGCCACAGCCCTTTACCTGCCTTCCCTATCGAACTCCTGGCTCCCACCCCCAGCAAATTTAAAAGAGGCTCTCTTACTGGTATCCCAGCATCTCTCATTAACTTGATTATCTTTATTCATCTTGCCAGTATCTAACCCTGAGTGAACCCTACTAGGTGCTTTCCTCATTTCTTTTTTTTTTTTAAGAAATTCACGTTCTTTTTTATTTATTTATTTATTTATTTATTTATGACTGTGTTGAGTCTTCGTTTGTGTGCGAGGGCTTTCTCTAGTTGCAGCAAGTGGGGACCACTCTTCATCGCGGTGCGCGGGCCTCTCACCATCGCGGCCTCTCTTGTTGCGGAGCACAGGCTCCAGACACGCAGGCTCAGTAATTGTGGCTCACGGGCCCAGTTGCTCCGTGGCATGTGGGATCCTCCCAGACCAGGGCTCGAACCCATGTCCCCTGCATTGGCAGGCAGATTCTCAACCACTGCGCCACCAGGGAAGCCCAGCTTTCCTCATTTCTGATCCTAGTTTTAAGACAAAGTCCTTGTCCTTACTAAAATTCATGCTAAGTTCCTTTGGGTTTTCATTGCTGCTTAGCAATCCTTTTTGTCACCTTAAGATAAGGTTTTTCGTTCATCTCTTCCTTTATTCAAATGTTCTTTCTTTTTTTTTCAGACCAGAAGAATTTGTTGAATTCTACCAGATAGGCAACTTCTTCTAGGACAAGTGAACAGCAGAAACAAGGATAGAGGCAAGGGATGTTGGGTAGGGATCAGGTTATTGGGGTGAGAGGGCAAGAAAGATGGAATAAGAAAGGAAAGGACTGTAGGATATGGTACAGTATGCAGAGGAATTTGAATTTTCACTGTAAGAGATGAGGATCCATTGGGGAATTTTGAGAAGGGTGATACACACATATCTGCACCCTAGAAAGATCACTTTGGTAGCAATGTGGAAAAAAGCCTGGAGGAGGGAGGTAGACAGAGGCAGGGAGACCAGTAAGGAGGGTAATACAGTAAGATCAGGAAAAAAAGACCTTGAGGCTTGAAATCAGAAAAGTAGTAGTGAGGATGAATTTAAGATATATTTACATTGTAGAAATGACAGGGCTCAATGACTGATAGAATATGGAGAACAGAGTAGAAGGAGAAATCTTGGATAACTCCCAGTTTCCTGTCTTAACCAACTATCATAGCCTTTCCAACAAGTGTTCTACATCTCTTCTGTTATTCTTAAGTCTCCACCTTACACCCTCAGCTCACGCTAGTCAGGTAACCTTACTTCTAATAGTACCATAAAAAATAAGAACATCAAAAGGTAAACTATCACATGGAACTGCTCAAAATTCCCTTTAATCTTTACTCATCATTTTCTTATCCTCTCTTATCTTTCCAAAATTAATCCTTATACTTGTCTCCTTGGTCCTCTCTCTGCTTTTCCCTCTCCTCTATCCTAACCTACATTTTTTTCCACATCAGTAATTCTTCTCCCAGAGGAACTTCTCTTGAACCTGCCAGTTTCTTAAACTACTGTCTCATTTCCTTCCTTCCTTATGACATTATCAATTTCAAAACAGCAGTCCACCTTGTTGCACCCATGTTCTCATCTTCAACCTAGTCTTTATGGTCTTGTTTCTGCCCTTCAATAGAAACTACTTCCTCAAAAGTCGCCAATGACTACACAATCACCAAATTCCATCTCTTCTCCCTAGTTCTCAGCTTCACTGACTGCTTATGAAATGGATGGCATCATTTGTCACTTCATCCTTTTTGGCATGCCTTCTTTTTCTAAATTCTAATGGTCTTAAACATCTCAATTTGCTTCTTTCCCGTTCTGTCATTTGATACTTTCTTTCCTCCACTAGGCCTCCAACATTTTAATTGTAGCAATTTCCAGAGATTCTTTGTTTCTCTTTTCTCTTCTCACACCCATGACTTCTAGCATGTATGAGGAACTCGCAGCATTCTGGTCCTTCCCTCTCTGTGCCCCAGACTCCATTTCCATATTTAATCAGCTATTTAGTTCTGTAAATTCTGCCTCTTCCTAGTTTTCAATATGTTTGCTCCTTTACGTTTTGACAGCCACTAGTTCAGGGCTTAAGTGGCCAGCTTGTTTCTCCATCTCAATTACTCTTCAAAACAATTAATGATACAGAATGCTGCCAAGTAGACATTTTCTAAAACCAATAGCAAAATTCTGCTCAAAAAATTTCTGTGTGGTCCTTAGCATCTCATTAAAATTGACTTCCATAATATGTTCCAACATCTACCTTGAACGCCACAATTTCTTCCTCATTCAGCTAATCCTGCCTTTCTACCGTTTCACACACATACAACACTCTTTTCTGTCTCCTGTCTTTTACTCATATTGCTCCCTCAACTTGGCATGTCTCTTTACTCTTCCCCTATCTCAACTCTACTCCTTCCTCTACCTACTGACATTTCATCTATCTTTAAAGGCCAAGAACTACTATAATTTTTCATGAAACATTCAACAATATACGGAGTTTTAAATTTTTTTCTCTCCTTTGTGTTTTTTGTCCCTTTTTTATGGAAAGCTTTTTATTCTAGGTATAGAAAAATATTCATATTTCTTAAAAACACAAGTTTGAAATTTTTGTTGACTACATAATCCATTCACTTAATTCAAAGTTCACAAAATATAAAATAATGCATTACTGTCCCTTAGCCACCCTGAGCATAAAACTCAAAACTGCATGAGTTTTGAGGTGTAGTATGTAGTATTTTTGTTACTCTTTTCTATGTATTCTACAATTTTTTTTTTATTGGAGTATGGTTGCTTTACACTACTGGGCCAGTTTCTGCTGTACAGCACTATTTACAATAGCCAGGTCATGGAAGCAACCTAAATGTCCATCAACAGAGGAATTGATAAAGAAGATGTGGTACATATATACAATGGAATATTAGCCATAAAAAGGAACAAAATTGTGTCATTTGCAGAGACGTGGATGGACGTAGAGACTGTCCTACAGAGTGAAGTGAGTCAGAAAGAGAAAAACAAATATTGTATAATATCACTTATATGTGGAATCCAGAAAATGGTACAGATTAACTTATTTGCAAAGCAGAAAGAGAGACACAGATATAGAGAACAAACTTATGGATACCAAGGGGGTAAGGGAGGGTGGCATGAACTGGGGGATTCGGATTGACATATATACTCTACTATGTATAAAACAGATAACTAATGAGAACCTACTGTATAGCACAGGGAACTCTACTCGGTGCTCTGTGATGACCTAAATGGGAAGGAAATCCAAAAAAGAGGGGATATATGTATATGTATAGCTGATTCACTTTGCTATACAGCATAAACTGTTTTTTGTCCTTTTAGCATTAATCACATTGTATATACATATATATGTACATATATATAACATATAAGAGGTACTTCTGCATCTTATCTTTCCCATTAGTGTATAAATTCCTGGAAGGTAGAGACAGTATCTTTTCCATATCCATCTGTACTGAGTTGCACATAGTAATTTTGGTAAATATTTGTTGAATAAATTTATTATAGTATAGAATTTCTTTCTAAGATTGACTTTCTATTATGAGACATGGAAAAATAAAATTGGGTTATTTTTGCTTTTGTTTCCTAAAATGTGTTAGAGATGAGAAAGTCCTTAAGAAATAACGACCCTTTCTCCATGAAAAATTGCATATAAACTATCTATTTGAAGTCTACTCTATTTTTATATGCCATTAATGGTTAATCCTGTGCCTTTCTTCATGAACCAAAAATTAAATGAGACTTAAAATAAATATGAACAAAATTATAAGATATAAATATGAACAAAGATCTCTGGTATGAAAAATGTAAAACTGTAATCCTTGATTAAAAAGAAAATGTATATTAAGATTTAAGGTAAATTTTCAGATTTAATACCCTAAATTTTGACCTGGTTGCTATTTTATTTTCTAAGAAAGCAAAGTATGAGAACGTATGAAAATATTTACTTAGCTAAAGTATAACATTATTGGTTTCTTAGATTCTACATATAAAATATCTAGCACTACACTTCCAATATCTGGGATTATACTTATAAGATTTCTATTTGATGTAACAGCATTTTATAGAATTCTTACAGTCAGTTATTCCATTGAGGATATGAACTTGATCAGATTATCTACTAATGCATGTAATGGAAAGAAAGAAGAAATATAAGTTAAATTAGTAACTGATTTTACATGAAATGTAAGCAGAAAATATATTAAACAGAGGCATAAATTTAGTGTAATAACAACTGCCATAGGGAACTATAGCCTAATAAAATATTTAAACAAAAATCAGAAAATAAAACTGCACACAATCAGACACACAACAAATCCCTCAAGACAATCTAAAAAGTTAGAAAAATGAGCCAAAAATATAGCTAGCTCTTTGTTATTGTTACTGAATAACCAGTACTAATTAAGATATTAATATTAGTTTTATGTTAATATATTAAACATTAATATTTTAACACATATACAAGGAATGAGTGTTGAAAGTGTTTGACAGTATTCAAAAATACCCTTGAATACTGTGTGTTCTTGGTTGCAGCAGATATAATCTGCCCACAGTTTTTTTTGGATGGGTCCAATATACTATCTGTTTTACCTGAGAGTAGGTAAAGGATAAGGATGGGGAGTGGGGCTGGAAATTCAGTCTTTTTTACTCAGAGCTGGAACACTGCACTCAAGAATTGCTAAAGTGTATTTATGACTTTCCAACAAATGATATTGTAGCCTACTTTACACAGCCACTTCTTATCTGCAAGACTGCTATATAAAAATAATTTATGCTAGCATTGCTTCAACTATGATACGACAGTATCCTTAAGTAAAGTATCATTCTGCTGAATGACAGCCAATATGAATATAGGTGACCAGGGTTATGAGCCTTTTGTATTTGTAAATGTTTCTGTTTATCATTATCAGACACCGTGAGGTGAAACTGGGCTTACGTTTTCGTTGTTGTTTATTTTCCTTTATATTCTTCTGCATCATAGTTTATATTCATTTTAAGTGATTTAAGATGATAACCATAAAGTTTTAATAGCTCAATGAAAACTTCCATTTATAAAATTTTAATTTTGAAAGTGCATAAAAAATATAAATACATATCTTTAGCTTTGAACTCAGTGAATTCTGAACGAAAGATGTTAGCAGTACTTTACTTACAAGTACAGTTAACCTAAGGCATTTATAAAACTAGGTATTAAGAATATAAACAGATGACTTTTCTCATGCCTAAACATATTGTGACTTCTGCTTATATCAATTTAGAACCATGCAGATTCCAGTAATTTAAGTATTATATTATATTCATCCCATGTTAATGGGTCCTATTCTTATCATGTTAATTCTGAAGAATCAATCATCTTTAATTCTTAATTCATGCTCCATTCAATCATGAAATCCATTATAATTTTGTTATAATTCCAAATCTTATATTCCTAAAAAATTTTTTGAAAACATTTTCTGCTAAACGGTCTTGGTGAAGAGAAGTCTTTTTATAATTTTAAAAGAAAGATAAAGAAAATTCTAAATGCACCTGGGGAATCCATATCCTTCCCTACTTCAAGAACCAAAAATGTACCTATAAAAATCTCCAATTTTTTCTAAATAATTTTCTTAAAATAAGAAAGCCTTTTGTCTTCTAAAGCATTTGTTATGAGAAATGTGAGAAGATGTGACCTTAACAGTCTACTTCTCTCTACTACCAACTGAAAATCATCTTCTTTGAGGCAAACGGCTCCTGTGGCCTATGGGTAGTTATGTGCAAACAGGGCTTGGGTCCTATAAAAGCTCTGGTTGAGGGAACTCCTGCCGAACGCTACCCTCTTTGAACTGGGGAAGTGCACAGAAATTAGCATCAAGACCCAGGGTATGAATTTTACAGAGACATGGTCTAGAGAGCTCTGTAAATACCAAGAGGAAGGTCAGTATAATCCCTAACAGAGTATCCTTGGGCTCTCTGGTGCCTAAGAGGCTAAGAAAAAACATAATAGGTATTCCAAGTCCTCCTTGTTCTTGAGCCTTAGGGAGTACAAAAAGATTAGTAGGAAATTTGTGGCTTGACTGTTTCTATACCACTAACCATTTACAAGTAGGGAGAACCGTCCCACCCCTGTTGCCTTCCACCCCCTCAGAGGTTGCCAATACTGGAATCTCAAAGTGGTGATAATGAATATAACAAGCTAATGCCAGGAGAAGAACATCAATCCAAAAAGAAGAGAACCTGCACCCAGGAAAACTGAGCTGCTATTGAAGACTAACTATAATTTAAGTAGGGTCCTCTCACTACAAAATAACCAAATTCTTTTTAAACCATCGCAGTTAGGGAATGTTCCAAGGCAACCAGCCAAAACTGGAAAGGGGAGCAGGGAGCAGCAAGCAAACATGAAAGCAGAGCTGACCTGAGGATAAAAGCTGATATAAGTAACTTACAAGGCAAGAAAGCTGAACTTGAGATCCCTGCACTTTGCCAGGGACCCTGGAAGAAATGATTAAAGAATAATGGCAGGTCTTGGTTTCTAGCAGAAGCAATCCTCTTTGGAGAAAAGCATTGGATATTTAGGCCTCTAGAAAACCACAGATAAAGATCAAAACAAATGCAAGCTCATAAGAATCACTAAATACACCAGGAAATAAGCCACAGTGAATGAAAGCCCACAGAAAGAAACTGATAGATTTAGATTTCCAAGGATTTCAGGTATTAAAATGATTGGATATAAAATTTTAAAAAATATGTTTGGAGTAAAATGTGAGGGAATGAAAACTAGCAAGCAAGAAGAGACTTTCGAAAACTGCTAAGCAGATTTGAAAAGAACCAAACAGAACTTTTAAAAATGAAAAAAATATGTGTTGAGAGATATCTAGTGGCTAGGGTAGACAGCAGATTATATACTACTGAACAAAGAAGTAGCGAACTGTAACAAGGCTCTGAAGAAATAAACCAGAAGAAACACAGAGGGAGGAGATGGAAAACACTAAACTGAGAGATTAAGAGATTTTGAAGGTAGAATGAGAAGATCTGACATCCATCTAATCAGAATCTTAGGAGAACACAGAAAATGGAGGAGAGTAAAACTCAAAGGGATAATAACTGAGAACTTTTAGTAGTAAACAAAGACTTTGAATCCTCAGACCTAGAAAACACAAAATCTTCCAAGAAGGATAAATACAAATAAATTTATGCTTAGGAAAATCATGGTAAAACTGCAGAACACCAAAGACAAAGAGATTTTAAAAGTCATTGGTAAGAAAAGCTAGATTTGCTACAAAAGGATGACAATTATACTGTCAGAAGATTTCTCAGCTGCAACAATGGAAGCCAAAAGCCAGAACAATTTTCATATAAACAAAATGTTTGAGTATGGCACTCCTACTGCAAAGAAACTGGATGCTTGATAATGTGTATTTCCAAAACATTTCTTAGACTGCAAGCAATGGGGATGCTCCAAGGCTTCAGTGAAACTGAAGAGGCAGGCAGGGAGACACAAGCTAAGAGTTTATTCTCAGAAGACATGTGCCAAAGCGATTTCTAAAGATAAATAATAGGAAGATGGAAACATTTCAGAAGGAAGCTCTGAATGCAAAGAACAGTGAGCGAAGAAAATAGTGACTATAAAGGAAAATTTAAACACATATCGATCAGGTAAAACAGCAACAATAATAATGTTTAATTCAAGGGGTGACAAAACTCATAGAACTACAAATAAGATAACTGTGACATATAAGATGAAAACAAGATGTAAATTGTTTTTAGGACCTTTTATTGTTTGGGAAGAGCTCATTATTTTCAGACTGAAACTATGCCTGCTAAAATTTTAAGAGTAATCACCAAAAGAGGAGAAAGAGTGTATAATATGAATATCAGTTGAGGAGAAAAGGAAAGATTGATTTTTAAAAATCTTCAATTCAAGAGAAGGCCAGCAAAGAAGGAAAAGTAATTAAAAATTCAGGATAAATCGAAAGCAAAAGTAATGTCTGAAAATATTACTAAACCAGTTTGATTAGTAGAAAAAAATAGAGAAAATATAACATTTTAATAGCAATATCCAGAAGGGAAATATCTGTAACAGAAAATTACAAACATTTAATAGATGTGATTTATAAATAAGAAGCAAAAAATGTTCCAATAGAAGGATGAAGAAATATACTGAATAAGCTATGAATCATTTCCAAATTTTCTGTGACTAATATAGAATTTCTTGTGTAATCAGATTACTATCAGTAAATGCTATTAAATAGAAGAGGACATGGGAATAATAGCCAATAAAATGAACTAGGAGAAATACAGATGGTTAAAGACAATATGAAAATATTTGATTTTGCTAATAATAAGAAATCTGAAAGAGAATATAACATTTCATATTTCAAATTACCAAAATTGTTTTTTAAATGCTTTAAAAATCATTTTTGACAAAGATGCAGGAAAACAGGAATTCTCATTCTTTGTTAAAGGTAGTTTAAAAAAGAACATTTCTGGAAAGTAAGTAAGCAATATATCTCAAGATCCATGAAAGGTCATAATTTTTGATCTAGCAGTTTACCTTTTATAGGTTAGGATCAAGAGTTATGTACAAACATTAATTAAAGCCTTATTTATAATAGTGTGAAATTAGAATCAAACTAATTGAAAATAAAACAGCCAAATAAATTATGTTATACTACAAAACAACATGGCATTTTAAAATCAAACTTAGAAGTGCAAAATGTTCTTATTATACTACTTGGTGAGAAAAACAGAATGCAAAATCACATATAGAATATACTTTCAATTCTGTAAAAATACATATATGCAAGAGGAAAATATTGCAGGAAGGAAATAAAAGTTCTGGCAATAGATATTTATGAATGGAATACTTTAATTTTGATTATTTCTGCATTTTTTTCTACAATGAGGATTTATTATTTTTATAATCAGAACACTGATAATAAATGTTAATAAAATAATTAAAATATCAAGTATCACAAGACAGCTATAAATCTCTGAAAAATAAGAAACCCAGGAAATCCTCAGTCCAACCATTGAAACTACTGTCCATGAAGATGCCAGGCCAGGAATGAAATGCCAGAGGGGCCACTGGCTGTACCCATCAGCAGAGAACTGGGCTCACGCTGCTCTGGGAGCAAAGCCAACAATGCTCTTAACATGAGAGATGCTCACTGCGTCTGGCCTTGATTTAAACAATGTGCCCGTCACCTTTTTTCTTACGTAGTGTACTAGGCTGAACTGTCGCAATTACTCACGACTGTACGAGCATCTACATAAATGTTAGGTAATTCTATGCTTATAAATAGCTTTACAAGAAAAAATATTCCAGAGATACGTTGGGGCCTAAAATGTATTCTCAATTTGAACTAAAATCAGAGTATTTAAGAATGCTGTGAAAAAGAAATTTCTTGGGCCAATCTGAGATACAAACCCTGCTCTTACTCTACTGGTGACTAAACTGTGATCTTCACCAAGGGTCTTAAGCTCACAGAGCCTCAGTTTCTTCAATAGTAAATAGAACAAACAAAATCTGCTTCGGGTTTTATAAGATTGACCTAGGTTCACATGAGATTGAGACAGTATATGTAAATAAATTTTGAAAAATAGTATCTTAAACTCAATTTAAGCACTTCACTTGTTCCCATGACCTACGAAGCTCAAGTTCAAGCTTGGCATATAAATCCTCTTCTCTATTGTTTGGAAAGCACTCTCTAGTGCATACTTGGTGAACACCTAAGCACTAATTTTGTAGAATATAACCCAATGGTCATCTACATTTTCAAACATTGAAATGTGGATAAATTAATTATGATGAGTAAAAAGGTTAACAGGGCAGTCCAGAATATGTACAATATGCATAAGAGTTTTTGTTCCCTAAAACAGAAATGATGATTGAAAACATTCATGTTAAATACCTGGCAAAATTTCAAGCCCCCAAATATGCAGTCAATATAAGGGTCTAAAACTTAAGGGAAAAAACCTTCACATTTTATATTTTCACCCTATTGTTGGTTTTATTTTTTCCTGTTAAAAAAAAGCCATGCATGCTATTACAGAAAGGACAATACAGATATGCAAAAAGAATAGCCCATATATACTACCCACCTAGATACAACTATTATTAAGAATTTATTAGACCAGATCCTTTTCAATGTTTATCAAAAATTAGATCACAATGTATATACCGTTTTGTAAAATATAATAAATTAACTAACAAATCCTTTAGTTTTGGCCATTAAAGTGGTTTCCAGTTTTTCAATATTAGAGGTAGAAGAATAATTGGTTAAAAAAATTAAAAATAAAAATAGAAACAAAGAATAATATCCCAGCAAAAACTGTCAATGACAATTGAGGACTCATATCAGTTTATAAAACTGCCAACTCCCTCCCTCCTTCCTTCCTACCACTACTCTTCCCCCAAATAACCATGAACAGGGAATGTACATTCTTAACAACATCATCATTTCAACCTAAGGGGCTATAAATTAACTTGTTTGTGATCAAACTGTATGCTATACTTTTCATGTGACACCAGATCTAACAAGCTTAGTCAATCTAAGTCACTTAAGGGGCTCTAGGTTCTTGTACCTCATTTTCTCATGGTTTCTATCAGTTACCTAGGAAAAGCATATATTTTGTTGTTTGAGAGGGTATACTAAGTGAGAATGTGACTATTCCTCTCAATGAGTAAGTACAACAGCCTCAGAAGTTTTAGAGCTATTACAATGCCAGTTAAAGAGAGAAAATCCTGTCTTATTTTCTATTTGGATTTTACAAACACAAAGTCTCTAGAAAGGTTTTCAAAATGAGAACGTTATACTCATAATGACTTTAAAAGCAAAGTCCAGAATCTGACCACTTCTCATCTCTTTTACTGCTATGACCTTGGTCTCGCCTCTCGCCACCATTATATCCCTTGCCTGGATTCCTACAGTAGCCTTGGAACAAGTTTCTCTCCCTCTATTCTTGCCCTAGTAGCAGAAACTTTGGGTTGATTTACACTCCTCCCCCACCGCCACCAGTTACCACGTCAGTTTTCCGCTAACTTCCAATGCCAAAGCCTTAATTTCTTTGCCTGAGGGCTTCCTCTGGCCTTCTGGGAAGTGGCCCTCAACCAGTGATTGGAGGGAGGTGAGGAATTGTCCTGGTGTCTGTAGTCTGACGTGCATTTTACCCTGACTCCCAGAGTTTCCCCGATGGGATTAAGCCCTAGTTGTCCATAGTGGTACTGACTGCTCTCCATTCCCTTTCTCATGGCTCCATGTCCCTACCAGCATATTCTTCAAATGATTCTTCCTTGTCTTGCTGTCTGCTTCTCAGGAAACTATACAATATCACCTTTCAAACTATTCTCAACCCAAAAGGCAGAGTGATCTTTCTAGAAACAGATTATGTCAGTCCTCTCTCAAAAGCCTGCAATTGGTTCTCTCCCTTTCACTTAGGATTGAATGTCAAGATCCTTACAAAGGTCTACAAGGCCCTATATCATCTGCCTCCTCCTGCACCTGCCCCCACCCTATGCTTGCTGTTTCATGAACTTGCCCAGCATCCCCACCTTAGGGCCCCTGCTCTAGCAATTGCCTTAGCCTGGAACACTTTTCCCTAGGAATCTGCTGCCTGTTTAACTCCTTCACCTCTTTCAAGCCTTGCTCAACTCTCATCTTCTCAATGAGGTCACCCTGACCACCACCCTATTCAATACAGCACACTCTCCCCACCTCCACAAAGCACTCCCAAAACCCTTATCCTGCTTTATTTTTTCCTGTTCCATTGTACTTACCACCTCCTAACATATTAAATAACTTACTTTCTTGTTAGAATATAAACTCCATGAGGACAGGGTTCTTTGTTGTGTTCCCTGATGTTTCTCAAGTGCTTATTAGAACAGTGCCTGACGTATATGGAGCATTCCATAAAAATCTGTTAAACAATTACCATAAATTATCATGCTTTTACTTGGCGGAAGAAAACTGATAAATATATACTATATGGGTCACAAGGTCACCACAAAAATAACCCCCTTTTTTTTTCCCCCTTTTTTTTTTCTGCCGTGCTGTGCAGTATGCGGGACCTTAGTTCATTGACCAGGGATAGAGCCCAATGCCCCTTGCAGTGGAAGCATGGAGTCTTAACCACTGGACCTCCAGTGAAGTCCTAAAAATAACCCTCTTTTAAAAATAAGTTTAAAGCCAACTAATAAATTGTGTTTATATATAAATTTACATTCTAAGTGCATTTATTAAATTTTAATAATGTATTTTGTCACTATAATTTAGAAAAATACAATGATTCAGATATTTTAACGGATAATTTAGGGGGGGATTATTCATACTATATATATATTTTTTTTACTCACAAAGAGTTTTACACCTAGGGTTTATACAAAGTTCTTGTGAAGACTGAATACTCCTCATTCATTAAAAAATATAATTAGCTTATACATAAAATTTTCAGGAACACATCTACTTCATAGAACAGGACATTTTGGTGTATAGTACCATTACCTACAGATGTATCAAAGGTAATTAATTTCATATTATACCTTACATTCTCCCTCTGACTGTACAGATTTGGAACTCAGAGTGGCACATGAGTCCAATTTAATTTAAAAGGAATCCATTCCTTAAATTACCACATTATGAATACTCAATGAATATTTACAGAATAGTAATAGCCAGCTTACTTATGGCTTTGTGTTGAATTTAATCACTGAATTTTAAGAAAAACCCAGCAGAGGGACTTTACAATTACTTTGATTTTCTAGGTTTAAATAAAGTCCTTAATGTTATTTCAGGATAGGCCCAGGCTTCAGAATTTGCTGTGTAAGCAGATCAATAAACCACATCATACTAAGTTATGTATATAAAAAAGAGCAATTTGGACCAGCTTCCAGTGTACTGTGACAATGGAAAATAAATCTCACATATAAATGTATATGTACACATATGTATGTGTATATACAGCAGATAGATAACTTCTACTTAGTAGTAATTATTACAAAATGCTTAGAAAAGGAGAAAACAAAATATAATTTTAAACTTTATGCTTCTACCTCTATTATTTTCTAAAGTATGTCAAAGAAAGAAATTAGCATTAGCTGCTGATATTTACTTCTGATGTTTAATTTTTACAGGAAGAAGTAAACAATTTAAGATCTAAAAACAATCTACTGAACAACAGTATTTTCAACCTGAATTCAAAAAAAATTTCTAAGTTGTCAATTTACTTGAGATTATTAGACATGTGAATATAGGGAACTTTAAATATCAGAGATCATAATTATTTATCAAGATGAAGGAAACCTGGTACTGAACTTAGGGTTTTGAGGATGGAGGATAAAGGCACTCAATTAACAAAACTACCACCTTAATAAAGTGAATGTTAAAATACTATATGTTCTCCTAAATTGATCTACAGATTCAACACAATCCCTATCAAAGTACTAACAGGCTTCTTTGCAGAAACTGACAAACTTATCCTAAAAGTCATGTGAAAATTCAAAGGACCCAGAAGAGCCAAACAATCTTCAAAAAGAAGAAAGTTGGAGGACTTACATTTTCTAATCCCAAAACTTACTACGAAACTATAGTAATCAAAATAGTGTTGTACTGTCATATGATAGACCTATAGATTAATGGAGTAGTATTGAGATTACAGAAATAAATTCTCACTTTTATGATCAATTGATTTTCAATGAAGATTCCCAAGATCATTCAATGGAGAAAGAAAGTCTTTTCAACAAGGAATGAAAAATTACCATATTACCCAGAAATTCCATTCTTCGTTACATACCCAAAAGAAACAAAACTTGTACACAAATATTCATAGTAGCATTTTTCAAAATATCCAAAAAGTAGAAACAACTCAGATGTCCATTAACTGATGAGTGCAAAAACAAAATATGCTATATCGATAAAATCGAATATTATTTGGCAATAAAAAGGAATGAAGTACTGATACATGCCACAACATGGATGAAACTTGAAACTATAATGCTAAGTAAAAGAAGCTAGTCACAAAAGACTATGTATTGCATGATTCCATTTATATGAAGTGGAATGAAAATATACTAGAGGAAAACTCATAAGGACAAAAAGTACATTAGGGCTAAGAGAGAGGCTTGGGGAAAAAGGGAGCGGGTGGTGACTGCTAAAGGGAATGGGGTTTCTTTTCGAGATGAATTCAATTTTTGAAAATGTTCTAAAATTGATTTCTGGTGATGGTTACACAACTGTATATATACTAAAACCCATCAAATTTTACAATTTAAGTGGGTGAATTGTATGGTATATGAATTACATTTTAATAAAGCTGTTTCCAAAAAACCAACAAGACTATACATTTGATAAGTAGAACCTGATCCCCAGATAAAAAGGGCTTTCTAAATGGGAGTATGCAGGTACGTATTTTTCTTCTTTGAGGTTTTGAATTTAAGTTTTAGAAAACAAGTGATACAAAAGAAATAGAGGCACACCAGTTATTCATATAACTGAATAATAATAAAAGAGAAAATAATAATACCAACATTAACATAAAGCTTTATGGAGTACAAAGCACTTGCACATACGGTCCTGCAGCCAAAAAATGACAAGCCAGAATGAGTCACTTGTCCCTCCCCTGAGTTCAAACATAGAGATAACGTATAAGAAATCAGAAGGTTGATGACTCTCAGGACACACTCAGAGGTTAATACAAAGTCTTGAAGAAATACTAGGAAAGACTGAAAGTGATTGGGACTCTTGCAGGGAGTAAATGGTGACCTGTATTAGAAGAGGACTGGAGTCCCCGTTGTCCTGGGTGGACTGATGTCTACCCTGCCTGCTGTGGGGCAGAAAAGCATCAGAACCAGGCCAGTGCCAGCCCAAGGCTGCAAACTAATGACAGAGGAGTTCTAGAGCTCTGCTAGGGCGAGGGATCCTACAGCCACACTAGCAGGAGGCTGGGCAACTCCTAAGCATTCACTTCTCCCCACTTCAACTGCTGACCTGGCAATTATACCAGAGGGAGGCTACCCTCTGATAATAATGCTTGGGAAAGAAGTACTAGATAGAAAGTTCTCTGCAGTGAAAGGGACACCCGTGGCAAATGAGCGGTAGTGCTTGAGCCTAGATTATTCATTATGAGCAGCTTCCTCACCTCCAACCTCTAAATTACCTATAAGAGCACTATCTAGAGTCAAGGATATTATGCCTATTTTTAAGTAGATCTTAATGACAAAATACCTGTTAATAGAATAACATAAGAGTGAAAAAAAGACTGTAAGCACCATGAAAGAAATAGAAAAATGAAACGGTCTACACTAAAGGATGGCAAATATGAAACAATATTTAAATTAAATATAATAAATGGTTTCAGAAAAGTAAGGGAGGGTATTAGAAATATGAATCATAAACAAGCAGTTATGAAGAAAAATCACTTGCAAGTATTAACAACAAAATATTTAATTGTTGAAATGAAGTCAATGAATGGGTTAAACAGCAGAAAAGATACAATCTAAGAAAAAAAATTGTATACTGGAATACCAGGTTGAGGAGTGTTCCCAGAGGCATCAGGAAGAGATTAAAAAAGTGGAAATAATAAGAGAAAAGCTATGAAATATAGATGGTAAAAGAAGTATCAAGAGTATCTAATAGGAATTCCAGAAGGAGAGAGAATAGAGTAATAAATATTTAAAGAAATAGTAAAAAAGATTAGCCGGAACTATACAAAGTTACAGGTCTGCAGATTTAAAGGGTACATAGAGTGCCAAATAGGATCATATTTACATATCAGAGAGAAATTTAAGAACCCTGAAAAACAAGAGAAAATTCTGAAAGATTCCAAAAAGAAAATGGAGCTCATTAGTAAGGGACAAAGAATCAAACTGACACCAGACTTGAGACAATGAAGTAATATCTTTAAAGTTTTGAAGACAACTTTGAAACAAAAATTTGTATCTAATTAAACTATTATTTACATGTGAGGACAAAATCAATATATTGGTATATAGGTATTTAAGGTCTCAAATACATAAAGTTTCTCTTTGAAGAAAATATTTTGAGGATTTACTTTAGTGACAAGTGAAAGAAATGCATGAGCAAGCAACTAGACACAAAAAGTAAAGGAGGGTAAAGGTGGTTCATCGTTATTTAAATATGCTGTGATGGAGAAAAAGTGCACCTATAATATCTGGGTCAAAAATTCCAGGCAGTATTAACGCAGGGTGGGAGAAACAGAGAGAGCTGAAAGCATGCTAAAGTAATAACTGTGTTTGAGATGGGCAGGGCAGGAATTTGTATTAATAAGCTTTAGACACCGATAGGGAAAAATAGTCATTTCTATGAATCTTGGTAAGTAAGGGATAACTACCAGAAACATAGGAATAGAGTATTTAATACTCAGTTTAGTAGAAGAAAATCAATTTATCCAAAAGAAGCTGTGAAAAAGAACCAAAAAGAAGCAAGGCCAATAACACCAACAACGACCAACACACACACACACACACACACACACACACACACACACACACACACACACCAGAGTAGCTAAAATGAGCCTTGGTAGACCAGCAATTATTGTCAACGTAAACAGATTAAATTTACCAATCAAAAGACAGAAACACAGAGTGACCGGGAAAATAAAATAAAAAGCTAACAGTCTTTTCTACAAGGGATAGGTGTAAAACAGAAGGGTACAGAGAAGTTGGGAATAAAGGAATAAAAGAAGGACTACCAGGCAAATATGGGGGAAAAGAAAGTAGAGGTAGAACTTTTTAAACTCTACAAAATAAATTTAAGGTTAAAAAAAACCTGAGAATACTTTCTTGACCACTATTAAGCAGCAACTGACTAGCTATGATGGTACATAGTTATTACATTTGTTTCTTAAGTTTATGAGTTTTCTAGTTCTTTTGATTATTCCTTTTCTACCTTGGCCTACGTACGGTTTATATTCGTTTGTCTCTTGCCACTTGAGTTTTAGCAGCATTTGAGAATGTTTTAAACAAGTGAGGAGAAAAAGGAAGTTAGATTCAAACAGTTCAGGTTTTCTATTTGTTAAAGGTTTGTACTAAAGTTATTTGAAACTAAGGGCCAAAATGAAATCAGAGCACTTACTGTAAAATTAGAAATTAGAGCACTTCTCCCTAAGTAATGGAAGATATACCCATAAATTTTCTAATGTTCTAAGCTTCCATGGCAACCTGTGATCTAGAGTAGTAAAAAATCAAGTACACAAAAGCTACTAATAAAAAAATTTCATAGAGAAATGCCCTCTAAAATCTGGTCCTTTGTATAGCATCCATGAGGTCTGACTTTATTATTTTCAGAATGACCAAAAATTCTATGGACAAAATCAATTATATCTGTATCCGGTATTTGGAGGAGTCTGTTTTTATATTCCTTGCTTTCCTCAAAGAAAAGCAAAGTCTAAAAATAGCAACATGAAGTTAATCACAAAAGGGTACTTTTTAAAAAGCGAATAAAATATTTCAATTATATAGTATTTTTTAATCTTCCTGCTTAAACATCTTACCACATATGAAATATAAATTAAAAAGGTAAGCATACAATAAAATTACTATGTCTCAAAATGCTTTGATTAGACGTTAATCACAATCTGTGGATTTTTCCTCTTTGGGGGTTATTATTTTCAGAAATTTCATGCATTACTTCAGGATTCTAATATCACATTTACTTGCACATAATCATTTCTCTTTCACCATACTCTATTTCTGCATTTGCAATAAAAGCATATACTAATACAGCCATCATATAAAAATATTCACTATATTCTACAATTCTCAATGTTCAAGAAGTGAAACTATGTAATTAAAATACAACTCATCTCCACCCACCTTTTATAGCCAACTTTGTTAATAAAGAATGATGTAAATTGTTAACTGAGGGGCACTGAGCACTCCAAGGACTAAATACAGACACTATGTTTCTTCCATCATACCTATATCTTGAATTCCTTCAGCTCCTATTTATCAGGGAAGGGCTGCCAGGTGAGCAGTCTGTCACTCCTGCCTAGACTAATAGGTTCTCCAGTGGCTTTTGTTACAGCTCATGTCATCCTATTAAAACTATGTGCCTTGAAAATGGCATAACATATGTAGCTGAATCTTGTCAAGTCTAGATAATCAGACTCTGTTTGGCTTCACCAGATGCAGCTTAGAGAAGTAATATACATATGCAAATCACAGCGGTCCCCTTTCAGCACCACTGTTCCTACCTCTAATGACCCTCGCAGAAAGTCTGTTTGTTCAGCTCCCACTTCCAGGGCTACATCAACAGAAGCAAAGGGACGGCTGGCCATCTGCTGTCGTTCTCGAAGCAGTTGCTGGAGGGGGTTAAAAATCACTTGTTTTAAAACATGTTAAATTCAACAATATCTAGTTCCATTTTGAACAAAATGGCATTCAAAATTGAGAAGTCATCTAATACACATACTCATATCTAGATCATTAAAAATGAAAATTATTTTCTCCCCATGGCCTGGGTTATATTTCCATAGAGGCTTTAAATGTATGGTGCCTCCAAAGAACATTTCCCTTGACCTCCATCCCACAAGCCTAATGAAATGTACTCAAAAGCACTTTGAAAACTTCAGATGAGAGCTGCTACTTAAGTAAAAAGTGCTATTATGATGATGGCTATACCAAGTTTTCCCACTCAGAGTAACTCATGCTTTTGTCTTAGCTGAAAGCAAGTGACAGTAAAAATGTTTAAGAAAAGATAATCAAAAGTCGTCAAAATGCATTAATAGAGATTAAAGGAACATATACCTGCCAAGACTAAGCCTTGTAAGTCATCAAGATCCCCTGTCAATTACAGGAATTGTTATTGTCAGTGTTTTCAACTTTATTCAAAGCCTCTGTTCATTATTTAAATGAGGAATGATTAGTAGGTTGCAAAACATGTGTGCCAGGGCTTCTAAAACATTTCCGGATATTTGTTTCTTTCTATTTGTGTCTCTTCTGGGCTTTGCTCAAACTAAAACCAATAAACCAGCAAGTCCCAACCAAGTACCCAGCTAATTTATATTTCTGCCTCTCCTTGTAATTATAATACTCATTAAGTCATGATAAGAAAAAATTGATGACCAGCACTAGATATTGCAAATCTTGCCCTTCTCATTCTGCACAGCTAATAAAATTATTATTAAATATTAAAAGTGGATGAGCAATGCAATTAAATACTCCTTCAAATGAGAAGAAAATCATATCATTGAAGAAAGGCAAAATCCTTGAACACAATGAATGGCTTCATTATTCACACAGATTTTTAAAGATTCACTGGAAGTAACTTAAAACATTAACAACTGGTCTCTGAATGTAAATGTATGTAGCACTGTGATGCATCATTCATAAATTCTCTTTCAGATGATGAAGGAACAAAAGCCAACGCTTGATGGCAGTTTATTATTTAACATTTTTATTTTAACGCCTGTGACACAGCAGTAACAGTGTTCATGTAATGAGCATCTAAAATATAATTTAAGGCCTTGCTTTTATTATTAAAGAGAGAACATCTACTTGCTAATACGGGACAGAAATATTACAACTATTACTCAGTAGTAGTTTAAATTCTTAAATTATATGTACTTTTAGGAGTAATGAAGACATACTAAAAACATATTCAGAGTAAAAAGTAAATGTGATTTAAACAACCGAATTATTCAATTTAATATAAACTCAGATTTGTACTATTAAAAATACAGCTGCTGGCAAACAGAATCTTGTTTGTGTCTCTCTCAATAGGAGTGGCCAATTGATCTGAATACCGTGTCTATGCAAAATGCAAACATAATGTTACTCCAAATACCAAGGGATGCTAAGTGTAGAAGACACAATGCTCTTTTTATCTGGTAAAAACATAAACACACACACATACAAATATACAAACTGCCTTTGTTACCGTAATATAAAAATTCCCTTGAGAAAACTGTAAATTCTAGTCTGGATTTTAACATGATTTTCTAACATCTGTATTAAAGTTTCTTCATTTGTACTAGTTTTCCTTAGCTTATAAATGGCATCTCATATAATTGATTTTTTTAAAAAAATGAACACTTTCTCTTTCCTCATCTTACCTTTTCCCTACACCTAAAAGTAAAAGGTCTACAAAATATAATTAATGAATACTCAATACCACAAATTGTAATATAAGTCTACAAATATTCTACAGTCACTATCTTTGATAAAGAATAGATTCCTCTAGAAAATAATGTATTATTGTGACCCCCACCACTCATAATAAAGAAAAATCAGTGACTGATACTTTTATTCATTTAAAAAAATGTACTATAGGATAGAAAGGCATTTTAAAAGATTCCAGTTTGTCTTCTGAGCTTTGAGTTTTCATCACTTTTTAAGAATTGAATGCTTATTACAGTACTCTTTGTAAAGAAGAAAAATGTTGTTCTTGTCCAGGACCATAACACTGTAGTTTGTAAAATAAGACATGGCAAAATAAAAATAATAAGAGCACAAGATAGTGTGCAGTAAAGGATACAAACAGGGAATTAGCCAAATGAATTCATTCCGGGTCACTTAGCAGAGGTCTAGTTCGAGGACTTTGGCTGACATTCTGACTTTGGGAAACTAATGCAAATGTTCTGACTGGGAAACTTAGGGAGGGTAAGTAATTTTATCCAAAAACACTCTTGCTTTGATATGATGGCCCTAAAATAATAAAATGGAACAAGTGAGATTCTCTTTGCTACTAAGTCCCTGGCTCTTAGCCATATCCTTAACAATTGTCCTTTCTCTTGCCAGTTAACATCTACATGCATTACTTCCTGAATTTTGCCCCGTCTATGTCAGAACAAAAGAGATTTAAACTATATGCTTACAACTTAAATTCTTCAAAATTTAGTGGAAATATTGACAGGCAAAATACGTAGACTCTGGAATTAGGACCTGTGTTTGAATATCAGTTTTTCCACTCTGTAGCTGTTTGACCTTAACCAAATTATTTAGACCTCTCAGCGCCTCAAATATTCTCATCGCAAAGTTGGGCTATTAATAGTGCCTACACCTAGACCTCAGAGGACTTGTTTTGAATCCCAGCTTCTCCACCCATTACCTATTGTACCATCATCAAATTCCGTAGACTTTTCTAAGGCTTTTTTTTCCTCTCTATAAAACGGGAATAGCAATAATATCAGAAGATTGGGACTAACAAGATAATGCACTTGCACTGCTCAACACAGAATCTAGCACATTGTGAGAACTCAGTAACGGTTCATTGGTACAATTATTATGTTAAATTTCAAGCACTAATTTTGTCTTTAAAGATGGCACGTTAATTACCACAGGCCCATTTTCTTCAGCACTAGTGACACATTTTGCTCTATTAGTCTCCCTTTTAACAAATGTTGCAAATTTATGAGACAGTTGGAAAATGTCATGATTGTGGTAAAATGAATTTAGATTTGGAACTGCTTTCTGCCATTTGTGACTAAGAATGATAAAAACTCAACCTAAAACTTATGGGGAAATATAGAGTACTTCCTTAAGAACTTCCAAAAATTGATTAACTTACTTTGTGATTGTGATTTTTATATAAAATGAAGTTTGACATTTTATATATAGATAAGAAGCCATATAACAGATGATTTATTTTATAACTAGCCTGCAGTTGCCAATTTTTCAGGAGAAAGAAAAGGCCAAAAGAACAAATTGATCATAATACAACAGATTATAATCATGTTGCCATAAACATTGTTGTGCAGAACATTTTAAAACTATGGATGTTCTTAGTGTCATGTTTGTTATCTATAATAATTGTTTTATTATTCAAAATCTCTTACAAAACAAACCATGAAATTGAAAATAATATGAAAATCCATGCTTAAATTTGGCAACCGGGAACAGTCATTGATTCTATCAAATGTATATATGAAATTCTTCCATGCAATACTACTACTTCGAATATCGTATCATTCCCCAAAAGTTCATATTAATCACCTTTCCAACCACTGCGAAGGCTACAACTCTAATGGATTTCGGATAATAATCCTTAAAAACACGCACACTAAAGAAAACAGTAACTACCTCTGTTTCCAGTTGTCTTCCTATGTCTTTCCTCCTGTGTCCAGGTTCTATCTGTCCTCCCCCCACACCTCCAAATGTCCTTCTACTCCATCCAAGTTTGAAGTGATCATCTCACCTACAAATTATTTATGATATTAGTGTGGCACTATCTCTTTAAATCTTCATGCTTTTTTGAAATCTTTAAGGCAAAAATCCACTTTTTATTTGTTTTTTTATTCCCCACAGCACTTAGTTTGTAGTCAAGAGTATTTGATGAATGAACAATGAATGACTGACTTAAAGTACAGAAATCTGTATCATCTGAATGTGATTGAAGGCAAGTTTTGATAAAACTTATTTTAATTGTGAAAAAACCTTTAAAAATATATGTCCTCTGATATTCTAGAATTTATGTCTTATGCTCAAATCTAACTGGATATTCATTTTTTTAGAATGGGCAATTTTGTGGACCTAAGAAATCACTATCAGGTTTTTTATTTCTCTTCATCCACTTTATTGCAATACTGTAAATATTATGAAGAAAACTGCCATAAACTCATCATAATGCATTCATATTTTAATAGCAATTATTCCTAAGATTTTTGAAAGGTATAAAAGGAGAAATCAAAATGATTTAGTCATTATTCCTGAGCTAACATAATAAAATTAACAAGGAGTTTGAATTAGTGATTAAGTAACATTTCATGAGACTATTTCTATTATTAACACAAACACATTTAACATAGAGGAATATAAGTAAAAAACCAACTTTGGGTTTTTGGTGGTAGGATGGTGTGAGGAAATAAAGAGAAGTGGCAACATCTCTTTGCATCAGTGAATTAGGAAAGCATGATATTCTATCATTTTATAACTAAATCTGCAAGGCACAAGCTTACTCAGTTTTTCTTCATTGTTTGAAAGCAAAGTGTCCTCAATTGTCAAACGGCCACAGCAGATTTTCAAGGCAGGTTGTTCAGGTATGCAAGGATGTTGTTTGAGCAGTAATGTGTCAAAAACAAAACCTACCTTTCCTCTCATCGAGCCTGATACCAGACAGAGGAAGAAAAGAGGAATAATGGAAAATTTTTCTAAATCTTCCAAAATATAAAGTACTATATTCCCTCTAAATGCTAAGAGATTATAACAGTATAAAACCTACTCATGTCCACCAGAAGGCAGACAGCAGAAGCAGGAAGAACTACAATCCTGCAGCCTGTGGAACAAAAACCACATTCACAGAAAGATAGAAAAGATGAAAAGGCAGAGGGCTATGTACCAGATGAAGGAACAAGACAAAACCCCAGAAAAACAACTAAATGGAGTGGAAATAGGCAACCTTCCAGAAAAAGAATTCAGAATAATGATAGTGAAGATGATACAGGACCTCAGAAAAAGAATGGAGGCAAAGATCGAGAAGATGCAAGAAATGTTTAACAAAGACCTAGAAGAATTAAAGAACAAACACCTAGAAGAATTAAAGAACAAACAAACAGAGATGAACAATACAATAACTGAAATGAAAAATTCACTAGAAGGAATCAATAGCAGAATAACTGAGGCAGAAGAATGGATAAGTGACCTGGGAGACAGAATGGTGGAATTCACTGCCGCAGAGCAGAATAAAGAAAAAAGAATGAAAAGCAATGAAGACAGCCTAAGAGACCTCTGGGACGACATTAAACGTAACAACATTCGCATTATAGGGGTCCCAGAAGGAGAAGAGAGAGAGAAAGGACCCGAGAGAATATTTGAAGAGATTATAGGTGAAAACTTCCCTAACATGGGAAAGGAAATAGCCACGCAAGTCCAGGAAGCACATAGAGTCCCAGGCAGGATAAACCCAAGAAGAAACACACCAAGACACATACTAATCAAATTGACAAAAATTAAAGACAAAGAAAAATTATTGAAAGCAACAAGGGAAAAACGACAAATAACACACAAGGGAACTCCCATAAGGTTAACAGCTGATTTCTCAGCAGAAACTCTACAAGCCAGAAGGGAGTGGCATGATATATTTAAAGTGATGAAAGGGAAGAACCTACAACCAAGATTACTCTACCCAGCAAGGATCTCATTCAGATTCGATGGAGAAATCAAAAGCTTTACAGACAAGCAAAAGCTAAGAGAAATCAGCACCACCAAACCAGCTCTAAAACAAATGCTAAAGGAACTTCTCTAAGTGGGAAACATGAGAGAAGAAAAGGACCTACAAAAATAAACCCATAACAATTAAGAAAATGGTCATAGGAACATACATATCGATAATTACCTTAAACGTGAATGGATTAAATGCTCCAACCAAAAGACACAGGCTTGCTGAATGGATACAAAAACAAGACCCATATATATGCTGTCTACAAGAGACCCACTTCAGACCTAGGGACACATACAGACTGAAAGTGAGGGGATGGAAAAAGATATTCCATGCAAATGGAAATCAAAAGAAAGCTGGAGTAGCAATACTCATATCAGATTAAATAGACTTTAAAATAAAGAATGTTACAAGAGACAAGGAAGGACACTACATAATGATCAAGGGATCAATCCGAGAAGAAGATATAACAATTATAAATATATATGCACCCAACACAGGAGCACCTCAATACATAAGGCAACTGCTAACAGCTCTAAAAGAGGAAATTGACAGTAACAAAATAATAGTGGGGGACTTTAACACCTCACTTACACCAATGGACAGATCATCCAAACAGAAAATTAATAAGGGAACACAAGCTTTAAATGACACAATAGACCAGATAGATTTAATTGATATTTATAGGACATTCCATCCAAAAACAGCAGATGACACTTTCTTCTCCAGTGCTCATGAAACATTTTCCAGGATAGATCATATCTTGGGTCACAAATCGAGCCTTGGTAAATTTAAGAAAATTGAAATCGTATCAAGTATCTTTTCTGACCACAATGCTATGAGACTAGATATCAATCACAGGAAAAAATCTGTAAAAAATACAAACACATGGAGGCTAAACAATACACTACTAAATAACCAAGAGATCACTGAAGAAATCAAAGAGGAAATAAAAAAATACCTAGAAACAAATGATAATGAAAACACGACAACCCAAAACCTATGGGATGCAGCAAAAGCAGTTCTAAGAGGGAAGTTTATAGCAATACAAGCCTACCTCAAGAAACAAGAAAAATTTCAAATAAACAATCTAACCTTACACCTAAAGGAACTAGAGAAAGAAGAACAAACAAAACCCAAAGTTAGCAGAAGGAAAGAAATCACAAAAATCAGAGCAGAAATAAATGAAATAGAAACAAAGAAAACAATAGCAAAGATCAATAAAACTAAAAGCTGGTTCTTTGAAAAGACAAAATTGATAAACCATTAGCCAGACTCATCAAGAAAAAGAGGGAGAGGACTCAAATCAATAAAATCAGAAATGAAAAAGGAGAAGTTACAACAGACACCACAGAAATACAAAGCATCCTAAGAGAGTACTACAAGCTACTCTATGCCAATAAAATGGACAACCTGGAAGAAATGGACAAATTCTTCGAAAGGTATAACCTTCCAAGACAGAACCAGGAAGAAATAGCAAATATAAACAGACCAATCACAAGTAATAAAATTGAAACTGTGATTAAAAATCTTCCAACAAACAAAAGTCCAGGACCAGATGGCTTCACAGGTGAATTCTATCAAACATTTAGGGAAGAGCTAACACCCATCCTTCTCAAACTCTTCCCAAAAATTGCAGAGGAAGGCACACTCCCGAACTCATTCTATGAGGCCACCATCAACCTGATACCAAAACCAGACAAAGATACTACAAAAAAAGAATATTACAGACCTATATCACTGATGAATATAGATTCAAAAATTCTCAACAAAATACTAGCAAACAGAATCCAGCAACACATTAAAAGGATCATACACCATGATCAAGTGGCATTTATCCCAGGGATGCAAGGATTCTTCAATATATGCAAATCAATCAATGTAATACACCATAGTAACCAATTGAAAAATGAAAACTATATGATCATCTCAATAGATGCAGAAAAAGCTTTTGACAAAATTCAAGACCTACTTATGATAAAAACTCTCCAGAAAGTTGGCATAGAGGGATCCTACCGCAACATAATAAAGGCCATATACGAGAAACCCACAGCAAACATCATTTTTGATGGTGAAAAACTGAAAGCATGTCCTCTAAGATCAGGAACAAGACAAGGATGTCCACTCTCGCCACTATTATTCAACATAGTTTTGGAAGTCCTAGCCACAGCAATCAGAGAAGAAAAAGAAATAAAAGGCATACAAATTGGAAAAGAAGAAGTTAAACTGTCACTGTTTGCAGATAACATGATACTATACATAGAGAATCCTAAAGATGCAACTACTAGAGCTAATCAATGAATCTGGTAAAGTTGCAGGATACAAAATTAATGCACAGAAATCTCTTGCTTTCCTATACACTAATGATGAAGAATCTGGAAGAGAAATTAAGGAAACACTCCCATTTACCATTGCAACAAAAAGAATAAAATACCTAGGAATAAACCTGCCTAGGGAGACAAAAGACCTGTATGCAGAAAACTATAAGACACTGATGAAAGAAATTAAAGATGATACAAACAGATGGAGAGATATACCATGTTCTTGGATTGGAAGACCCAATATTGTGAAAATGACTATACTACCCAAAGCAATCTACAGATTCAATTCAATCCCTATCAAATTACCAATGGCATTTTTTACAGAACTAGAACAAAATATCTTAACATTTGTATGGAGACACAAAAGACCCCGAATAGCCAAAGCAGTCTTGAGAAAGAAAAACGGAGCTGGAGGAATCAGGCTCCCAGACTTCAGACTATACTACAAAGCTAAAGTAATCAAGACAGTATGGTACTGGCACAAAAACAGAAATATAGATCAATGGAACAGGATAGAAAGCCCAGAGATAAACCCATGCACCTATGGTCAACTAATCTATGACAAAGGAGGCAAAGATATACAACGGAGAAAAGACAGTCCCTTCAATAAGTGGTGCTGGGAAAACTGGACAGCTACATATAAAAGAATGAAATTAGGACACTCCCTAACACCATACACAAAAATAAACTGAAAATGGATTAGAGACCTAAATATAAGACTGGACACTATAAAACTCTTAGAGGAAAACATAGGAAGAACACTCTTTGACATAAATCACAGCAAGATCTTTTCTGATCCACCTCCTAGAGTAATGGAAATAAAAACAAAAATAAACAAATGGGACCTAATGAAACTTCAAAGCTTTTGCACAGCAAAGGAAACCGTAAACAAGACAAAAAGACAACCCTCAGAATGGGAGAAGATATTTGCAAACGAATCAACGGACAAAGGATTAATCTCCAAAATATATAAACAGCTCATGCAGCTCAATATCAAAAAACCCAAATAACCCAATCAAAGAATGGGCAGAAGACCTAAGTAGACATTTCTCCAAAGAAGACCTACAGATGGCCAAGAAGTACATGAAAAGCTGCTCAACATCACTAATTATTAGAGAAATGCAAATCAGAACTACAATGAGGTATCACCTCACACCAGTTAGAATGGGCATCACCAGAAAATCTACAAACAAATGCTGGATAGGGTGTGGAGAAAAGGGAACCCTCTTGCACTGTTGGTGGGAATATAAATTGATACAGCCACTATGGAGAACAGTATGGAGGGTCCTTAAAAAACTAAAAATAGAATTATCTTATGACCCAGCAATCCCACTACTGGGCCTATACCCAGAGAAAAGCATAATTCAAAAAGACACATGCACCCCAATGTTCATTGCAGCACTATTTACAATAGCCAGGACATGGAAGCAACCTAAATGCCCATTGGCAGCCGAATGGATAAAGAAGATGTGGCACATATATACAATGGAATATTACTCAGCCATAAAAAGGAACGAAATTGGGTCATTTGTAGATACGTGGATGGATCTAGAGACTGTCATACAGAGTGAAGTAAGTCAGAAAGAGAAAAACAAATATCGTTTATTAACACATATATGTGAAACCTAGAAAAATGGTACAGATGAACTGGTTTGCAGGGCAGAAATTGAGACACAGATGTAGAGAACAAACGTATGGACACCAAGGGGGGAAAGCGGCAGGGGGGTGGGGGGGGTGGTGTGATGAATTGGGCGATTGGGATTGACATGTATACACTGATGTGTATAAAATGGATAACTAATAAGAACCTGCTGTATAAAAAAATAAATAAAATTTAAAAAAAAACCCATACTCATGTCAATGTATGTGTGAAAGTGTATATATGAATATTCTTAAAATTATATATAATTCAAAGTAACTCAAACTCAAATTAAAACTAAAAATCTTATATAATAGGCCAAGATAAGGATTAAATAATGCCAGCAAATGAAGGTCTTTGTTGTCATTTGGATAACACTGAGCATATTACTGATATGACTAAGACATAGCCTTCACAGATTCTTAGATCCGGAAGGGACTTATAGATCCTCTAGGCCAGAGATTCTTCAACCTGTAGATCACAGACCTATAAAGAGTAAACAGACGAGCACTAGAAAAATCTATGAATCTGGCACTAATGATACTTTTCTTCAAAACAAATTTTTTTTTCAATTTCAGTGGATTCAGTAATTTAACTTAGTACTGCCTTTAGAAGCTAATTGGTCCTCATTCAGAACCAAAATGTGACTCCACTATTAAATTCTTTTAACAAAAAAATCTATCAGCATATATTCATGCTTAAAAATAAAAAGGAATTGAGTAAATTCTAAAAGCAAGCAAGGCTATTTTAGAATTCCCTCCACATCCCTATTTGCTACATAAGAACTTGAAAATTATCTTAAAGGCAGAATGGTTTTGAAGCTCAAACATATATTTCTAAAGTTTCCTTTTATTTCTTCCCTTTGTCTAGCTCAGTGTTTCTCAAACTTTGGGGTTTATGCAGTTGTATGTGCAACGTCACCTATACCCTAGACTGAATTATTTTGTGTCTACAAGATATCAGCCTTTGATACTGATATTAGATCATAATGTAAAATATGTAAAATAAGTCTCAGGGAACTCTAAAAATTGTTAATATTATCAAGAGGAGAGTGGCACAAACCATATGGCCAAACAGTATCACCACCATTTGCATACAATAAGGTCTTAAAAGCTTTCTACTGACAGGAATTAAGGAAGATATATCCAACTTATAAGTATGGGCATTTTAAGTATGGGCTGTCTTTGTTTAGGTTAATTTAGGCAATGTCAAAGAAAAGAAAGTATGACAGATCTTCCTTATCCTCATGTATTCATGGTTATGCATTATTAACTGAACATCATGGAAGCCAAAACCATACTTCTTACATGGCATAAGTCTTCCCAGTTCACGTTTGAAGCCAAGAAAATGGAAAGAACATCTGGCAACTGTCTATACCTATCAATCACTATAAGTCTTCATGGAAAGTAGGTTTAATTTTAAAAGGATGGAACTTTGCAAGATCTGAATTTTTCTTAATACAAAAAGCTGTATCTTGCAGCATCCTACAAGGTTGCTTATCAATAAGTTAAGCTTCCTATCTTTGGATAGATCTTGGTCAAACCACTTTGGAGATATCAAGCTGGTTTGTGATATGTAGCAAACAAAGAAAAGTAAAACAATATCCCTACCAAATTACCACATCCACTCCAGAAATTGCTAACATTTGCCAACATTTCTCTTAATATTTTTAAGTAAATTAAGAAAGAATGCACTTAATGCACAGTTTTAGCATTTCCCTTTAGTCTAAATGAATTACTAACATGTCCCAGCATAGTCAATTACTGGTTTTCATCAACTGTGTGCCTGTTGACTGCATTAATGGAGAATTTCATCTTGTGAACATTTTTTCAAAAGAAAATCATTTGTATCTTAATAATAGTAAATAGTTGATTTTCCATGCAAAACTTTGATTTTACAAATGATATACTTGTGTATACTTGTTTTTATCTTGTATTTGGCAACATATTTAATTCACTAATGAGAAAACAAGCATGACTGTTACATAATGTGGTACATCTCTTCATGCATTAGCAATAAGAAAACAATTCTCAGTCAAGTGTTACTGTCCTGTCAAGAAATTTAACTAAGGAACAGAAGCAGATGCTGAAATTCTTCTTTACTTGGCATTCCAAACAGTGAATCTTGAAGAGTTTAGACCAAAATTCTATGCAGATTTTTCATTCCTTCTTTTCTCTTCCCTTCCCTCCTCTCCCCTTCCCTTTCTTTCACTCTAAATAAATAAACAAATAAATTCCTATTCTTAGAAAAATTCAATAGGGAGTTCTTGACTTACTTAGTGCCTAAGTTTGGCTGTGATCATTCATTCATTGGAAAAATTTTTACTGAGCTCCTACTGTGCTCCAGACACTTTTCTAGGAATGAATATATGAGGTGACTCTTGTTTCTATTTAGCAAGCATTTCCATGCTATTAAAAAAATATCAGGGACTCTTCTGGACCATCTACCAGGAGACTGGAGGTAGACAACTGGGGGAACATTCTGATTTGGAGGAATTATTTAAGTAGCCTGGATTTGAAAGCAACAAATCCTTATCTATTTCTTAGTGGGCTAAAACCTGAAGATATGTAAAAATATTGGAAAAATTTTTGAAGGTTACTTCAGGCGATTTTAAAATTAAAATTTGGATTCTTAATTCTTTCTTTGTTGACAGAGATGGCATCACGGATTTAGACTTTGCCAAAGATGATCTCACTTCTGGATGAAAGAAATCATGCAGAATGGATTCATCTAGAAGAGTCAAAAATTCAGTTATTGCTTGATACACGACCATCCTTTCTAACGAGCAATGGAAAATTCAACAGAGCTTTGTGCTGCAGTATTTTGTTTTGTTTGCACTTTTTGACATTAAAACAAAAAGTCAAAGAATGAAATGCTTATTGACAATTTTAAAGATTACTCTGGGCACTTAAAAGCCTAATTAACAGCATATAGAAGTCTTGTTTGTTCAACATATACATACATAAAAAAATGAACAAATTAAAGAAAAAAATCACTACAGAAAACATATAAGGGTTGGGAGAAAGAGAGATAGTGGAGAAAGAAAGTGCTTTAGATAGGGGGATTACAGAAGGTCTCCTAGGAAATGATGTTTGACCTGAAACCTTGAATATTCAGTCAGAGTAGGTATGCTTTCTCAAAACTCAGTTTAACACAGAAAAGTGTATTTCTTGCTCACACAAAATTTTCTATAGGTCCAGGTAACTTCCCATCTGGTAACTCAGCAATATAGACTGCTCCAGTCTTGAGGCTCTACCATTTCAACTCAGAGATTCCTTAAGTGTAAAGGCAGAAAAGAGACTAGTGAATCCTGCATGGACTTTTCAATGTCTCACACCAGAAGTGATGTATATCATTTTCCATAAATAGTCACAGAACCCACCCTAACTAAACAGAGACCACAAAATGTAGGGGGAAAAGTGGAATATTAGGTGAATGGAACAAGAACAAATAAAGCCAGAAAAGAATATTTCAGGCAGAGGGACGAGCAAGTGCAAAGTTCTGGAGTTCCTCAGACTTATAAGTCTGAGCTTAGTGTTCAAGAAAAAGAAAGAGGGCTGAGTTTTATTAAGCAAGGTGGCAAGGAGCAGATGTTCAAAGGATAATTTTGGCTTTATCAAGGTTAAGAGAAATTGAAATAACACATATATATCATCAGGCATAATAGGATCCAAATAAATCAGATTCATTATTTTTTTTAAACACAATTTCTCTTTGTATTGCTCTGAGTCCATTCTTATGGTATTAGAAGTAGCTTGGAACAAACAGGCAAAAGTAATAGGCTTTACCATCCTCAAATAAAGTTATTTAAGATATAACCAGAAAACAGCAACAGCAGTTAATCTCAAATACAATGAAACTAGCTCTCCCAATAAGTATCAAAAGGTCAATTTTGTATGTAACCTTCTTTAATACAAAAGGCCAGGTGGTTGTAATTTATCTGAGCAAATCAAAATGAGCAAAGGATGAGTACTGAAAAGGTCATTTAAAAGCTAGATCTGCAGAATGGATGTTTAATACATATTACTCCTCAAAGAGCAAAAATGGGAAGCTAAATAATTTCAAATTTTGAACTTGCACTTAAAAAATTTTCTCACATAGAATATCCCCATAGTCATATTGTTGAATATATTATTTCCCCAAGTTAGAGGCCTAAGTTGAAAGAGAAATACTTATCCTACTCTCGTGAAGAAGAGCAAATGAATGACTTTGACATCCAAGAGGTGCACAGTATGATCAAATCAGCCTTGCCCGGTGGAAATATAAAAGCAGCTGATTACAATAGAAATGACACATCGACTCTTGCTTGTGTGCCAGTAATTTATGACTGGAGGCTCTTGTTACAATAAAGCTCAGAGCAATCCTTCAGTAGCTTTTTCCCCCCCTTAAGAATTAATTTAGTAAAGAAAGATTTTTTTCTCCCTGATTCTGGGAATCAATACAAAGCTCAAGATTCAATTCTCAACCCCAACATGCTTGCTTCTAGGTTAAGAAATTTTAAGTGCAACAGAATCCAGTTAGCTTTTTCATTTAGTGTATAAGGAGTTCATGTTGAACATTTAAGTAGTTTGTGACAATAATTTTGAAGTTTTTCAAGAGGTACTTAAATCTTCCTGGAGACATAAATGACTCAAACACTGGCATTTTCCTCTTAATCATTATTTTTAAAATATTTTTTTCCTTTAAGGAAAATGTGATTATTTTGCTATTAGCTAATGGAGTCATTTTCAGTTCCATATTGAGAAACTCTAAAAATGGTTCTTTTGTAATATATTTCTTTGTGAAATAAGACATCTACTTACTATAATTTTTTAAGTCTCTATTGGAAGATACCTATGATGCTCAATGACTAATCAGTGTGATATATTAATATGCAGTATTATTTGTTTTCAATTTTCTGTGAAAGTACATATGATAGAAATATTTTTTAAAAACTAATTTCAATCATTTGAATTTTTTAAATGCAAAGGGCAGTTTGATGCAGCATAGATGACTCACGACTGGTATAAACTGGCTTTCCTACGCATGTGGAATGGTGTGTTAAACCACAAATATCAGAATGTAAGAAAATCAGTGGTCATAACAGATTCATTGGAATAACTCATTATCAGAGCTGGAAGGAATCCTAAATGTTACCTGGTCCAAATTTCCCATTAAAGCGGGATCAAAAGTGCTATGACTTTTCTGACGGATGGTTATCTAGCACCCTCGAATATATCTAGCAAAGAACCACTTTTTATCCAGATGATATTTTTTCCCCAAAGCTTTATAACATTAGAAAGTTCATTATACTGAACAAAAAATTTATATTCTTGGGATCTTTTGGGACCATTAAATATACTTCTAATCTCATTTACTAAAATTCCTTTAAATACATATTATATATTTGAAACTTTTCTCACATATTCAAATAAACAATTCCAATATTGTAAATTTTTCATTATTTATGCAACAGACACTTAAGGAATACTCCAATGTTCTGGGAAGAGGGTCAGGCTCTTGTGTTTAAGAAATATGAAACATAGTCCTGTCCTCAAGGAGTTTACCCATAGTCTCATAAATAGGAAAAACTTTCTCATGTAACGTGGTTTTCAACATTTAGTTTTTCAACGCCCTTCTTAAAATGTAGAGTGAACACAAGATTCTAGTTGTGATCTGACTACTGTAGAATATGGTAGAAGTCTCCCTCAATGTATTCTAAATTAACATGCCTTTTTTTCCTCTTTTTTAAAAGGTTTTTTTGTTTGTTTTATTTTTAGAATCACACTGTTGTTGGAACCAGTCAACAATTTCAGGTCTTTCTCACATGAACTTTGATCAAAACAAGTGTGCCCTACTTAATATGAGTGAATTTTTTAATCTAAATTCAAAACTTCACATTGTATTTGTCTAATTTTTCATATTTTATTGTTGTTGCTACTGTTTTAACCTATTTTTCCTTCAGTGCAGAATCCTCTTTGATCCTTTGAACTTCCAACGTAACTAACAGTTATCCTTCCCCATATTGTCATTTGTGTTGAGCCCCTATTCCATTCCCTTGACCAAGTCAACACCATTTGATGGCAAAGATAACAATACGACAGTGAAGTGCCTTACTTGCTAGCAATCCAAGGTAAATCAAGAGCATGACCAAGAGAATCAATCAAGAGAATGCCTTTTGCTTTTTCTACTCCAGCATTTCCTCTATATAGTGATGTAGAAAGATAGACCAAATAAGAAACATCTGGTTTATTTTTACAGCCTGTATCCACATATCTACACTGGGAGAAAATAGATCTATGGTACCTAAGAAATTCCCCAGCTAGCAGACTAGGAACACTCTTTTATTTTCAAACCCTGTGAAATCATCCATTGTCCACTGCAAAAATTTTTCCAAAACATATCCTCCCTAGACCTTCGCCTGAAGTGCAGCTTTTTGGATCATATATCGTTGAATCATAATTTTTGTACATTGTATTAATATGAGGAGTGGGTCCCAAACTTGGGGTAACTGAGAAAGGTCCTGGCACACTTCAGTCTTAGCCAGTACCTCACCAGTGATGACTAAACAGCTTTCCTGGCTCATTCAATATCCTGATCCAAGAATGCTCCCAAGAACTTTATATTTCTTCCTATGTATCTTATCTGCTTCACCTATGGACTGGTACATGTTCTCCTGAATTTACTGGCTTATGATATATTCATACTAATAAAATGTATCTAACTATATAATTGTTTTCCCTACACCAAATATATTTTAACTCTTACCAAATATACTCTATATACTTAGCACTTAAAAAACTTAAGCTATAAATCCCCTTTACTCTAATACAATATATGTCCCCTCTACCGGTTTTCCCATAAATCTCAAAATTTTATAATCAAGCCATTTATTTCCTGGTTGATGAAAATTTTAAATGGATTAAGGAAGATAAATGAACCCTTTATTATCTTATTAGAGCCCTTTCTCTAGAAGTGGAGACTTATTTAGCAATCAACAATCTTTTGAATTGTTGGGGTCTCTGTTAAGGTTTCCAATAAGCCCCTTCTTATCTACTTGGAATTCTGAACAAGTTGAAAATTTAAAGGTGAAGATAAAGGACATAATATCATCTTTATTCCCTCCACTTCCTTAAAGCTAGAACAATTGATGGGGCAACCTAACGAATGAAGACGCAGATCAATGGGCTTCAGCTAGGGCCAAGGCCTTAAGATGCAACTTACCATGCAGGTGCAAGTTTTCTTAAGCAGGTAAGCTGAGACAGTGATTTAATTCTATGGAAAAGAAAAGTCTTTAGATATTGTTGGGCAGAATATTATTTGCTCTTATTAAACAACAAAAAAGTCAAGTTCCATATATATATATATATATATATATATATATATATATATAAACAGAACCTGAGTGAGCTTTAAATGGTTACTGTTAGCCCTAGGTAGCCAGCACTAGCTACTCTGCCTAAAATTCCATCCTGTACTTCCTTCCTAACAACCTCACTTGAAATGTCAATCACCGTCTCACATCTACACAGACACACACACACACACACGCACTGCCACTACCCCTCTTCCCTGCTTTGTTTTTCTCCATAGTATTCTTTACCATTTGCCATGCTATTTTGTTTATTGTTTGTTTACAGTCTTTCTCCCCATTGAGAATACAATATATTTTTAATCTATGTTAAAATCTCAGCATATAGAAAGTATCTAGTACATGTCAGATGCTCAGTAAATATTTGTTGAATTAAAGAATTAACTCTGGACCAAGGAGGGACCTCTGGATGAATCTTACAATCATGTGGTTGGAATGCAGGCTCAAGGTCACGCTCCACTGTGCCGTCTCAGGTTGTTTCTGAATTGGCTAATAACACGAGAGCCGAACTTTTCCTTGGAAGCAATGTCATAAAGATATGCGGTGACAAGAGCCACAGTAAAGTAAGACGGAAGTGCCTGCTCTGTCCGCTTAGCGTGGGTGCTACCTGCCAAATACAGTTACTGTGAATTTAGTATTGGGGGTGAGTGGAAACAAAGAGATTTTGAACATAGGTCTGGGGAAAAAAAAGGCATCTGAGTAAGATGTGCTTGGGGCTGATACCATTACAAATTTCTAACCTTTGCAAGGGCCACACTGTCTCTCTGAGGGATAAGTATGCGTAAGACCAAAATTAACCTTTTACTTAGAGATTTCCCTCACTTGGACTTAAACTCATAGGTCTTCGATTTTGGACAATTTGTATAGACCTGTTTACTTCAGATACTACTGAGTCTCTGCTATAGTGTTTGGCAACACTAAGACCTAGGTTTAGGGAACATAATTTTGCTTGAGATAACTCTTATAGAGGCTTAGGATTGGGCTATTTTCTAAACTTGGTGATTTCCGGGCCAGTGCTGTGAAAATGTTCTGTGTATTAGTAATGATTTGTACTCTTTAAAAATAAGGCCTATGAAAAGCTTGACACTGAACTACTGTGTTGACCTTGAAGGAACTTTCATGCATTCTGATGAGAAACAGACAATCCCAACTCTACCTGTGAATAGAGAATGCTTCTGACTGAAACTAAAAAGAATAAGAAATATTAGGGGCTTCCCTGGTGGTGCAGTGGTTAAGAGTCCGCCTGCCAATGCAGGGGACACGGGTTCGAGCCCTGATCCGGGAAGATCCCACATGCCACGGAGCAACTAAGCCTGTGTATCACAAATACTGAAGTCCACGCGCCTAGAGCCCGTGCTCCGCAACAAGAGAAGCCACCACAGTGAGAAGAGCCTGCGCACCGCAACAAAGAGTAGCCCCTGCTCGCCGCAACTAGAGAGAGCCTGAGCACAGCAACGAAGACCCAACGCAACCAAAAATAAATAAATTAATTTAAAAAAAAAAAGAAAATTTAAAGGATAGTTTCTGGAATTTATTTGAAGAATTTTTAACTCACGAAGGCAAAATAATTTAATTTTGGACTTTAACTTATGATTTTAACTTAAATATAATATTTTAAACTTGAATAATTTTTTCCTGGAAATTTGATAAAGTGAAGAGACTTTATTCAATTCCAGGCATTTCTATGTTGCCGAAATTTTATTATTGATGTGTCTTGATGAATTTTAGTATTTAATGCAATTTAGTGTTTAATTTAGTATTTAGTTTTTAATGAGGTATTTAATGTGGCCATATAAACAGTGAGACATAATTTGAGGTGGGGAATAGACTGGGGATAAAGTTCCAGCTTTAGGTTCAGAGTGTCATTCGAGTTGATTTGATAAACGTACTGTTCTAACCCATTTTAGAGCTTTCTGAATGTAAAATAAAAACTGACCACTATGGGTACCAGAAGAATTTCCGGAGAAACAGTGTTTGGAATTGGCACCCTCTGTCCTGAAGCTGGGAACAGAGTTGTCTTGACAAGTCGCTGATCTATTCCCCCAGGGTGTATAGCCACTCTCATGGTTGACAGTAGGAGGTGAAGTGACTTATTCTGTTGATGAATTGGGGTGTGTTCAACTCAGGTCTGCCTCTCTTCCCCTTAGGAGAAATCTGTGGATTCTACTCTGATCATCCATCTCATAACTTCTTACCTGGAAAGATCACCACATGGAAATCATGCCCTATTCTAACATTACCCATGGCAGGTGACTAAATCTGCCTAATTCTGGAGTTCATTAGGTTTATATACCCAAGGCCATTTAATTGTTTAGTTCATGTTTGCCTAGAATCTAGGCAGAGAAGAGAGTGCTAATTATTGCCCCCCCCACCCCCCAAAACCACCAACAATAACTACAGTATTACAATTTTTCTATTTCAGAAGAATACCAGATATTGTTAAATCCCTTGCTGAAGTCCCTTGCTGAATTGATACATTGTATCTGCAGCATATCTTTGCTGTATCAGACAAGTAATCCTAACAAAAAAGTCAAAAGTTCAGTTTTGAAGTCTTAACCTACTTGTTGCTTTAGACTTTCTAACACCATTGCTTTTACTTGATAAATTAAGGAATGAATAAATGATTAATTAAGATACTTTATTTTAGCATCTCTTGCCATTTGATCAAACAGCTTTTCTGTAAACATTTTGAAATCTATCCTGCTAAAATCTGGTGTATGTATATGCTTATCTCCAGTATTCCTTTTCCTTACTTTTATATAATCTAAAATGACATGATCAACTTTCCCTCTCTCAGGACTTCGACTCCCCCAGCCTGGACTGCCACTATTCTCTCTACCTGCTGAGAGTGGAAGCTGTCAGCAAAGCGAGGTAAGAATTGATCCTATCTTCAGCTTTCAGTGGAATGTGCCTTCTACGAGACGGTTTCTATTCCCCTACAATTACTCTTGTCATTCAGTGCCAGTTTTATAATCTGTCTTGGGACAAAGACAATTTATCAGAAGTCATGCAATTATGACTGCAAACATTCAGCTCAAGAGATATATTTTGGAATTAATTCAAATGCAGTACTCATTAGAACCACCATCCCTAAAATGTAAATAATCTGATTCATGTACCCCTTTTCCATTTATTACACCCTTTATATTGAGATCCTCCATCTCAGGACTATTGCATGATGAAAATAACTTACTGATAAACTACATGTTTCAAAACTTTTAAATTTCACCCACGTCTCTGCATGCTTTCAATGCTATTTTATCTTTTTCTCTTTTTTAAAAAAAATATTTATTTATTTATTTGGTTGCACTGGGTCTTAGTTGCTGCAGGTGGGCTCCTTAGTTGTGGTTCATGGGCTCCTTATTGTGGCTTGCGAACTCTTAGTTGCAGCATGCACGTGGGATCTAGTTCCTTGACCAGGGATTGAACCCGGGCCCCCTACATTGGGAGCGCAGAGTCTTATCCACTGTGCCACCAGGGAAGTCCCTCTTTTTCTCTTAATATAGGGTGAGTTACTTTATTTGGTGAACACTGGTATATATTATACTCAATCAATCATTAGAAAATTGAGAGTCCTCCATAATGCAAGATGCTTTGCTAAGGCTGTGGAGACAAGAAATAGGGCAGAGTGCTTGTCTTCCAGATTTATACTCTACTTAGAAAATTGAGATTTAAAGCATGAAATGTTAACTTACCGTAGAATATGTTAATGACAAAACAAGTCAGAAATGCAAATGTGTGATCAGTCGTCAAGTGAGTGACATAAACAAATGCTAAGATCTCAGAAAAAGATAATATCTCTGTAGGCTGGACTGGTACTAAAGGCCTTAAGAGTTCTGTGAGACAAAGCTGACACTTAAAGGATGCGTAGGATTTGAATGAGCCATATTATGATATTTAAATAATAATTTGGGTCAGAATAATTATTTTATTTCACAATTCTGTGTTTTGAGAATAAATGGAGACCTTTCTTCTTCTTCTACATACTACAAATTTCTGTATGTTATCCCTTGTAATATGTCAAACACTACATCTTGTTTTCTTTCAGGCCTTCTTTCTCTTAGAATCTCTCAAACTATCTCACCTCTGAATCATACATTTTTTTTCACCCTGACTTTTCTATTCTTTTTTAGTTACAGTAACCACAGGAAATAAGTTTTTACCCTTCAAACACATTGGAATTATTTTGTGATCCAGGATTTGAAAAACATAACTACATTTGTATCAATCATTCCTTTGACATAAGCTTTAATCACCAAACATTGCAATATATAGGAATTGGACGTGCATGGTATTTGAGTGGGTGACATGCCAACAAATACCAAAAGAATTCTGCCACTGTATTGTATGTTTTACGCTTTGTTAATTAAGAAACCACATTCTGTTCATCAGCGATTTGAAAGCCAAGTAGATAAAATTTCAAAGAAATATATAGACTATTGGAAACTGAATGATTTTTATAAATACAATTAAAATAGATGTGAAAATATAATGGACCTCTGCTACTTTTCAAAAAGCTCTTCTCTACATCAGTAATAAAGGTAAAGACTATAGCATAAATTATTACTCAATCCACTGAATGCCATAGTTTTTAACAAAACACATGCATGTTTCCTTTCTAAGAATCCTAAGTAAACAATTATAATTTATTTTCCCAAACTATTGCCTACTTGCAACAAAAAAAGTGAGATGACTAACAAAGCAAATATTCCTCTAATTTAAATGTTGTATTGACCTCAAAATAAAAAGAGACAGAGAGAGACCAAAACCATAATTTAATTCAAGTTAGAAGCTACTGTAAGCTCATCAGTCTAAGGAATATATACCACAGATGTTAGCAAATACACAAAGCCAGTAAGAGTCAAACGCTACTCTTTAGCAATTCTCTTACTAACATTTCAGTTTGAACTTACAATAACATTTATGATAATTTACCGTATTCTGCTGACTTAAAACATTTAATTGGAAATGATGTGAACCTACCTTCAGAGAATAATGTATCAGATCTGGCTAGATTTTCTTTAGTGCAAACAAAAGGAGGGGAAGACACAGCATAATGTTGTTGGAAATAGTACCCTCTTTTTATAAAAAGATCTCTTAACCTTTTCAAATAAGTAGTATTAAAAAGGGATCAAGACTTTGTGAATTTTCAAATGTAGTCTTAATTATTATCTACTGATACACCTTTTCATTAATACAGCCATTCCTTTAGGAATATCACACTTTGAAAGTGATTGAGTCTTCACAAGAACCTTGTGAGGCTAGGCTCCAATTTTCTCAGGGAACAGTAACTCACAAATTATATATGGGACTTGCTAAAGTCTAGTTAAGATCTACTTTTATTCTCTTGTTTTTCTACTGCAGTACTGACAACTCTGATCTACTCGAAATAAGAAGCTAGAGAACCCTACGCTTATTAGGTAAAGAGCATTCTCTGTTTCAGCTTATAATTCCTGACATCTTTAGAAATTATATTTATCCTCCCAACATTAGTACAGTAGGCTGGATAATGATGATTTTTATATCAATTTTATTAAATATGTAATTTCAATAATTTAAAAGGAAAGAGATTCATAAGATAAATTGGTAACAAAAAGACATCAAAGACTATTTAAATCTAATTAGTAAAAATTAAATTAATGAGGAGCTTCAGTAATTGTATTAAGAGAATGCAATTGGTTTGGCCTTTTTGAAAAGCTATTTGCTAATAGATATCAAGAACATCATAAGTGCATACATCCTTTGACTCAGTAATTCCACTTTACGACTCTATATTAATGAAGTAATCAGAGACACAAGCAAGATTTATAAATTCCTGCCAAAGTATAGTTTATAATAGTGAAAAATTGGGGACAATTTGGTTATACAAACTGGAGTACCAAAAAGGTTAAATATTTATGACCATTAAAATTATGTTTTCAGTTGCTAAGAGAGTAGATCTGAAAAGTTCCCGTCAGAAAAAAAAAAAAAATTATGTAACTAACTATGTTGACAGATGTTAACTAGTCTTATTGTGATGATCATTTTACAATATACACAAGTATTAAATCATAAAAAAAAATTGTTTTCAAAAAATTTTTAATGACATTGGAAAATATCAAGGATATAACTTTACATGAAAAGGATAATATGTATACAAAAATACACAAATCATATAAAATTATATATATGTAAAATAAAAATATGATTTGGAATGATGTTTACTTCAGGTTGGGGGATGAAGGGAGATGGAATGGGGGAGGACCAGTACAATTAATATGATATTTTGCATGAAGTAAAAAGAAAAAAGATCACTGTAAAGAATGATCCCAATTATATATCTATAGTTATATTATCTATATCTACATCTATACCTATATCTCTATGCCTGGGAGGAAACAGAAGGAAGTCCTATCTTTAGAACATGAACTTTAATTCATTTAAATTTATATTTTTCTCCAACTTTTATACAGCAGTTTCTATAACAGAGAAAGAAGGGGAATATTAGCCATTATTTTGATGCCTCTGAATTGTCTGAACTGTTATCATGAGGATGTATGACCTGGAAAACAAAAATAGTAGCATAATAAAGTAATAACTTTTGGTATGGTAGAAAGCTGGCATATTTTGCACATTATTTATATTATATATTATGTGATACTACAGGATAACATTGGCAAGGATTAGTACTTGCCTGAGATAAAAGTATTAATAAAACAAGTTTTAGAAGAAATCCTGTATATAAACAGTTACCATTATGATAAATAATAGTCAGTTACAATTAAAATAAATATTAGTCAATAGGCAATTATTTATCTTAACTGCAATTATTTATATGTAGTCAATGAAATTTAGGAAATGTACAAGTAGTTTCTGGAAAAATAAGTGAATGCATTACTGGAAGAATCTTTTGTTAAATGCTGATGTTAGAACTAGATTAAGTAATTATGTTTCGGAGGCCATTAAAGTAGCTCAGAGGACAATTTAAAAAATCTGATTGTGTGTAGTTATTCTCATCAAAAATGATCTAGTATGATAAAAATTCAGTAGATCCCAAGCTGCATGGCACTATAACTGACTTTAAATTAGCATATTTAACTATTGAATTTAGACTGTAGATTTAGTTTAGATTAGGATTAAGAATGCAGTAACAAAGTTTGCCATCTGGTGGTCAGTGTGATACAAATCAGATGTCTTGACGTATTATGTTTCTGTGTCAGATTTTGAACTGGGTCTAAAAATGTGAAGACAATATTGGTACTAAATAAATTCATGGATAAAATTAAAGCCACAGCAAAGAAAAGTGTATTGTGTGATTTGGTCACATAAAAGCTGTGGTAGGCTGAATAATGGCCCCCAAAGATATCCAGGTCCTAATCCCTGGAGCCTGTGAAAGCCATTTTATACGGCAAAATGGATTTTGCAGGTGTGATTAAATTAAGGATTTTGAGATGGGGCGATTAGCCTGGATTAGCTGGATGGACCCTAAATGTAATCATAGTGTCTTTATAAAGGAGGCAGAGGAAGCTCTGACTACAAAAGAAGAAGCAAGGGCAATGTGACCACTAGAGCAAGATGTGACACTCCAGGCTTTGAAGATAGGGAAAGGGGCCAGAAGCCAAGGAATGTAGCTCTGGAAGCTGGAAAAGGCAATAAAATGGATTCTTTCCTAGAATTTCTGGAGGGGGTGTGCCCTAACCCCTTGATTTCAGGTCAGTAAAACTGATTTCAGACTACTGACCTCCGGACTGTAAGACCATAAATCCATCACCCAACTCAAGAATTATAATGTTACTAAAACTTCCAGCCACCTGTGTGTTCCTTTCCTATTTCATTCCCCTGCTTCCCCACTCCAAAGGTAACCACTATTGTCAATAGTTCTGGAGCTTTCTGATGTTTATTAAAATGTTCTCTAGCTGTGAATAGTCCTTTACAACTTGTTTTTTTTCATTTAAGCTTATGTTTCTAACATTTATCCATGTTGTTTGTTGTATGAGGCTACAATTTGTTTTATCCCCAGTGATTTTTCACTGACATATATCAAGTTTCCAAATGGGTTTTTGCTGGCTTTTTTATTCTGTTCTCTTGATCTGTCTATCCCTGTGCAAAAACATGATGCTTTCTCAATTACTTTGGCTTTATATTAAGCCTGGATATCTTGAAAGGCAAGTTATCTAATATTATTCTTCTTTGTCACGGGTGCCTTGGATATTCTCAATACTTTGCTCTTCCATGTATATCTTAAAATTATCTTTCATGTTCTATAAAACCCTGTTGCAATGGTAATTTCATTATTTCTACAGATCAATTTGAGTAGAATTCATATCTTTACTACATTAAATCTTCCTAGGCATGAAGATATTTCTTCCCATTTAGTTGGATCTTTATTAATGTTTCTCAATAAAGCTTTAAAAACTTTATAATTTATACATAAAAATGTTGCACATTTGTTAGATATGTTCCTAAATAGCTTATATTTTTGTTGTTACTATAATTCTTTAAAAATTGCATTTACTATTTGTTGCTTGTGTATATAAATATGAAATTTTCTTTCGTGTATTTAGTTTATTTTTGGTTACTTTCTAACTTTTTAATATTTCTAATAATTTTTCCATAGATTCATTTCGATTTTCTATGTAGACAATTACATAATCTGTAAACAATGCAAGATTTATTTATTTGATTGTGATCTGCATAAGTTTTAATTTTTTCTTGACTTACTGCACTGGCTACATTCACCAGTACAATTTTAAACAGAAATGGGATAGAGGGTATCCTTCCGCTGTTTACAATTTTTAAAGGTGTGCTTTGTACATTTCTCCACTGAGTTCCGTATTTGCTGTATGTTGGACTGCCACAGATACTTTTTATCAGTTAAGGGAAATTTGTTTGTATTCCTAGTTTGCTAAGATTATTGTTTTAAATCATGAATAATGTTGAATTTTTTGTATCTATTGAGATGACCATAGGATTTTTTCTATAAATATGATAAACACCAATATTCGGAAGTTAGGAAATAGACAAATAATGAGAAGGAATAATCATAGAGGTGGTTAAATAACCAAAACTGCATAAAGTTACAGATGCTAAAGGAAGAGAGAACTTCAAACAGTAGGAGTGTTCAAAGGTAGAAGACATACCATATTCCCGATTTTTGTCTCTAACCTCTAACAGCCTGTGTGATTCAATCATTGCTTCTAATTCCTCTTGATATTGTCCTGACACTAGCAACACTTAAAAAAAAAAATTCATCTGCTTTACTGAGTTTATGTACCAGTGTTTTTGAACTTAGTTTGGCAACAGGTTTCCATTTCTAAAGGACTGACTTTACTACATAATTCATTCATAATTCATAATTCATAATTCATTCATAATTTCATTGGGCATTTAATTTTCTTGGCCCTAAACTGTTCTGTGCTCCTCATCACTTAGAAGTTTAAGAGGAAGACTCTGGCTCTCTTCTCCTGATAATAATTTTTCACAAACAGGGAACTAAAATTTCTGTAGGTTGTAGCTGACTACTTCTTACGAGATGCACTTCTCAGCCTATCAATAGCTCTAGACGGTCCTTACTCTAAAGAACTCTCCTTGTTGCCCGTGTGATTTAGTACCATTATAACTCCTCAAAACAAAATAAAATAAGCAAACAACAACCAAAAAAAAAAAAAGCAGATACTGCACAAATGAGACCGTGGTTTGGATTTGCAGTTCTATTCACATTGGGCAGCTGTGTAAAGTTTTTGTTTTTGATTAAAATCTTATTTTATAACTTGTCACTTTCTGAGTATGCTTCAGTCTATTTGTAACATAACAATGTTACAGATTGATCATATGAGTAAAGAAGAGCTCCAATATCTCAATTCAGTGGCTATGAACTACCAAAGTTAACGACTGGCAGCCTTAGTGCATAGCCCTTAACATTTCTGCCAGATAGTAAAAGGTGTGAGAATATTATTCAAGAAAGTCTTCATTTTCTTTTTGTTCCTCTGTGTGAGCTATCCTACACAGATTGTGTGAGCAGAGAGCACAATTCTGTTGATGTGCACTGTTGATGGTCTTTTTGACATAACCTAATGGAAAAAGCACTGAACAGAATATTGATAGTAATGGTAATTTCTGGATAGCTGCTTTCTTACACTGCTTCTGGATACTAGTGACAACTATAGCATCTTTCAAATTCTACTGAACTTTAACAGTGTGCCATATGCAAGGAAGTTTCATCATGCTGAGATGCCTATAATAGCTCTCCTCTTGTAAATTCAGGTTCAAGGGCATTCAGATTCACCAAAATTCACAAAAATCATAGTGACACATGTCCAGCATTTTACTTGGATTTTTTTTACTTGACTTTTCTCTCTTTTAGAATAGTCTGTTTCACAGCATTTAACTGCATTAATATTAAGTTGGTAACCTCTACATGCCTCCTCTCTCAGGTAGCATTTCTTTTCTTTTCTTTTCTTTTTTTTTAATGGTTACTCTAGCAGTATATTTAAGCTGACTGTTGTACAGTCAAATATAAAGAAACTATGAAAGTATCCATAAAGAGTTAACTCCTATTTCTCTATCACTACAATGTGTTGTTCAATATCCATGTGACAAAGAGCATAAATCAAAATACTCTGTCTGGAATTTTAAGCTCTACTCAATGTGTTTCAGAAAGGAAAAGTGGGACAATTTAGACTTCATCAATTATATCACATTAAATTAGCCTCCATCATTGACTTGGCTCAACAGCCTTCATCTATTTTAATTTACAACAAAAAGGACAGCCAAGTACAGGAGAGCAGCAATGACACGGTCAAATGGAGGCTCTGTCTTCTTAGTTATAAAAAGTGCTTTGCTTGGGTACCATTAAGATAGCATTAAAGTAAAAACCTCTAACTCAAAGGAAGTTTCAAAATAGCATAAAATACGGTATAGCCCATAATATTTACAATCATAAAAATTGATTATAATAGATTTCTATATCTAACACTAAAAGTAAAATTTTTTACTTTTTTCATTAAGTAAAAAATAGATGATATGCTTGTATTATAAATTCCAACTGTGATATTCTGTTAATTAGGCAGAATGCAACCAGTTCTTTACACTACTCACCATTCTGTTCCTTCAGACATACATATTTCTCATATAAATAAAACAGTATTTTACAAACATTATTGGGTGAAGTATCAGCCTACCCATGACACCAAACAAGAAGACTTAAAACTTTTTAAATTCAGTTAACTGAAATCAAGGCAAATGTAAACAACAGCCAAGGCAGGTTGTGCTGATTTGTAAAGCAGTTCTTGGCTTTGCAGTTGAATAATAAAGGCAGATAAATAGGGAGGACTTGATCACATTAACTGACAACTCCTAGAGGCAAAGAAATAGAATACAGGGTATAGAAAGACATATCTTTATACTTCACTTAGTAGAAAACAAGAAGATTCAAGGAAAAGATAAGTACAATCTTAGAAAGACTGTAAGATGATAAGCCTTTGCATATTTAAAAATAGTATATTGATTTAACAAACATTAGTTGAACATCCTATTAGATGCCTATTAGATGCCTCGTACTGTGCTAGGTGCTGGAGCTAAAAGGGTGAATAATACACAATTTCTGCCTTTTAAAAATTTTGAAAAAATCTGTTGTAACATTCACTCTTCAACTATTATTGTGTTACTACTAGATAACTGGAAATATTTAGTCAACTAATTTCTTATTATTTTATGATTTTCCTCACTACCTACAGATGAATATGTAAAGGTTTTAAATTTTTATTTAACAATATTATTAATATTTTCTTTATGTTATAAAGGATTATGATATAGCTCTAATATATATAGGGTTATCAACACCATGAATGTGTACTCTACAGAATGTAGATTAAAATACAAATCACATTTACTCTTTGTGGTTTTATTTAAAAAAAAATTTTGTTGGTGTTGGACTTTTCTTTGTTCCAACTTTATTGAAGTATGATTGACAAATTAAAATTATATATTATATATTTAAGTAATACAATATAATGCTTTGATATATGTATACATTGCAAAATGATGACAAGCTAATTAACATATCCATCACTTCACAAGATTATCTTTTTTTTTTAATAGTGAGAACACTTGGGATCTGCTGTCAGCAAATTTCAAGTACACATTATTATTAACTATAGTCACTATGCTGATACATTAAGTCTTCAGAACGTATTCGTCTTATAACTGAAAGTTTGTACCCTTTGATCATTATCTTTCCTTTTTCCCCCACTTCCCAGTCTCTCTGGTAACCACCATTCTACTCTGTGTTACTATGAGTTCAACTTGTTTCTAGATTCCACATATGAATAAGATCATGCAATGTTTGTCTTTGTGTCTGGTTTATTTCACTTAACATAACACTCTATAGGTTCATCCATGTTGTCACAGCAGATTTTCCTTCTTTTTATGGCTGAACATTCCAGTGTGTGTGTGTGTGTGTGTGTGTGTGTGTGCGCATGCACGCGTGTGTGTGTGTGTGTATCCGTTCATCTGTTGACAAGCCACTTAAGTTGCTTCCATATATTGGCTACTATGACTAATGCTGCAATGAACTTGGGACTGCAGATATCTCTTTGAGATAGTGACTTTATTTCCTTTGGATATATACCTAGAAGTAGGATTGCTAGGTCATATGGTAGTTCTATTTTTAATTTTTTGAAGAATCTCAAAATATTTTCCATTATGACTACACCAATTTACATTCCCAACAAAAGTGCACAAGGGTTCCCCTTTCTCCATATCCTTGCCAACACTTATATTTTGACTCTGAAAATAGCCATCCCAACAGGTATGAGGTGATAATATCAATGTGGTTTTGATTTGCATTTCCCTGACGATTAGTGATGTTGAGTGATCCTTTCATGTACCTGCTGGTCATTTGTATGTCTTCTTTGGAAAACTGTCTTCATGTCATTTGCCCATTTTTTAATTATATTATTATTTGTTGTTGCTGATGTTGGTGGTGGTGTTTGTTTGTTTTGCTATTGAGTTGTATGAGTTCCTTATATATTTTGGATACTAACCCCTTATAAGATACATGGTTTCCAAATATTTTCTCCCATTAAGTAGGTTTCCTTTCAATTTTGTTGACTGTTTCTTGTGCTGTGTAGAGACTTTTTAGTTTGATGTAATCCACTTGCTTATTTTTGCTTTTGTTGTCTATGCTTTTGGGATTAACTTCAAAAAAAATCATTGCCTAGGCCAAATGTCAAGGAGCTCTGTGGGTTTTAGAATGACATTATGCTAGGTTCAAAATACTGAGAGCCTGGACTGAATGCTGGTAGATTCAAATACTCACTGTTTACCAATTTCATCTTCCATCCTTTTTAAAAAAGAATGTTTAAGTATTACATATATTTATAAATACTTCACAGTTTTCAAAATGAAACTGTCACAGAAATAAGCTATATTTTCACAGTATTGAATTTCAGGTGCAGTTTAAATTCTTGGTTTTGATAATGGTCCCTTGAGTTTAGACCTGATGATCATAGAAGGTTCTGCTTCAGATTAGCATTGCTAAAGTCAAATTTGGAAGATGTCAACCTGCTGACATCTGTCTGTTTCTAGACTAAGAGAGTGTCTGGGATTTTCCTTTTTAATTTTTAAAAATTTTCTTTTTTAATTTGTTAGTTAGTTGATCTTTCCCAAAGCATATTTTTGAAAGTATCACTTTTATTTCATCAAAATCAGTATGCTTTTGATATTTAGGACATATTAGCTAAATCCAAAACATGTTTCACAACCTCTTTTATCTCCACGGAGTCTTATAAATAGATAGAGATCTTCAGTGTTTGTGTGTGTGTGGCATTTTATAACATTTGTAAATGGCTGGAAAAACAGAACTCAATCCCTTGAAACTGCATTTCTACCATCCTCTGCCCTCCCAAATGAAGAAAGGAAAAGTGAATCTAATATTTAGCCTAATCATAACAAATGCCTTATTCCCATCTCGGGAAATTCTTTTCCAAATGTAGCCTCTTTTATAGTATCTTTGTGTTCCACTCACAACTTTGTTAGTTGTGTTGAAAATCAAATCACGTTTAAGTAAGTTTTACTACTCCCCCAAATATTATTTATTTACTATCAAGAGCTTAAAAAAAATGTCAGAAATGGTGTTAAATGCATACAAAGTGAATATAACTGTATCAATTTCTTTGGAAATGCATTTTATAGGTAAATTTAAAAGTCATGCTTCTTCATATAACAGTGTTACCTGCATTCTACTTTAAGCAAGATATCTGTCTACTATTTCCTTCCTAAGAACGTACCCAGATTAGTTCCACAAGTTTAGAACATCCAAAGTTCCACAAGTTTAGAACATAACAAACATCTACATTTGTTATGTAGACATGACATGACAAATCACTAACCCTTTTATAAGTCCCTCTATCTTTTGTCCCAAGCTTCCATATTTTTATATTACTGTATCTGTAATAAGCATTTATGTTTAATTCTGATTTTTCTTTTTAAAATTATAACATCATATTTTCCCAAGTTTTTATGTAGTTTGTATAATTTCATAATAGCTATTTTGACCTTTTTATAATTCAATTATGTTTCCTGCCTGACCTTTCTAGTAGTGAATTTTATGTTTACTACCAACTCAATGAAGTAAAAATTCATTTTATTTGTTGCTTAATCATTAAACTTCAGAATCCAAAAAACAAAAAAAATCACTAACCCTTTCAGCCTTGGTTTCTTTAGCTGACAAATGGGGATAGAATAGCTGCATCACCCACCTAACAGTCTTTTATGAAGAGCAAGTGAGCTAGTGCAGTTTCTCACGTTTAAATACTTCCAGAACTGCCTTACTAAATTTTGTCATTTCCTCCTGTGCTATTATTTATATAACCTTTTAATTTAAATGTACTCACCTTTTTACTGAGATAATTTATTTCAAAATAAAACTAGCACTGAAATGAGGCTTTCTCTTTGGGATTTCAAAAGATAAAAAGATAATTTACAAAAGAACATATAATTCAGCGTTATTTAATTCCAAGTGTTTACATATCGCCTAAAACTGCCTTAGCACATTCCACATCAGTGATAGCCTGGTTCTCATATTTTGGGAAACACTCACTGACTTACTTCAAGAACCTAGATTATAAGCACTATAAAAATCTAAGATATCATTATTAATATACAAATCTAAGATATCATCTTTATTAGGTGGTCACCCAGCTGTATGGTATTCATAAAAATATTTATTTAACCAGTCCTATTACTAGAGTTCCATAAAACTTAAGTCTTTGTAGTATGCAACTGAATATAACTATTGGGGTGTTAACCATGATGAGGGAAGGGAAACTAATTCATTACATATTACTAACATCAATATATTAGCTATCTGTTTAATGGATGTATGTCAATTATCAGGACTTTGAGAGAATGAACCCGAGCCTAGAACAGACTGACTCTGATTGAAAGCAAACAGTTGAGAAAGTTGAACGAATAGGTGCCACCCAGAAAGGAGGTAATGGCCAGGTTCTGTTAGTGAAAGATTACCGAGAGAGGAAAGAGATTAGTGATGGAATGAAGATCTTCTTCACCTACTTTAAAATTTTACTTTTGATCTGATCTTTGGCCACCGTAGGATGTATTTAAGAAGCTGACAGTGATCAAGAGTGGGATGTGTGTACGTATGCGTGTGTCTGTGCGTGTGTATCTGTGTAGACTGTGGGAGTGGAGGTGGTTACAGGGGTGGAAGTGAGAAGTAGGAAAGTGGTGTCTAGAAAAAGAAAAGTGGCAAATATAAAAAAGAGGTTAGATCAGAAAATAGTATTATGACTGATGTAGGATTTATAATTAGTTTATCAGAAATACCAATAGTCATTTAATTTACATGTTATTTGATTTTCCATTAAAATATCCTTTTTACCACCAAATGTACTTTGGTGGTAAAGACATGGGGCTAGGGACATAGGAGGATAAAAGCTGGCAAGGCTCTGGTCCCTTCTGCCCCCGACCCCTGTCAAATACAGCAATTCTTCTTGTATTTATTTTACATTTAGAATTGTAAGTAATTTTGGTTCAGATGAAGGGTACTGAAGTTAATCAAAAAATGTGGAAACCAATGTTCTGTTGAAAACTATAAACTAGCCACCGGATAAAGAGATTTTTCTGGTCCAAAAGCTTTGCTAAATCTCAGCCCATGTTTGCTCACATGAAATAGTGATGCATTTATAGCTATTAGAGTAATGGTAATAATCTGAATTTAAGTACAGTTTCATTTCTGCCCACAATAGGACATTAAAGAAAGAAATGAGTATAAAAACATTTTGAAATAAGTAGTCACCTTTCTGCTATTTAAGTATAGCATTACCAGAGTATTGCTATGAATCATAAAAACAAAGGTTGGCGATTACCCTTACTTGAATAAAACCTCCCCTTTTTATTCTATTACATATTAAAAATCCAACTAATTTAGGAAAGAACTTTGCACAGAAGTTGCTCCTCAGTACCTAAATGTATCAAATTTCAATGGTTTTGCTAAGTGCTTTTTTAAGAATGTGGCAACTTGGAAGCAATAATGCCGATATATAAAGAGGTATATTGCATTTAAAAGAGGCTATGGAAAAACAAATCCTCTCCCTTACCCATAGATTATATAGTCAAATGATAATGGCCTAGGCATACGCTTAACAATGAGTCAAAATATTATTCTCTAAAATATCAACATTTTCTACAACTACTATTTGGTTTTAAAACTATTTTCTACATATTTATGTTGGATCTCAGTAGGTTAGAAAACTTATTCTACAAATTTCTTACAGGGCTATTTTTAAAAAGTGCTTTAGCAATCTAACATCTGTTGTCAAATAAAGCCTTCCAGGGCCCATTGGCTCATAAACGTAATAGAGTGGTCTTCACCTGTAACATATCTAGTACAACATGTGCTTAGGGTTCATGGCTCCTGACCGCAACTTTGTACACTGCCAGCACCATATGGCAATTTATTCTGCAAGTTCCTGCACTGTTTTGCTTACTGACAATTATTCCTGAACTCCTGCCTCAAAAGTCTAGTAATGGAAAAACAATTCTGGGTGCAATGAGGTCCTTAAAGCAATGAGGCCCCATCAGACGCCTATCAGCTTCACACATTATTAACAAGAGTTCAGCTATCCATTAATAGCCAAAACTTTGATTTACTGTAGTTGAGGGGAATACTGTTTTCTTCAATTGTTCAGGAGTTAGGAATTCAAATTATATTATTTTATTCCACTCTAAAGAAGAAGATCAGAACATTAAATATTAAAAATGCTTCATTGGTGAAGTTCAGAATTTTATACTCATCACTCAATATTTATACTCATTACTCTATAGAGTACTGGGCCAACTTGTGTTCCAAATGTAGTAATCATGGTTTCTATCACTTCTTGACAAACACGTCCAGAGAAAACTGGAAGAAGAAATTCGGATATCAAGCCATGAGTACAAAACTTGAATTAAATGACTTACTTGAAAGTGACTTTAAAATTAATCATATGTTTGACATGTGCGGGTTTGGTCCATTGGCTTGCAATCTATTCATCTTCAAATGCTCACTGAGTACCCACTAATGCGCCAAGCAAGCATCATACTAGGTGCTAGAGATGAAAAGTGAAGAGTCCCAGGCACTCAGACCTTACATTCCAGAAACAGAACTTTGTTGTTGCCACAAAAATGCAGATTAATAAGGGTTTAGGGCAGCTTCTGCCAGACCTTCCCATTCTCTGTCTTGAGGACAAAGGGCAACATTTTCATATTTAGGAAAAATGTGACTGAGGTTTCTAAATGAAAATATCTCAAAAAAGGGTCAGACTAGAATGCTCTAAAACAAAGCCTGTAAGGGAGAAATGCCTTTTGCTATAAAGGAACGATTTGCAGTGCTGCATTGTTTTCTTCCCTCAAAGGCTATGCTTTGCCTTCAACCATTCAAATATGTGGTTGTCGGTTTTTTTCCCCCATGGTGTGGCATGCCATTAAAAATTCAAAATTAACACAATAGCACTTCCTCCTGAGAAAACAGAACAAATGCTATTCAAATTAAAGGAAATGCTAAGCTTTTTATTAGAAAGTTATCTAATTATTGTCTTTCACCTTGTGATGCCTTACAAGAATAGCAGAAAGAATAAATTACAAACACCACTCTAATTTTCTTAAACTTCTAGAAATAAATTATATAAGCAACTCAATGTAAAGAATTAAAAATTATACCTCATATTTGGTAATTATTTATTTTTATTTACAATAAAACTATGTAGGCCTCCATCGTTGTGTAGTTGGTATATAGAAAAGCCTTGCTTTAAGAAATGTGGAGGGACTTCCCTGGTGGTGCAGTGGTTAAGAATCCGCCTGCCAATGCAGGGGACACGGGTTCGATCCCTGGTCCGGGAAGGTCCCACATGCTGCAGAGCAACTAAACCCGTGTACCACAACTACTGAGCCTGCGCTCTAGAGTTCGCGAGCCACAACTACTGAGCCCACGTGCTGCAACTACAGAAGCCCATATGCCTAGAGCCCATGCTCTAGCCCAAGTCATTGCAATGAGAAGCCCGTGCACCACAACAAAGAGTAGCCCCCACTTGCCACAACTAGAGAAAACCCGCATGCAGCAACGAAGACCCAATGCAGCCAAAAAAAAAAGAAATGTGGAAGAATTAAGAAAGGAAAATTTTAATAATTTAGATGCAAAATATATAATGTAGTCATAAATTGTTTTCTTGGGCTCATTAACAAAAGCATCAAAACCTAATCTAATATAAAAATAAAGACAGGACTTTAAAAATCCCCAAATAATGTATGGATGGTGTTCAATGACAAGATTCAATTTATTGCAGAAAATAGGGATATTTTGTAAAATACTTTCATATTCAATCACAATCTCAATGTCTACAAAGACTATCTCTGACTTTAAGGTATTATATCATCTGCAAATATAAGATTTCTTTACTTTAAAGGTGATTTTGGCATAAGATGAATTACTAAATGGATGGCTCCCAGCATTTTGGATTCACAGACCAGTGATGGTGACTGTGAATGTTCCCTGCTATGCTTCATATTAAAGTTTTAATACATCTTTCAAATGAACTGATTTTGGAGGGCCCAAGAAAAATTAGTTTCTTAGAAAAATCTTATTAAGTACATAAATATTATGTAAAACATACTAAGGAAACAATATATTGTCAAGTAGTAGCAAGTTTAAATTAAAAACCTTCAGCTAATAAAAATCTGTTTTACAGAAATTACTAGGTTTCTAATAAAACTTTCCTTTCAATTAAACTACTATATAATTATTAATATAGGTTAACAAGAATATCTAAATATGGAAACAATTATCATGAACGGTATACTGATACTAGAAGAGCTCATGACACATTATTAGATAAAACTGTATATATTGAATATCTAGAATACTAGCCCAGAATCTAATTAGGCTAAAACACATAAGGTCAATGAAAATTTTCTTGAGCAGGATTATTTATATACTATATCTATGTTTGTATACTTTATCAATGTTTATGAAACTTATAGTAAATCTTTTAAAAATATTGATGTTTATACAAATTTCAACCCAGAAATTTGTTTACTAGGTTGTACAATTCTCTATGATTCATCTGAATTTTAATTATGTGCACTTTTTGAGTTTTGGAGGTAAATCTGGAGCATTACAACTTATTTATTACAAATTTTAGTCAAGTATTTTCATTGTTAAATAATCTAGCTAGTGGGGCTGTTGTGGGGTTAAATGAGTGAAAATATCAAAAGGTGTTGAATATGTCAGGCATGTGAAAAACTGCTCGCCCTCTTCTTCTTCCAGACACCTTGCTTCTTTATATGATTCCTTTCAATAAAGAAAGCACTTTCTTTCTGTTCCTTATGTCAGAGGATCTTCACAAAAATTCTGCAGGTATATAGGTTAGAAATGATCATTTCCTAACAGATAATGAAATTAAGTCTCAGAGAGTTTAAGTGACAACAAATTAAATACTAGCAAAAAGCTTCTTTCTTATTCATAATAATGATTATATAAGTGAGTCTCTTACTTTTTGCCTGGTCTTCTAGCTCAGAGTCAAATCTAAAGTTTAATATTTACACCATCATTGGTCCAGAATTGCACAATAGAAAAGATCTCTTAGTCTGGAACAATACGTGTGTTGGTAAAGTATGTTTAAAATTTTATTCATTTACTTTAGAAACACTTAAGTGATTCTAATATGTACTTAATAAGAGAAAAGAGTCCTATGAGAAAAGGACTATGATTGTTCCCTCATCCCGTTTTTACAGAAGAGGAAACTGTGTCTCCTGAGAAGGTAAATAACTTGTGAAAGGTTACATAGCTAGTAAAAGCCAGAGTCAGGATTCAAATCCAAGTAATCTCATTGCAGATTCTGTGCTTTTAATCTCTTTTCTAATAGTGCCTCTGTTGTGATATTTAAAGAAAACTGTAGTTCCTATTCTATAGATTCTTGTAAGAAACAGTATGACTTAGAAGTATAAAGCCGCTTGGAGCTATCAGCGGCCAACTGTTTTGCCCTGTTGGTGGGAGATTTCCACAGGCAATGGCATAAGAACATAAAGGTAGTGAATTAGCTAGCTCCTCTCACATAATAATCTTCACCACCACATCCATTATTATATATTGAGTGCTTACTGTATAAGAGGCACATTTCTAAGCAGTTTACTTACAAGTAGTCACTCATTTGATTCTCACAACAACATAGGAAGTACATATTCTTATTTTTCTATTTAACAGATTAGGAAACAAAAGCACAGAATCATAAAGTAACGTGCCTGAGTTCACACAGTGATTAAGGTATGGAGCTAGGACCTAGGCCCTATATTTCATTTATCCATCTAGCCATCAAAGGTAACAGAAAGAAAAACCCAACAGACTTTTATTCTCACAGCTGGAGTAAGAACAGTGTTAAACATAAAGGCTTAGTCTGAAAAATATTATTACAACAATGAAAGGCTGCACACGTAGTTCACACCTTGTTTGATCATGAATCCTTCATGCTCAACCACTGGAGTACATTTCAGGACCAGAAACGGTAAGCCTGCCTGAGACCAGAAATACCTGCATTTCTTTTACATGTTACCTTTCCCCTTACATAGCAAAAGTAATTACCAACATAAACTGGAGGAGTGGGTTGCAAGGGAGGTGGTAGGTGGGAAGGTGCATGTAAAAAAAAAAAAAAAAATGACAGTGTTTCTTAAAGATACAGTCACTAAGTAAACATATGGGAATGGGTGACAACGAGGATAGGGGAAAAGAGTAGAAAAAATATCTGTGAAACCTGAAAAATTCCCCTTAGTTGACTATGACATGGTAACTGCAATGAGGTGAGAAGTTTTACATAATCAGACAGAGGAGGAGATCAGGATGGTGGAGTAGGAGGATGCTGAGCTTACCTCCCTGCATAAACACATAAAAAATACATCTACGTGTAGAGCAGTTCTCACTGAAAACACACTGGAGACTGGCAGAAAGACTCTTCCATAACCAAGGCTGTGAAGAAAGATCCACATGGAGTTGGATAGGAAGGGAGGAGAGGTGATCAGGTCAGGACCCATGTCCCTAGAAGAGGACACAGAAGAGGAAGGGGAAATCCTCACCCTGGAAGTGAGCTCTTTGAAACACATATTGGGCACCCTGGCCCTGGGGTCTGACGCTGGGTATAACATTTGTTAACATATATGCACCTAATATAGGGACACCTAAATATTGGGCTGGCCAAAAAGTTCATGTGGGTTTTCATAGCAGCTTAAGGGAAGACCCAAACGAACTTTTTGGCCAAGCCAATATATAAAGCAAATATTAACAGACATAAAAGGAGAAACTTATGATAACAAAATAATAGTAGGGAACTTTAACACCCTACTTAGATCAATGGGTAGGTCATCCAGACAAAAAAATCAATAAGGAAACAGTGGTCTTAAATCACACATTAGGTCAGCTAGACTTATTAGATATCAACAGGACATTCTATCAAAAAAATAGCAGAATACACATTCTTTTCCAATGCACATGGAACCCTCTCCAGGAGAGATCACATGCTAGGCCACAAAACAAGTCTCTACAAATTTAAGGTGAGAGAAATTATACCAAGTGTTTTTCTGACCACATGTATGAAACTAGAAATCAGTTACAGGAAGAAAAACAGGAAAAACACAGAGATGTGGAGACTAAACAACATGTCACTGAAAAACAAATGGGTCAATGAGGGGATCAAAGAGGAAATCAGAAAATACCTGAAGACAAATGAAAATAAAAACACAATTTTCCAAAATCTACAGGACACAGCAAAAGCAATTCTGAGAGGGAAGTTTATAGAGGTACAGGCCTACCTCAAGAATCAAGAAAAATCTCAAATAACTTAACATACAATCTAAAGGAATTAGAAAAAGAAAAACAAAACAAAAAGCCTGAAGTCAGAAGAAGGAAGGAAATAATAAATATCAGAGAGGAAATAAATAAAATAGAGACCAAAAAAAAAAAAAACCCAATGGAAGAGATCAATGAAACCAAAAGCTAGTTTTTTAAAAAAGATAAACAAAATTTATAAGTCTTTAGCGAAGCACATTAAGGAAAAAAGAGAGAGAACCAAAATAAATAAAATAAGAAATGAAACAGGAGAAATTAAAACCAATATCACAAAGATAAAAAAATCATAAGAGAATACAAAAAACAATTATGTGCCAAAAAATTAGATAACTTAGAAGAAATGGATAAATTTCTAGAAACATACAATCTTTCAAGACTGAATCAGGAAGAAATAAGCAATCTAAACAGACTGATCACTATTAGTGAAACTGAATTAGTAATCAAAAAAAAAAACAAAAGCAAAAAACCCAGCAAATAAAAGTCTAGGAGCTGACAGCTTCACAGGGGAATTCTACCAAATATATAAAGAAGAGCTAATGCCTATTCTCAAACTACTCCAAAAAACTATAGAGGAGGGAAAAGTCTGAAATTCATTCTATAAGCCAACATTACCCTGATACCAAAACCATACAAAGACACTACAAAAAAATGAAATTACAGGTCAATATCTCTGATGAATATAAATGTAAAAATCCTCAACAAAATATTGGCAAACCAAATTCAACAATTTATAAAAGAGACCATGCACCATGATCAAGTGGGATTTGTTCCAGGGATGCAAGGATGGTTCAATATCTGCAAATCAATCAATGTGATACACCACATCAACAAAAGGAAGGATAAAAATCACATGATAACCTCAACAGATGCAGAAAAAGCATTTAGCAAAATTCAACATCCATTCGTGATAAAACTCTCATCAAAGTTGGTTTAGAGGGAACATATCTCAATATAATGAAGGCCATTTATGACAAACTCACCGCTAACATCATACGCAATAGTGAAAAGCTGAAAGATTTTCCTTTAAAATCGGGAACAAGTCAAGAATGCCCACTTTTGCCACTTCTATTTTGCTACTTCATAGTATTGGAAGTCCTGGCCACAGCCATCAGACAAGCAAAAGAAATAAAAGGCATCCAAATTGGAAGAAGTAAAATTGTCACTATTTGCAGATGATGTGATGCCATATATAGAAAACCCTAAAGTCTCTACCAAAACCTATTAGAACTAAAAAATGAATGTCGTAAAGGTGCAGGATACATGATTAATAATGGAAATATCTTGATTTTCTACACACTAATAATGAACTATCAGTAAGTGAAAGCAAGAAAACAATCCTGTTTAAAATCACACACACACACAAAAGAATAAAATACATGGGAATAAAATTAACCAAGGAGGTGAAAGACCTATACTCTGTAAACTATAAGACACTGATGAAGGAAACTGAAGATGATACAAAGAAATGGGAAGATATCTCATGTTCTGTATTAGAAGAATTAATATTGCTAAAATGTCCACAATACCCAAAGCAATGTACAGATTAAATGCAATCCCTATCAAAATACCCGTGACATTTTTCACAGAACTAGAACAAATAATCCTAAAATGCATACAGAACATTTTATGGAATGTATATACATGTCTAATGAGCTGTGAGTGGAACTGACATCTATCACTCTGGGCCAAAGCAGAGATGTAAATTCTTTGTGAACTCTCTACAGCTGCCTTGGTTGACCAATAAAAATTGACCAGTGAGAATCTAGCTGTTGATCTTCTGTTAGTCTAGGTCTCTGAGTGCTACATAGAAGAGAGGCCCCTGGCTAACTTCCTGTAGACATGTTATGGGGTAAGAAATCAACCACTGCTGTATAAAGCTTGAGATTTCAATGTTAATTCATTATCAGAGCATTACAAAGCATATCTTGACTAATCCATAAATTGGTACTTGGAGTAGGGCACTGCTGTAACAAAAACCTAAGCTATGTGGCATTGATTTAGTAGTTAGGTTATAAGAAAATTCGTATTGGAAGTGAATAGATAGCAATCCACTTTATCCAATGGAAAAAAAATTTGGTTACATTCTGTCTTTGATAACTTGGGAAACAGATCATGTACTGAGTATATTCAAGCTTTAGGGGAAGAGATTGGAAAACAGAGCATTATTAGAGTGTGTTAACTTGCATCTGTCAAGGTATTAAGGAAAGACCTTTGGTCACGAAATAATTAGTCAGTTTCCAAAGAGACATGAAGGAAAAGAGAGAGTCCAAAAATTTGAGGCCTTGAAATAGTGAGAAAGCTAACTGCTATAGACCCTAAACGGTAAGAAATACAGCTGAGAAAGAGTTTGAGTGACAAAGGCCCATTAAAATTTAATATTGTGTCAAAGATCACATTAAAGTTATAGCCTTATGCCCATTTTAAAAGTTGCTGATCTGATTATGATGCCACAGGACAAATAGGATATAGGGGTGATGCACCCTAAAGATATTTCAATTGGATAAAATAGCTTAGAGCAAAGATAAGATTGAAAGCTCAGCCTTTGCACAGAAGTCAGATAGCCTCAGTGCAGCCCCCATTATTTCCAGAGAGTGAGGTATGGGGAGAGAAAGCAAGTAGCAGATCTGAGAATTATGTCTCTAAAAGAACCATGGGCAGGGTTACTGGTACATGGAACTCACTGTAATCAAATAGAGAAGAAGCCCCATGAGTTTCTGAGAGGTTTGTACTGCCAAAGGAACCACAAATCTGTAATAAAAAAAATGTTACCATTCAAGACGTAAAATTACCCTCAGGCTACCAACTTTCTTTAAGCAGGAAGTAGAAAGAGAAAGCTTCACAGATTCCAAGTAAGGTATATTCCACAACACCTACTTCAGATATGGCCAAGAAGGATAATAGAAAGGAAGTTCCTTCCTGAGAGTACAGTTAGGGACTAAGAGAAACAATTGGAATTCAATTGGGATTCCTCACCCTCACAGTCACTGCACAGTGAGTTTTCAAAATGCTTAGAGACAAGAACCTGCTGCATATCTTCCATTCCTCCCATTTTTGAATGGAAGTGTTTGCTATGTTTATCCCGTCCCTCTTCTACACTATCCACTGAGTATGGCGTGAACAGAGACATTATCTTTGTAGTTCATAGGTCAGGACCAAGAAAGCCAAGTCCAGACCTAATGTGGAGACTACCTGTTATCACCAGATATCTAGACCTGAGCTAGAGGCAGTGATTGGATAGGACTTTTGGGTTGTTCCCCTTGCTGGCATCTGTGACATATGACATCCTTAGTGATATCTGTGAAATAAATGCATCCAAAGCATTTGACTTAAGATATAAGTTCCTTTGGGGAGGAGACAGATAATACAAGAAAACGTTAACTCAAATATTTATTATATTATAGGTACTCAAATGATATTAAACAATTACAAACAATCTCTCTCTTGAAAGAGAAGCTAGACTGAGTTTTCCTAATACAAAAGTAGAGTGGTAATAAAAATATAATTATGATTCATTTTACTTCAGAGGGTTTAATTCATTCTCCCATAATGAATTCTCCACATAATATTCCTTTTTTATATTAATAAAAGTGAAAGTTTATTTCAAAATCAATTTTTATAAAAACTTCATAGCTTATTTCTTAATCTATAGAGGTTGGTATTTATTGTTCAGTTGTGCTTTTCATATGAGTATGTGTACAGTGGTATAAATTTGTTTCTTAGCATGATATATAATCTTCTAGCTTGATGTGCCTGAAAAAATTAAGTATATGAAATAATGCTTGGTAAAAGCCAATAGAATCACTTCCTCTCTTTCTTGAATTATTATCTTTTATAACCTGCTTAATTAACTGTTATATAAACGAGCCAGAGATGGTCTCTGTGTATTGGCACTTATGTTGTTTATTTCTTCATAGCAGGATGAGATCCATTAGCTCAAAAGCCCACCAGCACCAAACTCAAATTTTTACACGTTCTATTGTTTTAAACATAGCCCAGATAAGCAGATTTTTAGCTAGAGCCTGCCTGCTTTGCACACCCCAGGAAACTGCCCTACATATGCTAGTCCCAGGCTATTGGTAAGCCCTGGGCTATAAAGACCCAAACCACTGATGCCCATTGGAGCTCTCTGACCTGACCCAGAGACTCCCCAGGTGTTGCTGAACAACATCACCTAGACATGTAAGCTCCCTCTCTTTTCCTCTTCTCCCCTGAAAGTTTCCTTTCCATCTTCCCCTTCTGGATGGTGGCCCCTCATGGTAGCTTCTAGACAGTCTCCTGCTGTGAAGGACTTGTCAGAGTGTCACCCAAATAAAACTTGTGTGTGCCGATGCCACCTGTGGTCGTATATTTTTCACTAACCGGCCCCGAAATCCCTCGACTCCCCTACACACTTACATTCGTAGAGTCTATGCCAGGAGACTAATTATGCATATCAATGACCCTTTATCAGCTTGTTTTCTTTTGTTCATTCATGAACACAGGCATTTATTCAACAGATATTAACCAAATGCCTACTATAGTTAAGACACTATGCTGGGTACTGAGAAAATGAAGATAAAAAGAGCATAATCAATTCTCATGGACGCTTATACATTCTAGTAAGCAACCAGATACAAAAACAAGTAATGATAGCAGTGAAATAAGTACTGTAGAAAAGATAGGTAACAGGAACTATAAAAGTTCAGTTATGGGCTTCCCTGGTGGTGCAGTGGTTGAGAATCCGCCTGCCAATGCAGGGGACACGGGTTCGAGCCCTGGTCTGGGAAGATCCCACATGTCGTGGAGCAACTGGGCCCATGAGCCACAACTACTGAGCCTGCGTGTCTGGAGCCTGTGCTCCGCAACAAGAGAGGCCGTGACAGTGAGAGGCCCACGCACAGCGATGAAGAGTGGCCCCCGCTTGCCACAAGTACAGAAAGCCCTCGCACAGAAGCAAAGACCCAACACAGCCATAAATAAATAAATAAATAAATTTTAAAAAGTTCAGTTATCTTTTGTTTCTATCTTAACTGAAATGTCGGTCACGGTTTTTGTAGAAAAAACAGGAATCCAGAAAAGAGTTCAGTATTTACACATATCTGACATGAATGTTCCCTGTGGGTACCTCCATTCAGCAGGTGCTTAAGTAATTTGACACACCCTCCCTTTCCCCATTGTTATCCTTTATCTTAATTCTTTCCCCCTCCTCTATATGCTCCTTTTCCCTTGACTCATGTTTGCCTTTTCTCTACCTTTCTTTTAAGACTTAAAAAAAAAAAAGACTTAATTTGTTTAGAGCAGTTTTAGGCTCACTAAAACTTTTAGTTTTAAAAATTGAGGGGGTAGTACAGAGATTTCCCATACACTCTCTGTCCCCAAATATGCATAGCCTCACCCATAATCAACATCTCCCACCAGAGTGGTACATTTATTACAACTGTTGAACCTACATTGACACATCGTAACACCTTTCTTTTAAAAAATATATTTGACATGATATAAACTGGCACATTATAAGTTAGAACATTCAGGGTTATGTTCTCAACTTCATGCTTACTGAACTATAGATAAGTGGAAATACAGACATAGAGAAATAGAGGTCTCAGTCACTCATTCCAGGCCATATATAATTAACCTGCCATTCTTTTCTCATCTGCAAAGTGAAGCTGCAGAAGAATTAGGATTACTTAGTTAACTAAGTAAATAATTCTACTGAATTTTGCACTAACTGTTAAGCCAAACATTTGCTCAATAAATATTTTTTGCTCAGAAATATTTTTGACTATATTCTTTAATAGGCCAACCCGTGTTCTATGCTCAGCAAAATGTACAATAGCTTTACAATGGCTTTTTGTTCCAGACACGATTACTTGGAAAACTTGCTTTCTTTAGTTTTTGTAACAATAGTGCATCACAACATCCTTTCCTTATCGTCACTGTGGGTGGTTTCACATGCTAGGATAAATTTCATCTAAGTTAAGAATTACCCTTTGGAAACTGTAATCAAATGCACTGTTAGCTTTTTGTTCTGGGTTACTAATCGCTGAAATTTATTTAGGAACAACTACTCAGGTTTTAGAATTTCCTTCCTTGCTTATCACACTGCCACGGGTGCTCTGGAGACAGAACCCTGGGGTCCCGGGGTGATCTTGACTCCCTGACTCTCTGTTCATTAGCTTCCTAAGCTTTTTTGTCTGTTTGCTTCTTTGTTTTTGTTTTTTACCTTTTAATAAGGTTATTTAATTTTTCCATGCCAGATTTTCTTCATCTATGAGATGGGAATAGTAATAACCCAGCTCATAAGGTTGTTATGAGAATTAAATTGAACAATAGATGTAAAGCACTTACAAGACTAACCGGCACATAGTGAGCACTCAATAAAAGTTATGACAGTGTTATTAGTGACATGAGCCAGGTATACAACCACAGCAGGTACAACACAGAAGTCCCTTGATCTTTTGCATTTTCCCATTCTTATTTGCTGTAATAAAAATATCTGTGGTGAATAAAATGAACAGTGAACCTTGGAATTTAATATGTCTACAGGAACATCTGGTAAAAGGACCTTCACTACATACCTTACTATGTATTTCCAGGGGAACAGGAACATAAGGCAAGACAGAAGCTCCTAAAGAGTCCGTTTGGCTTAAGCAAATAAATAATGTGGCCCAGGACAGAAAATAAGATTTCCAGTCAGAAACTAATGAACGTTGCATTGTCTTTGGTTCACTCCAAATGTTAATATATTTTAATTTCTGAGTTTTATTGGATTTTGAAGTCAGAGTTGATCATCCCTGTAGTTTAGTGCATCTTTCTCTTCACTATACAAAAATCTATACCTAGAGGTGAAATTTGTTAATTTAAAAGCACTCAATATTAAATCATTAAAAAATGATCAACTTTATACATCAAGTTTAGATTCATGGATGTTATATTTTATAGGATTGTTGTGTTCATATTATAGTTCACATTTCAGGTCTTTTTTCTCCTCCTCAACGGTTTTGATATGGCAGCCTTCATTTTATAAAAATAATGTCAAAGGATAGTAACTGGAACCCCATTTTCGTATATTCATACTATTTCAAATTTGTCTTATACTTTTGAAATCCATGATGCATTCATGAACAAATGATGCAGGTGCAATTCAAGGCACTGTGTCCAACTCAGTGCAATTCAATACATATTTGTTGAATGCTTACTGTGTGGAATATTTCATTCTAGGCGGTATATAGGCTATAGACAAAAAAATAAGTAGCCTTTGTTTTCAAGGAACTTACAGTCTTTCAAAGATCTCTTCTGGAGAAAGTCTGTAAGTGGCAAGAAAACAATTAAGTATTTAGAAAAGTTCACCACAAGACTCTGAGCTCCTTAAGAACTGGGACTACATCTTACTCATCTTTATATTTCTAGCATGTAGCTGGCATATGGTAGGAGTTCATGTCATGAATGAGTGATTAAGAAAAATGAAAAAATGAAGAATTTAGAGAGTATATTACTCAACAACAATCTAGACTTTTCTGCTCCACATAGTGACTTAAGGATCTAGGCTACCTAAATATCAACTGATATGTCATTGCTTATTCATAACCGGCCTTCTCTGCTACAACCTGGAAGTGACATATACCACTGCTGCTCACAGCCTATTCTTTAGGCTTTAATTAACTGCAAGGTGCCTAAGAAATTTGGAAGAACACATGGACTATTTGGTGAGCATTAGTGTCTCTGCCACAATGCATCACTCTTACTATGATACTCATCACCAAATATCTCTTTGCTTTCTTCTTTGCACATACAGAACTTCACTCACAGGTCTGAGACCTGGGTTGAGAGGACTTGGAGGCTGGGCCCAGCTGGGTGTGTCAACTGAGTGCCTGCATGTGACCTCTTCATGTGGCCTAGACTTCTAACAGTTTGGCAGCTCCCAAAAGGAAGCATCCTGAAAGGAAGACCCAGATAGCAAGTGTTTCAAGAGACCAGAACAATAAGGAAGAAGCTGCAAGGCTTTTTCTGACCCAGCCTTAGAAGAGATACACAACACTTCTGTTGTAAGTGAGTTGCTAAGGCCAGTTCACATTCAAAGGGAGAAGAATAAGATTCTACTGATTGATAAGGGAGTAGCAACAGTGGTCTAGTTCCCACTATTCATTCCATAAGGAAATAAATGTCATATACATTCGAACTTGAACCTTGATATATATTTTTCCAGTAGTTCTTGGATTCTACTGAGTCATTAGCACTATAATTTTTTATTTAATATAAATTACTTAAAGATGTTTTTATAAACATAACTCCATTTATAAATATTATCTTAGGAAAATCCGTTACAAATTTAAACACTAAGTTATAAATGAACACTTGGCATCTTCTGTATAATTCTATCATCCACTAAAATATAACTTCTATAAGCACAGGAAATTTGTCTTTTGTTCATTGCTATATTGCTAGGACCTAGCTCAAAGTTTGGTATATAATAGTTCTCAAAAGATATGCATTACAGTAAATGAATGAATCATTGCACTTATTATATGTAATGTTCTGTATCTGCAGTGGGTTTTCAATGATTTGAGGGAAAGTTTCAATCTTTTAATGTTCTTTATTGCTTAGAACAGTTGTATCTTACATTTATTTTTTATTAATTAAAATCATAAAATATCTCACATGAGAATACATAATGATAAATGTGCATGAGAAAAGAACAAAAATTAATCCCTAGGTCACTGTAAGAGAAATTAAAGTCAAGGGCATTTGTATGGAGGTGAAAGTGGAGGTGGAAATAAGGAATAAGGCATCTGACAATTCAAAAAGAGCTCATTCCACAAACCTATGAAGCTCTATCACAAAAAGCTTTCTATCCCTAGAACCAAAAGCTGAGATCTAAGCTGGGTAGGGAGAAAGAGAAAGACATGAAATATATGATGTTTTCTACTGTGGGTTTTGCAACCCTTAGTTCTAAGTGCCTCAGTTTTAAGTGCCTGGTGTTGAATGCTTAATTTAATTAGCCTTATGCAAGTTAGAAAGGAAATTGAAAATGTCATTATTGTAAGTTTTCATCAGTGAATTAGCCCTATCCTGGGCTCATTGTTAACAGTACTGTAGTTGTTGGCTCATTTGTCTTTCTAAAAGACTTAAGCCTTTTTAGTGCAGAAATTGTATTTAATTCTGTTTTTCCAGACGTATGCAATGACTGGCATATAATCATATCTCCAAAAGTACTGGCTGAACGATAATAACAATGCAAACATATGCATACATTCTTACACAGACATATAGCCTTATAAAATAACACATTAGGTTATTTATTCAACAAATATTTATGTGAAAGATACTAATCTACACAAAACATATGTATATAAAAACAGAATAAGGTTATGGTACATTGCATAGTTGTTAAAATAGAGAACTTAAGATTCATTTATAATTGTATTTAGTCATAAAACATATACTTGAAGAATATTTAATTATATGGGGAAATAGTCATAATAATAACTAAAAATAGCACAATACTAAATCATACAGATAGCATGATACTAATATTCTTAAAAAAAAACCCTGGTATATAGTAGTATCACCCAAAGCATTGGCTGAATGAATAAAACGATACATATATACATACATATCCTTACACACTTACCCTTTAAAATAACTAAGTTATTAATTCATTTTTGTGATGATTAGCATAAAGGGATGGAGAGATATGCTCTAAAATCTTAGTAGTGGCTATCTCTAGAGCTATGGGTGATTAAGATTTCCTCTTTAAACAGTTCTGTTTTCTAAATTTTCAAAAATGAACATGTATTATTTTTACATCAGGAATAAGTAACTATGTGAAAAAGATACCATTCAAGGCTTATGGTGTGCAGAGATAAATAAGACACGGTTCTTGTCCTCAAGGAATATATGATTGAATAGGGTAATATTATACCCATAAATATTACATGATAATTACCACAAGAGAAAGATGTGTGATTTTCATAGAGGTATAGGGGAGAGGGATTACTTACTATATTTGGGATGATTAAGAAAGACTCCTTGGAAGAGGTAGCATTATATTCACATCCTAAGATATAGACAGATTGTGACAGGGAAATGAGGAGTAGAGAAGGTCTTCAAATTCTTCATTAGGGTTTTTGAATTTTGGGATTTTCATTTTGTTCAAAATTTTAAAGATATTTTAATTTTGGTTTTATAGCTTTATAAAGGCAGGAATTTATTATACCTCATTTAATATTTATATACATAGAAGTAAGAGAATAAAAATAAAACAAAGTCAACCATAAGGATGATACAAGTTCTTTTTTCAAAATTTCCTTTAACGGTGGCTGTTACATCCCACAAGTTTGAAACCACTTATCCTAAGCTCTGACTTCACTTGTATCATCCTAAACACCTGCTGGGTTTCTCCATCAGAATCCATCCCCATGACACTTCAATAACCACATGCTTTACTCAACCCTTGGCGAAAACACACATTTCTGGGGCACCTCTTAGCAAATAAGGAGACCAAACACATTGTTTTCTCAAAATCAGTAAAATAAAATATTAACTGGATCAGACACAGGAATAAATAAAGTGAGAAGTGGTAAGATTTGTCAGTGAACTAAGTTGCTGCAACAAAGTGTGGTGGGAGTGGGGAAAAACTACTAAAGCATCACAAACTGAACAAGTAAGACTATTTAATTTACTATGAACACACAAGGATCAACAACGATTTAATAAATATAAAAATTATCCAACATAAATAATTCAGTAAGGAAGTTGGAGACACAACATGTGACTAGTCTTTTTTTATAGTAATCAGTGTTTACATAAAATGAATGTTTTCTGCCACAGGAAAGGTTATTGCTTTGAAAATCTAAGAAGCTTATATTCTTAACTTCTCAATGTTCAGCTTAAATTTGCTTAAATTAATACTTATTGCTTTGGGTTATTTTTATCCTCTTAATCATTTTCTTTGTACCAATCCAAATATGTTCCATTTTTTAATATACTACTTCCAAAATGCTATAATTTAAGATTTGATATATGAGATTATAAATATAGAATTAATGGAGATCCTTCTATAAGTAATTGCTAAAATAAATTGTGTTCTTTCCAATGGAACATAATAACTTGGAAAGAGAATAGGCTTTTGGAGTCAACCTCAAGTGAAATTCCAGCCCTGAAATTTTCTAGCTGTGTCATCTGGGGCATATCACCTTAACAACTGTGCTTCCTTATTCCCATCTTTAAAATAAGGATTTCAACATTTACAATGTTTCAAGTTATTGTTAGGATTAGATCATATTAAAACACCTAGAATAATTCCTGGTTGTGGTGCTCATATATGGCAGTAGTTTTTATTATCAAAAGGATAATGTAATACATATACTCATATTGTTTTTATTGACTTATTTTGAGGCTATGACCAAAATATTTACCATTTTAAAAATTGTACTTAAAGTGAACATTATGCAAAAATCTAGTGGTATTATCTCTGTATTTTTTGAATAAATCTGTATGTGAAATTTATTAGGCAACATTTTTTCTCATTTTATCGCCAGTCTCGGCATAATATCATATTCAAAATTAACTCCAAGTATGCACAATCCAACTCAAAAGCCTTTAAGTGAAATATAAAATTTCAGTTATGATTTTCTGGTACAAGAAGAGAGGGTTACATTACTTGCAAACAAACTTCAGAAACAATCTTCTTTAAACCTCATGCCCCAAAGTACCACTTCCTTTCAAAGTTTCCCCACTTGCTCCCTCCCTCCCTGTTGAGTCAGTGGTCTGTCTGTCTGTGTTCTCCCCTCCCCACACCCAATTACCCACGCCCTCATCTTTGCCTTTACTCAACATCCTTTTAGGAAAACAACGGATCTCTTTTAGGTAGCTTGGGAAGGAGGATTATAGATACTTTGCTTGATATATGTCTTTCTTCAATCAAACTAGAAGGATCTTGAGGCCAAGGATCATCTTTGCAACTCTCTTGAAATGTGTAGCACAATAAATATTTGTTAAAATAATGTAAATATTTTTCCTTTTTCTTATACAGCACTCAGTGAACTGGTAATTGTTTTCTATTATGAGCATCAATTGTGTCCACCATCATCATCATCCTCATCCTCATCATCATTATTATTGTTTTCCTTCTGGCTATAATCTAGAGCACTTAGCACCTCCACCCTGAGTAAAGATGAAAAGGAGAAAGAATTGAAATGTGTTCATTCTGTCATTTATTAAAAATCCTTAGGAAAATCTTTGATAGGAGATTTCTCAAAAGATTTCAAATAAAAATAAAGCTTCTAAATCATCTTTTGGACACCACTGATCTGCCCTCTAGTTTGAATCAGGGATTAAGAAACTGCCACTTCTGCCAAATGCAGCCTGTGCTTTACCATCACACGATTCTGAGAGTCACCGTCCCACTCTAAGAACTGGCTGGAAATCATCACCGTCCCTTTCCTAAGCATGAACATCAGCATGTTCTGCAATACCTCAACCTCACTTCTCTACAATGCACATTAAAAACCAGTTTAATCCTTAACCTCTTCAGCAAGGTAAAGGTAGAGTTGCTTCTAATCAAAATTAACAATAATATTGCTTTTTATTTGTATGGTATTTTCAGTATCCAAAGTGTTTTTGCACTAATTCTCATATTTGATTTTTACAATAATTACAGAGTTAGGTAACAAAGAAACTGTAAATCACAAAGGTCAACTCAGGATCATACAGCAAGTAAATGGCAGTGTCAGGGCCAGAACTCAGGTGTTCTGCCTTCTACTCCATTGCTCATTTTACCATATCTCATTGCCTCACTCAAGAAACACATGGAAAAGTTGTAGTACATATATAAAATGGAGTACTATTCAGCCATTAAAAAGGGAGAAATCTTATCATTTGTGACAACATGGATGGATCTTGAAGGCATTACGCTGAATGAAATAAGTCTCACAGAAAGAGACAAATACTGTATGATCTCACTTATATGCGGAATCTAAAAACAAACAAACAAAACTCACCAAACACATAGAAAAAGAGATCAGATTTGTGACTATCAGAGACGCAGAGGGAAGGGAAACTGGAGGAAGACGGTCAAAAGGTACAAACTTCCAGTTATAAGATAAATAAGTACTAGGGATACGATGTACAACATGATGACTACAGCTAACACTGCCGTATGATATACAGGAAAATTGTTAACAGAGTAGATTCTGTAAGTTCTCATCACATGGAGAAATTCTTTTCTTTGTATTGTATCTATATGAGATGATGCTAACTAAATGTACCGTGGTAATCTCTTCATTATATATACAAACCAAACCATCGTGCTGTAAAATTTAAACATATATGTATATCAATTATTTCTCAGAAAACTGGAAAAAAAAAAAAAGAAACACAGTGGTATTCTTTCCTTCTCCTTCATAAAGAAAGATATCTTTTATAGTCAAAAGAAGGTCTTAATTTTTAATCAAGGTGAGAAACAAAAAAGTATCAATCGTTAAATGCTTAAAGAATAACATGTATACAGTACCCCAAAAATAAGATGATTTTAAAGAGACTACTTGCTTAGTAGTTAGTATAATAATTTGTTTTCCCTAGTTAGGATGGTGTTAGGGTCTCTGGGAATGGAGACAACACATATTATTGTTAAATTCCCAATATCTAATATATAGCGAAACATTATGGGATATGTTATATATAAATATTAAAAATACAACTTAAATTATCAAATAATGGCAAAGGAATCCATTGCATTCTTCTTCACTGTAGGAAAATTGAAATAAAAGAAATTAACAGCAATGATTGGAACTAGTTACGCACAATGACTGGAGCAAATGTATTTTCATTTTCCTTTGATAGCAATAATGATAACAAACACAGAGAATTTACTATATGATATTCATAATATTAATCACTGATATATATTAACTCAAGCTTCATAATAACCCTAAGAGCTATTGCTCCCATTTAGATGAATATAATTTCCATTTTTAAAGATGAAGAAGCTGAAGTATTGAGAGGGTAAGTAATGTGCACAAAGCTAAAAGCAAGTAAGGGGCAGAGCTGAGATTACAAACTCAGGATGTCTGGCTTCATAGTCTGAGTTTTTAACCACTGTGCTAGTACAATCCCTCTCAAATTATTCTATTTTTTATATAGCAAATATGAAGACTTCTAGGAGTATAACACATTTCTAAATCAAAGAAGAAGGAAATGACAAGTTATGAAATTGAAGAACTGTTAAAAACACCTCTAAGTAACAACACCTCTCCTTGTTCAGTTTTTATATTCAGCTGGGAATTCAGTTGAAAAACATAACAATGTATATATGAAGTTCAGAAACATAATTATATATAAGAATTAAATACCTGAAATTTTACCAAAGCTGCAGAAGAAAGTGCATTTAATCAAAATTTTACCTGGTATATCACTGAAATATTTTTGTGCTCCAGTGAATATATAGATGACTTATTGCTTGGCAGAATGTTTCTGGCCTATTGTTACAAAGTAATGCTTTGCTGGAAAGCTTTTGCACTTGTATTATGTCAATAAAAAAGTCACTGTAGTTCACAAGGAAGAGATTCTCTCATGAAAGGAGATGATGGGAATATGTCACAAACACAATGAACCTGAACATAGAATGTCAGTTACAAAAGTGATACATGTTGCAAAGTTACCATTTACCTTATGATAAGTCATAAATTTCTAAAATTTCTAACAGCTGCAATGAAATACCACCTTGTTGTGAACTCAAAAAAAGGAAATGTAGAGTTTCTATATCTAGATACACTCCAATTCTCATGTATATCTGCTACATCCCCATTTATAAACATCCTATATTCTCCAGAAAACTATTAAGTTCTACTGGCAATATGAATAAGAAACAAAACAAAAATTCAGACTTTCAATGATATAATATGAATGTACTTTAACATAATTAGGGCCACATATAACAGATCCAGAGCTAACATCATACTTAGCAGTGAAAAGATGAAAGCTTTTCCTCTGAGATCAGGAACAAGATGAGGGTGCCCACTTTTGTCACTTCTATTTAATAAAGTACTGGAATAGCCAGAACTATTAGGTGAGAGAAATAAATAAAAGGCATATATATGGATAGGAAGAAATAAATTGTCTCTGTGTGCAGCTGGCATGCTCTTAATTATAGAAAACCCTAAAGACTTCACCAAAACACCGTTAAAAGTCAACAGTGAATTTTAACTTAGATGTCCACTGACAGATGAATGAAAAAGAAAATGTGTTGTGTGTATACACAATGTAATAGTATTCAGTCACAAAAAAGAAGGAAATCCTTCCATTAACCACAACATGGATGTACCTGGAGGGCTTTATGCTAAGTTAAATAAGCCAGATAGAGAAAAACAAATACTATATGATCTCTCTTATATGTGGAATCTAAAAGAAAATAAGTCGAACTCACAAAAGCAGAGAGTGGAATGATGATTGCTAGGGGCTAGTGGGTGGGGGAAATAGGAAGATGCTGGTCAAAGGGTATGAAGTTTTAGTTTAAGATGAGTAAGTTCTGGGGATCTAATATACACCATGGTGACTATAGTTAATAATACTGTACTGTATACTTGAAATTTGCTAAGAGAGTGGATTTTAAGTGTTCTCACCATAAAAAAACAAGGTAACTATGTGAAGTGATAGATGTGCAACTAAGTTGATTATGGTAATAATTTCACAATATATGAAGTCATCACATTATGTACTTTAAATATGTACAATTTTTTTCAGTCTTTTTTTAAATTAATTTTTATTGGAGTATAGTTGCTTTAAAATGTGTTAGTTTCTACTCTACAGCAAAGTGAATCAGCTATACATATACATATATCCCCTTTTCTGGATTTCCTTCCCGTTTAGGTCACCACAGAGCACTGAGTAGAGTTCCCTGTGCTATACAGTAGGTTCTCATTAGTTCTTTATTTTATACATAGTATCAATAGTGTATATATGTCAATCCTAATCTCCCAATTAATCCCTCCCCTTCTCTCTTGGTATACATACGTTTGTTCTCTACGTCTGTGTCTCTATTTCTGCTTTGCAAATAAGATCATCTATACCATTTTTCTAGATTCTACATATATGCGTTAATATATGATATTTGTTTGTCTCTTTCTGACTTACTTCACTCTGTATGACTGTCTCTAGGTCCACCCACATCTCTACAAATGACCTAATTTCGTTCCTTTTTATGGCTGAGTAATATTCCATTATATATATGTACATATCTTCTTTATCCATTCCTCTGTTGATGGACGTTTAGGTCGCTTCCATGTCCTGGCTATTGTAAACAGTGCTGCAATGAACACTGGGGTGCCTGTGTCTTTTTTTTTTTTTTTAAGTATTTATTATTTTATTTATTTTATGGCTGTGTTGGGTCTTCGTTTCTGTGCGAGGGCTTTCTCTACTTGTGGCAAGTGGGGGCCACTCTTCATCGCGGTGCGCGGGCCTCTCACTATCACGGCCTCTCTTGTTGCAGAGCATGGGCTCCAGACGCGCAGGCTCAGTAGTTGTGGCTCACGGGCCCAGCTGCTCCGCGGCACGTGGGATCTTCCCAGACCAGGGCTCAAACCCGTGTCCCCTGCATTGGCAGGCAGATTCTCAACCACTGCGCCACCAGGGAAGCCCGCCTGTGTCTTTTTGAATTATGGTTTCCTCTGGGTATATGCCCAGGAGTGGAACTGCTGGGTCATATAGCAGTTCTATTTTTAGTTGTTTAAGGAACCTCCATATTGTTCTTCATAGTGGCTGTATCAATTTATATTCCCACCAACAGTACAAGAGGGTTCCCTTTTCTCCATAAATACATACAATTTTATTTGTTATTATATCTCAATAAAATTGTGTGGGGGGGGGAGAAATTATTCAACACAATAAACCAGGGAGAGGAAATCCCTTGAGAAAAGGTCTTTTTGGTTTGAATTATCAAGACCAACTTCCTCTATTGATACAGTTTTCAACTTGACTGATTTGATGAGAGTCAAAACATTGTTTAAACATCAAAATGCATGAAGACTAAGGAAAAATAAAAATAAAACTTTCATTATAATGTAAATATATATATATGTGTGTGTGTATGTATGTGTGTATATATATATATATAAAATGTGGCCCAACAATTATACTATTAGGTATTTACTGAGTGATTTAAAAACACACATTCAAGGGGCTTCCCTGGTGGCGCAGTGGTTGAGAATCTGCCTGCCAATGCAGGGGACACGGGTTCAAGCCCTGGTCTGGGAAGATCCCACATGCCGCGGAGCAACTGAGCCCGTGAGCCACAACTACTGAGCCTGTGCGTCTGGAGCCTGTGCTCCGCAACAAGAGAGGCCGCAACAGTGAGAGGCCCGCGCACCGCGATGAAGAGTGGCCCCCACTCGCCACAACTAGAGAAAGCCCTCGTACAGAAACGAAGACCCAACACAGCCAAAAATAAATAAATAAATAAATAAATAAATAAATTTATATTAAAAAAAAAACACACATTCATACAAAAGCCTATACACAAATGTTTATAGCAGCTTTATCCATAATCACTAAAAACTGGAAGCTTCCAAATGTGGTTCAACAGGGGAGTAAATAAGAAAGTGTGGTACATCCATACGGTGGAATATTTTTCAATGATAAAAGAAATGAGATATTGATTTACACAACATCATGAATAAAATTTAAATGAGTTTTAAGAAGCTGGACCCAAAGGTTACATATTGTATGATTCTATTAATATAACATTCCAGAAAAGATAAAAATGTAGGGATGGAAAACAGATTAATGGTTGTCAGAGTTGAGGGGTTGAACAGTGACTGACTACTAAGAAGCCATACAAAGGAACTCTTAAGAAGAAGGAACAGTTCTCTGCATTACTGGGGTGGTGCATATGTGAAATTATGCATTGGTAAAAACCCAGAGAACTGTACATCAGAAAGAGTGAACTTTTATGTATGTAATGACAATAAGAGGAACTTAAGTAAGTATGGAAAACAATGTTTTGACTTGAAATTGAAAGGACAGACAAAAAAACAAGACTACAAAACTCCAGTAACTCCAGTTGGCAAATTCGTTTCTAATAGGAGTAAATGCTAATCATTCTGAAACTGCTGTACATGTATACTGGAGTTGAACAATTAAGTACATAGATGACGGATGGTGGGAGTCAGGTTTTTCACTGTAAGAGAGGAAAGTCACAGAAAAAACAAGAAAGGAAAGTTCAGATGAGCCCCATGGTACTGGGTAGAGTCAGAGATATCACTATGAACTCATGTTTAACTTAATACGCACACACAAAACACACGCACACAATGGACAGATACAGAAATAATTATAGATATGTATGTGTACACGAGTTAGTAAACATATATTTATCGCCTACCTCTGTCTGCTGAGAGGGCCTAGAAACAATGACACCCCAGTAGCAAAGAAAACACCTAGCATCCAGATGTTGGTTTCTAATTACCATTCTCAATTAAAGGAACATTTGGTGAAATGAGGCAGGAAAATTACATTCCTGGGCTGAGGCAGGAAAAATACAAAATAAGCCTGCAGAATTTTGTAGCTCCAGAAAGTAAGGAAGTGTTCAAAAAGCAAAAGGATGGGGGTATGTCAAAGGGACACAGGACGCAAAGCACTCCCAATGTCCAAAGCTGCAACAATTTGAGAAACAAAAATAATAATATAGTTTGTGGTTAGGACTCAAAGTATAAAATACACATGTATCCATACTGATATAAATTAAAGACTGAATAAATAAATAAATGAGGGAGAAGAAACAAATCTTCCTTACAGAAGAATTCTAAATAATATCTAAATAATATAAATATATATAAATACCATCCAGGAGGTGGGCTTAATTCCTGTCTTATTCCTCTCTTTCTTACCTCCCCACCTCCCCCAGAGTGGGCTACACTTAGTGGCTTGTTTTTTAAAGAATAAAGTAGGGAAATAGAAAAAGAGTGACTTTAAAATGTAGAAACCTGGCAAATAATAGCTTAACCAAATGATGAAGTGTAACATCATTAGGATCTGATATACCCCCTAACATATGCCCTCATAATATGATGTACTCCCTTAAATGATGTGATGAGAAGGCCACTTCACTTCTTTGGAATTCTTTCCAAAAGTCATAATCCCAGTCTAATCATGAGAAAATATATCAGACAAACATAGATGACGGAACATTCTATAGGATACTTGGCCAGTACTCCTCAAGACTGTCATGCACATGAAAAAACATAGAAAAACTGAAAACTGTCACAGATAAGAGGAGGCTGAGGAGACATGACAACAATGTGGTACCTTGGATTGGATCCTGGAACAAAAAGAGGAGATTAATGGAAAAACTGAGGAAATCCAAATAAAGTCTGGAGTTTAGTTAACAGTAATGTACCAATGTCAGTTTCTTAGTTTTGACAAAGGTAACATGGCTATAGACAATATTAACAATAAGGAAATGGGTTGAGGTATACATGGGAACTCTTTGTACTATCTTTGTAACTTTTTATAAATCTAAAATTATTCTAAAGCAAAAAGTTTATTAAAAATTAATATTATTACATTTTATGTGATATCAAGTTGACAAGCACACCATTGCGCTTTTAGCTTTCATCTTCCACTTTTAAGATGAAGTGAGGTGTTATTATTTTGTCAGTCTAAAAACTCTTGAGGTTGCTAAAAAGAGAGTGGTGGTTGTGACAGTCAGTGCTGTCTTAACTCAATATCTACTGAGTACTGGAATGCTTTTAGAACACCATGCACTGTGTTATGCATTTACTGATTCCTAGCTTACCACTGCTCAGTCAAGCAGTTAATACACCTAATGCTAGGTTTCTCAACCTTGGCGCTGTTGACATTACAGGCCACATAATACTTTATTTTCTGTGGGGGTTGTCTTAGTCTGTTCAGGCTGTTATAATGAAATGCCATTAACTGGGCAGCGTATAAACAACATTTATATTTCACAGGTCTGGAGGCTGGAAAGTTCAAGATCTAGGCACTTGGCAGACTTGGAGTATCATGAAGGTCTGCTTCCTAGACAAATGTCTGCTTCTTAGATGAATGTCTTTTCCCTGTAACCCCACATGGGGGATGGAAGGGACGAGTTAGCTCTCTGGGGCCTCTTTTATAAGGGTTCAGCCCTCATGGTCTAAGTACTTCCCTAAAGGCCCCACTTCCTAATACCATTGCATTGGGCATTAGGTTTCAACCTATGAATTTTAGGGGACACAAACATTCGGTCTATATCAGGGGGGATCTGTCTTGTGCATTGTAGGATATTTAGCGCCATCTCTACCTTCTATTTACTAGGTGCCAGCAGCATACATTATGACAACAAAACCTGTAGCCAGACATTATCAAGCATCCCTTAGAAGTCAAAGTCACACCCCTACCCCCACTGAGAACCATTTCTGTAAGGCAAGATATTACATATAATCATATTATATAATTATATAATCACATAATTATATAATGTGATTATATGTAATATATGAAATACAGACAATTAGTTTTCAAAAAATATTGCTGATTTCACAATGGCAATGTATCAGGAGGTAAATTACTGCTGTACAGAACAACACTGTTTCCTTATGAGTTCCTCGGAAAGTATCTAACATTCAGAGAATAGCCAAATAGTGCAATAGAATTTGACTCAGCATTCCCAACTTGTATCTTAACTGAGAAATGAGATGAGAAATGATAATGTTCAATCTAAAAATCCTAGTTATATGTATCAATCTAAAAATCCTAGTTATATGTATTAAGGTTTTATTTATTCATTTGAAATTATAAATTTTAAAGTTTTAAAAAATATATAGAATGAACTCATCTTTTTTCCCAAAAGGTAACAATATTAAGAGTTTCTTGTATATTTCCCCCCAAATGTTGGTGCCTATAAACACAAGGACGCGTCTGAATTTTTTTTTAAAGGTCACTAGGGTACTGGCTGAGAGTAATGAGATGGAGTTCCAGTCTTGGTTAATATTAACTGGCTGGGTGCACTTGTGTAGGTCACCTATTTTCTCTGTGCCTTAGTTTCCTCTGGGAAAATGATAAGTTTTTACTAGAAGATCTTTAAGTATTTTCACAGTTTTAATAATCCATGACTGCAATATATTTCTAACAGAAATAATGCCTCAATCCCTCTCCCTAACTCTTATCCCCCATCCCACAGCAGTCTTTAGTGTCTTGATAATTTTTAATGTTGGCCACCACAACAAACATATTGTTTCTTCTACAGCTGCATTTTCTGTATTAATGAGAAACCATTAGATGATTTCCCACGTGGTCTTCAGATTCAGTAGCCAAATGACCAAGTACACTTAAAAAACATTTCCGGGATAATGTTGCTAAGCCAAACCAATTTAGCTGTGGCTTTAAAGGTAAATAAACAGGATTAGAAGAATCAACATTGTGAAAATGACTATACTACCCAAAGCAAATACCACTGGCATTTTTCACAGAACTAGAACAAAAAATTTCACAATTTGTATGGAAACACTAAAGACCCTGAATAGCCAAAGTAATCTTGAGAAAGAAAAATGGAGCTGGAGGAATCAGGCTTCCTGACTTCAGACTATACTACAAAGCTACAGTAATCAAGACAGTATGGTACTGGCACAAAAACAGAAATATAGATCAATGGAACAGGATAGAAAGCCCAGAGATAAACCCACGCACATATGGTCACCTTATCTTTGATAAAGGAGGCAAGAATATACAGTGGAGAAAAGACAGCCTCTTCAATAAGTGGTGCTGGGAAAACTGGTCAGCTACATGTAAAAGAATGAAATTAGAACACTCCTTAATACCATACACAAAAATAAACTCAAAATGGATTAAAGACCTAAATGTAAGGCCAGACACTATCAAACTCTTAGAGGAAAACATAGGCAGAACACTCTAACAAAATCACAGCAAGATCCTTTTTGACCCACCTTCTAGAGAAATGGAAATAAAAACAAAAATAAACAAATGGGACCTAATGAAACTTAAAACCTTTTGCACAGCAAAGGAAACCATAAACAAGACAAAAATGACAAAATTCTAATGACAAAAATTCTCCTCAGCATGGGAGAAAATATTTGCAAATGAAGCAACTGACAAACGATTAATCTCCAAAACATACAAGCAACTCATGCAGCTCAACGTCAAAAAAACAAACAACCCACTCCAAAAATGGGCAGAAGACCTAAATAGACATTTCTCCAAAGAAGATATATAGATTGCCAACAAACACATAAAAGAATGCTCAACATCATTAATCATTAGAGAAATGCAAATCAAAACCACAATAAGATATGATCTCACACTGGTCAGAATGGCCATCATCAAAAAATCTGCAAACAATAAATGCTGGAGAGGGTGTGGAGAAAAGGGAACCCTCTTGCACTGTTGGTGGGAATGTAAATTGATACAGACGCTATGGAGAACAGTATGGAGGTTCCTTAAAAAACTAAAAATAGAACTACCATACGACCCAGCAATCCCACTACTGGGCATATACCCTGAGAAAACCATAATTCAAAAAGAGTCATGTACCAAAATGTTCATTGCAGCTCTATTTACAATAGCCAGGACATGGAAGCAACCTAAGTGTCCATCAACAGATGAATGAATAAAGAAGATGTGGCACACATATACAATGGAATATTACTCAGCCATAAAAAGAAACGAAATTGAGTTATTTGTAGTGAGGTGGATGAACCTAGAGTCTGTCATATAGAGTGAAATAAGTCAGAAAGAGAAAACAAATACTGTATGCTAACACATATATATGGAATCTAAAAAAAAAGGTCATGAAGAACCTAGGGGCAAGACGGGAATAAAGACACAGACCTACTAGAGAATGGACTTGAGGATACGGGGAGGGGGAAGGGTAAGCTGGGACAAAGTGAGAGAGTGGCATGGACATATATACACTACCAAACGTAAAATAGATAGCTAGTGGGAAGCAACCGCATAGCACAGGGAGTTCAGCTCAGTGCTTTGTGACCACCTAGAGGGGTGGGATAGGGAGGGTGGAGGGAGGGAGACGCAAGAGGGAAGAGATATGGGGACATATGTATATGTATAACTGATTCACTTTGTTATAAAGCAGAAAGTAACACACCATTATAAAGCGATTATACTCCAATAAAGATGTTGGAAAAAAAAAAAAAAAACTTCCAGGAACCTCCAAAAAAAAAAAAAAGTAAATAAAGAAAAACTGAGAGTTTAATGTCTAATAACATACATTTTTAAATACAGAAACAGTTAAGAAGTGGAGTAGCTTGACACAGAGCAAGGTGCCCTTGATCCTGTACAGTTCACCACTGGATACAATCATTGTGAGGTAGATTAAAAAGTACACAGTAAGAAAAACATTTCTACAAGTGGTTTGGATTCTGATTCTAGGAGTGGAGGGAAGAGAAAATAATCTGATTTTCTTTTCTATATCTAAAAATAAACGTTGAAATGTGAAGAGAACAAAATTTTGTATCCAATTATCCATGTGATAAATTTTCATGTATTGGAAAGTGATTGTAAACCTTGAAGATAAAAATAGAGTAACTTGGAAAATGCACAACTATTTTACATCTGAATTTGTTTTTACTGCAAAACATTAAATTGTTTCAAAGCTGTATGGTTATTCATACACAATGACAGAATATAAAAAGTTAATAAGTAAAATAATGACTATCTTAAACAAAAATATTTTCTTTCTATACATGTATTCTCATAGAAAATTAGAACAGAAATTATCAAAAACCTACATATTTTCCTCGTAAATTATCATTGTTCGCATCTAATAGCATGGCGAGAAAAATGGCATTTGGGATTTAAAATGGTGAGATGATTCACTGCCTTTGTTTGCCATGCCTTTGTCATGGTGAAGCTGTTCCCTCTACTAAAACCAAGTTCAGGACATTTGACTCTGCTATGGAGATCACAGCAAGTGACTGACTGTTAGGCTTACTACAGATTAGTACAGAGAGTCAGCAGGTGCTGAGGCAGTTAGCCACAGAAGCTGGCAAACACTTAGCAACCCCTTTAATGGGGAACATTGATAAAGGGACCAGGAAGGTAAGCTCAATGAGAACAGAAACCAGGGAAGGATGCTACAGTAAGAAGGTTGCCTTTAAATGGGAATATGGTGGAGCACATCCTCCAGAATGAAACTGAGGAAAGGCAGGAGTTGTTGGGAAATAGTATGGACCAAGCAGAGAAATTTCTCAATTAGCCAAGATAGGTGTTAAGATTCCAAGTAAAACGCCTTGGCTGCATCACAATAATATAGCCACTGTGTTAGAAGTACCTTCAGAACCAGAAAATGAAAGGTACTATTCAGTTTTAGAGGAACTTTAATCCTAAAGCAGATGAATCTCAGCAAGTCCATTCTGTGTGTCTAAATCAATTCAAGTATTTTACATCCATTAATGCTTGCTGTCATCTCCTCCAAAAAGCTCTCCTAATGACATATGCCATCAAACTCTTCTTTTAAAACCCCTAAAGAATTTTATTTTAAAACTCCTGTACAATTTACAAACATTTTTGCATATTATACCATTATATAATATGATATAGCATATGATTTGGACTCTACACTTCACTAATTATTTTATTTATATATGTCATCCTTTTCTAGCTAGATTGAATATTCCTTGAGAGTAGATAGTTTATTATACATTTTGAAATCCATAATGCCTAGTGCTGTTCTATGCATAATAGGTACTACATAAATATTTTTAATACATTTAAAAATATAAACTATAATACCCAATTATATTATGATTGTATAAATATTAAAGTATAAATCAAATGTTACAAATTGCCAAGGTTATAATATATATGTGTAGACAGCAAACCACAGTGGTCAAGAGCATTGGCTTCCAAATCAGACTAACCGGATTTGATTCTTGTTTTGCCTAGTTAGTAGCTTATGACCATATCAAGTTAATCCAAACTCTCTGAACCTCAGTTTACTCATTGGTAAAATGGGAATAATAATAGGTAATAGAATTGTTGTGTAGATTAAATGAGATTATGTATGTAAAGCACTTGATACAGACCCTGACATATACTAACAATGCAACAGAGACATCCAGTTTAGAAAAATTGTACTAAATTTTAATTTGCATTATAACAAAAATTTTAATCACTTTTCAGGAGCGATAACAGTATATGTTTTTTCATTTACCAGTTTCCATGTTTATATTATTTACTTTAAATGTTAACAGAAATTAATCTAATTTCCATCAGCTAATGTTAAGGATATGTCAACTGTTTTCTATTTCCCTTAAATAAATAAGATTTTCAGTAAAATTATTTTTGTCTTATTTGGAACATTATTTCTTATGATATAAGAAAATCAAGTTACCATCAAGTTAATAATTCTACCCTTGAAATGATCAGTAACTGGGATTTATCTTCTCCTATCATTTAAAAAATAACTACTTTTTGGTGTTTTCAAATTCTATTATGAGGGATAGCATCTAAACTAATAAATCAGATGGTATCCCCAAATCACCAAAAATCCACAAAATCCTCAAAATATAATATATTTTTAAGAATATGTGATTACTCAATACGCTTCAAAAGAAAGTATGACAATGGGCTGCAGAGAATACACATCACACTCCCACCAAAATAACATCCCACCACCACCAATATAACTAGATGAAATTTCATTTTAACTGAGTCATCATAGCCAAGATCCATGAACTATATCATGATTTATTGTTATAGAATCTAGATAACTTCTGACCATTTATTAAATTTTAAAGTTTAGCATGACAGAAAACCATGTGGCTGGTATACAGTCTTAATCTAATGTAAACAGACTTAAGTCTCTTGAAATTGAATCAATCAATAAAAAGGAACAGGTGAGATATGGGGCCGAGAAAGCAAATGCTGTCTGTACGTAATCATCTTACTCTTATTGTGGAACCTATGTATTAAGGAAGTCTTTGTCACATATCTCACTGATATTACTGTGGAAATAATATAGGTTCTTCAATTTGTATTTTATTAAATTTAAACATACTGGTTTTACTAATTTCTCAAACTTATCACTTTTTTTTCATTTAGTGCATATTAGAAGAGCACTGAAATTATACACTTTAATACCAATTCAAAATTATTAAAACTGTTATCTAATGTCTGAGATGGATAATTTAAAAATGTTTCCAGAGATAAAATACATAAGGAACATATGTTTGACAATTTTTAAAGATGGGATATAATGAAAGTATTGGCCCAGGATCTTGGAAGAGTTCTGAGGGAAATTAACTCTTAGCAGGCTGTTGTTTCCTCTTTCCATCAACTAAAATACAGAAGATCCTATTATTCCCTAGGTAATGTTTTAAGTGCTGAGGATACAAAGAAATGTGTAACTTCTGCCTTTTCAGTGCTCAGGCTAGTAGGAAAGAACAATATAAAATGATAATAACAGTACTGTTCCTCTCCTACCCTCTCATGAATCTAAATCTATCAATTACTCTCCTTTTCCTGAACCCTTAATACACTCCCTATTGCCTGTTTCCATTAGCATTTAAACCTCCTTAAGACACCTCCATTGATGTACATGCCTGAATGCACATTTACGTGTGTCCTTACATGTGTACATACATACATACATCCAATCCATGTCCTTGAGCCACCACCATATCCACCAAAACTACAGCTGTATCTTCTTCCTTGCAAAGAAAAAATACTTGAGAGAGTTGTCTATACTCACTCTCTTTACTTTCTCACATTTTACTTCTCTAATCTGATTTCCATCCTCACCTCTCCATCAAAACTACCTTAGTCAAGGATTTTGTCAACTTGTTCATTTCTTTCCCTGAGCCCATCTCAGTCCTTATTTGGCCTTCTCAAAGCATTCTTAAAATGTCCTTTTCTTGGCATACGATACAAAGATATTCTTCTGATCTGCCTACGTGGCTGTTCTATCTTAATCTCCTTCACTTCAACGACCACCTTATATTGATGACTTCTAAAGCCATATTACCAATCCTCATCTCACCCATAAAATTTTGCACTTGCATTAATGGGGTTATAATATAAAATATTATAAGTAATATTAGTTAAAAGATATACTATTAAAATTATGAAATTTGTTAAGATTTATGCATATAGAATTTATTTGGTAAGAAATGTCATAAAGAGAAAGTTATAATTATGTCATTGCATAAGTTTGGTAACATTTTGTGTTATGTTCAGTTAGGAGAAATTACATGTCTTACCTCAGAGAATTCAGGAAGCATGTACTGTCAGCAAGATGCTGGGGTATAAACAGAGAAGATGAGAAAGAAAAGAGAGAGTGTTCAAAGCAGAAGTTCTTAACTGGTGGAAGTGCCATCCAGAGGGGTATAATGGAAACTTGTCAGGTGTGTGTCAGAGTGACAACTCTTACACTGAATGGGAGAAATAGCTGGGCTGGCATTTAATGGACAGAAGCCAGAGATTCTAAAGGTCCTTCAATGCACAAGATACTTCCCCACCTCTAACTGTTCTGATTCCTGCATTACATTCAAATGCTTTACCAACCATTCATTTGTTTATAATTTCTAAGCCCAACACCTAACTACATTTTAATACAAACACTAAGTATGTTTTGCACATACTTAGTTACGAGCAATGAATTTTTCAGGAATGCAACTACAATGTATGTTAAGAGAAAACTGTTCTTTGCTTGGTTCCTAACTTTACCATGAGCTGTTCAACCTTTCAGAAAAATCATGTCACTACACTGCAATGCTGCTCTTATGGATGAGTCACCAATAAAACAAACCTCTGTCAGCATCTGCAGCTGTCACATTTGTGGTAAATCTATGAACAGATGAAAGCATCCGACAGCTTCATTATGTCTTATAGCATAGACATATACAAACGTTAATAGATACAAACATATTAAAATACATATTAATTTCTTCATAAATTACTTTCCTTTTACATCTCTTTTACATTAGGGCATTTTATTGCTTATTAAAATCATGTGTTGATGTATGTTATATTGGTAATAAGTTTCATTCCATGCTAATAAAGGGGATACTACAAAATATTTGTTATTACGGCATGAAGTTGAGAATCACTGATTCAGATTTTTGGAAGGACAAAAGTGATAGCCAATAACAATGTTGGAGATCAACAAGTACAGCGGGGGGCCTGGCTAATACCAAACAGTAGACATGCTATTCCTAGCTAATAATATAATGAGAAAACCCATGTGCTAATAAATAGTATTTAGCAGCAGCAGTACATATGGTCCAGCTTATTTTCACACTTAGGGGATGGTCTAAAGAGGAATTTGGGGAGGAATTTTTGTAGTAGATAAAGGATAAAATCACAAGGCAAAGAATTTTAGTTATAAATGAAAGAAAATATACTAAGCCTAACAGCTAAAAGTGTTCTTGCCCCTGTCACTGACATGTGTCAGGGTAAATAAACTGTTTCATTAATTCACATTGCCTCAGCATTTTAAGTTTTAAATATTAATATATGGAAAGACGTCAAGTCAATTTGGATTACTAGCAATTTGCAACAGTTTGTTGCCCTTATCTTGCTGCCACCTAAGTGGGTTGGGCTTGCCCCAAAGGTGCAAAATTAAGCCTCAAAAAATGCAAATCAAAGTGTTTACAAAATTCAGAAGAGATAGTTCTCATAGAATGAGACAGTCATCTTGGATTCTACTTTATCCCCTAAAATTTTATTCTTTCCAGCCCCCAAAACTTTTTACATGCCAATATTTAAATAATAAAAACATAATTTGAATAATTTATTAATAAGAAATATAAAAAGAAACGTTTGGCAACATGTGACAGTTGCCAAGGATGATAAAGATACAACTCATGATCCACTCTTTTTAAAGCTGTATAATAAAGACATTTTCAACATCCCTTAACAGCTTGTAATAAAATAAAATAATGGCCTTGAAAAATAATATATTTTATACTTATTATTCATGAAGTAGAGACTGAACTATGTTAAGCTTCCATGTCATTACCTTTGCTCTGATTATGTATTGTAGCTTAACAAACCATACAAAGACTTAATTCATAATTTTGTGAGTCAGGAATTTTGGAAGAACTGGAGAGGTGATTCATCTCTGATTCATACTGTGTCAGCTGGGTAGGCTGGGAATGGAAAATCCACTTCTGAGATGGCTTTTTCAGTCATATATCTGGCATCTTGATGCTTCTTGGTATAGTTCTCTCTCCCTACCTCTCTCTCTCTCTGTTTTTCCCTCTCTCCTTCTCCCTCCTTCTATCCACAGCATGGTGGTCTCAGGGAAGACGGACTCTCCGACATGATAGCTGGCTTACCCTGAGTAAATATTCTAAGAGAAAGTATTCTAAAAGACACGAAGTAGAAGGTGCCAATCTCATAAGGTATCGGCCTGGAAACTAGCACAGTGACATTTCCACAGGGCACAATGGGACAAAGCCATCATAGAGCTCACCCTGATTCAAGAGGGGGTGACATAATGTCACCTATCTTCTTGAGTAATGCCAAAGGATTTGTGGTCATCTTAAATCCAACACATCTGTTTGAAGCAATAATGAAAATTATTCAATTTCCTGTCTAATTCTCATACCTACCTAAACATGAACAGCTACATGTAAAGCTAAGAGCTATATATAAAACACAGTCTCTTACTACAAGGGATTTAAAATTTCACTCAAAAAATGAAAATGTAACTATAAACAGTTAAAAAACTAGTTTCCCAGGTAATATTTTAAACTAGACAAGGAGAAAATGAGAATGATAAGAGTGAGAAACAAATTTATTACAAATCCACAGATTTTCATTCTTTCTACAACAGCAATGCCAATCTCTCCCATATGCAAAAGACTGGAAAACATCCCCTATTTTGACAAAATGTCAATAATGCATAGAATGTTTCAGACTGCATATACTGCATTCGGATCTGAGGATAAACACATTTTCAGAGACAAATATGGAGGGCTATTTCACTGTCTCACAGGAGAAACCAGAGATAATCATATTTAATAGTAGCATTCAAGACACATTATCTAAACTTAGAAATGATGCATTAAAAGATGTGATCATAGGCACGATTAAATATTGCATGTGTAGGTGAGCCTCATGAATAATTTTGTTTGATAAACATTAAGGAAACAAACATTTATTTAGTGCCGGCTATGTGCCAGGGCACTGTGCTGTATTGCTTTGGAGATATAAAGATTAAAAAAGACACTATCTTTGCAAACAAGGAGCTTAGAGAATTGGTGAAAGAAATGAGTAAGCAGAGAATTCTATAACAGCATAACAAGTCCCACGATAGGGGTAAGTGCGGGCTGCTGTAGGACAGAAGGGAAATATTTAGCTCAGACTGAGGGTTGATATGCCAGGGAAGACCCCCCAGAAGACAATGACAACCTGACAGCTGAAGGTCCGTTACAAGGATATTGTTGTTTGAGAATGAAGGCCAGTTTGGAGTAGTGGAGGAGTTAGTAAACATTCAGAGGGGCAAACGTTATGAACAGATCTGAAAAAGAGATATCATGGTAGATTCAGGGCAAACCAGTGTGTCTTGAGGAGAATCTGGGGCAGAAAGACATTTTGAAAGGTATGCCTGGGGGAGATAACTATGATCATATGACTTAGTGCCTTTTATTTGGTGCAGATGAGTGTGAATTTCATACTGAAAGCCACGAGGAGGCACTAACGGACAAAATAAATGAACATGATAATTTCAGATGAATACTTACATATGCATAGCCACATATATAAAAGCATACTTGTAATTAACCAGTATAACATTTTTGAAAAGTCACGTATCAGAGCTCATAAATAAAGGCATATGAAAGCTTTTAAATTTAATGTCATAAATCTGAAGGGTTTTATTTATGAGCCAAATGTGTTCTTCTAGTTGCTTGCATTTATTAGATTACCTATTGATTTAGTGTTTAGTTTTACTGTTATAATTATTTTTTGCAGTGACAAGTATAAACTATTATTTAAAAAGTGACTATTACAAAAGCTTCAGTTCTAAGTTTTTCACTAGAAACTATATAATATTTATATTGGTAATAATAGACTTTCCATTTCACTACATTGAAGGGAAATCTACATTCACTATAAACTTCTAATAATGCATCTATAATAAATAACCAGTAATGATTTAGAGAATAAACTCAGAAAAAAGTCTACCTTTGTCAAAATAAAATTCAGACAAGTAGCAAACATTTCTTACCTAATGTTTTGGCTTAAAAAATGTAATAGAATAGTCAGTTATAATATAACAATGTAACCATTACAAACAAATATTTAATCTTTATGTGCTCTAGATCTCTTAAAATAAGATGTATGCAGTATAGTATGCTCTCATTCTGATGCTTTGAGACAATATGAGACCTTGAGTATGCTGCTTCTTTAAGGTTTTGTCCTTAAAAAATCAATGACATTTTATTGTCAATTAGCAGGAATGTTTCCATTATTCTGGTTCTCCTAAATGTTTCCTCCATTCTACAAGTTATCTGGCCATGTTCACTTGCACTGGCTAGGTGTATTTCACAAATAGATGGAAAAAAGTATGTTATTGATGTACTAGAGACAAAATATGCATAAGAACCTATTATTGTTGGTCAGTGCAAATATTTTCTAGGCATCTAGTTTTTAGCTTACATCACACTTAGTGAATTATTTTCTAGTAACTGAGAATGATGAATGATGTTATCATCTCAAATATATGATGAGAAAGATACAAAAGAGGAAAATCTCTAACTCTCCTTAGACTACATCAGTCTAGCGGTAAAACAAAAAGCAATGATTTCTGGAAGGTACTTTCGAAAAGAGAAATGCTATCTTTAAAGCTACGTAAATATGAAAAAATATATAAAAGGCTAAAACTGCAAAGTAATTCTTTACTAACAATGTTTAGGACACCACTTTGTAGCATGAATTTATTAAAATCTATAACAAATTAGTTCACAAGATGGTCCCTGAGTATATAGAAAAAATAAATTCCTATAACTTATTTTATAAAGGTTTTCATCAAGAAAACTATAGTTGTCTTCATGATCACAATGGTAGATAACTAAAGAGTTCATCCTAGTGTATATTTCCTGCTAGTATCATTTGGTTGGCTAATTTAAGTTGCATATAGAGCATTTATATATTGCTGCTATATAGAAGAGAGACCAATTCAGCACTAACCAACCATTGATAAATGACAAAAGAACTATAAAAGTCAACTTCAAAGTAAATAATTAAAGCAAATTGGTCAGAGGTACCATTTCATCTCCTTATGAATCCCAATAGAAGCACATTTAATAATTCCTAGCAAGATGCTTTCTGTAAAGGGCCCCCCTCTCTAGTTTCTCATAATCTGTATGACCTTCATGAATGCTTTGGTCAGCTTTTCAGACATAACTTTTCTTTTAATTCGTACCAACTTTGGTAACATTGATCTTCCGCTTATAAACTATGTGGTGGTCAACAGCTGCAGTAAGGGGTTGTGGTTAAATGTCTCTCCATGGCAGGCCAACAGAACACTCAAACTGACTCTTGTTCTGCCTAGAACTAAGTACATTCACTGAAGCACATGTGGATATTCTTAGACAGCACACGTGCCACATGGTCAAACTGAAATATGTTCAGGGTTATAAATTAGGAGATTTACTTCAGTGACTGGTCCAAAAAGACTACTACAGAGAGAAATTATCCAGGTTGGAATAATCAACCAACTAAATGGCAGAAATGGGGACAAGTTAATAATAATAATAATAACAAATCTGAACAACACTCTATTAAGCTTTTTGTCTTATGAAGTAGCATTTAGTACTTTTAAGATGGTTGACTTAAGTGTGCCATTTAATTTTTATTGGCAAAAGAAAGCAAAATGATAGAACAAGTTAAAAAAGAAGACAAAGTAGCAATCCAATCCACTTACATTTTATTTTCCTCTTTGGTTTCTTCAAAAATCTTTCAAAATACACATGGTCAGTTTTCCTATTCAAGCAGGTACGTGTGTGTGTGCGTGTGTGCATGTATGTATATTCTATTGGAAGTTATTTGTTTTGCTTTGGCCATGTCATTAAATATCAAATTACCTCCCAGATTTGATACCTCTTCAATAATTAACAATAAATATCTATTAAGTATGTTACATTCAATCAGTAACTTGATTTAAGAAAAAAAGTCTCTGACCAATAAAATTTTATTTCTATATAAATCATGATAAGCAAAGACAAGATATGCAAACCCTCCATGATATGAACAAATAGCATACAGACTGAACTACTAGCATGTTGGACAATAATGTCCAATTACATCCGCTCTGCATACACTAAGGCCTCAAAGTCTTTGCACATACGGGGATGAAGGTCACTGAACTGATTTATTCTGCATGTGCACAGCTTAAATACTATAATAATGAAATCACGTTCCCTTGGAAGAAAATTGTCCAGTGTTAAGTTGCCAATGGCCATGTTAATAAGGCTTCCTACCTAACTTGGCTGATAGAAGCTTCCGGCTCAAATGCTATTAATTTATTTAGTAATTCTAAAACTCACAAGCGAAAGAAGGAGAAGAGATACTTTCTAAAGAAACATAGATAATTCAGGAGGTCTATTGTTGTTCTTTATAACAATGAGGCTTTTAGTTCTATTCTCTAATTTACTGTCACTTTATCACTCTTATCTTCCACTTTAAGTCTGTTTCTTTTATTGGACTATCTTTTCAGCTGATAATTCATTTAGACTTCTGAAGTTCTATGCCATAAAAATTCCATTTAACTGCTTCCTGAATGGTGGTTAATCTGCACAAATTTTGAATTTGACCTTAATGGAACAGCTTACTCCTGAAGTTATTAGGACATTGGAAAACAGATCATGTCCTTAAAAGTGTACTTATTTTAAAGGTTTTTTTTTATCATCCAGAAAATGAATTTTGCAGAGAGATATTTGCAAAGTGCATCCTTTTACAATAAAATGCAGTCATTTTCCCATTTGAATTCCTTCTACACAGTTCAGAATCTCACTCAAGCGTCAGATGAGGTGTCAAAGTGCTTTGTTAACAAACTTATTTCCCAGATGTGGATAGCACAGGGACAGAAGGCACAAATGCTGTAACATACCTAACAATTCAATTACAGTTATCTTATGGTGCCATCACATATTTTTCTTCAACAATCAAACAACCTCAGCTGGAAACCTCTAGCAATAACATAAATAAAGGACCATCTGGCTAGAATAATTAAGGAAGGCTGGAAATAAAACATTAATTAGTGCCGTATTCCAAACGACCTTCAGAGGCGTTATTATGAAGTTATATCCAAACAGGTAATCATTTATTTCATGTTGCTGTTAAATTTAACTAGGCATGAATAAATACAAATACCCAAATTTTACTCTTTCAGGAAGGACTACTGACTTAAAATGATAATGATATTACATTTCATTTAAATTAAAGTGACAAATAAATAAGTGAAAAAATGACACTACAAACTTTAAAAATTTGCATAACTTAAATATCAGAATTTTAACATTGAAAGGACCTTTGGAAATCATAACAACTCCTCAATGGATGAGGAAACACAGGCTCAGAGAGACTAAATGATTTTCCCAAGGTCACACACCTAGAGAGGGGAAGAGACTAGAGGCAAACACAGACCTGATTCTCATTCTAGAAATATTCTTTGCACTGACTATGAGAACTTACATGTAAATGTTCTACACAAAGTGTGGTGGTTGCTATTTTGCCGCTCCACTGAATTAAAACAAAATTTCACAAAACCTGCTAATGTACTAAATTACAGGGCCACATACTGAGACAACACCTCAAGTAATAAATACCTTAAAAGAGTCTGTGCCAGAGATGACTGCTATCCATCAATGGATAAAACTACTCTTTTAAGGTCGTTTATTACTATTTCTCATTAATGAAATGCAGCAGATGTGGATGTGTATCACTTCAAGACCATAGTTTTTAAGAAGCTGCTGTGCCTTCTGCACTAAATATTCACTATTGTGCCCACTGGAAGATGGAGGGAATGAGGGAGCCACAGATGGAAGAGAAAGGGGTCCTAGACTCACTATATGGACATTAAACTGGTCCATGAGAGAGAAATAAATTCCCTTGGTTACTAAACTTAGCATTTCTACATTATCTAATTAATAAAGGGTCCAAAGCAGATCTGATGGAGACTAATTTTCATGCTATAGCAGCCATTATTATAAGGTATCAGTATATAGTTTCAAAGGAACATTATAATAAAATTTTACCTATTTCTTAAAATCAGTAAGACTTTAAGACCTATTCAAAACAATTATCCCTTTTATATGTCTTCCATAACTTCTGATACTCCCTTGGCTTAAGTGTGTATATCACGCAAGTTTTAAAATACACAAAAGAGAAAACGTGGGCTGGAGCATAGTACAGAAAAAAGAATATGGGATCTGAAGGCAGAAGTCTGGCTTCTAGCACCAATTTTGCCTTGAGATGCCAAGGACTAAAACATGTCTGTGTTCATCTTCACCATCTTCACTCTTCAGCTTCTACTTCAACACAACCGGGTTGGGGTGGCTCGAAATGAATGGGACTTCAAGAATAGCTCAATAACAACTTCAGGCTAACTCCACCCTGAATCACTGCCAGAAACAGAGGGAAGAAATAAAACCACTAGATAAACATTCAGAGCGTGTTGCTAATGTCTGCTTCATCAAGTCTTCCAGCAGGCATACTATGGATCCACATGGTATGACACAGATCTTCTCTTCTTCTTTTTTTTTTTTCTTAATTTATTTACTTATTTATTTATTTTTATTTTTGGCTGCGTTGGGTCTTCGTTGCTGCGCACGGGCTTTCTCTAGTTGCAGCGAGCGGGGGCTACTCTTTGTTGCGGTGCGCAGGCTTCTCATTTCGGTGGCTTCTCTTGTTGCAGAGCACGGGCTCTAGGTGCGCGGGCTTCAGTAGTTGGGGCACGCGGGCTCAGTAGCTGTGGCTCGCAGGCTTAGTTGCTCCATGGCATGTGGGATCTTCCTGGACCAGGGCTCAAACCTGTGTCCCCTACATTGGCAGGCAGCTTCTTAACCACTGCACCAGCAGGGAAGCCCAGATCTTTTCTTCTTAATGTTTGTGGCAAGAACCCAGTTTGGTTACATGCCAAAATTCTTAGCAAATCCTGTGGCTCTTGTATGTGCACAAAAAAGGAAAAATCTCAGAGAAGGATTTATATATATATATATATATATATATATATATATATATATATATATATATATATGGAACTAATAATAGTGGAAACCACTAGGAATGAGGTGGGAACTGTGCAGGATGAGGAACAAGGGATGAAGAAAATTTTTCACAGTATTACTTTTTTGATGACTTTCTCTAAGAGGGACGGTGTATTTAAGAAAATACATTTTTTTTTTCTCATGAGTAAGGTATAAGTTTAAATAGAGAAGTTATATTGTTTCTCATCTATGTTATAAAATCTCACGGAAGCGTGAATGGACAAGCTGGATATATATCCTCCTGCTATTGAACATGGAAAACATAATAAGCAATGCAAATCTTATTAAGTGTTTTATAGAGTCTCTTGGAAGAATAAACTATTCAGCCTGTACATTAGGCTTGAGTGATGAGGCAAAATCTTGATATCTCAGATAATGTCCCTGATCATATAGTTTTTAAACTCAACTGAGAAATAATATGAAGTGATAATATCTAATTCTGTCTTGCAAATACCTAGTTCAGAGCTGTGAGTGTTTCACTAGAAATTTTAGATAAAATGCTGGGCACTTAAAATGATTTTAAGAATGAGCCTACTATTACAAAGGTTTCCTCAAATAATCATGTACAACAAATGCAGGAATGATAATTACAGTTACCACTTATTGTTTGCTAACATGCCAGAAATGTTGCTTCTAAGCACCTCACACATAGTTTTCTAATTACCACTAAATCCTGCTCCATACAGATGAGGAAAGGCACTGAGGCATAATAATAATTAACATTTATTTGGTATTTACTTTGGACTACATTTTACATCCATTCATTTAAAAAATTCTCACACACTGCAAAATTGGTACTATTGAAGTTTCACTTAATAGCCATCAACTCTGAAAAGTAGTAAACGGGTAGACAAGGATATGAATACAGGTCTGTCTGCCTCCAAGCCTGTATACTATGTGATGAAGGTTTTGGAATAAAGCCTGAATATGAAAAATTTTGGCTGTATGACCTTGAGCAAAGATACTTCATCTCTTTGAGACTCATTTTCTTCATATGTAAAAACGTGTTCAAAATGCCTACACACGTTATTGTTGTGGAAATGAAATGTGAGAATGTAGCAGTGCATGGAACAGTACAGTGGGGCTCATGGTTGTTACACTAGTTAAGGTAAGGCTGGCTGTTATAATAAAGAAATCCAGCAACCGACTGATTAAAGAACAAAGGAGTTTACTTCAGTATCACAGAACAATCCTAATGTGGTTGGTTGACAGCACTTAGCGGCTCTGCTCCTGTGGTCACTTGGGACCCCTGTTTCCTTCCAAGTCGTTGGTCTTTCACTTTTCTCAAGCAACAGTTCTCAAACTTTTTGGTCTGAGGACTCCTCTTCCCTCTTAAAATATATTAAGGATCCCTCAAAACTTTTGTTTTTGTGGAATATTGCTGTCAAAATTTACCATATTAGAAATAAAAACTGAGCATTTGAAAAAATATTAATTCATTCAGAAGAGCAAAAGTCATGCATTTTTATGAAAAAATTATTTAACGAAATAAAAATTTGTGAGAAGAGTGGCATTGTTTTATATGTTTGCAAATCTCTTTAATGTCTAGCTTAATGCAGGATGACTAAATTGTCATATATGCTTCTGCTTTCAACATGTTATGACATAATGCTTTGGTCGAAATATATGAAGAAAATCCAAATGCACACATATGTAGTTGGAAAGAAGAGCAAGCAGGCATATTATTTATTTATGTATTTCAATTTTATTTTTATTAAACAGAAGACACTAGGTTTTATTTGTTATTATTTTTTAAAATTTTGGGGTCAGGATTTTTTGAGGTAAAACTTACATACTGTAAAATTCACCCTTTAAATTACAGTTTTATGAGTTTTGATAAATGCATACAATTGTATAACCACCACCATAGTCAAGAAATTGAACAGTTCTATCACATCAAAATATTCTCTCATGGCCCTTTTTTTTAGTTAAGCCCTCCCCTTATGATGAGATAGTGATCTATTTTTTCCCCCTATAATTTTGTGTTCTCCAGATTTCATATAAATAGAATCAAATGGCACCCTTTGAGCTTACTGAGTTTCACTTCTTTCACTTAGCAGAATGCACCTGAGACTCATCCGTGCTGTTGTGTCACTAATTTTGTTTTTTCTCAGTACTGAGTTAGCATTCAATTATGTGGATACACCATTTTGTTCATATATTTATCAGGTGATAAACAATTGGATTGTTTCCATGTTTTAGTGTTTTGAATAAAGTTACTATAAGTGTTCATATATAGCTTTTGTGTGCACTTAGGTTCTTATTTCTTTGGGGTAAATATGAAGAAATGGGATTGTTATGACATGTGGTATGTACCTGTTTACGTATATTAAAAACTGCCTGTTTTCCAAAGTGAACATGTGACTCTGCATTTCCAACAGCAGTGTTCGGGAGTCCTAGTTGTTCTGCATCCTTCTCTGGTATTGTAAGGTTTTTGTTTTTGTGTGTGTAGTAGTAGTAATAATAATATAGTAATAGTAATATAGTAACATAATAATAGTAAAATAGTAATATAGTAATAGTGGTAGTAGTAGCAGTAGTATTATATTATTGTCTTAATTTACATTATGCAAGACTAATGATATTGAGTATCTTTTCACGTGCTTATTGGGCACACATATATATTCTTTTTTTTTTAAAGGGGATCTCTTTTTATTTTTTTTTAATTTATTTATTTTTGGCTGCATTGGGTCTTCGTTGCCGCGGGCAGGCTCTTCTCTAGTTGCGGAGAGCGGGGGCTACTCCTTGTTGCAGTGCCTGGACTTCTCATTGTGGTGGCTTCTCTTGTTGCAGAGCACGGGCTCCAGACATGCAGTCTTCAGTAGGTGTGGCTTGCGGGCTCAGGAGCTGTGCCTTGAGGGCTCTAGAGCGCAGGCTCAGTAGTTGTGGCGCATGGACTTAGTTGCTCCACGGCACACAGGATCTTCCCGGACCAGGGCTCAAACCCGTGTTTGAGCATTGGCAGGCGGATTCTTAACCACTGTGCCATCAGGGAAGCCCTGAATTGTACATTCAAGTCTTTTGCTTATCTTAAAAATTGCACTGTTTGTTTTCTTGCATTTTGAGAATTCTTTACACGTTTTAGATATAAGCTCTTTGTCAGATATGTGCTTTGCAAATATTTTCTGCCAGTCTATGGTTTGTTGTCCATATTCATTTAGTAAGTCCAATTTATCAGGATTTTGATATCATATCTATAAATTGGGAGATTGGGATTGACATACACACTACTATATATAAAATGGATAAATAATGGGGGCCTACTGTATAGCACAGGTAACTCTACTCAATACTCTGTAATGACCTATATAGGAAAATAATCTTAAAAAGAGTGGATATATGTATATGTATAACTGATTCACTTTGCTGTACAGCAGAAACTAACACAACATTGTAAATTGACTATACTCCAATAAAAATTAATTAGAAAAAAACTATGCTGAGCACATGAAAGAGCTGATCACACACAAAAGAAATAAAATTAAAATTAAAAACCTTTGTCTGACCTAGGTCACAAAGATTTTTCTTCAGTGTTTTCTTTTTTTATTTACCTTTTAAATTTTATTTATTTTTGGCTGCGTTGGGTCTTCATTGCTGCACGTGAGCTTTCTCTAGTTGCTGTGAGCGGGGGCTACCCTTCATTGTTGTGCGCGGGCTTCTCATTGCAGTGGCTTCTCTTGTTGCAGAGCACGGGCTCTAGGCACGCAGGCTTCAGTAGTCGTGGCACGTGGGCTCAGCAGTTGTGGTTCGCAGGCTCTAGAGCGCAGAATCAGTAGTTGTGGCGCATGCGTTTAGTTGCTCTGCAGCATGTGGGATCTTCCCGGAGCAGGGCTCAAACCCGTGTCCCCTGCATTGGCAGGCGGATTCTTAACCATTGTGCCATCAGGGAAGCCCAATGTTTTCTTTTAGATATTTTATGATTTTAAGTTTTAAATTTATGCTTATAATCAATTTTCAGTTAATTTTTCCCTATGAATGTGAAGGATGGGTCGAGGTTTATTTATGTTTTGCATATTGATATCCAGTTGTTCCAACACGTTTGATAAAGAGTCTAGCCTAGCCTTTGTCTATTGAAATCGCTTTTCATCTTGGTTGAAAATCAATTGACTGAATATATGCAGGTATATTTATGTTCCATTGATCTATGCATCTATCCTTTCACAAATGCCGCACGGTGTTGATTACTGCAGTTTTAGAGGGGGGATTTCTCAACCTCACCAGTATTGATATTTGGGGCTGCATAATTCTTTGTTTGGGGCTACACTGTGCATTGTAAATGTCTAACATTATCTCTAGCTCTGTCCACTCAGTGCCAGTAGCAGGGTCCCAGCTATGAGAACCAAAATGTCCTCAGACATTGCCAAATGTTCCCTTTTCCTGGGGGTGCAAAACAGTCTCCTGTTGAGAGAAATTGCTTTAGAATAGCTTTGAAATCAAGTGTTGTGAATCCTCCAACTTGGTACTTCCTCAAAATTGTTTAGGGTATTATAATTCCTTCACATTTCCAGATACATTTTAGAATAAGCTTACTGATTCATATTAAAAATATACTGGAATTTTGATTTGGATTATGTTAAATCTATAGATCAATTTGAGGACTATTGAAATCTTAACAATACTGATTCTTCCAATTCATGAAACAAAAGCAGATTTCTTCACTTAAGTCTGATTTCTTTCATCAGTGTTTTGTAATTTTCAGCACATATTTCATTAAATATTACCTAAATATTTCATGTTTCTTGGAGATATTGTAAATGTCACCTTTTAAATTTATTTCAGTTTCTCATTGTTCATTGAGAGTATATAGAAATACCCTTGATTTTATGTATTGGCCTTGTATCCTCTGACCTTGCTAAACTCACTGATTTTTGAAACTTTTGAATACTATGCCACATAATGTACTTGTTTTTAGTTTTATTGAGTTATAATTGATATACAAAAAAGTGCACACATTTATTGTATATATCGTGATGAGTTGGGACATATGGATACATCCATGATACCATCACCACAACCAAGGTACTAAAAACATCCATTATCTCTAAAATATTCCTTGTGTTCTTGTGTGTGTGTGTGTTTGTGTGTGTGTGTCTGTTTTGTTAAGGACAATTAACTTGACATCTATCCAGATCTATCCTGCTGACATATTTTAAAGTAAAATATCACATTTTAAAATATAGATACTATGTTGTACAGCACATCACTGGAAATTATTTATCTTGCACAAAAGAAACTTTATACTCTTTGAAAAACAATTCTCCATTTCTTCCTCTGCCCAGGCTCTGGCAACCACCATTCCATTCTCTGCTTCTATGAGTTTGACTATTTTAGATTCAGCATATAAGTGGAACCATGTAGTATTTGTCTTTCTGTGACTATCTTATTTCACTTAGCATAATGTTTTCTAGCTTCATTCATGTTGTTGCAAATAGCAGGTTCTTCTTTCTTTTTAAGGATGAATAATATTCCACTGTGTACATATACCGCACTTTCTCTATCCATTCAGCCATCAATGGACACTGGGTTGCTTCCATATCATGGATATGGTGAATAATGTTGCAATATACATGGCAGTGCATATATCTCTTTAAGACACTGATTTCATTTCCTTCAGATATATAATCAGAAGTGGGATTATTGGATCATATGGTAGTTCTATTTTTATTTTTTGAGGAACCTCTATATTGTTCCAAAGATGTGGCACCATTCTACATTCTTGCCAACAGAGTACGAGGGTTCCCATTTCTCCACATCCTCGACAACTACAACACTTGTTATCTCGCATCTTTTTGACCATAGCCATCCTAACAGGTGTGAGGTTATATCTCATTGCAATTCTTAGATGATTAATGATGCTGAGCAACTTTTCACATACCTGTGGCTGTTTGGATGTCTTCTTTGGAAAAAAATGTCTATTCAGGTCCTTTGCCTATTTTTCAGTCAGATTATTTGGTTATTTTTGCTATCAAGTTGTAAGAGTTCCCTACATATTTTAGATGTTCACCCTTGTCATACACATGGTTTACATTTTTTTCATGTGTTGATTGTTTGCATTGCTGTGCAGAAACTTTTTAGTTTGATGCAGTCTCACTTGTTTATTTTTGCTTTTATTATCTGTGCTTTGGTGTCATATCCAAAAAATCATTGCTCCTCCAATGTCGAGGAGCTTTTCCCCTATATTTTTTTCTAGAAGTTGTAGAGTTTCAGGTCTTATATTCAAGTCTTTAACCTATTTTGTGTTAATTTTTGTGAGTGGTGAAAGACAGGGGTCCAATTTTATTTTTTGCATGTGGATATCTAGTTTTCCCAACATCATTTATTGAAGAGACCATTCTTTCTACATTGTGTGTCTGGCACCCTTGTCAAAGATTAATTGACCATATACGAGTGGGTTAATTTCTAGGCTCTCTATTCTGTTGACAAATTTCTTAAATAAGGTGATAGTTCCATTTAAATTCCAGCCCAGAAAACCATTCATAGCTCATCAACTGATTATATATGTGATCAAGTTGAAATCAGATTTTGAAAGGAGGCTGCAATTATTATATGGGCAAATAATTAAAAAGCATTTGTAGATAGATTTGTAATTATCTACAATAATGAATTATCTTATTGTTAATGCTAACTTTTCAGTAGATTCTATTCCATTTTTAACACATATGTTTCTTATCTAGTTACATTGGTTCATCTTCCAGAACAAAGCAAAATATCAGTGGCTATAAGTAACTTCATTTTTTTCCTACCTTTAAAAAGCATACTTTTTAGCATTTCATCATATACACTGTATGTGTGTGCTTCAAATCATGCCAATGCTGAAACTACAAAGGTAGTCAGTGAAAAAGTAGTTCAAATTAAATTCTAAGGCCATATATACACTATTGATACTATATATAAAATAGATAACTAATGAGAACTACTGTATAGACAGAGAACTCTACTCAGTGCTCTGTGGTAACCTAAATGGGAAGGAAATCCAAAAAAGAGGGGATATATGTATATGTATAGCTGATTCACTTTGCTGTACAGTAGAAACTAATACAACATTGTAAAGCAACTATACTCCAATAAATTTTTTTTTAAAGTAGGAAGAGAAATAAAGGGATGGAGAGGAGTGAAAGACTAAAAAAAAAAAAAAAAAAAGAAAAGAAAAAAGATTCTAAGACCTATGGTAAAATAACCAAACCTTAAGTGGTGAGAAGGAAATTCTTGCCTTGCTCCTGATGTTAGAGGGAAAGCATTCAGTCTTTCACCATTAAGTATGATTATTAGCCATAGTTTTTTGTAGATGCTCTTGTTTAAGTTCAGGTGATGCTCCTCTATTCCTAAATTGTTGATTTTTTTTTATTAATCATGAATGGATGTTGAATTTTGTGAAATGCTTTGTCTGCATCAATTTATATGATTATACGATAAGAGTTTCATTTGCAGCACATTCTTGACAAACTCAGTATTGTCTACCTTTTCATTTTGGCCATTTGGTAGATGTGTAGTGTCATCTCATTGTAGTTTTATTTTGCATTTGTGTAATGACTAATGAAACTGAAAATTTTTACATATGCTTATTGGGTATTTGGATATTCTTTTGTGAAGTGTCTGTTCAAATTTTACCCCCTTTTCTACTGAGTTATCCATCTCTTCTTACTGATTCGTAAAAAGTTCTTTATATATTCTGAATATGAATCATTTGCCAGATATATGCATTGAAAACATTTACTCCCACTCTGTAGCTTATTTTTTCACTATCTTAATCATGTATTTTGATGAAGAGAAATTATTAATCTTAATATAACCTAATTCATTACTTTTTCTTTTATGGTTAAGATTTTTATATCCTATTTAAGAAATATTTGCCTACCACAAGGTCATGAAAATATATTTTAATAAGTAATAAATATTTTGTTTCCACAAAATTTTGTAATGTATATTTAACAATACATCTAAAATATTTAGAAGTATAATCTATCTAGAATTGATCAATTGCATCTACTATTTAAATGCCTGAGAATAATGTTTACTTCTATGCAGTAGAAAGATTAAATAGTTTAAAATCTTTTAGATTAAGCATTTTTCTAAATTTCATTCAAATAGTAAAGGATGATGATGATTTTCCAAAATACAATTTTACTCAAATCCATTGGCTTATGTAGGATACGGCTACACTAGGTTTAATGGACTACTGAATTACACGAATTTTTGACACCTTATTTGCTTACTGTCTGGTGGTCAGTTAAACTCAATTGTTCCAGTATGAATTCTATCAGCCATAAAATATGTTTCCTTTTACCAGAATCTAAGACTATCAAAATCCAAGTATATGTATCATGATTCTTTGAACCATTCTGGAAATAGGCGAGGGTTTAATATGGTTGATTGAATTCAAGTGCCATTATAGACACTGATGAATTGCTACTGTGTAGCATGAAATGGAAAATCTGTTTGATTGTAGTGACTTATAAAATGGCAAGGATAATTTGGCAAAGATAATAAGAGTACAGAATAATCATGGTGTGTTGTATATATCAAAATTTGAAGTGATCTAAGATGTTTTATTGGATAAAATTAGTTTGGCTGACTTTCATTGATACTAATTTTAATTTTCAGATCTTGGTATCATTAATATTATCAAGATATTATATAAAACACTTGCTTTCCCCCCCTTTTCTCTATTATAGTAATGATGACAGATTTTAGAATAATAAAAAATAAAGATAATAAAGGTAAATTTCTTCTACAATAAAAAATCTTTACCCACAGCTAATACCAAATATAGACCTTCTCTCATGCCCACCATGGGAAATATGAAAAGGCTCTTTCTAAGGCATCCCTGGTGTCAAAGTACCTCAGGATCTCTATCTATGTTTGATTATTTCTAGAGTATAAAGAATTTGTTACTAAAAGTATTAATGAGAAAAAAACATATTAGCTCATGTTTACAGTATCTACAACTTTTAAAATGCATATGTCACACACCCAATGCTAATAATAAGCTATCACACATTCTGTTTATGTTGGAAACAATTAGAAACAAATGCAAGTAATCATTTGTTAGCATTACTGACTGAATTTATTTTTGAATCAGAGCCCATGGCTATAAGTTGGCTACCAAAACATTTCAACTCATGCCTTTGAAATGACTCTAAAGCCTATAGAAGAAAAGAATGTTTGTTTCCTTACAGTGTATGTCTATAGACCAAATTCAAGCACACAGAAAGAAACTGTCCAAGATGAATCCCAAAAGAACCCAACCTACAAATTTATAGTGCTAAAAAATACTTACATTAGCATAGACAGAACTAAGACTCAAAGATCTTCTGTATTTCACGATAGAAGTGGTTTTCCCATTAGAGATATGTGCATTTTTGCAATGAATAATGGACAAGAATATTGTCTCTTGAAATTTTAGCTTTCAGGCCTAAGGTTTGTATTTATAATATTGACTCAGGATTTTAAAACTTAGTTTTATATTATTCATGTACTGTGGCTTATCAAAAAACTGTATGTGTATGTGATAATCTCACTATACCTACTAGGATTTTCTAGTGTGATAAATAACAAAAAAATGATAGGACATATTCCATCACCAGATGTATATTCCCTTTGTATTAATGGTTTTTGAGAACACTAAAGAAATACCAAAAATATCACAACATGTAAAATTAGGTAGCTTGCTAATATAAATAAAATCAGCTAGATAGTTGAGTGAAATAAGAAAAAGACAGTTGATGCCCTATGTCAAATTGATTCTTAAAAAACTATAAAATGCTCATTTAAAGAAACATCTTATTTCTCATCTCTATTTTTACTTTGAACACAATTGATAAGGAGTTCTTATTTACAGTCAACTTGCTTATTCACTGAAGATCACAGAAAAATAATCTAGCATTGATTTTTTTTCTTTCTTTCTTTATCGCAGCCATAAAGATATGGTGCTCCTTTCCCAGTAAGCTTTATTGGATTCACACAATTGCATTCATTTCCAACCTCATAAGCCTGTAGTATTATTTATTACTTCATAACCAGAAAACTGGACTACCTACTTATATGGTCTCCTTGTCTCTACCTAGTCCCTAGAAATCACTTATTCCCATGGATTTATATAACACTATTAACTGTTCTCCAGAAGTAATTCTTCCCTTCTTCCTTTTAGTACTAGAATACGCTGCAGGAAGAGGGCTGCACAGTAAAAGCCCATATTTTCCATAGTGCTTTGCAACTAGTATTTAAATTTTGAGCAGTGAAATGTGAACAAATTGATCGGTACAAACACTGATATATATTCCTTAAAAATTAATTTGGAAAAGTTCTGATTTCTCATTTCTCATGGTCACATGGGCTGGAAGGTAGGATGTGGTGTTTGAGAGCCAGCTGCAGCATGTACATGAGGCCAACACCCCAGAGCACAGAAGAAAATGAGAGAATGGACCCCAGGTGCTGGATGAGCTTGCGGAACAGTTTCCTGCCTGCCCTGAACCACTCTCCAGCCCTGGGATACTATAGTAGACAAACACATTTCTATCATCCTGTTTTTTGAAGGGTCTCCATTACAGCATTCAGCCTGTACCCTAAATAATACAAATAATACAAATTATATGTGTATGCTATGAGAAATTAAGATGTGTTTACTATAATTCTGTTACACAGTTATACCATACATGATGCTTATGTTAATGAGTGGAATAAAAAAGTTGTTCTTGAGGAACTAATGCACGATTACCTAAGTGCTATGTTTTCCAAGAGACCTTCCCACGTCATCTTTTAGCAGAACTCGCTCTAGAATGAGAAGTATCCACACAGCAAGGGGTATGATTTTTCAGGAAATGTGCTGCTTTTAACCAGCAGAACCTCTTTGGAGAACATCAAACTGTACTTGCTTATATAAATCCTATTAATCTGAGAACAAGAGAAGCAGAAAAGGGCTAGAAAATCTTATATTTTCATTATACAATGAAATGACTACAGGATTATAGAGTCAGATGACCAGGGTTCATGCCCCAAGCCCAACAGGCACTTGCTCTGTGACACTGGGAAAATCACTTTCAATCTAGGAGTCCATTTCCTCAATTAGAGGCTACCTTGCTCTCTCTACTGTGGTATGAAATGATATCACGCTTGCAATGGATGAAAGATAATGATGTAGCCCAAGGATACTGGCCAGTTGCTCAAGTATATCTTTTAGCAGGGATACCTCAAGTGGCCTAATATAGAACAACTTCTGGCCCTTGGTCTCATAAACCCCAAAAGTTGTTTTTAATCAATGTTGTAGAAGGACTCAGTCCTGGAATAACTGAATAGAAATAAAATAGCTATTAGAATAACATTTACTGACTACTAACTTTATGCCAAGTACTGTTCTAGGCAACTTAACATGGATAACATTTAATTCCCACAACAACTAAATAAGAAAGGTTCTATAATTATTATCCCTTCATTACAAATACGGAAACTGAGGCACAGAACTTAAGTGGCTTTTGGTAACACAGCTAGTATGTGACTAAGCTGGTATCTGAACCCAGACAGACAGTCTGGTTCCAGAGCATGCAGTCTTAACAAATACACCATACAGCGTTATCAGAATCACACCTCAAAAAATACTGAAAAATAACATAACACTCAAATTCATTAATTTATATTGAGAAAAAACTGTCAGGTACAATCAGCAGTTTTGTCAGCCTGAAAAGGGGATTCTTTCGTTGAACCCATGCTATTTGGGAAATTAAATCACAATGAAAATATAGTGTGGTAAGCATGATCATCTGAAGAAATGAAGTTTCTGCCACAGTTGGAGGCATTCCTCCCTGTTGCTAAGTAGACTAGATCACCATTTTGTCAGGATATCAATAACCAGTGCTCAGTCCTAGAAACCCACTAAAAATGGTCTCAAGGTGTTTTCCTCCTTTCAAAATATGATCTTGATCATGTCAGAAGGTGTCATCATCTTAGATTTGATAACAGCTCTGTATGCCACAGATTTAATATATTACTATATATATAGGCAGACATTAACTAGATCTCTTAACAGGATCTCTTGATTACGACTTTGATGCTTTGAAAACTCCTCAGGCAAGTTATTACTTCAATGTGGTATCAGCACATCTGGCTTCAACAATTATTTGTTTATTCAATCATGTTTCTGTTGAGTTCTGGCATTTCTGAGTGTCTCTCCTACCTAATCCCTTACACTCACTTTGTCTTTGTAGATCTATATTCTATTATTCTAATTATACTGTAAAATCTTTGTTAGCAGAGCTCATGCTTTACTCTTTGTAATCCTCATTTCATTCTCCTTCTTGCAATGTCACTTTCCTTCTTCTTTGCTTTGCTCAGTGCTATTTGTTCTTTAACATTCAATGCAAATATCTCTATTTCTGGGAAGCTGTATCTGATCCTTAGTCATACTTAGATATACCTCTGGCACTATGCCCCCCATAATCAGGACGTTTCAAGTTCAGGAAACGTAATTCCATGTTCAGACTACCATAAATAGTAAAGAAATTTATGAGGCAGTTCAGTCTTCAGGGTTGGCTGAGCCAGTCGTTCAATGATGCCATTAAGGACTCAGTTCAGTTTTGACTCTCTATTCTGCAGTCTCCAGCGGTGCTTCACAGAAGACCGCTGGTACCATTTGGGGAACACATTTCCTAATTCATTTCCATTGGAAAGAGATCAACTTTCTATGGCTTTCATTTTAGAGTGATAAAACTTCATTTCCAGAACCCCTCAGTAATCTCTCCTGGGGCCTCTCCTGGCCTCAAGTGACTTAGGCTTACCCATCCTTGAAAAAATAATTCCTGGCAAAGGAGGTAGGGTCCCATGGTTGATTTAGACTAATCACTTGGAGTTGAATGGACATTGGTGAACATACACTACACTCCTATAGCATTCTGAGCCCATCTCAATATTAGCACTTATCAGACGGAACTTAAATTGTTGATTTATTTATGGTGGCTCCACACTGAACATTAAGCTCTTTCATGAGGGTAGGGACAGCGTCATGTTCAACTTTACGTTCCCTCTGCCTAGCACAGTGCCTATGACACAGTAGCTATATAACTGTGACTCAATGAAAATTATAGATTAATAATTTTAAAAGAGTGTAGATAATTCACAATTTCTATTGTATTTAGCTTAAAATATTTGTAAGATTAAACATATAAGCCAATGGGATATAAACGAGAGTCTAGAGATAAACACATACATCTATGGCAAATTGATTTGGGGGCCAAGACCATTCCGTGGGGGAAAATAGTGTCTTCAAGAAATGGTACTGGGGACTTCCCTGGTGGCGCAGTGGTTAAGAATCCATCTGCCAATGCAGGGGACACGGGTTCGATCCCTGGTCCGGGAAGATCCCACATGCCACAGAGCAACTAAGCCTGTGTGCCACAACTACTGAGCCTGTTCTCTAGAGCCTGTGAGCCACAACTACTGAGCCCATGTGCCACAACTACTGAAGCCCACGCACCACAACAAGAGAAGCCACTGCAATGAAAAGCCCGCTCACCGCCATGAAGAGTAGCCCCCGCTCGCCACAACTAGAGAATGCCTTTGCAGCAACAAAGACCCAATGCAGCCAAAAATTAAATAAATAAATAAATAAATAAATAAATAAATAAATAAATAAGGAAATGGTACTGGGACAACTGGATATCCACATGCAAAAAAAAAAGAAAAAAGAGAAAAAGTCAGACCACTAGCCCACATGAAATACAAAAATTAAAGTGAATCAAGGACCAAATATGAGGTAAGACCATAGAACTCTTAGAATAAAACATAAAAGTAAATCTTCATGATCTTAGATTTGTCAATGAATTCTTAGCTAGGACACCAAAAGCATAAGCAACAAAAGAGAAAACATACAAAACAGACTTCACCAAAATTTAAGACTTCTGTGCATCAAGCAAGATTTGCAAGAAAGTAAAAAAACAACCTACAGAATGGGAGAAAATATTGCAAATCATATATTTTATAAAAGCCTAGTATCCAGAATATATTACAATAATAAAAAGACAAACAACTAAATTAAGAAATGGGCAAAGGACTTAAGTAGACATTTCTTCAGAAAAGATACACAAATGGCCAAAAAGCTCATGAAAAGATGCTCAAAAGTATTAGTCATTAGGGATGCAAACCCAAACCACAGTGAGATACCACTTCACACCCACTAGGATAGCTGTAATTTTTTAAATGGAAGATAACAAATATTGACAAAAATGTGGAGAAATTGGAACATTTATACATTGCTGGTGGTATAAAATGGTTCATTTTATACTGTGGAAAACATTTTGGTGACTCCTCAAAAAGTTAAAGATAAAATAATCATATTAACCATAAATTCTACTCCTAGGGATATAGCCTCAAAGTGGAAAACTGGTACTCAAATACATGTACACTCATGTTCATAGCAGCACAATTCACAACAGCCAAAAGCTGGAAACAATACAGATATGTCCATCAATGGAAAAAAAATTGTGGTATACACATACAATGAAATACTGATCATGCTACAATATGAATGAACTTTGAAAACACTGTGCTAAGTAAAAGAAACCAGACACAAAAGTCCACATGTGTGATTCCATTTATATGAATTATTCATAATAGGTAAATCCATAGAGATGATTCAGGTTGGTGGCTGCCAGCGATCTGGCCAAGGGAGAGGTGTATCGGAACAACTGCTTAATGGGTACAGGGTCTTATTTTGCAGTGATGAGAAAGTTTTGAAACTAGATAGAGGTGGTGGTTGCACATCACTGTGAAAGCTCTAAATGACACTGAATTGTTTACTTTAAAATGGCTAATTTTAAGTTTTGTGAATTAAAAATTTTTAATTGACTCGTTTATCTGCCTAATTATATTTCTAACATCAAGGCATGAAATATGGAGGTTATAAGGAGGCAAGAAACATGTTAAACATCAGAATTGGGAAATACATATGTGCCAAGAATTTTCAAAAGTGGCTAATCAAGATCATGCCATATTTATTGATGATTTCTCCATGTAGAAATGACTCCTATTCAGGTGCTAGAGCACAGATTCCCTTATTCATATGTAAGCTAAAAATAATGTCATAAATTGAGTTAGAAAAAATATATTTTTATATTATTTCTATCTATCAATCAGTGATAAAATATCTCCCTCTGTGACATTTCACTTATTTTTGTTTCAAATTAGACCCAATTTAGTTTGTGCACTCTGCTAAACTGATTTGCAAGTGAATCACTAATATCAAATATGAATAAGATGAAAAGCAGATTTATTAAGAACTTAAAAATTTAATTTGCTGCCTGTCTAAGGGAACTTAGTAAAAATTTTCCAAGGGCTATTAGAAAATCTATGGTTTTATCTCATTATTATAACAGAACCAAATATGCCAAACATGAACCAGAACATATTGAAAAATAACAAAAACTAATTCATGGACAGATGCTTAAGCAATACAGAGACCAAAAATAAATCATTTGAGCCAAAGTACTGTTAACTCTAAGTGTAATTACCAGGACAGCTGATGCTTCCAATGAACCTATGGTGCTTTGGCTACTGGGCAATTTATAAAATATAATTATTCCTAATCCTTCCCCAAAACAGCAATTGATACAGGAAAACAGACTATTTATCCCACAATTTATAGGTTATAGATGTCATCATGTTTAAGTTTTCTTTCATTATAACCAATATATTCTTAACAAAACTAGTATATGTGTGTATATGTGTCTGTGTAAATGATGATTGATATATATCCAATCTATTCAAGAAGGGTTTATTACTGTTGGATATCTTGTTTCAGGTCAGTACCGGTCTCAGGTGGCACGAAGATATACCATGTAGTAGGAATTATTATTAATAAGATATTTGCTCCGCAAGGCAGGCTGGGGCAAATTCAGGAGGTGAGAGAGAAAAGTGTGGAAATCAGTAAATTAAGGGTGCATAGTTGAGCACGATGTTTATACTAACAGAGGGGAAAGTTGGGATGCTGGAGGGACTTTGATTACGGGCATCGAAGTTTACTCTGGAGAGAGAAGAGGTTGTTCCTTGAAATAAAAAATATAAGAATGCAGGGTCATCCCTCACCTTCAGCATCCAAATCCTTGAACAAATTGGTCTCAGAAGAACAATGTCCAGGAAACTAAGGGATGTAGCAATTATCCTCCCAGCCTCACTTTTGGTGACACAAATTGGAAAGTACCACAAATAGCAGAATAAACGATGATTGTTAGAATATCAATCCAATAGGGGAAACTTTTGTCAAACACTGAACGTATATACAATGATATTAGTTACAGACGCATTGCATGGGTGATTGCTTAAAGCAGTACCCAGTTTAAACGTTAGATTGTGTTACACTCCTTTCGATAGTCACATCATTGTGATGCTGAATTTTCAGCAGTTGCTATGATAAAAGGCAAGAATCACATGAAAATCAATATGGAATAGGACATTTGCATAGCACAATCTGATTCCAAGGCTTGTGAAGCTGTGCAGTCTCCAACAGGCATATACATCCCATTAGTAAGTGATAGGAGTTATTTACAATGAAATAAAATATTAATTTTTCTTTTACTTTGCATGTATTTTTAAAATAGCTGGTAAGTCATTAGACTAGAGATACCTGTTAAGCTGTTTGAACCTATTTACTGAACAGAACAGGTACTACTTTTAGCTTACGAGAACTGTGAAACAGTGACTGAGACTCTAAAGGTACTAGAACTGAAAAAATTTTGGAAACTTATCTTTGGAAAATATAGCTCATATCACACGAAAGTTTCCTAAAACAGACAAATTTAAAAAAAATACTTGGCAATAAAACCCAGTCAATTAAGAGAGACATCAAAATAAGAGTCAGCTGTGGTAAAAGGCCTGGTAGTGTGTATCAAATCCATCAAAATATATAAACAATACTACCCAACCACAGGAATTCATAGAACAGACGGTGAATCGTACAAACCAGTACAATATAAAGAATATACAAATATCAAAATTGGGAGGATGGGGGAGGGGAGATGTGAAGTGCAGATAAAAGCACTAATATTCTCTTTTATCAAAGCAGCTAATCAAAAGATTCTCTATCATAAAGTTAAGAAATTCAGTTGATTCCAAAATCTTAACATTTTTCATAATTTCTTATTTTAATCTCAGAGGAATATTTTAGGAATTAATATCTCTCATGGTAATAAAATTTTTGAATTTCAGGAATTATTTCACTTTCACTTTAGTTTCCATTTCTTCTATTGAATTAAAGTAAAATGAAATAAAATTATTTTCATCAAAGTAGCATCCATGTTTACCATAAATCTTTCTGCCTGCCTGTTGGTCTTCCTTCCTTACATCCCTCATTCTTCTACACTTATGGATGGAAAAATGCCTGGAAAGATTTCCAGAATGTTATGGATGATGGTTTCTAGACAGAGATATTTGGATTCTTTTTTCTTTCATTCTTACATTTTTCTTTTTTGTTTGAATACTTTCAATAAATATGTTTAATAATTTTCAGCAGCAATAGCCATTTTTTTTAATTGAAAAGGAGAAAAACCACAATTAAATATTTCAAGATATTATTCTGGGTGTGAGAATATGGATAATTATTTCCTTCTTTGTATTTTTACTGTATTTTAAAAATATTCCAAAACAAAAAAATTCAGGTAATCCCAAATTTCTATCAGCTCAAGAAATTTGCACTGACATTCCTCCTAGTTTCAAATTTATCTACACAAACACAACTTCTAGGTAAATTCTTTCTTTGAATTAATTTTTATTGGAGTATAGTTGAATGTTGTGTTAGTTTCTGTTGTACAGCAAAGTGAATCAGTTATACATATACATATATCTACTCTTTTTTAGATTATTTTCCCATATAGGTCATTACAGAGTATTGAGTAGAGTTCCCTGTGCTATATAGTAGGTCCTTATTAGTTTTCTATTTTATATACAGTAGTGTGTATATGTCAATCCCAATCTCCCAATTTACCACTCCCCCCGCCCCTTTCCCCCTTGGTAACCATAAATTTGTTTTCTACATCTGTGATTCTATTTCTGTTTTGTAAGTAAGTCATTTGTACCAGTTTTTTTGGTTCCACATATAAGCAATATTATATGATATTTGTCTTTCTCTGTCTGACTTACTTCACTCAGTATGACAATCTCTAGGTCCATCCATGTCGCTGCAAATGGCACTATTTCATTCTTTTTTATGGCTGAGTAATATTCCATTGCCTATATGCACCTAGCTAACTTCTGATCATCAGTGTATGTGCCTACAGAAGGCACTTGGCTTGAAGAACAAAACACATACTGTTTCAAATATATTAATACTTTTCTCATTAAATGTAACATCCATTAAAACTGTAAAGTACCATATATGCCGATATTATGAACTTCATGATCTTATTGAATTTCTGCCCAGATCTTAGGTGGAATATGTGATTTTGTTTCTGTCATTCAACACAGCTTGTTTCCCAAACCCTCACTTCACAAAGGATCACTCTGAATTTCAAAGGATATATGTTTTGAAATGTAACATTACAATAGTAAAACCATTCCCTGAAAATACTGCAGTCTTCTAAAGGGAATTAGGAAGTAGTTCTGGTTACAGATTCTAAAGATGCAGCAGACGCCACTTTGAAACTGTGGGGACTTTATGAAAAGGAAATACATCTTGTAAAAAAAAGTAGAATTATGCACACAAAGGTAACTTCTTTATCCTCCCCAATTATTTCATGTAATAGCATCACAGAAACTACTTTTATGTATAGTGTGCTTCACACAGTGGTGTGGCAGTAAATGTTTAACAATCAGTTCTCCAAAAAGAGAGGGAGAGAAGCCTTGATTTGCAGGTTTTGTATAATTTTGTGGTGTAAATACTCCTACTATGGCCCATTTCAAGCTCACAAAGTGATATCACTAAACACTGAGTTAGGAAAAGATGGACACAATCTCCTACAAATCAGCTCCAGCCAGCTCCTGCAGGCCACTGTCACATTGCATTTATATCTTATGCTTATCAATTACTTAATAACATGTCTAAACATATGTCATTCAAGTTAATATTCAAGTCATGTATTCTAAAAACTATGAAATACATGTCTGTTGGCAACAATTTACTTTGCAATAATAGATTAAAAATTGAGGGCTTCCATGGTGGTGCAGTGGTTAAGAATCCACCTGCCAATGCAGGGGACACGGGTTCGATCCCTGCCCAGGAAGATCCCACATGCCGCAGAACAACTAAGCCCGTGCATCACAACTACTGAAGCCCACGCGTCACAACTACTGAAGCCCGCGTGCCTAGAGCCCGTGCCCTGCAGCAAGAGAAGCCACAACAATGAGAAGCCCGCGCACCGCAACAAAGAGTAGCCCCTGCTCGCCGCAACTAGAGAAAGCCCGCGCTCAGCAACAAAGACCCAACACAGCCAAAAATAAAAACAAATAAATTTATTTTTAAAAAATTGATTCTGAAAAGGACCTTAATAAAATGTTATTTAATATTTTGCTGTCTACCTTATGAAACATAATTTAAATATGTAGTTGCAAAATATATTAGGAGGTATTTCATATTCTTACAGAATTACCTAATATACATCCTCTTTTCCATGGCTTGAGGTGTTTAAATTTTTTTATCCTACGCTTATTATGACTTTAGTGGGTACTGAGCATTTTTGCCTTTGTGGGTCACTTCCTCCATAAAAATATATTTTAAAAAAGAAAGAAATTCAGTCAGAGAAATGGAAAAATTGTATTTTATGACTGTATTGATATAGAAGCAAACATAATCCTGGCTGGATTCATTTTTATATATCCATTATGATTATTTCTTTCCTGATTTTGTACAAAAGTAAATTAAAACAGTTTTTTGAGCCTTTAAAAATATTCTGAGTCCTAGGCACTGTGCCTACTGTACCCAGTGGATAGCTTAACTCTGGTTGAAATGTAGCAAATTTATAAACATTGATATGATACTTATAAACATAAGTATCAATTATTTTTAATTACTAGGAATCAGAGAAAGTGCATAGCATTCCTTTATATCTACCTTTTCAAGCCTGTTATTGATTATTTGTGCCATCTCCTTTTTCTCTTTAACCACCTTGCTAATCTCTCTCATCTATTAGTCTTTTAAAAAAACTGACTGAATCTGTTTACCAGGGGAAATTTTTTTAACTTTTGTTACCAACTTTATTATTTTCTTCCCTCTACTTATTTGGCTTTTTATTTTGTTCTTCTTAAATTTCTTGCATTAGATATACAGCTCATTAATCTTTACCCTGTGAGGTTTTTTTTTAATACAAACATTTAAGCCTACAGATTTTTCTCTAAGCACTGCTTTTGCTATATCTCACAAGTTTTGATAAGTAACATCTTCAGTATCATTCAACTCCACATATTTTCTGATTTCTACATCAATTTCTTCTTTGTCCCATTAGGCATTGTTTGCTTTTTAAAATTTTTCTAATTCTTGTAATTTTTAAGTTAGATTTTTTAGTGTTAATTTCCAACTTCTGTGCACTAGAGTAATAGAATGTGATTTGTATGCAACTGACTCTTTAAAACATCCTGAGACTTACTTTTTGGCTTCATATGTAGTTAGTGTTTATAAATGTTGCATCATGTGTACTTTAAAATCTGTTTTTTTTTTTTTTTGGAATCAAGGTTCCACATATCTCAATTAAATGAAGATGACTCATTGTATCATCAGAATATTCTCTTTCCTTAATGATTTTTATCTGCTGAGATAAGTTATGCTAAAATTTCTCACTGATGGTAGACCCTAATTTTGTCATTTTGTTAATACACTGAGGCTATGCTGTTAAAGGATTATAGATTTACATCTAATATACCCTTCTGATAAAGATAATCATTAATAGTAGAGGTTTTCTATCTTTATCAATTGAAATGCTTTCTGTTGTAAACCTTATTTTATGATATTAATACTACATCAGTTTTCTTTTGCTTAGAATTTGCTTGGTACATTAGTAAGGGCTGTGCCAGGAAACAGGCTGCCCACTCAGTCAGGTAGTGGGCTGAGTTTACTGAAAGAATTGTTTAAGGAAAAGTGGGCAAGACGAAGAGAATCGTAATCTTAGGAGAGGAATAAAACCGCAACTTAAGCTGCAAGGTTCTAGATGTTACTAGAACCCAGAGATAAGCTGTAGCTATAGATGGCCATATTACAGGAGTTGTAGCTTTTGGTAGAGGGGCACAGCAACTGCCAACCTATGGTCCATCAGGAAGGAAGCTGGGAGAACAAGTACGCTGACCCTTCTCTCTTTAACCGTCTAAACTCCTGCTGGTGTCTGCTACTTGTCGAGCCCATCAGAAGACAGAAGGCAAGGGGACCTTGGGATGCACAGAGCTGGGGTGGGAGGTGGTGGCGTGAGACAGAGAGGCTGAGAATGGATCTCCAGAGCCAAACGGCTCCTGCATATCTGGCTTAACATTTTCCAGCCTCTTATTTTCAACAGTACTATCTCTTTATGCTTTGGGGGTGTTTCAGTGTAAAAAATTTTCCTTTTATTATCCAGTCTGATAATCCTTGTGTGTCACCTACTGAGTTTGGAGCATTTACATTTATCCTGTCTACTATTATAACTGGATGTACTTTCTGTGTTCCGTTTTGTTCGTCTTTTTTGTCTCATTTAAATTAATGAATTCCTCCCCCATTCTCCCTACGATTCCATTTGTTTTTCTCTACTGGTTTAGAAGAAAACCAGTAGAGAAAATTTTATTATTTTATTGGCTAATCCAAATATTTTGACATGTATACATAAGTCTAATTTAAATGGATTTCTTTACCCACCTTCTGAACTTTGTAAGGCCTTAGAATTCTTTACCTTGGATCGATCTCCCTCCTGACATACACATTATTGTTGTCCAATATTTTAGCTCTATCTTTTCAAAAATATTTTTAAAATCTTAGATATTTTAAGTAATTAATTTTAATTTGCATTTACCAAAATAGACATTTTAATTTTTCATTTTGCATGTCTGAGTTTTAACATATGTACAGATTCTATGAATTTTATTACATGTAAAATATATGTATAGATAGTTTTAAAACAATCAGAATACAGAACAGTTCTATCACCTGAAAAAACTCCCTTGTGCTGCACCTTTGTAATCACAGTCTCCCCTGACACTTCCCCCAACAAACATTGATCTGTTCTCCATTCCTATAATTTTTACTTTTACAGAATTCCATATAAATGGAATTATACAATATGTAATTTCTTGAGGCTGTTTTTTTTTTAACTCATAATAAATGCCTTTCTTGTATGTACCAATAGTTAATTCATTTTTTCCCCCCGAGTTATATTCCATGTTTGGATGTATCACAGTTTGTTTACCATTTATTTATTGACAGATATTTGTGTTGCTTCCAGTTTTGGGATATTATGAATAGAGCCCCTGTAAACATCTCTGAACATGTTTTCGTTTGAATGTAAGTTTTCATTTCTCTAGGGTCACATGGTAAGTCTATGTATTACAATGGTTAGTAACTTTTCAGAAATATCCACATATTACATTTCTTCATGCATATCAGACATTCCTCTCCCCTCAAGTATACAGCTTTTAGAGTTTCAATTAGTGAATAATCTGTTGGTGTCAAACTCTCTTAGTCTTTAAACATGTCTATTTTGCGTTTATTCTAGACAGATATTTTCACTGGGCATAGAGTTTTAAATTAATTTATTTTTCAATTCTACAAGTTCTATTTCACTATGTTTCAAATCTGGTAGGTTACTTTTTATAGTTTTCTGTTATTCCCAGATTTTTTCAAACTTCTTGTTATTTCTTTCAGAATAGTAAGCAAGGCTCTTTGTAATATGCGTTCTATGATTCCAATATTTTAAATCTTCAGGTCTATTTTATTCATCTATCGTTTATTCTAGTTCTTGCTCATAGTGCTTTATTTATTATGTGTTTGGTAATTTTTGACTGTGTGCTGCTTATTTTCCTTAAAAAAAAAATATGTTGGCAGATTCTTTAAAGCTTGGATGAAGGTGTGCTCCTTTATAGAAGATTTCCTTCTTCTTCTTCCAGAAGCTGCTTTAAACTAAACTCATGGTTCAAGATATTTTTGGATCATGCAGGTAATTAAGGGATAGTTTGTGGGTGGAAAATGGTGGGAATGTTACAGACTGACTTCCAATTAACCCTTACCCTGAATGTGCATATCCCTCTGAACTACCACCTTAAAATGGAGAGCATTTTCTATGGACAAATGCCAATAGGGCAAAACTTCCTCAATGCTTGTCTACTCAGCTCACTGATGCTTTTAATAATTAAAAAAAAAATTATCTAGTACTTTAAAACCCAGTGGGAAGATTGGTCTGATTAACCTATTCTGTCAATAGAAGTCCCTAAATTACTGGTCCTGATTTTTTGTATTAAACATTATTCTAAGTCACAAAGTATGATTTAAGTAATATTAATCAAATTAATATTAAACAAAAGCTCTTTGTGTCTATGTGCATTAGATGAGAACTGATGGTATTTAATTAAATATATCACACCATTTAGCTATTTAAAATTGTGCTTTTTGAAATCAATAAAAAGGATGTTATAAATATGATACTTCTTCCCTCATTACATAAAAGTTTGCATTAGAATAAAAACACCTGAAAGACAGTAGACTGAAATGCTTCATGAATATACTTAAGACATAAACTAAATCTATTGAATTATATATTCATAAAAGGGTATACAGTAGCCATTCTATTAATTTATAGTTTCTAATATGTCTACCTCTGTTTAACTTTAAATGCTTTATTTTGTTAGTATACAACAAATGATATGTGAAATAGAATCTAAGTAACTTGATATAAATAAAATTTCTCTCCAAGTGAAATGTATATATTTTACAAGCTCAAAAATGCCACCTATTATTAATAATTGTACATTAGAAATCATTTTTTTCCAATATTCTTATTATTTTCTTTCTTTATGTTATAATAATCTGCTTATTTAACAACTCAATCTCATGCACAATTAAACAATAACCACAGAGGTATACAAATGTCCAATCCAATCAGTTCCACCTTATTAAGTTCTTCCTTCACTATTTCATTGTATCATGGAGTATATAGTAAAAAAAAAAAAAAAAAAGTCCTTTGAAAACTACTGTGCTGTTTGGAGAGGATTTATATTTTGAAACTCTACATTTGTGTAATACATCATCTATATATTCAAAATTTTAAAACAAAGGTAAGTGATTATATTTGTTATTTTCTTTTCATGATAATCTTCATTAACTCAAAATGTTACAATAAAAAGTCTTTATTCTATCATTTTGAGTGCTGCTTAAGTATGTAATCAAAATTGATGATATTTAGCTTTACTCTGTTAAAAATAGAATTAACATCAGATTCCATAATTCTGACATCCAATCCTCTAACAAAATTGCTAACTAAATAACTTAAGTGTTTAGACAAGACAAGCACTGTTCTAAGAACTTTACATGTAGTAATTTATTGTTCACAACAACTCCATGATGTAGGTATTATTATTTTCCTTAATTCATAGATTAGAAAACTGAAGCACAGAGAAGTTTAGTAACATGATTTGAGTTCAGACATACTGGCTCTAAGCAGTCATACTATTCTAACTCTCTCTATTAAAGATTAATCATACCCCAAATGAATTTACTTATAAAAATAAAATTATAAAAGTTACAACTATCACTTTGAGAAGCCCTCAGGAAAAATAATGAAAAATTCTTGATGAGGCTTTGGCTCATTATTTCTATAGAAATAAAGCTACCAAGAGAAAATGGAAGTCTTTTGTAGACAAATAGATTTTATAGTGCTAAACAATTTTCATAGAATTCAACTGCTTTCATTTGTTTATTAAATTTATTCTATTTGCTATTCAAATTTGGTTTTATTGCAAGTTTGGAAAGACAATGTAATGTACCAGAAAGGGAAGTTAAGAGCATAGTTTCTGGAATAATGACACCCTGGTTTGCATTCTGGTTTCTCCCGTAATAGCTGTGTCATGTTGAGTAGTTGCACAGCCTCTACAAGCTTGATTTAGAAAACGGGGATAATAATTTTATCTACCTCCCAACCGTGAAGGAAAAAAGCAAAATACGGTTTTTAAGAAGGCGCTTAGCATAGAATCCAGCATATTAAAAGGTAAGTAATTTTATAACTTTTGTCAATTATCTTATGTCCTCCTGATTAGACTCTTAACAATCTCACAAGATCAGCATACATATGCCCTATTGTCCCACCCCGTGGATGCAACTACTGGCAGGTCAGAGAAGAGTTTCTTTCTCTGGATTTCACTGTGGTCTGCACCAGCGCTCACTACACGCATCCTGGCTACTCCACTGTCAGATACTCAGTGCGCTCCATATCATATCAACAGCGACCAGGGAAACTAAAGAAGCAGTGATGCTTGTGGAGAAAGCTATATAATTTTGGTAGAGAAAAGCCTTGATAGCCTTACTAAAATTATATACCATTTTTAAAAATTCAGAATTTTCACCAAACATTACTCATAGTAATTAGTGTTATTTCATTTTATAACATTAAAATAAACATTTCAACTTAATTTCTATTTTTAAATGTATCTGTTAGCTATAAAGTATTTATGTTAATAGTAAAGGACTTATATATACTTACACATATCTGTAATTCATGTTATCCAAAGAATTAGAAATTTAAAAATAATTCCCAGTAACTATTACCATTTATACACAGTAAATCAGACAAAAGTTTGGAGCAATTTTTTCAATTTTGTCTACTGAGATTTTAAACTATCAAGGAATTCATTACCTCCAAAAAGTTCAAATCATATTTTTTTGAAAGTAAAAGCTAAGAAAACTAAAGTGTGTAGCTTTAACCTGTGGGCACTCCACTGAACCTAATCCTTTTAAGAACTTAAGTTTCCATAAAAAAACCCAAAAACAAACAAACAAAAAAAAAACAATAAAAAAAACCAAACTTCAAACTTCCAACAATGGAAATTCTTCTACTTAGTAACAGTAATATATATTATTGGTATACAATGCATTTTTACTTTATAGATCTTTAATTAATAAAAAAATCTAGTTACTGCCCATACATCACAATTAAAATGGCTGAAGATATGAATGCATATTTTTTGTAATAACTTTGAATTCACTGTCACACATATGAGCTACTGCAATATATGGTTATAATAAACTTTTGTCCAAAAGTATCTACATAAGCATGTAGTGTTCATGATCCTTGTTTTTTTTGCCTACAGGGAGCTTTCAAAATCAAAATTCTGACACAGAACTTAACAGTTCAGGTACGGTTTTCAAATTACCTCTTGGTGCTACTTTATGGATCTTGAGGATTTTTAAACAGCAGAGTTCAGATTTCCAAATTATACATTTTACTCTTTTAGATGCTTCATTGTAGAAGGGTAGTTATAAGTAATGGAGTTACTTTATGTATATGACATTGCTAATAATACAGAATTTAAAAGATTTACAGAAACTACTTTGAATAATACCGTTGGATAGCATAACTCTGAATGAAAATTATGTCCTTAAAAAGTCTAAAATGCTATGGGGAAAATTAAAGACCATTTATGACAGATAGGTAGATTGTAACTGGAAAGATGGTTGCCATTAAACCAATAGCATATGCTGGGTTCTATTAAACCAATAAAATGAAATTATCCTGTGCCAACACTTGTAATCAATATGTACTCTACTCAGTGAAATGAGATCAACTACAGTAAATGAAAATCTACAAACAATGGTATTTCTTATCTGAGTAAATATCTCCCTTGGAAAATATCATATGGTTATATGAAGGAGGAATAGGGTTGGCAATGAGCCACTGAAGTTTCATGAGCAATGAGGTGACACCACTTAGGGTGATGATTTAGAAAGACTAATCCAGAAGCAAAAAACATTTAATTCCAGTAGTGGTAACTTTGTTATTCTATAAAAACACAATGTTATATTTATGACAGTGCTATGGAATCCTCAAATTCTCAATAAATATAAACAAATATGAATGGAATAGAAGGAAAGATACTGGATTTGGAGCCAAAAAGCCTAGCTGTTTGAGCCTAGGGTATTAACATCCCTGAGTTCAATTTCCTCACCTGTAAAATGGGGGTAACATTTTCTGAAATATCTACCACACAGAATTGTTATCAGGATGAAAATACATATTGCCTGTGAAAGAAAGTTCTAAACTTTAAAACACTATATAAATAAGAAATGATTACTGAATAAATAGAATGAATGATTGGCTATCATATAACAATTATTATTTTATAAAATACTTTTCCTATTCATTGAAATCACAAACAGAAAGAGAATTTAAATAGATTAGAGAAATCTAGAATCCTACCTCTGTCATATTTCATAAGTAGCAACAAAAAGAACAAAAAAAGGCCATTTTATTTATTTAAAAAAATAGAGAAATCATAGTTGATTATTTAGAATAAAATTAGGTTAAAAATGACAAGTTCTTCTTTAAATTGCAATATATATTTGCCTTAAAATTTAAAGAGTACCTAAGAAACTTAAGGAAACAGGCTAAGACGGAAAATATATTGATTAATAAACAAATTGATGAAAAATACAGATGAATCTCATTATTCTGACCTTGAGTAAGAAGTCATTGGGAGGCACTTCCCTGGTGGTGCAGTGGTTAAGAATCCGCCTGCCAATGCAGGGGACACGGGTTCGAGCCCTGGTCCGGGAAGATCCCACATGTCGCATAACAACTAAGCCCGTGCGCCACAACTACTGAGCCTGCGTGCCACAACTACTGAAGCCCACGCACCTAGAGCCTGTGCTCCACAACAAGAGAAGCCACCACAATGAGAAGCCCGTGCACCGCAACAAAGAGTAGCCCCCGCTCACCACAACTGGAGAAAGCCTGTGCACAGCAACAAAGACCCAACGTAGCCAAAAATATATAAATAAATAAATAAATGAATAAAATTTAAAAAAAATAAAAAAGAAGTCATTGGGAAATAACATCCTGCATTAATACATTTAGCAGTGCAGGAAGACAATGTCCCTCACACTTTCTCACGCATCACTGAACTATAACAAATGCTGACAGTTAGAGAGCATATCTCTAAACATTATGACACCATCTTCATGACAGCTAAAGAAGAAAGCTGAATACAATCATTGTTTCATATTTACTACCACAGGCCTGGCTAGAAAATATAAAAATAAATTGATTTAAAGCATTTGGATAAACATCTTTAATTCTGGCGCTTTATGGGAACAAAAGGTGGGCGCATTTGTTTAGTCTTTTACCACCAGCAATATATCTTCAGGTCTTATGTATAATACTATCATAGACACATTTATTTAAAAAAGAGTGTTCAATAACCTTGCTCCATTACAAAGCAATTCATGACAAAGGTCTTTTGCAATAGCAATAATATTTGCATAATAACTGCAAGTGCAGAAAAAAAAAGCTTGAAATGCTACAACCATATTCCAAGAGTTTTCTTCTTCATAAATTAAATTTTCACAAAAAGCACTTCAAAAAGTCAATATTTTACTTCTGAAATTTGTTAAACATTAATTTTTAACAGAATATAACATTCTCTTGTACTTTGAAAATGAAAAGTAGATATGAACACTTCTTAACCAGTTTTTTTTTTAATTGAAAATATTGAGCAGGAAGGGATATATATATATTCATTGTGGCACTAAATTAACCATGCAGTTCTCATTAACAGTTTTGGTAGCTGTGCATTTGATTCTATGAGTACCATGCTGAAAATGTACATTCCTAGAATCAAATATGCAAAGCCTAATCTGTATAACTGTTATCTGAACTTTTGCCTCTCAATTAAAGAGTCTCTGTGAAAAATATTTCTGAAAAACACAACATTGTACATTTGCAAAATGACAATCCTTGTCACCTCTAATACATTTCAATTTATTCCAGAACATCCAATGTCAGAGAATGGATCTTGGACTTTTAACACATGAGGATATGATAAACTCAGGTCAAAATACCCTAGTTTTATGGTTTTTTCCCTCCCATTTTTTTTTAACATCTTTATTGGAGTATAACTGCATTACAATCGTGTGTTAGTTTCTGCTTTATAACATAGTGAATGAGCTATACATTTACATATATCCCCATATCTCCTCCCTCTTGCGTCTCCCTCCCATTTTTTATTCAAACCATTATGTATGTAAATTTCTTGCTAGTGTAGTAAGGATCATGACACTCAAAATTTTATTTAGAAAAACTAAGTTTTATAGCAACTCAGTCTGTAGAAATTAAGATAAAAAAATTTAGAAAAAGTTAGCATAATATAAAGGAATTGAATACTTTGATGAATGAGATCCACTGATATTTTACCTGTGGATTTCTGTATAACATACTGAAAGACACTGCTCTACCATGAAAGATGTTTGAAATATAAAGATGAGAGTTAATATTTAATCTATGTAAAGGTGTATCATTAAAATATTCTCTCTCTCTCTCTCTATATATATATATATATATGTATGTATTTGCTAAGTGTAGCTACAGAACTTTCTCTTATTAGCAATTATGTTTGTACATTCCTCTAGAGTTAAGCCTAATCCATCATCAAGATCTAGCATATTATTTGCAAGTAAGCAAGGCAAATTACTACCATCAAATGGAGAGGGAAACTAACAACCTGTTCTATTTCCAGTGATCAGAGCTATTTTTCCTGGTGAACAAGACAGCAGCATTGAATCTAGAAAAACTCTGTGATCCAAGGCATTATAAGGAGACAACTGTGGTAAATGTAAAAATATTACAAAATGTTACAATTCTTTATTACTTAGAGTCTTTCTGCACAAAGCTCACAATTGAAGAGAAAAATCTTTGATAATATATATTTTAGATACCAATTTTAGAAACCAAATTGGAAAAACAGTTTTTTAAATTAAAAAGCAAATTAAGATTTCCACATCTGGTTATGATTGAGTTACAGAGATCAGATTTACCCTCCTGCCAGAAACAATTAGAAAAGTGGACAGAATATATGAAAGAATTGCTTCTAGATATTGGACAATAGGCAGAACAGTACTACGATTCCTGAGAGAAGAGAAACAAATGAAGTGAGCCAACAATTGCCCTGGTTCTCTGTCTGGTGGGATATCACAGCCTGGGGAGTAGGAAGTAGTACATCCTAAAGGAGAGCCGACTTAAGGAGTAAAAGACCTAAGTTCAGGAAGGCTGAAGTAGCCAGCTGTAGGGCTTCATTCTGGAGAGGAGGGATGAATGCAGAAAAGGAGCTGCAAATGTCAATATCTTTAAATTTCCACTGACTACTATAAGGAATAAGGCCAGACAAAGAACGACCAAAGAATAGTGACTTGCACAGTTTTCTGAACTCACAAAGGGCTGGAAGACATTTGAGCTCCAACCAGCCAGGGTGCTGAGTCTTTGCTAGTAACTCGGAGTACTCAGCAGAGAACACAGAAAGCCAATACCTTAGTGGTCTGAATCCTAGAGAACAGGCTACTCTGGACGGCTCTAATAAAGCTCAAAGTAAGCCTCAAAAGAATTAAATCTAAGCACAAGTAACTTAATTGCCTACCAAAATAAAACTCACCTATTAAACACTTATTTAAAAATCATGTATTAAAAAAACAAAACCCAGATAGTTAACAATGTAAAATATACATCTTGAATCAAATACAAATTTACTAGACAGGCCAAGAAGCAGGAAACTGACCAAAATGAGGGACAAATAAATCAGTGAATAAAAACATACCCAAACATAGACATCCAAAGAAAATGACATATTATGCGCAGATGAACAGAGGAAAGACAGACAGTAAACTTAATCTTTTTCATCAGAGACTATGAACTTTCAGCCCTTTAAAAATGCCTTTCCTGGGGCTTCCCTGGTGGCACAGTGGATAAGAATCTGCCTGCCAATGCAGGGGACACAGGTTTGAGCCCTGGTCCAGGAAGATCCCACATGCCACAGAGCAACTAAGCCTGTGCGCCACAACTACTGAGCCTGCGCTCTAGAGCCCGCAAACCACAACTACTGAGCCCACTTGCCACAACTACTGAAGCCTGTGTGCCTAGAGCCCGTGCTCCGCAACAAGAGAAGCCACCGCAATGAGGAGCCTGCGCACCGCAACGAAGAGTAGCCCCTGCTCGCCACAGCTAGAGAAAGCCCGCGTGCAGCAACAATGACCCAACACAGCCAAAAATAAATAAATAAGAATAAAAATAAATAAATAAATAAATAAATTTTAAAATGCCTTTCCTTTTTCTTCCTTGCATAGTCAAACCATACTCCAAAATTAACTTGAACTGATCACAGACTCAAAACATAAAAGCTAAAACCATAAACTAGAAAAAAACCTAGAAGAAATGTTTTTGTGATCTTTGAATAAACAAAGTTTTCTTAAATAGTACACACAAAAAGCACAAACTATAAAAGAAAAAAATCCATAAAATTCATCAAAATTAAAAACTGTATATATTTTGCAAGACACTAAGAAAATTAAAAAGCAAGCTTTTAGGCTTGGAAGAAATATTTTTATTGCATAAACCTAACAAAGACTTGCATAGAATGTATTAAGAACTCTTACATCTCAATAAGATTAAAAATAATTTAATGAGCAGATTAAAGACAAACTTGACAAAAGAAGTTATACAAATGGTAGATAAACAGGTGAAAAGATGTTCAACATCATTAGCCAACAAAAATGAAAATTAAAACCACTATAAAATCACTATAATGACTAAACTTAAAAAGACTGACAGTATTACATGTTGACAAGGATGTGGAACAATTAAGAGTTCTCATGTATTGTTGGTGGAACATGAAATTGTTCAGCCATTTTGGAAGAGAGTTTGACATCTTCTGATAAAGTTAAAACAGACATTTAGAGTAATATCCAGAAATTTCACACCTAGGTATTTATGCAAGAGTAATAAAAACAAATGTCCACTAAAAAAATTGTAAACAAATATTCGTAACAGCTTTGAAATACAATTCAGCAATAGAAGGGATTGAACGGGTGTCATATACAAAAATACTGATATATCTCAAGATTGTTATGCTGGGTGAAAGAAGCCACAAGAAAACGTACTGTATGATTGTATTTACTGAAACTCTAGGAAAGAAAAATAAAATTTATAGTGAGAGAAAGCACATCAGTGCTGGTTTGGGGTGCAGATGGAAATGGGGAGAGACTATGAAGAGGCACAAGGGAACCTTTTGAGGTTATGAAAATATTTTTTATCTTTATTGTGGTGGCAGATAAATGAATGCACACTTTCTTAAAATTCACTAAACTGTGCAGCTAAAATGGTGTACTTTATTGTATATAAATTATATTTTAATAAAATTGATTTTTAAAAACACTACCTAACACTGTACACAAAAATAAACTCCAAATGGATTAAAGACTTAAATGTAAGACCAGACACTATAAAACTCTTAGAGGAAAATATAGGAAAAACACTCTTTTACATAAACCACAGCAAGATCTTTTTTGACCCACCTCCTAGAGTAATGGAAATAAAAACAAAAATAAACAAATGGGACTTTTTTTAAAGCTTTTGCACAGCAAAGGAAACCATAAACAAGACAAAAAGATAACCCTCAGAATGGGAGAAAATATTTGCAAATGAAACAACAGACAAAGGATTAATCTCCAAAATATACAAACAGCTCATGGAGCTCAATATCAAAAAAAACAAACAATCCAATTAAAAAATGGGCAGAAGACCTAAATAGACATTTCACCAAGGAAGACATACAGATGGCCAAGAGGCACATGAAAAGATGCTCAACATCACTAATTATCAGAGAAATGCAAATCAAAACTACAATGAGGTATCACCTCATGCTGGTCAGAATAGCCATTAACAAAAAATCTAGAAACAATAAATGCTGGAAAGGGTGTGGTGAAAAGGGAATCCTCCTGTACTGTTGGTGAGAATGTGAACTGATACAACCACTATGGAGAACAGTATGGAGGTTCCTTAAAAAACTAAAACTAGAACTACCATACGACCCAGCAATCCCACTACTGGGCATATACCCTGAGAAAACCATAATTCAAAAAGAGACATGTACCACAATGTTCACTGCAGCACTATTTACAATAGCCAGGATATGGAACCAACCTAAATGTCCATCGACAGATGAATGGATAAAGAAGATGTGGCACATATATACAATGGAATATTACTCAACCATAAAAAGAAATGAAATTGAGTTATTTGTAGTGAAGTGGATGGACCTAGAGTCTGTCATACAGAGTGCAGTAAGTCAGAAAGAGAAAAACAAATACTGTATGCTAACGCATATATATGGAATCTAAAAACAAAACAAAACAAAAAAAACTGGTACTGATGAACCTAGTTGCAGGGCAGGAATAAAGAATGGACTGGAGGACATGGGGTGGGAGAGGGAAGCTGGGGCGAAGTGAGAGTAGCGTTGACATATATACACTACCAAATGTAAAATAGTTGGCTGGTGGGAAGCAGCAGCGTAGCACAGGGAGATCAGCTCAGTGCTTTGCGATGACCTAGAGGGGTGGGATAGGGAGGATGGGAGGCTCAAGAAGGAGGGGATATGGGGACATGTGTATGCATATGGCTGATTCGCTTTGTTGTGCAACAGAAACTGAAACAGTATTGTGAAGCAATTATACTCCAATAAAGAGCTATTAAAAAAAAATAAAAAAGCATTTAAAACAAAAACAAACAAACACAATTAGCAAATTGATATACAGCAACAGTAGTGTGGATTACAGATTCCAGGAAGTTCTATAGAACGCTTCTGGGCGACCACTAACTCAGAACTATTTTAACAGTAATTCTAGACTGTCATTTGCCTTTTGCACTGTATGGACATTTGCACTGACGGTGCAAGAGCAATGGTGGGTAAAACTGCTGGGACCTTAGCACAAATCACAGTGGCTCCAAACTACTAGTAGTCATGGAATTTCACTGCCAAGCCCTTGCAGAGCAATGAAAAAAAAAAACAAGTTCACTTAAAATTTTCCTTGATGTAACAGTAAAAATCATTAATTTTTAAAAATGTCAACTCTTGAGTGCATAAAATGGGAAGTATGCACACAGCATTTCTGCTGCATAATGAAAGGTCTCCCAGAAATGCACCTGTGTGACTGAGTTGCAATCTGATCTAGCAGCCTTTCTCATGGAGCACCATTTCTCCTTGAAGAATGACTGAAGACAAACTATTCAGACTGGGTATTTTGTAGACATTTTCCCAAAAAGGAACAAAAGTCTGCCTGTCACTTCAAAGGAAAATAACTGACTGTATTTGTTGGCAATAATAAAACAAGAGATTTAAGAAAATTTTATCATTTGGGGAAAATTATATCATACACTTACAGCTTCCCAACACTTAAAGACTATTTTTATTATATTGGTGGTGATATTTTTTGATATTATAAAATGAAATGGGTCAATATTTAGAAGACCTGCATAAATCAGTGAATCAGTATTCTCCAAGTGACCAATGCATGATGCTATAAAATCATGCATGGGTACAAAAATTTCACTGCTATATTTTCAGATTACATATGAAACTAACTTCAAGAAATTATCACTTGTCAGGCTTTGTGGATCTCTGAGCTGTATTATTTTTAATATTACATATTAAGAATAATAATATTTAAACTAATATTCTAAAAAATAACTGGATTAATAATATTAACTAATTACTTCATACTACCTTAAAGGTTGACAAAGAAATTTTTCACATACAATCTTATTTCCTATTGCCTATCATGTTAAATGTCAATTCATATGACACTCACAGGTATCCAATACTATCCTAGTGCTACCTTTTCCCGAATTCAAGTCAAGTAAATCTGCCCACTCATTGAATATGACTGTTCCTTCTACTCCTTTATATTAGCCCATTTTCTCTACTATAAAGTGTTAGGTGACATCATTAAGACAGAAAAAAGCATAAATACCTTCCATTTGTTGCTCTTTTTATTTATTTATGAATGCCTTTGTGTTTACTATGTGTTGAAAATAGTATTTGGACATATATTTAAATGGTAACCTATGCCTATTAACTCAAATTAGAATAATAGGTAATTCAGGTGTGACTTTTTTCCAAATACAAGCACAATGTAAATATAAACTATTAACACTGTTCCTAATAGCACTTATAACTCATATCTGTTTTCTAGTTATGAGATCACAGAGAGAAAAAAAACTGAAGGAGAACTTAAAGACGGTGTTATCTCTAGAATTGTGCTGGAGTACTCATGATCACTGACTGTCAGATATACTAGTGAAATTCTCACCCCATTCAAGTAGCTTCACAATAAATATACTGACATTTTGATTTCAAATTCTAATTATCAATCCTTGATGCTTCATTATAATTAAATCTAACCTTTCAAATTGAGAGCAAATTGTAACATTTCAAGTGAACAATAAATCAATTCATAAAATGCTGAGTCATAAATATAAAAATCTCAACAGCCATATTGCTTTTTTCATGTCTAAAAAGATTCAGGACTTCCCTGGTGGTGGAGTGGTTAAGAATCCGCCTGTCAATGCAGGGAACACGGGTTCGAGCCCTGGTCCGGGAAGATCCCACATGCCGCAGAGCAACTAAGCCCGTGTGCCACAGCTACTGAGCCTGCGCTCTAGAGCCCGTGCTCCGCAACAAGAGAAGCCACCGCAATGAGAAGCCTGCGCACCACGACGGAAGAGTAGTCCCTGCTCGCCGCAACTAGAGAAAGCCTGCGCTCTGCAAGGAAGACCCAACGCAGCCAAAAATAAATAAATAAATTTCTTTTAAAAAAATTAATTAAAGAAAGATGCAAAAGAATAAAATATTGTGACAGCTGAATCTTAAAGGAAAATAAAAAATTGCTCTGCCTACTAAATAAAATGAGTAAGAGTGTGATGTATAAGTGTTCAAGGAAATGAAAAAAAAAACCTGTTTTTTTTGCATAAAAATTGAGCTGTTCACTCTTGCTTTAATAATTTTCTTAACATATTAACCAAATAATAATTTAAATCTAAAAATGAATAGAGTACCAAAGAAAGGTAGTACGGCAGTTTTTAATAGCTATTTTTACTAGATAAAACATAATATTACAAATCTCATGGTGGTCTCTATTTAGACAAAGTAAAAACATTTCATTTATGCTTGAGATTTTCCATTTGGAAATGGATGATATTACATAGATTATATCAGTGTCTCATATTTGACCCATTTTAAATTAAAAAAAAAAAAAAAAAAGGAGGGATGAAGGAAGGGGAAATTTTTTTCAAATGCCCAGAGTAGCCAGAGATGATTTTAATTAAAATGTTGGAATAGTCATTATTTTGAAGAGGACTGTGCTTGGGAAGGGGCTGAGTGGACATTCTGTGGTACAATTCTTTATGTAAATGTATATGGATGGGGTTTTCCTGGTGGTACAATGGTTAAGAATCCGCCTGCCAGTGCAGGGGACACGGGTTTGATCCCTGGTCCGGGAGGACCCCACATGCCACGGAGCAACTAAGCCCGCGAGCCACAACTACTGACGCCCGCGCGCCTAGAGCCCATGCTCTGCAACAAGAGAAGCCACCACAATGAGAAACCCGCGCACCGCAACGAAGAGTAGTCCCCGCTTGCTGCAACTAGAGAAAGCCCGCACGCAGCAACGAAGACCCAACGCAGCCAAAAATAAATAAATTAAATAAATAAGTTTTTTAAAAAATGTATATGGATGATGGTTACACAGGAGTCTTCATTCTGTGACAATGCATCAAGCTACATACTTCTGATTTATTGATTGATTTATACAGATTAATTTAAGTTTAATTTTTACAGATTAAACCTCAACAGATATAGTCCTTCACTTAATAAATAACTAATGAAGAAAAGATTTGTTTTTTTTTTAATCAAAGAAAGAGTTGCTAAGCATCCATGATTAGAGACTTGAAAAGGAAAGATGGCTCAAGAACGATGACATTTAACTTCTAAGAACTCTGCTTTGATTTGGAGCCATCAATCGCCTGGTGACCTCTTTGGGGAACTAGAGGATTTCATGAAAATAGGATTACGGAGGAATTACTTTCTGATCCTAGAGTTCCTGGTGAGGAAATGCAAATTAAGACACATCCAGATTCACACTACCTAAGACTCTTCGTCTAATTCAAAATTTCAGAACCCTTAAATGTTTATGGAAGCAAAAGTGAAATTTCCCCAGAAAAAACAAGAAAAGGGCCTAAAAATCAGCTAACACTTAGCTTGTGTTTATAATAAAAGCAAATCAATTATATAATATGTAATATTTAAGGGGGGATATGAAGTAGGTAACATTTTATTTATGATATATAATTCATATATGACTATATATAGTATTTAGAATCTTGAGGCATTTTTTGCATTCAGATATTAAAGATGGGCTGTTTCTTCCTCTTCCAGGAAGAATGATAAATCACTCACAGTCATATGAAAGTGTAGTTTTATTCATTCTGAACCAATAAAAGTAAGTATGAATCATGGTACAGCTGATATAAATACAGCAAAAACAAAGATATTTGAAATCTTACTGACCAAATTATACATTTTAGAGTTTATTTCATAGCACAGTATGAAAACCAATCTCTCTTGGGTTATTTAAATAGATTAAATAAAATATATATTTTTTTGAATAAAATAATCACATACTACCTGGGGAGGGGAAGATAAGACAATCAATTAAATATTCTTTGTAAAATAATGATAATATGTATGAGCAAAATATCTATTTTATAGGATAAAATTACCCATTTTACAATAATCTCAGAATGATTACAAGGAAGTGCTGATACTAATTTTCTTTCAATGTAAATTTTAGATATAATTGTTAAAACTGTCATTAAAATAGAGATGTGTTGGAAATGTTTATGATATAATGTTCATTAAGAAATAATGTAAATTTCCATATATACAATGATCCTAACAACGTATTAGGTACATATGTGAGTAGACATTTGTGGTAAAGTGATGAGACTATTATGATTTGTTTTGTGTTATTTTCAAATTTTACTTTAAGGTCATATTATTTTTCAACATAAAGGAAAAACTTTAAACATTGGAACACTGATACATGGTTTACTACTTAGAGGTGTACTACTACAAGAAACCTGTTAGTAATCTGTCACTTGATTTGCTGATAAACTGTGGAATAAAAATGGAATTCAGATCATTTATGTATCCCCATACCAAACTCTTTGCTCCATGAAATTTACAGAATGGAACACATTCAAGCATTTGTAATATTCTAAAATGGCAAATGAGCTACTGTTTTTTAATGGGTCTCAGACAAATTACTTTATGAAACAGAATCATACTGTGCTTGATTTAGAAGCTAAAACAAATTTCAAAAATACTGATTTTCCAGATTCTCATAATCAATTTTCAGTGTTGCATCATCAATATTATCAGCCCACATTTGAAATAAATCTTTAACTCCATTATATAATGGAATTGTTTTTCTTTTAAAACTCAAATATAACAATAAACCACACAGAATATCTTAAAAACTGGGAGCTGCTCACTGATACAGAGAAAAAAGGCTCATATTTTCTTTCTTTTCACAGCAGATAGAATTATTGATCACAAATACTCCTCTTGCCACCCAATCTTCCCCCTCATGTGTCCTGGGAGTATTCTTCCCAACCTATTGATTTTGGACTTGATCATGTTACTTGCCTTGGTCAATGAAATGTGTGCAGACATGATATATGCCATGTCCTAACAGAACTTTAAATGCAATTACACAGTTTGCCCTCTGCCATAAGAACAGCACATCCTCTCAGATGGGGGGTTGCCCCTGTGGTTAAAAGTCTTAGGATGAGAAGACCATGGAACAGACTCAGAGTCAATCTGCTGCCTGGAGCAGGGCCATAGTTAACTGTCTCCGCCGTCATCCAGTATGAGTGGTTTTGTTAACTACTATGATTTGGGGGTTGTTACTAAAGAAAAAACTGATAACCAAAAAAAAAAAAAAAAAAAAAAAAGGTACCTAAAAGTTGGCTTGCTACAGGAAAGTAAAATATTTAGCATTGTCTTCAAAGCTAGGTGATAAGAGGACAGTATACTTGGAGGCTGGAAAAAGGAAACCCTTGTTATATAGTGTCAAAACAGTTGGTAAATCTATAACATTTTTTTTTAATGTATAACAAACCATTTAATGTACAATCAACATGTGATTGTGGACAACCAGTTCTCAAAGGACAATATTACTAATGTGAACTAGTTATTACTGCTAAAAATAATAAGCTAACACAATAAAGAAGCAAGCTCAGAAAAGAATTGTCATGTTTTCAGGAAAAGATGAAAGAGAAAACAGAGAGGTCAGAAATTCTGTGACATGCATGCCTTTTGTTGAAGTCTGTGGTTAGATTAAGTTGGTCCCCAGTAAATCCATTCAGTTGGGCAAAATGTCTCAGGGAACACAGGTAAAAAATATATACCAAAAAGCCTGATAAGCCCAAAGTATCTATAATTAGATAGGGGCAGACAGAGAGAGAGAGAGAGGGAGAGAGACAGAGAGAGAGATCAGACAGACACTGGCTTTCCGGTAAAGAACTGTGAGTAGGCACATGTGTAGCTGACCGCAATCAAGTAAACAGAGAGTAACAACAACAAAAACAACTAAGTTTTCAAGGGTTTTGTGCTGTCAAAAGTGCCACCATCCTGGATGTAAAGAGACAATGATTGCTGGAAAAATAAAAAGACCATATTTAATATTCTTCAACAATAAACAGGGATGAAGTACTGATACATGCTACAACATGGATGAATGTCAAAAATATGATGTTAAGTGAAAGACATCAGAACTGGTATGGTATGATTTCATTTATATGAAATGTCCAGAATAGGAAATCCATAGAGACAGAAAATACAGGTGACTGCCTAGGGCTTGGTGGGAGAAAATGGAGAGTGACTTTTCATGGATATGGGGTTTCTCATTAGGGTGATAAAAATACTCTAAAATTGTGGTGACAGTTGTACAATTTTGTGAATACATAAAAGCCACTGCACTGTACACTTTAAATGGGTGAATTGTACAGTGTACGAATTATATTTAAAGAAAGTAGTCATAAAAAAAGGACCATCTTTGGACACCCAAACTTCCAGGCAGGAGACAGGCTGAGAAAACGTCTCAATGCCATGAGACAGTGCTCCATGGATATTTTCAAAGCACAGTCAAGACTTTATGAAAAAAATTACTGGCAAATTGGGTTAAAGGATGATTAAATAGCAAACAAATTTTGTAAGGTAAAGATGAGGACCTCCGAGAAGATTCAGGGGCATCTCCCCCAGAAATATTTGCTTACATTCCAGAGCAAAGGTCCCTCTCTCCATATCTGGATCTGGAAGGGAGGGGCACATGTATGAGCTACCTTATAGAAGCTCCAAGATTCACAATTCCTCCTGTGGTGCAAACTGCATTGCATGTGCAGAATACATCTGGTTCTCACTGTGTCACCCTACGGGAAAATGAGGCACAGGGAAGTGACTCAAGCTACTGTGTGAGCAAACAGTCTGTCTCTGAACCAGAGTTCTCAGATTCTGTTAATATAACATGTGTGTGTCTATGTGTGCATATGTACAAGGCCTATATATACACATGGGTATGTGTGTATATATATATATATATATATATATAAAACTATATGTGTTTCCATATATGTATATCTGTGTAAGTATAGTAATGTACCAAACCCTTCATGGTTTTAGACTCAACACTTAGACTCCAAAGAAGGTAGGTTCTATAATGCCCTCTTCATATATGACGAAGCAAGATGGTGGTAACAGAAGGATTTCCCAGAGGGCAGAGTCAAGAGTCATGAGCAACGGACTAGGGAGTTGTTCCCAGAAAACCTAAGTGAAGACTTCTGACTCATAGGGAAGAAGATGATAAAACATTTGACCAACAGGAGTTCAGAAATGCTATGATCAGGGACTGCTGTATGCCTTCTGTTCTTCCCTTTTCAATGGAAGTGTTTATTATGGTTATCCTGTCCCATTTCACCACTGAGTGTTGAATGTGGAGGGAGAGGGGGCTAGATACCTTGCATTTTTACCTCAAGGTTGTTAAACAATTAGATGAGACTTTTAAGTTTCCTCCTGGAGTAGAGAGCTGGGCAATGAGTGTAGGTTATATACGAATGGAAGGGAAGATCTTACATCTGAGAAAACAGACTGTAGTAGATTTTACTACTGTTTACAAATATCCCTCTTCTCCCTTCCCCACTCCATGAAAGGAGTACATTTTCTTTTTATATTTACTTACTTATTGGGCAAGCAATGGATTTATAACATAAATAATGGAAAGCACAAACAAAAAATATTAAATATCTACCAAAAAACAATAATTAGGCAATTAAAGGTTAATACACACCTTTTAGCAAATGCATACACTTCTAGCAAAGTACTAAAGCAAAGAACTTAAGATCATGATGAAAATAGGACGACACTGAAGTTACATGCCTCTTCCACATGAATGAAAGTACAATTCATATGCCAGAATAAGCCTACTAATCTTGTTAGGACATGCATTCATGTAAAATTAGGCTCTGCGTCTCTGTCTAAAAGAAGCTCTTAGACCTTTTTAATTTTTGTGGCCTATGGCAGGAAATGATTGTAGTCATTTAACAATCAGACTCTTTACATTCAGATTTATTCTTAAGTCTAGTGGAGTCAATACTTTCGATTTAACTAACACAACAATGAAGTCATTTATTTTGCTATAGTACAATATATTCTATACTGCGAATTTCACATCGCTAGAGTAAACTGCTATATTAGAGCTTTTTCTTTTTTTTACAGAGAACCAGCAAAGCTATGTCAGCTATAATTTAGTTTCACACAGAAAATGATAAACAGCAGCAATGGAGATGGCGTATTGCCAAACGGAGCTGTCTGATAAGACTATTACTGACCATGGACTCCTGACCTTTCTATTGGAAGGTTAACAGCTTCATCTCTCATCAATAGCCACTCTGACATTTTTGATTCAAAAGACTTTGGGAAAAGATTATGTGTTACATAAACAAATTGAATTCTAAACAATGTCATTCCAAGTTAAAAACAAAATTGATAACAGATGTTAAATCTTTGTCAAAAATTATTGCCAAAAACATAGCCACAAGTGTGTACAGATGATCTAGGCCCAGGAAATATTTTATCCTAAACACTCAAATAACAAAGAAAAGTTAAACTTCCTTTTTCTTTATGAAAGTCATCTTTATACAACGAGAATTCGAGACCAGCTGTGTGAGGTCTGGAGCTCCTACACAGTTACTGTCAAAGGGCCAGATATTAAAATATAGTCCCTATGACAATTCAATGTGTTTTCTTCATTAAGCAAATAACAATCCAGTGACAAAGCAAGGATATAATGATAAAAGACTGTGAATAAATATGATAATCTCCATACTGATCTAGGTAGCCCTTTTGAAAGATAAGGACTTTTTGCCCAAGACTACTGCTCAAAGAGTAATTGATTTTAAATATATTATTTAAATATTCCTCAAGCTTCATGTAACTAATAACCACTGCAAACATTTCCTTGACATTATTGGCAGAATTTAGCTTATGCTTTATAGATCATAAGCATGTTAATAATCTTTAAGGCATTTTAATGTATTATGTTATAGTCATGGCATAATTTTATCTTAAACTATTCATTTTTCCCAGTACCCCCCATCACAATTCATAGATATGTGTACATTCCTTCTATTTCTTATTTTGCTCGCCATTTCTCTACTGTTCAATTTAATGTCAGAAGGAAGGATAGAGTCATAACTTCTTTAATACTCAATATTAATGGTCTAATCATCTGTAAAAATGCTCTACATGGAAAGTGCTACAAATGTAAAGAAATAACTTACAGTTGTTTTAAATCTACCTGAGTTCTACATCTAGGATGTTTGCAAAAATATAGCTGTGGCAAGCAGATGTCATTAACATGCAGAAAGGAAAAAGGTTTCTAACACTTGGAAAACACTAGTGGGAATGGAAATGGCTATGTGATCAACAATGAAAAGAGAGTAAACCACATTATAAAAATGTTGAAAAACACTCCAGATGTCAACAACATTAAACCTTCAGACATTCAGATAATAATAAATGCAACAATGTACACAGAGTTTGCTTCTCAACTTGATCCTAGTTAGGGCAAAATTCTGACACCATTGCCTGCTTCACTGCAAATGAACATGAGCATTCTTTAATGCACTGCATTCTGTTTTAAAGGTTTTACTACACACATAATTGCTCAGATCTCAGTTCTAGCTTAGTAAACAAAATGACTTGAAAGTGGATAGCCCATTAGCAATATACATTTTCTAAACTCAACATTAAGTAGAGAAAGATGAATATGTATTACATGCTCTACTTAAATCACTTTCCAAAATCTGATGTTCTAGAATAGTGTAATTTATATATTCTTGACATAAAGAGTATTTAAACACTTTCCATTAAAACAATGAGTTTAACAGGTTCAAGAAAAAAAGCAGCAATGTTTATTACAATTCTTTTAAATGTTATCTGTATGTTACACTGAATTATTTTCTTTAAAACTGAGCCAAACCTAAAGAGCTGTATATTGTTTGAAATACTATGTCAATAATTTCCCACAACTTACAGCCACTTCAAAATGATTTATAACTGCTTTTTTAGCAATTTTATTTAATTAAGAGATATTTCTAAGTGTACACAAAGAAATTAGGCTATGTCTGAGATGAATATGCAAGGAAAGAGATGGAAAGTTTTGTCTTAGCACCCTGTGAGTAGAAAAATCGTTAGTAAAGAACAGGATTGAGTAAACTCTAACTGGCTTTGATGCTAGCAATGACCAGGGGATTTCTGGGGCTACTGGAAATCTGCATATGGAAATCAACTAAGAAACATCTGGCATCCAAGGAACACAGAGTTTAAACATGATTAGGATAAAAGAAAATGGTATAGTGCATTTAGCAAGGAATTTCAGCTAGATATTCAGCATAGGTTGCAGAAAAATTATAAAAGGTTGAGAAGGTAGGTTTGTCATTAAAATACTCTTGATAGTTAATGATATACCAGTTACTATCTTTTGATTTAAGTACATAAAAACAGGAAAAATAAATTTGAAAGAACTTGTTTCAATGTAATAATATTGGCAACTATAGGCATTTTTCTTGAAAAGTGAAAAAAAGCATGTTACTCTAATGCTATATATATATATATATATATATATATATATATATATATATGGGTATTTTGCTCTAGTTAGATCCTTATAAAAAGCAGGAGAAATGGCATTATAATTTCATAAGGAATAATTGAGATAACCACTTTCCAAAGATTATACTGCCTTAAATGATTTTTCCGATTCTGTTTCCAATTTTTGTTCTGCCTGTCATAACTTCTTTAATCAGACACAGAAGTATCTTTTCACTTCATCTTTCAACTCACACTTCCACATTGGATGTTTCAGTATTTTTAAAACAATGGGTATTTTACATCTTCCAGTATTTTCCAATGCTATTTCCTCTACCTATATTGACATTGAATAACACCCTAACCAATTTCTCCACTGAGCAAACACCTGCTCATTCTTGATAGCTCAGATGGCGCCTATTTGGTGAGGCCTTTTCTAACCAGCTATGCTCCATCTGGTGGTGAAAGTTAGCACAGTTTGTGTATTCCCACTTCTTTGTGTTTGAGTATACTTGCTCACTGAGCTGTGAGTTAGCTCCCCAAAGACATTCTGACCTCTGCTCTTATAACAACCCCTGGTAAACAACATTTAACATTCACCCAGTCCTAGGGCTTAAATACCATTTTTATGGCAATAATTTGCAAACTTACATATTTAGCCCAGACCTTTCTCTCTGGAAATCCAGACCTATACATCCAACTGACTTTATGTCCAACTGCCTATATGACCTCTCCCCGTGAACGTCCACTGGGCATCTCAAATGTAACAAATCCAAATGATGTTTTTGATTGCTGCCTAACTCCCCTCCCTGAATTTTTTCTCTCCTAGTTCTTATCATTTCAGGTTATGGTACCACCATATACCCGGTTGTTGAAGATAAAACTGTGGGTGGTATAGTGAGACCCAGTCTTTCTCTTTCCCTCACCCATTACATTCACTCTCTCAACAAGTACTATACACTCTTCCTCTAAAACAACTCCTTAATTTACCTCTGTCTCTCCATCTCTACTACCACCTACTTAGTCCAAACCACTATCATCTCTTAAATGGGCTACTACTCTAGTCTACAAATTGGTCTCCCTACTTTTGCTTTTTATTCCCCTATAATCAATTCTCCACTCAGTAGCTAAAGCTTTCTGATTTTCTTTTATTTTAACAATTTTACTGCAATGTAATATACATATCATAAAATTCCCCATAATGTACAATTCAATGAATTTTAATATATTTACGGAGTTGTGCAACCATCACCACAATACCTAATATTAGAACATTTCCATCACCCAAAAAGCAACCTCTTGCCCATTTTCAGTCATTCTTCATTCTCACATTTAGGCCTAGGTAGTCTCTACCTACTTGCCTTTTCTGCACATTTCATGTAAACATAAGCATACAATATTTATTTTGTGTCTGGCTTCATTCATTATCATTTTCTTTATTCCTTAACTAGTAGATGGGTAATTGAATTGTTTTCACTTTTCTGGCTATTATGAAGAAGGCTGCTATGAACATTCACATATACATCTTTGTGTGGATAATTTTTTTCATTTTCCTTGGACAGATACTGAGGAGTGGAATTGCTGGGTCATGCAGTAACTCTATGTTTAACATTTCGAGAAACTTACAACTGCTTTCCAAAATAGTTGTACCATTTAAATTCCCATCAAAAATGTCCAATTTCTCCACATCCTTGCTAACACTTGTTTTTGTCTGCCTTTTGCATTGTAGCCATCCTAGTGAGACTGAAATGGTATTTTATTGCATATGTGTACGCTTACTACTTTTTCACTGTGGTAAAATATATATACCAAAATCTGCCATCTTAACTCCCTTTGAGCATAAAATTCAATGGCATTAATTACATTCACAATGTTGTATGACAATCATCTCTATGTATTTCCAGTATCTTTCATCACCCTAAACAGAAACTCTGTAGGCACTGGGATCCATGCCCCCCAGTCTCATTGTGGTTTTGACTTGAATTTCCCAAACGGCCTTGATGGTGAGCATTTTTAATGTGCTCATTGGCCATTCATATATATTTTTTGGAGAAATGTCTAGTCAAAGCCTTTGCCCATTTTTAAACTGGATTATTTGTCTTATCATTGAGTTGTAAAGATTCTTTATATTTTCTGGTCATTATACCCTTATCAGATAATGTGACTTGCAAATATTTTCCTCCAGTTTTGTGGACTGCCTTTTCACTTTCTTGATGGTGTGTTCTGAAGTGCAAAATTTTTCCATTTTGATGGAGTCCAAAGTATTACTTTTTTCTTTTATTACTTGTGCTTTAGGTGGTATATCTAAAAAATCATTACCTAACTCAAGGTAATCAAGATTTATTCCTGTTTTCTTCTAAGAGTTTTATAGTTTTAGCTCTTATAATTTTTGTCTATGACCCATTTTGAGTTAAATTTTTTATATGGTGTTGAGGTAAGGATCCAAATTCTTCCTTTTGCATCTGGATATCCAGTTGTCCCAGCACAACTTGTCGAAAAGCCATTTTTCCACAATTGAATTGTCTTAGCAACTTTGTCAAAAAGCAATCAATCACAAGTCTAAGAGTAATTTCTCAACCCTCAATCCTATTCCAGTGATCTATAGGTCTATCGTTTGCCAGTATGACACTATCTTGGTTACTGCAGCTTTGTAGTAAATTTTGAAATCAGGAAGCATGTGTACTCACACTTGGTTCTTTTTCAAGACTAATTTGGCTATTTTGGGTCCTTTGCATTTTCACATGAATTTTAGAATCATCTTGCCAATTTGTTCTAACATGGATTGTGTTGAATCTACAGATCACTTTGGGGAATACAAAGCAATCTTTTAAAGATATAAATCATATCATTTAATTCCTGCATAAAATCAAATGGCTTCCTATCTTACTTAAAATGGAACCCAAATTTACTGATGAATGAATTCAAGAGGAGAATCTAAATTATTCGGAAGGGCGAGGTAAATCTTTGTTAAGGAAGTGACGTTTGAACTATAATCTGAAAGATAAATAGCTATTGACTAATGAACAGAAAAGAACCCTGAGTAAAGTCAGCATTTTTGGTGGAGAGAACCATGTGTGTGAAGACCCTGTGGACTTCTTGTGTCTTCCTTGAAGTTTATCAAGTTGATTTTTTCAAAGAATCAACTTAGGGATTCACTGATCTTCTTACTGTATTTTATTTTCTATTTCATTAATTCCTATTTTACATTTTTATTTTATTCCATCCATTTTATTTGACTTTAATTTTGTGATTTCCCTAACTTTTGATATGGAGACTTATGTCACTGATTTTCAGCTTTCCATCTTTTATGATGAAAGTATTCAAAACTGTCACTTTCTTGGTAAGCATTGCTCAGCTGCATGCCACGAAATTTTGATATGTAGTATTTTATTTATCAGTCAATCCAAAACACTATTTAATTTCTGTTATAACGTTATCTAGGACCCATGGGTTATTTAGAATGTATTCCTTAATTTTCCTATTTATACTCTTGTTATTTAGCTCTAGCTTAATACCACTTTGGTAAATGAACAAACTCTTTATGAGTTTAAATGTATTCAGATTTTTATGAAAATAAGGTTAATAATCTGGTTAAAATAGGTAATTCTTGCAGATAGTCTAAACTGACAATTTCCACAGAAGAAGAAAAACTGTCTGAGTTAGCCCTCCAAAAGGCAACAGTCCAGACATTTTCGCAGAGGAATTCTACCAAACCTTTAAATAACAGAAATTCCAATAGTATTTAGACGTTCCAGAGCAGAGCACGAGAAGGAATACTTCCAAATCTTATTGATGAAGTGAGTATAATATTAATGCTAAAGGTTGAAAAAGACTACATGCACAGAAAGAAAACTATAGACCAATATCACTTACAGATGTTGATGAAAAACTCTGAATTAAGCAAGCACACAGAATCCAGTAACACATTAAAATAATAATTTATCATGATCATGGAGATTTATCACAAGATTGTAGGGATGGTTAGTTATTAGAAAGTATGTTATTACAATGTAACATATTGCTTAATTTAAGAAGAAAATGTCATAGTTACACAGATCTTAAAGATATTTGATACAAATTCAACACAAATTCTTAATAAAAATACTCAATAAAATAGAACTATAATTTAATATAATTTCATGGATGGATAGATAGATTAATGAATCAGCCCAAAAGCCACAAAGCATATTACTTAATGGGAAATCATTGAAGAGGTTTCCACCAAAGTCAGGAACAAGACAAGGATGTCCACCATCACCACCACCACTATTAACATTGTACTGCAGATGTTAGCCAGTATAATTAGGCAAAAGAAATAAATCGAAGGTATAAATATTAGAAAAGAAAAAATAAACCTATTTGCAGCTAATGTGACTGTACACCTGGAAACCCATAAGCATGGACTGAAACACTATTACAAACAATAAGATAATTCAATACAGCATAAAGATGTTAAATTAATAAATATAAATCAATAATCTTTATATTTGCACATATATGTGTGTGTCTGTGTTTATGAACTTAAAATATGTAGAATCTACTAGAAAAAAGCTTTAAAACATTCCTTAAGGACACAAAAGTAGAACAGATGATAAGACATACTATGTTCTTGAACAGGAAGACTCAAAATCATAAAAGTAACAGTTCTACCTAAATTAATTTATAATTTTAATTCAATCTCAATAACCATACCAATAGTCTTTTTTCTCCAGAATGTGACAAACTGACTATAAAATCTATTTATAAAAATAATTATGTAAGAATATGCAATAAAATTATAGAAGCAAAAGAATGAGAGGTAGCTAGCCTACCAGAGAGAAACTATTATAAGGCCTCAATGTGGTGGTGGTGGATGGACAGACAGGCTAATGGAAGCAAGCAGAAAGCAAAGAAATCATGGGAATTCAGAATAAATGCTAACAAGTGGTAATAAGAGCATCTCAAAATATTAAAAGAATTTATCAATAAATAGTGTTGGGATAACCTAAGCGCCATCTAGAGAAAGATAAAATTGGATTAAATATTTTTAAATGTGTGGTAGATTAAAGATATTCAAAAAATTTTAATCACTTCTTCCATAAAGACAACAATCTATTTTTCCATACCTTCGAATATGAGCTGGTCCTGTGACTCCTATTGCCCATATAGTACAGGGGAGGTGATACTGTGAAAATTATAGGCCAAGCCTCTAAGAGGAATTGCAGCTGCCACTTCTTCCCTCTCAAAACTCGGGCTTCCCTAGTGGCGCAGTGGTTAAGACTCCATCTGCCAGTGCAGGGGACAAGGGTTCAAGCCCTGCTCCGGGAAGATCCCACGTGCCGCGGAGCAACTAAGTCCGTGCGCCACAACTACTGAGCTTGCGCTCTACAGCCCGTGAGCTACAACTACTGAAGCCTGTGCACCTAGAGCCCATGCTCCGCAACAAGAGAAGCCACCGCAATGAGAAGCCCACGCGCGGCAACGAAGAGTAGCCCCCGCTCGCCACAGCTAGAGAAAGCCTGCGCGCAGCAACGAAGACCCAATGCAGCCATAAATAAATAAATAAATAAATAAATAAAATTAAAAAAAAAAAAAAAACTCATCTACCATGCTATCAGAAAAACTAGCAGTCACATGAATAGGCTCACATGCAGGAAAACTGAGTCCTTAGCCAACAGCCCCAGCTGAGCTCTTAGCCAATGGCCAGCCTGTCATTGGCCCTCTTTCAAGAGGATTCTCCAACCCCAGTGGAGCCGCTACAGCTGATGCCATGTAGTGAAGAGATGTGCCATCCTGATGAGTGCTGCCCAAATTGTAAGCAAACAAATGATTTTTCTTATTTTAAGCCACTAAGTTTTTTGAGGTGGTGTGTAATAATTTAGTGGCTTAAAGTAACAATGCATTATCTCTCACAATTATGTTTGTTATCCAGAAAGTTCTGCCCCACTTGATGTTGCCTGTGTGCTGGGATGGCTGCAATCAACTGGAGGCTCAATTGAGAGCTCACCTGGGCTGAAAGGTCTAGCCACCTAGATATTCTGCCTCAGCTGGAGATGACTGGAAACTCAGTTGAAGCCATTGTCTGGTGGTGTTGGTTCTCCCTGATATGGGCCTCTCAGCTGGGGCTGCTTTAATACACAGTGGCTGGGTTCCAAGGAGTGTTTCATAGTGAGCTTCCAAGATGGAAGAAGAACTGCCAGGTTAATTAAGGACTAGGCCGCAAATGGGCAAAGCATCACTCCAACCATGTTTGATTGGACAAAGTAATCAGAGCCTCACTGGAGAGTCAGGATAGAAAGGGTATACACAGGGTGTCAACATCTGGAGTAGAGAGTCTTTCTAACTCTGAACTCAAATTCCAGAAGCCATAAAAGAAATTTGAGAGATTTGACTACATTAAACATAAACAACATCTTCATATTAAAAGAAAAATAAATGAAGAATCAACAGCAAGCTGGAAGACATATTTACAACTCATACCAGAGGAAAAAGAAGGCTAATCTCCCTAAGTATAAAGAATTTCTAGAAATAAAGATTAAAAAAATCAACAATCTCATAGAAAAGTAGGCAAAGAACATGAAGAGTGCAGGAAAAGAGAAACAAATGTCCCTTAAACATAGTAAAATATTCTTGACCTTTTCTTATTCAAGATGTCAATGATCCAAAGTTTGACAACACACTCTTCCTGCAGTTGGAAAAATGTTGCGCTAAAACTGTACTTTCTGATAAAAGCTATAAAAATTACAAATGTGATTACCATTAAGCCAGTAATCCCATTTGGAATTTATACTGTAGTTATACCTTCAACACATAAAAAGTAATCTACATACAAAGTTTCAAGGACTAAATAAAAGCAAGTGTTATTTATATGGTCTAAACAACCTAGGGTACAATCATTCTATGAAATACTCTATACCTGTAAAAAAAAAAAAGGAATAAAGAAGCTCTGAAATGCAAAGATATTCAGGTTATATTGTTAAATGACAAAAGTTATGTGTAGCAGAGGATACATACTACATTTCTTCATTCTAAGATGTGAATTTTTTCACATTTTAATATTTCTGACATTGTAATGCACTTAATAATCAATGTCATGTCACAGTTTAATTGCCAGCATTTTTCTTTCTTGGTGATACATAAAAATGCACATTATACTTCATGATGTCTCAGGTTTGAGAAAATACAGAACTATATTATTTTGTGTAAGAAATGAGACAAAAAATATTACATGTTTGCATATGTTGATATTTGTATTAAAAATCTTGGAAGGACACATAAACAGTGCTCTATGGGAGCATGGGCTGAAGGGGTGGACAAAGTTATAGTTAGATGTGAAACTTCTCAATTTATAAATGTTTACTTCCTTCTTATTTTTGAACTATGTGAATGTATTACTTATTTAAAAATTAAATTTTATTAAAATAAGAAAATGCACTGAAAAATCAATTTAAAAATATTGTTCAAAAGAGTCTACATTTGCTTTTTAATCATCGCATCATATTCTTGCTAAGATAACACGTGAATTTTGGCCAAAGATTAAGAACCTGCTGAGAGCTTTATATTTAGAATCTAAATTCTGGCAAAAAAAAATTATGGGGTAACATCCAGTTCCTATAGACATTATCACTATGTCTTTATGGTCAATACTAACTAAAAATATTGGTACCAAAGTATTGCTGCTGTAATTTAAAATCTTTAATACTACAACAAAAAGCTAAAACAGACTTTAGTAAATGGATATCCTGTCTTCAATGGCTATGCTTTATTTTGTTTAATGCTCCTGTACTCAGATTATTAAAGCTCACTTTCAATATTAAATTTTTGACATACAAAAAGATGAAGCCAATTAGAATTTGTTCCATTTCTTGTGAACTTCAATACTGACAAAAGACTTACCATAATATCCTTTTTCCTCTACTGAAATAACACATATCACTAAGATTTAATAGCCTGCACGAAGTGTGCTGGCCACTTACTGTGTATGACAATAACCTCTGCCAGACATGATTCTATGCACCCACACTCATAAAAAGTTATTCCACTGTTATCGTTAACTGCCAGCTTTCAGTGTCAAAGTCACCTTCATTTGAAATCCAACAAACATTTATCTTAAGAAAAATAAAAAGTAATTCTAAGCACAATAATGAGGCATATTAAGTAGAGTAACAACTAGATAAAGGATGATAGTACTCAAGCTGCCACCAAATATTTCACTCATCAAGTAGCAAGACTATAAAGGTTTTATAAAGGTTAAACAAAAGGAATTCACAGACATTGTGATTGTTAACTTATTATGCATTATTCTCCTTGCAAGCGCTTCCTAGAGAATTTGTTTGGTTTTCACCATCCTAATTAAACTTACTGTTATTAAAATGCCTCCTAGTTGTTCACTAATGAGCAGATAATTTGCTAATTAGGAGATGTAAAAAATTAGTAAGTCTTAACAAAATAAGGAAAAAATATGTTCTTGCATTGATCTCAAATTACACCTTAACAAAGACTGAATAAGTATATGATTTTACTTTTCAATTAAAAATAGACTAAAACTATCAACAGAGGCATCAAAGTGAAATGAATCTTAACAATTCTTGATCTTTTAATAGACTGTTGGCATGCACGACATCCCTGACCAATTCCCTGATACATACTTTTAATTAATATATATTTTCTTGATAAAATAGATCCATCAAACAGAATGAAGTAAGTCAGAAAGAGAAAAACAAATGCCGTATGCTCACACATATATATGGAATCTAAAAAAAAAAATGGTTCTGAAGAACCTAGGGGCAGGACAGGAATAAACATGCAGACGTAGAGAATGGACTTGAGGACATGAGGAGGGGGAAATGTAAGCTGGGACGAAGTGAGAGAGTGGCATGGACATATATACACTACCAAATGTAAAATAGATAGCTAGTGGGAAGCAGCTGCATAGCACAGGGAGATCAGCTCAGTGCTTTGTGACCACCTAGAGGGGTGGGATAGGGAGGGTGGGAGAGAGTCACAAGAGGGAGGGGATATGGGGCTATATGTATACGTATAGCGGATTCACTTTGTTAGCAGAAACTAAAGCAATGTAAAGCAATTATACTCTAATAAAGATGTTAAAAAAATTAAATGAAAAACAGGTTTAATTAGCAAACCCCAATTTTTAATTAATCTCTGAAACAAAATGAGATGTTTCAGTGGAAAAGAAATTACCCAAATACATCTCAAAGAATTATTAAAACAGTAGTCCATTTTACCACAACACTAAAGAAAAAAAAGGAACAGCAGTCAAAAAAAGCATTAATTCTAATTTGTAAAAATTTAAGATTACTAAGCTATTATCCAAGATATTAAAATTCTGGAAAATAATAATATAGACATATAAGTTTCCAGCCAGCACAAGATTCTACTTTCAATCTTTAAAAAGCCTAAGAAGTTTTTGGAGTTTTAAAATGAAATGCAACAATTGTTTACCCAATATTGAGCAGTTGCTAAACAATGTGTGTTAAGCAAATAAGACGTTCTTGACAAATACTTTTCATATGACCTAGCTGACAGACAGGTACACCATTTACCATGTTTTCTCCAAAACTGGATTTCAGCTGCCAGTAACTGATGTATGGTTCACCAACTGATGTGCAATTAATTGGCTGTAAATGTGTTGATGCCCTCACTTTTGGGGCAGCCTCCAGGGGTCTGTGTCAGAGCCTCTGGGCAGGATGCCTACATTCACAATAAGTCTTCCCTCTTACCTAGTGTATCTTACAAACTTATCCTTTTAATGTGTGCCTGACTTGAAATAGGCCAGGTAGCATAATATGGCAACAACAGCACTATTTCTAGTACTCTTTCTATAGTATATATAAAAAATGCAATACTTTAAATACTTTGACAGTTTCACTTGTTTCAAATGATTGATTAAAAAACCTATAGTAGTGCATAGAGGTTACAATTTAGCTTCCTTACACATTCCATTCAGATTCCTCAAATATTCATAATAGTCTCTATAGTATCATGTAGCAACACAACTGTCCTAAAATAATAGTGCATTTTAATTAGATTTTGCATTTCAAAGCATTTTCCATATAGAAAACAATTTTATGCAACTTATATCAATACCCTAAGATAAAAGAATAGCCAAAGGTTATATGTAAATTACTAATTATCTAAAGGAAGTAAAACTGATTTACTGTTTAATTCATGTTAGCTCATCTGTTAGGCAAATAACTATTCTGAAAGTAACAATAAATTGTCCACAGCTATTTATAATGATATAATACAAAACCAGCCTAAAAGAATAGTGTATTTCTCTCATTTTGATTACAAAACTATGGGCTTCATATAGAATTGTTTAAACAAATATGTATGGTTTTTGAAAGTCAAAGATGATGTTCCTCCTCCTTTCTGGAGTCCACAATGTCAGTACTTCAGGAGGTAATAAGAATAAATAAGAAGTTAATATTTTTAGTGAGGCACTGTAAAAGGAACAGACTAAATAGGATCTTGCTAACCTGTGTTTTATAGAAACTAATGTTATTTTACAGTAATAACTTGGAATTTTAAAGAAAAATACAGTTTTATACAAGTAGAAAAATTGATAGAAAGCAATAAATAAAAATAAAGATAGGATATTAAAGATGAAGGCAGAGCAATTGTCCCCCCACCCCGAAAAAAGATAGTCAAAGGGAAATTTCCAATACACAAGTGATGACTTCTGGATTTTTAATTACAATCTTACATACTTTACTTAAAAATACTGACCATGTATAGGTTTTAAATTTAGATGTTGGGACTTCCCTGGTGGCGCGGTGGTTAAGAATCCACCTGCCAATTCAGGTGACACAGGTTTGAGCCCTGGTCCGAGAAGATCTCACATGCCATGGAGCAACTAAGCCCAGGCACCACAACTACTGAGCCTGCGTGCCCTAGAGCCTGGGCACTGCAGCTACTGAGCCTGTGTGCTGCAAATACTGAAGCCCGTATGCCGCAACTACTGAAGCCCGTATGCCTAGAGCCCGTATACCACTAGAGAAGCCACCACAATGAGAAGCCCACACACCACAATGAAGAGTAGCCCCCACTCAACCCTACTAGAGAAAGCCAGTGTGCAGCAATGAAGACCCAACGCAGCTAAAAAATAATAAAAGTGATAATACTAATAAATTTAGATGTTACCATACTTCAAATTATTAGCAGTTGGAGAGTCTGTGTTTCAAAATCATTGTAAGTCAATTTCCAAAGCAAGGAAATAGGGCCAAGCAAGGTAAGCAAATACAAACTGCTCTAAATGCACTAGGTGGAAGACCAGTACATGAGTGCCATAAGTCTGTACCACCCTTTAACACAATGCTATCGTACAAACTTATAATTGCATGATATAATGACTATACAATTATATAGTCTTTCTACACCAACATAAAACTATTTACATAGAATTATTTTTTTAATTTAAATGCAGGAAAAATAGCAGAAGTCAAATTTTCTTATTATTTTCCATTTATTCATATTTCAAAGAATTTACAACATAGACTAAAGCAGTTTGCCAGTATTTTAATTTAACTCTCTAAGATTATAATTTAGCTTTCTGTTCCTTAAATTTCTTACTGAAATCCTTAGTAATTTTCCTTACATGATTATTATAAAGGAGTAAGAGCAATGAGTTTTTGAGAGGTACTCCACTGGGGTGTGGTTTTAAGAATTATTTCTCAGTATCAGAACGGGAATGCAAACAAACAATCCCTTTTCAATTGCCTCAAAAAATAATAAAATATTTAGAAATAAAACTCACCAAGGAGGTAAAAGACATATGCTTAGAACTACAAAACATTAATAAAGGAAACTGAAGATGATTCAAAGAAATGGAAAGAATATCCCTTGCTCTTGTATTGGAGGAATTAATATTGTTAAAATGGCTATACTACCCAAAGCAGTCTACAGATTTAATGTGATCCCTATCAAAATACCCATGACATTTTTCACAGAACTAGAACAAGTAATCCTCAAATGTATATGGAACCATGAAAGACACAGAATTGCCAAAGCAATCCTGAGGAAAAAGAACAAAGCAGGAGGCACAACCCTACCAGACTTCAGATGATACTACAAAGCTAGAGTAATCAAAACAGCATGGTACTGGCACAAAAACAGACATACAGATCAATGGAACAGAATAGAGAGCCTAGGAATAAACCCGCACACCTATGGACAATTAATCTTTGACAAAGGCGGCAAGGATATACAATGGGGAAAAGACAGTCTCTTCAGCAAGTGGTGTTGGGAAAGTTGGACAGCTGCATGTAAATCAATGAAGTTAGAACACACACTCACAACGTACACAAAAACAAACTCAAAATGACTTAAAGACTTAAATATAAGACAAGACACTATAAAACTCCTAGAAGAGAACATAGGCAAAACATTTTCTGACATAAATCATACCAATGTTTTCTTAGGTCAGTCTTCCAAGACAATAGAAATAAAAGCAAAATAAACAAATGGGACCTAATCAAGCTTATAAGCTTTTGCACAGCAAGGGAAGCCATAAACAAAACGAAAAGACAACCTATGGCCTGGGAGAAAATAATTGCAAATGATGTGACCTACAAGGGCTTAATTTCCAAAATATACAAACAGCTCATACAATTCAATAACAAAAAGACAAACAACCCAACCGAAAGGGCGCAGAAGACCTAAATAGACATTTCTCCAAAGAAAACATACACATGGCCAATAGGCACATGAAAAGGTGCTCATCGTTGCTAATTATTAGATAAATGCAAATCAAAACTACAATGAGGTACCACCTCACATCAGTCAGAATGACCATAATTTAAAAGTCTACGGATAATAAATGCTGGAGAAGCTGTGAAGAAAAGGGAACCTTCCTACACTGTTGGTGGGAATGTGAATTGGTTCAGCCACTATGGATAACAGTATGGAGATTCCTCAAAAAACTAAAAATAGAGTTGTCATATGATCCAGCAATTCCTCTCCTGGGCATATACCCAAACAAAACTATAATTTGAAAAGATACATGTGCATCTATGTTCACAGCAGCACCATTTACAATAGTGAAGACATGGAAACAATCTGAATGTCCATCGACAGATGAATGGATAAAGAAGATGTGATACACACACACACACACACACACACACACACAAACACACACACACATAATGGAATACTACTCAGCCATAAAAAAAGAACGAAATAATGCCATTTGCAGCAACATGGATGGACCTAGAGATTATCATACTAAGCGAAGTAAGTGAGAAAGAGAAAGACAAATACCATATGATATCACTTATATGTGGGATCTAAAATACAACACAAATGAACACACCTCTGAAACAGAAACAGACTCACAGACATAGAGAACAGACTTGTGGTTGCCAAGGGGGAGAGGGGGTTGGGGAGGGAATTATTGGGAGTTTGGGATTAGCAGATGCAAACTATTATATATAGGATGCATAAACAACAAGGTCTTATTATATAGCACAGGGAACTATATTCAATATCCTGTGATAAACCATAATGGAAAAGAATATGAAAAAGGACATATATGTGTGTAACTGAGTCACTTTGCTGCACAGCAGAAATTAACATAACACTGTAAATCAACTATACTTCAATAAAATTTTAAAAAAGAATTATTTCTCAGAATTAATAGCTAAAATGGTATCCTGGAATTCTTCCAAAAATCTCTTTGAAAGAATATTCTAAGTGCATTACTTCACGATAGAAATAAATAGTAAAGAGAAAAAAATTAAAAATGGTCAAAATGTGATACACCACGAAAATACTAGTTTTACATTTTTGACTCCTCATTATTAGATATGAAATATTCCTTTAAAAAAGTAATAATTTAGAATTATAAGAATTATTCAGAGTTTTAAAGTTAAATGTTAAAATCTTCCAAACAGGTGTATATAGTATGCTATCATTAGAGTAAATAATCAAGGGAAAAAGGTATGTTCACAGTTACTTGTGTATGCATTAAATAACTTCAAAAGAATACAAAAACAAAAAACCCTGGTAACACTGATTGGCTCTGGGAAGGAGAGAATTGAGTGATTAGGGAACAGGGGTGCAAATTTTGAATTTTGAAACATAGACATATCACTTATTAAAAATAGATATTAAAAAATGCAAACAAGGTAATAAAAATGATGTTTGATTTGTTAGCAATGTGCCCAATGTTTACTTCCAGTAGAGAGACTGACTTAATATTCTCTTCCACTATTAGAATAAAATTTTGTGAAATAAATTACCAAAGAAATGGAAAACATGTCTAGAAAAAAAAGGGAGGGGAAAAAAAATCGTGCTTGTCCTTAGCTACTCAAGGAACAGAAACCATTTGGCCACATGAAATGAGTTTTCATGAGCTACGGGAATAAAGAATCAAGCTGTGATTGCCTGCCCTTGTTCAAACTATTGGTTATAATATAACAGTGATTTCAGACTCAAGTTAATTAATATACTAAAATAGCTAATACTTTCAATATTAGATTCATTCATGTTCTATGAATACCATGTTCATTCAATACTACTCTAATAGTGGCTTTCCTAGATATTACAATTAAAGTATATGAATCATTTCAGTGAATGACAACAAACCAAATTAGACCATAATTATGCAGATATTAAAAGACTTTAAAAATAAATAAATGCAATATACTATGTAGCAAGAATACCAGGTAATTTCTTGATAATGACAGTATGTGTCAAATGCCAATTTAGCATTATTTCCAGTACAGCTGTGACTCTTGGGGATGAGAAAGAAAGGAGAATTGCCCCTCTAAAGGGGACATCAAAATCAACCAGAGGAGGCTTTTTCAAATTATACTATTTTGAAATGTCCTCTTTGATTGAGAATCCCTATTACAGTAAACCACTACCAGTGATGGAGGGTGCACAATATCTAGATGTTTCAATTTAATACTGTTTTTATGTTCCTTATAATGTGGTTGAATTATTGGGAAAATCAATTCTTCAGGATGCTGATATTAATAAAAGCATTTTTATTTTGAAATAAAAATACTAAGTACATGATTGAGATAACTATGTACTGTTAGATAACTAAACTAATTTTGGACAGTTAATAAGGAATGCATTACAGTAACCATGTTCAGTCATAATTTTTAAAACATTGCTAGAAGCAGATTTTCTATCCAACTAGAATCAGTAGAATGTATCTTAAAAGTTCACAAAGAGAAGAAATTTTAGCTCATAAAATTATACATAGTGCTTAATTATGTATTAGGCTTAAATGTATATACAGGGACTTCCCTGGTGGCACAGTGGTTACGAATCCGCCTGCCAATGCAGGGGACACGGGTTCGAGCCTTGGTCCGGGAAGATTCCACATGCCACGGAGCAACTAAGCCCTGTGCGCCACAACTACTGAGCCTGTGCTCTAGACTCCGTGTGCCGCAACTACTGAAGCCTGCACGCCTAGAGCCCGCGTTCCGCAACAAGAGAAGCCACCACAATGAGAAGCCCACGCACTGCAACAAAGAATAGCCCCCGCTCGCCGCAACTAGAGAAAGCCCTCACGCAGCAATGAAGACCCAACGCAGCCAAAAATAAATAAATAAATAAATTTATAAAAATAAAAATTATATATAAATGTCCAAGTATTAATAGTATACAGCTAGCAAAAAAGTGTGCAGTCGTGGACTGGGGAGGACACTGTAGGAAGGAGGTAGGAGGTAGGCAGAGGGACCCTCAAATACAGATGTGAAAATTATGGCATATTCTTAAATGTGACAATTCTTTTATTTTAAACAACAATTTACAAAATATGAACGATGTTAATATGGAATGCTGGTAATACTATCACCCATACACTCAACTTTTAATGTGCTAAATCCTGGATCTGAATACAATCCTGAGAAATTCTATTTCCATCATTCCACAATAATTTATGCAATACAAAAGATCATATACCTTGAAATAATATCTTTTACTTTAAAAAACATATTATTTCAGCAAAAGCAATGCAACTTTTGATAAGACAAAATTCTTCTTTTACTAATCAGGTATTTTAGATGTAAGAGAGAACATACTAGTCCCTAGTCATCTAGCAGGTGTAAATAAAACCAAAAATAGATTTTTAATTCTGTTTCCTTTTTATATCGACCCACATAAATGACTGTGAATGAGAAGCATCTATGTTAGACTTCAAGAATAAGATATAATTTACTTGCTTTGTTGTACTATATTAATGAACGTTCCATTTACATTACAAAACACCAAAATTAAATAACCAGTTTAAATGTGTGTGCTTGTTTTGTTTAAGTTCAATCAACTATATGGTTGCCTTATCTACATGATTCAATGAGGACCATCCAGTGCACAAGTGGAAGGATTAGTTTTAGACTGAAGCACTGAAAGTAAATTCCTCTACAACAAAAGGCAGGAGTGTAAAGTATATACACTCTGCCCCATTGAAGCAAAAAACCTCTTAAGAGTTATCTACACTTCATGCTTTAAGTTCTCTCTTCCTCCTCCTAACCTCTCTCTCTCTTATTTTTTAACAGGTATTTTGAGATATTCATATACAATACAATTCAGCCATTTAAAGTGTAAATTAAATGGTATTTAGTATATTCACAGAGCTGTGCAACAGTCAACACAATCTAAGTTTAAATATTTCCAATATCCCAAAAAGAAACTCTGTACCTATTAGCAATCACTTGCTATTCAGCCACCCCTCACTCCTCACCCACCAGGCACCCCACAGCCCAAGACAACCACGAATTTTCTGTCTCTATAGATTTGCCTAATGCTGTCAAGGTTCATCCATTGTTACAGCGTCTATCAGGACTTCATTCTTTTCTAATACAGTGTAACATTCCATTTACAAACATATCACACTATTCATTCATCTGCTGATGGACATTTGGGATGTTTTGCTTTATGGCTATTATGAATAATGTTGTTAAAAATATTTATGCACAAGTTTTTCTGTTTATCTATGTTGTCATTTCTCTGCGGTATATACCTAGGGGTGACATTGCTGGGTCATAAGGAGACTTGAACCTTTTGAGAAATTGACAGACTGTATTACAAAGTGGCTGCACCATTTTACACACCCAGCAACAATGTATGAGGCATTAAATTTCTCCACATCCTCAATTTATTATTATCATTTATTATTAGTGATAATTGGTGATACTTATTGATGAATATTGGTAGTTAATGGTGATAATTATTGGTGAATAATAACATATATTATTGCTGATCATAACCATCCTAGTGGGTGTGAAGTGGTATTCTGTGGGTTTTATTTCTATTTTCCTGGTGGCTAATGTTGCTGAGCATCTTTTCATATGTTTATTGGCCATTTAAATATCTCATTTGGAGAAACGCCCAGTCATAATCTTTTGGCTATTTTTAATTGAATCATTTGTTATTTTACTGAGTTGTAAGAGTTCTTTATATATTTAGATACAAGTCACTTAGATAAATGATTTACAAACATTTACTCTCATTCTTTAGGTTGTCTTTTCACTTTCGTGATGGTTTTATTTGAAGCACAAAAGTTTTTAATTTTGATGAATTCCAATTTATCTACTTTTTCTTCAGCCACTTGTGTTTTGGTGTCATATCTAAGAGGACTTTTCAAGGTCAGGAAAATTTATTCCTGTGTTTTCTTCTAAGGATTTTTTAGTTTTAGCTCTTACATCTATGTGTATTGTTCCCTCAATTTTGTGGATGGTGTGAAGTATCGGTCCAACTTCATTCTTTTGCATGTGGTATCCAGGTGCCCAACATCATTTGTTGGAAAGACTAATCTTTCCCCAATTTAATTGTCTTAAAACCCCTGTAGAAAATCGACTGACTGTAAATATAAGGGTTTATTTCTGGACTCTCAATTTTATTCTGTTGATCATACGTCCATCCTTATGCCAGTAAGCTCACCAAACTGATTAATGTAGCTTTGCAGTGAGTTGAATTTAGGAAGTGTGAGTCTTCCGGCTTTGGTCCTCTTTTTCAAAATTGTTTTAGCTATTCGGGGTCCTCTGAATTTTTACATGAATTTTAGGATTCTCTTGTCAATTTTTACTAAGAAGCCAGTTGGTGTTTCGATAGGGATCATGCTGAATCTGTGTATCAGTTGGGAAGTATTGCCATCTTAACAATATAAAGCCTTCCAATCTACCAACTAGGAATATCTTACCATTCATTTAAATCTTTTTAATTTCTTTCAACAATGTTTTGTAGTTCTCAGAGTATAAGTTTCATACTTATCTTCTTAAATTTGTTCCTAAGTAATTTATTCGTATTGATGTTATTTTAAATCAAATTGTTTTCTTAATTCTATTTTCAGATTGTTCATTGTTTGTGTATAGAAATAGAACTGATTTTTGTATATTGATCTTATATTCTATAAGTTTAATGAAATCATTTATTAGTTCTAATAATCTTTTGGTGGTTTCCCGAGGATTTTTATACAAAAAACATGTCATCTGCTAATAGGGATAGTTTCACTTCTTTCCAATCTGGATGTCTGTTACCCCATTTCCTTGCCTAATTGCTCTGGCTTGAACATCTGGGTACAATGTTGAACAGAAATGTTAAGAGTGGACATCCTTGATTTGTTCCTGACCTTAGGGAAGAATTCCTTAAATATGATGTTAACTAGCTATGTGTTTTTCATAGACACCCTTTACCAGGTTAAGTTTGCTTTCGCTCTTAGTTTGTTGGGTGTTTTATAATGAAAGGGTTTGGCTTTTTTTTTTTACCATCTATTGCGATTCTCATGTGATTAGTGTCCTTTATTCTATTGATATGGTGTATTGTATTGACTTATTTTCATATGTTGAACCAGTCTTACATTCATGAGATAAATCCTCCTTGGCCATAGTGTATAATTCTTTCATGTGTTTTTGGTTTCAGTTTGCTAGTATTTTGTTGAGGATTTTTTTGTGTGTATTCATAAGGGATATTGGTCTGTGCTTATGTCAAAGTCTGTATTTGGTATCAGGATAATACTCGCCTCACAGAAAGAGTTGGAAAGCGTTCCTTCCTCTTCTATTTTTTTGGAAGAGTTTGTGAGGACTGATTAATTCTTCTTTAAATGTTTGGTAGGATTCACCAGTCAAGCCATCTGAGCCTAGACTTTTCTTTGTGAAAATTCTTAAAAATAATTTCATTTTGTAATAGTTTTAGATTTATAGAAAAATTGCAAAGATATTTCAGAGTTTCAGTATGTCCCATACCCAGTTTCTCCTATTAGTATCACTTTGCATTAGTATGGTATATTTGTGACAATTAGTGAACCAATATTGATACATTATTATTAACTAAAGTCCATTTTTTATTCTGTTCCAGGATCCTTTCTAGGATATTACGTTACATTTAGTAGTCATGTCTCCTAAAGCTTGACAGTTCTGATGAGTACTGATGAAGTATTTTTTAGATTCAGGTATTGTTCTTCAGCTAGGACTGAGCTAATGTTTTCCTCATAATTAGATTAGAGTTATGGGTTTTGGGGAGGAAGACTGCAGAGATAAAGTCCCATTCTTATCACATCATATCAAAGATACATACTATCACCATGACTAATCTCTGTTGATGTTGACCTTGATCACCTGGCTAAGGGTGTGTCTGCCAGACTTCTCCACTGTAAAGTGACTCAGTTTTACTCTTTTTACCCCATTCCATACCGTGTGCTTTGCAAGGAAGTCACCATGTTCATCTCACACTTAAGGAGTGTGCAGCTATGCTCCACCTACTCAAGGGCAAACTACCTACTAAATTATTTGGAATTCTTCTGCATGGGAGAACATCAATTCTCCTCCATTTATTTATTTATTCAATAACTTGTTTATATCAGTATGGGTTCATTGATACTTATTTTATATACCCGCTTATCATAAAATATTACTTTATTTTACTGCTCAAATTGTTCCTGTTTTGATCATGGGAGCTACCTCTGGTGGCTCTAGTATCCCTTTGACATACTCTCATCATTGTAGTGTTTGTGTGTGTGTGTGTGTGTGTGTGTGTGTGTGTATGTGTGTTTGTGTATTTGAACAATTCCTTACATTCTGGCACTACAAGAAACTCCAGGCTCAGTTTGTGTATTTCCCGTCCCAGTCCGAGAATCGGCCAATTCTCCAAAAATCCCTGGTTCCTTTCATTGGAAAATTGTATTAGAAAGCAAGATCTGGGCGCTACATGTGCTTGTTGCAGACAGGACATTGATCCATCTAGTGTGAAATTTTTAAATTACTAATGCAATCTTTCTGCTTGTTACGGTCTAACTCATTTTATATTTCCTCTTGAATCAGTTTTGACAGTTTATCCCTTTCCAGGAGTTTTCCATTTCACCTAAATTATCCAGTTTGTTGGCCTACAGATGTTCATAGTGTACCCTTAGAAGCCTTTTTATCTCGAGAAGATCAGTAATAATATTGCCTCTTTCATTCCAGATTTTAGTGATTTGAATCTTCTCTCTTTTATTCTTGGTCAGTTGAGCTATTTTGTCAATTTTGTTGATCTTTCAAAGAACCAGCTTATGTTCATTGATTTTCTATGCTGTTTTTCTGTTCTCTATTGCATTAATTTCTCCTCTAGTCTCTATTATTTCCTTCATTTTCTGCGAGCTCTATGGTTGGTTTATTTCTTTCTCACACCACCCTATCCATCTAATCCTGTTATTATCTTCAATACGTACTCATAATCCAATCACTTCTTGCCATATCCACTGCCACCTCTTGAACTGAGCTATCATCATCTCTCACCAGGTATGGTAATAACCTACTTACTAGTCTCCCTGTGTCTACAGGTGTCTATCTGTAATCTAGTTTTAACACAGCAGCAGAATTATCAGTTTAAAAGCAGATCATTTTAGCTCAAATCACTTAACTCCTCTGTGGAAAACCCTTCAATGGTTTTCCATCTCTCTAAGGGTAGAAGTCAAAGCAGAGTTTCAATGCTAATGGTGCATATTACAATCAATTGTGGGCTTAAAAATAGATACATCAAGCTGAGTCTCAAAGAAATTCTGATTTATAGGTCTGATGGGGGTCGAGTAGTGGAGTGGCACTCAGGGATATATAAATATATTTTTTAAGATCTACAGGTGATTCTAAAGGACTGGCTAGATTGAGAACCACTGTGTTAAAGTAGATATGGAGGAGGAAAAGAATCCTAGATATACAGGAGTTGCTGTTACTAATATGAATGCATAATATATTGCTAATCATTCTTTATTTTACGTATCAACAAACAATAATTGCTAACGTTTGTTGAAGTCTGGTAAGTAACAGGCAGTGGGGTATTTAGCACATATTAACTCATTTAGTACTATAAACCTTATAAAGTAGGCCCTACCATATTTTATAGATTCTAAGCCATACTTTGTTTTCACATTTTAATATCTCTGAAGTCTGATGTGTCTTACAATCAATGAAATTGTACAATCACTACTGGCCAGATGGCAGTTATGATATAGTTGTCATTGCCTGCACAGACACAAACTTGATTACTCTAGTCAATGATACTATGTGAAATAAACAAAACGTTTTTTTCCTGAGTCAAAGTGATTTATGAAAAACTGGACTATGAACGTGAACAAGTTTTGGTAATGCCTTACCCAATTTATTTTGCTTTTACTTTCCTTTCAATGTATATACATGTTGATATACAATAAAATCTATACCTAAGTAATTCTGTATGAGTCCTTTGAATAGTATAAGACAAATATTCTTAGTGGCAAGACAGCCATAGTTAATTGGCACTGTTTTTTCTTTCTAAGTGGTACATCAAATGATTGATTTGTGTCATAATATTACAGAAAATATTAAGCAAAAATAAGTTGATACTAAGGCCATTAACTGCCAAGATAAACATTTATTTGAGCTCATTATTTAATAATGATTTTTAAAACTTCTTGCTTTTCTGACAAAGCAACATGTTTTATGGAAAGCTTTATCTAGATATTGCAATGTTTGACCATTAAAAATAAAATACAGATTCTTAAATTACTAAGAAATTATACAAGAAGTTTCATACAGTACCTAAATGAATTAATTTTAATTTTTCCACCCAAAGTAACATTTTCTCATTACTCTCTTCTCTCTGCCCACTCTCCTCTCCCTAAATAAGTTGGGTGTATTTCTAAAGAGGTACAGTAACTTACTTTGTAAACAATGATGCATTACATTAATAATATTTAGATGAGAACCCATTTACCACAAATTTAGCCTCTCAGAGATGATTTTATCATAAATTGTTGACTCATGACATTTCCTGAGTAAAGTATAACTTAATGATACTAATTCTTTTTTGTTTTTTTGTGCCCATGAAACAGAGGAAAGAGTTAATGTGTTTGCCTTAAGAAAAGTAGTTTGTCACTCAGAGCTACTATTTATGGGTTTTAGTTTATTATTTTTAACTCAAATTTCAGGTTGATTATGTTAAATTCAAATTTAGGTTTTATGCTGCGTGACTGTGAAATGTGCAGGAAAATAGAGCATCATGAACACAAGATCAGTTACTCATTGGACACTGACTTATCCCAGACAATATTGTTCTTATTGATTTTTAAGCATTAGAGATGCATACTATACTATGAAGTATAAGCAAATAATGTGGTAACGATCTATATTAATATATTTTTTATTCTTTAAAGAACTGTAAAGAGAATAAAAGAAATAAAAGTTCCTGGTACAGGAAATGTAATCATTCAAATACACAAACCCACTAGTAATATGAAGTTGATTAATATAACCTTACCTTTGCTTATGGGATCTATTATTCTATAGATTTTCCAGTTAGATTTTAATGGAGGTATACTAAAGTTAAACCACCCAAAATATATGGGAATAAATATTGTTAACTGAAAAAATTAACTTCTTATAACTATTAAGATATGCATGATATTTCCACTTATGTTAGTCAAATATAAGATTAATACCTTTATTGCAAGGAGTAATTATAAAATTTTAATGGGTTTGTGCCTTTAATACCTATTAAAAACTCATAGTTTAGTTTAAACATGAAAATTATTAAGTATGACGATGCTATTTAAAAAGTCTCCTTTTAACATATACCTGGCCCTAACAAATGTTTTTGTAATATAATGACTATTTATCTAAAATTCAAGGTGCCATTGAATCTCAAGGTTTTCAAGACCTCTGTAACAAGCATAAGCTATAAAAATAAACTCATCCTTCTTGTATTTTATAATATTTCCACCGATCAATGTCCACTTATTGTTTCCATTAATTAGCACAGCATTCCCTCCACACACATGCACACAAAACTTTCATATTTTTAATAGGGTTATTACAGAAATGAGTTTCGGGCTCCCATATGAAGAGGTAACATTAAAATTAAGGTCCTTTATAGTTTCATTTTTGTGTTTTTAAGAGCCCCTGAATTCAAGGGGTATTATTCAAAGGCATAACATTATTAATGGGCTTCTGATATTAAAATTATAACACAAAAAATGTACGTGTGTGTTTATGAGACCCAAACCTTCGAATAGTTAAAAACAAAAAAGCAATATGTCTGGTTTAATTAACACAATATATTTTTAAAATGTCTAAAGATTATTTTCATTTTAAAACAGTCCTTATATTTAGAAAAGCAAGTAATACAATTCCGATAACAAAATTACAGAAATACCAAGAAGGAAGAATCCTTTAAATAACCTTCATTTACTATTAAAGATAAACTGTCATTCTACTACTCATAGGGGTCCTCTGAGGTTTACAATAATTGATGTCTTAATGCTTTGGAGAAAGTATCATCTCCATATAAAGAAAAAATATTGAGGTATTTTCCTTTGGGGAATATTAGTGTTAATCTAATAGTTAAAACTGAATAAAGAGAGATAAAAACACATTTTTACTCCATTTACATAAAGTCTATAAATGGGATTATCATATTAGCTACAACTGTGTAGTTAAAAGTCATTGGGTCTCTAAAACCAAAATGACAATCTTTTAATAATATAAAAATTATTAGCTAAATAGATTTCTGGTAGTCATCAAAATAATATCATCTTTACTTTGGGCATCAACATATGAATGGTTTCTAAGACATTAGAAATTTGTATTTAAAAGATTTAATAAAGTTAAAAATGATAAAATCCCCCATAATATTTTTTAACTATGATATTGTAACATGACATGACCTCTCAACAGGACAGATTTTGTATTTTGGTAGAGGTAGCAAATTAAACGCAAATATTGTTATATTCTTTAACAAAGATTCATTACCTGGAAGACGTGGAAAGAAGGACATTAAATTGAGGATTATCAAGAGGACATAGTAACATTTAGAACCACAGATTAGAACTGGCCCAGAGGTCCCTAATCTAGTTCTCCCTTCCTTCCTAATTTTCCTCCATTCTCACATGTGCAACACATACTTAGATATTGACTTCTAATCAAAAAATAAATTCATATTTGTATTTTAAAAATTAAAGTAATATCAGCTGGCCAGAGCTTCCGATAATATGCAATAAACTACATACTACACTGAGGTGATATATTAACCAAAAGCAATTTGTCATTTTGAAAAGTGTGAAAGTTTCATAGTTAAATGAACAATTCCCATTATTTTTATCAAATATTTAATCGTTTCTAAACTTTAGTCATTACATATAAACATTCCTAGAGCTCTAGGAACCTCAAACTGAGAATAAGTTATGTAGTACGACGCCTCTCTTTAGAGGAAACTGAATTCAATTAGACTGCTTACCCACCCAGCTAATGGCAGAGTTGTACATCGATGTTTTCACAATTCTATCTTTATACAGTTACATTTTATAAACTTTAGAAATCAGATATTTAAACATTGCTAGTCATAATGAAGTGAGAACCCAGGCTCCCTGATTGAGCCTAACTTCTTTTCTAATGATACGAGGCATAAGTAGTCACTTGCTCTACTCCATTATGGAAAGTTTTCAGACTGCCTGACTACCACTTGTTTTTTCCTTCCTGAATCCATACTTTTACCTTAATAGATTGTCTAGCATGTGTAGAAGATTGTTTATCTCCACACAGAATTCCACTTTTTGCAAAATATTTATATATTAATATTTTTTAAATTCCTTTTAAATTGGATTACATTTTATCACAGGACCATACCAAGTAAATTCTCACTGATGTTGCACTGCCCATGTATAGAAAATCAGAGAGGTGGAGAGAATTAGGGTAAGTAATTTATTTGCAGGGGAGTGGTGTCAAGTTTGCAAATATATTATAGGTAGGCACTGGATGTTTGAAAATAGGAGAATAATTAAGAAGAACTCATGTCATTTACTAATTCTATAATTTGGAATATTCTGGATTGTTTTTAAATATAATCTTTTTTGTGGAAAACAAGAAGGTAAGTAATTATATCTCTGCTATACACTGTTTCACAAAATTAAACGTATAAAAATATACTGGGAAATGCAACAGCAAATAAAATGCTAATAATACTAATATTAATAGTAATAGACGGACTTCCCTGGTGGCGCAGTGGTTAAGAGTCCGTCTGCCAATGCAGGGGACATGGCTTCGAGCCCTGGTCCGGGAAGATCCCGCATGTCGCACAGCAACTAAGCCCGTGCGCCACAACTACTGAGCCTGCACTCTAGAGCCCGCGAGCCACAACTACTGAAGCCCGCACATCACAACTACTGAAGCCCGCGCACCACAACAAAGAGTAGCCCCCGCTCGCTGCAACTAGAGAGAGCCCGTGCGCAGCAATGAACCCAATGCAGCCAAAAATAAATAAATAAATAAATAAATTTATAAAAAATAAAATGTAATAGAATATAATAATATTAATAAAAACAGAAACGCTTTTTCATTATATTAGGTATAGAACAATAAATCTACTGCACATTTAGAATCCTCATATTATTATATTTCTTTGTTCCTTTCAATTAACTAATACATACAAAGTTAGGAAACTATATTTGTATAATATATTTACATCAACAGTTGTTCTGTAAGAGTATTACTGTTTTTATCAATTTTAAGATTATAAGGGACACACATGATTAATTCTGATATAGATATGTATCAAATTGAGGTGTAATTCAAACAAACTTGGATTATCAGATACCCATGAAAAAGATCTGATTACCAAAAAAAAGAATTCTACACGACACAAACAAAAAATTAATATTTATTGCTCAGAATATTCTTTTAAATTGTAAGTTATAAAAATAATGTTTTTATAGTATAACTACCTAAATTAAAGAGATTGCAGGTTATTTAATCAACAAAATTAATACTGGTATCCACTATAAATTCTAACACTATTTTAAAAAAACTCTGCAACTAACCAATGCTTCTACAGATACTGATTTAAAATGACAGTGGCAAATTTTGATCTAAAGCTTAAAAAATACTAGATTGACTTGCTCAATCTTTTTTTTTTTTTTAATTAATTAATTTATTTATTTTTAGCTGTGTTGGGTCGTGCGAGGGCTTTCCCTAGCTGCAGCGAGTGGCGGGCCACTCTTCATCGCGGTGCGCGGGCCTCTCACTATCGCGGCCTCTCTTGTTGCAGAGCACAGGCTCCAGACGCGCAGGCTCAGTAATTGTGGCTCACGGGCTTAGTTGCTCTGCGGCATGTGGGATCTTCCCAGACCAGGGCTCGAACCCGTGTCCCCTGCATTGGCAGGCAGATTCTCAACCACTGCGCCACCAGGGAAGCCTGACTTGCTCAATCTTAATAAATGAAACTGATTTGAAAATCTCTGTTTGAAAGGAGGATGTCAATTAAGGAATACAGATCCATATGTTTGCTTGAATCTTTAAACAAAAGATTAAGTAATATTACTGTTACCTCTCTCCGTCGAGAAGCCCAACATGTTTGCTTGATCTTCCACACCACAGCGGCCACCAGTAGTAAGGATAAAAAACAACTAGAAAATAAAACACAAATAATTTTTGCTTAAAACACTTGCAATGTGTCATGAAATGATAAAAGAATATGTAGAGGATTTAAAAATATATAGAAATAATCACTTTGCCTTGGTAAATATTCAAGCAAAACAGACAAATTAGAAGTTTGTAAAACATTCTCAAGTAAAAGCAAAGTACACAGGTAGAAAAATTACTTATATTCTTTAATATATATTATAGTCTATCTTTCAGATTTTCTCCGTCAGAAGGAATGTAACTTTATAATTCTGTTGGTTTTATACAGCAATAAATTTTTTTAGAATTGCTATTGAGTCGTAAAATCTGGCAATTTCATAAATTTAAATATCACACATTTATTCATTTTACCTTTATTAGCAACTATCTTATATCTGAGAATATTCCTGTAGTTCTCAACTGAAGGTGATTTAGCCCTCCCCCCCATCCCCCCACTGGGACATTTGACTGTGTCTAGATGCCTGTCTGATTATCACACTGGGAGAGAAGTGCAACTTGCATCTAGTGAGTGTAGCCAGCGACGCTGCTAAACATCCTGCAATGCACAGGACTGGTCCCAATGACAAAGAATTATTCTGTCCAAAATGTCAGTTCTACAGAAGCTGAGAATCCCTTGTATATGCTAATGTTTAAATTAAGAAATAATTCAATTACAATGTATATACATGTGGTCAATATGTATTAGGTACCATTGCAATAGACTATGTAGCAGAGGATACTTTTTTAGCAGTAACTTGAGACTGACAAATCTCAAAATAACAGATTTATGTGAATCTGGTTAACCAATCCCAACCATGCATTACTGTTTCTTTTCCCTTCCTTTGCTCTGTGGTCAAAGATTATGCTATGAAAAGACCCAGAAATGAGCAGGACAGTGCCACTATAAATTCACTGGTCACTGACCACTACCGAAAACCTGGTCTTCACCCTTAACTGATAATCCTTGTACTCATCAACTGATTCACTCATAAGCAGTGTAAATGTTGACACTTTCTACTCTTGTCAAATCCTTAATATATTTTTTCTCCTTGCCTCACTTAAAGAAATCTTAGAATATCTTTCAATGATGCTGACAATGACATTGATAATTCTAGCACCCATCCACTGAGTGCTGAACACATTCCAGATACTGTGCTAGATACATCACACTGACTGGGTTTAGTTTTATAAGAACATTTCCAGATAGGATATATTATTCTTATTTTAGAAAAGAAGAATCCAATGCTCAGAGAAGTTCAAAGTAAATTGCTTATAGTCACACAGGGAGTTGAAGTGGTAGAGCCAAAATTCAAAACGAGCCACGTAAGCCTCAGACTCTTTCCTTCCCATCTGTTGGGAACTCTGAACTCTGAGCTTGCACACTATGTCATAACAGTTGTTTTCCATATGCCCCAGTATCAACCACTGAGGTACCTTTCTGCTTTTTACATAATTATCTTTCCCTCTAGTATTGATAAACTCATTCTATTTCACCTAAATTTAAATTTTCAGAAGTTCTCAAGTCCCACATCTCTTAAAAAATAAAAAAACAATAACCCTATTTTATTAACCCTGTAGCTTCCTCTAGTTTGTTGAGCAAGTGGTCCATGTAGCCACTTCCATGTCAATTTCCTCATAACCTAGTCTTATTTAACGTCTTATAATTTGGTATCTAATTTGTATACTAATAAAAATGTTAATATTAATAATTAATGTTTATATACTATGCAATATTTTAGTGGGTACTTCCTCATCATGACTTTCTAAAAATTAAATAAACTAGTCTTTTCTCTATCAACTGTCTTTTACTTCTCAATTGACAATACCAACCGTCCATCCTTTAAAACCCATCTGAACACTTTATTTTCTTGGCTTCCTGCATCCTTCTTGACACACTAGGGAGTCAATGAGAGTAGAATGCATTCCCAACTCTTTGTTTTAAATTATGGACATTCCTGAAAATTCATTCACAAGACCATGCTATTACCTATTCTTGCTCTCAGAAAAAGAGCTCAGTTATTCTCATAGCTTCAACTATGAATATAAAAGATATCGATGACATTATTTAGTTCAGACTCCCTCCCAGGAAAGAAATTCCCAGCACAACTCTGATAGTGATCCGGTCCCTAATTAAACACACGTGGTAGCTTCTGCTGGCTCATAAGTTGGTGCATTTTATTTTTAGCTAGCTCAAACTATGAAAATTTTCTGTTAAGCTGTCTTTCTAACTTTTATTAATCAGTGCTGCTTCTGCCTCTGGGTTACACTGAATCAGCCATTTCCTTCTTCTATATTCTAACACTTCTTTATATATTTGAAGACTCTTACATGATTCCTTCTAGTCCACTGGTTCTCAATCAGGAGAGTTTTGCCCTCCAGGGACATTTGGCAGTGGCTGGAGACATTTTTGGTTGTCACCACTTGGTGGACATCAAGTGGGATGCTGGTAAATATGGTACAATATAGAGGTCAGTCCTCCTCCCCACAACAAAGATTCTCCCAGCCAACCTGCCAATAGTGCCAAAACCCTGTTCTAGTCTGAATTACTGCCATAGCAGTTACACTTCCCTTGTTATATCCAGGTTAACAATGCAACTGTTGAAATATAGTAGTGAGAATTGATACTTTATATATAGTCCAAGGATCCATTTATCTGAATTTAAGTCTTACCATAATACCTTAAGAATTTTAACAAGAGAGATAAATATCACCTCAAATCTACCATGTCCAAACTGTACTCCTGAGTAACATTCATAATAAAAGTAACTAACATCTATTGAGTAATATGTACCAAGCACTGTGTTACATGTTTTACATGCATTAATTCTTTCATTACCACAATCACACATGATATACTGTGTATTCTGTTATGTACTCATTTAAAAGATGAGAGTTGAGGTCATGGAGAGTTTACGTAAATTGCCTAAGTTACAAAAGTCTTAAATTGCAAGTTCTCCCCTTCCTGTTGACTTCTTGTCTCACCATTACTTTCCAGGTAAAATGTAAAAACACATTCAATTTTATCATCCCTTATATTCAGTCAGACATCATATCCTGTCAACTGTTTCTCTCACAGTGTCTGCAGTAGTAGACAAAGTACACATACCAAAATTCATTTACATTTAATAATTAAACGTAACCTAAATACCAAAAAGTATTTTTATTTGACAATTTGTAATTCACAATATCCTCCCCCCATAATAGTTACGTGATCAAGATTCAGTTTAGGACAGTGAAGACTTGCTGAATTTCTCCACAGGGAACTTAAATTCTTTCTGATCTAAATTTCATAACATAAGTGAAGAGTGTCACTTTTATAATGATAGAGGAAGCCAGTATAAACTTTTTCAGTTTTCACGATTTTACCTCCTTGAGAAGAGGAGATATACACGTTAGGGGTTTGTATGCTCTCTATGTTAATTCATATTAGGCTAGTAATAAAAAGTAAAGAGCGATCATGCTGATGAAAAATTGGTAAAATCAATAAATAGTTTAAGAAAATATTCTTCTAATAATATACTATTATAGGAATAGATATGGGATTATACCAGCAGAGACACCGAGAGTTTAAACTAAAGGGTACAGAGAAAACAAGATGTAATGAAAGAAGGTTTTCAGGCTTCTTGGATTCTATGGGATGGGAACATAGAGCTATTCAGTTGGAAGCAGGCTTTATCCTTTAAGAAAAGGGAAGAATGACCCAGAAGGGTATCAGAGACCTTTAGGGCTCCCACTCCCACCACGGGCCCAGGAGGCAAGGATGGATCCTCCTCAGTTTCAAAGGGTGGAGCCTCTTGGCTTTTAGAGGACAAGGATACCCCTGCCAAGAGCCTTGGCGCCAAGGCTGCAGCACAGTGCTGCAGCATCAGGGCCACCTTGCCAAGCTAACGTGGCAGGGCCGCACCACAGAGCTATGGGGTGACGCTGCCACCTCAGGGGACCTGGAGGTAGGGCACTGAGCCAAGGAGGGTTATTCTCAAATCTTTAAGTTCTGATGGGATTAGCCTTCCTTGGGACCCATCACCCCTTTCTTCCTTTACTTTTCTTCCTTTTGAAATGGGGATATCTATTCTATGCCTATACCACTGTGGTATTTTGGAATCACATAATTTGCCTGGTTTCACAGGCTCACAACTAGAGAGGAATTTTGCCTCGGGTTAACTTGACCCCAAATCTCACCCATATCTGATTTAGATGATATTCAGATGAGACTTTAGACTTTAGTGTCGATTCTGGAATGAATTAAGCCTTTTGGGATTGCTGGGATGGAATAAATGTACTTCGCATGCAATAAGGACATGATTTAGGGGGCTAGAGGCAGAATGCTACAAATGTTCCTCCAAAAGTTGTACGTTGAAGCCCTAAACCCCAATGTGATTATACTTAGAGAGAGCAACTTTTGGATGTAACTAAAGTTAAATGAGAAGAAATGGTCATCTATAGGCCAAGAAGAAAGCTCTCACCAGAAGCCAACCATGCTGGCACTCAGATCTTAGACTTCCCAGTCTCCAAAACTGTGAGATTATAAACTTTCTGTTGTTAAAGTCACTCAGTCTGTGTTAGTTGTTTATGGAAGCCTGAGCAGACTAAGACACTCCCCAAAGTCAAAAGGAAGAATAACTTCCAGGTTTGTTCTGGTCAGGGCCCTGGCTACATTTCTTTCTGTTTTCTGACCCATACACTCTGTTGTGCATCAGCTTTATTCTCAGGCTTGTTTTTCTCTTAGATACAAAAACGAATGCCGCAGTTCCAGACTTCTATCACATACCATTATACATGCCCACTCTTCGCCAATCACTTGGCGAATTGAAGGGTATGCACTTACTGGCTTTAGCCCACCCATGAAGCTGGTGAGGGATAAATTCCTCCCAAACTGAAACCTCACTGCATAGCCACATGGAAGGAGTTAACTGAAGGCTGGGAAAGAATCCATAAAATCTACTTCTGATATCATTTATGTAAAATTCATAGAAAAACACCTAAACGAACCCCCCCAAAACCGGTAACAGATTTACAAATCTAAAGAGCACATTTGATAACTCTTCAATCCTTTCTTGAAGTATTTTACAGAAAATAGAGTGCTCTAAAGCCTCCTTGGCAAAGTATTAAAAAGGCAAGCAACATATAGTAAGGAAGACCTTCCTGGTTAACTACTCCTGTTACAAATCATGTACCTGGACAAAACCTTAATCTCACAAACTTGCACCAAAAATTATAAAGGTCAATGTATACAGTGTTCTTTTCTACACTCAACTTTTACTTAAAGCATACCTTTTGAAACCATGTAGTCAGGATAAAAGTTTCAATTACAAAATTCCCCTAATATTTTTAAAGTAGTAAATGCTCTTCCTAAAAAGCTTTCCTAAAGCACTAATGCATAACACACATACAGAAATCATAAGTATACAGCTCAATGAATTATCGCAAAGAAAATATACCCATGTAACCACCACCCCAGTAAAGAAATAGTACTTTGCCCATCCCCTCTTCATCAGAGGTCACTAGCATAATGATTTTTAACACCATAGTGTTATCTCTGAACTTTATACAAATGGAATCCTAAAATATTCATTCTTTTGTTTCTAGCTTCTTTTGTTCAAAACTATGTTAGTGAATGCCATCCATATTGTTCTTTTAGGATTAGTTTGTTCTTTTCATTGCCCCATATTCTATTATTTTTAGGTATTTGGGTTATTCCAAGGTTTTGGTTATTTAAAACACACTGTTATAAATATGTTTAACATGACCTTTGATGGAATGGAATTGTTGGATCACAGAGTATGGGTAAGCTCAACTTTAGAATACAGTCAAATTGTTTTCAAAGTTGTTGCACCAACTTCTAGACCACCAGAAGTGTCTAGAGTTCCACATCCACTCCAACATTTGATATCACCTATCTTGTTCTTTTTAGTCACTATAATGGGTGAATAGTAAATAGTATTATATTGTGGTTTTAATTTGCATTCCCTGATAAAAATTAAATGGAGCACATTTTTATATTTTGTTAGCCACTTATCCTTTTTTGTAAAGTGCTTATTCAAGTCTCTTGCCATTTTGGGGGCGGGGAGTTGAGTTTTAAGACTGCTTTTTACTGATTTATATGAGTTATATATTGTGACTATAAGGCCTTTATCTTTTATATAGGTTGTGAATATTTTATACTACTGCATGGCTTGACTTTTCACAATGTTAATGACATCTTCTGACGACAAAAATTGTTAGTTTTACTGTAGTCTAATTTTATTGAAGTGCTTTGTGTGTCTGTTTAAGAAATTTTCCCAGTTCTAAAGATGTGAAGAAGAATTCCCATATTACCTTCTAGATGATACTTCATGTTTTTCCTTTTCTCCTGGTATTGATTTTTATGATTAGTATGAGGTAGGAGTCAAATGTTACTTTTCTCCATATGGATGGTTAACAGATCCATCACCCGATAAAGTTTTTCTTAAAGCTATAAATAAATATTGACAGACAGTCCTTGACTTGCTAACCAAGCTGAAGAATGGTGACTTCCATCACAGCCCTTTCTGCTGTATCAAATTTACAGAGGGACTGAGGTCTTATTTGTATCTTATAGAAAATGTCGATATTCTCTATAGAGATATTTTACTTTAGACATCTGTAGGCTGTGCTTACAATCTACCCAAAGCTTTTTCAGTGTTATTTGAGTCTGCCATGTGGGTTCAGTCTGGGGCCTGGGCAGAGTTCTAACCATTAGCCACTTCTCAAATTCTTTGGTATGCTAATTAGGATAAGAACCTCACATGGAAGATCCCAGGAGTTCAACTTTATGGGATGGCTTTTCTCTCTCTGTTATTTCCCAGACTTTTTCTGGTTCTCTGGGCTTCACTTTTCCACCCTCTGGCCAGAAACTACCCGCTTCTGTGATTGTGCCACATTCTGCATTGGGAGGACAGAGAAGAGGGAAAAGCAATGGATTTGTATTGACCCTCTTGTACCCATAGTTCCGCCTTATGTAGAAGATTCCCAACCCTTGGAGATTTGGCTCTAGCAGCTTCCTGGCCATTTTTGCTGCAGCCAATGTTCCTGCTTCAAGACTGTCTGGAATTGGGGGTGAGTAAATATTTTAAAAGAGAGGAAAAATTGGGGGGTGGATCTCCCCTACTCTCTGAGCTTTAAGGGCTTCCTTTTCCACAGCACAAGTCAGAACTAGAGTATTTTTCCAGGATGTTTTCTTCATTGAGGCTCAAGGCAGGGGATACTGGAGGAAAAAACGGTTAACTTCCAAATATTTCAGGGTGCTCTGAATTCTGGTGTTCTTCCCTGATCTGCCTAATGATACTTACTTTTCACAATTACCAAATAGCTGCCCATGCATATATCATCCAGGTTTTATAGTTGAGACCCATGGGACATAAAGAGAGATGTATGTTTATGTAGTGTTTCCTGGAACTGGAAGCCTGACGGTGAATGGATTTTTGACAGAGCTGCAAAGGCATTTCAAAAGAGAAAGACCAGTCTTTTCCAAAGGCTGTAAAAACTGGATATCCATATGCAAAATAATGAACCTTGACCTACACCTCAATCATAAACAATAACTAAAATGGATCACAGACTCATAAACAAAAGATATCTGAAATGGATCATAGACTTAAATGTACAATGTAAAAGTATAAAACTCTTAGAAGGAAATCTATGTGACCTTGAATAAGCAAAGAGTTCTTATATGACACCAAAAGCATAACTTACAAAAGAAAAAAAAATACATTGGATTTTATCAAAATTAAAACATTTTTTTCTCCACAAAAGACACTGTTAAAAGAATAAAAATACAAGTCAAAGACTGGGAGAAAATTATATCAAATCACACTTCTGGCAGAAGATTTACATCCAGATATATAAAGAATATTCAAACCCAAGAATAAGAAAACAAACAATAAAAAATAGGCAAAAAATTTGCAAAGACACTTAACCAAAGAAGATAAAAGTATGGCTAATAAGCACATGAAAAGATATTCAATGTCATTAGTCATTAGAGGAATGCAGATTAAAATCATGATAAGATACCACCACACACCTATTTGAACGGCTATAATAAAAAATACTAACAAGACCAAGCACTGAGGATGTGGAACAGCTGAAACCCTCATACTTTGCTGGTGGCAAGGCAAAATGATACAGTCACTCTGAAAAATAGTGGCAGTTATTATAAAGATAAACATACATTTGCTATATGATTCAGCAATCCCACTTCCAGATATTTATCCTAAAGTGAAAACTTATGTCTGCACAAAACCTATACAAGTATGTATCTTGTCCACGGCAGCATTATTCATAGCTGCTGAAAAGTATAACAATTAATATCTATCAAAGGGTGGATGGATAAACAAACTGGAGTATATTCATACAATGGAATACCACTTAACAACAAAAATGAAATGGACTATTGATGGAAAAAACCAACTTGGATAAATCTCAAATGCAGCATGCTAAGGGAAAGAAACCAGTCTCCGGAGGTTACATACTGTAAGAGTCCACGTATATGACATTCTGGGAAAGGCAAAACTATAGAGACAGGGTGCCAATCAGTGGCTGCCAGGGCTTATGGCTGAGGAAAAAGCCTCATTGTAAAGGAAGCCCTATGAAAGATTCTTTGAGATTCTGGAACTGGTCTATATCCTGATAGAGCTGATGATTACAAGAAACTATACAGAGGAGCTTCAAGATGGCTGAAGAGTAAGACACAGAGGTCACCTTCCTCCCCACAAATACATCAGAAATACATCTACATGTGGAACAACTCCTACAGAACACCTACTGAAGGCTGGCAGAAGACCTCAGACCTCCCAAAAGGCAAAAAACTCCCCACGTACCTGGGTAGGGCAAAAGAAAAAAGAAATAACAGAGACAAAGAATAGGGACAGGACCTGCACCAGTGGGAGGGAGCCGTGAAGGAGGAAAGGTCTCCACACACTAGGAAGCCCCTTCGCGGGCGGAGACTGCGGGTGGCAGAGGGGGGAAGCTTCGGAGCCACGGAGGAGAGCTCAGCCACAGGGGTGTGGAGGGCAAAGCGGAGAGATTCCCGCACTTCCCGCACGGAGGCTCGGCGCCGAGCAGCACTCACCAGCCCGAGAGGCTTGTCTGCTCCCCCGCCGGGGTGGGCGGGGCTGGGAGCTGAGGCTCGGGCTTCGGTCGGATCGCAGGGAGAGGGCTGGGGTTGGCGGCGTGAAGACGGCCTGAAGGGGTTAGTGCGCCACAGCTAGCCAGGAGGGAGTCCGGGAAAAGGTCTGCAGCTGCCGAAGAGGCAAGAGACTTTTTCTTGCCTCTTTGTTTCCGGGTGCGCGAGGAGAGGGGATGCAGAGCGCCGCTTAAAGGAGCCCCACAGACGGGCGCGAGCCGTGGTTATCAGCGCGGACCCCAGAGACGGGCAGGAGACGCTAAGGCTGCTGCTGCCACCACCAAGAAGCCTGTGTGCGAGCACAGGTCACTCTCCACACCGCCCCTCCCGGGAGCCCGTGCAGCCCTCCACTGCCAGGGTCCCGTGATCCAGGGACAACTTCCCCGGGAGAACGCACGGTGCGCCTCAGGCTGCTGCAACGTCACGCAGGCCGCTGCCGCCACAGGCTCGCCCCGCCTCCTCCGTACCCCTCCCTCCCCGTGGCCTGAGTGAGCCAGAGCCCCCGAAGCAGCTGCTCCTTTAACCCCGTCCTGTCTGGGCGGGGAACGGACGCCCTCAGGCGACCTACATGCAGAGGCGGGTCCAAATCCAAAGCTGAACACCGGGAGCTGTGCGAACAAAGAAGAGAAAGGGAAATCTCTCCCAGCAGCCTCAGGAGCAGCGGATTAAAGCTCCACAATCAACTTGATGTGCCTGCATCTGTGGAATACCTGAATAGACAAGGAATCATCCCAAATTGAGGAGGTGGACTTTGGGAGCAACAATATATATATATATATATTTTTTCCCTTTTTCTCTTTTTGTCAGTGTGTATGTGTATGCTTCTGTGTGTGATTTTGTCTGTCTAGCTTTGCTTTTACCATTTGTCCTAGGGTTCTGTCTGTCCTTTTTTTTTTTATTACTTAAAAATTTTTTTCTTAATAATTTTTTATTTTTTATTTTAATGACTTTATTTTATTTTATTTTACTTTATTTTATTTTATTTTATCTTCTTCTTTCTTTCTTTTTTTTCTCCCTTTTATTCTGAGCCGTGTGGAGGACAGGCTTTTGGTGCTCCAGCCAGGCATCAGTGCTGTGCCTCTGAGGTGGGAGAGCCAAGTTCAGGACACTGGTCCACAAGAGACCTCCCAGCTCCACATAACATCAAACAGTGAAAATCTCCCAGAGATCTCCATCTCAACGCCAAGACCCAGCTCCACTCAACGACCAGCAAGCTACAGTGCAGGACACCCTATGCCAAACAATTGGCAAGACAGGAACACAACCCCACCCATTAGCAGAGAGGCTGCCTAATATCATAATAAGGTCACAGACACCCCAAAACACACCAACAGACGTGGACCTGCCCACCAGAAAGACAAGATCCAGCCTCATCCACCACAACACAGGCACTAGTCCCCTCCACCAGGAAGCCTACACAACCCACTGAACCAACCTTAGCCACTGGGGACAGACACCAAAAACAATGGAAACTACAAACCTGCAGCCTGCGTAAAGCAGACCCCAAACACAGTAAGTTAAGCAAAATGAGAAGACAGAGAAACACACAGCAGATGAAGGAGCAAGGCAAAAGCCCACCAGACCTAACAAATGAAGGGAAATAGGCAGTCTACCTGAAAAATAATTAAGAATAATGATAGTAAAGATGATCCAAAATCTTGGAAATAGAATGGAGAAAATACAAAAAACGTTTAACAAGGACCTAGAAGAACTAAAGAGCAAACAAACAAAGGTGAACAAAACAATAAATGAAATTTAGAACTCCATAGAAGGGATCAATAGCAGAATAACTGAGGCAGAAGAACAGATAAGTGACCTGGAAGATAAAATAGTGGAAATAACTACTGCAGAGCAGAATAAAGAAAAAAGAATGAAAAGAATTGAGGACAGTCTCAGAGACCTCTGGGACAACATTAAACGTACCAACATTCGAATTATAGGGGTCCCAGAAGAAGAAGAGAAAAAGAAAGGGACTGAGAAAATATTTGAAGAGATTATAGTTGAAAACTTCCCTAATATGGGAAAGGAAAGAGTCAATCAAGTCCAGGAAGCACAGAGAGTCCCATACAGGATAAATCCAAGGAGAAACACGCCAACACACATATTAATCAAACTATCAAAAATTAAATACAAAGAAAAAATATTAAAAGCAGCAAGGGAAAAACAACAAGTAACACATAAGGGAATCCCCATAAGGTTAACAATTGATCTTTCAGCAGAAACTGCAAGCCAGAAGGGAGTGGCAGGACATATTTAAAGTGATGAAAAGAAGAACCTACAACCAAGATTACTCTACCCAGCAAGGATCTCATTCAGATTTGATGGAGAAATTAAAAGCTTTACAGACAAGCAAAAGCTAAGAGAATTCAGCACTACCAAACCAGATTTAAAACAAATGCTAAAGGAACTTCTCTAGAAGTTTCCTTCTCTAGGAAACACAAGAGAAGGAAAAGACCTACAATAATAAACCCAAAACAATTAAGAAAATGGTAACAGGAACATACATATTGATAATTACCTTAAATGTAAACGGATTAAATGCTCTAACCAAAAGACATAGACTGGCTGAATGGATACAAAAACAAGACCCGTATATATGCTGTCTACAAGAGACCCACTTCAGACCTAGGGACACATACAGACTGAAAGTGAGGGGATGGAAAAAGATATTCCATGCAAATGGAAATCAAAAGAAAGCTGGAGTAGCAATTCTCATATCAGACAAAATGGACTTTAAAACAAAGACTATTACAAGAGACAAAGAAGGACACTACATAATGATCAAGGGATCAATCCAAGAAGAAGATATAACAATTGTAAATATTTATGCACCCAACATAGGAGCACCTCAATACATAAGGCAAATACTAACAGCCATAAAAGGGGAAATCGACAGTAACACAATCATAGTAGGGGACTTTAACACCCCACTTTCACCAATGGACAGATCATCCAAAATGAAAATAAATAAGGAAACACAAGCTTTAAATGATACATTAAACAAGATGGACTTAATTGATATTTATAGGACATTCCATCCAAAAACAACAGAATACACTTTCTTCTCAAGTGCTCATGGAACATTCTCCAGGATAGATCATATCTTGGGTCACAGATCAAGCCTTGGTAAATTTAAGAAATTTGAAATTGTACCAAGTATCTTTTCCGACCACAATGCTATGAGACTAGATATCAATTACAGGAAAAAATCTGTAAGAAATAGAAACACATGGAGGCTATACAACACACTACTTAATAACCAAGAGATCACTGAAGAAATCTAAGAGGAAATCAAAAAGTACCTAGAAACAAATGACAATGAAAACACAACAACACAAAACCTATGGGATGCAGCAACAGCAGTTGTAAGAGGGAAGTTTATAGCTATACAAGCCTACCTTAAGAAACATCTCAAATAAACAACCTAACCTTACACCTAAAGCAATTAGAGAAAGAAGAACAAAAAAACCCCAAAGTTAGCAGAAGGAAAGAAATCATAAAGATCAGATCAGAAATAAATGAAATAAATGAAGGAAATGATAGCAAAGATCAATAAAACTAAAAGCTGGTTCTTTGAGAAGATAAACAAAATTGATACACCATTAGACAGACTTATCAAGAAAAAAAGGGAGAAGACTGAAATCAATAGGATTAGAAATGAAAAAGGGGAAGTAACAACTGACACTGCAGAAATACAAAGGATCATGAGAGACTACTACAAGCAACTATATGCCAATAAAATGGACAACCTGGAAGAAATGGACAAACTCTTAGAAATGCACAACCTTCCGAGACTGAACAAGGAAGAAATAGAAAATATGAACAGACCAATCACAAGCACTGAAATTGAAACTGTGATTAAAAATCTTCCAACAAACAAAAGCCCAGGACCAGATGGCTTCACAGGTGAATTCTATCAAACATTTAGAGAAGAGCTAACACCTATCCTTCTCAAACTCCTCCAAAATATAGCAGACGGAGGAACACTCCCAAACTCATTCTAAGAGGCCACCATCACTCTGATACCAAAACCAGACAAAGATGTCACAAAGAAAGAAAACTACAGGCCAATATCACTGATGAACATAGATGCAAAAATCCTCAACAAAATACTAGCAAACAGAATCCAACAGCACATTAAAAGGATCATACACCATGATCAAGTGGGGTTTATCCCAGGAATGCAAGGATTCTTCAATATTCGCAAATCAATCAATGTGATACACCATATTAACAAACTGAAGGAGAAAAACCATATGATCATCTCAATAGATGCAGAGAAAGTTTTCGACAAAATTCAACACCCATTTATGATAAAAACCCTCCAGAAAGTAGGCATAGAGGGAACTTACCTCAATATAATAAAGGCCATATATGACAAACCCACAGCCAACATCGTCCTCAATGGTGAAAAACTGAAACCGTTTCCACTAAGATCAGGAACAAGACAAGGTTGCCCACTCTCACCACCATTATTCAACATAGTTTTGGAAGTTTTAGCCACAGCAATCAGAGAAGAAAAAGAAATAAAAGAAATCCAAATTGGAAAAGAAGAAGTAAAGCTGTCACTGTTTGCAGATGACATGATACTATACATAGAGAATCCTAAAGATACCATCAGAAAACTACTAGAGCTAATCAATGAATTTGGTAAAGTAGCAGGATACAAAATTAATGCACAGAAATCTCTTGCATTCCTATACACTAATGATGAAAAAATCTGAAAGTGAAATTAAGAAAACACTCCCATTTACCACTGCAACAAAAAGAATAAAATATCTAGGAATAAACCTACCTAAGGAGACAAAAGACCTGTATGCAGAAAATTATAAGACACTGATGAAAGAAATTAAAGATGATACAAGTAGATGGAGAGATATACCATGTTCTTAGATTGGAAGAATCAACATTGTGAAAATGATTCTACTACCCAAAGCAATCTACAGATTCAATGCAATCCCTATCAAACTACCACTGGCATTTTTCACAGAACTAGAACAAAATATTTCACAATTTGTACGGAAACACAAAAGACCCTGAATAGTCAAAGCAATCTTGAGAAAGAAACACGGAGCTGGAGGAATCAGGCTCCCTGGCTTCAGACTATATTACAAAGCTACAGTAATCAAGACAGTATGGTACTGGCACAAAAACAGAAATATAGATCAATGGAACAGGATAGAAAGCCCAGAGATAAACCCACGCACATATGGTCACCTTATCTTTGATAAAGGAGGCAAGAATATACAGTGGAGAAAAGACAGCCTTTTCAATAAGTGGTGCTGGGGAAACTGGACAGCTACATGTAAAAGAATGAAATTAGAACACTCCCTAACACCATACACAAAAATAAACTCAAAATGGATTAAAGACCTAAATGTAAGGCCAGATACCATCAAACTCTTAGAGGAAAACATAGGCAGAACACTCTATGACATAAATCACAGCAAGATCCTTTTTGACCCACCTCCTAGAGAAATGGAAATAAAAAGAAAAATAAACAAATGGGACCTAATGAAACTTAAAACCTTTTGCACAGCAAAGGAAAACATAAACAAGACGAAAAGACAACCCTCAGAATGGGAGAAAATATTTGCAAATGAAGCAACTGACAAAGGATTAATCTCCAAAACATACAAGCAACTCATGCAGCTCAATATCAAAATAACAAACAACCCAATCCTAAAATAGGCAGAAAACCTAAATAGACATTTCTCCAAAGAAGATATACAGATTGCCAACAAACACATGAAAGAATGCTCAACATCATTAATCATTAGAGAAATGCAAATCAAAACTACAATGAGATATCACCTCACACCAGTCAGAATGGCCATCATCAGAAAATCTACAAACAATAAATGCTGGAGAGGGTGTGGAGAAAAGGGAACCCTCTTGCACTATTGGTGGGAATGTAAATTGATACAGCCACTATGGAGAACAGTATGGAGGTTCCTTAAAAAACTAGAAATAGAACTACCATATGACCCAGCAACCCAACTACTGGGCATATACCCTGAGAAAAGCATAATTCAAAAAGAGTCATGTACCAAAATGTTCATTGCAGCTCTATTTACAATAGCCAGGACATGGAAGCAACCTAAGTGTCCATCAACAGAGGAATGGATAAAGAAGATGTGGTACATATATACAATGGAATATTACTTAGCCATAAAAAGAATGAAATAATGCCATTTGCAGCAACATGGATGGACCTAGAGATTATCACACTAAGTGAAGTAAATCAGAGAAAGACAAATATCATATGATATCATTTATATGTGGAATCTAAAAAAAGGTACAAATGAACTAATTTACAAAGCATAAAGAGTCACAGATGTAGAAACCAAACTTACGGTTACTGGGGAGGAAGGGGGAGAGGGATAAACTAGGAGGTTGGGATTGACATATACACATTACTATATATAAAATAGATAACTAATAAGGACCTATTGTATAGCACAGGGAACTCTATTCAATACTCTGTAATGACCTATATGGGAAAAGAATCTAAAAAAGAGTGGATATACGTATATGTATAACTGATTTACTTTGCTGTACAGCAGAAACTAACCCAGCATTATAAATCAACTATACTCCAATAAAAATTAAAAAAAAAAGAAACTATACATATTTTAGAATTCATATGGCTGTATCCCCCCAAATGGAATTTTACTGCACATAAATTTTAAAACACTTTACAAAGGAATGAAAGAGAAAACAAAACCAAACAAGAAATAAACCAAATACCTCCGAAGAAAAAGCGACTGCAATATAATAAATTTGTGGAGAATAATATGAGAGGAGGCAGATAATTAGGCCTGGTTTCAGAGGAACTTGTAAGTCTAGTCTGAATTATATTATAAATGTGAAAGGAAGCTTTTAAACAATGGATTCTCATAACTCAGTTTATGTTAAAAAATCACTTTGGTTGTTTTGAATACAATAGATTGATAGGCAGAAGGAAGAATCAGGGTTCATGTAGCGGATCAAGGAAAGAGAAACATATTTAGTTAATTCCCAGGTATTGAAGTTAGGTTAATAGTGGTAACCGTAACTGAGCTAGAGAATACTGGAAAAAAGAGCTGTTTGCCAAGATAGCAAGTTTAATTTAGGACATGTTGATTTTGAAGTATTAGGCAATATTTTAGTGAAAGAACTAAGTTTCAGTCTACAGTGTTCCAAACCTCAGCACTGAAAACTAGACATGGAGCACTGGTTTAGCTAAGTTGCAATAAACTTTGGGCAATTACTATTTTACTCGAGCTATATTTGATATTTTGGTTTAAAAGAAGAGTTGGGATCTAAATATCTGTTTTCTTCTATAGCAAAGCCAGGGAGAGAATTCCTGAAGAAACCTCCAGTATAATAAGATGTAATTTATGGTTTCTACTTAGAGAAATCTGTATCTTAAGGCCTCATTTCTATTAACATATTCATTATCATAATCTCACTTTTGAAAAGGAGGACTTCTATTTTTCATTCTTCCCAGAGTTCTTCGTTCTTGTACCATTTAAAAAAAAAAATTTTATACCACATACTCCTTCTGGGATATGCCACTTTGATGTAGACATTCTGTTACTAATGATTTCGGTTTACTTCTCTCCCTGTAGGGAGTTACATCCTTCCTTTTTCTCTTTTGAAATATCTTCATGGACAACATCATTGTTTCATTTCCCAAAATCTTGATCACAGTGTTTATTTTGCATTATTCTTCCCACTCACATGCTCACTTCTATAGGGTCATCTTTGATTATTCTTGTTTTTTAATTGCTTAACTCCTAATTTTTCTCGCTTTTTCTATTCTTTAAATTCCTCTAATTAATTAAAATCCTTTCTGGATCCTCCAAGATAGCATCATCATCTCTTTTGGCACTTTATATGCACTAAGATGGCTATAATAAAAAAGAGATAAAAAGAAGTGTTACTGAGAATATGGAGAAATTGGAACCCTCATACATTCCTGGTGAGAATGTAAAATGGTGCATCTTCTTTGGAAAATAGTTTGCCAGTTTCTCACAATGTTAAATCTAGAGTTACTATATGACCCATCAATGCCACTCCTAGGTATATACTCTAGAGAAATAAAAACGTATCACCACACAAAAACATGGACACAAATGTTCATAGTGGCATAATTGATATGAGCCAAAAAGAGGAAAAAACCCAAATGCCCATTACTGAAAAAGGAGAAATAAAATGTGTCATATCCATACAACGGAATGGTATTTAGCAATAAAAAGCAATGATATACTGATACATACAACATCATGGATAAACCCTGTAAACACTGTGATAAGTGATAGAAGCTTGTCACAAAAGAACAAATACTGTATGACTTTAATTAGTATATGAAAATGTTCAGAATAGGAAAATCTATATACAGGAACTAGATTAGTGATTGTCTAAAACTTAGGGTGTGGGAGAGGGATGGGAAGTGACTGCAAATGGGTACACAGTTTCTTTTTGGGGTGATGAAAATGTTCTAAAATTGACTGTGATAATGGCTGCAGAGCCACTGAATTGTGCACTTTAAACGGGTGAATTGCACTGTATATGAATTATATCTCAATAAGGCTATTTTAAAAAATAAAATTAGAAATTAGAAAATGAATTTAAAATTAGACAATTGTATGTAAAATTGAAAGTTTCAAATTTTCTAGTGTTCTTATATGATTCAGGAGTAAAAAAAGACACCGATTAACATTATTACTGGTTAGGAAAAATATACATGTTAAAATTTAAGGACATTCATTAAAGAAAAAATATGAAATGTATATTCCTAAACTGCTAAAAGGAAAAACAACTAAAGAATATTAAAAGGGCATTCAATTTAACAGAAAGCAGGGGAGAAGAAAAAAATATTGCTCGAGAAAGCATTTTAAAAAGTGAAAAGGTGGAGAAAAAAATTAAAATACAACAATAATTGCAATAAATAGAAATTCACTAACTCTGTTTCTTTAAAAGTCAGAGATTTTCAGATTAGTACAACAGGATAAACAATGTCCAGATATTTGTGGTGTACATGAAACACATTTAAAATCTAGTAAAATAAAAAATATTGAAAGTAATGAAAATAGATTTACCATGGAAATTCTATATGATACTATATCTAAGTTTATATAAGACGAGTTATAAATTAAGACAAAAATTTCAATAAAGACATAGAGAATTCAAAATGGTTAAAACAACAATTCAACTCCACTCTTAATAATGGATAGAAACACCAGACAAACGTAAGTAAGGAAACAGAGGATTCGAACAACACAATAAACCAACTACATTCAAAGGACATATGTAAAACACTATTCCCAACAACAGGATACACATTCTTCTCAATTGCACATGAGATATTGTCCAGGATATACCATATTTTAGGTCACAAATTTTCTCAATAAATTTTAAAAAATATATCATGAAAAGTATCTCCTTTAACTACAGCAGAACAAAGTCAGAAATCAATAACAGAAGAAAACCTGGAAAACTCACAAATTTGGGGAAATGAAACAACATACTCTTGAACAACCAACAGCTCATAGAAGAAATCACAAGGGAAATTAGAAAGTACTTAGCGACAAATGAAAATGAAAACAGAACATAATAAAACTGATGGGATGCAGTAAAAGCAGTGCTAAGGAGGAAATGTTTAACTATAAATGTTTACATTGAAAAACAAGAAAGATCTCAAATCAACAACCTAACTTTAAACTTAAGGAACTAGAAAAAGAACTAAACCCAAAGTTAGCAGAAAGAAGGAAATATTGTAATAAAGATTAAAACAGATAAATGAAATAGAAAATAGTAAAATAATAGAGAAAAATCAACAAAACCAACGGTTGGTTCTTCAAACCAATCAACAAAATTGGCAAACCTTTGGCTAGATTTACTAAGGAAAAGAAAGAGAGAAGATTCAACTTACTAAAAATAAATAAAAATAAATATAGTATAGATATTACTACTGATCCTATGATAATAAAAGGGATTTATTAGAGCGTACTATGAACAACTGTACACAAATTGTATAACCTAGATGAAATGGACAAATTCCTAGAAACACAAAACCTACCAAGACCGAATCATGAAAACATAGAAGGACTGAATAGAACTATGACTAGTAAGGAGATTGAATCAGTAATCAAAAATCTCCTGACAAAGAAAAGCCTGGGACCTGATGGCTTCACTGATTAATTCCACTAAACATTTCAAGAAGAACTAATACCAGTCCTTCTCAAATTGTTCCAAACATTAAAGAGTAGAAAACAATCCCTAAGTCATCCTATGTGGCCAGCATTATCCTGATACCAAAGTCAGACAAAGACACAAGAAAAGAAAAGTACTAATATCCTTTATGAACAATGATGCAGAAAAGGGGAAATTATTATTAAAAAAATTATATACTATGACCAAGTAGGATTTATTCCTGGAATGCAAGGATGGTCTAACATATGGAAATGTAACACTCCATATTAACAAAAAGAAGGGGAAAAACTCACATGATTACTTCCATATCCATATGAATTTTAGTACCTCAAGGGACCTCAAGTAGCCCAAAACATCTTGAAAAAGAGCAAAGATGGAGGACCCACACTTCTTGATTTCAAAATTTACTACAAAGCTACAGTAATCGAGACAGTGTGATACTGGCATAAAAATGGACAAAAGACTTAGACATTTCTACAAAGAAGATATATGAATGGCAAATAAGCACGTGAAAAAGTGCTTATCAGCACTAATCGTTAAAGAAATGCACATCAAAACCACAATGAGATACAAAGTTGCACCCTCTGGGATGGTTACAATCAAAAAAAAAAAAAAAGAATGGATAAAGAAAAGAAAGAAAGAAAAAGAAAATTACAAGTGTTGGTGAGAATATGGAAAAACTGGAATCCTTGTGCACTGCTGGTGAGAATGCAAAAGGTACAACTGCTATGGAAAACAGTATGGAGGTTCTTCAAAAAATTAAAAATAGAATTACCATATGACCTAGGAATTTCTCTTCTGGGAATATATCCAAAAGAAGTGAAAGTAAAATCTTGAATACATATTTGTACACTCATGTTCATAGAAGCATTACTTACAATAGCTAAAACATGGAAGCAACTCAAGTGTCCATAAACAGATGAATGGATAAACAAACTGTGGTATATACATACAATGGAATATTACTCAGCCTTAAAAGTAGAGAAATTCTGACATATATCACAACATGGATGAGCTTTGAGAACATCATGCTAAGTGAAATAAGCCAGTCACAAAAGGACAAACATTATGATATCACTTATATAAGATACCTAGAGTAGTAAAGATCATGCAGACAGAAAGAGGAATGGTGGTTGTCAGTGGCTGGGGAAGAGGAGATAGGGAGTTACTGTTTAATGTGTATAGAGTTGCAGTTCTGCAAGATAAAAAGAGTTCTGGAGATGGATAGTGTAAATAGCTGCACAATAATGTAAATGTACTTAACATCACTGAATTGTTCACTTAAAAATGGTTAAGATGGCAAATTTTATATTATTTGTATTTTACTACAATAAACAAATTGAAGGGAAAACCACAACAACTCATAAGAAAAATTGAAAATTCTAACTTGTTTGCACTTAAAAACATAATATTAAAGTGGATAAATATTAAGGCAATCTATCACTGTATTCACACTGAGGCCACACTTCCTGAGAGCTGTTCTCAGTCAATGACTGAGCATGGCGGTGACAGTAAGGAAGGCCTGATCCTGAGAAATGCATAACTCCTCTTTTAGGATACAGAGTTTGGCTCAAGGACTCGCCACTGGTCTTGTCAAACTTTCAGGCTCTTTCATTCAACTTTCCTTTCTTCCTGCTCTACTTCACGAAGGTCAGATTGGCACTGTGGTCTAAAAGATCTCTCACATTATCCCTTGCTCTTTCCGTCACAGGAGTTCCCCCTAATCCGTTTACTGCATGGCCAACGCCATTTTGGTCTACTTCTCTGAGGACTTGTGGTCTGAGCAATCAGGAGGTAAAATGGGGATTTGAAACTGGCTCACTCACTACTTGGCAGGCTAAAAAGAAACCATCCATGTTGCTAGATGAAAGACAGAGAGTCCCTGGAAGAAGGCTTCAATTGCTAAATATTTCACCAGTGGTGACCTGGGGAAAATGCTTTCAAAAGAGAGTGGAGTTGGCTGACTACTGCTATGTTTGTATTGACCCTACAGAGGGATAATGAGAGACTGAAGGCCACTAATAACCATTACAGGCTAAATATACGAGCTAGAGAGTCTCTTTTATAGCTTTAAATCAGGCCCTTACCTCTGACAGTGGAGGAGCCAATATGAATGAGCAGTAGACTGACGATCTAATTGTTAGAACTGCAGAGCTCCAGAGATGATGGACTGCTCAGCCAAAGCAGTCCTCTTATGCAAAGACAACGGCCACTGTTGGAAAACTGGAGCTCTTGAAATATGGGATAGGAATACCTAGAATGCACTATCTACATAGATGTTTCTGAGGATGTTGGTTCTACAACTCCCATTTCTAGTAATAGAGACAACAGGGTCGCCCCCCTAAAGGCTGCCACCACCTCCTCTCCTGATCGCTAGACTAATAACTGAATTTAATGACAGAATAATGCATCTTGGCCTGAAAAGAAAGGGAAAAGATTATATACTTGAAAAAGCTGCAAGAATTGGCTAGCATGTACTGGCAGCAGCCAGGAGATCATGTCAGGAACTGGATTTTGGTGGTATTTGATCAAGGGGGATGGAATGTAAGCCTGGATAAACAAGAATTCATGAATTTTGGTGCACAGTCTCAGGACCAGGTGATATAATACCCTATGGAGGACTCCAGGGGATGGGGCAAAACTTGATGAGGAAGTGATTCTTATAAGCCTGGAAAAAAGCACTGGCCAAGGCAAGGTGAAATGGAAATGCCTGAGTTGCCCTAGAAGATGGAAGAGAAAAGAATAAAAAAGCTGACAGGAGGGAATGTACCGGAATGGATATATTATGTAAGGCCGGTAGATTACTTTCTATGGGACGTACCAGTCACCAAGGCCATGAGAAATTTGCTGGTGAAAGGGGCACCAGCTTCACTAAGAAGTTCACTGGTGGCTTTCTTCTGCAGACCAGAGCTGACAACAGGAGAGGCAGTGACAAAGGGAGGCGTTAAGTGATGGGGCCCCAAAGTAAAAGAGATCAAGGGTCAGTGCTTAACTGACAGAATCCAGGGTCTACAATGAGGATAAAGTTCAACAAGACTGGAGGAGCAGCCAAGGGTGTTGGCCCACAACGAGCTGTGGGATGATTAATAATGGATGTATCTATCTCGAGAGGCAAAATAGATGGGCAGCCAACAACAGTGCTATTTAACATTTACTTTTGTTGTAAGAAGGAATGGAGGAACAAACGCTGAGCGTTGTTGCCAAGAGAAACTCATGATCCTCTGCTCAGTTCCCAGATGAGTTAATTTACAAATCCAGAACCCACTGAATAGGTGGCTGAGTCCATAGAAGAAAAGACATTTTGAAACATCTTGGAAAGTGTATAAAATGATCCCCAAAGGGACCTGTGTATGATTCCTTTACAAAGAGCCCTGTGTATATTTGGGTATATACACAGGTATGTACACAGTGTAAGAGGAGTAAGTAGATATTTTGATTACTATAAGACACAGGGTTAGAGACCACAGAGATACTCAAGGACTAAAATACCATCATGAACCCTTGTTAGACTTGAGGTATCTCCAGGGTCCAGGTAAGAAATTCTGGCTAAATTCTGGATCATAGTGGGCAACTGTGTCTATGCATCCACCCAGTGATAATTTCCCTAACTTCTCAAGTGTATAATTAGAACTTATGTACAAGGTGATTAGAGTAACCCCCTACATTGCATCCCTGACCTGTGGGGTAAGATCTATCATAGTGGGAAAGACCAAGTGGCAACCTCTGAAAATACCTGCCATCTGGTCAAGATGGTAAATCAAAAACATTATGTAATTCCAGTGGGACAGTGAAAATTAGAACCCCCATTAAAAATCTAAATGGTATAGGGGTAGTGGTCCCTGATATATCTCCATTTAATTTACCAGGCTTATTCTTTTAAAATTCAGATTCACACAGACTTACTTTTCCATTTTACATACCAGAAAAAAGTATTTATTTTTAAAATAATTCCTTTCAGTTTTCTAATCATTCACTATATTATAGTACACACTCTAACAACAACATCCTTTAATTCTAGATATGAAAGGACTGAGATTTAAAGATGCTAGGTGACCTACTTAAGATGGCACAGAAAGCTAAGATCAGAGCCAGGCTATGCCTATAAGTGATCTTCCTAGTACTGACTCAATTATGTTTACCACCAGAACTATGCCCAATATAAAAGTAAAAAACTGACACAAAGTTTATGAACTGGCCTCCATCAAACCATGGCTAAACTGAAAGGCTGACACATTCACCTATGCTACTTCAATAACTCAGAAACAGCAATAGCAGTAATAGTGGCCTGATTGAAGGATGTCCATAAATGCCGACCTGTCTAAAACTCTCTTTTAAAATTTAACAGTGGCTTTATTTAAAAAAATAATAAACTTAAAAGTATTTGTGCATGTTTTTTTCTTAACAATGAGACAATTAGAAAACTGTCTAATTTACATTTTAATACTGAGAAAAATTTAAATGATAAAAAACCCATTAAATATACTTTATCTCACACAATGCTTAGAATATTTTATATTACTTTGTCCATGATGACAACATAATAAATAGGATCATCTCTAAGACATGGTACACATTAACACTAGCTTTCTTTTACTTAATAAAAGAGTTATTGAACTTAAACATGCACACAAATTCAAAAGCTTAAAATAAAACCCTAAACATTTAAATAATTTACATATATATTCAGCTTTGTGAATTTTTACACAAAACTAAACTTTTTAGCATATTAACATCCACATTATTCTGTCAAAAACTTTTATTTTTATGCATTAAATAAGGCTCATTCAATTACAACTTCTCACACTTTTCCAAAAACATTGCAACCTAATTAATAGGCTTAATATCCCTTAATATTCAGTAGTACAAAATCAGAGAACGTTAAGTATATTTAAGATGTTTCCTCGGAACTTCCCTGGTGGTGCAGTGGTTAAGAATCCACCTGCCAATGCAGGGAACACGGGTTCGAGCCCTGGTGTGGGAAGATCCCATATGCCGCAGAGCAACTAAGCCCGTGCACCACAACTACTGAGCCTGCGCTCTAGAGCCCGAGAGCCACAACTACTGAGCCCACGTGCCACAACTACTGAAGCCCGCGCACCTAGAGCCTGTGCTCCACAACAAGAGAAACCACCGCAATGAGCAGCCCACACACCGCAGCGAAAAGTAGCCCCTGCTTGCCCCAACTAGAGAGAAAGCCCGTGCGCAGCAACGAAGACCCAACACAGCCAAAAAAATAAATGAATTAAAAAAAAAAGTTGTTTCCTCAAATTTCATTTTTAAGGGACAAATTTAAAGTATGAATAGACTTTGCACATGTTAGTGATATATATGATTTAGCATTAAATTCTGGAAATTAATACTTTTTAAGGGACAAAGACAAACATGATTGCTTTCAGAGCAAAGTGACCAACATGGCAAGGATTTTGACAACAAGAAGTGAATAAACGAACAGAGAATGTGTAAATTGGAGAAAAGAGTGTAGAAAACTAGAGGGCTGCAAATGGAGATGAGAGAGATTAGACTTGCTATGTATGGGCCCATATGGGTAAATGAGAAGAGCTATTACAGGGAGGCAGATTTCATCGCAATTATAAAGAACAATTAGTTATCTGAAGATAGAAAATGGTATCTCAAGAGATGGTGTGTTTCCTGTCATTAAAGGCATTCAGGCATAAGTTAGATCAGGGGTTGGGCAAATTATGTCCACAGGCAGAATTCAGCCTAGCAGCTGTTTTTATAATAAAGGTTTATTGGAACATAGCCACTCCCATTTGTTTTCATACTGGCTGAGGCTGCTTTAGCACCACAACAGCAGAGTTGTTTAGATGCAACAGAGACCTTATACCCCACAAATCTTGAAATATTTACTAACTGGCTCTTTACAGAAAATGTTTGCTAACTCCTGTGGATAAGGTATTAGGAATTCAAGTATTGTATGGTGTCGTTATAAGATAACCAATAATGGTTACTTTGGTGTTGAGGAAAGTGCTTGGCATATCATCTGTGTCAAGGATTTGGTTTAACAGGTTCTTCGCTGTTCAACGCAGCCCAGACAACTTGGTGAGTGAAGGTCAACATTACATGCACTGTAAAGTTGCGTGCTGTGATGTGGGGCTATGCCTGCCAGAAGGAGGCACAATTGTCTAATTTACACAAAGGCACCTAGTGGACCAGTATAAGCGGTACACATCATAATCATGTTAACAAAAATAACATTCTTTCTAATCCAGATGATCTCAGGTGCCATCACACAGATATTCTACCACTAAAATTCAGCTGCTTCTCCTTGCCCAGTGTTTCTTTATTTACATCCCATGGAAATGAAAATAGATGTTCTATGAAGAGAGCTTTTAGGTTTTGAGAAATGCTACAAACTCCGCCCTCTCTTTTAGAAAGATACACTGCAAATTAACATATTAAAAACTGTGAGGAAAAAAAAAAACTCTGAGAAGTAATGTCAGTTAAAAACAAACCAAAAGGGGCTTCCCTGGTGGCGCAGTGGTTGAGAATCTGCCTGCCAATGCAGGGGACACAGGTTCGAGCCCTGGTCTGGGAAGACCCCACATGCCGCGGAGCAACTAGGCCCGTGAGCCACAACTACTGAGCCTGCGCGTCTGGAGCCTGTGCTCCACAACAAGAGAGGCCGCGATAGTGAGAGGCCCGCGCACCGTGATGAAGAGTGGCCCCCGCTTGCCACAACTAGAGAAAGCCCTCGCACAGAAACGAAGACCCAACACAGCCATAAATAAATAAATAAATAAATTAAAAAAAAAAAAAAAAAAACCCAAAAAGCCCTATTTAACTTCAGTATACACAGCATTTTCCAAATGTATTTAATTATGGAACACTTTTTAATGAACCTACTGTTAATATCTCAAATAACTAATATTCTAGGAAATTATGCTATATCCTAAGTCATATTTAGTACTTCCAGATTATAAGCTCTGTGAAGGCAGAAAATACATACTTTTTCTCATCCCCTACAGATTTCATCACATTGCTAAGCACATATAATAATTGCCTAAGAAATCCAAGAAATAACTGAATTGATATGGATTTTAATGCTAGGAGATGGACCTAATCAATACAGTGAATGCACTGTTAATTTTATTAATTAAAACAGGCTTTAATTACTTATATGACAGGGGAACACAGGGTTATCGTCCTCTTTCCACTGAATCAATTAGCTATTAAATAGTACTACAGCAAAATAAACTTGCAAAAGTATATGTCAAGTATGTTTCTTCTGCTCTGTGGTATATATTTAAGTATATAAAACTATTCAAGACACACTGTATCATATTTAAGGGTAAAGAACTGGTAAATTACCTAACAGATTTATAGAACATACATCAGAATATAGGTTTAACAAATTCAAAGTCAGTAAAAGCAAATTACCTGAAGAAGGTGACAAAAAACTGCACAAGATCCATGATTGTATTATGTTGTGAGAATGCAATCTGAAAAATCAAAATAAAAGAAAGTTTGAAACTTACTGAATCTATGCTCTTCTTCAAAGTGGTGATGTTTCATGGCATTTATAAATACAATACTTTTAAATCATCAAGAAATTTGGATCACCATATTATAAATCATATGTGCTGGAATCAAAATTTCATTGAGAACACCTAATATAACCAACTACTGATGACCTTTGCACAGGCTATAACATTAAATGGCTTAAGAAAACTATCATATATGGAATCTAAAAAAACGGTACTGATGAACCTAGTGGCAGGGCAGGCATAAAGACGCAGACGTAGAGAACGGACTTGAGGACACGGGTGGGGGGGGCGGGGAGGGAAGCTGGGATGAAGTGAGAGAGTAGCACCGACATGTATACACTACCAAATGTAAAGTGGATGGCTAGTGGGAAGCTGTTGCATAGCACAGGGAGATCAACTCCATGCTCTGGACGACCTAGAGGGGTGGGATAAGGAGGGTGGGAGGGAGGCTCAAAAGGGAGAGGATACGGGGATATATGTATACATACAGCTGATTCACTTTGTTGTACAGCAGAAACTAACACAACATTGTAAAGCAATTATGCTCCAATAAAGATGTGAAAAAAAAAGAAAACTATTATAAAATTACTTCAGTAATGCATGCTAAGACTTTCATGTGAAATCCTATGACATATTAAATGTGTCTAACTAAAACATGCAAATGAGTTTCTTCATCTAATAATTATCACATTTTTCTATCAATACAATTGATAATTGCTTGTGTGCCAAAAAACTTAATTTCAACTGTATTAAGGAAACTGAAGGAACTAGTTTTTCTTGTATATTCTTGTCTAGGGAAGCTGCATACAACTATTTTGTTATAAACCCCTGCAAGAATAAAATACACCACCTCAGTTTATATTTTCATGTTAATGAATTTTGAGAGGAGAAATAAATCAATAAGCTAAAATTGTTCTCCACTTTTGTTAACATTATAGAGATCATACTGTAACATGTTTCTTGAAGAAGTATTATATAGTGTACTAGTCAATAATGCAGCATCTGAATAGAGAATATCTATTTAGATAGAGAAATAGAGAAAATCCAACTTTTTCACTTACTAGATGTAAATATTTTAGAAAACTATTTAACCTATTTTTGTCCCATATGTGAATGGCAATAATAAGAGCATCTACCTCATAGTGTTAGAGAAAAGACTAACTCAATTAATAGAAATAAAATTATTGCCATAATATCTGGTATATAGTATAAGTATAATACAGTAAATATTATACTTTTACATCATGTATAAAGGAGATGGTCAACATAAGTGAATTTTCCCAGACAGCTGAAGCTAAACAATTAAGTTCTTGAAATCTTCTCCTTTAATAATCTTTTATGAAAAATTTTCAAAAACATGTAATACAATTTCCACTTCCAGTGAAAATGGACTAACAAGGATGAGATTTCTCTCTTGTCTCACAGAACTAGAAAACTATATAAAATGTATGGAAAAACCATATTCAGACATTAGACAAAACGCAGAGGAGGATATAATCCATGAGTGACGGAAAAGAAAGGAAATGAGTCTCACAATTATCCCAGCTTTCAGGGCAAGGAATTGAAATGGCATTCTAAAATAAGAAATACTGTTTCTTATATAAAATAAAGAATTACAGCCAGTCCAGAAAATGGTTAAATTTTTGGTATATACATGAAAGCTTAAATATAATAACATTCATTTCCAAAAAGCTTCTAAGCATTTGAAGAATTACCGAGCATTTATACAGACACTGAGGAAAGACAATTGCTGTAGGAGATTGGTTCTAGGTGAAAATGTTTTAAAAGATTTAAGAAAAAACATCTTTTAAAATAGAGAAGATACAGATGAATTTTCTCTCCAGGTACTGTTCATGAGAGTATCTTAGAAACAGAGCTTATCAAACAATATTGTCAACAGTATCTTAAAACCATGGAAAGATGATTCTGAATACAGCAATTGAGAACTGGATAATCTTCAAAAGGATAATTATTTTGAAATCATAATCAATGAAATTGGTTTAAGATAAATTGGAATAGGAAGGTAAACTTAGACCGTGTTGAGAAATATCTAAATGAAAAAGAAGAAAAAGGACTTCAATAATTAGCAAATGTATGGAAAAGAGAAAAGAAAAAAATAAATAAATAATACATGTAACATAAAATAAATTTAAAAATAAAGGAATAAGATAAAGTATATAGAAGCAATTGCACTAAATGTGAACAGACTGAATCCTCATCAAAAGAGAGAGATTTCCATAGCACATTAAAAAGCATAATTTAGCTTTATGTTTTTTATAGAAAGCACATCTATAGCAGTGACACACTTATATCCAAAATATAAAGGATTGTGAAAAAAAAAAATTGGCTCTTAAAGACAACAACAATGAAGGCATGAAGGATAATATCAATAGCAAAGTGAAATTCAAAATCAAAACCTGGTCAAATAAAATGTATAAGGCACAAATAATGAATAAAAATAATAAACCTATATGCACCAAAAACACAGGCCAAATAAGTGAAAACACAATGTCTGGACTTATAAGGAGAATTAGATAACATAATTACAGAATAAATTTTAATATGTATATCTCTTTAATAACCTATCTGATCAAGCAGACAAAAATTAATTTATTCAGTCATTCAAATCATGAAGAAATATTCAAAGAAATATTGCTTAAGCAAGCTCTGTTCTAGGAGCTGGTGACAACCTTGTAAATAAGACAAAGTCCCTGGTCTCTTGGAGTTTGCATCCCAATAGCAGGAGGCAAAAAATAACCAGGTAGACTCATAAGTGGATTATCATAATTTTCGACAATGGTAAGTGTTCTGAAGAAAAACAAGGTGATGTGATGCAGTGGAAGGATATGTAGCTAGTTGAGATTAGGCAGTTAGGGGCAGCCTCACTGAAGACATGATATATGAGCTGGACATACAAATAATAAGAATGGTAAAGCCACACAAAGATCTGTCAGTGGAGGATTCCAGGCTTCGGGAATAGTACACTTAGGCTAGAGATGTTTGAGAAACTGAAGTCACAAGAGCTGGAGTATTGTGAGCTAGGGGCAGAGAAGTTAAAAATAAGTTCAGAGTGACAAGCGGGGGTTAATTCACCTAGGTCCTTGGCATGATAAAGAGTTTGGAACATATTATAAGACCTGAGCCATGTAATGACATGATCTAACTCTCAAGAAAAATATCATTCTGGCTGCTGGGTGGGAAAGAGATGATAGAGGAAAGCAGGGACATTAGAAAGAAGGATATTGGATTTTTCTAGTTATGATATGATAGTAGTTTGCACAAGAGTAGTCGCCATGGAGGCAAAACCAAGTTGATGGGCTCATAATTTAGAGTGAAAGGTGAGAAGGCTTGGTGAACATTGGATATGACTCATTTAAAACTTCTAAGAGGATGTTCAGGGCCACCTCATTATTAGAGCTAACAACAACAACAAAAAAGTGAACAATTAAGTAGGAGGAAACCAGGAGAATACTGTGTCAAGGATGCCAAGGAAAAGGAATCTTGCAAGAGGAAAGTAGTGGCTGGTTTTGTTGGTTGAGAAAGATGAGGATGGGACTATGACCATTAAAATTGCCAACATCAACTTTGTGGGTAAAAAACAAATGCACTTTCAGTGAAGGGGTGGGAATGTTCATCTAAACAGAGAACATAAGACGAGTATGTAATGTGAGGCAGTACAGACAGCAACTACAGACTGAACTTCCAAAAAGGTCTGTTGAAAACAGAGCAGAAAGAATCAGGAGCATGTAAAATAGGAAAACAAATCTTTTGTTAAATCCACAGAGCATTTAGAAAAGTAGACAGTGTACATTATGCAGAGAAACTACTTAAAAATTCTGAATGGTAGTGATTTTATGTACTATATTATCTGATTAAAATCAAAATTAAAGCTATAATTTTGGATATAATCAAAACAAGTTAACTATTTGGAAATTAAGAAATATAATCTGTGAGGCCGAGTTCTAGGTGGACAGTGGCAGTGGTAGCATAGTTTTAAAATATCCCTGATTTTCCACATTAAAAAAAAAACTCAATATCTATCTATCTATCTACCTACCTACCTATGGCAAGTAAACTGCAGAAAGAAAATACGTAGAAAACAATTTCAACAAAGTTCAATGAAAAATTATCCTCCTCTTGAATGCCGAAACATGAACAGGTACGGATAAATCACAACACCAGACACATATGGTACCAGGATCTGCGAGGGAGTAAGAAGACGGAATCTACAGGAAAATCCAAAAGGCCTTCAATGGAACCAGGCAGGCCACTGAATACAGAAGGTAAAAATGTAAGTGGTCTGCCTAGTCCAAGAGCATATGAGTGCAAAGGGTCCTTGAGAAGTTCCAAAAGGAGCTAGAACAGCTTGGGCCACATGAATTTTCAAAAGCAACCAGTCAAATCTCTATTCCAGGACAGGCTCCATATTGAGGAAAAACTGTTGGAAGTGAAATCAAAATTGAGCAGAGCGAGAAAATGGAAACAAAGGAAAAAAGTTCCAACTGGGGAGAGGAACAGAGCCAAGACATCTTTAAAAACCAAGTGATACATTTTGGGGGGAGGAAAAAATACATCTATATTCAAATATGGGTCTTGCCACTAATTTCTTTGCATACTGTCAATGCAAATCATTACCATCACTCTGATTCTTTAACCTATAAAGGGTTTTGCATTCCTTCAAGATAAGTTATGCATAAACAGTGGGAATAGCCAACAGTGTTAAAATCAATTTAGACTGGCAAACTACATGATTCAAGCTGGTACTGCAGAATTTTATTATGGTTTGCTTGCCCTTTCTGGGTCCATATAGCTAAGTAACTTGGAAAAAAAAGTCATGTTTTGAGGCAAGTAAGCAAAACATAGACCCAAATGAAAATATTTACAATGTCCTGCATTTTCCCAAAGAATATCTGAGTAAATAAAGCAGTCAAGTGAAGGATCTACAAGTTACAATCATGAACTAAAGCACTAAAACATTCTAAAACTTTAATTATATTATCTATCTGTAACTAATCTGTTAATATAATTGTACTCAAGAGTAAATGTAGATGGCACAAGCAGTCTCTATACTTAGCATACCGTCTGGATTCTGGGGACTCAAGCTAAACAGCATTTGATATTGGTTGTTCAAATGGAAAGTCAGCAGTACAATGTGTTGTGCAAGTCTTTTTAAATGTTTCTCCACCTGAGACTTTCTATAGGAAGTTCCACAGGAGATAGCCTACGGAACATACTGTGTCAGACAGTTCATTGTCAGGCACAGGCATAAAAATGGAAGGCAGACACAAGGAGATTTGGTTGCACTGGTGAACAAGACCAAGCGAGCACTAACTCAATCAGATTCCCTCTCAATATTCTCTCTCTGGAGTGTCAAGGTATTCATCCATCAAATATTTCACTGAATATCTATTATATTCTGGGCACCATGTCAGGTTCTTGGATATATCAGTGAAAAAAAGATTCTTAGTGGTTGTGGCAGGGTAGACAGAAACAGTAATAACAATTATAAATTATATAGTGTTTTAGAACTTGGTAATTCTAATGGGAAAAAAAACCATTAAAAGTATCCTATTTTCTATATTAACATATGTGGGACAAGAAATCACTCCTTGATAACTAAAAACATGCAGAAGTACTGAGAACAGACAGGAGAAAAAAGCAGGGGTAGCAGGAAGAAATGATACTAGCATTAGTTGCAAATGTATCTGACTATTTTCTCAGCATTTCTCTCTCTAGGAAGAGCATCCAGCAACTCCAGGCCCCTTCCAATGAAACTGAAAGACCTACAGAGACAGGAGTAAGTATAGACAAAGGGAGAGCATTCTAAGTGATACCGGGCAACTGGTCTTCATGTGGCTGGCTCACTATCATCTAGAGCTCACCTCAAATATCACACTTCTCTAAGACACATATAAAGTAGCTGCCCTCTCCCTTATTCTATATTCTTGTGTAAACCTACTTCTTTTATACTTCAGTCTGAAATTATCTGATTTATTGGTTGATCATTGGTTAAAATATCTTTCCCCACTAAAACGTAAACTCCTTGAGAATAGTAGCCTTGTTCATAATGTCCACGGCACTATTCCAGTACCTAGAACAGTATTTGGCACATAGTACATAGTAAGCATTTAATAAAAACTTGCTGAATAAATGAATAACAATAGCAAAATTCAGCACAAGAGTATTCTTAGGACTTCATATATCCTTATTAAGAGCCATGAAAGGAAGGAGGTACAGATGTTATTCTGAGAAACATTAAAAAATTATTTATTTATTTGAATTTCTTTTATAAATCAATAATCACATAGACTATAAGTGCCTTCTAATTTCAGATCATAAAATACTATTTTCCCCTATAAAATTTACATATATTGTAGAGTTCAGATGTTATGAAAAATATGCATTTCTGTATAAAATGTTTTTCTTTGTTTATAAGCACAGAAAAAATTTTATAATATCTACCATTTATAATTTTACCTACAATGTAAATAATTTGAAATCAAGGTATCAGAAATGGTTTCTTAATATGTATTTTTACCTCAATTTCTTAATTTCAATGATAAACATTTTTAACTATGTTGGCTTCTTGGAATTTCTTTCAGAAGGTGACTTAGTTCAGACTACAATCTTCCTGTCCAAAACAGAAGGTATTACCTGAAACATTATTTTTTAACCAATGGGGGAAAAAAATGAGATTGCTTTAAAAGAGTGATCACTTGATCATTTAGCTAATTTTATTTAGAAAACAGTGAGACAAATCGATAACAACAAAAACAACCCTATATTCATAGTTTCCCTGAGAGTGTATCTCTAGAGGATACGGGACATTTCTGACTCTAAAATCTCTAATTGTCTAATTAGAAAGATTTCTATTGGCTGGTGCTATGGCTATAACATGACTCTTTACATCCCCGTGAAAAATATGCAAAGTTTACTTAAGTCGAATTTAAAGTTAGTTTTAAAACTTTAGCCAGAAAAATGCACTTTTGAAATTCTCTTTTCTTTAATGATTTTATTCAAGTTATCCAATATCATTTAAAGAAAATTAATCAAAATCAGGAAACCAATTAAAGCTTCATAATATCCTCATTTTCCCCATGTTTTTAAAGTGCCCCAAATAACCGATAAACTAGCATGCTGAAAATCAGAGTGAGCCGAAACTACAGCAACAGTGATATTTTGTCCATTTGAGCTTAAACGCAAATTCATATTGAAAACACGTCCAAAATCTAAAGCCTGATTTAAAGATGTGCTATATTTTTCATTAACATAATGATAAACATTTTGAATTTATGAAAAAGTTGCATTAAGTGTGCTTGGAATAGAGAAGTAGATTAATAGCTTGATATTTACCATAAAATGTCAGATTTTGTAAGAGAGAAAAAAATGTTCTTATTATGAAGGACAAATTGGTGTGTTTGTGCAAAATGTCAGATTGCCATAAACTCTGATATAACACTGAGATATAAAAAAGTGAAAATATGAAGGGATGTGCTAAAATGATCAAATTCATCTAACAAACTGAAAGTAAAAGAGAGGTTCTTCAAACCACTATTTGGATTATAGTCCTTCAAAATGATGACATAAAAGCAGAGTTAAGTAATGGAAGTTAGTCATCTAGTCACATCTCAAAGACAACTGGGCTATGTTTCAGGCAAGCAATTCAAAATCGTATTAGGTCTTTATCTATTCATTTTTAAAAATAAAGCAGACTGGGGCTTAAATTAACTATTACTGAATAAGATCAACTATGATAATCTATTCAAGGTAAACATAAATTTCCTATAGATAATTAATACAGTGCTTATTGATAATATAATTTGTATCATTCCTGATAAATATTTTTTAAAAATACCGTTAAATGGAAAATGGATGATTTTTAAAAGACAATAAAACCTAAGAGGAACAAATATACTGGCCAATTCTGCATAAATACTACACAAATTACTCTGATTATGAATCCTTGAATATTGTCTATAAAAATTTAATGGGTTTAATTCTTTTTAGAGCAAATAAATGCCTTAATGAAGGCACTCATCACTTTCCTCCTGGTTTAATGCAAAAACTTAACTGGTCTCCCTGTCTTCAACCTCATAACCTTTGAATCTTTCTGGTCATTCTTTACCCAACTGACAAAATGCTCTTTTTTTAAAACTGAAGGAGTTTCCCATAATTCCCCTCATCAAAATTCTTCATTCCCCCGCTTAAATTTCCTCAGTGTTTTTCCACCACTTTTAGCTTGGACTCCAACTTCCTTGACATAGCAATAACGATCTTCAAAATTTGGCCCTTGCTTCTCTCTCTACGCAGAGCATTGACACTGCAGTCTGATCTTGCTGCATACATTATCAACCTCTGTGCCTTGTTGGGCATAAACCGTTCCCTCCTGCCCTAACACCTTCTTCTCTGGGGTAACGTCTATCAAAATGATTCACTTCCTGGCAGTTCTAGATCCTGTTTTTTGGCCCTCAGTTGTTTGCCTGTTGCCCCTACCATACACTTTCACCACAGTACTACTGAAAAGAGCTAACATTTATTAAAGTGCTTACTATTGCCCAGGCGCTGTGCTAAGTGCTTTTCATACACTAATTTATTTAATCCTCAGAATAACCCCATAAAATAGGTAATGTCATTATATTCATCTTATAGATGAGGAATTAAAGGTTTATAGATTACCCAGGCAACAAGCAGTGGAGCTAAAATGGAAATCAATGCATTCTGAATCTAGTTCTTAAGTTCTACACTTTCCCACCACCAATTAATCACAGTACCCTGTGATAATTAGCATAGCCATCTTCCCTTTCCATTTGATTTCAAGATATTTGAAGTCAGGCATTACAATGTTGAGCTATACGTTCCTAGCAACTAGCAAAGAACCTAGCATTTTTACTTATATGTGTTTAGTGGATGAATTGCAGTAACTACTGGAGACGTATACCTTAATGTTCTAAATAGAAAGTCTTAAAACAGTTTCATTTTACTAAAGGTCAAGCTGTACAGGAAAACAATTACTTTTACATCAAGATTATGTCAGTTAAAATACATAGAGCTTTCAATCTACATGTCCAGAGAGTACATTTTCTTTAAGTTAAAGGATATTATTTTTTCAAAAACAGTATTGTTATGTGTTAAAAAATGAAACCAAACCTTTAAAATGAAAAGACAAAACTTTGCATTTGTAATGCTACCTGTTCTTCATTATAGTATTAGCATACTTATGAGGTTTCTTGAAGAGTCTCAGGTTTTAATTCAAGATATAAAACTGCAAGAGCAATGGCTAATATAGAAGTCTATATGCAATTTATGCTTGTAACACCACTTTCTATAAATTACAATTTTCTTCACAATCTAGTTTTTCCTCTATAATTTAAGTGACCAAAAGGGAGCTTCCCTTTATAGAGTGATGTTCACTAGACCAACTACATCATTCAGTCCTACCTCTAAAACTTCAGAAACCAGGTTTATGTCTAAAACCTCAAAGTAGCAAGTGTAGCCAACGGTCTTAGTTAGGGCATGTGGTACTATTCAAATGTCAATTTTTCATACATATGTACTCCTACTAAATAAGTAATATAACCATCTGCATTCAAAAAGGCATTAATATAATAGTTGCTAAGGAAACAACTAAAACAATAAAAATTTCAAACAAAGAATATTTTCTATACACATCTGATTTTGGATACTTTGAAGGTTAATTCTCTGTTCTCTTCTCTCCATTAAACCTAGACTAGACTAATGGACCAGAATGCAGTGAGTAAGGTGCTTTCCAGAAGAAAGTGCTTTTAAAGATGATTTAGTAGGTCCCCACAATTGCTCTGATGTTTTTGCTCCTATATGGATAATTTCCAGTTTTAAACTACATGAAAAACAATGGCAACATAGAACTTAGGTTTCATTATAATAAAACATAAAATTTTAAAACTCAAATTGAGGGGTCATGACTTTGCAATAAAAAAAAAATCATGAAGTAATCATATGGTTATTTGATGTAGTAGAAAATAGAGTTGAAAATTATGGGATGTTAGATAACATAATCACAGGAGTTTTTCTGGTAAGTTTTAGAAATCCTTTCAACTCTGGTCTTCAGCATGCCCTTTACCCCACAGGGCACTAGGCAGAAAAAAATAATGGGCAAAGGAGACTGAAAAAAAGATTAAATAGGTCAACACTATCCATATTATATTTTAATATTATACAATCTTTAAGTATTATTTTCTTAATCATTGGTAAGTATAATATTTAAGTTTAATCCATAAATTCAATATCCTAGAATGGACAAATTCACTGAAATGCACAAAATATCATAGCTCTCTTAAGAAGAAATAGATAACCTAAATACTACTATAACTATTAAACAAATTAGATTTCTTGTTTAAAACCTTCAAACAACACAACAAAAACAACAAAACAAATCAACTGCAATCAACTATATATAATCAACTATAGGCCCAGATGGCTTCACTGGAAAATTCTACATTTATAAGTAAGAAATAATATCAATCCTACATATCCTCTTTTAGAAAATAGAAAAGGAGATAACACTTTTATTAACATTTATTTTATGAGATCAGCACTACTCTGATAACAAAACTAGACAAAGACATAATAAGAAAAAGACATCTAAAGAGAAATACCTTTCATTAATATAGAAGCAAAAATCCTCAATAAATATTAGCAAATTGAACTCAACAATGTATAAAAAGGATAATAAATCAATACTAAGTATAGTTTTATCTCAGAAATGCAAACCTGGTTCAACATGCAAAATTAATCCTCGTAATTTACCAAGTTTAAAGACTGAAAGTGAACTACCAAAGAATCATCCCAACAAATGCATAAAAAGTATTTGAAAAAATTCAACACTAATACTTGATTTAAAAAAAAAAAAACCCTCAGTAGAACAGATATACAAAGGAGCTTCTCTAACTAAAGAGCTTCTTGATAAACCTTTAGCTAACATAATACTTAATAAAAGATGAAATATTTTCCCTTTAAGATTGGAAACAAGGCAAGGATGTCTGCTTTCACCACTTCTCCTCAATACCACAATGAAGCTCTTTTCCACTGCAATAAAGCAAGAAAAAGATCTGGAAAGAATTGGAAAGAAGAAATAAAACGATGTCTATTTGTGGACAGAATGATTGTTAATCCCCAAAACTAATACAAATATTAAATGAATTCAGCAAGTTTGCAGAATACATATTAAAGTTACAAAAATCTATTGCATTTCCCCAACTTACAATGGTTTGACTTACGATTTTTCAACTTTACAATGGCATGAAAGCAATACGCATTCAGTAGAAACTGTACTTCAAATACTGAATTTTGATCTTTTCCCAGGCTAGGGATAAATGGCACGGTACTCTCTCGTGATGCTGGGCAGCAGCAGTGAGCCGCAACTCCCAGTCAACCGCTCGATCACAAGGGTAAACAACCAACATACTTACAAACATTTTGTACCCATACAACCATTTTGTTTTTTACTTTCAGTACAGTTTCAAAAAATTACATGAGATATTCAACACTTTATTATAAAATAGGCTTCATGTTAGATGATTTTGCCCAACTGTAGGCTAATATAAGTGTTCTGAGCACATTTAAGGTAGGCTAGGCTAAGCTATGATGTTCAGCAGGTTAGGTATATTAAATACATATTTTTACTTATGATATTTTCAGCTTACAATGGATTTATTGGGACATAACCCCATCGTAAGTCAAAGAAGATCTGTACTAACAATGAACAACTAGAAATAAGAATAAAAAGCTATGCAATTATATAGTATTAAAAAACTATAAAATTGCTTAGGTATAAGTCTGATAAAATATATACAAAACACACATAGAATATTACAAAACCCTAACAAAAGAAATCAAATTAGACCTGAATAATAAAGAGATGTACAGTGGTCATGAATTATAAGACTCAACAGGATTATAATGTCAATTCTCCCCAAACTGATACATAAATGCAATGCAATCACAATCAAAATCCCAGAAGGATTTCTTGCAGGATTTTTTTTAAAAAGGAGATTCTAGAATTTATATGCGAAGGCAAAGGCACTAGAATAGCCAAAACAATTTTTGAAGAGAAAAACAAAGTTGGAAGACTTGCACTGATTTAAGGTTACAAAAAAAGATTTAGTGATCAAGGCAGTGTGAACCGATGAACAAACAGACACATAGGTGAATGGAGCAGAATAGAGAACCTAGAAATATGTGTACAAAACAGAATCAATTGATTGTGACAAAGGTTCAATGGTAATTCAATGAAGGAAGGATACACTGTTTAATAAATGGCGCTGGAACTATTAGACATCCAAATGCAAAATGTAAACATCAGCTCATACCTTTAAACTTATAAAAAGTTAACTCAAAATGAACCATAGGCCTAAAGTAAAACTTAAATTTATAAAACCTATAGAAGAAATCAAAGGAGAAAATCCTCATTATCTGGGTTAGACAAGGATTTCTTAAATATAACATCAAAAACATGTCCATTTGTGAAAAAAAATTATTGTATTTGGCTAAAATTATAAACATCTGTTCTTTGGAAGACTGTTAGGAAAATGAAAAAACAAGACATAATGTGGGAGAAAATGTTTGCAACACACATCTGAGAAAAAAACTTGTAAGGAAAATATATAAAGACTTCTCAAAACTCAATAAAAACCAAATTAAGAAATGGGCGAAGGTTTGAACAGACAGTTCACTAAAGAAAATATATGGATGCAAAATAAGCACATGAAAAAATGGTTAACATCATTAGTCTTTAGGGAAAGTCAAATTAAAGGCAACAAATTACCACTCATATCTCTTATAATAGCTAAAATCAAAACAACAAAATTGACAATATCAAGTACTGTTGGCAATGAGAGAAACTAGGACTCTAATATATTACTAATGGAAATGCAAAATTGTACAACCATTTTGGTAGTCTGGCAGTTTCTTACAAAGGTAAACATACACTTACTGTAGGACCTAGCTGTCTCACACATAGATATTCCACGAGATAACTGAGAACACTTACACAAAAACCTGTAGGTTAACATCTATAGTGGATTTATTAACAATTGCCCCAAACTGTAAACAGCCCAAAAATCCATCAACTGGTGACTGGATAAACAAATTATTGTACATCCATTCCATGGAATACTACTAAACAATACAAAGGAATAAAATGTTTATACAAGGGTAATTTCCAACTAAATACACACTCTATAATTATAGAAAGGCAAATCTATAGTGATAGAAAGCATATCAGTTTTTTACTAGAACCTGGGGTCAAGGAAGAATGACTAATAGCAAAGGGATGCAAAGAACTTTTTGGTTGATGAAATGATTTTATATCTTGATTGTAGTGGAGGTTACATAATTGTGTGTAATTGCCAAAATTCATAAAACTGTGCACTCAAAATGGATAAATTTGATTTGTGTAAATTATATATTTTTTTGATTTGTGTAAATTACATTTTAATAAAGGTAAAATTTTTAAAAATACTGCTGAAACAAAACTGCAAGTCTATATACTATATGGTGCAAATTTCATGACATTTTGGAAAAGTCAGAATGTCAAGAGGTTAGCGGAACTACTCCATGGTACTGCTGCCTCAGCATCCATTTTGTGTAGGCCATGCAGCCTATCGGGGTATTAAACTGAAATTAGCCCCCCATGCAAGTGCATGCCCAAGATAGCAGCCCATAGAGTCACAGATAAATGTAAGTTCCCTACATGACTGTGCCAGTGACCACGGTAAAGTCTTCCTCTACCTCCCAGGGCTTTCCCCTTGTGTGAGCCTTAGATAAGACCCTTGGGAAGTTTGACAAAATCCCAGTGTTTCTGGTTTGAATTGACCAGTCCAGCCTTAGCCTGGTAACCCCAAAGTGCTCCACACATGAACCCTAATAAAGGCATGAGCCCCAAGTCCTGTTGCTTCCTCTGCCTGCACCCTGCCTTGACCTTCCTGTATGGCCCCTGGAGGCACACCATATACCTCCCCTAGGACTTCTTAGTAATAAACTTCTCAATTTCAATTTCCTTATGGTCTTTTGTTGAACTACAGCCACCATCCAACTTCCCAGAGCTCTACTTAACAAATGTTAATTAAATAGAGTAACAACACAAAATTACAAGAAAAGAAAACAGATCAGTGGCTGTCAAAATCAGCAGTGAGAAGGGTTGACTACAAATGTACCCTATAAGGGATATTTGGGGAGGGATGTAAGTTTTCTATAACATGATTGTGGTGGTGGTTACACAACTGTATGTGTCAAAACCTAAAGAAATGAACAATAAACTGATAAGCAAATTTTTAAAGTGAATAAAAATTTTACAAAGCCATCTTAGATAAATACAATGGCTAATTTATATCAAATTATTGATTATAACAATAAGTGTAAATAGCATTAATTCATCTTTTTAAGAAAGACATTTTAAATTGTTTCACAAAGCAAGACCAGACTAAATGCTGCAAAAAAAGAAAAAACTAAAATAAAGTGATTCAATAAAGCTAAAGATAAAGAGATAAAGAAAAGTTTATCAGGCACATGAAAACAATAAAGAAAGCAAAGATAGAGATCCTGATATTAGACAAATTGTAAGTCAAGCCAAAAAGCACTAAACTTGAAAAGAAGAGCACTTTTAATGCTAAAAGCCAAAATTCACAGCAAAAATATAATAGTAATATTTGAAAATATACTACTACCACTCCTACTACCACCACCACCGATGGACCAAATAACACAGAAAACACTGTGTGGAGCAAAAGTACAAGAGAGGCGAGGCAACAGAAACACACTAATTAAAAGAGACTTTAATACAACAACAATATAGCACACTATACTACTTAATCTGATTAAGATATAATAAAACTTGAAACTAAAAAAGAATACTCAAAACAAAAGGGCCCTTCCACATGGAATTTTTTTTAACTTTCTAGTTATCAAATCCGAGGTAGAAGAGGAAAGGCAAATCAAAATTATATGATTTCTCAAATATAATGAAAAGAAAAACACTACATAAAGGGATCTATGAGACATATTTAAAGCAGTAATCAGAAGTATAGTCATAGCACAAACACTTTAATAAAAATGAAAAAATTAAAATAAATGAAATAAATCCTCAGCTCTAAAAAGTATAAAATGAGCTATAAAGTAAACTAAAGCAAGCTAAGGAAATGATAAAGAATATTAAATGTAAAAGTAAACACTAATGATGCAAGAAGAGAAGAATAAGAGGTCTAATTAAATCAAAATCTTATTTTTGAAAACATAACAAAATAGAAAAACCACTAGGTAAATTGATCAAGAAAACAAGGGAAAAAACAAAAATATACTAAAAAAGAAATGAGAACAGGGAAATCACCATTGAAGGAGAAGAAATTAAGAGACTAGAGACTACTTTTCAGACTTCTATGCAAAAATTTAATAATCCCTTTAAAAATATAGAGCATAAACAGAACCGATTCCATGGAAGAAACAGAGTAAGTTCCCCAAAATAAGTTAGCAAATAAAATATAACTGAACAAAAAGAATATTTATTGCTGCATTTTTTTAAAAAAGCTTCAAATTTCCAACTATACACAATGAAACCATATGATCTGATGAAAAATTATTTTAGTTTTAAAAATAATAACAAAGATTACATAGAAACAAAATTGCTCCCTTTTATATAAAAACATGGCAGTCTATAACATCAAATTATATTATGATGGCAAATATCTAAAAATATCTATGAGGTTATATGGATATTTAATGACAATGCATTAGAAATTTTAAGAGTTCAGATTTCAAAGGAAAATTAATGACTTTTTAAAATTACTACTATAAAGAAGTGGGAGAATTTCTTTACTTAGATTTATTTCACAAATAAAAAGATTGAAAATGTTCTTTATAAGTCATTTTCTTAGAAAAATATTTTACACTTAAGCTATCTTACCTAATTCAATTTTATTGTTTATAAAGAATAGCATTGGTAGTAATATTTTATATAAGGAGTCAACAAACTTCTGTATAGAACCAGATAGTAAATATTTTCAGCTTTGTGAGCAATAGGGTCTCGTTTTTACTACTCAACTCTGACATCATAGTGTAAACTTGACATGTCTTCCTTCTCTGAATCTCTAGAACATCTGTATCTACCATAACCAATCTTATTTTGTAGCTGTCATAAAAACTTACCATTTCTCTCTATAAGAATACGTGTCTTATCACAGACGTAGAGAATGGACTTGAGGGCACGGGGAGGGGGAAGGGTAGGCTGGGACTAAGTGAGGGAGTGGCATGGGCTCATATATACTACCAAATGTAAAACAGATAGCTAGTGGGAAGCAGCCGCATAGCACAGGGAGATCAGCTTGGTGCTTTGTGACCACCTAGAGGGGTGGGATAGGGAGGGCGGGAGGGAGGGAGACACAAGAGGGAGGAGATATGGGGATATATGTATATGTATAGCTGATTCACTTTGTTATAAAGCAGAAACTAACACACCATTGTAAAGAAATTATACTCCAATAAAGACGTTAAAAAAAAAAGAATACGTGTCTTAAATATTTTATATATTCTTCACATTTATATTTTCTGATAAGCAGAATTAATATATTAGTTGAGTAACTGATCAAATTGATTAACAATTTTCAATACTATTTCTTGAACTTGTGCTAACAGGTTTAATGTAAAGAGAGTCTTAAAAGGAAAAAGTATTTGAAAATATATATGACAAATTCCTCAAGCCTACAATTTGGAAGATAGTAATAACAGCAGATAATAATAATTATTATTATTAATTATTATAATGTGTCCTTTGATTTAATTTGGGAAAAAATTATACAAGGAAATCTTTATCAGCACATGTATATTATAACCCTTACTTTTCAAACCATACACACAAGATAAAACTTCCTGTTTACTTCAATGCCTGTTTATCTAGTAGCTTAGCATCTTATTTTGTGCTCAAATGACTCATCTTCTATGTTCAAAATACTAACACACTTGTGATAAAAATTTACAAACATCACCATTAGGATTCCATTTTTTCTCTATTTTGTTCTGTATAACTTAACCATTATTAGTAAGAGGATATCACCTAGACTATGGAAATTAGATTTGCAAATTGAAGAATGATTCCTAGCATCATTCTCATTAAAAAAAATCAAATCTAAATTATGACATCAATTTGCAGATTGACTTAATAGTGTATTACCAAATCCCATTTACTCAGAAACAGGTAATTTAGATTCAATCTAATTTAATTTAATTTTAACAGTGATGTATAAGTGTTGATGAGCAGCACTATTGTAGGAGAATATAAAGTACTAACGTTCAATATGCACTCTTTCTGTTTTTCAAGTTATTAGCATTGCAGTTATAGTAGTAATTTCTTTTTTCTTTTCTTATTGTCAAGATTCAATTGCATGGCATTACAAGTCATAAAGAATGTGTTACCAAAATAAAATCTCACTCTGGAAATTGATGCAAATCAACTCAACAGCATGATTCCTAACATTACAAAATAAAAAAATTTTTCCTGTTTAATTACTACATTATCAGCATATTTATCACAGAACACTGCTACGTGTCTTACAGTCACAATTAGAAGTTTTAAGGATGTCTGAATGCTAAAGTGGTTGGCAATCTAAAATATAAAATACTCTATCAAAAACAATGAAGAAAATTTGTTTAAAATTAGAACGATTTACTTTTTTAAAAAATTTATTTATTTTATTTTTGGCTGCGTTGGATCTTCGTTGCTGCCCGCGGGCTCTCCCCAGCTGCAGTGATCAGGGGCCACTCCTCGTGCGGTGCGCGGGATCCTCATCACGACGGCGCCCCCCCACCCCCGCCGTTGCGGAGCACAAGCTCCAGGCGCTTGGGCCTCAGCAGTTGTGGCACGTGGGCTCAGCAGTTGTGGCAGGCGGGCTCTAGAGCGCAGGCTGAGCAGTTGCGTCGCACCGGTCCAGTTGCTCTGCAGCACGCAGGCTCCTCCTGGACCAGGGCCCAAACCCGTGTCCCCTGCATTGGCAGGTGGACTCCCAACCACTGCGCCACCAGGGAAGCCCTAGATTGATTTACTTTAAATGGAAACAGCCTTCTTAAATATATAAATTGATGAAACAATATGTTAAAATGGCAGAGGCTCAATGGCCAAAAGAGTCTGATTAACGGTGTACAAATAGCCACCTACTTAAAAACGTCCTACTCTGGTAGACATATTATGTATCTGACAGAAAAAAATAATCATTATCTTGATTTCTAGAATTCTACGGTAAGAATAAGATTTATGACACTATAAGAATTAAGCCTTTACAATACATATAACTCAATAACAGAGTAAAAAGAATGGTATAATACTTATAAAAAAAATAATAAAATCCTTAACAAAGATGTTTATTCCTCAAACATCTTCAGAATATTTAAAAAAAAACAAAACACAAATCATGGAGCCAGTGTATTTTGGCAGCAATAATGCTTTTAGAATGTCATAATCTGCCTTTTAACTTAGCAATTATCACAATCTCTACCCATGTGCAGTCTTTATTACACAAGGGCAGTTGGTCATGTAATTCACACTAAAACATTCTATTGAATAATAAAAAAAATAATAATAAATTTAAAAATTTAATGGGGGGCTTCCCTGTTGGCGCAGTGGCTAAGAATCCACCTGCCAATGCAGGGGACACGGGTTCGATCCCTGGTCTGGGAAGATCCCACATTCCGCGGAGCAACTAAACCCGTGAGCCACAACTACTGAGCCTGCGCTCTAGACCCCATGAGCCACAACTACTGAAGCCTGCGTGCCTAGAGCCTGTGCTCCGCAACAAGAGAAGCCATGACAATGAGAATCCCGCGCACTGCAATGTCCCTGCTCGCTGCAGCTAGATAAAGCCCGCGCACAGCAACGAAGACCCAACACAGCCAAAAATTTAAAATTAATTAATTTAAAAATTAATGGGATTACTGAGGAAAGGGACAAAAGATAGGTAAAAAACAAAAACATATTTAATAATACAACTTGTAATAAAATATACATTATTGAAGAGAGAAACTACAAATATTTCAATGAAAATGTAATACAAATATTAACATTCAGTCAAGATCTTTACTTTATAATAAAATCCAGTTTAAACAACTTTCCATTTATTTTTACTTTTACCTCAAAATCTAAAGATCAATAGACAGACATGATAGATAGATGTATACAGATACACACACATATTTTTACCTAGATAAATATAATATCCCATATTCACTGACATATGTATATTTATAATAGTTCACTATTTACCAAAAAAATTTGAAATGGTTTGCTTTTATCTACTCAAATTGCACTTAAACTATTTGTATTTCAGCAGCTCTGACTTTTCCAGAAAATCTAATGCCTATCTAAAACAAAATATGCAAGTGACAGTAGCTTTAAAATCTCTAGTGAGAAACTTTTCATTAATCAAAGACATACAATTACTATAAGTATTCTAATAATTAAGTGGTAAAAAATTTTTCTCATCTATTTAAAATGTAAAATCTTATATTGTGATTAAAAATTATAGAATCATGAAGTACCATAGATAGAAGGCCACATATATCTTCTCTACAATATTTTTTTTTAAGTCTTTACTGAATTTGTTACTATATCGCTTATTTTATTTTATGTTTTGGTTTTTTGGCCAAGAGGCATGTGGGATCCCAGCTCCTTGACCAGGGATCAAACCCACATACCCTGCATTGTAAGGCGAAGTCCTAACCACTGGACCGCCAGGGAAGTCCCCTTCTCTACAATACTTATGATGGTAATAAAGCCTCTACTTAATTTTGGTAGTGGAGTGCTCATTATTAAGGCTGGAAAACCATTCTTTTGGACAATTCTATTCATTAGAAATTTTGCTTTAACTTGCACTATATTTCTCTATAATATCTATTGACTGATTTTAATTCCAATCTCTACAGTTCCATAGGAATAGTTAAAATTCTAGTCCATGTAAAAGTTCCAATTCATTAAACCTTATTCATATGATATAATTTCCCATGTACAGTTTACCTTTTCTGGATGTATCCCAGTTTGTCAATGTCCCCGTGAATATGTGGCAACTAGTACTGGATATCCTCTATATGCTTATAATACAATGGAATAAAGCTGGTTTTTGAGAAAGGATCATAGACTATATTTTTGGGCATGTTTTAGTCTTTGAAATGCCTATTATACATTCAAGTGGGCATATCAAGAAGGTAGCTAGATATGCAAGAAGTCTAGTGTTTATAAAACAGGACTGGGTTGAGGTATAAATTTTTAAATAACAGTTTTCTAGTGCCCTGAAGATTTCCATCTTAGACATTTTCAACATCCCTTCTACCACCTGAGTCATTAGGTCTGACACAGACTGAGGTCTACCTAGCTTTCCCCATATGCAGTACTTTTCAGAGCAGCCAATATCCCTAGGCCCCCAAATTTCAAATTATCCCCATAAGTATATTAAAAAATTAAGGGAAAATATGAACAATGTGAAAGGAGAATCAGAAAACATTTGAAAAATAAAATAAATGAAATAAAAAGTAGAATGAATGGATGTATGAATACAACAAATTAGCATGCTGAAAGAATGGATTGAGGAGGAGGGAGAGAAAAAAGAAAATTTAAAACAAAAGCTAAAAGATATTCAAGATAGAAATAGAAATGTGATCAAATAATAAGAATCTCAAAATAGCAAAGAAAAATGGAATGGAAGAAGTATTTGAAGGTATAATGGAGATATGTTTCCTTGAATTAAAAAGAAAGATGACAAAAATCCTTCACCTCTACACGTTACAGTAAAATTAAATAATATCAAATATAAAACAAAAAATTCTTGGGCTTCCCTGGTGGTGCGGTGGTTGAGAGTCTACCTGCCAATGCAGGGGACACAGGTTCGAGCCCTGGTCTGGGAAGATCCCACATGCCGCGGAGCAAATGGGCCCGTGAGCCACAACTACTGAGCCTGCGCGTCTGGAGCCTGTGCTCCGCAACAAGAGGCCGCGACAGTGAGAGGCCTGCGCACCTCGATGAGGAGTGGCCCCCGCTTGCTGCAACTAGAGAAAGCCCTCGCACAGAAACGAAGACCCAACACACCCAAAAATAAATAAATAAATAAAAATTAAATTTATAAAAAAAAAAAAAATTCTTAAGGGAGAGAAGAGAAAGTTTCAGAGAGAAAGAGTGTATCACATAAATAATAAGAAATAGAGTGATGTGCCATTAATTTCTATAATTTAAATCTAAGTTGATATTTTATCAATAAAATATATATCTAGTTTATAAAACCAGCTGAGAATTACTTTACAACTTCTTCACATTTGAAGGCCATTTCAGTTTCACATGACTACTTCTAGTGAGAATCAAGAATCTTGCATTTAAATAATATTTAACACTGATTAAACACTTACTACACGTTTTGACATGTATTATCTTTTTAACCTGCAAAAGTATCCTAAGACAGAATGGTAGGCAAAATTCTAATATGGCCCCCAAGATTCCCAGTCCTTGATGTACACACCCTGTATATCCCTTCCCCTGAATCTGTGAAAATGATGGAAGTCACTCCATTAATTAGGTTACATTATATGGCAAAGGTGATGGAATAGTCACTCCCATGATTATTACATTATGTCAGACTCCACTTTAGTAGACTGAAGAGAAAAATTTTAAACAAAAGAGATTCTACAGCTGGCATTGAAGAAGCACCATGCCATGATGAGGACAGGGTCAGGTGGCAGGGAATGGCAGCCAGCTTCTAGGGGCTGAGATCATACCCTGACTGAAAGCAGCAAAAAAAAGTGGAGACATCAGTCCCACAACCCCAAGGAACTGAATTCTGCCAAAAACCAGTGAGCTTGGAAGCCAAGTCCTTGTGCCACAGATGAGAGCCTGACTGACACCATGATTGCAGCCTGGTGAAACGCTAAGCAGAGGAACCAGCTATCTGTGTCCAGATTCCTGACCCACCAAAACTGTGAGATAATAAATGGATGTTGTTTTAAGCTGATACATTTGTGGTAAATTGCTACGTAGCAAGAGAAACTAATAAAGGTAGACCCTATTATCATCTCCAGTTTTGTATGTGAAGAAATTAAAGTACTGACACACACACAAAAAAAGTTCTTCCCAATCATACAACTTGAAAATGGAGAATGTAAAACTGATGTAGTCTGATTTAGGATCTGTGTTCTTAATACCTACTCTTTACAGCCACCAGAAAAGCAAGCAACTGTCAACTGAAGACATAGATTAAAAACATTCACGGAATAGGCACTGATGAAAAATATTGTATATAATTTACCTTGCACCAGGTTAATTAATTGTGTATTTTAAAAACACAGGAAGCGAAGCCTCCTTTCTCACTTTAATAACAACTGCATCATTTCCTCAGTCAAATCTGTAATATTTTCCTAATGTAGGCAAATAACAATTTCAGAAAGATATTCTTATTCCCTAGATACTGATATACTTTTATCAAGGTTACCTATGATAGCATATATTTGTTGATTTCTGGTCACTAGCAAACACCTCCTGTCCCAACAAGGAATTATTTTATTCAAATACTTGTTTTCTTATTGGGGTAGTCCACTCTAGTCTTATATCTTCCAGTATGGAAGCTAAAAAAGCTCTTTCTGGGAGATTTTTTTTTGTCTTCCACCCTCTGGTACAACAATGGGATAGACAGGTGATCTAAATTTGCCAGTCAGGTTCATTCACCTATGATTTTCAGATCTTAACTGAGTAATATGGATGAACTGAAAAACCATGAGACTTCATTCACTAGAGTAGTCATGCTTAGGCAAGAATGTAAAGCACTTCATAACTGAAAACTTCTGGGACTAACAGCTTTCTGCCTATTGTAAACCAGATTATTTATTCTCCCCTTCACACTGTTAGCAGCATGTTATACTAATAATACATTTTCCATCTATTTGTTATCGGAGATAGTTTCTGTTCCTTACAAAGAATCTTAACTAACAAAACTATTTACTATACAATTTCATTTTTGGAGAAGAAAAAAATGTTTTGTTTTGTTTTGTTTTACAAGAAGCCTTGTGACTATTTATAAAGATGGGGGAAATCCTTTGTTGCACTAATAAACTATCTACATTACATGTTAAGACTTTTCAAAAGAGTACTATAGGAAAGCATATACTATCCATACATTTCTCCCTCAGGAGAAATACATTACTCATCTCTTAATTTAAAAACTATTCATTGAATTACTTCACCTAAGTGCTGAGGACAGTTTCTACTATATCAGAGTTTTGAGGCTAATAGGGGATAAAGAAGTGAAACAATAATTACAACAAAATGTGATAAGCTGAAGGATGTAACAGTTTAAGAGGAGAGTTATGTATAAGGGGAGGTTATACTTGCACTGAGACAAAGGCTAAGCAATAGTCAGGAGGTTAAGACAACAAAGGTCATTGAAAAAATGCAGAATGTAAAAATGCCCAACAAAGACATGAGAGTAGACAGATGTTGGGGGAACTACAAGTAATTTGGTATGGCAAGAAGTAGAGATAATAAAGACAAAGAGAATATTTCATAAAAATAAAAGGGTCAATACAGCAGGAATATTAGCCAATGTAAATATTGTATAAAATAGTGCAACTGCAAAGAATAAAGAAGAAAATCTTACAGTATTGAAACAAGAAACAAACAAATCACCAAACATAGCTGGAAATTTCAAAAACACTAAGTAATTCACAGAAAAAGTAGAAAGAAAATAAGGATACAGAACACTGAGCAACACTATCAACCAAATATTCAATTAACATTTAACAAATAACAAACAACTGTGAAGCACACTTGTTTTTTTAAACACATATGGATTTGCAGTAAAAGCAACCATATTCTCTGCAAAAAGCAAACAAACAAAACTCGAAACCAATAAATTTAAAGGATTAAAATTATACATAGTTTTCTCTGGCCACAGAGAAAATTAAATTAGGAAATAATGAAAGGAAGACACCTGGAAAATTCCCAAGTATTTAAGAATTAAATAAGACACTTTTGAATGACTCATGAGTCAAAGAACATATCTCAAGGGAAATAAGGAAATATTTAGGTGTGAATGAAAATGAAAATAAAACTTTTCAAAATTTGTGGAATGTGCCTAAAGCAGTGCATTGAGGGTAATTTATAGTTTTAGAGGCATATAAAAGAAAAGAAGAAAATTCTAAAGTCAGTGATCTAAACTCTCACTTTAAGAGGCTAAAAAAAAGTGAATTAAACTAAATTATTTAAATTAAACTAAATATTTTGTTTTCAACTGATATGTAAGCAGGTATAATTCTTGTACTACTTTTTGTTGTAAGTTATGAACCTAATATAGATAAGTAAAATAGAAAACATTTATCTTAAATGTTATGGGAAATTATAGAAGGATTTAAACAGGTGAGATATATGTAAGAAGATAAAAAACACTCTCACATACCAATGATGATAATGGTGCTGAGGAGGGAAAAATGGTGATCACCTATCTACTGCTTACTGTAATATTTACTGTTGTATAGGCGTGGTTCTATTTTACATAATTATGTCATTTAATCATCATGATAACCCTATAATGTAAGCACTGCTGTCTTCATTTTATAGATGAGTTAACTAAAGCTAAGATAAGGGAATAATTTAACTGAGGTCACAAATGGGGGACAGACAGATTTAACAGAAATCAGAGAAAAAGTAGTTCAGAATGAAAAAAGAAATCGGTGAGAAATGCTACAAAGAACTGAATAGCATTAGGATTAACAAGTATCCATTGGCATGGTAACTAGGACATTATTACTGACAAACTGACAGGTATAGTTTAAAGCTGTTTTGTTACATGCTAGCGGTCTGATTTTCAAAATACATGACATAATACAAATAAATGGTAGCAGCCAATCATTATAGCGATTGAAAAAGGTGGAAATTTTCTGGAATTTTAGAATTGGTTTCTAATCGTACTTACAGTCTGTTTTCTGCTCTCTTTCACTACAAATGTGTAGATATAAAGGAATTTGTGCTCCTGTGAATTGCAAAGATGCCATCAATTTCTTCTTAAAATTATCCTTTTTTTGTTGTTATGGCAGTGGCCCAATATTAGTTCAGTATTCAAAATCTTAGCAGTGTTATACGGATCAGTCCCACATGTGTGCTGCCTAGTTGGCAGTATGAGACCTGGGCAGATGTTTACCTAGCCTGTAATAGGTATCTTTGGTATCCTAGTTCTCAAAGACTTTGGTATCCTCATTAGGATCAGTTCCATTCACTAGCAGGTCAGGGGTGAACCAAGCAGTTAATAAGCAGCTTTACGGAACCGATCATCTGAATTCTTACCTTCTGCTCTTTCTTCATACTTTCTGGTCACCTGGAAACCTCCTTTATAGTCCACTGGCCATAAGCTGTCCACCTCTGCAATTGTGCAATGGTGGCAGGAAAACAAAAGAGGGCAAATAAAACAGTGGGGTTTAGCCCCACCCTCTGGGAGTTGTGTCTCTATCAGAGAAGAAGGCTCCTTGCCCTCAGAGTTGGGACTTTGCAGCTTCCCTTTCCCAGTGGCTTTTGTAGCCACTACCACACGACCATTGAACTGCCTGACTACTGAGGCCCAGGAAAGTGGAGAAAAAGGGAGAGAAAAAAAATGGTGCATATTTCCCATCCTCCCTGAACTTTAGGAGTTCCCTTTTCCACTCTTTAGGCCAAAAGTAGAGAGTTTCTTCATCTCACTCTTTCTGCACCACAGTGCTCACTTCTGGGTCTGGGGCCAGCAAATTCAATGGGAAAAAATGTTAATCTCACCACCAGTTCAGTGGTACTGTGAATTCTAGTATTTTTTTCCAATCTGCCTCCTGATAATTACTTTCAGAGACCTCAAATTGCTATATCATGCATTCTGTCCAGATTTTTTTTGGTTGTGTTCAGTGAGAGAAAGGTCAACATGTGTTTACTCCATCTTACCTCTTACGTGGAATAGGAATGCTTCCAAGGACTAGTCCAACAAATAGTCTTTTATTAGTTTTTATTAAAAGTTCATGTGTACTTCAGAAATATGTCAATTCTGTCATTGTTGGATGCTATATTATCTCTTTCTCTCATGTATATACACACACAATTATGTCTATTGTGCTGTATAGATCTTCTTTTATTTTAGTGATACAAAGATACTCTATTCCTCCTTATTCCATTAGCAAATGAGAGTTAAAAGTGGGTTAAAGCAGGGGGGTCCCTAACCCCGGGGCCATGGACCAGTATCGGTCCATGGCCTGTTAGGAACCTGGCCGCACAGCAGGAGGTGAGCGGCGGGGAGCAAAGCTTCATCTGTATTTACAGCTGCTCCCCATCGCTCGCATTACTGCCTGAGCTCCGCCTCCTGTCAGATCAGTGGCGGCATTAGATTCTCATAGGAGCACGAACCCTACTGTGAACTGCGCATGCGAGGGATCTGGGTTGCGCGCTCCTTATGATAATCTAATGCCCGATGAGCTGAGGCAGAGCTGAGGTGCTGATGTTAACGCTGAGGAGCGGCTGCAAATACAGATTACAACAGCAGAGAGGTTTGACTGCACAAAGACCACAATAAATCAATTGCTTGCAGACTCATATCAAAACCCTATCAGTGAGTGACAATTAGCTGCATCTGTTGTCAGGCTTTATAGTGGCAAGTGAGTTGATGTACTTCAATTGCACAGCTGCATCTGGTGTCAGGCTTTAAGTCAGAATCCAATACTTATTGTAGTCTGCTCCTAGCCCGCCCATTATTTTATTTACCACTTCCGTCCGCGCCTCTTTCCCACACTGTGCACTTGTCTCAGTCACAGTTTTGGTAAGCCCACAAGCTAACCCTAGCCAAACTGAGTAAAAAACAAACGTCGCTGGAGAGCTTTTTTGAAAAGGGGGAAAGACTCAATGATGAGACAGCAGAAGACTCTGGCTGCCAACAAAAAGGAAGCTGCATTTAAAAGAAAATACCAAGAGTCCTACTTAAATTACGGGTTCACTGCAATAGGTGACTGACATTCTCCAAGCCTGCTTTGTAAAACATGTGGCGACCGGCTATCCAACGAAGCAATGAAACCTTCAAAACTGCTTCGCCACATGGACCAAGCACCCTGCATTAAAAGACAAGCCTTTGGAGTTTTCCAAAAGAAAAAAATGTGAACACAAAGAACAGAAGCAATTATTGAAGGCCACCACTTCATCAAATGTGTCTGCACTAAGAGCATCATTCTTAGCGGCTAACCGCATTGCTAAAGCTAAGAAGCCCTTTACTACTGGTGAAGAGTTGATCCTGCCTGCTGCTAAGGACATTTGTCGTGAACTTTTAGGAGAGGCTGCAGAAAATAGCAAATCAATCAAAGGTACATACTTCTAGAGAATCAGGTAATCTCTCAGAGAATTGCTAAACAGCACCTACCATAATACTGTTAAGTTAGATGGTAATCACTTTTGCCTAATTCAAAATTTTAGACAATTTTCTAAAACCACCTCCCTTCAAATCATAAATACTCTTCAAAAAGTATTCTTCAGCCCCCCAAGAAGGTGATTTCATGGTGTTTTCACCTAATTCATACACATGGGTGTAGCAACAGCAAGAATTGTTAATCAACATACATACAATCTCCTTGTACGCTTGCCAACAAATCTAAAGCCACTTGGTATTAAGCCACTAAGTCAAGAGAGTTAATTTCTGTCTTGAGGTTCCTTAAGGTATCTAGGACTGGGTATTCAATGGCTTCTATTTTCACGAAGATTTTTTATCTGATCTTACTTTTTCTTCTGTTCTGAGGCTAGAAACCAAATCTAAGCAATCTGTCTCTGCCAATTCTGTCTTCAGAGCCTAACGAGTTAGTGAATTATTCTTCCTCCAAAGTCCCCCAAATCTGCTAAGGATCCAGATCTTCCAGGAAATTACCCTGACAACTGCATGTAAGGCTGGGACACTAAAAGCCATAGAACAATTACCAGACAAGTCTTCTAGAAGGCTGTTTAGGTAATGACTGCACATTATTAATACAACGCTTTTTCCTTAGTAGTGGGCTTGTTATATCTGACTAAAGTTATTCTCAAATTTAACACACAAGGGAATGCTTTAATTGGACAATCTGTTGTCCAATTATATTCTGGAAAAAATGAGGACACATACGTATTAAAACTATGCAAATAACCACATTGATATAAAAGAGACTTCCGCTCTTTTAAAAAAAAGCATGTATTCCTGAATTCTGTAGGATCACTGAGAGCAAGATATCATTCAGAGTGTTTTATTTATTTGGCATAAGCATAGATCAAGAAGAAAGAGAAAGGCCTTCATCGTATATCTATCAGAAAAGAGAATATTAAAAATAATACCACAATATTCCCACCCAAATTCCCATCCACATTTAAAATTTTCTCATTAGTTCATGTAGCCCTATGTATTTAAGTATTATTCCATTGGATTGTGAAACAGCAATCTGTTTTCATTAACTTCACACATTTTGAAGCTACATTTTGGGCACATACAGATTCAGGATTGTGCCATCTTTCTAGTGGATCTGCTACCTCTTTATCATTGTGAAACATACCTCTTTAACTCTAGTAATGACTCTTGCCTGAAAGTTTACTTTGTGTGATCAATAGTTTTCTTTTGGTTAGGTTTGTATAGCATACTTTTGGTATACTTCTACTTTCAACCATTTTGAATCATTATATCTAAAGTTTGTCTCCTTTAAGTATCAGGTTTTATTCAATCCTGTATGACAGTTTTAGGCTTTTACTTGGTGCATTTAGTCTACTTAAATTTAATGTAATTACTGATATAGCTAGGTTATACTTAACTTCTTACTATGTAATTTTTATTTGAACCACCTTTGTTATACACCATTTTTCTCTTTTCATACCTTGCTGTGAGCTCATAAAATATTTCTATTCGCCAATTCAACTTCTCAATCAACTTATTTCATTCTTTCCTTTCTTCTTCTTTAGATTTACCCTAGAAGTCATAACAATTAGAGACTCTTAAGATTTATTACTTTTACCATTTCACTGATATTGCTAGCACCTCAGACTACTTTAGCTCTATTTACCCCATTGCTCTTTGCATTACTTTCATCATCTATTTGTTGTTCTACAGAAATTTAAAATACATGAGCTATTTTTTAATCCAGTATTCATTTACGTTTACCGATTCTGTTATCCTTCGTTTCCTCTCATGTTTCAATGTTTATATCTGAGATCATTTTAAAACTTTCCTCTGCTTAAAGTCCTCTCTGTAGTATTTCTTTTGGCTCCAATCTAATGTCAGTAAAATCCTTCAGATTTTTTTGCTGTTGGAAAATGTACTTATTTGACCTTGATTTGGAAAATGTGTTTGCTGTTTATAGTTGACAGATATTTTCCGTCAGCACCTTTTCTCCCCGCTAGTGGTTTCCATTGAGAAGTCACTTGTTGGTCCTGGGACAAGTAGGCTAGTCTAAGTGTGACATTCTCATGGAGATGGCAGGAAGGCAAACGGAAACATGCAAGTCCTCTTAGGTTTTAGGCTCAAAACTTGCATATCCGCACTACTGCCTCATTAAATTCTTCTCCATCTTCCAAGGCTCTTATATCCCACACCACCACCCCAATCATTCTACACCACCACTTTTCTATCATACAATCTAGTTTCCAGTGATTAAAAAAATCTGTTTGCTCCCTGATGAAAATTCTTTCATTAAACTTTGAAAACCCATCTCTCTTGCCTAGAATTCCCTCTCATACCTCTGGTCCATGAACTCCTATTCATCCTTCAAAATCTTGCTTCAATATAACTCTTTACAAGACGCTTCCCTGCTTCAATATCACCTCTGTAACATTAACAAAGGTGGATATACAATTTAGACTCTCCAATTCACAAATACCATTCACATTGATGTTAGCCACAGTGAATAGCTCAGATAACATTTTATGACTGAAACAAAACCAAAATATGTCCCTGAAATTTTACATAAAGGCTCTAGGAAAGAGTCTTTTCCCTTTTCTGTCCGGGATGACTAAATTAGGATTCTATAAATCCAACTAAAATAGAATAGAATACAGTCAACATACTTTGTGAAACAGAACCCACAAACAGAGAGGGAATAATTACATTAGCCAATTCAAAAATTATTTACATAACACAGTATAAAGAATGTCAAGGGATGCAGTTTTAGGTAAGATGGTCATAAGACGAGATATTGAGTTCCTGAAGTTCCCAGAGACATTTCCTTTGGATGCCCTGTTTTTTCAAGCCTGTAATATCCCTTGTGTTACTTCAAAGCTAATTTAAAGTTGGATTTCTTTACCTACAACTGAAAGAATGCTGATTAACATATTTTATGAGCTACTTGAGGGCAGAAACTACTTTGTGTACCATTTTATCCCCTAGCAAAGTATCCTGTGTGTGACTGAAATTTAAGAAATATCTGCTGGAGAGTGTAGCCAAAAATTTATATAAATGTTCAATATCCACCCCATTTCCATAGGAAGCACTACTTTATATTAACCTTTGACTGAATAAATACAGAATTAAATACTAAGTAAATAACAATCATTACCATTCCTTTTTATTTTGTTAGTTTCCTGCAGAAATTTATAAAGTTCTATTATCATGCTAGTAAGTTTCATCCTATTAATAGCAAGATTAGACCCAAATTGGATCAAGCCAAATGAAATATTTTTCTACTTTCTTACATATCAGTAAAAACTTCTCCTTATTCATCTAATACTTTTTAAATTGATCTGTTAAATCTGTCCAAACATATATGGGAACATTATAACTGAAAGTAGTCAAAAGAACTGAATAGGAAAAAGTACCACATAAAAGTATGAAAATACTATTGACATTAATTAAAGCAAAATCTATGTGAAATGTTTGGCTTACAAAAAGGATATGATTCAAAGATGTTTCGTTATGCAAACAACAAATAATTAAATATTAAACTCTTCATACATTTTTTATGCTATAGCATATAAAAAAGAATTAAATTACAAGTAGAAAGTTCTAAAATAACTTGAAGTGCTTTCTTTCAGCTGTACACACAAAGTGCTCTCCCTGTGTAACAAGTCTACTGAAGCAAATATTTTAAAAAATTAAGTAAAAATGATCATAAAAGTTAAATGTTAATTTTTATCAGAAACCATTTTTGCTTGTTTGAAGCATCACTGATACAACTTTGTGAAAAGAAAACAGTGATTTTTATCTTTGGACAGAGGATTCTTGGTACCTCATGGTCTGATGGATATTTTTCAACAGGAATTGGGTTTTTTGTATTTTTTAATTTCAGCTACTTTTCAAAATAACTGCCTCCATAGAGTGTAGTTTGTAAATATTTATGAACAATTTCATCTATGGATTGTAAACTTTCTCATAACTTGCAGCTTCTTGGAATTTGCAATAGTGTGTGCTGAGGAAATCTAAAATATATACACATATGTCTACAAACTGACTGCCATTTATCTGAAAAGTACTTGAAAACTTAAATACAAGCTATTAATTAAAACAATTTACAAGTAAAAGCATAAAACACATACATAGTAACAGTCCCATCATTCAGCGAACAAATTTATGGCTACCATATTAATCCAATTACCATTCAGACTCAAAATTAAATGTAGTATTTCTACTTCCTTCCAAAATGGAGTGACAGGGAATGGATTTATCCTCCTGCCAAAACAACTAGTAAAGCAGACAAAATGTATGAAACACTGGTGTTCAGGTATTGGATATCAAGCAATGCAGGACAATGATCCCTGAGTAGAGAAAAAATGAGGTAAGCCTTCTAATGCCACAGATGATTGTGGTTTTAAGGCTGGATCAAAAGGAGAGTGAACACAGGTGCAGTCCAGAAATTTTCCTGAATTGAGGAAATGAAGCTGGGAATTCTGGAAAAGCCAAGGTGGCTACAGTGTACAAGACAGTATACTGGAGAAGACAGAACCGCCCAGAGTCCCCGTGAGTCTTCAGGCGAATACTACTTACTGGTGAAGAAACTATCCAAGGCTGGGGAAAGAACCATATGAAAGGAGCAGAGAGAAGAATCCTCAAAACTCACATAGGGTTGGGAACAGTTCATGGTCCAACCAGTCAGAGGTGGATAACCTGTAATTCATGTCTCACAAAGTAGAGTACCCAGAAGGGCAGTGCATCAGGAATGGAAAGATTAACCATAGACTAAATTATGCTTTGTTCCTGCCGATCAAAGCACAAAAATAAGCCTTGAAAAGATCAAATTTTTCCAAGTAAATTAACTCCACTGCAGAAAAAAGCTAAAACTTATCTATCAAAATTAATAAATATCTAGCACCCAAAAAGGTAAAACTCAGGAATGTCTGGCATCCAATCAAAATATGACTCATAAGGAAAAGCAAAATAAAACAATAGGAAAAAAACCTCAGAAATGACACAAATGATAGAATGTGCAGACAAGGACATTGAAAGAGTTATAGTAACTGTAATTCCATATGTTCAAGATGGCAGAAAATCGATGGAGCGTGTTAAGTAGAAACATTTTTTCTAAAAACCTTACCAAAATTCTAGAAATAAAAAATATAATGTCTGAGATGAAAAATACACTGGATGGGATTAATATGAGATTGGATACTATAGAAGAAAAGATTAATGAACTTGAAGATATAAGTACCAAAAATATATAAAGTGAAACACAGAGAGAAAAGAAAAGAATGAATAAAAACCAAGAACAGAGCATTAGTGGGCAAAGGAACAATTTCAAGCAGTTTAATATACATACAATTGGAATTCTTTAAGAAGAAGAGAGAAGTGGGGAAAAAACTGAGAAATAATGGCTGAACATTTTCTAAATTTCGTGAAAACTATAATTTTATGAATTTATGAAGTAAAACCCATGCACAAGAAACATAAAAAAACCCACACCTATACACATCATAATCAAATTGGCCAAAATCAGTGATAAAGAGGAAAAAATTTTTAATGCAGAAAGAGGAAAATGAGCCATTACATACAAAGGAACAGCAAGGTTAAACACATTTCTCATTAGAAACAATAGAAACCAAAGGACTATATACAGAAACATCTTTAAAATAATGAAAGGAAAAAGCTACAATTTAAAATTCTTTAACACCACCCCAAGAAAAGTGAAATAAAGATTTTTTCAGAAATACAGGCAGATATAATGCATTGTCAGCAGATCTCCACTAAAGTGTTAAAGGACGTCCCTTAGGCAGTAGGAAAATGATACTACATAGTACACACTGCTATATTTAAAACAGATAACCCACAAGGACCTACTGTATAGCATGGGGAACGCTAGGTTATTCTGTAATACCTAAATGGGGAAAGAATTTGAAAAAGAATAGATACATATATATGTATAACTGAATCACTTTGCTGTAGACCTGAAACTAACAGAACATTGTTAATCAACTATGCTCCAATATAAAATAAAAGTTAAAGAAGGGCTTCCCTGGTGGCGCAGTGGTTGAGAATCTGCCTGCCAATGCAGGGGACACGGGTTCAAGCCCTGGCCTGGGAAGATCCCACATGCCACGTAGCAACTGGGCCCGTGAGCCACAACTGCTGAGCCTGCGCGTCTGGAGCCTGTGCTCCGCAACAAGAGAGGCCGCAATAGTGAGAGGCCCGCGCACCGCGATGAAGAGTGGCCCCCACTTGCCACAACTAGAGAAAGCCCTCGCACAGAAACGAAGGCACAACACAGCCAAAAATAAATACATAAATAAATAAATTTAAAAAAAAATTACTTTAAAAAAAAAAAAAAAGTTAAAGAAAAAAGAAATTTGGATTTACAAAAAAGAAAAAGAAATGATGAATACTGGAAACAGTAAATATGTAGGTAAAAGAGAAGATGTTTTCTTATTTTTAATATCTTTAAATAAAACTGACCATCAAAAATAGTAAAAGTGTAGTGTGAATTTTATAATACATGAAGCAGTAAAATATATTCAACAATGGCACAAAGGCCGGGGGAAGGAAATAAAAGTACACTTTTTAAGGTTAATATACAAAAAATGAGTGATGTAATATCTCTTATAGACAATGAAAAGTTTAAGATGTATATGATAAACTATAAAATAATCACTAAAATAACACAACAGAGTTGTAGCTAATAAGCCAACAAAAAGGATAAAATTAAATAATAAAAAATGCTGAATTCAAAAAATACGGCAGAAAAAAGAAAAGAATGAACAATGAACAAATAAGAAAAATAGAAAACAAATAGCAAGATGTGAGATTTAAACCCAAAGACATACAGTAATACCTCAAAGATACTGTAGGTTCAGTTCCAGACCACTGCAATAAAGCAAATAATGCAATAAAGCATTTCACATAATGTTTTTGGTTTCCCAGTGTATAAAAAATTATATTTGTAAAAAAAAATTATATTTGTACTATACTATAGTCTGTTAAGTGTGCAATAGCGTTATATCTAAAAAAATGTATTGGGTTGGCCAAAAAGTTCATTTGGTTAATGAATATGTTGCTCAATAAAGTTCTTGATGAAAATGAAAAGATGTGTCTTTTATTTTTACTTAAAACCAAATGAACTTTTTGGCCAACACAATACACACCGAAATTTAAAAATTCTTTATTGCTGAAAATGCTAACCATCATCTGAGCCTTCACTGAGTCCTAGTAGTAACATCAAAGATCACTGATCACAGATCACCAAAACAAATATAATAATAGCGAAGAAGTTTGAAATATCATGAGAATTACCAAAATGAGACACAGGGACACAAAGTGACCAAATGTTTTGGAAAAATGGTGCCTATAGACCTGCTCAACTCAGGGTTGGCAGAAACCTTCAATTTGTAAGAAACGCAGTATCTACAAACTGCAATTAAGGAAAGCTCAATAAAATGAGGTATGCCTGTAAATATATATACGTTACATGTACATGATTCAGGATTGGAGAAAAAGACAATTATATGCCGCCTAAAATAAATCCACTTTAAATATAAAAGCACAAATAGGCTAAAGTAGAAGGATGAAAAGTAACATAGCATTCTAGCAGTAATTTTAAAAAGCTGGAGTGCCTTTACTATTAATATTTGGCAAAATAAATTTTAATTTTTTGTAAATAAATTTTAAAGCAAAGAATATTACCAGGAATATAGAAAGTAATTTCCTAACAATAAAGAGGTCAAGTCACCAATTCATCAAGAAGACATAAAAACACTAAACATTTATCCATCTAAGTAAGAGAGTTTCAAAATACATGACGTAAAAACTGCTAGAACTACAAGAACAAATAAACTAACCTACAGTTACAGTCAGAGATTTGGACGCTTATTTTTCAAATTGACAGGGCATCAATGTGGACACTAGACGACTTGCAAAAGCTATCAACCAACCTGCCCTAATTGACATTTGTACAAGACTTCACCCAACAAGAGGAGAACACGCCTCTTTTGCAACTGTCCAAGGAACATTTACCAAAATAGATTCATATCTGGGTGCTATGGTCTTTGAAAGGTGATTAGGTAGGTCATGAGGGTAGATTGCTCATGAATGGGATTAGTGCTCCTATAAAAGCAGTTCCACAGAGCTCCCCATCCTCTTCCATCATGTGAGGACACAGCAAGAGGACACAGGCTATAAACCAGGAAAAGGGCCATCACCAAAACCTGACCATTCTGGTGCCTTGACCTTGGACTTCCCAGCCTCCAGAATGGTAAACAATGAATTTCTGTTGTTTATAAGCTACCCAGTCAATAGTATTTTTTCATAGCAGCCCAAATGGACTAAGACACTAGGTTTATTCATTTTCTATTGCTGTAGTAACCAGTTAACACAGTGTTAGTGGCTTAAGACAATTCATATTTACTGTCTTATAGTTCTGTATGTTAGAAATCTGATAGAGGTTTCAGTGGACTAAAATCAAGGTGTCAGCAAGGATGCGTTTCTTTTTAGAGGTTCTAGTGAAGAATCTGTTTCCTCAACTTTTGCAGCTTCTAGAGTCTATATTCCTTGGCTCGAGCCCCCTTCCTCCATATTCAAAACGAGCAATGTTGGTTCCCTCTGACCATTCTTCTGTAGGCACATCACCCTCTGACCCTGACCTCAGCCAAAAATGGTTACATTAAGATTCATGTAGTTAGGTTGGTCCACCCCGGTAACTCAGAGTAATCATCCTAATGTCCTAAAGTTAAGCACATCTTCAAAGTCCTCTTTGTCCATGTTAAGATAATATATCCATAGGTACCAGAGATTAGGACGTGGTAACCTTTGTGGAGCCATTATTCTGCCAAAAACACTGGACCATAAGTCTCAATAAATTTTTTAAAATTAAAATCAAAAAAAAAATTCAAATCATTCAAAATATATTCTGCAACTACACTGGAATTAAATTAGAGATAAGTGACAGAAGCATTTCTAGAAATTCTCTAAATAGTTGGAAATAAAATATCCCACTTTTAAATACCCCACTGATCAATGAGGAAATCAAAAAGGAAATTAGAAAGCATTCACCTTAAGACATCAGAAAAAGAAGAGCAAATTAATGTCAAGGAAGCAAAAGAAAGGGAATAATTAGAGAGAAGAAATTAATGAAATAAAAAATAGAAAAATAAGTGAAATTGATAACTCTCTAACCAGACTGACCAAGAAAAGAAAAAAAGAGAGGGGAAACTAATTACCAATACCAGGAATTAGATGACATCAGTGGATGATATGTGAATATTATTAAAAATCTTTTGCCAATTAATTCTACAAATTAGGTAAAATGGGAAAGACACAACTGAGAGACACAAACGGACAGAGCTCGCTCAAGAAAAAACAGATAACCAGAAAAGCTCTCAATCTATTAAGGAAATTAAAGTTGTAGTTAAAACATTCCCATAAAGAAAATCACAAGTTCAAATTCATTCAATGTTGAATTCTACCACAAACTTAAGAAGGAAATAATATGGATTCTATATCAATTCTTTCAGAAAATTACACAGGAAGGAAAACTTCCCAATTTATTTTATAAGGCCAGCAGTACCATGTTACAAAGTCAACAAGATTATAAGAATAAAAAACTACAAACTAACATGCCTCATAAACATAGGTACAGAAATTCTTAAAATTTTAACAAATCAAATGCAACAATATATTAAAGGTATAATACAAAATGACTAAGTGGAGCTTACCCCTGATTAGAAAGGATGGTTAAACATTCAAAAATCAATGTCATTCAATTCTATTAGCAAATAGACCTCAATTCAAATAATTTTACTATTTTATGTTTAAAAATGGAAAGTTTATTACAGTTCTCTAAACAAACACACATACTCATCTCCCTTAATATAACATATCCCATAGGACTAATGTGATGATTTTACTCAAAGAGTAAGAACTGGGCTCTACCTATCTTGACCATCACGGTTATTTTCCACATTTTATTATTTTGGGAGAGTGAGATATTTTAACTTCATTATTCAAATTCTGGTTTGGCTTCCAGAACATATTACTAGTATGATCTCAAAAGAAAATCCAATTTAGAAAGTTAATTTCTAACCATTAAATATTCATGAACAGTCTAAAGTAACTGTGTAATTTGCTTAAAAATAAAATATAATTAGATAGCCATGAAATAAAGGGCAGGAAACAATAAAAAATGTAACAATTCTTTCAATTTTAATTACTATTTAATAAGCTCAAGGATGAGCCCTTTTGTCACCTTCAATCATAATCTGAATAAAACAAGTGAAATCTGATTAACATTTCTATATAAATCTTAGAAAATGAAATGATATATCCAGCATCCTCAAAGTCAAAATTCTAAAAAACTACAAGGAAATATTTCTGGCATTTTTTTTTTTTACTATATTAGCATCTAATTCAATCACCATGAAGGAGTAACTTTATCAAATTAATTTTTATTACTATTTACTGAGTAGTAATTTGTACTAATATTTCTTGAACAGGTAAGTAATTTCCTTAACTTAGACATGGAATCAACCTTACAATAAGAATTTTTCCAGCAAACAAATGATTTTTACAAATCACTCAGTCCTCCCACAAATCACATAGAAATTAATATAAATAAAACATGCAAATTTTTCTATATAAAAGAAGAATAAATGATCTGTAATTTTTTAAAGATTATAAAACATAATGGCTCAGCACAGAGCTTGGCACATGTGAGCTATTTAGTAAACTAATTTGAATTCATTCTAATCAAACAGTCATAAAAGGATGATAAATAAATCCCAACATTAAAAAATATAAACTTTTTCTTTTATAAAAGCATAAATTAAGACTACAAACCTTGACTCTTTCAACATAGAAAGAACATCCTAAATGTTCCTAGCAATAAATCAAAAGCCTTTAGCAGCCTATCACTAAACACAATAAAAATAAAATATACAACATATAGAGAGTAGATAAAGAAGTCAATAGTGAAAGGTAGTGAGCCTTAAAGAATTAGCTATTAGGTATTGCTAATCCTAAATTTTTAATGAAGGTTTGAATTATGTTCAGTATATAATAAAGATTACTAAACATAGCAAATGATTTCAAGTTGTATTGTAAGAAAAGGGTATCTAACCCTCAAAGAATAAAATTAATCAGAAAATAAAAACAATGTAGTTATTTCAAGTTTTGATGCATTTTTAAAGAATATAATCTCACTGCAAAATTAGTACATTCTTTGGTTAATTTAATATTATTCGTGTAAACATTTTTTACGAAGACATTCATCATCACAGACATTCACTGTATCCTTTTTATGGAGGGTCAATACTTGTTTTCATATTGCTCAAAATATAGAAATCTTTATCACTTCTTTGAACAAAAACAGCATTCTTTTTGTAATGAAAATACTCAGTGGTCATTAGATTAAATACTATTAATACTTACCTGTATTTTAATGGGCCATGAAAAGTTGCTGACGTACACATAGAACGTAATGTTTGGATTGCTTCTAAAGTTAAATTTTTCATAGGAAAAACTATCTCTGTATTCTTTTATATTAGTCTTGGAAACTATAGGGGTCTCCTCCCCAGATATTGTTCCAGCTAAAATGTAAATAATAATAACAAATTTAAATAATTCATATTAGGAAACAGGTATCTTTATTAACATAATATATACATATATATGATATTTACTTAATTTTTATAACTATACTTATAAGAACATAACTATCCAAATAAAGTCATGTTTTACAACTTAGACTGACAAAGAAAAAAGAAAATGAGATTTGTCATACATATTGATATAATGGAAACAGATTTAGTATAAAAATTATTTTTTAAAGTGATACCACTGATTAAGTGCTACGTACTAGGCACTGGCTTAGAGACTTTATATTCTATTCTAAAAAAAAATTTATCCCAGAGATATTCCAGCTCTGTTTTTCAAACTGAAAACTGAGCCTCAGAAAGATTAAGACACTTGCCTTAAGTTTATAGCTACTGAACAGTAAAGTCCTTTTTGGAACTCAGGTATATAAGGCTTCAGAAACTGAGTTTTATCTACTTCTCCACAGAGCCTTTCAAAACAAATCAGGACATATTTCACATGTCTCAATCCAATTTAAAAACGGAAAAGAAATCAAATTTTTTTTGTTTACCACAAACTAAACCACCACTACTTTGAATAAATTGGGAGGATATAATTTAAAATATGAGTTAAACGTTCAATTAGTTAAACACGTATTGGGTACTCAATAAATATTTACTGAAATTAACCAAATGGAAGAAAGAATTTCCAACAATCTTACCAAGCCCTCCGCCTTAACAGTAAAAATAATTAGGATACTGAGCAACTGAATTAATTTCTAACTGATGACCTCTTCCAAAATAACCTTGGATGCTTTTTAAAAATGCAGATTTCCTGATGACATCTTCCAAACTGATAAATCAAAATTTCTGAGATTTGGTTCTGGGAATCTGAAGGTTACAAGTGATCTCTTGCATATTAAAACCACTGTTCTAAAGTGATTACACAGGTTTTATGTATTTTTGTTGACAAATTTTAAAACTCTTGTAGAGTCAGTTTATTATGCAGAATTTCAAATTTACAGTACAAGTTATCATGAATTCTTATTAATGAAACTCACAGAGCCAAGATTTCACTATATGTTTGCACTATTGGAACAAAATATCTACATAATTGTCTAATCTTTTCCATTTTTACACATGTAATATAAAATCTGGAATTGCAAAGACCTCTTCACTTTTGAATTCTGTTTCCATTATTCTACATATTAAAATAGCATAATAACTTAATTTTAAGAAATCAAATATGGATTTCTAAGGATCCATATATTTTCTTTAAAAACCTTCCAGCACTTTTATGCAACAGTGTATCTTTTACATAGAAAGTAGAAAGCAATAGAATTTCCTAAAATGTAAATATAAAATGGTGAGAATACTTTTTCATAATCCAGCATACAGATTTGTACTTCTTCTTAGTTATGTTTCTTAAAAGTTAACAATTTCAACTTATAAACCTTATTGTGGAAGAACTATTAAGTGCAGGGTTTTTTTACCCTCTCTCAGCACCAAAGCTGACAAAGGTAAGGGGTAAACTTAAAAGTAATAGATAAGTTGGTAATTTATAAGCATATACAGAAAAAATTCACTGTCTTATATCAATATTAAGGTCAATAATTAAATTTATAGCTTCAATGGTGAATCAAGTAATTGAAATCTCAGCCTCTTTAGTCATTAAAGAAGTAATCTATCTTAATTAAAATCACAGGAATTCATAACACTGTCATAAAAAAAATTAAGTAGTGTAAAATGTTGTTATCCACCTAATTTTAATTGAATTAGGGAGAAAGTTAACACAGTAATGAAGCTTTATTAATAATGCTACTTATTATTTTTATCTGAAACAGCAGGTATTATTATATGCATAATTATGGCATATAGTATATATATGTCATATAATATTTTTTAATTTCAATTATTTAAATTAACATAAAAGGTCATATTAGAACACCCTACATATAGGAACAGAAGTGAAAGACTCATGACAACAAAATTCTCTTACCTGTTGAACCAACTGACCATGTAATGTTGAGATTAAAGTTGTTTGATGCATTTATTGAAATATCCAAATTTTTGTTTGACTACCAAGAAAAAAAAATATTGTGGTTAAAAAAATCAAATTATACTAGATAGATATGTTTACTGTTTTAATTATGTCCATGCTATATTTCTCACACTGTAAACATCATGTGAATACTCAAGTGAGAAAGTGCAGACGCCAATTACACTTTTTTAATGAAAAAATATAGGTGATAAATTCAAAGGTATATTTAAAGTTCCCATTTATCTTCCCTACTATAATCTGGCCTTCTCTATGTAAGCCAGAGGCTGCTATAATTCAATATTTTAGCAATTGTGGCTTCGTATTAATTAAATCATGTTCATGAGGCAACAAAATGAGTTTATAAAGACTATGCATCATTGAGTCAGGCGACCTTGGGGGGGTTCAAATCTTAGCTCTTTAATGTACATGCTGATTGATATAGGGAAGGTTACCTCTCCTTCCCGAAAATCAGTTTCCTTATCTCTGAAATGGGGATTTCATGACTTCCCTAAAGACTTTCTTGTGAACATTAAATAAGATTCTTCATCTTCTTCCTTACCAGGGGACTCAGAAAGAAGACATGATTGCTGACTTCTGAGAAGGGGTTGATTTTTTTATTATTAATGGAGTGGTTCAAAAATAGTTGCTTTTCTACGAAAACAAAACATGGTAGAAACAGTGTACCCCTAAGAAAACTTAAATCATTATTTTTATCTTGAAGTCACATCTTCATGATTGTGTGTGCCTTATTTTGGGTCGGGGAAATGTGAGAATAACTGGTATTATTGCTAGAAAGGTCACACAAAATTTGCAACTGATATAGGAAACTATAGAACTCTTCCTGAATTTTTAGTTCATCCTCTCAAGTTTAGGCATTACTGAAATATGTGGTACCATAACTAAAGCCCTATAAAATACATTTAAGGTCAAGGAAATATACTGGACTGGAAGAGGTAATACTGTGACTACCACAGTAAACGACAAAATTAGTCATTTAGAACATTGTTGTTAGATGTGGATAAGTTCAGCAAAATATTATACAAGAAACTACTCCAGAAATTGTTCACATGAAAGCATTGGCTGGAGATGATGTACAGTGGGTTAGAATTATATCTGTTTTCAAAATATAATAAATGCATAAATAATGAAGGTACCTATTTTTTTATTTGTTTTGTAGGATAAGTAGGAAGCCCAGACCAATAATCTATTTTAATTTCAGAAATTGTTCCAAGTTGAATTTCTCTTTAATTATAAATTGTATAAATCTAATTACAAATTATTTATAATGAAGTTACAAGCATCCTTGGTGGCACTTCTCATGATAGTTTAGTGTCCTTCAGTTTCCAAAAACATGTGTCTGGGCTCTTGGCTTCAACTGAACAATACAGCAGAAAGTAAAACTGAAAGCTGTGACATTTGTAAGAATTCAAGTTTTTCTGGAAATTGAAGGAGGAGAGGATAGCCAAGAGAGAAGCAAACCAGAATTATGGCTAATCTGAGCCCATGTGTATGACACTATGGATCATATTGGAGAGAAGTATTACTCACTTCCACATTGTGAGTCAGATATCCCACTTATATTAAATGTCTTATATCCTCCATGAACTCTACAAGTTTGGAATTACCATTAAACATTCAAGAAGCCAAAGGTAAAGACTAAATTCTGATACATGCTGCAACATGGATGAACATTGGAAACACTGAAACATTAGGCTAAGTGAAATAAGCCAGACACGGAAGTACAAATGTTGTATGATTACACATATGAGGTACCTGGAACACAGAAACTGATAGAGACAGAAAGTAGAATAAAGGTTACCACAGGCTGGGGGTAGGGGAGGAATAGGGAGTTATTGCTTAATGGATACAGAAATTCTATTTGGACTGATGAAAAATTTTGATGATGGATTGTGGTAATGGTTGCGTAACACTGTAAATGTACTTAAATGCCACCAAATTGTACACCTAAAAATGGTTAAAATGATAAATTTTACTTTATGTATGTTTTACCACAGTAAAAAAAGAAGTCTACAGTGTTTACAATGCACTTATTAAAACATTCTTATTATACAGAAAATGTAGTTTCTGACATATTAATATGTCTTTATAAAAATACACACCATCAGTGAAGAGAGTATTATACTTGTACGAAGGCATCCTCAAAAAGCCTTATTTAAAAGTCAAAACTTTAAATGTAGTCCCAAGAATGTAGGCTTCCCTTAAAATCTAAGGAATAAGGAGAATTTCCCTATTTTGGGGAAAGAGGGCTCTTACTTTACTGGAAACTGAAATTTTAAATTATACTATTTGTTGGCAAGTTCAGTAAAATATTTTAGAGGAAAGAAGCTAGCGAATGCCAGGATACATTTTGAGGTTTCACCTATTTGAAAAACTATTAAAATATATGATATAGATTTAGTAAGCTGGATTAATGTATAATAAGAATACAGCATTTGAGAAAGAGTGACATCAGTAGGGTGGTGGAATAGGAAGTCCCAGCGCTCATCCCTGACAAAAAGAAAACAATTTAACAATGATATATGGACCAGAACACCTCTATGACAGGACCAAAATCCAGTTAAGAAGTTGCAGTACAAAAAAAAGAATACAAAACTGAGACTAGCCACATTATAATGGGTAAAAAGAACAATTTCACTTTACCAAGGTCAGCACCTCCCCCAAGCCAGCGCAGCTCAACATCAGAAAGATCAACTTGGCCAATGACTGCTCCCTCAGGGGAAAGAGAGAGTGTAGGATATATCCAACATACTTGTCCTTTAATGGTACTGCCCAAAGGACCTATTTCTGTCTCCACTAAGACAGAGAGCACTGAGAGAACAAGCATGTGTGGACATCTGACATCAGCTAAGAGAAAACAAAATGTGGGTGGCTCACTACAGCCAACATGACTCAGAGAGATTGGGAGAAGGTGCACAACCCTGAGAACTTCTCCCCCAGAAGAAGTTGTTAAAGGGTACAAACTTGCAAACAGTAGGTAAATCCTAGAGATCTTATGCACAATATAGTGTTTATAGACAACAAATACTGTATCATAAACTTCAAAGTTGCTAAGAGACTAGATTTTAATTATTGTCCCCCCAAAATTACAATTATTTGACATGACAGAGGTGTTAGCTCATGCTATGTTTGTAATCATATTGTAATATATGCACATATTAAATCAGCATATTATACAGTTTAAACTTACACAATGTAATATGTCAATTACATCTCAATAAAAATAATTTTTTTTAAAACCTAGCATTCATATAACTCAGATAAAACAGTTGATTTAGAAAAAATATAATGAAAACTTACTACTATGTAACAGTATATTTAAAAAAAAAGAAAATATATATAAGATAGCCTGTGTTCTGAAGCTTTGGGTTATATTTTCAAAAAGACCACTCCCAGTTTCAGAACAAAATTAAAAGCATAAACACTGCTGTGAGCCTGAAAAATAACAGAAGTAATGCATAAATTGTAGGACTGTTTACAAAATCTGAAATATCAAGCTCACAAATTCTCTGAATCACAAAGGTAACTAGGTCTTACGAAAAGAAAAAATTAACAGGATTAGTCTTTCTACAAAAGCCCTACAGTGTGATAATTCTGAGAAGAGGTACAATTACAATGAAAGATGATGAAAAGCTGTATCCATTGATATTTTAAAAGTTAAATTATCTTCTTACCTGTTCTGGGTTTGCTATGAAGTTTATGGCAGTATGGTGGCGATCATCTTCCTGTAATAAGCTGAATGTAAACTGATAATCAATCAAAAGGCTGTCTGTAGGGAAAAAAAAAATACAATCCGGATATGTACTTTTAAAAATTGTTTGACAAACAAAAGTTAGGTGAAAATATATTGCATATCAGATTTGAAAATTATTATCATTAATTATTAGTGGCCTATTCAAGACTGGCAAAATATAAATCTTTATCAAGCAACAAAAAACAAAATATAGATATGAAAGTAGTCCTAACTCTTCAAAATTCTATTACTTCTCTTGCTATTATAAAGGTTCCACAAACACTGTAGCCATTCTGGAAACTACACAAGAGAATAAAATAAAGTCATCCACAATCTTACAATCAGAGAAAAATACAGGTAACATTTTGGTGCATTTTATTCCAGCTATAATTCTATAGATAGAAAGACAGGGAGACATTTTGGTATCCTAGTTTCATAAAATCAAAATTCTTTGAAACATGAATTTTAATAGCTAAATAATATTTCATCACATGCCATAATGCATTTACTTGGACCTATTATTGTAGCAATTTTTACTTTCAGCAGTTTTTAAATGAGTCTGTGATAAGCATCATTCTACAAAAGTGACTCTTATTAACAATTGGTAAAAAGAATTCAGTGGTAAACATTTTTAAATTTTGTCCATGTAAAATAATACTGAAACCAAGGTGAAACATTTAAATGTTATAGGTCATGAATAGCTTCACGTGTTATACAAAGGTGAAGTATTACTCATAATGTTAAACTTCCACCTTTTAAAAAATATTTCCAATTATTTAAATAGAAATGACTTCTATCTTTTGGATACATACCTTTCATGTTATCCCCTCAGCCATTAAACACTATTAAAATTAAAAGTAAAGATAGGAACAATATCACTGGATTTATTATCAAAGCATCATTCTTTATGTTGCTTACTTTATGCTTTATAAGATCCACCCTATATATTTCTTATATAATTTAGTGTAAGGCAACACTCTGTCTTTCTAAGAATTTATTATAGGCATACTTATCCGTGATAATGAGAACTATGTAATAGGTCACATTTCATCTGACTGCCAGAAAATGCAAGGCAAATTCAATGGGCCAGAGCTGTTCTAGGCACTGGAGATATAAAACAATAAAAGATACAGATTTCTGTCCTTATGCAATGTATATTCTATCAAATGGACGTTGAAAATTAATAAATAATTTGAGCATATAGCATAACATGACAATAAGTGTAAGAGTAATAAGCCAGTGAAGAGGAGAGAAATTTCTGTCCAGGTAGGAGTAGGCTTGCAACTTTGAAAAGAAACATTTAAAGATCAAAGGTAGTAAGAGAATAAACCATGGTGTTTACAAGAGAAAACGTAATCCAGGCAGAGGAAACAAGTACAAACGCCTCAACGAAAGAATGAGCCTTAACAGATTCCTGTGAAGAGGCTGCAGCAAGAATGCTAGCAAGAGGTGAAGGTAGAGACGGGAAGAGCAGTGGAGGTACTTGGAAGGTGTAACAAACAGGGTGAGCTAAATAAAGAGATGTGGCATTTTACAGAAAGAAAGGTAACTTTTTTTGACCCAAGATGGAGCAAAAACGTCAGTACTAACTGAGACGGGTGAGAAGAATAGGTTCTATTTGTTGGGAGTGTGGAATAATTAGAAGCTTAGTTTCGAAGATGTTACGTCTGAGTTACTCATTGAATATATAAGGGATATGTTGAGCTCAGGAGTCTAGTGGATAACAATTTGGAAATCATCAGCATTTCTGATGGGATTTAAAGCCGTGGAGCCAAGGAATCACCAGTTGTAGATGGAGAAGAGGTTCAAGAGATGAGCCCTGAGGCAAACCACTGTTAAATAATCAGATCCTCAAAAGAAGCCTATAAAGGAGACTGAGAGGGCAACCTATGAGACAGGAAGAAAACCAGAATTTAGCGTCCAGGGAGCCAAAGAAATACAGTGTTTAGAATAGAGAATAGTGATCACCTTGGTCAACTGCAGCTGAGAAGGTTTTAGAAGTACGGCGCAATATTAAGGAAAGATAACATCAATTCAGAATAAAGGGAAAATACCACTGAGAAAAAGTAAACATTTCAAATCTATTTGCCAAAGCTTGTCTGAATAATTATCTTTACTTTTTTCTAGCTTGAAACTAAGCATGAAGAAGTCAGGAACCGACGGCCTTTAGGAGGTAGGGACTGGTGACTTGGGACACCTGAGCAGCTCTGGGTAGAGGCTGCAGTGTCCCAGGTCTATGGACATTCTTTTGCCTTTATGGACTCTCACCCTCAGCCACAGTCACCAAATTCTTGGCCAGGCATTCAAGTTTGATTTCCCTATTGTTATTTATTAGAGTTGGAAGTACAAGGTCAGTACAATGTATATTATGTATGGTAATGATCAATCCAAATGTCAGTTGGCCTAGAATATAAGCCTGAATCCTGGAACAAAATTAGTAGGAGCATTACTCAATTCAAGTAATATTATAAATTGAAGAGAGTTTAGAATTCTACATAAAATGTTTCCTTTTAAACCTGCTTAAAGTCTTCCAGAAGCCAACTGTACAATTTTCCACTTAACCAGGAGATATATTTCTCTCCCTAATTTTAAATATCATGTTGCTGTATTTTAGGGGGTTTGCAAATGAATAATTAACTGGCACTTAAAACATGTACCTTAATGCTGTAATTTAGTCTGAACTTCTTAGCTAAGTAGGGTACAGAACATAAAACGTTAAAATTTTAAATACACCCAAGTTTATGCAAATGTGCGTAATTTGAAAATAAGTTTTTGTACTGCTTTAATGAACCACTTTATTATGGTATAAAAAAGAAAGTTATGTTTGACTATAAATCAACTCAAAAAACTTACTGAATTATTGACAAGTACAAAGAAATGACAAAATAGCAGGAGGAGTAAGTGTGATAAAGTGAGGGAAGAGAGCTCCTCTTTATATTGGGAGAAAGAGCATGTTTTTATACTGCTTGGCATACATAAAATTTAGTAGAAAAGAAACAGTTGATAAGAAAGGAGAGAGAAGAAATTTTAGAACAATGTCCTTGGGTAGGTAAAAGGCAATGACCTCAAAACTCAAGGGATGACCCAGTCATAAGTTCCCTGGGTTTGTAGGGGTTTTATTTGTTTGTTTTTGCTTCCTGTATATCTCTCCCCACCTGCGTGCTAGACCAGCAGTAATGTGGAAGCACCAACAAATTCATACCAAAACAAAAAACAAAAAAAAGGAAGTCTTAAGAAAATCCTGCTGCTGAGATTACAGGGTGGAGCCCTGTAAACTGCACCCACCCTGCACTAAGGTTAGCAGAGGTGGAGCCTATGTTGCTGCAGGAAACATAGCGAAGTGTTAAGCTTTATTAAACCCACTAGGTAAATAATTTTAAAATTTTATGTCCTACAAAGGTATATATACTATACATATGGCAATATATATACTATAATTTTCAGCATATTTTAAACTTTCATAGTCAAAAAAAAAGACAAACTGCATTGTGCATTTTTAAATATATTACTGACTAGAGACAATTATTTGAAAACTTTGTGAATAGAAAAAACACCAAAGATATATTTCAAAGCTTGAAGAAAACCATAAACACTATGTAAATCAATCCTTTGATTTCATAGACTCAGCCCTGAAGTTTGGAACAGCTGTAAATGATACAGCTGGCTCTTAAATATTCTGGCTAACAATCAGCAAACTACCTCTGATAAGTCCAGGGAAACTAGACACTGGCAATTAATTTCCCAATTGGATCTAAAAATGAAGCCTACAAATATGGGTAAATGGATATGAAGAAGAGCCACTCTTCTTTACACCTCTTTCACTTTTTTTTTTTTTAATATTTATTTATTTGTATTTTTTGGCTGCATCAGGTCTCAGCTGTGGCATGAGGGCTTCTCTCCAGCTGCAGTGTGTGGGCTTAGTTGCCCTGAGGCATGTGGGATCTTAGTTCCCCAACCAGGGATCGAACCCGCGTCCCCTGCATTGGAAGGAGGACTCTTTAACCACTGGACCTCCAGGGAAGACCCTCTTTCACTTTTTATATGAACTTGGTAGACCTTAAGGTTAATATGAGGCTATTCATACTTCTGGCTCCAAATTCTGATTGTATAAATGAAAAAAAAAATCATGAAAATAAAGAGAAAGGAAAAATTAACATCTGTTGTATTGTTGAGTTAGTTTGACTTGCATAGTGAGAAAAGAGAAAAATATTTTGTCAATAATAGAGTAAGTATATATAATTATTTAATATGAGTAAGGTGTTTAGTCATTTAAAATATCTATGCAGTATACACGAAAGGAAAAAGAAAATCTAAAAAAAACCCACATAATTAAAGATGAAAAAATGAGATAATAACACTGAAGACTACAATAAAAAGAGAGTTAGGTAAGTTAAAAGTGTAAGAAACAAAACAAAAACAAAATGTAATGATATGGCAAAATTAAAAATAATGGATCAGAAAATAAAGGAATTAAAACATAATTCTGAACCAGTTCATGTAGGTCAAATCTGAAAAAGCCTCCCAGAATAGAACAGAGATGAAAATCACTCAAGAGGAATATTAGACATAGAAATTTTCAACATATGCAGGGAAAATGTTGTTAAAAGCAGACAATCATAACAAATTGAAAAGAAGCACATATATGTTAAATATATGATAAAAAATCTGTTGAAGATTCAAACCTAAATGTTAAAAGGAAATGCCCTGCATAAAAAATAAAAAGAATCCAGTATTATTCAGAATAGCCCCAGAGTAAAAACAACCCAAATGTCCATCCGTTGGTGAATGGTAAACAAATGTGATATGTCCATACAATGGAATATTATTTGGCCATAAAGAAGAATGAAGTACTGATACCTGCTATAACATGGATGAACCTTGAAAACATTATGATAAATAAAAGAAGCCATCACAAAAACCACATATTCCATGACATCATTTATACGATATTTCAGAGTAGACAAATCTTTAAAGAGAGAAAAAAGGTTGCCAAAGGCTAGAGGAAAGGAGAACGAGGAGTGACTGATAATGTGTACTGGGTTTCTCTTAGGAGTGAGGAAAATGTTATAAAATTAGATAGTGGTGATGTCTGCACAACCTTGTGAAAATACTAAAAAAATCACTGAATGTACACTTTAAAAGGGTGAGACTTTAGGTATATGAATTATATCTCAATAAAGTTGTTATTTAAAAAATAGACATCCAGGCATATCCATATGGGCATGTGCACACATGCACACACACACACACACACACACACACATATATTCATACAAACAAATTAGTTATTTAGAAAGCAAGATTAGGCAAGATGCTAGGTGATCTTGAGTAACAACATGTCAAAAGACAAGAAACTGAAGCAATATTTTATGAAATATACATACTCAACCATCCTGTCTACATAGAAAAACAACATAATGATAATTCCAGATAAGCAAATGCCCTAAAATATAAGACCTACATACTCATCCTGAAAAAAATTATTTACACAAATACTACAACTAAGAGACAAATACAGATATGGAAATAGCATAGCAAAAAGGTCTGGCAGTGAACAGATGACAGATTTCAAGTTAGAATAAAAGAAGAAAACAAAGTTAACCTTCTTATGTCTAAAATCAGATTGTTTACAAAGAAATATAACACAACTAAAAAGCTACTAAAATAATAAAAAATTTCAGTATGTGGCCAGATATAATATAAAAATATAAATACCTACAGTTCTTATTTGGGGGCTATTTTAACACAAAAAAACCACACCACCTTAATTGCTATAACTATATAGTCAGCCCTAATATCTAAGATCTCCAGACCACTTTCAATGTATATCCTCTGCTTATAATAAAGCTATCCTGAGAGTACAGAGTATTCGAGTCCTATAAGCCTTCTTGGAAACTGAACACAACGTAATTAATGCATAATTAAAGTACATGTGGAAATTGAAATCAAGAATGATGTCAAGAGAGAAAATAGGCAGGCGAAAAAGTATTAAACGGATAGAAGATTAAATGGGGTGCACAGGATTTCAGTGCAAGGCAGCAACAAGGAGAGGTAAAATATTGCTTCAAAGGAGATGAAATTTTGAGTGAGTAAAGAAAAGCGGTTATTTGTCAAACTCAGAGGAAGAAAGGTTGATACTATTTCTACATCTAGATTCTAAGGGGTTGACACTGGGAAAGAAAAAACAGTCAACACTTCCCTTAGAGAAGAGTCACGTTTCAGGATACAACAAGTTTCTGTTAAAGCAAGATAGTAGAGTTTCAAAAAGAGAGTAAGAATATACTTGGTGGTTTAATTTAAAAAATAATAACATTTTTTAAAGGAAAGAAAGATGAATGCCCCAGAACCAATGAGCATACTTAGCTCCCAGGTTCTTTCTAAACACCATTCTCCAATATAAGGAACCATGGCTTCTTGGAAAAATGGTTGATTACAGGGCTAGGGCTGGAAAGTACACCATGAGTCTGAAATTTCTTATAGTGTCAGAAAATAAGGAAGTACTCAGAGAATGATAGAGTCTTGCCAAAACAACAGAGGAGACAATTTGAGGGAGTTCCCAATGGCCAAATCTAGAACAATTTCAGCTGTAAAATAAATAATAATAGTAATTTATCATAAGCCACAAAATGTGTGTGTGTGTGTATCTCCATGGGTCCATACTGATAAATACAAATAAGTGAATAAACAAATAAATGAAGGAGAAGAGACAGCTCTTCCTTATAGTTAATAAATGTAGAGGAAACAGAAGAAATAACAGAATAGAAAATCACCATTTGGCAAGAACATCAATGTATGGTAAAAATAGTGGGTGATAGTATGGTGAGAAATAGGACATTTACATAATTTCAAAGAATTTCCCCATAATACACTCACTAAATACAATAAAAACAGTAACTTTAGAGTGGAAAAACTGGTAGACATTGTGCATTAACAAATGACCAAAAACAACACCACCAATAATGGAACAAATTGATATCATATGCTTCCCGACAGGATGTACTGAGAAAAACACACATTACTTTTGTGGTATCCTTACTAAAAATGCATAACCTGAATTTCATCATGAAAAAACATCAGACAAAACCAAATTGAGGGATATTCTATAAAATAACTGTCCAACACTTTCCAAGGGTGAAAGTCATAAAAAAAAATGTGCACATTTTTTGTAAATCTGAAATTATTTCACATGGAAAATTTTAAAAGAACTTTTAAAAAAGCTGCCTGTATGTCCTCAAGTTTCATTCATGTCATATATTACAGTATTTCCATTCAACCGTCAGTGAACATTTAAGCTATTTCTACATCTTGACTCTATTAAACAGTGTGGCAATGAACACTGTAATGCTATTATCTCTTCAAGATCCTGATTTCAACTCTTTTGGATAAACACCCAGAATGATATTGCTGGAGCTAAGTGAAATAAAACAGTCACAGAAGGACAAATACTGCATAATTCTACTTATATGAGGTATCTAAAATAATCAAGCCCATAAAATTAGAGAGTAGCAAGATGGTTGCCATGGGCTGAGAGGAGGGGAAAAATAGGAGTTGATAATCAACAGACATAAAGTCGCAATTATGCAAGGTGAATAAAAATTTGTTGAGGGTAGATTTCATGTCAAAAATAAGATAATTTTTATTTGATTTTAAAACTGCCAATACGGAAAAAACAATGAATAAAATTAATTTAAAGGTTTGATATGCTGGTAGTTACAAGAGAACAGATGACACACCTAAAGATATTAAGGACAAATTAAAGAAAAATAATTCTGAGAAATATTTCCTTTGTCATGCCATGTTTGGAAAAGAAATAAATACACTAAAAGTGTATATTAGCTTCTTATTGCTGCTGTTACAAATTACCAGAAACTTAGTGGCTTAAAGCAACATGAATTTATTCTCTTATAGTTCTGTAAGTCTGAAGTCCAAATGAGTCTTACAGGGTAAAACCAGAGTGTTAGGGGTGGTTCCTTCTGGAGGATATTCAAAAAGAATCCACTTCCTGCCTCTTCCAGCTTCTGAAGACCTCTCATTCTTTAGCTCATGACCCCTTCCCTCCTCTCTTTCCAACCTCTTCCTTCCATCATCACAGTTCCCACTACTGTAGTCAAATCTCCCTCTGTACCCTTTCAGAAGAACACATGTAATCACACTGGGTCCACCAGAATAATCCAGGAAAATCTCATCTCAAAATCTTTAATTGAATCATATCTGCAAATCCCCTTTTACCATTTACGGTAATATATTCACAAGTTTCAGGAATTAGGATGTGGACTTCTTTGGAGGGGGAGGCCATTATTCAGCCTACCACAGTGTCATTACATAGATAAAAGACTGGGAAAGTATCTGATACAATGTTACCAATAATTTTCTCTGGATAGAAGGATTTCAGTGATTTTTAATTTGCCTTTTTGTCTATTTCTTTTCTAGAATGAAACACACATTACTTCCATAACTGGGGCCAAAAAGGGGGAAATTTGTTAAAAGAAGTGTTCAGAGAACTTTTTTCTTTTGATCCTTGATCTTTACTGTGTTTTTCACATGACTTACACTTACATGTTAAGAAATTAGATTTATATGGTTGTATATCTTTCCAGAAATGGCATATCTAATTCCTAATTCACTTATTTCTTAGGTATAGACAAATAAAAACATGTAAAATAATTAGTCTCTCTGCCTAGTCTTCTCTGGCTAGAGCAAACCGAGGGTGAAGTTCCAATATGCAACAGCAGACTTTTTTAGGTAGTTCAGCCAATACTTGACTAGCAGTCCTGGAGCAAAAAAAAAAAAAGTGGCTGCTATTTACCACAAAAAATTAATAACAAATTATATACAAAATCAAGCTCATGAGTAAGACACAGACAGCATGTTAAAAGGAGTTTAAGCAAATAAAACATCAAGAGAAAAGATTTTAACATGCACAAAATGTTTTAAAAGGTCAGATATTCCAGCAAACTAATGATTAATTGTGAAGTGATGACTAAAAATTTATACATAGAAAAAGACATTTTGAAAGAGAACTTGAACTATGAAGAAAGTTTCTGAGTACATTACATATGGGGGTGATGAAGAGCAAATGGTGAATATTTGTTTTACTCTTTTAACAAAAGCTATATAAAATAATGTATTTTTAAGAAAATAGTAACCAGTGATAAAAACCATCAAACATATTGGAACTATCTATATATCTGAGGTCTAAGAAGGCAAACATGCCAGAATCACAAGTGAAATCAACCTTGACTTGTGTATGCTGTCAATGCACTGTTCATACAAATTTCAGAAATTCTTAATTTGAATATTTTGAGAAAGGAACTAAGGCCTAATGATTTGCTTTTTTACCAGTGAATATTGTATTTTACTTTTAATTTAGCATTATGCACAGTATTTAAGGAGAACTCAACTGTAATCTCCCATTTACCAACTGGGTTATCATATGCAGGTTAACTAACCTCAGTGAGATTCAATGGTACAATGAGGATAAAACTGCCTACCTCATAGGATTGCTCTGTGGGTTAAACATAATTGTGTTAGTATGTATTTGGCTTGACTGTCTCACAAAATAAAGGCATTCAATAAATATTATTTCACTTTCATTATTCACTATGTTGGCTCTGAATTAATTCTAAAAGATTTCAAAAGTCAGATTCTCATATGCGTATTTATATAGAGTTTTATATTTGTTCATAAATATATGAGTTCATGATCATGTAGTCAGCCATCCTGAGGGGTGTGAAAAGGATGCATATAGACTTTGACAACAACATCAAGAATTCAAATATGTTTTAAACAATGGCATATGTATAAGTACATGCATTTGCCAACTTAGACAATTGTTTATTAAATGATAAAACTTATGTTAATATAAGTTCAAGTATACTCACAGTCTAAATGTATCACAGTCATATTTAAAATGTAGCTGCAGGAACAATGCCTCAGAAAATGAACTAAAATGATCCTTTCATGCTCTATTGCCCTCACCAAGCTGTTTGACATACTGCAAGCAGCCTGATTATTTTAAAATTAAAATTTAACATTTTACTCTCCTCTTAACATCCTTCAATGGCTTCTCATTTTTCGTAAGATTTTTCTTAAGTCCTTACATGTCCTATAAAGCGCTACATGATTTGACCCTTCATATCTCACACACCTCATCCCCTAACCCCCTTCACCTAGTTGTGTGTGTTAAAGTATTAGTATATCATATGCCATGTTCTTTCCAGCCACTGACCTTTGTGCAAGCTGCCCCTGCTGATTCTACTCCTTCCCATACTCACACCATCACCACTACGCTACCAAGTCATCTTTCACATCAAAGCTCCATTATTCTCTTGCTTCACCCACTTCTACTCCCGGCTCCACAAATTAGGTCAAGCTCTCTTGTAATCTCTTGTAATATATTCCCAAAGCATCTATAATTCTCATTCAGAGTTCTTATGACAATCATATCTAGGTAACTATATAACAAGTTTAATATCTATCTTCCCTACAACCTTATAAGCTTCAATGGAGCAGAACACATTTTGTTCTCTGTAATATCCCCAGAGTCCAACAAAGTAGTTAGTCAATAAACATATGTTGAGTGAATAAACAAAAGTGAGTCAATTCCAATAACTGACAGTCTCTCCAAGCACTAACAGTATAGCTCTTAAGTAAGTAAAAATTAAGGAGAAAAAATATGTCATCCTTGTGCATATTAAATGAAATAATATTAAATTGTTTCACACATAATAAATATTCAATAAATACAATATTTCCTTGCTTGCTGAACAGTACTATCCATGCTTACAATTATTAATTAAGAATTTCTATTGAACTTGAAACATTTAGAATAATTGCAAAGGCAAAATCTGTTGCAGGAATTTTGCAAGTTGAACACTTGCTAGATATAATATCACAGAAAGAGCACAGAACCTTTGTTATTAACCACACTCTGAATGACTCATTGTGTGGCCTAGGATAAACACTTCAACCCATGGAGTCTTACTTTTTTCATCAATGAATAAAAGAGGATGGACCATGACCACCAATGCCTCTATGTCAATGATTCTAATTTACGGGTTTTCATATAATATACCATGATCTCTTCAGAAGCCACCTTCCTTTGCTTCATAGTATCTCCAAGTAGCTAAACTTTCCATTATTCTGCAATGACATATGGAAAACTGCTTAAATTTTATTTGTAGCAAATATTCCACAGGCTAAGTAGAAAAACAAAGATTGAAACTCATTTGTATTTAAATCAATGGCTGGTGCTTAAAGCTGTATTACTTTATGTAAATAAATTAAAAAATAATGTAAAGCGACTTTTACTTGATAACGTATAACATGATCTCCAAACATTTTTGGTCAAACACCCTATCAATAAAAATACTTGCCCATACAGCCACAATACATGTGTATTCATTCATTTGTTAGTAATTTACATGTGTACTCCAGTATATATCTCCTGAAAGCCTTCCTAGGAGCCACAGGCCTTTCTAAGTATAGGTTCCAACAACAGAAGGTCTTGGGTTCACAGATTTTCTTTCTAATGAGTAAAGAAAACCCACATTCAAGTAAACAAATAAACAAGTGAGATAATTTCATTTCAGTGTATTAGGATGGAAAAAAAAAGTTACTGTAATACCTAAAGGAGTCTATTTTAGGTAAGAGTTGACTATTAGTTAGAGATGGAGTATTTGAGGCAGAAAAATAGTAAATACAAAAGCCACAATCTAAGGTAAAGTCTGGGATATTTTAGAACAAGCAGATTAAGTCATTAAGAACTTTTATAAAAATAAAATGACTGCCATATAAATTCCCAAATGTTCAAGAATCTAATCCTGACCTCTATTTTGTCAATTGATTCCTGTACCAGAATAGGAACCAGTACAGTTAGAGTTACCCTATGTCTGAATATCTGTCAGGTGGGAGTTTCTCACTAATTTTCCTTTTCACAATTTTACTGAATATTCTAAAAGTGCAGCATATAAAATAAACTTTAAGATAATTTATTCTATGCATACCCTTCAAAATATTGAACTGAATGAATTCTAATTAGAACTGCATAAAATTTATATATCAATTTTGGTAAGCATATTTTCATATGAAGACTTCATTTGAGAAAATAGTTTAAATTTTTAATTATTTAGGCCCTGTTTTCATTTCTTTTAACATGATGTTTTTACTTTATTCATATAAAAACAACTCTTAGGTTAAATATACTGCGAATTTTTGTTGCTCTAGTTTTATTACCTGTGGTTGAGAGTGAGTGGTATAGATCCAGAGGTGGGTATAGACCCACGCTGCCTGGATTGAAACTGGCTTTGACATTTCCTAGCCGTGTGATCTTATACAAATGAATTAAACTTTCTCTGCCTCTTTTCCCTCAAATTAAAAAATGGCAATAATAAGCATACCTTAAAAAACTAAAAATAGAACTACCATATGACCCGGCAATCCCACTACTGGGCAAGTACCCTGAGAAAACCATAATTCAAAAAGAGTCATGTACCACAATGTTCATTGCAGCACTATTTACAATAGCCAGGACATGGAAGCAACCTAAGTGTCCATTGACAGATGAATGGATAAAGAAGATGTGGCACATATATACAATGGAATATTACTCAGCCATAAAAAGGAATGAAATTGAGTTATCTGAAATGAGGTGGATGGACCTGGAGTCTGTCATAGAGAGTGAAATAAGTCAGGAAGAGAAAAACAAATACCGTATGCTAACGCATATATATGGAATCTAAAAAACGGTACTGATGAACCTAGTGGCAGGGTAGGAATAAAGACACAGACATAGAGAACGGACTTGAGGATGCAGGCAGACTGGGGGGAAGGGAAGCTGGGACGAAGTGAGAGAGTAGCATTGACATATATACGCTACCGAATGTAAAATGGATGGCTAGTGGGAAGCAGCCACACAGCACAGGGAGATCAGCTCAGTGCTTTGTGACTACCTAGAGGGGTGGGATAGGGAGGGTGGGAGGGAGGCTCAAGAGGGAGGGTATACTGGGATATATGTATACATATAGCTGATTCACTTTGTTGTACAGCAGAAACTAACACAACATTGTAAAGCAATTATACTCCAATAAAGATGAAAAAAAAAATAACCATACCCTTCTCATTTGAGGATTAAACAAGCTAATAAATGTAAAAAGCTTAAAATAGCCTGGCACAGTAAGTGCTCAATAAAGTTTAACTAGTATTATCATTATTTTAAAATCAGGTGGTTTTCCAGTCTTATTTAATAAATGAAATAATGAGCTATATATCTGTGGAAAAAAGTTGTTCACAATAGGAATATTATATATGCTATTACCTCTTTTATGTAAAATCGTTCTCAGGACATAATTTATTTAGAAAGACATGCATTCAGCATTTCCCAAGAAAAAGAGGAAATTCTCTTCCAAGGAGGAGCCACTCAGCAGTGGACCTGAAGAGGCTGCTGCCAGCAAGAGCAGCAGCTCCAAGAAAAAGAAAAAGCTCCGAAAGCTACCCCAGGGAAGTTAGAATGGACATTTCCCTAGTAGGGCATAACTTGCAGAGATATTTCCCAACGCATCCCCTATAGCCCAATAAAAATAAAAACAAATTCACAAGTCAAAAAAAAAAAAAAAAAAAGAAAAGCACATTCAACATCTTCATACAAATAAGGAGCTATCAACCCTTGCTCAAGACAGATAAAGCGAGAAGAGGAAGTTCAGGAGATGAGGTGCCACTCGGCCTCGCAGCTGGGCACCTTTGCAGAGGGCACAGACAGCACAGCTCCACTCGGGAGCCCTGGTGGGAGGTTTGCAGACATTTTTGTTTTCCTCATTAAACTTTCTTTTGCTTTATTTAATTATTTTTACAGTGTGTTTATGTTATTTACATAACCAGAATAATATAACACTTTTATTATAAGTATACAGTCAGATAAATTTTCATCTCTCTCTTCTAGATTAATTTAGTAGCAATTTTTTTTCTCTCAGCTATTTTTTTTTTTGGCTTAGTTCCCAGACCAGGGATTGAACCTGTGCCCCCTGCAGTGGAAGTGCAGAGTCTTAACCACTGGACCACCAGGGAAGTCCCTCTCTCAGTTATTTTTAACTTTTTCATAATTGTGCTGTATTGTCCTTCATTTTGTAATATGCTAAAATATTTAATTCTGAAATAAACATTTTAAAACACTAGCATATAAGCTTCATAAAATTTAATAAGAACACATGAATCAAAGAATAAGATTAAAATGTCAACCATGTGATTCATTTATGTTTTGTCAGATAATCTTCAAACCATCGTGTCTTCAATTTGTGAAATGTAAGAATTTAGACTTTCTGTGTTGATCAAGGTCACTTCTGCTCTATCTGCAGATGGACCAGCCAGACCCTATTTAAATTGCTATTTATACTTATTAGTTAAAAAGTCACATAAACCATTAAAGTACAGTATATTTCATTTAAAAGGGGAGAACCTTTTAGAATAGTTAAACTAAATATAAGGTTAATTCAGGTTTTAATTGCTTTCACTGTTTTATATGACACAGCATTTTAAGTAATAAAACTGAGACTGATACTTGTTATTTTAATTTACAGCTATAATAACACTTACTAGAAATATTATCTCTCTTTTATCAAACAAAAGAAAAAAATCAAATTCAATAAATAATATGCTTATAAATAATGTCTTTCAGTCCAAGACAAACATTAATAAATCAATAATAATTAAAGGGCTTACAGTGAGATGAATAGATAAGTATTTTGATTTTTAGTAATATAATCTAAGGTAAGATGTGATGAGTGGTAGAGGTGAACACTGAATAAAAAAGTAGTAATTAAATTTCTTACTCTTAAAAGAGGCAGTGTATTATTTTCATCACAAAATTGCACACTGAACTCTACAGAGCAATAGGAGAAAATCAAGTAAAAGAGTAATTTTTCAGAGTAACAGGAGAAAAAAACCCAAATATGTTAGATTACTTGGAAATATACTGAAATACAATTGACAGTGTGGACATTACACATAGTAGGAGCAAAAAGTAGATGATTTCAGTAAGTGACTTTCCGTACTCTGATTCTACTCATTGAAATATACCCTCTATATAACATTTTCATAGTCAAGTCTTTCATCTTGTGTTTAAGGTTTTCTTCATTATAATTGTTGTTATAATTTTTTAAAAAGCATTTAAGAATAAAAGAAACTATACTACTTTGTGGCTACTACTTTTCATATTTGCCAAGATAAATTGAGTACTTCAATGTTTACAAGGGTCAATCAAATTTGATATCATTGCTAGAAACTCTTTTTATTCCATGTGATGCATGATAACTATCTAATACATTTGGTTTGGGGTTTTAAATTGAAGTTTAAAAAACTACTAAGACTGTCTATAGGATATAACTGCTGAAGTATTACTTTCAATTAAATTAACACCACATTGCACTCAATTGCTTCAAGTTATAGTGTGGACCTGCATTTTAAATTTCACTCCAATCTTTAAAATCAGAATAGTTTCCATTAACACTATTACAAGAACTACTGACCTTTTCTTTTTTTTTTTTTTTTAACACCATTTCTTTTAAATGTTATTAAACTTTAAAGGTCTCATAACAAATGACAAGACTGCCATCTAGTGCTTCATGACTATCCTTTTAACATTTTTAAAAGAGGGTGAGAGGGTGGGAGGGAGGGAGATGCAAGAGGGAAGAGATATGGGAACATATGTATATGTATAACTGATTGACTTTGTTATAAAGCAGAAACTAACACACCATTGTAAAGCAATTATACTCCAATAAAGATGTTTTAAAAAAAAAAAAAAAAGAGGGTGAGAGTCCTATATAATAGGTGAGCTGTCCAATATGGTAGCCACTATTCACATGTGCCTACTGAGTAACTTAAATGTGACTGATTTGAATTGGGGCTGCCATTAGTATAGCATACAAATTGTATTTCAAACAGTTAGAAGAAAAACTAAAAAAAAAAAAGATAGGTCATTGATGATTTTTTATACTGTGACATATTAAAATGACATTTTAGGTATGCTGAATTAAATAGAATATACTATTAAAAATGATTTCACCTGTTTAATTTTTGTGATGTAGCTAGTGAAAAATTTTAATTACACATGTGACTTACATTATATTTATTTTGGATAGCACTGATCTAAAGAAAAATCAGCTTAGTCTCAAATATAAAAGGCTTAAATATTAGTGTATTTATTATTCCTAAAAAAATGGAATGTAATTTACTTGTGTCCATAATTGTAACTAGTTACTCCTTTGGGACACAAGAAACACTAAAGATTCAAGAAGAATCAATTAAGAATATCTAATTTTAAGAAATCAGACAAAAATACGTCTCCATAAAATCCAGGATGTTTGAGAGAAGTAAAACAAAATGAATGTGGAAAATATAGACAACAAGGATCAATTAAAAGACATAGAAAATAGATAATATAAACATCAGTAAGGAAAATAATTGCAAGTGGATTGAAACATATTAAATATGTTTGTGTCCATAAGTTTACAACACAAAAACAACAAACCTACTTGTCACCTTGGAAAGATATTAAGCAAACAGTTCTTTATTTTGAAAACCACTAATTAAAAAATAAAAAATTAGAGCATTTATCATGCCTTTCCTATATGACTGTACCAATAAAAAAGCAAATACCTCACATGAGGAAATTTGTTTTTACAGAAGTTTTTCAATCAAGAAATAAAGGAGTTAGAATACCAGCTTACAACCCTTAATCAACTACAATCTAACATTGAGCATCAGTGTCTGCTAAGAACATAAAAAGAGAGACTCGCAGGCATTATTTGCTTCTGCTACATGAAGAACACAAACCCACCTGTGAAATAGTGTTTCCTCCAAAATCATATCTGGATCTGATTAAACCTCTAATTCAGGATTTCTCAGCCCCCACAATGTTGAAATTTTGGGTCCGATAATTCTTTGTTCTAAGGAGCTCTCATGTGCATTGTAGAATATGTAACACCCTCTACCCACTGGAAGTCCATAGGACCCACACACCACACCTACTTGTGATACATAAAAATGCCTCCAAACACTGTCAAATGTCCCATAGGCTACAAAAATACCTTAGTAAGTTTTGGGATCTTTTTATGCCACATTCTCAAGAAAATTAGAAAACATAATTAAAAGATGATTTTAGTAAGATTTACTTAATTGAAATTAAGAAAATTCTTACATAAAATACAAAAAGAAGATAAAAATTGAACCATAAACTATGTAGAAAATAATATTAATAAGAAAACATATCAAATGTAGGCAAAACAACAATTATAAACTATAAAAGAGAAGGACATTACTAAAGACAAAACCTAAAATTGATGAACTAGAAAACAAAATCAGTGGAAAGGATGAATAAACCCAAAGCTAATGCTATAATATGGGGGGGGGGAAAGAGGAACAACAACAACAAAAAACTACCAATAAAGAAGCACGAGACTCAGAGATCTCAGTTGAATTTAGCTAACCTTTGAAGTTCCCTTGATATTTTTTAACTATTCGTGTTTTAAAATATATACACTACCAAATGTAAAATAGATAGCTAGTGGGAAGCAGCCACATAGCACAGGGAGATCAGCTCGGTGATTTGTGACCACCTAGAGGGGTGGGATAGGGAGGGTGGGAGGGAGACGCAAGAGGTAGGAGATATGGGGATATATGTATATGTATAATTGATTCACTTTATTATAAAGCAGAAACTAACACACCATTGTAAAGCAATTATACTCCAATAAAGATGTTAAAAAAATAAAAGAATAAAACAGCAATCTTGTCAAATTCAACTTTAAAAGTTATTACCATAGTTACACAATATGAAGTTAGAAAAGATAAACAACTCAAAGGTGAATTCATCAGAAAAAATACTGTAAAAATATAGTCTGCATTCATTTATACTGACAATAATCCTAAATAAAATGTAAACAAATAATATTTAGCAGTATCCCCAATAATAATATACCATAAGTATGTTCGGTTTACCCCAGAATGAAAAGATGTCTAATTAATGAAAATCTATTAATTCAGCTTCACATATAACAAGGTAAAGGAAAAAGTCACTCATGATGAAATCTTGCAGCACACTAATATAGACAGGAATTTTCTTAACTTGATACAGGGAATATTCTATAAATTATAGCAAACTCTCAACTTGATGGTAATGTCTACTACCATCACTTTGACTCAGCACTGAAAGAGAGATCCCAACCATCCCAGTAATGGGATAAAAAATTGGAAAAGTGAGGAATAAAAGTTATTTGCATGTAATATAACTAACTGCATTTAAAAATCAAACATTTATAAACCATTAGAATTAAGAACAGAGTTCACTGACCTTTATGAATGTCAGATCAGTATACTAAAATGAAGTTCATTTTACCGTATCAAACAAATAGAAAATGTAGTTTTAAAAGATACTATTTGAAATAGCAACAAAAGTATTAGGAAATTAGTATTTTACATATCTAACAAAACATGTTCAAGACATGGACACATGAAATTGAACTCAGAGTTATTAGTCATAATAGAAATGCAAATTTAAACCACAAGATACTACTAATACTCTAGAATGGCTATAATCAAAAAGATAGACATTATAAAGTGTTGATGAGAATGTAGAAAAACTGAAACATATATAAATTGCTAGTGGGAATGTAAAACAGTATATCCATGCTATAAAATCATTTGACAGTTTCTTGACCATAAGCATATCATCTAACCTCCCAATTCCACTCCTAGGAATCTACCCCCCAAAAATGAAAATATATAGACTATCTAAATGTCAGCATTTTTCTAATAGCCAAAGCCTAGAAATAATCCCAATGTCCATCAACTGGTAAATGGACCAAAAAACAGTGATCTATCCATATAATGTTATACCACCCATTAATTTTTGAAACTAAAATGACTATACTAACAAAGTAAAATAGAAACACCTTATGGTCATCTCAATTGAGGTAGAAAAAATGTATGACATAAAAATCATCCATTCTTGATAAAAATACTCAGCAGAGTAGGAATAGAAGGGAATTTCCTCAACTTAATAAAGGCATATATGAAAAGCTTACAACATACTTAATGGTGAAAGACTGTGTGCTTTCCCTCTAAGATCAGGAACAAGTCAAAAATAATTGCATGCTTATCATATCTTTTTACATGATACCAGAGGTACCAATGCAATAAGACCAAAAAAAAAAGGCATCCAGCGAGAAAATGAAGTAATTAAATTCCATTATTTGCAGAACACATTATTGTCTACGTAAAAAAAGATATGATGAAACCTACAAAAGGTTTTTTTACCGAGAGATTCTGAAGAACTGAAAATCTCATACACTGCTAGTGGAAATGTAAAATAATACAACCATTTTGGAAATAGTTTGCTTGTTTCTTGAAAGTTAAACATACATCTGCCATATGATCATTACCCAATAAAAGGATCTTTCAGTACAAAATCAGTGCAGCTTTTTAGTAATAACCAAAATTGCCTCCCGGAAAAATCTATCACAAAATTCTATCTGTTCAAAATTTAATCATAATGAAAAAGATTACATCAAAATCCAGCTGAGTTTACTCAAGTTCTATATTTTGTTGCATGTTCAGAATAAGATCTATTGCTGTTTTACTCTTCAGAGTAGAAAAAAATGCACCAAATATAATTAGAGAATATAGCAAGAAGACATTGACTTTCTTAGCAATATACATGGAGTTAAAAGATTTAAAAATAGAAATGGTAACATATTAATGACAACATCAGTTATTCAATATGAATTTTATTACCTGCAAAATCACCTGAAACTAATAAAACAAACCAACTATTTAAAATAAAAAATACAAATACTTACAATAACATGTTCCTCTAAGTGGATTACCAACATAGCGATTTTCAGAGTCACATCTGTAGAAATACAAAAAACTCATTTACTATTAAGCAACAAAATTCAAAAGCCTCATGTTTTTCCTTCCAGCAAAAAAGTAATTAAACTCCACATTAAAACATCTTAAAAACTACTATTAATTGAAGTTTTAAAAACAAATCTTCAAAAGAATTAATGTAGAAAGCCTATATACGGGAATGCGTGAGAGAAGAAATAAGTGGAAAAGACAAACATACACAAGAGGAATATAGGGGATGGGATAAAAGCTTGGGGGATATGTATTCTCCCTTAACAATATGAGGAAGAATTTTCAAGTCTGGATAAAGATTTAAAGACATTTTTAGGCAGGGGGAAAAAGTTGTGGGAATTCATAAATCACATCTTTTTCTTACTTCTGGTATTCTTTGAAATTAATATATTTTTCCCCAGTTTCTAAACCAATGAATCTGTATTTTAAAAAGACCTCCTCAATTGTGTAATGGAGGAAAGTTTTCTCTAAATCATCCAGTCCTAAATTCAGGAGTTCAAACTCTAAATTCATGTAAGCAGATTATAACAAAATGAAAGAACACATGAGCATTCAAACTCATGAATTCTAAGTTAAATTATTTAAAATTATGGTTAACTATAGCAGTGGGAGAAAATCATAAGTATTTTGAAAATTTCTGAAGTCCATACTTTTTCAATCCCTATTTCTACAATTCAATTAAAATGACAATTAGTGACTAACAGAGATATAGCTTGGCTTTGCATAATGCTACTTCTTGGAATGCCATCCAAATTTAATTATTATAAAATGTACACAAGGGTAGTTGTATAAAGTGACTCAATATTTAAATTATATGCAGAATTTTAAAAGGTGAGAAAATTCTTCCAAAAATGTCTTTAGTTTTAGTAGTTACTTAGAACTGTGGGATAATTTTAATACATACATATATTAATTAACGAAGGGTCGAACAGTTGAGATAATAAAGTAAATAATCAGTTACATTCTGAATGCAATTTTCAGTCATGTGCTTGATAATTTTTTGCATCCATAAAAAAAATGAGTTGAAGAGTAAATACTTTTCTACAGTAACTACAAAATTAAAGTAGAAATATATAGCCCTTTATACCACTGACTTTATCCTCTGGAAGAAAGGAACTTAGGGGTAAACTTAGGTTTTCTGTGACTTCTCCAAAAGTTACTTTTAAAATGTGTGTTATATAGTAGTTTTCTAGCTTTCAAAAATGATCATACTCATTACTGCTAGGTTAAGCACTTCAGAATCTATACTATTCCTATACTATTGTCCCTTCCTTTAGACTCACCTACTTAAATCCTATCACTTTGTACCAAGTATACACATAAAGAACTGATTTACAATACCGTTATAATTCCTTTTTCTCTCACAAAAAGTTAACTTGACTTGTTGCAAATGGGTATCACAATACTATTTTTAGAATAGGAAAATATTCAACATAATATTCCCTGCAGTGTTATGCATGGTATTCCCTGTATATCTTACTGCCTAAATAGATGGCTTTCAAGTTCACATAGCAATCTAAGATGAATAACTTTGACAAATGACAAGGGATTTCATGTACTTTTTAATTTATCTATGAGTTGACTTTAAGAGCTCCAATACAAACCTATTTTCCAATACGGAAGACATGAAGCTTTCATTTTTGTTATTAATAATTAGTTTATTCAAATTATATAATAACATATTGGACTGGAAATTATTGTAACATGTTTACCTCCAACATAATATAATTTTTTTAACATAATATAATTTTTAAAAGGAATACTTAAAATTATATTTTCTCCAAAACACAAATTTTCTCATAAGGATGAAATTATATGCTCTTGTTTCGAAAGTAACTTCTGCTGGCTTTCATAACTCAAGCTCAGAATTTTGACACAAATAAGGAATAAACACCACCTTGTTAAGAATTAAACTCAGAGGCTTTATAGAGTCCTTGAAGGTGTCCAATATAAAAACGACATTCTCTTTTATATTTTCAAACTCAAGAAAGCAAATTAGAAACATACATTGTCTAAAAGGTTTTATATTAATAATTATTGAAAGAATTTTGAATGTATCAAAAGTATTTTCAAAATATATAATTATGAGTTGAGTTTAAACACCAATTTCTGGTATTTTAATTTCAGGTATTATTTAAAGAATCACCAGTGCTTACAAACAACTGAGGAAATAAATAGTTGCAAAGGAAACATAATGAAATTTTAGGCATAAAATTCAGCCTGAAAAACACAAAAGTAGATATAAATAAACTGAAAGATATTCCTCATTTTTCATTAGGCTATCTCAACATCATCAGGTTGTCAGTTAATTTCAAAGATAATGGTTAATTTGATCTAATAAAAATTCTAATGAGCTTTAAAGGAGCTAGAAAAGTTGATCTTAATGTTCACACACAGAAATAAACATACAAGAATAGCTAGAAACAGCAATGAAAAGGAAGAGCTTTGAGGGGAGCTAGACTGAAAAGACATTAAAATATACTCAACATCTATAAAATTAAAACAGTATGGCATTAGTACATAAATAGAAAGATAAATGGTACAGAAGAGAAATTCCAGAAACAAAATTCCAGAAATTCCAGAAACTAAAAATCTAGTATAACATAAGCATAGGGTTCTGAATGACTGGAGTAAAGACATTCATCGTCTTAAATGGTATTGAGACAACTGGATGACCATTTGGAAAAATATAAGATTAGACCCAATCCTCACACCATACACACACACAAAACACTAAACATAACTATAGAAGTGATATCCCATCACCTTTGCTAAATTTTCTAGTTTAGAAGCAAGTCACATGTCCTGCCCAGACTCAATGAAAGGGGATTATACAATAATGTGTGAATACCAGAAGGCAGAGATCAGTAATAGTCACCTTAGGATTTGTCCACAATAATATTTTTGTTATACATAAAGTTTTTATTATATTTCAATACAATTATTTGAGATATGAATATGTACTAATCTAATTCATATCATAAATAATTTGAGAAGTTAAAGTATTTGATCAAATTCAAACTCAGATTATAAGAGGTAAAGAGAATATGAAGGGAAAAGTATAGATATAAATAACAATTCTTTAAACAAATTAATATTGTACTATATAAATTACATTAAAAATAATTCTGATATGTAAGCTAAGTAATGTTTTTAAAATTCAGCATCTTTCTCTATAAATATTAGATACAAACATTAAAAGCCTCAGAAGTCTTCTGCATGGCTTAATTAAAAACATAACTTCAAAGTATTTCTGTGTCTAAGCAAAGAGATAATCATCCTATTCCCACTAAGCAAACAGCCAGACCTTTTTATAAAACAGATTTAGGCTGAAATATTCATTAGGGACTTTGAAAGGGTAAGTATTATCATTATATATCACCTAAATAATGGTTACCATTTATGTGAATGATCACATTACATGATAAGTATCACTTTCTAAAAAACAGAATATAAAATAATTCTACATTTCTACATGTTAAAATATAGCATTTCATTTTGTCCCTATTGATTTAAATATTTAAATATATATACATATTTTATCATAAGATATAATTTTTCTACTCAGAAGCTAAAAAGAGGGACATCTAGTTGCTATAATTTTGAAATATCATAACAGATTATTTAAAACAGCTGAGAATCTGATAAATAAATTTGTGTTTTTATGAAAAATTATGAAAGTCATACATAAGGTAAAACACCCTTGCTTTTGCTTTGTTCTTCCTCTAAAGAAACCCATAAAAATAATACCATATAATATAAACAAAAATATGATATTAAGTACTATAAGAGTATTAATATTGACACCACACTTCTCAGACAATGTATCCTAAATAAACAATAAAAATTCAGACATGAAGGTATGGTAAATACTGAAATAGAACCTGAGGAGATACAGGTTCTAGAATTGTAAGGCTGTTTATGGATTTCAAAGTCCGATAATAATAAACAGAAGTAACTAGGTAGTTGAAGACTACTAAAAACAGTAGGTTTTATTTTTTTAATGCTTAAGTATTGGAGAGCAAAGAGTGAAAAACTACCAGGTCAGGATGCACAGAAGAATGGACTCCCAGGACGTAGAATCATTTTGGGGATCCCTTTTTCACCAATTATGAATAGGAACAGCATTTCACAGGAAAAGGATTGGACTCCAGGGCCATCAAAGGTTCATGAGCTTAGTCCCAAAGTGTAATCTTAGGTTTAAGGTCATAAAAAGGCCTTCCAGAGACTGCAGATCTACTCTGAACCATCCTTATCCCTGAAAATGATTAATGCTATGTGCCCTCAGACACATAGCAGAATCAAATTCCCCTAAGATTTAATCCATGGTCTCAAATTTTCTATAAATATATTTTGCAAATATGGTATCAGTACAAAATAAAAAAATAACTGAGCATGGAAATAGGTAAGAAAACAAGAACAGGAACCAGGAAAAACAAAGGATGATGGAAATAGAGCCATGGGAATTTAGATATTATCTAGGAAAAGCCAAAGGCTTTAAAATAGCTATTATATTGGAGGAGGTAACAGGCAAGATTAAAAATTTGTCTAAATTTTGGAAACTATAAAAGGCAATTAGAAACTATAACAGATTAAGAATAAGAATTTAATCTGAAAAACTGGAAAATATAAAAACAAGAAAATGAAAATACAGTAACCAAAATTAGGAACTGAATGGATGAGATTAACAGCAAATTATACACAGTGGAAAAAGAAAAGTAAACTGAAAAATAGGTCAGGAGAGAGTGGAAAAATATGAAAAAGACATAAAGGTTCTGGTGTTACTGGACTCCAAAAGCAGAAGACAGAGAGAATGGAGAAGAAGCAACATTTGAAGAGTACTGGCTGAACTTTCTGAAATGCTCAACATGATAAATGAATAAATAATAATAATAACTAAGCAATCATAGTAAAACTGATAAAACAAAAAGAAAAAATTCTTAAAGCCAAAGAATAAAAGAGACTTAGGATGAGATTAAAAATCTGAATAGTTTATTACTTTTAAAGAAATTCAATAGTTTATATCTTATTTTAAAGAAGTAATTAAAACATGTCCACAAAGAATCACCTAAAACCATCTGGCCACCTTGGTGATATTACCTAATACAGGGGAAGACAAGGAAGTCTCAAACAGAACCCCCCCATAATGGGAGAAGCTATGCATCTATGGGGTAGGGGTATATTTCTGTACTTTCTGTTCAATATTGCTGTGAACCTACGACTGCTATAAAATTAAAGTCTATTTAAAAAATCCAGATTTACAAAACAAGTCAATGAAGATATTTTTTTAATTAACAATTTAAAGTCTTTGAAATTAAGAAACAATTTAAAAATAATTACTGGATCAAAATAAAATAAAAATTGAAATTACTGATAATTTAGAAAATATTTCACATTAATAATACAAACTGATGAGTGATTAATTTGAAACAGCGAATAACTGTGTGTGTGTGTGTGTGTGTGTGTGTGTGTGCGTGTGTGTCTGGTTTTGGTATGAAGGAGATGCTGGTCTTACAGAAGAGAGTTTGGAAGTGTTCCTTCCTCTTCAATTTTTTGGAAGAGTCTAAGGATAATTAACTCTTCTTTAAAGTCTTATAAAATGCACCTGTATAGCTGTCTGGTCCTGGACTTTTGACTGTTGAAAGTTTTTTGATTACTGATTCAATTTCATTACTGGTAATTAGTCTGTTCATATTTTCTACCTCTTCCAGATTGAGTCTTGAGAGATTGTACATTTCTAGGAATTTATCCATTTCTTCTAAGTTGCCCATTTTATTAGTGTATAATTGTTCATACTAATCTCTTATGATCCTTTGAATTTTTCTGGTGTCAGTTGTAACTTTTCCACTTTCATGTCTGATTTTATTTATTTGCACCCTCTTTTTTTCTTGATGAATCTGGCTACAAGTTTACCAATTTTGTTTATCTTCTCAAAGAACCAGATCTTAGCTTCATTGACCTTTTCTATTGTTTATTTTATCCTCTATTTTACTTATTTACGCTCTGATCTTTATTATTTCTTTACTTCTGTTAACTATAGGTTGTTTTTCTTTTAACATCTTTATTGGAGTATAATTGCTTTACAATGTTGTGTTAGTTTCTGCTGTATAGCAAAGTGAATCAGCTATACGTATACATATATCCCCATATCCCCTCCCTCTTGTGTCTCCCTCCCACCCTCCCTATCCCACCCCTCTAGGTGGTCACAAAGCACCGAGCTGATCTCCCTGTGCTATGCGGCTGCTTTCCACTAGCTATCTATTTTACATTTGGTAGTGTATGTATGTCAATGCCACTCTCTCACTTTAACTATAGGTTTTGTTTGTTCTTCTTTTTCTAGTTCCTTTAGGTGTAAGGTTAGGTTGAGATTGTTTCTTGAGGTAGGCTTGTATCGCTATAAACTTCCCTCTTAGAAGTGCTTTTGCTGAATCCCATAGATTTTGGACCATTTGGACCACTGTGTTTCCATTTTCATTTGTCTGCAGGTGTTTTCTGATTTCCTCTTTGATTTCTTTATTGATCCATTGGTTGTTTAGTAGCATGTTGTTTAGACTCCACATGTTTGTGTTATCTGTGGTGGGTTTTTTTTTGTACAATTGACCATTAAAATATGCAGAGGTTAGGGGCACCAACCCGTTGCACAGTCAAAAATCCATGTATAAATTTTGACTCCCCCCCAAACTTAACTACTAATAGCCTATTGTTGACCAGAAGCCTTACCAATAACATAAACAGTCAATAAACACAAAGTTTGTATGTTATATATATTATAAACTGTATTCTTACAATAGAGTAAAAAGAAAATGTCATTAAGAAAATCATAAAGAAGAGAAAATACATTTTACAGTACTGTACCCAATTTATCAATACCATAAGTTTATGTCATCTGTTTACAAGATGAATCATCTATCAGTACCTATATCAATGTTGTCTTATATGGTACAAAGCACTGTAGATGTTATATGTATTACTAATACTAGACATCAATAATGAAAAAATGTGAAAAAGAAATTTATATTTATTTACAAGTATAGCAATTCATGCTTTGATAACAAAAAATCAGCAATATGATTGTTTTATGGTAGTGTAGTGTAATCAATAGGGTTGCTTCACGGTAGCTTAGCCTATACACTAATGAATGAGTAATTATCAAATTTTTAAAAATCTACAAACAATAAATGCTGGAGAGGGTGTGGAGAAAAAGGAACCCTCTTGGGCTGTTGGTGGGAATGTAAATTGATACAGCCACTATGGAGAACTGTATGGAGGTTCCTTTAAAAACTAAAAATAGAACTACCATAAGACCCAGCAATATCACTACTGGGCATATACCCTGAGAAAACCATAATAAAAAAAGAGACATGTACCACAATGTTCATTGCAGCACTATTTACAATAGCCAGGACATGGAAGCAACCTAAGTGTCCATCAACAGATGAATGGATAAAGAAGATGTGGCACATATATATACAATGGAATATTACTCGGCCATAAAAAGAAACGAAATTGGGCTTCCCTGGTTGCACAGTGGTTAAGAATCTGCCTGCCAATGCAGGATACACGGGTTCAAGCCCTGGTCCGGGAAGATCCCACATGCCGCGGAGCAACTAAGCCTGTGCGCCACAACTACTGAGCCTGCGCTCTAGAGCCCGTGAGCCACAACTACTGAGCCCACGTGCCACAACTACTGAAGCCCACGTGCCTAGAGCCTGTGCTCCACAACAAGAGAAGCCACCACGATGAGAAGCCATCGCACCGCAAGGATGAGTAGCCCCCGCTCTCAGCAACTAGAGAAAGCCCACGCGCAGCAACAAAGACGCAACGCAGCCAAAAATAAATAAATAAAAATTTAAAAAAAAAAAAAAAAAAAAGAAACGAAATTGAGTTATTTGTAGTGAGGTGGATGGACCTAGAGTCTGTCATACAGAATGAAGTAAGTCAGAAAGAGAAAAACAAATACCGTATGCTAACACATATATATGGAATCTAAAAAAGAAGACAAAAAATGGTTCTGAAGAACCTAGGGGCAGGTCAGGAATAAAGACACAGACGTAGAGAATGGACTTGAGGACACGAGGAGGGGGAAGGGTAAGCTGGGACGAAGTGAGAGAGTGGCATGCACATATGTACGCTACCAAATGTAAAACAGATAGCTAGTGGGAAGCAACCGCATAGCACAAGGAGATCAGCTCGGTGCTTTGTGACCACCTTGAGGGGTGGGATAGGGAGGATGGGAGGGAGATGCAAGAGGGAGGAGATATGGGGATATATGTATATGTATAGCTGATTCACTTTGTTATAAAGCAGAAACTAACACACCATTGTAAAGCAATTATACCCCAATAAAGACGTTAAAAAAATCTTTATGGCATACAGTATTACAGTCATATTTACAATACAGTATCGAAAACATTGTTACTGTCATTTAGAAACCACTCAGTGATGATAGGCTGATATGCAGTTTCTCCAACTATAAGAGAGAGAGGCATACTGTACAGTAAGGTAATTCTTTGAAAGCAAAGTTATAAAACAGTAAGAAATCTAACACATTAATTTTATATTAATATCACTCACTTTATGCCTATGTAAGGATAGACTATCCATTTCAATACATGTCTTGCACACAATGACCTACATGATGACTACTTAGATGATGAATGACACAAAAATGTCTCACACAGTTCTGCTTCCTCTACATCTTCTTCCTTACTGTCTGGCACTGGTTCAGAAGCACTCAATTCCATCAGCCATCCTTAGTTAATTCCTATGGTGTGGTATCTATCAGCTTTAGAATTTCTCCGAGATCCATATCTTGAAACCCTTCAACCCCCACTCTTTTTTTTTTTTTTTTTTTTGCTATATCCACAATCTCTTCCACGATTTCCTGTATCTGTCATAAATCCTGTGAAGTCATGCTCATCATCTGGACAGTTTTCTCCAGCAGGAATTTATTGGTTCAAGCTCTGTAGTTTTCACAGCTTTTTCTATAACACAACGGCATCTTCCAGGGCAAAATCCTTCCAGACTTTCATGATGTTCTCCCTATCCGGGTTCCCTTCCATAGCACTGACAATCCTGTGCATAGAGTACTGTGCGTAATGAGGCTTAAAGATCCTTATGGATGCCCTGATCTACAGGCTGAATTAGAGATGTTGTTAGAGGGCAAGTAGACCACTTTGATGCCATTGGTGTTGAACTCATGGAGACCTGGGCGTCCAGGGGGCACTGTCCAATGTACGGACACCAAGGGCAGAAAGGGGGGGCGGTGGTATGAATTAGGAGATGGGGATTGACATATATACGCTAATATGTATAAAATAGATAACTAATGAGAACCTCCTGTATAGCACAGGGAACTCCACTTTGCTGTACAGTAGAAACTAACATATCATTGTAAAACAACTATACTCCAATAAAAATAAATAAATAAAATTTTAAAAGGGAGTAATTAGGAAAAACAAAGTCCTAAAATACATTAATTCATATTTGTTTTATAAAGCCCTTACTATGTGCCAGAAACTAGTCTAGAAAGGAGGGCACAAGTTTGATTGTCCAGAAATGTAAAAGGCATTATTGGCATCATCCTCTGCCTCCTGCCACCAAAAAAAAAGAGAGAGGGAGAGACTAGATATAACAAAATAGATTAAAATGGGTAATAATCTTAGATATTGCTGGTCTAAAGGCAAACTAGTGAGGAAAAAATGCTCAGGAAGAAGATTCTCCTATGGCAAGGACTATGTATGTATCAAGAACTATTAACTCACAGCTGTTTGTAATGCTTGTAGTAAAGCAAAATTTTGATCCCCATCATAGAATTTAAGTCACCATTTTCCAGGAGATTCTTCTTTACCTTAATTTTGAGAACCAGTGTCTTAATCCTAACATAAGTAGCTATGAAGAAGTTATGATCACTAAAGAGGAAAGATATAAGGAAGAGAAAAGGAGATTCAATTATGAATTAAATTACTAAACTTAAAAGATCCTGCTTATTAATTGTGCCATATATCTCAGTAATTATACTTATAATTCCTAATATGTTTGAGAAATTTTATCTTCAACTTACTGTGGATAAAAACTAAAACATGATTCTGGATCAATCCACCAATTTTGATTAATCTACCAACATAATATCTAACAATATCATGAATGTGTATAATTTTCTCCAGAAGGAACTAAATTGCTCTAAGATCTTATATGCAATAAATAAAGCAACAAAAGTTTTTTTGGCTAGATAAAGGAAAATACTAATTAATTAGATCAGTGGTTCTCAGTGGGGATGAATGTGTGGGTAGCAATGAATTACCTCTATAATTATGGAGTTCTAATGGAATGTACTACAATGGCTAAAAGGGAGGCCAAGGATGACAGATATCCTGAATGCACAAGGCCACTCCACATAACAAAAATTTGATCCAAATCCCACACAACTTTTGGATAAAATAGCAGATCAACAGTTTTTGTTCATAATTATTTGACTGTTGAACCTAATTCCATTTTACCTATAAACACAGAATAGTGTTGCATGTTTATAACAAACAGTGAATTTTCTAGGAATGCAATTACCATGTAACTTGAAAATAGACCATGAATAATTTTATTCAAAATTTAACTAAGATGTGTTCATCGTTTTAGAAAACCTCATCAAAAATAGCTATGCTGTTCATGGTATATACAACACACATCTTGGAGTATGCCATGTGTCTAGAGAATATTTGAGACTCCTTTTAAGAAACTAAGAACCAAATTTTATTAGTAGTATAGACTTGTGAATAGCACTAGATTTCATTAATAAAGTGATGAAAATTGTTATTTTATTCCTATACTATATATTTTTAAAAAATTTGTAGCCCTATGATATAAAATCTATGTGATAAAAATCACGTATTAAAACTATGTATTTGGGCATTGCCAATTATTTTTCAGCTGGGAACTCTGAAAATGTTCCCAGAAGCCCCAAACAACTCTACTGGCTCTGGTATTACTATATCTTTTTCCAAATTATCCTCTATTACCTATTTCTAAGAAATGATATAGTTTCCAAGGTCTTTTCAAGTACCTTTTCAAGAAATTGAATGTGTGCCTTGACATGCGGTATGGTTTCAGGATAGAATGTATATTTTCTGTGACATTTTATCATAATCTTGCCCATATTTTAATCTAGGGAATTATTTTGGCACTACACTTACAAATAAGACCCAGCTAATATTTGAGAATATAATACTTCCTCATTTTCTCTATTTCAACAGCCTGTTATTTGTCTTGGTATAAGATCTCTAATTTCTGATTTACCATCTTCACCAGGTCCAGAGTGAATGGAAGGAGTTTAAGGGACTCCTTCCACTTGACCCTTTCTACCTAACGGCTCCTTTCCCACAACTCAGAAGATCAACCTGAAGAGTCTGCCAGCTGCTACGTTTATCCATTCCAATTTTGCACTTAGGAACAGGAAAATGACCACAGGGTGCGCTTATAGACCAATGTATTCAATTAAACAGATCTGGACCAAAATTCCATTTATTACCTGGTCCCGGTAAGTTCCCATTCTAATAAAGGGGCTATGACTCTTCATCTCTAAATGCCAGTAGCATTCCTTAATTTTTAAGATAATTAATTATGAAAATCCATAAAGTTCTAGAAGGTGCTATTCCATCACCATTGAGAACCACCTAATAAATTAGTGTTTTCCTTTGTGCAACCAAAATATTTTGAGCTTCATAGTTACTGTGTACAATATACAACAACACTTTCTGTAGGATTTTTAGATATTTTCTGGTAATTAGAAAGATTAGACAGGTCTAATCCAGGGCCGATCCAGAAACATGTTTTTTGTTTCTTTTTGTTTTTTTTTAAACATGCAATAAATGTTAAGGTAAAATTTCCCAATGGTGTCTTCTGGAATAGTCATATAACTCCTTAAATACACAGTAACAATACTGAACAGATTTTTAAGTGAATATATTAATGTTATTTTGGTGACCAATACCAGGCCAAACACCTTATCCCAAAGCCCTTCAAAAGTATGTGTGCGTCATTTTCCAGTGACCAGTTATGTACTAAATGGCTTGAGGTCCCATTGGATAGAATGGAGGAGAATGTATTGTGTGTATTGATGAGATGGCATGCGTGGTTCCTCAAAGGAACCCAACCACCATTTTAACTGATGGGCTCTGGGAATCAGAGATTCAAATCAGAATCATGAAAAGACTGAAGGATCACAATTTTCTACTAAGGCAGCTGACATCAACCTTCTGCTTATTGGTTCATGATCTTTTCTGGTGATACAAGTCCAACAATAATCTAGTTGGCTGCCAATTTAGCTCATCCCTCAGAACTCACTTAGGCATTTCCACATATCCCTGCCAACCAATACCCCCTGTTGGTCATCTGGTCTTGCTGACTATTAAGGTAATTATATCTATATTTAAGAGTTAAATGTCACCACCTGGTTTCTACTGTTCTGGAATCCTGACATACACATTGTCACTAGAGAGCCCAGCTGACTGGAATCATTTTCTACTGTCTATCAGGACCTACAGAGAATAGCCACCACTGAGCTCCACAGATTCCAGGGCTCCCCTTACTGTTGTACTCCTTATTGTCCTAGTGAAGGAAGTGTTCTAGAAGACCTCCAAGAAAATATAGTCAGTTAACGGGCAGTCTGATATTATGTAATACATGCATTCCAATACATCCAACTTCCTGAGTTTCTGACCCCAGTGCTCAAAATTTCCCAAGACAGTTCCAGCAACTCCCACCTCATTAACTAGAGGCAAGCCTCACGTCCACACTTTAAAAAGCCATCAGCGGGCTTCCCTGGTGGCACAGTGGTTGAGAATCTGCCTGCCAATGCAGGGGACACGGGTTCGAGCCCTGGTCTGGGAAGATCCCACATGCCGCGGAGCAGCTGGGCCCGTGAGCCACAATTACTGAGCCTGCGCGTCTGGAGCCTGTGCTCCGCAACAAGAGAGGCCGCGATAGTGAGAGGCCCGCGCACTGCGATGAAGAGTGGTCCCCACTTGCCACAACTAGAGAAAGCCCTCGCACAGAAACGAAGACCCAACACAGCCATAAATAAATAAATAAATATTAAAAAAAAAAAAAAAAGCCATCAGCAACTCCAGGTAAACTCACTAAGATATGAAATCCTGAAATATAGGAGAGTGATGCCGTATCAATATAGTCTCCCTTCTCCAGTCTTATATCCCATGTCCCCAGGTCCAACACCCTCACTGTGCACTCCTGATTCCTGCCTCTGCATACTTGCCAGGCTCTGCAACTTTTTGAGTGAATAAGCTATCTCTTCCTATAGCAGAGACTGTGTTTTCCCATTCATGCTACACTGAGACCTGATGCTTTTTACTGATCTGAAGACAATAAGTAGAGGCAGGGGACACTGTGGAGGAGGACATCTTTTTAGGAAGCATAACCCTCAGGTGAAATCTTTGCACTGTGTCCAGAGAAAAGGAAGCTATTCTACTCTAGCAAATGACAGAGGGCTACTTCTTCCAGTCAGGAGTGCTCAAGGGAATCTAGGATTCAGGGTTCTAAGGTCGTACTCGTAAGTGTCCCCACTGTAGGCCTCAAAGGCTTACTCCTTGTCATCAGGCAACGACTCTGGCATGGGTAAATTGTCATGACTGAGCCTTCAGTTTCATCTGCAGTCTGCCAACCTTATGATTAAATCCTGGGCATAATTTTCAAGATACTCTGCTCTCTGGCTATAGAGGATGAGGGTCTTTAAATGCTGTCATGAGGGCCTCTGATGTTCACATTATGCCTTGAATTGATGGAAGCCTCCTTCTTTAAGCTTTCATGGCAATTAACAAAAGCTAGCCAAGTTTGTAAGCATAATTACCATCGCCCCATGACTTTCAAGTGCTAAAGTTGCTACATAAACTAGTACTTCTCCCTCAACCTATACTTTATCCTATCAAACACAGTTAATAGTCTCAATAATTATTATAGCACACCAGGATAATCACTACCCCACTCACCATTAGCATTGTAGTGCTATTGCCATTTGATAAGTCATCCAATTATAAAATCCTATGCTGAGGGTCTATTATCTAGAACTGCTTCCAGTAGCAACCAGTTTAGTCAGAATAACCTCAATAGCAGATGCTGAAATAAGGACTTGGATGTGGGTACTTGCCAAGGAGAGTTATCTCAGGAAGCATTGGTGACAATATGGGAAATGGAGGACAAACTCCCATTTCTCGTTGGCCAAGGATTACCCATACTGGCATCAACTGCTTTACACTTCCTGGTTGCACCTGGGCAGAAATGAGTAGCTTTGGAACTAAAAGAGAAACAAAGATTCTCATTCTTTATGTGGAATATTGGAAAGTACAGGAAACTGTCCACTGCAGCCTTGATGAAACCCTAAAAGCCATGAGAGTTGGCAAGATGTATCGTTAAGTATCTGCCACAACATTTTATCAAAACTTCTTCCACCTATATCTGATTTCCCCTTTATTTCCCACTGAGGAACATTAGTTTCTATCAGTAGGGTTGTTAGAAGGCTGAAGGAAAAAGCAATTAAATACTACTGACCTTCATTACACATACATTGAAAATGACACATTATATTTTACATAATGCAAATATGGGTCACCTTCACATTGTAAATTGAGAAATTTTACAAAAATAATATGTGTGTTTTCTTTAAAGTCTGCATGTTGCTCCTCAAAAGTAAACAATTTTCCTAGACAATACCACTTCACTGATTTTATATTTACATTTATATTATAGTTTACTTTTCCATTAAATTAATTTTTAACTTACCATTTCTGAGTTCCAACTGTGTTTAGGCCAGGGCCAGAATGAGAACTTTACCTTGGCAAGATTAATAATTTGGTGTCCCTTTAAATGAATATTTTGACCCCATACTGAAGCCCTGCCCACTGTGTCTGCTATTCCCTTCCCCCAGCATACACCACAAGAAATTATCTCCAATTATTTCCATGAGCAACTGGTGCGGTTCATGAAAAAAAACTCTAAAAAGTGTGTGGACCCACCAATTCCTCAGCCCCAGGACCTTCCCACTATTGATGATGAGCACCTGAGCACCAATTTATCAGCCACCTCAGCTGGACTCTGCTTTTAAGCTTCCCACTGGCTTCACTCCAGGTTAGCCAGTGTTCCTGTCTCATTTCTCCCTGACAGCTCTCGTTTCTCTTTAGAGTTTCGGTCATTTGGTTACCCTGTAATCTCAGTTCTCCAACACTTTCAAGAAAACTCATGAATTTGCAGTTCGCCCAGCTTTTCTTTCTTTCATTGTAAAGGTGGGAACAATGCTTTTTCCAGCTCTCTACATCTTGAGCAAAAACTGGAAATGCTATCGTTCATTTTTACTTGTTTGCTTTACTGATGTGGTTTCTCTTTCCGTTTATCACATTCTATACCCAGAAAATTTTAACTCTTCCTTCAAGTTCCATCTCAAATATGCTTTGCTCAAACTTTCCTTATTCTTCTATGATAAATCAATCATTCCCTTTCAGTACTCCTTCACTACTTTCTTCATTCTATTCCATTAAATAAATTTATTGAACACTTACACTGTAGTACTGATGCAATGGTCCCTAAAGAGGTTCACTTAATAAAGGATACAGGCAAGTACATAGATAATGCAAGGAAAAAATTAGTAAATAGGAAAAGAACCAACTTCAATTTGGAGAGTTTATGGAAAATACACAAATGAGATGTGATGTCTGACTACATACTTAAAGCCAAACAGAAATTATCCTGGGAAGAGGAAAGAGTTCATTCATAAGCATCTCAAATCACTAATGTATCAATAATAAATTAATATAGTATATTTTGGCTAGTGTCTCCACTGCTAGCCTGAAAGAAGCTTTAAGTAAAAACCATGTGTTATTCATCTTCATTAAGAGTAGCAACCACTCATTTAATAATAGATTACTGACTTGAGTGACTAGCTTTGCTTCTTAAAGAGAGCTTTTTTTCCAGTATAAGCACACTGCAGGAAATTATTGCTTTAAGTATGAAGACCCTATTGTCATCACTGCCCTACACTCAAATAAATAAATTAAATAAATAAAACAAATATTTATACAAATATAAATATATATTTAATATTAATATGTAATTAATATACATATATTTCTATTTTATAAATATATTTTATATTTGTATACAAATAAGATATGATATATATTATTATATAATATAAATTTTATATAAATAAATAAAACAAATAAATAACTAAAACAAAAAAGCAATGAATGTAATTCTATCTACAAAAACTGTCCACAAAATACTCTCTACAAATTAGTATTCCAAATTTTCCTCTGCTTACAAAAAATTTCCCGTTTATAATAACTAGGGCAAAATGGAATTTCACCATTCAGAACTATAAAATTTATTTTTCTAATATTTCATACATATGCCAAATCCTGTAACTCTGTATATATAAGCTTAGAAGCCCATGAGTTCAGTGAATTAAAATACTGTCTCTCTTACCTGGAAACAAAAATACGTTTCTAACGTACTGCATCACATAACGGATAATTATTATGGATGGTTATACCATTTGTGAAAAAGTAAAGTACAAATTTAAATTGTCAGTGTTTATAATGATGATGGAATCTCACAACAAAAATAAAGTATTTGTTGCTTAAGACCAAGAGCTACTACACAATTCATTGGGGGAAGAGAGATGCAAGGAGCAGTACAAAATGAAAATGTTCTCGTTAAAAATTTATTAAGAATTTTAATATGGCGACAGAAGAACATTCAATCAGGCATGATGCCCTTCTAAGCATAAGGCCCTGTGTAAATGCACATGTCACACACCCAAGAAGTTGGTGTTACTTATGACAACCAGTATGTAGCACTGCAGAATACTGGAGGCATCTCTCTGACTTAAAGCATAGGACTCTGATTTAATCTCATTGGTACTGAGAACAAAATAGCCTTCCTTAATAGGAATTTCCCTAAGATCTTATGCTTTGACCTCATTTTTAAGTTTAGAGACTATGGAGAAGGAATAAAAACTGGTTCTGCTCACCTTCTCTTGAAAACCTCAGTGACTAGTCAAAGACATGACCATCTAACTTGAAATGTTTAGGGTAATTCTATTGTAAATAATGTATTTGTTCTAAATAAAAACAAACAAAAAGATCATTTTCCATGGCTAACACACCTCTTTGGATATAAATTTTTACATATAGTTTTAGAGAATCTTTTATTAATTTTTAAAATAATTATATAATTATTATAATTGGAATTTATGGTTTATGTCATACAGCATATTATACCTAATATAAACGTAAGTGCATATATACAACTCAAAACTATAAAAATGATTTTAATATATGAAGAATATGAATAATAAAAAACATTTAAGTAACATGAGACAACTACTTTTTAAAGTTACTCCTTTTGGAGGTAGGTGAGAATAACAACTAAATTATAAAAAGACAAAAACCACTCATAAAACTATTGAAAGCAGAGTAACAACAAGAGTGGGTTCATGTCTAATGAAATAACAGAGAAAAAGAAGATGAGTATAAGAAACCACTTGCAAGGCCTAAAAGACTATAATGATCAGAAATAATAATAAAAGATTCAAGAGAAGGAAATGCATAGAAACATTGGATTTCAGTTATTTAACAAGATATAGAGAAAAATTTTAAAGATAGCAATGGAGGTTTGATATATAAGATATTTTTCCAGAAAAAATAAGAATGTTTCTTTTTATCAGAGAGATACAAAAGACAAATATTCTATGGGCTCTGTTTTGAAGGCTCCACAAAATTGTCATTTTAAAGGCTTAATTTTTTATGAAACTTGATAAAATGCAAGTAAACATAGCTTAAAACAATACTGGTTGCTTAACTAACACAACACTAAACTTAAAATGGAAAACCTATAACAATTAGTTCTACAGCACAAATTCAACCCATGAAAGTTCTAGAAAGTAATTTTTACTTACAATTGGCATTGATCACCTTTTATTCCTTTAGTTGTGCAGAAACATTTTCCTGTGTGCATATGACAAATATTTGCATGTCCACTGCATGTACAAGCTGTAAGTCAAAACCAAAATGATATTGAATATTCCCCATCAAAAACATGTGCATCACATTTCAGGGAAGGTTGTATTATCTTATTTGTAAACCATCAATTATCCTCTTGCCATCCAAAAACTAGGGTTAGCATACAAGTTATTTTTAATTAAGGGGAAGTAAATTCACTTATTTAAAAATTTTGTGAAACTCTTCAAAGTCTTTGGGGTATCCTGAAGTCTAGTGTGGATCCAAGTATTTATCTCATCCTTCTTTGGACTTTTTTCCATTTCTAATTTTGTACATCTACTTAATGAAATGAGTTTCAAAGAGCATAAGATCTTTGGAGTCAAACAGTTCAGCTTCAAAATGTACATCTATAATCACTAGCTATGTGACCTTGGGCAATTTATGTAACCTCACTAGTCTTAGTTTCTTCGTCTTCAAAAGGAGAAAGGAGCTCTCAGGACTTAGTGAGAATTAAATGAGATAATGTATTTTAAATTCCTAGCACCTATCAAGCATTTAATAAATACAACTATTACTTCCACTACTGTTACCACTGCCAACAATAAAAAAATATAATTTTACATATTGTATAAAAAAGCATATCTGTTTATTTGCCCAAAAATCATCCTTTTCTGAGATCATTCTCAGTTTCAGTATTCCAGAATACTACCTGAAACATTCCATAGTATAACAGTTACATATAGTCAATTTGGTTCATACTGAACTCATTTCATTTTCTTACTTTGCATTCATTTGTTAAAGATCAGTGTTCCAATTATTCAGGACACAAATCTCACACTTTATTGTGCCCAACATCCAATCAGCTGGCAGGTTTAGTTTCTACATGCAGGATCTTTCTTGTATCTGACCTCCTCCTTTCCACTATGGTAACACATCATTCAAGTCCTGTCACTCATGCTCTCTTACTGACACCAATACATTACATAACTGATCTTTCTGCCTTCAGTATGGCTACAACTCATTCTCCAATCCCGAGACATATTCTCAAGAGATAAGGCTGATCATGTCATTAGCTCTTTCAAAAACCTTTAATGAGAACTACTGGGTTCCTGCACACCACCAGCTAGTTAAACCATTCTATTGATAAAAATGAAATAATGATTTCATTCCTGATTTTCATACACATTTAAAAATAAGATAATGAGTCACTGATTTTGATCAAAATATAAAATATTTTAGAACACTAAGCTTCTTATTGTTTATGATTATTTGCTTTGAAAAAAATACATAATTAATATAGAGTAAATACATACAACCCTACACACACATAAAAAATAAATTTTGGTATTAGGTAGATTATTAAGAAGCCAGGCTTTCTTTGCTAAAAGAGGCTTCTACATAAAAGTGTGGGTTTTCCTTTATAAAAACTATTTAAATAGATCAGTATAATCTTCCTTTAAGTTTGTAGAATTAACTATGGAAACACAACATGTGAGAATTTTAGAAATGAATGACAAGATGCAGAAGTGCAAGGAATAAAGGAAACTATCATGAGCAAAAAAGGGACTCATATATTGATAACATGTAACTTCATAAATAGTGAATATACCATGGTATCTTTTAATATTAACTTGCCGTTTCACATTAATACTATCTTGTATTCAGAACTTCACTAAAAAACAAATGATACACATTAATATTTTAAAACTTGGGTAAACTTTTTATTTACCCTTTATGGCAGAACTAGATAATAGTCACACTTGCAGCATTTCTTTAAAGAATTATCAATGCATAGTAGCTTTAATAATTTCTGAGACAGAAAAAATATTGTGTTAAAATACCTTTTAGTGAAAACTCATTTTGAGAGAATTCCCTTCTGGTGCTACACTTCAGGCTAAAATGGCACAAATGTATTTTAAATTCAATCGTTTAAAATTTATACTTCATGACGGTGCTGACATCATTCTGTTGTTGTCAGCGTTTGAGGTTATCTTTTTATGCTGAATAAGCACCTATAAAATCATCATACTGTGGCCTTTTGTTTGGTAAATTTTATATGATGATGATTTTATAGCCTAGCTATACATTACAGGAACATTATGAGGTCACACGGTATTTATGTTTCCCTATAATATAAATTTGCAATATCAACTTGTAACTAAAACTAAACAATAAGGATAGAAAAAAAGATGCTATAAGAGTTATTCAAATAAATTGTATATAAAGAATATACTTTAGAAAAGGAAATCAAAAAATAGTCATTGGCAGTACTTGTTTCAAAGTCAGTTTATGTGCCTCGGTCCTTTAATTGCTATGTCATTGCTATTTGTCACACACATATACAACAGCTTCTGGGAGTTAGGAGATCATGTCCACTTAATTTCCTTTATATACTTCTAGCATAATTATACTTGATATTTAGTAGATATATTACATTAGCTTTCAAATATAGTAAGAATTCTGGCAAAGACAAATGTTCAAATAGCCACATGACTTAAAATTATATTCTTCAAACTTATATTTTTATTTACAGCTCTAAGCCCAAATATCCATCATGTGTGGCTTATAAAAAGGGAAAACACAACATAGCTGTTTCCCTTTGATATAAATAAACATGAAATGTTGATATCAATAATATCTTAGCAATCTGGTTTTTCTCACTAAAAACTCAAAAATTATAACTATTGCCATGTATTAATCTGTTGCTGAGAGTATGATTTTGTTTTCTCCTGGAAAGATGACAAGTCTCATAATTTAAAATATGTCATTTGACTTACAGAGATTATTTTGTTTACTTAGGATATTGGGCACCCGTATTTGCCTAAATAAAGAGTAAATGAGAAATTAAGAAATGATTCTTTCTCCAATAAATAAAGCACAGTGAAACTCAGTTATTCAGTCCTTGTTCCAGTATTTGTTGAACGCTGTTGGGTGAAAGGCACTGCTCTAGAACTAGTCTGAGAATATGATGGTGAACAAGAATCTAGCACTTAAGGACTGGAACTGCCAAGTAAATGGTACTGTTTTAAGGATTTAAGTTACAGGTTGGAAAGTGATAAAGTGCCAAGAGGGCTATTAAGATTCATATTTTACATTTCAAAGCCGTCTAACATATTGAAAAATGAGGAGAAACTCTAACCATCTGTTTTAAGGGTCAGTAAACGATACCCGTGAGGGCAAGTCCTCACTTCCTATTTTTTATGGCCCATAAGCTGAGAATGGTTTCTACATTTTCAAAGGATTGTGGATAAGAAGGAGGTGAAGCTGGAGGCAAAGGAGGAGGAACAAGAGGAGGCAGCAGCAAAGCAGCAACCATACCTGTACCTGGATCACAAAAAATAAAATATTTACTACCTGATCCTTTAGAGAAAAAAAATTTGCCAAGCCCTGACCTATAACCACAAAGCCTGGAAACACATAACTTGTCAGTTCTTCATTCTGACTGAATGTTCAAAACACAAATCTCATTTAAAACAAACAAGGTTTCGGTTTTTTCTTTTTTGATAGAAGAGGGTTAAGCATAAGCACTGAAAATATTTGACCAAAATAAATTTCAACCCAACTCTTCTGGAATTGTATTTTTAATACCTTGTGTTTAGCTTTGATAAAGAATAACTTTAGTCATATTTCATTTTCTAACTCTAGCAAGATAAATTTCTTGAACACGCCTAATGACTACCATTAAAGTTTTTAAACCCTTTAAATTTTACTTATACTTATTTCTTTAATCTTAAGTTTTCATTCATCTAAAAAAGTAGGGCAAAATATTAATACCCTGGGCTACAGATGAGGCAAGAATGACACATATTATTAGAATCTATTCACAAACCAAACCTCAATACCAATGAAATACCAGGCATTTTTTCCCACATTCAGTTCTACCACCAAAAATTACTACTTGCCTTAAGTTCAAATTCTTAAATTCCAATTTATTGAATTTTTATTGCATCTCTTTTTAAATCTGCATTGTTTTCAATGAGATTGTTTTTAAAGGTTGTTTTGAATAGTTATTAATCAATGAATCAAATCATCTGAAAAAAGTCGTTGAGTATTCATTATGTTAAAAATATAAAACATCAAGTAGGTTAATGACAAGAACAATATTTTGCAACCATATATGACTGCACTATTTCCAAAGTACTTTCATACACATTACCTATTCAATCTTTACACCATATGTATTATACTCATTTGACAGAATGGCCTCAAAGAAATGAAAAAAAAAAGTCCACATTTATACATCTAGTAAGTAGTAAAGAATTATATCCTGAGATTCTTTCAACTTCTTGATAGACAATATATATGTGTGGATGGCACATATAGATAACATGTAACATTCTTGACCATGTATGCTTTTTAATTTCAAATATATAATGTACTTTTTTAACAGTTTGAAAGCTGAAACTAACCTGAAAACATCAATGATAATAAGCTATTCAGTAAATACACCGTTAAATATAAGTACTAAGATTGCAAGGTTGATTCTTTATTAAGAAATTCATTAATACACCATATTATCAAATCTAAAAATTAAAAAATATGATTATCTACACAGATGCTAAAAAGTATTTGACAAAAGTCAATGCCCATTCCTGATAAAACATTCAATAAAATAGTAATTCAAGGATACTTTCTTAGCATAATTACACACACACACACAAACATATGTATATGTGTGTATATATATTTATATATATATCTATATCTATATATATATATATATATATACACACACATATATATAGTAGCCAGTATCTTGCTTAATAAGAAAACACTGGAAGCTTTTCTTCCACTAAGATCAGGAATAAGGCAAGATTCCCCAATAGATCTATTACTCTTAAAACTGTATTAGAGATATTAACCAATGTAATTATACATGAAAAATTAATTGATGTGTAAGGACTAGAAAAAAAGTAAAACTATCTCTATTTGTAAATGATATGATAGTATGTCTGGAAATGCTAGAGAATCAGTGTTAAAACAAATTAAAACAATAAGGAATTCAGTAGGGTAATAAATTTTAAAAATTAATATACAGAAATCAATAGCCCTCTAACAATAACCAGGTAAAGGATATAAAATCTTATTTATAATTGTAATGAATAAAATACTTAGGAATAAATTTTAACAAAAAATATGCAAAACCCATGGGAGGCATAAAAGTAGTTGTGAAAAAAATGGAAAGACACACATTGTTCTTGAAAAAAAAAAAAACCCAATATCATAAAGATGTCAGTTCTATTTGAATTAGTTTATAAATCTAACCCAATCTCAGCAAAAATACTAATATTTTTTAATGGAACTTGATAAATTGATAATAATAATCACATACAAAAATATGCATTCAGGAATAGCCAGGACAACACTAAAAAAGAAAAGCTAAAAAAAGGGGGTGGGGGAGTAGTTCTAATAGACATTCAAACATTTATAAGCCCTCTAAAATTAAAACACTGTGATACTGGCACATCAATAGGCAAACAGATCAGTGGAGTAGAATAGAAGATCTACAAATAGAACTGAATACATATGAAACTTTCGTATATAAAAATAAATATATTTTTATTGATATAAATTAAAATATATTTATTGTCAATAACTAAAGTTAGATTATTTGCTGTCAGAGAAGGAAATTAAAAATTTGGAAAGGAGGAAGGATAGAATGAACCCTGTAGTAAAGGACAGGAAATGAGAGGTATTAGTGTGAACTCATGGATTTTACTATAGAGTACAGGTAGATACAGAAATGGGTACTGATGTGTTTATATTTATGTATGAGAATTTATTGGTGTCTGTTATGTATACATACATCTATTTTCCAGTTCTGTCTGCTAGGATGATCCATAAACAATGATGGCCCTGTAGCAAAGAGACCAGTAAAGGAACCAGGGATGCTTGAGAAATGCCAGCTTCCAGTTAGGGCAGGAAAGGTACAAGATGAGTGCCAAAAACATAAGGAAACGCTCAAAGAATGATAGATAGATAAATAGATGGAAACACAGACAGATGCATAGATACACAGATAAATACATAGATGCACAGATGAATACATAGATAAGATTCAAAGACAGACAAACTAGAGAAGACAAATCTTTTCATTGTAGAAGAAAGCTAACTAATTATTGTAGAATGAATGATGGAATTAGAAAATCTCTATTTGGTAAAAATCACAAAACTAGTGAGTAAAAGTTTGAGAAGTAACATGATATTCACATAGTCTGAGTATCTCCTACAAGATATTTTTTCATTAAAGGATAAAATAGTGACTTTATAGTGAAGAAATCTGGCAGACACCACTTTAACCAAATGTTTATGAACATCTGAAAAGCTGGGAATACCTGTATTCCTAAAAAATGTCAATGTCATTACATAAAAAGAAAGACTCAAGAAATGTTCCAGATTAAAGTCTAAAGAGACACACAAATCAATGCAACTAGTAATCTTGAATTTTCTTTTGCTCTAAAGAACAATGTTGGGACAATTGGTAAGGTCTATGTTTAATAACAATACGCATCAATGTTAATTTCCTAATTTCTATAATTATAATGTAGTTAAGAGATTTCCCAACTTTTAAAAAATAAACCCTAAAATCTTTAAGGAATAGAGGGATATCAAGTCTGCAATGTTTAATTGAGAGATAGGGAGAGAAAGAAGAAATCTGAGGGAACTTATTGAATATCCTTACAACTTTTCTGTGTGAAATTGTGCCCCCCCCCAAAATTAACAGACCTTTCCAATTTTGAAAAGATTAAACATTTCTACACGTTAAAAATAGATAATAAAATATACTTTTATGTCTTTTACTTGTATGTCAATAATAACATTATGTTAACAACTTTATTTGAAGAGTTCTTTGTTTTTCCCATATGTTATTAAGGGTTTAGTTTCTATACTTCTGACTGGAAGGGATGTTGTTAACAATATGTAAAATAATGATTCCATTTCTCAAGAAAACATTAGTCTCTATCTTTTCAAGAAAAACCAATCATCCTATGTGAATAATTACCCAAATGCCTACAGTTACCAACAATGGGATTCATATAAGCACAATTTAGCTTTAAACTTGAAAGAATTAGCTGCTGGCAGATAGAAAAATAAACAAAATATACCTTAAAATCATTTAAAATACAAATTATATGGTATACTGGAATAGATATTTTGAAGTTAGCTACAAACATTTATAGGATAACACATTTTGTTAAAATGACCCCAAAATTAATAGAGTGAAGTGAAATGTAGATGGTAAGCTTTGAGAAGTCAGACACCAATATTCTACTTATTTTCTCTAGAAGAACTAGAAACTGAAAGGAATTATATAAATTTCATTTTTCTTCCTTACCTAAACTTCATATAACTTCTAATCAGTATTTAATGAAAAATTTATGTACAAAATATTAGATTATTGCTCAATAAGTTATGAGTACAGAATGAAACACCATTGGTAATTATTAAAACTAATCCTCATTTAGAACAAAATAAAACATAGAATTTGGAACCAATATTGCTTCACTTTTGCCTCTATTACTAAAAAATAAAAGAAAGCAAAATCAACCTGAGAAATATAGTAAGCTACTTTTTACCTCTTGCTCTAAAGTGAAAATATTGGTTGAAACGTGAAACCCACCTAGATAGAAAGTCTGAATTACATTTTCTCTTAGATCATATGAAAATGAGTAAAACATATGACACAAATATTATATTTTCTTAGTAATATTAATATAGCAATGGGCTAACTATATACCAAGCACAGTACTACTACCTATGTAATAGCGTCAGAAAGATAATGTAAAAATGATTTAAAAAAAAAAACAACTAAGACAAAACTTTTCTCATCAAGAAGTTCACATCCTACTTAGAAAGATAAGTGAACAATGACTTACAAAAACACTGATGGCTATCACCATGGAGGTACCAACACTGCCTGAAGTTAGGAGGGACATTACAAGTTTTCAGGCTGAAATTTCCCGAGTTCAGATTTGAAAAATGAGTAATGGAGTCCAGAGGCACAGTAGTGTCCAGGGAAGCAAAAATAGGAAAAATGGGTAAATAGTTGGGTTTATATGAAGGAGTGGTTTGATATGAGGTGAAAAGGAATACAATATTGTGAATGTCCTAGATACAGAATAAAGGATCAACTAAAAGAAAGTGAGGCTGATCTATTTAGAAACTGCTACAGTGGGCTAAGTTAAGGTAAAGGTAGACACAACTAGACAATGGCAGTTCAATATTATGGCTTCGAAATGGATTAGAGCTGACCACTGATTATATGTGAGATTCAAAGATGTAAGCACACACTTGCTTTGGAGTACAAGAGTCTGGTAGTTCACATTTGAATCCTGGTTCCATCACTTGCTGGCTTAACCTTTAACATGACTCTTTAGGCCTATGTCTTTGGGTTTACTCCTCTGTAAAATTGACATAATAGTATATACTTGACAAAATGCTTTGGAGAAAATGAAAAAATTTAGGCAAAGTTCTTAGCAATGTTCCTGGTATAAATAAAATACCATTAAATATTAGTTATATATGTTTTTAATATAATGCTTGGAGCTTGGCTGACAAGGAAAATGTTAATATCTTAACTTAAATGTGGACACAGAGAAAAAGAGAAGTAAAGGTGTGGTAGAATATGAGAAACATGGTAGGATATGAAACCAGAAAAATCACTCTGGGTCAGAGCATAAAGGCCTTGAACGTCTTGTCAAGGAGGTTTTAATTTATTTCACAGACACTTTGGAGGCAATGAAAGATTTTGGAAATGGTCATAAAAATCACTGAATGTTTTGGGGAAGAAAACTATGTCTTTATCTTCTGATAAAGGAGATACAAGGGTGGATTACAAATGGAGAGACTGCATATACAGAGGGTAATCATTCATTAATTCAACAAATACTTAATAAGAACTTATTCCATTTTAGGTAATCTGTAACATCCAACAGCAGTGGAAGAGAAGAGGAATCATGGGGGCCTAAACTAATAAGGGTAATGGAATACAAAGGCAGAGATAGGTATCAGAGACAGTGCAGAGTCAGAATCAGCTTGGGACAGAATACAAGGGCTGAAGAAAAGGAAGGAATCAAAGGTGCCATTGAAATTGAGCCCAAAAAGAATTGTATTGCCATTAACAAAATGCGGGTGAAGTGAGAACATTTTTTAGATAATAAAGTTACTGAATTCAGTTTATAAATATTGATTTGAATAATAGTGGCCTGTACAGAAATGCTTAATAAGAAGTCAAAAAATAAGTTAAAATTGCTTAATAAAGTAGGCTGCACTATTCACTAAACATACAATTAAATGTTTATATACTTGCTTTAAAGCCTAAAAGTATAGACTGCGATTATTACAAAATCAGTAAATTGGCCTTTAAAGAAAAAGCAAGATAAAAGGTATAAAAAATTATATGTGATTAAGAGAAAGGCAAATATTTGCATTCATGTCCTAATATATAAAAATGAACATTTGAAGAAAAGGCATTTCTTCTTAAATAATATGTTAAGGAGGATTTTAATATGTTTATGAAATATTTAAGGGAATATTTATGCTGGTGCTTTTTTACACCTCCTCTAGGCATTTCTAATATATAATTAACTTCCCCACCATCACTAAGTAGTTTTTGAGATATGAAAAAGTGTGTATGCAAATTGGTATTTAGCTTGATTTTGGTTTTTAAAAAATCTTTAAATATCAGGACAAGGTAAGTACATGCTTAGAGTTTCTTAGTTAAACTCTAATTTTCTGTAGCATACTAAATAAATGTTTTATATGTTTTAGAATACAAGAAGTACGCCCCACTTTAAATTCACCTCTTACTTTTTTTCATCCTAGGCCTGTCATTTGAAGCTAATAGGAATTCCTCAACCTTTGTAGATTAGGGTAAGAGGCATTTTTATTTTTAAATTAAATTATCTTACCTTACTTATTAAAAAAAAACAATAGTGCCAGATCCTTGTAACATAAAACCTAAAGCAATACATGATGATAAGCATCACGTCAAGTGAAATTAAAGAGAAATATTGAACACTTAGATAAAATAATGGTTTCTATCTTGCCCCAAATAGGTAAGTATTGTACTTGTAGACCTAAAACCATTGAATAGTTTTTTTTTTTAATTCCGTAAGAGATATACTAGTGAACTTACTAATGAAAAGAAAACATTCAAGTGACACACTTCATGGTCAAAACTGATAAATCAGAGATGGAGATAGTCTGTAACATCAAGTCTAGAAGCCTAAAAACCACTAACCCAATGCCAAAAGTCGAAGTAAAATTTTATTTTAAGTTAGGATAGGTGGAAAGTAGAACTTTGTGCAAATAAAAAGTAGGAAAGGAGACCTTGAGAAAGGTGTCAAAGTAAGTCATGCATGGCAAAGTTCCCCAGCACTTAAAACTTCAGTGGCTAACATCTCTAGCAGTTTCATGAGACTCAGCCCACAGACAGTTCTTGCAAAAGGAATCTAAGAGAAAAGAGTAGTAAACTGCATCTTCTAATAACCCACAATCAAAGGTCATTCTAAAATAGCTGAGAATGTCAGGGCCAAACAGTTTTCATAAACGCAGTTCTTCTTATCCTTAACATTCCTTTTGAGAACAAAAAGGATGAAAAGAGTTTGAAAAGATGGAGTAGATAAAGAAAACAGGGTTACTGAGCAATTTGACGTAGAGCAACACTTCTACAAGGAAAACAAAGAGTTTCAAAAAATTAGTATACAGAGAAGAGAAACTAGCTACAAATATTATAGAAGCTATGCAATAAAGACTGTTTTTAAATCATGCAGTTGAAACAGGCAGTTCTATATGATTTTAAAAGGCTCTCTTGTTTTCTTAAATTTACATAAAAATGTCATTCTGAAGAGAATTTTAGATCAAAGTATAACTTTATGACTATATCATATACTAAATAGCTACATGTAATTATATAATTATTCATTTAAGGGCCATTCTTTGAAATATTTAAAATCTCAGATTGGCTTTTCTCTGCCACATAGGATGATACTGTGTACTCAGAAAATACAAACTTTCAACTTTGTTGTGTCAAAATAATTAATAAAAACAAGATTTCCATATCAAGTGATTTTCATTTATCTGCATTTTTAGATTATTCAGGTCAATGCTTCCATTTTGAGAGAATTAAACTTCTTACATTTATTTTAAGAAATGCTCGAGTTCATTTGGTTATGAACTTTCAGCTGAACAATCTGCAATATGTAAGAAGGGTTTAAAATGAAAAAAATCTCCCATTCTAGTAGAGAGAAAGAAGAGTTCACTTATCTTCTTCTTTACCACCCTCAAGTCTCAGAGAATATCTGTGTCATAGCCCAGTGTGTTTATTAAAGTTTTAAATATTTCTGTAAAAGCCTGCTACGGACAGATATTAATACTATGCCAAAAAGAAAAACATAAGTTTTGCTAATAAGAAACAAAGGTAAAAACAGAACTGTTACTATGTTGAAAGAACTTTTTTTTCCTCAACCTGGAAACTAACAGTTTCTTTATCACTATTAAAAGTAAAAAATATAGAAAGAAAATCATATACTATTTAAGAACCTAGAAAACGAATAATAAAATGAACTAAAAGTCATAAATAAATACAAAATTACATTTTACTAAAACCAGTTATGAATGCAATGTTAAAGGAAAAGAATTTATTCATAATACCAACCAAACCCATTAGACATCTCACAATAAACTAACTAAAAACAGTAAGACCTAGATGAAGAAAACTATTAGTCATACAAGACTGCAATTTTTTAAATGTCTGTATACCTCATATGGGGAGCTTTTTTCTTAGAGTCCATTTTTTATGAGTAATTAAACAAAACAAATACATGTAAAGATATTAAAATATTTTTAAGATTAATAACATTATAGCTTAGTTTCTTACATTTAGAACAAGTTATAATGAAAAACATGCAGCAAATGATAATTACAGAAAATTGAAGCATGCAAATTGCCTCAACTCTCAAGGGCCTACCCAGATCCTCCCATTAAAATTAATCTCTTTGTCCCTGATTCTATTGTTCAACTTCTACATAACACTATTACAGCACCTACACAATGTTCAGTTGACCCTTGAGTAGGGAGGGGGTTAGGGACACCAACCCTCTGTGCAATAGAAAAATCCTGTATAACTTATAGTTGGCCCTCCATATATGCAGTTCCTCCATATACCAGGTTCCTCCTATACACAGTTCTGCATCTTCTATACACAAGATTCAACAAACCGTGGATAGTGTGGTACTATAGTATTTACTATTTTAAAAGTCCACGTATAAGTAGACCTGCGCAGTTCAAATCTGTGCTGTTCAAGTCAACCGTAAATAAATTTTAGTAAGTCCTAACACACTACTTTGCATACAGTAAGTAGTCGGTAACTGTGGAATTCAAGGGTAATCCTTCATCGCAAAGTAGTACAGTATATTGAGTGTTGAGCTGCTGTAGCACATTGAGCTGTTACTCTATTCAATGAAACTTTCATTTATTTTCTTTTACTAAAATTTATGTTAAATTGGAGATAATACGGCAAAAATAATACTGTCCCAAAAGTCTGATTCATACATTTATATTAACATACTTAAGCCTAATGATGTTATAAATAGTAACAATAATAATTTGCAATAACAGTTTGCATTATGGAGTTAACATTTGCTGGAAACACATATTATTTCATATGTTTACTTAAGCCTCACAGTAAATTAAATTAGCTGCATTTTGGAGGTGAGGAAAGTGAGACACTAAGAGGTTAAATAATTATCCAAGGTGACAGTGCCATTGCCAGAATATGGATCCAATCAGTATAATTCCAAAGCCCAAACTCTTAACAATGTTACATTCTTTTATAGCTACAAAGACAGATGGATAGATAGATAGATAACCAATGCCAGAGCAAGTTTGTATCAGAGAATCTTCCTGAACATTAATAAGAAATAAAATAATTTTAATAATAAAGCACTTTCAATAATTGTACTAACAGAATAGCTATAAATATAACATAGTTTAAAAACAATCTGAAGGACGTCTACAAGTACATTTACATATTGACAACATAGTTAAATGGCTTTAGTAGGCCGACTTTTAAAAAAATATCTAAATCTGCAGTGCATTTAAAGCCTTACCATTCAAATGTAAATCTATTTCCTTATTTCCCTTAACATCACCATGGACTTTGAATTTTAATACGTGCAACTACTAATGAAAAAATGAACTTTTCTCAATAAGGTGAACTAAAAATGAAAAAATAGTAGAAAACTTTTACTTCTCATATTTTATAGATTGATTTTAGCCATTGCCACATTAAATATAATTCACCAGATGTGACATATTGTTTATTTAGTTAGATTGCTAATGTGGCCCTAAGAAATAAAAATGAATTTCATACATCACATCACTGTAGAAAAGTCATAGACAGAAAAATACTATTTTGCCAAATTTAGGAAATAAGGAAACTATAAGGAATTGTTTAAAGCTTCATAAACTACCAGGGAATGTGCAACAGTGAATAAGAAAGGTATTTATCTTTCATTCTCTTTTGTTTTCTATTGCATTGTACCTCAGCTTTCCACATGTATAATGTCAGCAACAAAAATAATATGAAATAACTGAAGTAGTCTTAAACCTAGCAGAGAAGTATATCATCCCCAAAGGGAAACATATTTCTAAAAGTACTATGCCTGGTGGAATGATAAAACTTACTATTTTAATTTAAAACAGTTTTTAGCTAATATATGTATTCAAACGTTCCTTTTGCCTATGTTGGCAAAAAATTAAAATAATACTTTGGTAATCTTCATGACATTACATTTGGCAATGGATTCTTAGATATGCACCAAAAGCACAAGCAACAAAAGAAAAAAGAGATAGACCGGACTTCATCAAAATTTAAAACTTTGGTGCTTTGAAGGACACTGTCTAGACAGTGAAAAGACAACCTACAGAATGGGAGAATATTTGCAAATCATTTATCTGATAAGGACCTCATAACTAGAATATATGAAGAACTCTTAGAATTCAACAACAACAACAAAACCAAATAACCCAATTAAAAAAATGAACAAAGGACTCGAAAAGACATTACTCTGAAGATATACAAGTGGCCAATATGCACATGAAAAGGCAAAAAGACTCAAACAAATATTTGTACACCCATATTCATAGCAGTATTATTTACAATAGTCAAAAGGTGGAAGCAACTCAAGCATCCATCAATGGATGCATGGATTTAAAAAATGTGGTATATACATACAACAGAGTATTATTCAGCAATAAAAAGGAAGGACACATGCTACTATATGAAAGAACCTTGAAGACATTATGCTAACTGAAAAAAAACAATCATTAAGGACAAATACTGGATAATTCCACTTATTTGAGGTGTCTAGAGTAATCATATTCATAGTGACGAAAAGTAAAATAGTGGCTGCCAGGGGCCGGTGTTGGGGAATGAAGAGTTATTATTTAATGGTTATACAGTTTTAGCTTTGCAAGATGAAAAAAGTTTTGGAGATGGATAGTAATGATGGTTGCACAACGATGTGAATGTACTTAATGAAACTGAGCTACACACTTAAAAATGGTTAAAATGGCTAATTTTATATTATGTACATTTTACCACAATTTTTAAAATTGTTTTAAAATGGGCAAGAACTTGAATACACATTTCTCCAAAAATAACATATGATGGCCAACAACTTCATCACTAGTCATTAGGGAAATGCAAATCAAAACTACAATGAGAAGTAGTTTTACACCTACTAGGATAGCTAAAAGTTTTTGAAAATGTAAAATAACAACTGTTGGCAAGAATGTAAAGAAATTGGAATCCTCCACGTTGCTGGTGAGAATGTAAAATCGTGCAACCACCATGGAAAACAATTTGAACAATTTGGCAGTTCCTCGAAAAGTTAAACATAAAATTGCTATATGACCCAGCAATTCCTCTCCCAGTTTATACACAAAAGAAATAAAAACTTGTATTCAAAAAACACTTGTGCAGTAATGTTCATAGCAGCACTATTCACGATAGCCAAAAGGTGGGAAAAAACGCAATGTCCATCAATGAATAAATGGGTAAAAATATTGTGATATATCCATACAATGGAATAATATTCATCCACAAAAAGGAATGAAGTACTGATAGATGCTACAACAAGAATGAACATTAAAAACATTATGCTAAGTAAAAGAAGCCAGTCACAAAGTCACATATTTTATGATCCAATTTACATGAAATATCCAGAATAAGTAAATTTATAAAGAAAGAGAGCAGATTAGTGACTGCCAGGGACTGGGATGACTGCTTCATAAGTATGGCATTTTCTTTTGGAGGGAAGGAAATTTTCTGGAACTTGACAGAGGTGATGGTTGCACAATATTATGAATGTAGTAAATGCCACTGAATTGTATACCTAAAATGGTTACTGTTATGCTATGTGAATTTGACCTCAAATTTAAAAAATGCTAAAAATGGGGTTATGGTTGGAAGCAATATATAAATAACAGAAGTATATGAAGTAAATTACTTCACAAAATCCCCATGGACTATTATATAGGCATTAAAATAATTTGGAGACTGTAAATGAAATCATTTTCATAAAAGTAAATTAAAACAACAATTGTATATTAAATATATGAAAGGTTGCAAACACATATAAATTGCAATGTGGAAAAGAAACAACCCAGGAGTGTTTTCTTCTTAAAGTTATGGAAACATTTATATATATAACATAATCTATCTGAAATACACTTTTTGTCCAGTGAAATTCTTGGCTATAGAAAATTCAGTAGTAAAAAGCTTTTTGGAAAACAGGATGGCTCCAAAATCCTTACCTTTTTACTTAATAAACATAAAATACTATGACTATTACTACAAAATACTACGACTAATGCTACAAAATACTATGACTCCACTAGGTAAGGTCTAAACTTCGTGGATTCCGTTGTACATATGTCTACTGCTGCTTCTGTATACAATGAACACAGCACTAAGCTGCGGCTTTTGGCTAATAAGGGCTACTGGATCCTCCCTGTCCATATTAACACCACTTCTGCATTAATAGTTAAGAGTTAGGCCTAAGAATCAGACACTTTCTTCCTCTTATTAGCAGTATGATTTGGGTATTTTACTTAACTTCTTTGTGTATTTGGTTGTATGTAAAATGGAGATAATTGTGATTCCTCCCATACAGTTGTTGTACAGCTGAAATGAGATAATGAATATAAGCTATGAGTACAGTGCCTAGAACACAGAAAATGCAAGCGTCAACCAATTTGTGCATTACAGCCTCAATCAGGGCAGAGCTTTCCACATCACAAAATTTCAATCAGCACCAAACCTGCTATTTCCAGGGCAGTTTTGTTGACTCTAAGGCACAACTCATCATTCTGTGTTTCTCAACCCTGAGTGTATATTAGAATCATTTGGGAAGACTTTGAAAGGAACCAAGAATCACCCTACGATAAACTAAGAGACTGATTTAATTATTTTAGGGATTGACCCAGACATCCGTATTTTTTAAAAGCTCTCCAGGTGGCTTTAATATGCAGATAGTGTTAAAACGTTTTATCTAAACCAGGCCCAGGCCCAACTCTCTCTATAAAGATTTCTCATCTTATCACAGCCAACAACTGAGGCTTTTCTGTGAGTGCTCTACAGGCTATTCCATTTAGAAAAAGTAGATTAAAGATTTAAGGAACAAAGACTAATCTAGAAATGAAGAAGGATTACTGAAAAAAAAAAAAAATTTAAAAGGAAATTTTTTAAAGAAAGACCAAATTTCTTTTTTTAAAAAGTAGGAGAAAGAAGCAGCAGGACAGAGAAGAAAATAGAGAAAAGAAGGGTTTCATGATCGAAAAATGATATGATAATAGTTAGCTCTTATAATGCTCTTTTAACGTGCTTCAATTCCTATTATATGTGACTCTATTACATATGATCTCATTTGATCTTTACAATAATCCAATGAAGTATTATCATCTTCCTTCTACATATGAGAAAAATGAAGCACTGAGATGCTAAGTGAATTAACTAAAGCCATACATTTAAACAGTGGCAGAGTTGGAATTTCAGCCAAGGACTGATTCTAAATCCATTCTCTTAAACATTATGTTATACTATCACCATGTCAAAAAAACAAAAAAAACAAAAAAAACTTATGTGACGTAAGGCATACACAAAACCTTTCTTACTCCTATAGTAAAATGTAAAATGATAACTTACTATTATTAAAAAACAAATTATCAGCAGTGATTATTTTAGAATAGTAAGATTACAGGTAATTTTAAATTTTAATTTATCTGCATTTGGTAAATTTCCTATAGTAATCATGTATTCATTTTGAAATAAGAAAAAGTAAGATTTTCTTAAAGCAAGTATATCACAGAATTTTTATAGTTCATAGTCCCTAATAAATATATATTACCTTCCAAAATATTGAGACTTAATGGAAAAAAACTTCTTTAATAAAATATATTTTCCACAAGAGGCATATCTTTCTCAATTTTCTTTTCTGTAGTAAAAATACACTGAAGTGAAAGAAAAAATAATTACCTGTACACTGTCCTCCGTTGGTTGGATCTCCATAATAACCTGGCATGCAGTCTTGACACTGCTTTCCTGTGGTAAGATTTTTACACTGTTCGCACACGTTATTATTGATGCAAGTGCTATGTCCATTACACTGGCAAGCTAAGGAAAATAGTAAAAAAAAAAAAAAAAAAATTAAAATATCTACTTAACAGTATCAAGTATAACTGCCATCAAGACAAAGAATTTATTTTACAAATCTGAATGGTAGCAGAGTCCAACGGGCATTTCCCAAGTTTTTTTTTAATGTGCGTCTCAAAATATTAATATAGGACACTATATACAATAAATTCTGTGTTGAAATTTTGCCTATGATCTGTAAAATGTAGGGGTTAGAAATTTAAGTGAAACATAAAAGTTATAGCTAAGGAGGAAATATCTTTTAACATATTCCTTAAAGATTCATGTGACAATTATGTCTATTAACAGGAATAAATAAAAGAGCTTTGACAAAGAATGTTAAAATGCATCTTAATTATATTTACATATAATAAAAAAGGATCAATAAATATAGAAAATTGTGTGGTAATAAGACCTTACTTCAAGAAAATACATTAGTGTAAAATTAGCAAACATAGCACTTTTAAATTACTTTGTATAAATGTTTATCTTCTCTGGGCAAGAAAAGCTTCAAGGCTTAATTAAAATTCTATTTGAATGTGAACTAAACAGAAACAGATTTAAAGCACGAGAATTTTTTATGTCTTCTTAATATGAGGTCTAATATGTTTTCATATTAATATTACAATGGAATTAAAAATTTCAGATGAGAGATAAAGTTCGTATATGAAAGCTCATGTTTAGTGTCTATTGGGGGCATAATACTGACTTAGTTTGGTAGCGTCTTGTCGAAACATCATCATCACTGTCACTTTCATAATCATTTTCATCATTATTACAACTAAGATAGCATTTAATTGAGCTCTCTCTCGCTCAAGCCAAGAAAGCCAATGTTTAGTCGATTGCAGTTGTTTGTCGCTGGAATCTATATTCTGCTTGGTCAGTTTACATATTGTATCAGTTTTTAAAATATTGTAAATACTACCCCATGGCTAGATAGTGAACCAAGTGGCATACATGAATTATATAATTTAATCCTCACAACAATTTTGTGTGGAAGGTACTATTTTTAGGGTTCTTTCTAAGATCAGGAGGCCTGAATTAAGCAACTACCCAAAGCCACACATTTAAAGAACGGCAGAAACAAATGCACAATCAGGATGTATGAATCAAAGACCAGACATTAAATCTTATGCCTATCATATGTAGAAAATTTGAAAGTAAGAGGGAAATCCCAAGAGACTAGCATAAGGTCATCAACATGAGTTAACATCAAAGAGTAAAGAAAAAAAAAAGTAAAAAACAAATACCTATATCTTACAGAAATTTTCAGAGGCATAACTCTATTGCAACATAGTATAGAAATGACATGCAGTCATCATGGAAAAATGTTAAGTAATCTTCCTCTTTATGAAACTGAGAAAATTACAATATAGTTTTCAAATTTTATATTACATTATGAAACAGCTAGGAGAAAATTTAATAACAAGAAAAATATTCATAATAAATTGAGTGAAATAAGGATTCAAATAATATATTTAGAATGATCACAATTTTGTTTTTAAATGCATTAATATGCCCATGGAAAAGTTAATGATGGTTATCTTAGTTCAGTAAGATTTTTCTGCATCATCAGTTTTCTAAAATAAATTCATATTACTTTTATAATAAGGAAAAATAATGACAAGAACTTTAATTTTTTAACACTGTGCTTAAAATTTTAAGTAATTTTTTCATAGAAAATTTTATGTAAAACCACTAAGGTTAATTCACTCAGGTAAAAACAAAATTTATTGAGTGCTCACTACATGCAAAGCATTATCTGAAAAAGTCAAAATGAGAGATGCGTTACTATAAGCATTTTTATGAAACCCTGGCTACATTTTTTCATCAGAAAAACAAATGTCTTAACTTCTGAATAAAATGACTAGATTTACCAATCTCATCTAATATCCTCCTCATAGATTACCACTGTAATAATAACAAAACTTGCCAGCAACAACAAGAATTGGGGTATGATGACAACTACATAAGTAAAACTAGAAAGTAGTAACCTACTATACCTCTGGGAATTAAAAGAGGACTCCTGGCATAATGCCACTCAACTGTAACTTTCCTGAAAGCGACAAGTTCTGAAGGCAGTTCTGGGCCATGGTGCAACCAAGAAGCATATCAGCTGCTAGAATGAGATACAGGAAAGTCTAACGTTCCAAGTAATGAATATACCATACAGAAAGCTGGTATAATTTAGACCTAACTGCTGGCAAAATTTCCAGCAGAAAAAGGATAGTCATCGTTGCAGCTTATAACTAGTATGGCAGCAATGGCAAAGGATAAGGCATGTTATAGAAAGCAGGACCCAGCTGTAATAATGGCTGTATCAAACACAGGAAAAGGCTGTACTATAAAGCCAATGATGATGTTTTATTCTCCACTGCCATCAGGGGGTTGGATCAACAGGTAATGTAAGCTTGTATCTAATAGTTCTTCCAGGATACACTGTTACTTGAAAGGTTCTAATAACAACCTGGTTCTCGAACATGAATGAAACTAAAGAGAAGTCATCCATACTGTTTTGTTTAAATTTTAAAACCAGCCCAGATGGCTTCTCATCTATGTACACACAAACAGAAAAAAATGAAAATAAAACATAATGAAAAACACAGCACTTGATATGCAAATAAAGTACATCGTTTTGAAAAATATGTGCTCTCTAAAACATATGTAAAGCATTAAAAAGTATCTGTTTGGCATTCTCAATAAAATTCAAAAAAAAATATACACAGAAAATCAAGGCTAAAATTTACCCAAAACTTTTTTTCAAAACATAGCCCTTTAGAAGAAAAGGGAATTATCATTGCTAAAAATAAAACAGGGATTCAAAACAAGAATGTGAAAGAGAAGTGTGAGCTAGTGACAGAACTTTACTATACATGGGGATAGACTAGCAACAGCTAGTAGGTATGGGTTTCAAAACCCAGCAGGGCCAGGAGATATAATCTCTGGCATACTCAAATCAGAGAGCTAAACTGAACCACATTTAAAATGCTTAAAGCCTTCAATTGTAGCCCCTATCTGTGAAAAAGGTACTAAAATACATCACAAGCCCAAAGAAGCAGAAAGGAACCTTAACATGGGTACGAATGTATGAAAGACAAAAGTCACTTGTGAGAACTTAAAGCCTATACCGATCATATGGGTTGGGTTGAAATTCACACTTTCCATATGGTAGAGAAACCCCAACATCAAACAATAGTGTTAAAACCTGTTCTGTAAACAAGAAAAGCCTCATGCAAAAGTAGATATAAATGGACCCTTGAAATACTTCTTCAACTCAGGTCACACAGAACAGAAACTGGAAAATCTTGATTCTGCAAACTGCAAGATAGTAAGTATTTTAGGCTTTGCAGACCATAAAATCTCTTCACAACTACCACTGCTGCCACTGCAGTACAAAAGTAACCATACACAATACACAAACAATTGATAATAGCTATAATCCAATAAAACTTCATTTACAAAAATAGGCAGTGAACCAGGTTTGGCCATCACACCTTCGTTTGGAAGCCTTTGATACAGAAATAAAAGACAATGAAAACAACAACAACAACAACACTTACTGAATTAAACCTCAAAATGAAAAATCACAAAGCATCATAAAGAAGAGTCAGGCAAAAGAGAGAGAGATAATAAAAATGAGAATTGACAACCCAAGAATTGGAGTAAAAGGACAATTAGAAGACAATAAAAATATTCAAAATAATTAAAGGCAGAAAAAATGAGAAAATTATGCTTAAAGAACTAAAGGTACGTATGATGACAATGTCTCAACAAAAAGAGAGTATCAATAAAAACACAGAAATTATAAAAAAGAACGAATGGAAATTATAAAGTAGAACAGTAAAATAACTGAAATGCAGGACCTCCCTGGCGGTTCAGTGGTTAAGACTCCACACTTCCACTGCAGGGTGCATGGATTCGATCCCTGGTCAGGGAACTAAGATCCCGCACGCTGCACAGTGCAGCCAAAAAAAAGCGGGGCAGGGGGGGGATAAAATTCTACACATACTAACAGAAATAAAATAAAAGCACTTTAAAAAACTGACATGAAAAATACACTAGAGATTCAACAGTAAATTTGAACTGGCAGAAGAATTAGCAAATTTGAAGAAAGATCAGTAGAGACCATGGAAGCTGAAGTACAGAGAGACAACAGAATGAAGAAAAATAAACAGAGCCTCAGTTAAATGCAGGACACCACTAAGTGCACCAAACTATGTGTAATGGGAGTGTTCGAAAGATAGGAGAGAGAGAAAGAAGGCTAAAATTTATTTGAAGAAATAATTCCTGAAAAATCCCCAAATTTGATAAAAATGTTAATCTACACATCCAAGAAGCTTAACAAAATTGAAGTACAATAAACATGAAGAGATCGATAAATACATTATAATAAAAGCGATAAAAGCCAAAAACAAGTAGAAAATCTTGAAAGCAGCAAGAGAAAATATGACTCCTCACCTAAAAAAAATCCCAATAAGATTAATAACTAGCTTTTAATCAGGAAAAATGGGGGTCAGTAGGCAGTGGGATAATATATTCAAAGTCCTGAAAATAAAACTGTCAACCAAAAATTTTCTATCCATCAAGACTGCTCTTCAAAAATTAAAGTGAAACATTCACAGATAAACAAAAATTGAGAGAATTCACTGTCAGCAGATATGCCTTACAAGAAATACTAAAGGAAGCTCTTCAAGAAGAACGCATGTGACACCAGATAGTAATTTAACTCCACAAAATAAAACAAAGAGCACCAATAACAGAACTGCCATTATAAAAGAGAGTAAAAATATATCTTTTGTATTCTTTCTTCTTTTACATGATTTTTAAAGATTGTATTTTAAATGATATAAAAAATGGTACTGTTGGGCCTATAAAACATAAAACGTAATGTATTCCCCAATAACACCACAGAGGAAGTGTATCAGAGAAAATCTATATTGGGCTAAGTATATGACACGGTATTACTAGATGGTAAACAAAGATCCACAGGAACAAACAAAGAAAACCAAAAATGGTTAATACAAAGATTAATATAACAAAAGTTATAAGTACATACTCATCCTCCTTTTTTTCCTCAGATTCTTTAAAAGACATAAAATTATATAAATAATAACTATAAAAATGGACTGTTAGGTTTGCAACATATACAGATGTAATACATATAACAATACCACAAAAAGGGAAGAAAGAGACTAGACCTATATGAATAACATTATTTCATCTCACTGGAATTAAGTTAGTATAAATCTGAAGCGTATTTTAATAAGATAAGCTATATATGGTAAACCCTGGAGTAACCACTAAGAAAATAACTCATGGACTTCCCTGGTGGCGCAGTGGTTAAGAATCCACCTGCCAATGCAGGGGACATGGGTTCGAGCCCTGGTCCGGGAAGATCCCACATGCCACGGAGCAACTAAGCCCATGCACCACAACTACTGAGCCTGCGCTCTACAGCCCGTGAGCCACAACTATTGAGCCCGAGTGCCACAACTACTGAAGCCCGCACACCTAGAGCCCATGCTCTGCAACAAGAGAAGCCACCATAATGAGAAGCCCGCACACCACAATGAAGAGTAGCCCCTGCTCGCCACAACTAGAGAAAGCCCACACACAGCAATGAAGACCCAATGCAGCCAAAATATAAATAAATAAATCTATTTTAAAAAAGAAAGAAAATAACTCATAAAATATAATGAAAAATCATTAAAAATTAAAATGTTATAATAGAAAATATTCACTTACTGCAAAAAAATAAACAAATGAAGAGTGGAAGAACAGAAAATTCATGATATACAGGGGAAAAAATAAAATAACACACATAAATCCAACTGCATCAAAAATTACATTAAATGTGAATACATCAAATGATTTAATCAAAAGGCAGAAAAGACAGACCAGATAAAAGACAAAGATCTAACTATGTACCCTTCATAGGAGACACACCTAAATACACAAAGAGATTGAAAATGAATGGATGAAAAAAGATATAGCATACAAACAGCAACCACAAGAAAGATGGAATGGCTATAGAAATATCAGATAGACTTTTTAAATGTTACTGAAGATGAAGAGGGACATTTTATAATGATAAAAAGGACAATCCATCGATAAGATATAAAAATTGTAAACATACATGCATCTAACAGAGCCTCAAACTACATGAAGCAAACACCAACAGAAATTAAAACAGAAATAAAGAATTCAACAAAAATAGTTGGAAACATCAATACCTCACTTTCAATAATGAATCAAACAACTAGACAGATGATCTGTAAGGGATTAGAAGACTTGGACAACACTATAAACCAACTGGACCAAACAGACATAAATAGAAAAATCCACATAACAGCAGCAGAATATACATTCTTCTTAAGTGCACATAAAAAACTCTTCAGGATAGACAATATACTAGGTCATAAAACAAACCTCAATAAATTTAAAAGGACTGAAGTCATGTAAAGTATGTTCTCTAACCACAATTGAATAAAACTAGAAATCAATAACAGAAAATTTGGGAAAATCACAAATTGTGGAAATTAAGCAACACATTCCTAAATAACCAATGGATCAAAAAACAAATCATAGGAAAATTAAAAATTACTTTCAGGTATATTAAAATAAAGCGTAATATACCAAAACTTACAGGATGCAGCAAAACATTGCTCAGAAAAAAAAATTATGGCTGTAAAAGCCTACATTAAAAAAGAGAAAAGGTCTCATATCAACCAACTTTGCACCTTAATAAACTAAAAAATTAATAGAAAACTAAACTCAAAGCAAGCAGAAGAAAGGAAATAATAAAGATTAGAGTGAAAATAAATAAAATGCAGAGTAGGAAAACAATAAAGAAAATCAATAAAGCCAAATACAAACTGTTCTTTGTAATGTGCAACAAAATCAACAAAGCTTTAGCTAGGCTAACAAAGGAATATACGAAGACACAAATTATTAAAATCAGGAATGAAAGTTGAGACATACAACTGACAAAGATTGGGGAAAAGGACTATAGGGAAATACTATGAACAATTGTATGCCAATAAATTAGATAACCTAGATGATAGGGGAGATTCTTAGAAAGATACTAACTACCAAGACTTACTAGAGGAGAAACAGAAAATAGGCACAGGCTATAACAAAAAAAAGACTGAGTTAGTAATCAACAAAGTGCCAGAAAAAGTATAGCCCAAGATCAACTGGCTTAATTCATGAATTCTACCAAACAGCTAAGGAGAATTAACAACAATTATTCACAAATATTTCCAAAACACAGAAGCAAAGGGAAGACTTCCTAACTCATTCTACGAGGCCAGTATTAACCTAATACAAAGACAAGACAAACTTATCACAAGAAACGATGATGCCAGACCAATACCTCTTATGATTATAGCTACAAAACTTCTCAACAAAACACTAGCAAACTGAAGCCACTAGAATATAAAAGGATTATACACCATGACTAAGTTGCATTTACCCCAGGAATGCAAGATTATTTAAATATATGAAAATCAATCAATACAACATACTATTAGAGAAATAAAGCAGGGTGGGGGTGGATCACAAGATCATCTCAACAGATGGAAAATACTCAATGAACTAGGAATAGCAGGGAATTGTCTTAACCTCATAAAGGGCATGTATAAAAAGTTCATAGCTAACATCATATTTAATGGTAAAAGACTGAAAGTTTTCTTTTTAAGGTCTGGAACAAGACAAAACTGTCCTCACTTGTCACTTCTATTCAGTATTGTACTGGAGGTTCTGGACAGGGAAATTAAGCAAGAAAAAGAAATGAAAGGCAACCAGATTGAAAAAGAAGAAAACTAACTTTACTTTCAGATGACATAATCTTCCATACAGAAAACTAAGAAATCCAAAAAAATTATTTAATCTAATAATTGTCTTCAACAATGCTACAGATCAATTGTAGAAATATCTTTTTTATTGTATTTTTATACACTTACAAACTGAAAAGTTTGAAAGTGAAATTAAGAAAACAATACCAAATACAATAGCATCAGAAAGAATAAAACATTTAACAATACATTTAACCAAAGAAATGCAAGATTTGTACACTGAAAACTACAAAACATTGTTAAAAGGAATTAATGAAAAGGCATCTGTATTCATGGATTGGAAGACTTAATATTAAGATAGCAATTCATCCCAACTGATCTGCAAATTCAATGCAATCAAATTCCAAAAGACTTTTTTTATAGGAATAGACAAGCAGATCCTAAAATTCATGTTTAGAAACAGAGGGCTCAGATTAGGCAAAACAATCTTGATAAAGAAAAACAGAGTTGGAGTACTGACACTTCCCAATTTCAAAACCTACTTCAAAGTTACAGTAATCAAACCATGTGCCATTGTCATAAGGATAGACATATAGACCATGGAATAGAATTAGATCTAGAAATAATACCATACATCTATGGTCAATTGATATTCAACAAGGGTGTCAAGAAGTTTAACTGGGGAAATAGTCTTTTCAACAAATGGTGCTGGGATAGCTTGATATTCACATGCAGAAGGATAAATCTGGACCCATACTTCACACCATATATAAAAATTAACTAAAAAAGGATCAAAAACCTAAAGGTAAGAGCTAAAATTACAAAAATGTTAGAAGAATATATAGATGTAAATCCTCATGACTTTGGATTAGGCGACAGTTTCTTATATATGGCACCTAAAGCTTAAGCAACTAACAGAAAAAAAAAGATATACTGGACATTATCAAAAAAATGTCGTGCCTCAAGTGACACCGTCAAGAAAGTGAAGAGACAACCCACAGAACAGTGGAAAATATTTGAGAATCATATGTCTGATAAGGATCTCATACCCAGGACACATAAATAACTCTTACAATTCTACCATTTTAAAAAGAAACCCTCAATTTAAAACTGGGTGAATGATTTGAATAGACATTTTCCATAGAAAGTATATGAGTAGCTAATAAGCACATGAAAAGAACACCATAAGTCATAAGGGAAATGCAAAACAAAACCACAAAGAGCTACCACTTCACATCAACTAGGACGATAATAAAGAAAATGATGTATTAACCCATATTGGTGAGGAGAGTAATTAGAATACACCGCTGGTAGAAATGTAAAATAGTACAGTAGCTCTGGAAAAAGTCTGGCAATTCCTTAAAAGGTTAAATATACATTTATCATACGACTAAGAAATCAACTCCTAGATACATACCAAAGAGAAATTAAAACATGTTTACACAAAAACTTAATTACAAATGTTCATAGCAGCACTATTCATAACAGCAAGAGAGTGGAAATAAGCTGAAGATCCATCAACTGATGAGTATGAATATGTGGTTTAATATTATTCAGCCATAAAAAGTAAAGGACTGACATATGCTACAATATGGATGAACCTTAAAAACGTATGCTAAGTGAAAGAAGTCAGACACTAAAAGACACATTATATGACTGCATTTAAATGAAATGTCCAGAATAGACAAATACACAGAGAAAGAAAGTAGATTAGTGGTTTTCAGGTGTTAGAGGGAAGGATGAACAGGTAGTGACTGTTAAAGGGTATGGAATTTTGTCTTGGGGTAATTAAAGTGTTCTGGAATTATATGATGGTAATAGTTGCATACCTACTGACTATACTAGAAACCACTGAATTGTACACTTTAAAATGAAGGATTTTATGTCATATGAGTTATAAATCAATAAACAAACAAAGTAGTTAGAACTAATTAGATGAGCTGAAAAATAATTTACACAAATTCTTCATATCTCTGTATGTACAAAATTCATAATATTACTTTATCCTTGCTCTCATCAAAAAAGTACAATTTTTTCCCACCTTTTGAACATGGATTGGTATGAAGACTTTTTCAGAACAGTGGAGTTCAGAAGTAATGGTATGGAAATTTTAAGCTTAGGCCTCAAGAGGCATATATACTCTGCTCTCTCCTTCTTGGAATTCTATTCTAAACATACTATGTATAGCATGCCAGTCTACACCACCAGAGGATGATAGGCCAAATACAGCAGAGAACAATCATTTGCAGCCTGAGGACCCCTAGGTCAAGCAATCAGCCCAAACCACCAGACGTGTGAGTAAAGAATTCTGAGATCATCCAAAACCAGTCAAGCTGCCAGATAAATGGAACCACAAGAGAAAAATCAGGAGAGACTGGCAGAAGAACTGCCTAGCGGAATTCAGCAAAATAGATGATGCAGAATCATGTGTAAAACTGTTTTAATACAGTGAACCTCGCATGCTATGTTAAATAACAATAACTAATTAAAAAACAGGTTTAAGAGAAAACTGGAAACACTTAAAGAAAGAATTAGTGAAACAAAATATAGATCAGAGGAGGTGCAAGGATATAAAATACAGACAAGACAAAAAGAAAACTTAGGAACATGGTGAAAAAGCCTAACATAAGTGAATCAAACTTTTAGAAATACAGACTAGAGTGGCACAGTGGGACAGATGCAATATTTGAAGAGATAATGGCAGAAAACTTTACAAACATGATGAAAAACACATGTCACAATTAAAAAAAGAAAGATGATACTTAGGTACATCACACTAAAATTGCTGACATCCAAAAACTAAGAAAAAAATATATTTTAAAAGGTCAGAGGGAAGAAAAAGACATATTACTTTCAAAGGAGAAACAATAAAACTGACAGAGGAATTCTTAAGAGAAAGTAGAAGCCAGAAGAAAAGGAAATTACATCTTCAAATTATTGAAAAAATATATCTGTCAACTTAGAATGCTATTATCAGTAAAAATATCCTTCAAATATGAAGACACACACATACACAATAAAAACTTTTTCAGATGTATAAAAGCTAATTTATAGCCCAATTGAGAAACACACTACTTTAAAATGTTACATAATGTTCATCAAGCTGAAGAAATGTTATAGCAAAAGGTAATTCAGATCAATAGGGAAAAATGAAGATCACAGAAAATGGTCAATACATGGGTAAATAGAAAGATTTTTTTTATTATTATGATTTCTTTATAAGAAAATTGTCTTTTTAAAGTAAAACAAATAATGTAATGTGTGGTTAATAACATATATAGAAGTAAAATATATGGCAGTAATCACACAAAGGACAGGAAAAGAGCAAATGGAATTATTACACTTTTGTAATATTCTTACCTTATACATGAAGTAGTATAATATTGATTCAAGGTAGACTGTGATAAGATAAAGATGACTATTACAATCACTACAGCAGTCACTAAAAAAAACACAAAAGAGGTATAGCTAAAAATCCAATAAAAGTGATAAAAGTGGACTTTAAAAACACTCAATTAATCTAAAAAAAGGCAAAAGGAGGAACAAACAACAGAGAAAAAAAATAAAGGAAATTTTAAAATCGATACCATGATGGTAGGACTAAATTCAATATTACCAATATTATATTAAATCTAAATTGACTAAACAATTTGATAAAAGACAGAGATTATCAGAATAGATTTTAAAAACACATCAACAACAACAATAAAAAACAAGACATTTATGCTGCTTACAAGAGATTCACTGTAAATAAAAACACATAGACAGAAGATTTCCACTTCTGCTCATGAAGGTTTAACTGCTGTGAGAACTGACCTCTAGTGTAAACATAAGAAAACTGAACAAAATATATGAAACAACTACTTTCAAGTATAACAGGCAGCTCAGGAATGGCATCCCTGAGAAAAAGAAGACAAAATATGACTGCCCTGGCTTGCTATCTGGAGGCAGATTTGAGGATGCAGCCCAGGAAGGAAAACCCAAACCCTCGTTCAGTTGAGGAAACAAAGAGCAAAGTTCAGGGAGGCCATGGTGGTTAGACTTTGTGGGGCAAAATACTAGAGAAGAGAGAGTTGCACACAACAATCTATAGACAGGTCCCCTTGAACCTTTGGTTAAATAATGAATTGAACACAGTGTGAAACTCTGTGAAGCTGGAGAAAGAACCATCAGAAAAAAGTAAGTAAAACAATGTCAGGAACTCACATAGGACTGGGAATAGCTTATACTCCCAAGAGTCAAAGTGGAGAGACCTCTTAATACAAAGAGCATTGTATAGAGAACACAGAAAGGCACTGTCTTAGTAGTGGAAATAAATTAGCACTGAACTTAGGGCTGCTATGTACAGGCCATGACAAATATTAAAAACAGTTTTTGAAGTAACACAACTGAATGCCAGAATAAAGTCCAACACACTTAAAGAAATAGAACAAAATTGAATAAGCTAGAAAAAAATCACAATGTCCAGGATAACACCACCAAAAATAGCCAACCTGGAAATTTTGATCCATAATCAGTTAAAAATATATATATATATATATATACACATATATATATATATACATACATATATATACATATATATATATATATATACACGTGCCAATAGAAACAGAGAAAGAAATGGCATACCAACTGGGATGAGTAGAGAAGGATTTTTAAAACAGCTATTAAAAGTATGCCCCATATACTCGAGAATACAGAGTAAAATATCAACATAAGAAGGAGAGAAATGGAAAATATAAAAATGACTAAAATTCAATTTCTATGATGAAAAAATATATACAAAATTTAAAATAAATTTAATAAGGAAAAAATCATCTTTTCAACAAATGGTGCTTATAGCCATGAACAAAAGAATTAAGCTGGATCCCTATCTCACACCACACACAAAAATTAACTCAAAACAGATCAAAGACCTAAATGTAAGAGCTAAAACTACTAAAGTCTGAAGAGAAAACATAGGTGAAAACCTTTGGGATCTTTTATTATACATGATTTCACAGGCATGAAACCAATAGCACAAGAAAGAATAGAAAAAACAGATAAAACATGAAAATTTAAAACTTTTGTGGGGACTTCCCTGATGGCACAGTGGTTAAGAATCCACCTGCCAATGCAGGAGACACGGGTTCGATCCCTGGTCCAGGAAGATACCACATGCCGCAGAGCAACTAAGCCCACGCGCCACAACTAGTGAGCCTGCGTCCTAGAGTCTGCGAGCCACAACTACTGAGCCCACGTGCCACAACTACTGAAGCCTGTGCGCCTAGAGCCCATGCTCCTGAACAAGAGAAGCCACTGCAATGAGAAGCCCGCGTACCACAATGAAGAGTAGCTCCCACTCGCCACAACTAGAGAAAGCCCTCGCACAGCAATGAAGACCCAACACAGCCAAAAATAAATAAATATATAAATAAATTTCTTTTTAAAAAAAAACTTTTGTGCTTCAAAGGGCACTATCAAGAAAGTGAAAGACAACCTACAGAATGGGTGAAAATAATTGCAAATCAATCTTTAGTAAGGGACATATTCAGAATATATAAAGAACCCTCACAGTTCAATAATAAAAAGACAAATACCCCAATTAAACAATGTGCAAAGAATCCGATAGACATTTCTCAAAAGAAGAAATACTAATAGCTAATAAACACAAGAAAAGGTGTTCAACATCATTAGCCACCAAATGACTGCAAATCAAAACCACAATGAGATACTACTTCACACCCACAAGGATGACTACAATCAAAACGATGTGAATGGAATATTAGTCAGCGATAAAAAGAAACAAAATTGAGTTACTTGTAGTAAGGTGGATGGACCTAGAGTCTGTCACAGAGAGTGAAGTAAATCAGAAAGAAAAAAATAAATACAGTACGCTAACGTATATATATGGAATCTAAAAAAAACAAACAATGGCGCTGATGAACCTAGTTGCAGGGCACGAATAAAGATGTAGACACAGAGAATGGACTTGAGGACATGGGGTGGGAGGGGGAAGCTGGGGCAAAGTGAGAGTAGCATCGACATATATACACTACCGAATGTGAAATAGTTAGCTAGTGGGAAGCAGCAGTGTAGCACAGGGAGATCAGCTCCGTGCTTTGTGATGACCCTAGGGGAGTGGAATAGGGAGGATGGGAGGGAGGGGATATGGGGACATATATATGCATATGGCTGATTCGCTTTGTGGTGCAACAGAAACTAACACAGTATTGTGAAGCAATTATACTCCAATAAAGATCTATTTTAAAAAAAAAAACGATATGAAATAAGCAATGTTGGCAAGGATGTAGAGTAATTGTAACCCTCATGCACTGTTGGTGGAAATGTAAAATAACACAGCAGCTTTGAAACAGTCAGGCAGTTCCTCAAAAGGTTAAACATAGTTACCATATGACCTAGGTATTCCATTCCCAAGGTAATGAAAATATGTCCACACATAAACTTGTACATGAATATTCATAGATGCATTATTTTAAAAACCAAAAATTAGAAACACTCAAATGTTCATCAAATGATGAATGAATAAACAAAATGTAGTATAGTCATACAATGGAATATTATTTGGTAATAAAAAGAAATGAAGCACTGCTATATGCCGCAACATGGATAAACCTTGAAAACACTATGCAGTGTGAAAGAAGCCAGTAGAAGAAGACTACAACTATATGACTCAATTTATATAAAATGTTCAGGATAGGTAAATCCATAGCTGACAAGGGTGGGGGGTGGTTAAAAAGTGTTTTTAAACTGACTGTAGTGATGGTTGTATAACTCTGAATATACTAAAAACCATTCAGTTATACACTATAAACGGGTAAACTGTATGGTATGATGGTTAGTCTTATGCGTTGATGAAGCTGGGTTATAGTACCTCAGGTATTTAATCAAACACTAATGGCCTCCTCCTGAGTGTGGCAGGGACCTGAACATATGATGGGATAGTCATTCTGATGATTAGGTTGTTACATGGTACAGTTGGCTTTGAGAAAGGGACATCATCCTGGATGGACTCAGTCAGATGATCCCTTAAAAGGCATTAGTCTCTACTTGAAGGAGATTCAAAGTGTGAGTGATCCCATTTCGGTTGTCGAGAACGTGAGCATTCTTTCAGAGCCGAAGTGGTCACTGGCTGACAGCCAGCTAGAAAACAGTCACCTCAGCCCTACAACTGCAAGGCACTGAATTGTGCCAACATGTGAATGAGCTTGGAAGCAGATTCTTTTCTAGAGGGCTGGTCAAGTATTTTGTAAAATGTCCTTCAATGTCGTTTTGTCTGATGTTTTCTGATGACTAAACCGGGTTATAGATTTGGGGGAAGAATACCACAGAAGTGAGGTGCCCTTCTCACCACATCATATCAGGGGGTATGTGATATTAACATGACTTATTACTGGTGTTGTTAACCTTGATCACTTGTTTATGGTGATGTCGCCTTACATCCTCCACTGTAAAGTTACAGTTTTTCCACATCCACACTCTATTCATTAGAAGTGTCACCATGTCCAACTCACACTCAAGGGGAGAGAAATTAAGCTCCACTTCCTAGGGAAATGAGTGTCAAGGTACTTGTGGACATATGTTCAAACCACCACAGTAATTAATAAATATTTTTGAGGAAGATATTTGGAAGCTACACAAATATATTTTTTCTCCTTAAAGTTTCACCTACTAATTTGAACATTCTTAAGAAGACTATTCTTACGGCACTTATTACTGTGGGGTTCCAACAGCAGTTTTTTATTTCCCTCATTCATTCTACATTTATTATTTGGAATTTTCTGTAAGGAATATTTATCCATTCTCACCCATTTATTATCTATTCAATCACTTAAATCACTATAGAATCATGGATATGTATTATGTTCTTTGGGTTACAATCCAATACAATCACTATTTTTTGCCCAGATTTGACCCATTAAGAACTCTTTCTGGTTGGCTGTGTCCCTTTGACATGCTCCCATCCTCCTTTATTTTGTTTTGAGCACTTTCTTACTTTCTGGCATTAAACAATACTTCAGGTTCACCTTGTGTTCTCCCTGCCCCAGCCCTAGAACCAGCCATTACTCCAGAGAGCCCTGGTTCCTTTCATTGGAAAATGGTATTTAGAAACCAGGACTGTGGGCACTGAATGTGCTCATTGCTACTGGGGCATCATGGTTTCCAGGCCCTCTTGGAGAACTGAGCTAGAAAATATACGTATATATACCTCTGCATATATATATTAAATATTAAAATAAACTTGAATTCATGCTTATACTCTAAACCAATACCACAGGATTCTTTTTTCTTTATTTTCTTTTCTTTTTTTTTTTCTTTTGGCCATGCCGCATGGCATGTGGCATCTTAGTTCCCCAACCAGGGATCGAATCCGTGGCCCCTGCAGTGGAAGCTCGGAGTCCTAACCACTGGACAGCCAGGGAATTCCCCACAGGGTTCTTTATAGTCTTCACTCTTTGCATGTTTTTTTAATAGATCTTCATTGGAGTATAATTGCTTCACAATACTGTGTTAGCTTCTGTTGTACAACAAAGTGAATCAGCCATATGCATACATATATCCCCATATCCCCTCCCTCTTGAGCCTCCCTCTCATCCTCCTTATGCGTCATCACAAAGCACGGAGCTGATCTCCCTGTGCTATGCGGCTGCTTCCCACTAGCTAACTATTTTACATTTGGTAGTGTATATATGTCGATGCTACTCTCACTTTGCCTCAACTTCCCCCTCCCACCCCGTGTCCTCAAGTCCATTCTCTATGTCTACGTCTTTCTGTGACAGTGGGAAACCTGGCTCACATTAAACACAATTTATTTATTTCTCCAAACCTACTAAACATATAAAGTATTGTTAGAATTGTTAATCTGTACTATGTGAGAAACAAATTTACCAATCAGAATATAATGTTTATGTAGGTTTTTTTCTTTAGTTTTATAGTATCCAGCCAAAAAACACTGTTTTCCAAGGTTACTTAGGTCAGCTCATTATTTTGATGAGGTTATGGCATTTGTAATACAGTTAAATTTATCTGTCACAGTTTGCATTCCCTTATGGGATCCCCTGACATGCTGGTTGACTTTTTTTTTAATTTGCCGTCAGGAAAGTTCATTCTTTGTGGTATACAGTATGATTTGACAAATGCATAGAGTCATTATGAACTACCACAGTGTCATAAAGAACAGTTCCACAGCACAAAAAATTCCATTATGAGGTCCCCTTGAAGGCAATCCCTACCTTTACTACTTCTGGCAAATAACTGATCTCTTTTCCATCTCCATAGTGCAATATGTAGCCTTTTGGTCTGGCTTCTTTCACTAAGTAAAAGGTATTTAAGATTCAGCCATGTCGTTGTATGAATCAATAGTTTGTCCCTCTTCTTGGTTTTCATATATTCCAAAGTTTATGTAGAAGTACCACATTCCCTTAGTCCATCTGGTTTCAGTGCAATACACTGTCAGTGTCTCACCTAAAGCAAGTTCTGCAGCATCTCCCCACTCTTTTGCCTCAGAATGTTCACTGGTATCATGATAAGCTATTAATCAGACATGCTGGCGCAGCTCAGAAGTACAATACCCCCAGAGGCATCACTCAACCATCAATGGAAGAGAGTTAGTGGATAAATTCCCCACCCCCACCCCCAATCCCTGAGGGTTAACTGAGGAGCATTCTGCATAGCTCTTCATAGGTCCCTAGTGGGTCTGAGTTCAAATTTCCCAGTATAGTAGCCAGCCTAATCATGTACATATTATTGGTTTTTCTCCCATCTTTGAAACTCTCTATTCCCTCAATTGTGCTTCCTAGGTTCATCTCGTAAATAAACTATCTCACCCAAGTCTTTGTGTCTTCTGGAACACTCTTTCCCCAGACAGCCGCATGATTCACTCCCTCATCTACTTGAGGTGTTTATTAACCATTACTTCTAAGTGAGAGCTTCTCTTACCACTCTTTTAAATTGCAAGCTTTATTCCCCTTCCTTGCTTTATTTAATAGCACTTATCACCACCTAACTTCATATACATATGTATGTGTGTGTAATTAATTTTATTAATTTCAATTCGAATACAGGCTCAATTAATGCAGTGATCTTAGTCTACTTTTTTCATTGTTATGTCTCTAGCACGTAAAACACTCTTTGCACATAGTAGGCACTCAATAAAAATATACTGAATAAATTAATTTTTCAAGAAGGTTGATTTTATTCCATATAAGAATAGACTCCCTATTTTAAAAACTCTAAAAACTTTACTGACCTTCAAAATTGAATGGGACCAAATACCAAGGGTCAAATGACTCTATCATGGATATTATACAAAATATTCCCATACTTAGCTTGACTGGATCCTCTGAGTTGCCTTTGAATTCTAAGATAGTATAATATTATAAACAATAAAAGACTACACTACAGTATAGAAATTTGGTATGAAACCAATATTTCTTTTCCTTTTAACAGTTCACATGAAACCAAATCTAACAATTATATACCATGCATCTGGTCAGCCTGTTTAATGATTCCAAACATAATACCACCTATACAACAAACATGGATATAGGAAAGAATTTTTTTAATCCTTTAAATTTGAGTCTCATTTTCATTGTTTTTTTTTTTCTCTAAATCTTTATTATAAGAAAGGAAAGTAATTCTTGGTGTCCTTGAGCAGAAGTTAAAATTGCTTTCATCACATTTTTATTACCTGGACACTGGATAAAGGACCACTCATAGTTCTTCTCTTTAGGACAAACACTGGTGTCAAGAACCATCTCATTATTATGCATTCCAACAAGCTTCATTGGTCCCCGGGAAGACCCTTCAATGCAGTGTCCTCTTCCTGTATTACTAGGATCGTTGCACCAGCCACACCCAGGCTGTTCCAAACATTGTCCACAGGTTCTCAATCCAGAACAATTTTGAGCTGCATGGCAGGAACATCATTAACAAGTATGTTATATGACTTTATATTCAAATAGAATTGCAAGCTAATGTAAAAATAAATATGATCTGAAAAAAGACAGTAAAAAGTCATCTATAGTTAACATAAACATTTTATGTAATAATAAGAGACAGTAATTACTTCAAAAGCAAATAAAACATACATTATGAACAAAGAGGAGATGAATGGATTGACGTGAGGGTGAATAAAGGTGTGGTACCATGACATGGAGAAAAACGAAGTCAGCATTTAAACACTCCTGAGAACTTTGCCAGTATTAAGACCTTTTGGGAACTGATCCAGGGGCCTACAGACAACATTGTCTGTTATATAGAGCAATGTTAGTTGTTCTTGTTGTGCCTAGGGAGGGCCTTCAAGGAAAAAATCCTCATCTTCCTGTGAATGTCCAGTGTAAGTCATGCTTACCCACTCCCTGGGATAGCTGAACCCAGCTGGACTGCCTCTCATGGACAATGCTCTTCCCAAGGGTCCAAGATACTAGCATTTGCCTGCCATGTGATGTTTAACAGCAATCTCACTCAAAGAGCCAAACTGAATGGGAATATGGAAACTGGATACTCTGCCTTAGCAGGCAACCAGCAGGACAGGCTCTCTCTTGACTTTCAGGGCTTCAGAATATCACCTCAAGAATCATTCACTGAAGCTCAACCTTTTTTTGTTTAACTGATGTATAGACTATGAGCCTCAACTAAGCCTGCGAATACTGTGATGTCTTTTCCAAGGATGAACATATTACAGTCTGCCGTAATAGTCATAATAGCTGCTATGTGATGTTTTATATTTTTAATTCACAAGAATAGTACCTTATATCAGGCTGAGACTTTTTAAAATTAGTTTCACTGATGTTTTGCTAGCAAAGGTACACTGTCTTGGGAATTGTTTACCCATATAAGATAGTGCATAGGTACCAAGTACCATGAATGATGCCTTCTAATGGCATGCTAGAAAAACCTCAGAGGAAAAAAAATAAAACAGTAGACTTCTGACAGTCTCAATTTCATTTTTGTCGTGGTAATAACTTAACTGCCACTCAGTGTTTTAATATTACTGGAAACAGAAATGTTCCTCAGAAAGCTGCAAATAAGAATAGTGCAAGCTTCTCAGTGAGCATCAGGAACTCAATATAGTAGGCTGTGCAGGGATAATACAACACTGGATTAAAGAATTCATCAATTACAGTATGATTTGTTGTTATGAATTTTTTCAGTGCTGAGCATTTCACAGACTGGATGTAAGAAAGTGAAGAATGAGTACCATCTCCTATATTTCCTTAATAATAAATTTAAAAGGAAGAATATTCTTTGAGTCACTGAACACAAGTCATTAATGTTAACCCTGTAGATAAATAATTCAGTGACATGAACATACTTCTTTTTGAAAAATTTTTTAAGTAGTAAATGGTGTTAAATGGCACTTCATTTAAAATATCCTTAGATAACTGAACATTTTATATATTACCATACTCCTCCTTAGACTTTTTGCTGTGAAATATTTCTCTTTTATCTGCGATTGTAGCTAGCCCACAGTATCATTGACTAGATTATTCTAATTGTCTTCAAAACTATATTGGGTTGCTATGAAATCAATGGGGAACAATGTAAAATATCAAATTAGGTATGCTATCTTGACATTTTAATTATTTACTATCATGTGATGAATTGAAGTAAATCTTTACTAGGTCGCACCCAAAATAAATCTAGGCTTTATATTTATAGTCTATAGATATCTCCTAGGAAAATAAAATTTATTTTAGGATTACCTTTTTAAGGAAAGATAACCAATCAAATGTCTTGAAGAAGCATAATGTACAATTAAACCTAAACTGTTTTCAAACACAACATACCTGTTATTGCTTTTCAAACAACTGGGTAAATCTTAGATGAAAGAATCCTGCCTTTCTTACACTGACTGAATGACAAACTATTAATGGTGTCTTTATCTATTAGACTTTAGGCTTTAATAATGAGTTACAAAATGTCATATTCAGAGCAACATTCTATTCTCTTATGTTTTATTTTAGGTATGAAACTATTACAAAAGGGAATGTTGGTTTAGTTATTGCTCAAGAGTGGAGAGCAACATGCATTGCTGAAAAATTAACAGAATATTCATTCTTTAGTTTGTAATGGAGACTAAAAAACCGAAAGACTCTAATATTTATTCTTTTCTTACGGAAAACAATAATATAGGAAAGCTTTTGTAGGCTGTGCTATTTTGAGTAGGTTATGGGTAGTCTGAAAACTATGTATGAGCTATAAGTAATTAGAGCAATTATTTTTATTTTATTTTATTTTATTTATTTTTGGCTCTTTGAAAGATTAATTCTAACAGGTCCTCACGGTGAATATCGAAGAAAAACCCCTTTGTGCTTCCAGCATGGGAGGGGAAAAGGAACAATTTTGAGATATGCCAGAGCACTGTTTTTCTTACCAAGGCCTGGAGAAACAATTTAACAGAGCCTAAACTGCTGTGGTTTTATCAGAGCCTAACTGACCTGGCTAAAGGGAAATAACCAACTCTAACCTGCTCTAGTCTTTCATGTGGGGAGAAGAGAAGTATACAACTCCAGCTCCCTCCAGCCATGCTGTACCACCTAAGAATGGAAAAAAAGACTGAGAAGCACTAGTGAAGTGAAGTTCACAGAAGAGTATGGGGCACAGGCTCACCAAAAGAATGAGATGTAATCATAGGACTGTAGAATACTTCCCCTCCTGCACACCCTACTACTACATTACTAAAAGCCTACTTACAGCAGTTTCTTTCAATGTTTGTTGGTTAAAAACATGGAAAAGAATTAAATGTAATAGAGAAGGAGCTTGTTTTCCATAAGGAGTGGGTCACTGCCAGGTAAATACTATTTCCAAAAGACACAAGGGCTCCTTGAGGCAAAGTAAAATGCCCCTCTTCCCCACAAGGATACACAGGGCATATAATTTTAAAAGCTATGGAACAATAATAACTGCTATTAGACATCATCAGTTCAAATGAGCTATATATATAGCCACAGGGAAGGCAAATGTGACAATAGACATAACAGTGAAAGAAAAGACCTATGGAAATGAAAAATCCAGCAGATTAGACTAACTGCTCAAGGAACAAACTGCAGAAGTAGAAAATAAGCCTCTATAACAATCAAGAAAACAAAAGAAGCAAAAGATCAAAAACAAGAGATGCCAAAGCAGGACTGAAGAAGTGACCTGTGCATGCCTAGCTGACAATCCCACCAGCAGCAGTTATCATCATTTAGTTCAGCAGTGGTAAAAATGCAATTCATACCTGTGTTCAAAGAGTTAATCATTTTTAATTTACCCTTCAAAAAATGCAGTTACAATTTTTACAGTGGCGGGTTCTCAAAAAAATTCATTCTGAATAGATAAAAAGCCCCAAATTTTTAAAAACCATAAAAAAGGAAAAATATCTGAATCTCACTTAGCAAACAAAGAGATGGAAAGTACAAGTGAATTTAAGAGATATTAAGCTCGTAGGTGGATCAAGATGGCAAAGTGGAGCTCACCTCCCCCCCACAAACACAACAAAAATACGTCTACAGGTGGAACAGTTTTCACAGAAAACTAACTGGAAACTGGCAGAAGATCTCTTATACAACCAAAGCTGTAAGAAAGATCCCCAAGTAACTGGGTAGGACAGAAAAAAAAAAAAAAAAAAAAGGGCATCAGGACAGATCCAAGGCCTGTGGGAGGAATCTGTGAAGGAGGGAGGGTACACACAGGCAGGTCCTTGCCCTGAAAAGCCCCCCTGCAAGCTGGGAGGAGCCTGGACTCTGCTCAGAAAGAGCATGCACCTGCTGGCTTCCTAGCTATCTGTGCAGACAGACCAGTGCTGACAGCTGCCACCTCACTGGACTTCCTGCAAGGGAAAATCCAGCAACCTAGGATACTCTACCCGGCAAGCTTATCATTTAGAATAAAAGAAGAGACAAAGAATTTCTCAGACAAGCAAAAATAAGAAGAATACAGCAATATTAAACATAACCTAAAAGAAATATTGAAAGGTCTTCTCTAAATAGAAAAGAAGCAAGAATCTATAGGAAAGGGAAAATCACAATAGGAAAGACAAAAATATAACAGGATTGATCACTTAAATAAGCCAGTACATACATTTAAAAACAATCAAAAAAATTTTTTAGAAGTGATTATAACTACAATTAACAGCAAAAGGATAAACACGAAGATGTAAGATAGAACGTCAAAATCACAAAATGTTGGGGAGGGGAGCACAAAACTATAGATTTTTTAGAATGTGTTTGAACTTACATGACTATGTCTAAAGCAAACAGATGTAGTTATGGGTTAACATACTTTAAAACCAGGATAATCACAAATTAAAAACATACAGTAGATTCACAAAAAAGAAAAAGAAACAACATAATACAAAAGGAAACCATCAAATCATAAATGGAAAAATGAAAAGAAGAAATGAACATAGAAGAACTATAAAATCAACTAGAAAATAAGGTTTAAAATGGCAATAAATACATATTTATCAATAATTAGCTTAAATGTCAATGGAATAAATACTCCAATCAACAGACACAGAATGGCAGATTGGATTAAAAAACAAGAACCTACAATATGCTGCCTACAAGAGACTCACTTTATGGCATATAGACACATATTGATTGAAAGTGAGGGGATGGAAAAAAATATTTCATGCAAATGGAAACAACAGGAAAGTGGGGGCAGCAATGCTCATATCAGACAAGAAATACTTCAAAAGAAAGTCCATAAAGACAGACAAAGAAGGACACTATATAATGACAAAGGGATCAATCCAAGAAGAGGACATCATACTCATTAATACATATATGCACCCAATATACAAGCATCTAAGTACATAAAACAAATACTAAGAGACATAAAGTCAGAAATTAAGAGAAAAATAATGATAGTAGGAGATTTTTAACACCCCACTGACATCAATGGACAGATCTTCCAGACAGAAAATCAATAAGGCAACAGAGACCCTAAATGACACAATAAAACAGTTGGCCTTAATTGATATCTACAGGACACTACATCCAAAGAGACCAAAATACACATTCTTTTCAAGCACACATAGAACATTCTCTAGAATAGACCACATACTAGTATACAAAAGAAGCCTCAACAAATTTAACAGGATAGAAATTATTTCAAGCATCTTTTCTGACCACAATGGTATGAAACTAGAAATCAACCACAGAAAGGAAAATGGGGGAAAAAGGATCACACAAAGACTAAAAGGCATGCTATTAAAAAAACCAATGGGTCAATGATGAAATCAAAGAGGAAATCAGAAAATACCTCAAGACAAATGACAATAAAAACACAACCTTACAAAAATCCATGAGAGGCAGCAAAAGCAGTCCTAAGCGGGACGTTCATAGCAATGCAAGCCTTCCTCAAGACACAAGAAAAATCTCAAATAAACAACCTAACCTACCACCTAAAAGAATTAGAAGAAGAAGAATAAACAAAACCTATAGCCAGCAGAAGGAAGGAAATAAAGATCAGAGAGGAAATAAATAAAATAGAAATCAAAAAACAAGAGAAAAGATCAATAAAACCAACAGCTGGTTTTTCACAAAGATAAAATTGAAAACCTCTAGCCAGGCTCACCAGGAAGAAAAGAGAGAGGACCCAAATAAACAAAATAAGAAGTGAAAGAGGAGAAGTAACAACTGACACTGCAGAAATACAAAAAGTCATAAGAGAATAAAAGAAAAAGGCATAAAAATATGAAGAGTTATATGCCAACAAACTGGACAACCTACATGAAATGGAAAAGTTTCTAGAAATATACAGCCTACCAAATTTGAGGCAAGAAGAAACAGATAATTTGAATAGACTGATCACTAGAAGTAAAATAGAATCTGTAAAAACAAAACAAAACAAAACAAAACAAAAACTCCCTGCAAACTAAAGTCCAGGACCAGACAGTTTCACTGGGGAAGTCTACCAAACATTAAAAGAAGAATTTATACACATCCTCCTCAAACCATTCCAAAAGACTGAAGGGAAGGGACACTCCCAAAGTCATTCTATGAAGCCACCATCACTCTGATACCAAAACCAGACAAAGACTTACAAAAAAAGAAAATTACAGGCCAATATCTTTGATGACTATAGAGGCGAAAATCCTCAAAAAAATAGCAAACTGAATCCAACAATACATAAAATGAATCATACACCATGATCAAGTTAGATTCATTCCAGGGTTGCAAGGATGGTTCAACATACACAAGTCAATCAATGTGATACACCCGATCAACAAAAGAAAAGACAAAAACCACATGATCATTTCAATACACGCAGAAAAAGCATTTGATAAAATTCAACATCCATTCATGATAAAGACCCTCACTAAACTGGGTATAGAGAGAACATATCCCAACATAATAAAAGCCATTTACAACAAACCAAAAGCCAAAATAATATTCAATGTTGAAAAGCTGAAAGCCTTCTCACTAAATTCAGGAACAAGACAAGTATGCTCACTTTCACCACTTCTACTCAACATAGTATTGGAAGCCCTAGCCACAGCAATCAGACAAGAATTGGAAAGAAAGACATAAAACTGCCATTATTTGCAGATGACAGTGTACGCTATATATATAGAGAACCCTAAAGACTCCATACAAAGACTATTAGAATTAATAAATGAATTCAGCAAGGAAGCAGGATACAAGATTAACATATAGAAATCTGTTGCATTTCTTTACACTAACAATGAAATATCAGAAAGTGAAAGTGAAAAAACAATCTTGTTTAAAATCGCATCAAAAAACTAAAATACCTAGGAATAAACTTAACCAAGGAGATGAAAGACCTACACACTGAAAACTATAGAACACTGATAAAGGAAACTGAAGATGATTCAAAGAAATGAAAAGATATCCCATGCTCTTAGACTGTAAGAATTAATATTGTTAAAACGGCCATACCACCCAAACCAATCTATAGATTTAATGCAATCCTTATCAAAATATGCATGGCATTTTTAACAAAACTAGAACAAATAACCTTAAAATTTATATCAAACCACAAAAGATCCAGAATTGCCAAAGCAATCCTGAGGAAAAAGAACAAAGCTGGAAGCACGACCGTCTCAGACTTCAGACAATATTACAAAGCTACAGTAATCAAAACAGCGTGGTACTGGCACAAAAACAGACATATGGATCAATGGAACAGAATAGAGAGACCAGAAATAAACTCACACACCTACAGCCAATTAATCTACGACAAAGGAGTCAAGAATACACAATGAAGAAAAGGCAGTCCCTTCAACAAGTGGTGCTGGGAAAGCTGAACAGCTACATGTAAATCCACGAAATCAGAAAAATCCCTCACACCATATATAAAAATAAACTCAAAATGGTTTAAAAGCCTAAAGATAAACATGACACCATAAAACTTCTAGAAGAGAACATAGGCAAAACATTCTCTGACATAAATCATATCAATGTTTTCTTAGGTCAGTCCCCCAACGCAAAAGAATTAAAAGCAAAAATAAACAAATGGGACCTAGTCAAACTTAAAAGCTTTTGCCCAGCAAAGGAATCATCAACAAAATGAAAAGACAACCTATGGAATGGGAGAAAATATGTGCAAACAATGTGACCAACAAGGGGTTAATATCTAAAATATACAGACAACTCATACAACTCAATAACAAAAAAACAAACAACCCAATCAAAAAATGGGCATAAGACCTAAATAGACATCTCTCCAAAGAAGACACAGAGTTGGCCAAAAGGCACATGAAAAGATGCTCAGCATCACTAATCATCAGAGAAATGCAAATCAAAGCCACAATGAGGTATTACCTCACACCGGTCAGAAAGGTTATCATCAAAAAGTCTACAAATAATAAATGCTGGAGAGGGAGTGGAGAAAAGGAAACGCTCCTACACTGTTGATGGGAATGTAAATTGGTGCAGCCACTATGGAAAACAGTATGGAGGTTCCTTAAAAACTAAAAACAGAGCTACCATATGATCCAGCAATCCCACTCCTGGGCATATATCCAGAAAAGACAAAAATACTAATTTGAAAAGATACATGCATCCCAATGTTCATAGCAACACTATTTACAATAGCTAAGACATGGAAAAAACCCAAGTGCCCATAAAGAGACGACTGGATGACTGGCTTAAGAAGATGTGGTGTCATAAAAAAAGAATGAAATATTGCCATATGCAGCAACATGGATGGACTTAGAGATTATCATATTAAGTCAGACAGAGAAAGACAAATATTATATGATATCACTTATATGTAGAATCTAAAAAAAATGAATCTGTATACAAAACAGAATCACAGACATAGAAAACAAACTTACGGTTACCAAAGGGAAAGGAGGGGGCGGGGGGGAATAAATTAGGAGTATGGGATTAACAGATACAAACTACTATACATAAAATAGATAAGCAACAAGGATTTACTATACAGCACAGGGAACTATATTCAATATCTTATAATAACGTATAATGGAAAATAATATGAAAAAATAATATATATATGTATATATATATAACTGAATCACTTTGCTATATACCTGAAACTAACACAATATTGTAAATCAACTATACTCCAATAAAAAAAGGCAAAAACAAGAGATATTGATATATATCCAAAAATTCCAATGACTATTTTAAGATTTCCAATGAGAGTAAATAGAAGAAAACAAATAATTTGACATTAAGGAACATTTTTAGCAGATGAAAGAAAACTACTCTCCAGATTAAGAGCAAATGAGAATCCATTTTTGAAAACCACATCAACTACTGTAAAACTGAATTCAAATAAACTGCAAAATTTTGAATGCCAAGGATAAAGAGAATAGTCTTAAAAGCTCTCAAAGAAAGGGAAAAAAAAGATGTCCCACAAAAGAATGAAAATTAGATTGGCATGAAAATTCTTATCCACAACACTGAATGCTAGACCTTCTAAAGAAACAATTTATTTAGAACTCCACACCCAGGCATTTTATTGTTCAAGTGAACATGAAAAATGCACTTTTAGACATGCAAAGACTCAAAAAGTTTACTAGCCACAAATTTATTTCGAAAGAATTACTGAAGACTATTTTCCAGAAGATGAACAAATGAAAAGAATGGAATATAAGAAAGATTTGTGAATGGAGAAGACAACTTAGACTTAACTCTAAATAATTTTTAGAAAGTTCTTAAAAGTTTAAGAGCTTGGAGACTTTCCAAGTTCCTTTTTCCCTACATTTTAGCCTTTTTGCATTGTGAAATATAACACACATACATAGAAGTACATAAAGAAAAATGTGATACTAATAAATTATTTTAAATGAATACTCTGTACCTGCATGCAGCCTAGAAGCAGAACATTGCCTCCTTTGTACCCTTTTCCTAATCAGCACCCCTAATCTTTTCCAGCAGCATCCACTATCTGACACTTATAAGAATAACTTTTTACCTTACCCTACAGTTCTACCTAAAAAATTCATTCCTAAACAATATAGCATAGTTTTGCCTATTTTCAACTTTATCTAAATGGGTCATACGTATATAATCTTTTGTGAAACAAACACAACAATCAAGGCAGGAGAAGCTGAGCAATGTCTCAACTCCCCACAAGTCTCCAGGACTGGTATTTCAACCTTCCTCGGCAGCTGGCTCCTAGTTATAAGACGTTTTCTGTGCTAGCAAGACCATTTTATGCCTGCAACACCCCCTGTCACACACTTGATCACGTACGTCCCCATTCCTTATCAAAATTCCTAAAATGGGATAGCAACAGGGAGCTCAACCCATAACAGGTCGAGCCATACCCATCCCAGGAACACCTCTCCACTTGACGCCAAGAGCCTGGAAGAATAAATGCACACAACAGCTACAGCCTGCAAGTTCTAGCCTACACTGTGGCAATTACCACTTTGTCCCAGCTCTTCAAGCAACATTGGTGCCCAATATGGAACAAATATGGATTTGGTTGGGTCCCTAGGGGAAGGAAACATCCTCCCTGGGAGGAATGTAAGGTCTGGAAGAGACAGTGAGTCTCCATCTGTATTGGCTTAAGCAGCTGCCTCTAAATGAGGGCACTCATCTGAGCAAGAAGGGCTCATAACTGGATGACCATGCTGCCTCATAACTACACAGGACCCGGTAACACAGACTGTCAGGTGCTTCCTCATTCTATAGTCCTTATAAAACATGAGACCAGCAAGGGGCAGGGTCTTCCCCCGAAGCACAACCCACAGTAAGTTCAGTATTGGCCTGGTGACACAACTCCCCATGTGACGCCAAGATTATACATCTTGCATTTGTAGCAAATATACCACCACTGATATATCCTTGCCAAAAATTACTTAACTTGAATCTAATCATGAGGAAACAATTAGACAAATCCAAGTTGGGAAACCTACAAAACAACTGGTGTAGTTTCTTTAAAAAAAAAAAAAATCACAGTTATAAAAAAGACGACACAGGAACTGTGCTAGATTAAAGGACACTAAAGAAGCACAACGAAGCAATGCGATCCTTCTGAAGTGAGCACTTTCATGAAGTGTTACTCTGTCTTCAACACACGCTCAGAATTAAGGGGAACACAAATGTGGCAAAATGCTCATAGTAGGGTAATATACTTAGGGGAATTCAAAATGATGGTATGATGTAAATCAGGGGCTTACAGCATTAAGAGGTTTTAAAACTAGCTTTTACTTGTAACTAGCAATTTTTAATTGTAACTAGTGACAATATTTTTTCTCATTTTTTTAAACTTCCGCAAATGTTCAATTTCTCTGTCCATCACAGAAAAGTGATTTATGTTGCAGTTAAACAAAAAGGGACTCTAGAGAAATACTTACGAGAGCAGGTGGCAGTCTGCCACTCCAGACACTGTCCATATGGAAAAGAGATTATGTAAGCATTCGAGTCAACGCATCGCTTCGTGCTGCTGCACCACATACACTCCATGCCGTTGCTGGTACAGTTGGAACACGATGTCCTTAAAGAGCATGGCTTTTTGCAAGGCCTTGCATTTTGATTTGGACTAACTGGAATAAATCAGCAAATATAATTATTTTCTTTGTTAACTGCTTTCTAACACAAGTATATGAGTTTCGTTCATTTTGTTGTTTAGGGAATGTTTCAATTAAGCCAAGTGTGGGATAAAAATTAGAGTAAAAATTGTATGATAAGGTAAATGAGAATGAAGATGACATGTCAATACTTCTTAAATTTATTATCTAATTTGAAATTTATAATACCTTGGAAATTTTTAATCATTTACAAAGTACATAAAATTGTATAATTTAAAATTTTTTAAATAGAAATGTAATACATGACCTAGGTTTTTCTATCTTTTGGCTAAATATTATGTACACTAACATTATTTACTTTTCTATCTAGCCATAATTCTATAAACATTCCACACCTTATCAAAGCAACAAACAATAAAAATAAAACAATTTACTATAAAATTTTTATATAAAATATAATATTTATCACACCCATTAGGATGATTATTTTTTTAAATGTTGGCAAGGATGTGGAGAAATTGGAAGCCTGTACGCTACTTGTGGGAATGTTAAAATGGTGAAGCTTCCATAGCAAACAGTATGGCAATTCCTCAAAAAATTAAACACGGAATTACCATATGATACAGCAATTCCACTTCTGGCTACATACCCAAAAGACATGAAAGCAGGAACTGGAACAGATATTTGTACAACCATGTTCATAGCATCATTATTCACAGTAGTCAGTAGGTGGAAGCAACGAGTGTCCACCAAGATATGAATGGATAAACAAAACGTGGTATATACATACAATGGATAATTATTCATGTTTAAACAGGAATGAAATTCTGACATATGTTACAACATGGGTGAACTTTGAAGACATTATGCTAAGAGAAATAAGCCAGTCACAAAATGGACAAACACCTTATGATTCCACTTATATGAGATGCTTAGAGCAGTCAAACTCATAGAGACAGGAAGTAGAAGGTGGCTGTCAGGGGCTGGAGGAGGGATGAGTGGGGAGTTATTGTGTAATGGATATGGAGTTTCAGTTTGGGAAGATGAAAAAGTTCTGGAGATGGATAGTGTTGATAGATTAACAACAATGTGGATATACTTAATGACAGTGAACTCTATACTTAAAAAATGTTTTAAAAAGTCAATTATATCTCAAAAACACTGAAGGGAAAAATGGTTAAAATTATAAATTTTATGTTACGTATATTCTTCTGCAATACAAAATATAGTATTCAAAAAAAGAGAAAAGAACTCAATATTCCTTTCTCACTTAACAAAAACCCATTTCAAAAGATGGAACAGCAATGTTTCTCTTCATTTGCCAACTGAAATAAAAGCTCTGTAAGATTAAAATGATTCTAAATTAGTTGTTGATCTTAATGATAAATCTTTCTTACAAAGACTATTATTATGAAAGTAAAACACATTAAAATACTAAGAACAGATTATTACTATACTGTAACTACAACCATATGTTCATAATCTCACTATTTTAACCAAGAAATAAAGATTGTATAAAACAATACAATTTTGATATTTTCATAAGTTAAGGCTGAGGTCACTAATAGTAAGTGGGGAATGTGAATAAAGATAAAATATACATTGAAATCAGCATCATAAAAAGATGGTGAAAGTTACTTCAGGCCTACATAGCATCACACCATGGAAGAGGGTAGTGGGAAGAAGGGTTGAAAACATATTTTTAAAGAATACTAGTTTACTGGACTACTTACCAACAGGTTTTTCACAGACAAGACCATCTGCCATAGAGGTACAAGGATTAGCTTTTAAGCCTGACACTGCTGCCCTTTCTAGATACGCACAGAATCCAGAATCATTGGGTTCACCAGGAAGCCACTGTAGTGTTGTGTTTGTAAATGGCGACATGTCTTCCCATCCCCAGTAGGATATATTGATCTTGCGTAAGCCTACCCAAGGTGATACTTTCTGTAAACAATAGCAAAAGCGACATTTTTAAAAAGTGAGATGTAAAAATCCTGCATCATATTCCTTAGCAAACAGTTCATTATCATTACAAATTACATTTGAAAATATATAGAACTGCCTTTCTAAGGACTTCGAGTACTAAGGATAATTAACAATTGCAGCACATCTTGGAGAATGATGTATAATAGAACACTATGTTTAAAACATATTTTGTGTTTAGTGACATGACTGGGGTCATTTCTTTAGCCCTCGTGAACCTCAGTTTCCTCTTCTATAAAATGGTGATATCTGATATAAATACCTATCTTATGAGGGAAGATCATTAAAAAAACTTAACATATTGTGTTGCTGCTACTATTACTGCTACTTCTGCTGCAGCTACTATTACTACTGTTAACTACCAATCTAATCAGTTGTGGAGTTAAGAATCTAAAGCTAAATTGACATTATATGCACTGTGAGAAAATAGAAAACAAAATCAATGAACAGTATATAAAGGCTGAGTGAAGACTTCACAACAGGTTCACAAAGGACTAGGAAGAAGAAGGGCCTCTCTCCTAGTTCAGACCTCTACTAGTACACAAGGAAGGACTTTAGCGCAGTTCTAGATAAATTAATGTCATCTACTTTCATTATTAAAGAGATCAAGAAAACTAATAAATCTTTGACCCTGATGCCTAAATTTAATTAACAGAGGTTGACAAATGCCATCAAACTAAACTTTCTTAGTGCTCTCAATAATATTTCAAAAGTAGCTTAAAAACAAAATATATGCTGTATTTATATACCTTAGTTTAATCATTACTCAATTTTAAAATACGTTATTCTAATGAGACTGAAAAAATAATGATATATTCTTGGTCCAAGGCACTCTCTTTACAAAAGAGATTTTTTAGATTACGAACACCTCTTTTTCTTTCCTTGTTTCTGCTTTACAATTATGCTTTTCTTTTTGAGATTTTATTTTTCATTTTTTCCAGCTTTCTTGAGGTATAACTGACAAATGAAAATTATACCTATATAAGGTGTATGATTTTTTTTTGGTATATGTACACATTATGAAATGATTACCACAATCAAGCTAATTAACATACCCATATGTATATATATCATATTTTCTTTATACATCCATGTATCCATTGATGGACACTTAAGTTGTGTCCATAGCTTGGCTATTGTGAATAATGCTGCAATGAACATAGAAGTGCAGATATCTCTTCTAGATACTGACTTAATTTCCTTTGGATATATACCTAGACATGGGACTGCTGGGTCACATGATAGTTTTCATTTTTTGAGGAAACTCCATACCATTTTCCAAATTGACTATACTGCTTACATTCCCACCAACAGTATACAAGAGTTCCTGTTCTCCTCATCTTTGCCAATATATGTTACCTCTTATCTTTTTGATAACAGCCATTCTAACAGGTGTGAGGTGATATCTCAATTGGTTTTGATTTGCATTTTTCTGATGATTACTGCTGTTGAGCTTTTTATCATATATCTGGCTGGCCATTTTTATGTCTTCTTTGAAAAATATCTATGTCCTTTGCCCATTTTTTAACTGGGTTATTTATTTTCTGTTGAATTGTTTGAGCTCTTTATATATTTTGGACATTAAATCTTTATTAGATGTATGGTTTACAAACATTCTCTCCCATTCCATAGGTTGCCTCTTCACTCTTTTATTTTTTTTTTTAATTTATTTTTGGCTATGTTGGGTCTTCACTGATGTGAACAGGCTTTCTCTAGTTGCAGCAAGCAGGGGCTACTCTTCGTTGCAGTGTGCGGGCTTCTCATTGCGGTGGCTTCTCTTGCTGCGGAGCATGGGCTCTAGGCATGCGGGCTTCAGTAGTTGCGGTACGTGAGCTCAGTAGTTGTGGCTCATGGGCTCTAGAGCGCAGGCTCAGTAGTTGTGGTGCACGGGCTTAGTTGCTCCGTGGCATGTGGGATCTTCCCGGACCAGGGCTCGAACCCGTGTCCCCTGCATTGGCAGGCGGATTCTTAACCACTGTGCCACCAGGGAAGCCCTGTCTCTTCACTCTTGATTATCTCCTTTGCTATGCAGAATCTTACTAGTTTGACACAATCTCATTTATCTATATTTGCTCTTGTTGTCTGTGCTTTTAGTGTCACATCCAAAAAATCATTGCCCTGACCAATGTCGATATTTTTCCTCGTGTTTTCCTCTTGTAGTTTTACAGTTTCAAGTCTTAATGTGTAAGTCTTTTTTTTTTTTTAATGTGTAAGTCTTTAATCCATTTTGATTTTTTTATATGGTGTGAGATAAGGATCTACTTCCATTCTTCTGCATAAGCATATCCAGCATTATTCATTGAAGAGATTGTCCTTTCCCCATCGTGTGTTCTTGGCACCTCTGTCAAACATCAATTGATCATAAATGCTTGGATTTATTTGGGGCTATTATAATGTGTCTTGGTGAAAGTCTCTTTACGTTTAATCTATTTGAGGTTCTTTGGGATTTATGGACCTGGATGTTCTTTTCCCTCTCCATATTTGGGAAATTTCCTGTAATTATTTCTTTAAATGAGCTTTCTGCCGCTTTCTCTTTTCCATGAGGGCAAGCCTGGAGCCTGAGTCTGTGGGTGCAGGCCTGGATCCTACGTCTGAAGGACCAGTCTGGCACAAGGATCCACCGGGGTAGGACTGGTAACTGAGTACAAAGTGGTGAGCCTGGAACCGGGTCCACAGTGGCAGGCCTGCAGCCTGGTCCATGGGCCAGTTTGGAGCCTGGAACTGTGGGAGCCACCCAGGAGCATGGATCCACAGGGCTTACCTGGCACTGGATCAGGCCATGAGCCTGAATCCTGTGGACTGGTGCTGGGGCAAGCCGGGCACCTGGGCCAACAAGTATGGTCATGAGGCTGCAGGGGCTAGCCTGGTACCAGGGTCCACTGGGGCAGGCCTGGTCCTGAGTCTTTGGGGTAGGTCTGACGCCTGAGTCCATGGGGGTGGGCCTGGTACCTGGGATCATAGGGGAGGGCCTGAAGCCTGAGTCCACTGGGATGAGCCTGACCCTGGGTCTCCAGAGGCCAGCCCAGTGCTGGGGTCTAATGGGGAGGGTGTGGATCCTAGGTCTCCTGTAGCCTAGGCATATGGGGGACTAGCCTGGAGGCTGAGTCTGCGGGTGCCAGCCTGCAGCCTGAGGCCACAGGAGCCAGTGTGGCAGTGGGATGTGCCTGGCGACTGGGTCCACAGGGATCATCCAGGCACCGGGGTTCACCAGAGCAGGCCTGGAAGTAGGGTCCAAAGCAAAATCGGTGCTCATTTCATTCTCCTTCCCCTTTGCAGAGGGTATTTCTCACCCTTTCTCACCGTGCTTCCTGTACGGTGCAGGCTTAGGGGAAGGATGATGCAGGTAATGTGAAACTGTCCTTTCTACCATCTTCAATGAGTGTTTTCTTATTTCTGTGTTCCCCCCACCGCCCCCAACCCAGTGCTATAATCTCTTACCTGGACTCCTTAGCTTTTGTAAAGGTATTTTGTATATGGATGATTGTTCAAATCAATGTTTCTGTGAGGGATGAGTGCTGCAAACTCCCATTCTATCACCTTGCTGATATCATTCCTAAACATTTCTACCTTAAATATACATACTAATAATTTATGTTCTCAGTTACCAAGCTAATAATATTATAATGTGAAGTAGTTTCAAAACTCCACATCATCTTTTTTTTTTTTTTTTTTACATTACTGACTGTCAGGATAGAGAAAAATATGTCCCTCCACCTGAGTCTTTAACAATATAGAAATAAGATATATAAATCCAGTATTTATTCTAAATATGTTGTACAAATGGTCCTAGAGAGCTTATAAAGACCCCGTAGACCTAGAAATTTATAGTATATAAATATAACAATTTTCACACAGAAAATACTCAACAAATATTTCTTAAATGAAATTAAAGTATTATGAATATTCATTATAACAGTAGATCTCGTATCACCTAGTAGAGTACTGTACACACAGTAGGTAGTCAACAAATTTTGCTAAGCAAGGCCATGAGTACAGAGTTGCTTATTTTCCAACATCCAATTCCTGAGACAGAGATAGTGCTTAATAAATAATGTTTCTAATTATAAAAATACACATGCTGCTTTGCCTTGTGATCATCATATATTTCATACTTATTCTCAAAGATATTTTGATAACAAAAAAGCTATAACATTTTTATAGTTTTTGATAATAACAGCAGGAATCAATCCAACATAGCTATTTCAGATTAATGACTGTGCTTCACATTACAGCAACTCTGCCTGTATTTCCAAACTATCTATAGTAAAAACAAGTCATTTAAAATGAAATATTATTCTCTAAATCATCATGGTAAGAATCTGCAAGGAAGAGGAGAGGAACAGAAAAATAAGCAGTTGATAAAACATTTAAAGTAACTATTACGCAGTAAATGAACTGGACAGGCAGTTGAAAAATGAAAGATAAATTACTATATTATGAAAATTCACTGCAGCACACCATAAATCATTGCAACATTTCATTAGCCATTTCTGATAAGTAAATGATCATTTGATCCAGGATACCTATTTAAAGTGCATGAATTTGTCAATCTTTATTTGCTACAGAAGGGTTACCTTAAGTTTATACAACTGCAATGACTCAGGATATAATTCATTTTATATAAAGATATGCTTAGCAGAATGTCACCTTGCAGAAAATTCCACCTTTGAAATTTTGCTAAAGCTCATATTTCTAATGAAATAAAACATTCTTCATTTACAGGGCAGGCTATGCCACAAACTACTGAATCTAAGTCCATCATACGTCCGAAATAATTGTTGGTCTAATCTTTATGATTTATAATCATAAGCATATACACACTACTATATATAAAATAGATAACTAATAAGGACCTACTCTATAATCATAAGCAAGAAAAAATGAGCAACTTACATAAGAAATCTTGAAATATGAAACTTCTAAAATAGCATATTTCAAGGTTAAAATGTAGAAACTAAAAATAATATATTTTAAACAAGGAAGAAAGCAATAGAGCTCGAATGCCAAACACTAGTACTTTCTAAAACTCAAAGAATGTGGATCTACCAATAAGATGCTCTTTATAAGTTATACATATTCAGTAGAACTAATTTCCAAATGTTCATTGATAACTGAACCTCAATTTTGTAATTAAAGAAATGAAGCTCTTGGTAGTACAAGAATATAAATAGATCTTAAATTATGTTGTATGCTCCATATGACTAAAAATAAAACTTTACAAATAATACTGTCAATATTTTCTAAAATATTTTTTAAAAAATCAATAGATCTCTCCTAGATGACACCACTTGCATCTTATCCTCAACCATAAGGCTGGTAGCTCTCAAACAAGGCGAATTAAGAGAAAAAACAGAGGCACTTCTCTGACCTCCTTACAAATATCTTCATGCACTGGCCAACTCGAGGTCCTGCAATAATTAACTACAGCATTACTCTAGGAAACTCCTTAAGCCCACGTTACTGGTCAGGTGTCCATCCTCTATCTTCATACATCACCCTGTGTGCATCTATCATTGCAATTATCACACTTTGGTATAACTGTGTTTGTATTTCTCCCCCATAAGCTCTTTAACAACAGTGATTGTTTTTAATCTCTATATTCTCAGCAAGCAGTAGACTGCCAAGTACAATGAAGGTGCTCAATAAATTTGTACTAAATGAATGAAGATTAGCCCATCCTTCCCAGAAATATAGCTTCAGTTCACACAAAAATGGTTTTACAGATCAATTTTTCATACAAATTTAATTGTTATAGTTTTTCTTTACCCTATTAATATCAAGCATATAACAAATGTTTGACAGACAAGTATCACAATGTGATATCCATGTAAAATTTTTGAATATTTATAAAAACTGGGGGTATAATAAATTTATCAATTTTATTAATGGGGGGAGGGCTTTGACTCTACAGATATAAAATGGCATTAGAAATTAAATTATCTGTATCGATACTCATGAGAAATACACACACTAATACCACCACAAAAATTATGGCAGGCAGTAATAACTGAATGTTCATACAAACATTTCAAAAGAGTATGTGTTTAAGTCCCTCTAATTTTTTAACATTTATACAAAACTGTTCTTATATCACTTTTTAAAAATCAGATGCTTATTCCCCTGTTATTAGCAAAAGGAAAATCACTAACATATATTCCTATTCTTTAGCATAAATCAGAAATGATCTTAAGAAGGAAAAGGTCCTAGTATAATTAGTGGGGGTGAGTGGAGGAAGGCTTTGTAAAGTGGAAAAACTAAAACACTAGTCTGGGGCAAATATTTTTCTACAGTCAATATCAATATTATTAACTATTCATTGAATAAATTCATTTAGTTACTTAAGAATTCATTATCTAATTAATGATTCTTGGAAATAGTAGTTATAGCAGTAGTGGAAACAGACATACAAAAATAATCTTTAAAATGCAAACAATAATAATGATAACTTTAGTAAACACTAAGAAATAAAATTTATCTATGCTCTTCACATACAATACCTCATTTATTTCTCACAATAAACATATAATATAGCTATGATTACTATCCCAGTTTATAGATGAGGAACATAAGGCTGGGAGGGTTAACTTGCTACTAAGCTGTGGAGATAAGCAGTATGTCCAGACTGCATGCTCTCCATCATTTTGATATGCTGTCCTCGATGCTGCTTAAAAATCAGCTATACCAAAGAAGTATTACTTAACTGTTTCAATAGTAAGCAATTGGTAATCTTTGCTCTGAAAAGTTTTCAAGCCAAAACCGTATCCACTGCACTGCGGAGTGGAGTTCTGTAGCACCAACAGACCCTTGTCCAATAAAAGCCATACCCTAAGGTCAAAAGAAGTCGTTGAGATCTAATATAGTTTTCAAAGCAAGAGTTGAATTATAGCCATATCTCCATTATTTGTATAGAAATCATACCACTTTGTGGATTATTTACCACAGGGTGTCCATGTGTGTGTATGTATCTTAAACATTGGCCGAATCTTGTACATACCTCAGATCTGAGGTATTTATTATTGTTTAGCTTTATCACTTACCTCATCTATATTGAGTTCTAATTTTATTTTGACACAAAATACAAAAATCTTCAATGATGCTATGACAGTTTATATTATCTTAGTATATTTCAAGTATGTACACGAACTAAATAAGGTATCTTAAATTAGATTTAGTAAATTATTTCTAAATCTCCTATAACTTAAGAGTTGACTATATTTTTTCTTTTTTTTAATTGATGTATAATTGACATATAACATTATATTAGTTTCAGATACACAAAACAATGATTCAATATTTGTATATATTATGGGATGATCACCACATAAGTCTACTTAACATCTGTCACCATACACAGTTTTCTTGTGATGAGGATTTTTAAGATCCACTCTCTTAGCACCTTTCAAATACATAATACAGTATTATGACCTATAGTTACCATGCCATGAATTACAGCCCTATGGCTTGTTTATTTTATAACTGTAAGTCTGTACCTTTTGACCCCCTTCACCCATTTTGCCCACCCTCCACCCTTGCCTCTGACAACTACCAATCTGTTCTTTGTATCTTTGAGCTTGTTTTTTTGTTTTTTCGTGTGTATGCTTGTTTCTTTGTTTTAAATTCAACACATAAGTGAGATCACAGGGTACTGAAATCTTGCCATTTGCGACAACACAGATGGCTCTTGAGGGCATTATGCTAAGTGAAATGAGTCAGACAGAGAAAGAAAATGATCTCACTTACATGTGGAACCTAAAAAAAATTCAAAAACAATACATATCACAATATTACAAATATCAAATCATTATGTTGTCTACCTGAAACAACATGTCAACTATACCTCAATTTTTAAAAATGTCCTCAAGACATTTCAAGTAAGTATCTAAATAAGATATTTCAAAACAATATTTAGTAAATTATTTCCAAATCTCCAACTTAATCTGTTCTTAAGAGTTGACTGTATTTTAACATCCCAAGAACAGAAAATACTGTGAATTCTTATTTAAAATTTCTTATAAAATGATATTTGACATTATTTCCAAGGAAATATTCCATTTTCTATGAACCAACTCTCTAGGAAATTGAAACTGTTCCCAAATGCTGTATGTTCCAAATCTCCCATGTACTTTAAAAATCGGTTTAAGTCCTGCTAACTATTTGTATATTATTTCAAGCAAATCTATACCTAGGAAAATAGCATAATTCAAAAACCTAACCCACAGAACACACACACAAAGATACATATATACAAATATAGCCAATGTGTTGGTCTAGTGTTCTAATTATAAGGGACATCCCAAAATTATTACACTTCAAAACAAATTCTTAAATTATATGCACAAGTTTTAAAGTATATTTAAAGTATATTTATTCATATGAGATGTCTTCTTGGTAAGATAATGCAATGGTTTACTGAGCAAAACATGAGATGAGTAATTTAGAAAACTTTATTACCAAAGAAATCAGTTCTACTTTTACTTCGACGATTTAGTAAAAATAATGTATTAAAAAACAAAAAGAATGAACCATTGCCAATGGTTACAGGATTATCAGCATATTTCCATAATAAAAACAAGTATAGTTGTTACCTGTTGCGTATACTTCTGTATTTCATCCAGTACAAATTCTACTTCTTTCGAGGTTGTTAATGAAGCAAGATTTCCACTAAGATTATAGCAATAAAGTTTTGCATTGTCATAGTTTTCTCTACTGGAATTAATTCTAAGACAAGCATCCCCAATATGATTCCATCCTTCTCCACAAAGATGAGCTAGTCAAAAAAAAAATTATATCTTATTCTTAGATTACCAAAAAGCATGTGTATTTTTCAGTTATTTCAGAATTCTAAATACAACTTCGGTATTTGTTTAAATAATTTTAACAATAAAAATTTAAATATATCACTATAACATACTAAACTAAATTTGTCTAATAGTTTGATGAAGAATAAGAAGATTCTAATTTTTTCTTTAAATCTTAAACATAAGAAAAGCTATGGCTCTATAACATCTGTTAAAATGTGTTGACTGTTAGGTTTTCTGTGTAAACCTAGTGTACTGGCATATGGTTTCTCAGCAAGTAAAATCACTACTGCACTTATGTCCCAAAGTGCAATTTATATAATACAAGATCACTTTAATAGAAAAATAAGCAGCACATAACAAAAGCAATCTCAAAGTTATCCTACAAGTGAGCTAATTGTCCTCTAAATCTAATTTCCATAGCCCAGGTGTACGATTTTGATATAAGTTGGGTTCTTTGATTCTTTAATTATAATTGTGGGGCGAGAAGTCTCATTTCATTTACGTATAGTAAAGAAGCTATAAGCTTTGCTTTCTAATATTTATTTTTACACAGTCATTCAGGTCTTTCGAAAGTTCAAACATACCACTCAGTAACAGTGGTTTATCCTTAGAGTCCAAACTGAACTTAAAACAGTGCCTATTTTCTAAAACATGGATTCATAAATACAATATAAAGTTATGGTCTAGTGTGCATTAATTAACATTGCAGTGTTTTATTAACACACCGATCTATGAAGTTTCACTACATTTTAGTTTCCACATCACTAAATATATCAGTGCCTCTTGCCCTTTCAGCCTTGGATGCATTAATACAATCTTTATGGAATTATTATAGAGCAGCAATTCTCAAATATTTTGGTCTCAAGACCCCTTTAACTCTTAAAAATTATTGAGAACGCCACATATTTTTTCCCTTATGCATTTTATATCTATTGGGTTTGACCATATTAAAAATAAAAACTGATCTTTTAAAAATATACTTATTCATTTAAAATTATAATTTAAATTTTTATTACAAACACACTTTTCCAGTTTCTGGGATGTCTTGTCCCTTTATGCTATTATAGGCTTGAAGAAGATGTACCATCAAATTTTCTCCTTAGAAACAGTTCAAATCAGGTCCCTGGCATCAAAACATTGAGATGGGTTGATAAATGAATAGGGCATGGATAGGCAGTGAGATCAGGAATAAGGCAGAGCAAAATGTGCATCGTAGAATCTAGGGTGAGGGTCTTGGGTATCCTCTCTACAATTCTTTCCGTTTTTCTATATGTTTGAAATTTCTCATAATAAAATGTTGCGGGAAAATATAACAACTTAAAATAAATAGCATATTTAATTTTTTAATTATAGTCTCCAAAAAACAAAACAGTGAAAAGTGTGGCATTGTTTTATAAATATTTTTGCAAATCTCTTTAGTATTGGTTTAATATAACTGTATTCTCGTATCTGCATCTACATTCAATCTATTGGAATCACATATTATGTAGCCTTTGGAAAACTATTTACATAGTAAACCTATAACAGAATGAGAATCACAAAAGCAAATAATATCTTAGTATTACAGGGTCCTCTGGTTCTTTAATAACTGCTGTCCTGTTAAACTAGGTAATGAGAATAACACACAGTGCTTGGAACACAGTAACCCCTCAATAAACTGGAGTCATTTAATAAGACTATTTCAAACACGTCTGTTTTCATTTTCAGGCTACACATATAGCAATCTTCCTTGTGTTCTGAAATCTAAAGTACCAAATCACTTTAAGGAAAGAGTGCAAAAGTTTTTGTCAAATTTCGGTTATTTCTTTCCTTACTAAATCAAGGAAGGATTTACATTAGTTTTGGCTGTCTCTCTTTTTTTTATAAGATCAAAAATACCTGGTTGATAAATCATACAAATGCAAACAATGCATGGGCCTTTGAGGCTAAACTAAATTATAGCCCTGAAGCAAATGTTTTGATGTTTTAGGCTTCTGTAGTATTGAGCATCAACTCAGCTTTAGAGTTAAAAGGATAGCAGTTAATTTTTTCAATAAGTTTAGTTAGACAAATTCAAATTGCCATTTTTTTTTTTTTTTTTAATTTATTGGCTGTATTAGGTCTTCGTTTCTGTGCGAGGGCTTTCTCTAGTTGCGGCAAGTGGGGGCCTCTCACTATCGCGGCCTCTCTTGTTGCGGAGCACAGGCTCCAGACGCGCAGGCTCAGTAGTTGTGGCTCACGGGCCTAGCTGCTCCGCGGCATGTGGGATCTTCCCAGACCAGGGCTCGAACCCATGTCCCCTGCATTGGCAGGCAGATTCTCAACCACTGCGCCACCAGGGAAGCCCCAAATTGCCAATTTTATATGAGATCAATGGGAAAAATGCAATTCACAAATTTTCATGGAAAAGTGCAACTACTGTACAAGCTGGGCCCTCCATTTAGAGCATTCACTTCCTTGAGACAAGCTGAATGGAAACCAAACTATATGTATACCAAGCTGGTTCTTAGTAAATATGAACACAGGGCAAGGTAAGTTAGTACATAATGAAATATTTTATTGTATTTATTATTCTCTAAAATAATAGTCTGGTCAAGTAGAACCCTTATACCAAACCAAAATATTTTCCCAAGCAATGAATAGATGGGTACTACCAAAAATAACTTCACTATTATTTTTCCAAATTTCCACTGGTAATCGAATTCCCTTCTTATTGAGTAATATTCCTTTAAACATATATATTCCTTCAGTCAAATCTTATTTTAGTCTAGGATTTTCTTTGTCTTTTTAAAGAGACTTTAAAAGTATTTTTACTGATCTACATGTTATTTTTAGACTTTAACACTTAGAAATCATTACTTTCACGTTTAGTGTCATATCACTAATGCTTCTCAAATCCTGCCTACTGCATTAATATTCTCTAATTTACTCAAAGTGAACACACATGCATATATCACTATTTAAAAGCTTCAAAAGTCAGTACATAGAGAAAATGCCAAAACCTCAATGGTACTTTTAAAGGCAATCTAATTTTTATTTTCTTACATGAACTTATATAAGAAAGACTTAAATCCTGTGATGGAATTTTCCAACACTTTCTAGAACTACATAGGTTCAGAAAATTTTTCTATGAAAGAATTAAAAAAAAAAAATCATGGTATAGAAACAGGCAAAAAACTGAACAGAGATAGAACTCCTAGTTACTAGTCCCCTCTGCCATTTACAAGTCATGCACTTTTACGCAAGTCACATAAACCAGTGTGTCTCAGCTTATCTGTATAACAAGAAAATGGAACTGGTTAAATAACTATACAAGTTTTCGATTTTCTGATTTTCTCTTTCATATTTGAAAGAAAGAATACTTATGGTCCACTAAGAAGAGTGTTAGCTATAAAAATTAAATTGAAATTTCTTTTTTAAATGAGTTTTGGGACTTCCCTGGTGGCACAGTTGTTAAGACCCCACACTTCCAATGCAGGGGGCCCGGGAACTAGATCCCATATGCATGCCACAACTAAGAGTTCACATGCCACAACTAAGGAGCTGGCAAGCCGCAACTAAGGAGTACACATGCTGCAACTAAGGAGCTGGTGAGCCACAACTAAGGAGGCTGCCTGCCACAACTAAGACCTGGCACAACCTAATTAATTAATTAATTGATTGATTATTTTTTAAAAAATAAATAAAATGAGTTTTGCTCTGGTTTGCAGAACTTAGATTCTCATTAAATCATATAACAATTATTATAAATGTTTCAATTTGTAACAAAAAAGCAGTCAGTAAAAAACAGTTCCTGGAATTTAAAAAATAAAGGGCACTTAAAAAATAAATCCAATATGCTAAAATGTTAACATTGCTAGATCTGGATACTAGTCTGAGTACTTTTTATTTTCTATGTTTTTAAGACATAATTTTTTAATTGAACAGTATTCTGATCAAGTCAATAGCATAATAAATACAAGAAACCTTGAACATCTTAAAAGAATTAGAAGTGAATATACAAACTTTTCTTGTAGAAACACTGCTATCATTACTCCAATATTATTGTTTATTTGCTACTGATTTAATTTTAGAAAATGGAATGTTCTTACTAAACGTTCTTTACTATAATGGCATTCATCTGTGGACTATAAAACTCATTTACCAAATTGAAATTTTTACCTGGTAAAGCCTGGCACTCTTGTTGTCTCTGATCCCACTGGCAATTCAAGTTTAGTGAACAGCTTTTACAGCTGGTAAGTTTGTTACAAATCTGCTCATTTCTCACATGACATTTGGTATAGTTTTTCACAGACTAGAAAATTAAAAGATAAAGCATGTTATTTTTCACTTTTGTACAGCAATGACTCTTAAACTTCAGTGTATATATAAGTCACCTGGTGAGCTTTACAATACAGATTTCTAACACCAAATCCAGTTGTACTGAATCAGAATTTCTCTTACTCATTTCTTTATTTAAACAAAGTTCTTCGAATTAGAATGTGTGCTTACTGGAAAAACGTGCAAATTACACAATTTGAAACAGAAACCGTGTAATGAAAACCTATTCTATTGAATTTGATAACAGGTTTCCAATTCAATAAATAAAGCCAATGCACAAAGTCATTTCTCTCAATGATCACATGAAAGAATTCTAGTCATAATAAAACTATCATACAGACCCTTGGGAATGAAGTAGAAATGATGAGTAGGAAAACTTAAAGAGATGCTTTATCAAAATCCAATAAAATCTAAAAAGATAAATTATTTTCTCAATAACTCAAACTAATTTTACTTCTACAGACATTAAATAATGGTTTTGGTTAATTGATGTTTCTCCTGTATGTATCTGTCACATTTCCTTAATGGAGGTTGAAAAGAACCTGCAAAAGTTACATTTTGATCAGTCCTATTATACAACTATCATATTTCAACTAATTCCAGCTCTAAGAGGTTAAAGGTTAAAAAAGAAAAAAAAAGGCAACATAGGAACTTTGGTGTGAGCTCCCTGCATATAGGAACTTTGGTGTGAGCTCCCTGCATTTACCAAGGTTCAATATTTCACGTAATATTTTTAGCATCTATGATAATGAAAATCAAATTCTAAAATTTTGGGCTCAACTCTTCCTGTTACTCTTTTTTGAGAAAAAAAACAAAAAGGAAAAAAACACATGCTGCACCCTGAGGCCCCTTATATTTCAGTAGGCAGATATACTTACCTCAGGCTTTCTCATGTAAGGGTGTTAAATAGTTCTTTTCAACCAAAAAACTTAACAGTTAAAATTTGCTTATAACTCGCCCATATATAAAAATGGTTGAAGCAATTTTTATCCTCTTAGACACATACTTTAAAATGTCACCCATCAAATATTTATTTATAAACTACTATACTTTCCAACATAAAATACATTGCGGTCACCTCCATTTCAAAGATGTTAATTTCTTTAGAGCAAATTGCATATACTATAAGGTCACAGATTAAAAGTACATAGATACTAATGTTTATCTTATTCATCCTAAAAAAATCACAGAAGATACATTTTTTTAAAACCCAAATTACATTGCAACTCTTATTCAACCATCATGTTTTCATTAAGAACATACAAATTTTCTTAATGTTGTTTTTCTGATTCATAGCTTTTTGTTCTCATATAGCATATAAATCTTAGTAGTATTCTATACAATTATTATAGTTCCAAACATCTGTCAACTAACTGAAAATAAATTTACTTGAATCATCTGATAAATAAAATAACCTATAAAAAAGACAAGAAAAAAAATAAAATAAAATAAAAAAATAAAAAAGACAAGAGAATGGCTAAACAACATGTTAGAATAAGAGAAAGAATAACAGCTCAATGCCAATCTTTAGAATAACAGTGGTAACATCAGAGTCATCATCCAAATAACTCAACTGCTCTTCATTAAGAACAGTATAATCGGGACTTTCCTGGTGGCACAGTGGTTAAGAATCCGCCTGCCAATGCAGGGGACACAGGTTCAAGCTCTGGTCCAGGAAGATCCCACATGCCACGGAGCAACTAAGCCCGTGCACCACAACTACCGAGCCTGCGCTCTTAGCCCGTGAGCCACAGCTAATAAGCCTGCATGCCACAACTACTGAAGCCCGTGCACCCAGAGCCCGTGCTCTGCAACAAGAGAAGCCACTGCAATGAGAAGCACACGCAGCACAACAAAGAGTAGCCACTGCTCGCCGCAACTAGAGAAAGCCCGTGCACAGCAACGAAGACCCACTGTAGCCAAAAATAAATTTATTAAAAAAAAAAAAAAAGAACAGTATAATCATGTATTGATACTGAAACAGTACAATAGATGAAATTATATTTCAGTCACACACAGGGCCAATTTATTCAATGATGGAAGAAAGCTGACTGTTACTTTGAAACATGGCTGGCATTTTTTGTCCTAATGAACCAGATGCACATTAGTAAACAGACTATGAAGCATAACCATTACTCTACTCATCTTCATCCTAATATATTTAGATGTAAATTTAAAATGAAAATCTATAAGAAGTAAGGTTATTGGAGCTATTAGAGCACAAAATATGCAACTTGCAGTAAATATGACTAAATAATGAAATAGAATCTCAGTGGACATCATTTACACTAAAATCTCAGACCTTTCTGTATCCATTAGCATTTGGTTTAGCTTAATCATCAGACATTCTGATAAAACCGTCCAAAAGACACATTACATCAAAGTCTAAATTACAAGTGAGTACCATCTGCTCACTTATACTATCTCACCCAGTACTTTCCTTGTTAACACATCATTATCAAAAATAAACTGTAAAGCAAAAGGCCACTTTTAAAAATGAACACTTGATAACAATGTGCATAATACAATTTTTGAGATATGTGTATTTTCATATAGTGTAAATGTCTAAACACAAATTAACTCAGTTACCGAACAAAGCTTTAAGTAAAATCTGCTTGTAATTTTTATCTAATAACATTCTCCATTTTAGTCCCTTATTCCTATATTTTGTTTTACTTAGCTCCTACTTCCACATTATTCACTAATATAACTCCCATTAGATGAATATTATGCAAATATAAAAAAGTAATTCAAATTTTCAAAGTGAGTCATGTCATATTAACATTAAAACTCAAATAAAATTATCTATTATCATTACAGCAATTCCTCACTAAAAAGTATACACCAACACAATATGTATGAAAACAAAAGGGTTCAATTTGATTAGTCAATAATTCAAAATTTTCCTTCATTTTAAGTTTTAAATATTATTTTAGAATAGAATCATATAACTAAGTATTTTGAAATATGACTGGTTACTAAAGAAAAATTTTAGATGATAAAATAAAAACTTTTTACTTAGTTTTCAAATTCCCTTTTCTTTACCTTTTACTTCTGCCTGGTATCTTGGAAAACAAGTGGATAGTTTTCTTAATAAAAATTCAGAAAAAAGAAAAAATAATATGCATTTAGTTGAAAATCTGTATGCACACTATTTAGTTATTTAAGCTATACTCCAATAAGAGAATCTTTGACCCTACTAAACATAATTGTTAATACTTTAAAATTTTTTTCCTTCAACTTGTTGACATCTTCTAAAATATATGAGACATTTTGATGCTACCCACTTAAAAGGTTAATTTTTGCTGCTCTTAATCCATTTTAATCTATCATCAATATTAATTTTATAATTTTTTCAATACTCTTATCTATAATAGGGTCTCAACCTCATCACTAGTGAAATTTTGAGCCCGATAATTATTTTTTGTGGGAGGGCTGTTCATTCACTGTAGGATGTTTACCAGCATCCCTGGCTTTCTCCATAGTAGATGCCAGTAGCAGCCCCACAGTTGTGACAACCCAAAAAACACACATTGCCAAATGTCCCTCCGGGGGACAATATTGCCTAAGAGAACCAAATATCTAAAGACAGATAAAAGGAAAACTACCACTGTCAATACTTCAGATTAAACTTGCACACAAAGTATATAAACAAAACCTAAACCACACCACTATTAATGCATGTCTGACAAGAATCTCACGGAAATGACTTACTTATATAATATAATCCTTATATAATCCCATTTTCATCAGCACAGAAGATAGTGTTTATAGCTACAGTCTTTTTTTAAAAAAAAATTTTTGAAAGGATTTTCCCAACCTTATTTATGAAAAGAAGTAAAAGTTTCCAGATTCAAAATGGAAATCTAGACTGACAAATATGAGCAAGAAACTACAAGCTGAATTTACAACATACCAAGAAGTAGGTGATTTCCTACATATTTTCTAAATGTCTTTTTTTTTTTGAAGTATAGTTGGTTTACCATATTGAATTAGTTTCAGGTGTGCAACATAGTGATTCAACATTTTTAAAGATTATATACTCCATTTAACATTATTACAAAACAATGGCTATAATTCCCTGTGCTGTACAATATATCCTTGTTGCTTATCAATTTTATACATAGTAGTTTGTATCTCTTAATCTCATACCCCTATTTTGCCCTTCCCCCTTCCCTATTCTAAATATCTTGATACGGAAAGTGCTATTTTGTACAGTGTTACTAAATGGTAAGCTAATGATTATCAAGTAGCATGTTAGCTACAACATCATTTACCCATAAATACTAACCATACTGCAGTTACTGTTTGATGAAATGCATTTCTTGTCATCGCACCACTGGCACCCATTTGTATTGGCAGTACAGCTGGCACAATCTGCATATCTGTAACATCTGTCATCAGAAGCAGCTGTGATACAAATGGGAGAACACATCAGGATGAAAAAGAAAATGTCACACGTCTTAATTCACATATTTTTAACGTCTGTTAAGAATCACTAAGACATTTTTAAACCATAAATATAACCATCAATATCAAAATAAGTTCTTCAATATGAACTCAGTTTTGTAATTTAATTGGATTTAAAGGGATTTAGATACCTCCTAGACTCATCTTTATTCAGTCTACCAGGATCCTACAGCTATTTAAAATTTACACATTAAAATAAATAAATTAATTAATTAATTAAAATTTACACATTATGGAGGGAGAAAAAGATTTAGAGGTATTTTACTAAACAAAATATATTACTATATATCTAAAAGAAAACATTATAACAAATACTCATTGCTTATTATTCTTCATAAAGATATTTAGAGACATGACTTGATTAGCAAAGCTTGATTTGTTAATTGTAGCACCAAAAATGTATAAGAGCCCCACTCATTTAAAGAAAATTGAACAATTTTTATCCAAATCATTCTTCATAAATAAATACTTACTAGTAATTATTCATAAGTTTGATTTATTTATTCAATATTTTATAAGAAATATTAAATTATAACAAAACTCATCAAAATTCTAGAAAATTTTTAACTTTATGGTCTGCCTTGGCAATAATTCAGAAAGAAAAAAACTACCAAATGCAGAATAAATTACTTCATTTTATTTCTTTGAAGCATACAGTATATCTTAGAAAGGGTGTATTTGAAAGCATTTTTTACTTACATATGAAAATAATTCATATATATGGCCATGTTACATATACAAATTGATATATAAATATTACATACAGAATTCAAAAAAGAAAACTAAAAATAGCTAATAAAGATATTAAATTACTAATCACTGCTAAATTCAAACATTAATCACTGCTAAATTCAAACATTAGAATTCCTAATTAGAGGATTATGAGTTTTTAATTTCTGAAAGCTACTAAGGTAATTCTTACAAGCAGAATGCATTTCCATTTCTAGCCAAACAGAGAAGCTTTGTTCCAAATATAAGAAAGTAAAAAAATTTTTACCTGTTTTCAGAGGGCACTTTGCTCTAAGAATATTATTAGTATTCCCAGACTCCCAAGATTCACAGTGATTTTTATTCCAAATACATTTTATCCCTGGACCAGCATTTTTACAAAGTTCTTCATCTCTGAAAGCCTTGCAATTTGGAGGCTTGTATACAAGTATATCATTAAGGAGTACACTAGAAAATCCTCCAAATATATACATGGACCTATTAGAGACAAAATAAGAATCTTAATGAAACAATATTATGAAAAGTGTCTGTCTAATGTATTAGTTTTAAAAATAAATTTAAATACACATTTTACATTATCTTATCTAGTTAGGAAACAATTTTTTAGAAATATAAAGTAGCTGAATATACTATAATAAGATACACTTTAGACACTTTAGAAATGCTATATAGAATTATAATTTTTGAATACAAAGAATTTAGAAATTAGATAATAGAGTTCTTCATATAGTGTTTTACTATTCTCTTATAAAATAAAAAGACCAAGAGTAAAATTATCAAAAAGATTTTCAAAGTTTCAATTTGAAAAGCCGAGATGATTACTGAATTAATACTACCAATGCCAAAAAATTTGACATGCCCTCAAAACAGCCTAATTTTTGTTTCTAAAAATATTATTAACACAATGAATGGAAAAGATCAGAAAATGCTTCAAGAATATCTTTTATTATTTAAAAAAAGTAAAATAAAAATCAACCAAAATGCAGTTTTCAACAGAGACGCCCAGAGGTTTTATGTTTACGCTCTGAATTTCATTTATTTCAGTTTCAAAAGCTAACTGATATCAGTTACACAGCTTCATTGTGATTAAGTTCTGACTACTTTTAGTATTATATTGGAGAATTTTTATATAATTAGAATAAGGTAGTAATAAAATGAACTTATGAAAAATGTCATCATGAATTACAAATTTTAAGCTAATGAATGAATGATCTAGCATATTGTTTACTGTCACAAGTCCACATTAACGAACTTTTGCTATAGAAATAGCAAAATCATAATAACTTAAAGGATGAAGGTAACTTAATGATCATCCAGTCCAAACTCCCAGTGGATATAGCAGTCTTAAAGGCCAGAGAGGTTAAGAGACTTGTCAAAAGTCACACATTCAGTTATGACAGAACCAAAATGAGAATCTAATTCTTCTCACTTCCCTTGCTCTCCTCAAAAGAAATATGTGGCTAGCCTTTCTATCACTTCAGTCTGATCTTTTTTAAGGAAGTCATTCATGATCTGATCTCTGGAAAAAGGAAAGAAGGCAGCATGACTTTTTAAAAGAGTATCTGAAGTTCTATCTCAGCACCCTTCCTTTGATACTCCCCTGCCCCTTAAATAAATTTAAACAAAAAAGAAATGAAGGATATGGTTAATGAAGCAAAATTCATTCCGCGGTATTACAGGGATATATAAAATCCAATGTCATTAAGTACAAACAATAATTTTTTTAAAGAATAACAAAATATGTGGGTAGTATGACTGATAAATGTGCTTCTTTTACCCATTAATGACAACTGCAGAGTGTCCAAATCTGTTGACATCTCTATGAAGGTTTGGTTTCGGTAATATTTTCCATTCATCACAAGCTAGGAAAAGGAAAACAGCAAAACAAAAAATGAAATAAAAGAACTATTTAAGACAAATACTATAAAATAATCATTGGCCAAATAAAGATACAATACTTAAAATTAGGAAGCCTTTCATTAATTTTCCATGACCTACAATTTAGTATCATTACTCAACTAGCATTATTCCTTAAATAAAAATAACTTCTGCCTAAAATTCTCACAAATAATTTTACATGTATGAGAGTAAAGAAATCAAAGGAAAAAAATTAGATGAACTTTATATTGGAGGATAATTTCAATGACATATTTTATTAAATAAACCAAGAATCATATAGTAAAATTCATGAATGTCAATATTGGGCAAACCTATCAGAAAGTTAAATCACTAAATCAAATTTTACATGCATGCATGCAAAATTAAATGGAATATATAATACTCAATGAAAGAATGCCTAAAAATGGAATCATCAAAATAAAATATTTAAATCAGTTTAATGATTCGATATTTCAAAGGAATAGTTTTCATTTTATGTAAAGGAGAAGAGCTTTAGTTGCAAAAAATAGAAAAAAATGAAAAAAAAAAACCCTAAATAATTCATGAGCTACATAAAGACTATGGAAAGAAAAATGATTAAAGAAAACTGTTTATCATTTAAATATAGCCTCAGAATCGACACATATATTAATAGAGATTTTGAGATGTCAAATAATTCAGTATTCAGTGACTAGAAACATTCTCAGGACAGTGTTTTAGATTTTATCCTCTTAGACATGGCATATCTAAAAGCAGGCCTTGGTATTTAATACAAGCACATAGATGTAACAAGGTTTAAAACAAATTTATTTCATTTTTTGGTAACTTAGAGGCCCTTCTGAAACAAGAAAATAATCTCAAATACAATTAGTTGTAATGAATTACTTGTTCTCTTATATAAGTAATCATGTCTATTACACTAGAAATGAAATAATAAATTTGGCTTTAATTCAATATTATTACTAGTAAAGATCAAAGGAATCACAAAAACCAAAACCATAGTTTAGAACATTAAAATGGAAGACTGAGAGCAATAAAATATATCTTGAGTTATATCTCCCACAGTGTATTCTGAGGTTCACAAATCCACCCCAAAAGGGGTATTCCTTAGTTGATATAATCTCTCTCTTCAGTTCACAAAGTACATGAACCTATTAAATACTCTCAAAAGAGAGAGTACAAAAGCATAGAAGCCTAACTCTACTAATCCCAGTGTTTTCCCAATGTTTTATCCATAGAAGCACTTTTCACATAACACCTATTAACATTTCCAGGAGCCAAGGCTCTGAAGATCACATTTTGAGAACTACTATTATAAAGGCCTACACATAATATTCATAGTCTACCAATTTTATGCGTTAGAGTTCACTTAAGAAATGTACATTTCTTAAGTGTACATTATATGCATGCAGTAATATAAAACTTCCAAAGTGCTTTCATCTATATAACTTAAAATAGTCTGTATAAGAATCCAATGAGGCTGATGGAGCAGGTATCACCATATGCCAGAAATGAAAAATGAGACCTAGGAGAAGTTAAGCAATGTCCTTAAGGCCCATTAGATTACCTTTGTTTTTCTATAAATTATGTTTATGAATGCCTGATGTTATAAAAGTATATTGAATGGATTCTGAAAGATCATTCCCATTTGGAGAGAAGGGGTGACCTGTAAAAGGCACAGACTTTGACAAAGAAACAGATGAAAATGTTAGAGACAGATAATGAGTTAGGGCAGACAGATTTTAATCATTCCACCAAAACCCAACACACACACACACACACACACACACACCACATGGCCACTGATTCATAAATTGTGTGTTGAATATTGTGTGTTCCAACAACAGAATTAGAAACCTGAATGTGCGTCAAAGAAATGAAACAGAAAAGAGTCAGATGAAAGAGTAGAACTTCCAGAAATTAGGACTTCCAGAAACCAGTTTTTTATAAAAATCTCCAAAGAAGAATCATCTTTGGGACATGTGGAGTCCAGAAAAGAATGTGGCCCAACAATCTGAGCCTATCCAGGACTAAAGAATAAGTAATTTGGCCCAGCATCCAAAACAAATCAGCAGAAGGAGGGAAGAAAAGCAGATTTCCAAGATGAGAACCAGGGAAAATGCTCAGAAAAACCATTTAAGAAGTGAGTCAGGAAAAAGAACTGAGAGAATAAAGGCCAGCATTTACTAAAAATTAGGCCTTTTGAAGATTTCTTGTAACTCTATACTCTCTTTAGGGAAAAAGAAAAATTTTTAAGCACACAGAATAGTCTAAAGAATGTTACTATAAACACCTATATACCACTACCCAGATCTATCAAACCCAATATTTTACCACGTTTACTGTAGACTTTCTAAAGAAAGAAAATATTACAGATATGATCGAGGCTCCCTGTGTACTCCCTCTCAAATTCAACTGCTTTATGTCTTCTGTCTTTGGACACAACCACTATCCTATATTGGTTTATCAATGTTCCCATATTTATGATCTATATAGAGTATTTTTGTAGGTTATAAAACAATATAAATGGTATCAAACTATGGATTCTTCTCCACCTTGCTTATTTTGTTCAACCTATTGAGTTGTTTTTTGGTTTTTTAACCATTTTTAAGTGAACAGTTCAGTGACATTAAGTACATTCGCATTGTTGTGCACCATCATCACCATCCATCTCCAGGGTTTTCTTCATCTTGCAAAACTAAAACTCTGTACCCATTAAATAATAACTACCTATTCCCCTCTCTCCCCAGCCCATGGTAACCACTATTCTACTTTTTTGTCTATAAATTTGACTATTCTAAGCACCTCAAATGAAGGAATTCATACAGTATTTGTCCTTTTGTGACTGGCTTATTTCCCTAAGCATGTATTCAAAGTTCATCTGTGCTGTAGCATGTGTCAGAATTTCCTTCCTTTCTAAACCCTGAATAATTTCCATTGTATGTATATACGACATTTTCTTTATCCATTCATCCATATATGGATATGTAGGTTGTTTCCAGATTTTGGCTATTGTGAATAATGCTGCTAGGAACATGGGTGTACAGATATCTGTTCCTGCCCCTGATTTCAATTCTCTTGTGTGTATACCCAGAAGCAGAATTGCTGGATCATATGGTAATTATGTTTAACTTTTTGAGGAACCTCTATACTCTGTCCTATAGTGGCCACATCATTTTACATTCCCCCTAGCAGTGCACAAGGGTTCCAATTTCTCCACATCCTCGTCAACACTTGTTATTTTCTATTTCTTGATAATAGCCATCCTAATGGGTGTGAAGTGGTATCTCACTGTGGTTTTGATTGGCAATTCCCTAATGATTAGTGATGTTGGGCGTCTTTTTATGTCCTTATTGGGATATTTGTATATCTTCTTTGGAGAACTATATCTTCACCAAAAAGCCTGTACATTAACTTGGTCAAATTTATTGTTTTCCACCATAATTCAAAAAGAGACATGTACCACAATGTTCACTGCAGCACTATTTACAATAGCCTGGACATGGAACCAACCTAAATGCCTGACAGATGAATGGATAAAGAAAATGTGGCACATATATACAATGGAATATTACTCAGCCATAAAAAGAAACGAAATTGAGTTATTTTAGTGAGGTGGATGGACCTAGAGTCTGTCACACAGAGTGAAGTAAGTCAGAAAGAGAAAAGCAAATACCGTATGCTAACGCATATATACAGAATCTAAAAAAAAAAAAAAAAAAATGGTACTGATGAACCTAGTTGCAGGGCAGGAATAAAGAGGCAGACATAGAAAATGGACTTGAGGACATGGGGTGGAAGGGCAAAGCTGGGACAAAGTGAGAGCAGCATCGACATATGTACACTACCGAATGTAAAACAGTTGGCTGGTGGGAAGCAGCAGCATAGCACAGGGAGATCGGCTCGGTGCTTTGCGATGACCTAGAGGGGTGGGATAGGGAGGGTGGGAGGGAGACGCAAGAAGGATATGGGGACGTGTGTATGCACATGGCTGATTCGCTTTGCTGTGCAACAGAAACTAACATAGTATTGTGAAGCAATTATACTCCAATAAAGATCTATTAAAAAAAATTTATTGTTTTCCTTGTGATTTGTGCTTTTTATTCTTAACTCAAGATTGTAAAGATAATCTCTAATTTTCTTCAAAGGATGTACAGTTTGGCTCTTACTATTCTGATCTTCAATCCAGTTGGAAGTTATTTTTGCATTTGTTGCATGGATCTAACTTAATTTTCCCCATATACAATATTTCCCAGATTTTTCTCAGTATATTTCCATATACCAATTGCCCAGAACCATTTTTTGAGCATTTATCCCTGACCCACTAATTTGTGTCTCATTTGACTTCTGTACTGCTGTGGTTTGTTTTTATTCCACTTGTTTTTAACTAAAGATATATATATGCAAAGTTTAAAAGCAAATAATCCCACAAGGCTCATCACAGGAAAGTCTCCTCCTCCCTATCTATGGGCTATGGAAGCCCGAAATTGAAAAGCACATAGTTGCTTCTAATAGTTAAAAAACATTTTTAATTACTATTATAATATTATATAAAATTAACTGAAGAATTCATCAAACCTTTTATAGTCTTTTTAAATAGGTAAAGATTCCTAAAGTAAGTGGCGGCCATGACCTTTACCTAATAAAAATAACATGCTAATTGCTTATCAATGCTATAAAATATTTAACTCTCAAAACAACTCTGAGGAGTAAATATTTTTGTCACCATGTTTTAAATAAGGAAAAGAGTCTTTAGAAGTTAGGTAACTTCCTTAAAGTCATTAAATAGTAAAGTCAAATCAAAACCAGATCTCCTTAACTTCTTTACGTTATACTGCCTCATCACACCATCAAAATATCCTTTTTGATATAAACATTAACTTCTTGAAAATAAAAACACGATAATACAGTTTTTAAAAAAGTACACAAGTCCCTGCAGAAGAAAAACATTACAGTACAGTAATAAAAAAAAATTATACATTAAGAGCAATTAACTCAGACAAATAATAATACGACCCAATTCTACTTCAAGAAGTTCTTTGCCTTTTAATATATGTGGTCGTAGGAGGTGAAGGCTTTATTACTATCTCCAGGACATAACCTCCAATTATACTAAACGTTCAAAAATAATTACACACAATATTTGTGATAGACTTTGGTGCTGCTCAACAAATATTCCAGTTGTCGTCCTTAAGGCCTAGGCAAAATGATACTCCCACACTCCTTAGAAGTTGGATGTGACAATATGACTTGTTTTAGTCAAGGAAATGCAAGCTAAAGTGATAATTGTATTTCTGGATGGAACCATTTAATTACCAATGAAAGAAAATGCAATTTAGCCCTGGTCCCTAAGTGATGACAGTAAGCAAATCTGCCCTCCCCACCAACACTAGACATGTATGTACCATGGGTGAAAAATAACCTTTTATTGGTGTTAAGAATAAGACCCTGACACATGGGATGGGAACATCTGAGTTGATGCCCTGAAAATCTCCCCCAATTTTGCATTCCCAAATTTTCCTGAATCTTCTGAGACTGCAGAAGTGGTCTACCTTACTGTACTGAGAGACAGTACTCTACCCTTGCTCTGAACCCAGTGCAGCAGCTTCCCTCCAGTAACACCTGTACCCTAGCTCAGAATCTGCTCACACCTTCCCTATTGGTCACTGGGTCTATAACTTGGCTCAGCATAACGCAGCCTGTTACATTCTGGGACTGCTAAGAACAGAAAGGGACTACATCTCAAAGGATCTGTAAGACCTAGATAGCATATATTGGCAGAAGTTGGGGGGAATACACACGGTTCTAGATTCTGAAGGGAGTTTGATCAAAAGCATCAGAACCTTACATTGGATTAGGAAAAAATTATTTATTTATTTAAAAGCACTCTCCAAGATGCAGGATTTAGGATTTATCCCCTTATAAGAACCCTGGGAGATGGTGTGAGCTCACTATTAAGATGACTCCTATACACAGCAAAGGAAACCATCAACAAAATGAAAAAGTAACCTACTACTGAATGGGAGAAAATATTTGTAAATCATGTATCTGATAAGGGGTTAATATCCAAAATATATAAAGAAATCACACAACTCAATAGCAAAAATACCCAAACAACATGATTTAAAAACAGGTAGAGGAATTGAAGAGATATTTTTCCAAAGAAGACACACAAATGGGCAACATGTACATGAAAAGGTACTCAGCATCCCTACTCATCAGGGAAATGCAAATCAAAACCACAATGAGATATCACCTTACACCTCATAGAATGGATATCACCAAAAAGGCCAGAGGTGGCAAATGTTAGCAAAGATGTGGAGAAAAGGGAACCCGGGTGCACTGTCAGTGGGAATGGAAATTGGTAAAGCGACTATGGAAAACAATATGGAAGTTCCTCAAAAAACTAAAAATCGAACTGCCACATGATCCACCAATCCCACTTCTGGGTATATACCCAAAGGAAATGTAAACAGGATAACAAAGAGATATCTGCACTCCCATGTTCATTGCAGCATTATTCACAATAGCCAAGATACAGAAACAACCTAAGTGTCCGGCAATAAATGAATGGATAAAGATGTGGTATATATATACAATGGAATATTATTCAGTCATTTGAAAGAAGGAAATCCTGCTGTTTGTAACAACATGTATGGAGCTTGAGGGTATTATGCTAAGAGAAATAAGCCAGACAGAAAAAGACAAATAACAAATGGTATCACTTACATGTGAAAACTTAAAAAAAAAACAAAGTCAAACTCATAGAAACACAGAGTAGAAAAGTGGTTTCCAGGTATGGGGGAAATAGGGAGAGGTTGAGGAAAGGGTACAAACTTTCAGCTATAAGATGAATAAGGTCTGAGGATCTAATGTATACTTGGTGACAACAGTTGCTAACCCAATATTGTACAACTGAAATTTGCTGAGTAGAACGTAAGTGTTTTCACCAAAAAGAAAAAAGATGAACATGTGAGGTAATGATGGATGTGCTAATGAACTAGATGTGGGGGGATCCTTTCACAATGTATATTTATATCAAATCATCAGAATGTACACTTTAAATATCTTACAATTTTATCAATTACACCTCAGTAAAGCTGGGGGAAAAAAAGATGACTCCTAGAAACATGGAAAAATACAGTCTAAATGCCAGAATTGTCATAGCAAACACTAAAAGCAGGGGTTAAGTCTAGGAAAGTGGTGCTGTCACTGTTGGAAAAAGCAGCATGTGTAATATATAGAAAGCCCCTGTGAAATAATCCCAGTGCAGACCCTACACACCTGCCAAAGGCCATGCCATATGCAGTGGAAATTTTTATACCTCTAGTCTTGTCATGTTATTGAGCCCTGGCAGAGATGGAGTGCTTCACATGTATTATTAAGTGACCATGTGCTCAGAGTTTTCTATCATGATATACTGTATAACATCAGAAAACCCACCAGGTCGTTTTACCTACAGCAGGGCCAGAACGTATGTCATTTACCGAAGCCATGAAGAATGTGATGGTGAGAGGGATACCGGCATCACTGAGAAAGCGGTGGCTTTCCTTCATAGACCAAAGCTGATGGTATGAAAAACTGTAACAGAACTGTGCTCAGCGATGGAGACAATAGGAGAATAGAGGCCAGCTGGTGACACTTAACCATCAGAATCCAATCCAAGTAGAGAGCCATTACTGTAATAAGCAGCAAGATCGAAGTGTCAGTCAAGAGGACTGACCTATTGAGAATTATAGAGATGTTTAATAGAACACAGCATCCCTAGAAGTAAAACAGATGGGCAGCCAACAAGGGTACTACCTAACTTATATCATCAGAAGAAATCAAGGATAAACGATCAGAAAGCTGATGGCAGATGCTGCAATAAAAAGTCATAATTCATTGCTCAATTTCTGGATTTGAGCCACTTTTTAAATCCAGAGCTGATACATTTAAAAGTCTGGGGCCCAGGAGGAAGGACCCTGTAATACCACAGCAAGTATACATGGTAACAGTGTCCCTAGTTCTTCCTCAAAGGTACCAATGGTCATTTCATTGGGTAACCCTAGCCTAGAGAAAAAAGCAACCACAAACATTGCAAGTACTGCTGGACACAAGGTCTGAGTTGACACTGACACATCATGGCCTCTCTTTATAGCAGGGATAATATGGGAATGATGAAATTAATGGCATCCTGGCCAAGGTTCTTCTCAAAATGAGCCAGTGGGTCCGCAGACCTATGTAGTGGTCATGTCCTAAGTCCCTAGATTAATAATTGGAATAGACATTCTTGGCAAATGGAACCACCCCAACGTTGGGTCCTTGGCTGTTAACAGTGGAAAAGATCAAGTTGAAGCCTCTGGAACTGTTACCCCCTGGATAATATAATAAGTTTTAAAATAATGTTGCATTTCAGAGGGAGTGAATAGCATTAATTAGTATTATCCTGAAGCATGTAAAGAATGCTCGATAATGTACCCCCTCAAATTGTTTAAATTACCAATCTGGCCCCTGTAAACTAAACAAGGCCTGGAAGATGACAATAGCTCACTAACAAGTAGTAGCCCAAACTGCAGGCACCACGCAAGATGTGTATCTTTGTTAGAGCAGATTAACATGGCCACTGATTTGGCAAATGTGTTCTTTGCTAACCCTACCAGAAAAGAGGACCAAAAGCAGTATGCATTCATATGGAATAGAATAGGATACATCACAATTTTGCCTTGGGATTATGTTAACTTTTGTCAGAACACACTTGGCCCAATTGGACATCTTGCAGAACATTTCATGTTTCCACTACATTAATGGCATCATTCTAATAGTGCCAGATGAACAAGAACAGTTAATGCAGTGGAGGCCTTGTTAAGACATATATGCTTCAAAGGGTGGAAGATAAAACCTACAAAGATTCAGAGACCTTCCATGTAGTAAGCTATTTAGGGGTCTAGAGGTCAAGAGCATTCTGAGACAGCTCATCTGAACTGAAACACCAACTATTACATCTTTCAACTCCCATTGCAAGGAAGAAAGCGAACATCTGATAGGTCTTTTGGGGTTCTGAAGGCTGTATATTCCACTCCTGGGAATACTGTTCAAGCCCATATACTGGAAAATATCAAAGGCTGCCGGCTCTGAGTACACGCCAGGGCAGAAAATAGCTCTGCTATAGGTCCAGGACACACTGCAAACAGCCCTGCAACTAGGGCCACATGACCCAGTAGATACTATAGTTATTGGAGGAGTCACTGTTAGAAAAAGAAGCATGTGGAATATATAGAAAGCCCCTGTGAAAGAATCCCAATGCAGACCCAACACACATGTCAAAGGCCATGCCATCTGCAGTTGAAAATTTTATACCTCTATTCCCACCACACTACTGAGCCCTGGCAGAGATGGAGTGCTGGACATGGGTTATTAGGTGACCATGTGTTCAGAGTTTTCTATCATGAGCTGTCTCTGTCATCAGTAATCACGGGAACATAAAGTGGAAGCTGCACCCAAGATGAAGCATGAGCAAGAGCACAGTGCACAAGCAATGTGCATGAGCTGGTAGCTCAGACCTAGTGCCATCTACCCCTGCTGCCCCCGCACCCATCCCGCATCTTACAGCTATGGCCGTATGAGGAATCCTTTGTGCCCAGATAACAAGAAGAGGAAAATGAAAATATGTAAGCTTCGTACGTGGCCGCAATTCAAAAATGGTTATCACTTACAAGACAGCTTCACTCAGGGGTGGCCTGGAAGAACAGCAGAAAAGGAAAAAGCCTCCCAATTGGGTAGGCCTTTGAGAAGTGTGCCTCATGTACATCGTGTGGAAAGAGAAATGGCCCAGGAGCAGTAGTTAATGACCTAGCTGGCTGATCAGGAGCCTAGAAGCAGAAATATTTAAGATCAGAGACAAGGAGGTCCTAGAGTAGAGACATGTGGATGAATATATTTGAACGAGCATGAAATGTGAAGATCTCTGTGATACAAGCTAAAGGCCATCAGAGAGCATCCAACATGGAAGAGACGCTAAACAACCAGTAAACAATTGACTGAGACAGCTAATGTCAGTCTCTATCGCAGGACACCTCGGTGCCAACAAAATGAGCACATGAACTAAGTAGCCATATGGCAGAGATGGAGGCCATCCAGGAATGCAATAACATGGGCTCCTTCTGAAAAAAGCTGATGGAGTTACTCTTCCACTAAATGTCCAACCTGACAGCAAGATATCAGTCCTGATCCCCTGATAAGGCCACTCCCCAAGAACACTAACTGGACATTTGGTGGCAGGTTGACTACGTTGGGCCCCTTCCACTCTGGATGGGCCAACATTTCATTATGACAAGAATACATATTTTGAGGATGCATTTGCTTTTTCTGCCCACAGGGTCTTAACCAGCACAACTATCTTAGAAATTATGAAATGTTTGATTAACCAGCATGGGATCCCATGTAATCAGGAGACACACTTCACAGAAAAGGAGGTACAGAAATGGTCCTATGACCATGAAATCCACTGGATCCCAAACCACACAACCTGACAGAGATTTTGACAGGCACAACTGAAGCACCAGGATGCAGGATACACCTGAACTAAAGACCTTTAAATAGTGCTGTGTCCCCAGTAGGAAGAATATATAGGTCCAAAAACCGGGGAGTAAAAGCCACTTCTTGTGGCCTCATATTCAGTTACAAGGTTGGGAAATTTGTGCTCCTCATCCTGCAATTCTGGGTTCTGCAGGATTAGAGGTCCTATTCCCCAAAGGGAAAAATATTCTGGCAGAAGAAGTAGCAATTAACCATTTAACTGTAAGCTACAGTTGCCACTTGGGTACTTCAGGCTCCTTGTGTCAAGGGACCAGCAAGCAGGCAAAAAAGGAGTAGCATCTTGGCAGGGGTAATTGGCCCCGACCATCAAAGGGAGGGACTGCTGTTACAAATAAGGGCAGGGGAATATATTTGGGACACAGATGATCCATTTAGGTGTTTCTTGGTATCCCTTTGCCAAGTGTGATGGTAAATGGGCAAGTACAATAACCCAGACTAGAAGGTATATGATGATCAGGAGCTCAAATACCTAAGGGGGAGGGAGTGGGTCATGCTACCAGGTAAGACACAGAGACCAGAAGAAGTGCTAGCTGAGGGTAAGGGACATGAAAAAACAATGGATGAGGGACATGGTGAATATCAGTTGCAGCCCTGAGACCAGCTACAAAAGCCAGAGCAATAATCTAGGCTCCCACCAGGGAGAAAGGCCCACTGGAATCCTGGAGGAGTTGTTTAACAAACATATTTGAAGAAGTGGGCTAAGTGGCCCAAAGAATGAATTGTGATGAACATGGAAAGGCACTGGCTAAATACACCTTCAGGGAAGGACTTATCAGTGGACACCATTCAGCTGCCAGCCCCTGCAGAGACTGCCTTAGCTACAGAGAGCTTCTGCACCCAAGGTCCTGGGAGTGACCCTCGTACAATGACCGACCAAGACCTGTTTTATCCTAAAGAGGGACAACTCTGAGGGGCATTTCAACTCCAGAGTTGTCCTGGAGTTGGCTGAGGATGTTAAGTCTGCTTGACTTTTACTTTTCGCCCAATCCTGTTTCTTCCCCTCCCTTTTACAAATGTTCAATCCAAGGACCTAGTAAGTACCCTGAACACTAAACTCTGTCTCAGAGTTTGCTTTTCAGAGAACTGTGACAGGATTGTTTGTTACCTCAGTCTAACATAAACCGTACTGACTGATACAATACAGTAAGTGTGAATATTCCTCTACAGTGTCTTAAAATAGCTGGCAAATTGTTTTCAACTCACAAAATTGTTTAGGAAGAAGAGAATTTAACTTGCAAGCTTATGAAAAGCTAGTTGAGGTACGCAACTTTTGCAACTATAGGGACATTTCATGCTTGCTGATATATGCCCACCTGCCAGGATTTTTCAACAGAATGAGAAGAGAAAAACATAGGAGCAGCTGCAGCAAATACACGTTCCACTTATCCCTTGCAGCTTTTTCAATAATGACTAAACAGAATGTTGGGTTAGATAAATTCTGTTGCTGAGTTTTCAAATACTTGATCAGGATTCTCTGTAAAACACAGGTTAGTTTTCCTGTAAAATGTAGAAGGTATCAAATGCCTTAAAGCTCAGAATTAAATTAATATAATTTGTTTACACATAGTCTCTTTCCATTCTTACAATATAAACTCTCTTACATTATTAACATCTGACTGCAATCTATAATATTTTTTGCCAAGAAGAAAATATATTTCCAGAACACTCATGTCATTATCACTTCACAAACAGTTCAAGGCTAGACAAACTAAAGCAAATTCCAAAGTTACTGACATCATGAAAATTGACAGAAATACCATCCCATACTGACAGAAAAGCCACACAGCAATAAAGACCACAGTAAAATATACTCTCTAGAATATAGACTTTTAAAAAAATCTGTACTACAAGGCACTAAATATTTATTTAAAAACCTTATACACTCAATAAGCATAAGATCAAGAAATTAGAGTTACTATTCTCTCAAACACAAATCTCAGCAATCAGAATACTGTGCCGTTAGGACTATTCACATATGAGAGACAACATAATTACATTAAAAACATATGCTGAAATCTAGAGACAGGTTTATTTTATCAATTATGCATAAAATAGTACAGGTGAAAAATGCACATTCATTGGCTAATTTTTCTGCAAATACTCATATTCTTTTATGAAAATATGCATCTATAATACTTTAAAGACACATTTTTAAAATTCTTTTTTAAATTTATTTATTTATTATTTTTATCTATGGCTGTGTTGGGTCTTCGCCTCTGTGCGAGGGCTTTCTCCAGTTGCAGCAATTGGGGGCCACTCTTCATCGCGGTGCGCGGGCCTCTCACTATCTCGGCCTCTCTTGTGGCGGAGCACAGGCTCCAGACGCGCAGGCTCAGTAACTGTGGCTCATGGGCCCAGCCGCTCCGCGGCATGTGGGATCCTCCCAGACCAGGGCTCGAACCCGTGTCCCCTGCATTGGCAGGCAGACTCTCAACCACTGCGCCACCAGGGAAGCCCTAAAATTCTTTTAATATTTCATTTGAAACACCAGTTCTTACCTGTCTTAATAGCATATTTGAAATACATTAAAAAGAGTACATATGTTGTAGGTATAAGACTCAAAACTAGATGAATACAAAGAAAAACTTTTATTAACCATTTGGATACTTACGTAATAGAAAACCAAATTTCTGGATGTTGCCAAAAATCTTTCCCCACCTTCCCCTGAAATGCTGATGTTTCACTGGGTCCCCCTCCCCCAGGTAAAAATTTATCTTACTATTCTAAAAGGTGCACACTTTTGCTACCCACAGTTACACACCCACAGTTTCTCTCAGGATTTTGTCCTCTGGCATTCATTCCATAAATATTTATTTAGCTTCTTACCCTCTGCCAGGCAAAGTGGGCATCACTATTTGACAATCAATCTTAAATGAAATGATTTTATCATGTTTTAACATACAGTGTTATTTCCCGTTGGCTTCAGTAAATAGTCTTGAGGTAATAAATTATATTTATAGATTCCCTGATAATGAATCATACTTGAAATCCTAGAATAATTCCTACTTGGTCATAGTTTATTATAATTTTGAAACTGTTGAATTCTATTTGCTAATATTTTATTTTAGATGTTTGATTCTATATTCATGACTGTTTTCCCTGCCTTCTTCCCCAGAGGTTTTGTTGAGACATTTCAACACTTTTCTTTCAGTGTATATTCTATTTCAAGAATCTTTATTTAGCAATTTTTGTATTCAAAACAATCTCTCAAAATGCTTATAGATCTACTAAGAGAGATTCATTGTTCGTTACTCTTCTTGCTTCTCTACCTTGAGGTCACTGATTAAATATACTGATAAAACTAATTTTCTTGAGTGTCATGCTACATTAACAAATATTATATGCCTTTTTTCCCAATTAAAGATCTTTCAAATTTTTTTCCTGTTAAATCAGGAAAACATCAATATATAGTACAGTGGTAGAATCAAAAGAACTTTGAACTTAGATTTGGGTTCAAATTCTGAATACACCATCCTACAACCTATGCAAGTTTGGGTCTAACCATGCTAAATCACAGTTTCTTCCTGTATGAATGAATATAATAGTACACGCTACACAGATGTTATGAGAATTACATCATAAAGCATATGTAAAGTGCAAAACATTACAGGAAGCTTTCGGCGAATGTTAGTTCTCCCTTTTCACAAAACGAAAGGTCGCTTTTTCCCTTACTTACTGGCCTCTTTTTTAAAGAGAAGTAACTACTATTTCTTCTACACAATAGTTTATTATAGAAAGAAAAAGAGAACCTTGAGCAAAGGATACAGTAAAGCTTAAAACAGTCAACAGTTGGCTAAATTCATTGAAAAAGGGGTATGATGATTTTAAGAGTGTTTCTTACAGACCAAGAAACAAATGGGTTTTTTCAGGTGGCAGGGCAAGGAGTGCTGCTTTTGTCAAGGAAGAGCCCTAAGGAGTTAACAGAGCGCAGAGAGAAATACTGATTAACAAAGAGAGGGACAATAAAATAACCTCCAGAAAATAAAAATAATTATAAACATGAAGAGCGAGCAAGTTTGAATTTTTATAGTTCTGCTGGATTGTTCAAAAAAATTAAATACTTAGATGTTTTAATCTGAATATGATTTTTTAATGAAATTATGTGCCTTACAAAATTGTATCCATTATACTGGTGTGTGTGTGTGTGTGTGTGTGTGTGTGTATACACACACACACACACACACACACCCCCGTATCACTCTACAGGGTTGTACAAAAACATGTATACTATGTTTCATAAACTAGTTAAGTGTTTTGCTTTCTGCAAGATATATTTCTGATATAAATCTGACTCCCTATCCTATTCTGAAATAATCTAACTCAACAAATTACATTTTCATGACTCTACTATATTTTTGAGGAAAAAAATTATGATCAATGTATCTATGAGTTATCCTTCATCTTGTACATTCTCTTACCCTTAGGTAAATTTTCTTATTGAAGAAGAATAACTACCATTTGTAATTAAAAGTATCATAATAATATGTTAGGCCTACTGAAAATTCTATAATAGCTATTAATTTGATGATTCTGAAATACTGTCTCAAGATTCAATCCAATTTTAAGGTATGTTTCAATTCAGGAAAATCTCTCATTCGTAAATGTTGATATCTTCAGTCAAACCACCAAAAAGATGGGTAGTTTACTAAAGAGATATGAAAAATATACAGACTACTTGATTCCTTTTTTTCCCACTGACCCTAGAAAACTAAATTTTATGACACTACTTTCCACAGTCAAGTAGTTTATAAGTATAAATATGTCTAGGGGCTTCCCTGGTGGCGCAGTGGTTGAGAATCTGCCTGCCAATGCAGGGGACACGGGTTCGAGCCCTGGTCTGGGAAGATCCCACATGCTGCGGAGCAACTGGGCCCGTGAACCACAACTACTGAGCCTGCGCATCTGGAGCCTGTGCTCCGCAACAAGAGAGGCCGCGATAGTGAGAGGCCCGCGCACCGCGATGAAGAGTGGCCCCCGCTTGCCGCAACTGGAGAGGGCCCTCGCACAGAGATGAAGACCCAACGCGGCCAAAAATAAATAAATAAATACTGCTTTATAAATATGTCTAATAACCTGAGATCAACTCAGTGAGACATGCTTTTCCACTGCATCTTTAGTCTCATTATGTACTAGAAGGCTATCTTTACCAGAAAGATCACTTTAATCTTGAATCAGGTGCAATAATGATACCACTAACAATAACAAAATATATATTAATAAAATTTTCAGGTTTGAAATGTCTTCGAGTTAGATTTACAAACTAGAACATTAAGTAACGTATCATTGTATACGTAACAGTCCATCCAGTCTTATTCGCCAGTCCTGGCTCCATTATCAGTTGCACTTGAGTCACTTTTTAAAAATATAAATACCCAGTGCCTAATCTAAGAGGATCAGGTTATAGAGGTCTGATTTTTCTCCCTTCAACCTTCAAAGGGAATGCCAAGGTACAGCCATGTTTGAAAATCACCATTATATGCCTTCTACATCGATCATGTATAGTATAATGAGAACTGGGAAGGCAAGGTTATGTCCTCAAAGATTAATGATATTGGCTATATAAAATTTACTATGGCAGTAGGGCTGAAATAGTACATTTTAGAGCAATGAAAAATTAGTATTAGCATACATATTTTTATTGTTTAAACATCATAGAACACAATCAGCTAAATCTTCAGGTGCATTCCAGTTAAATATGCCATAAAAGTCCCAGTGTACTGTACAAAAGAGAAAAACTAGCAACACAACGCTTTTTCCCCCAAGAGGATCTATTTTCAGGTTGATTCATATACAATGGTTATATTTTATTTCCACAAAAATATACTTCATAAGGAAAGCAATTATTTTGGAAGACATTTTCTGAAATAAGAAAAATAATTTTCCCTAGAAAATATTTCAGCATTTGATGCTACAAACCCCGGAGAATAAATACAGATTGGGGGAGGGGGGGCTTTATTGGGAACTGCATAGAAACAATCAAATAAGGTAAAACAAAACACCTTTATCCTGTTTTGATTGTATTGCTTTATGTTTTTGTTGTTAGTTGTTAGCACAGGGAAAACAAAATCCTATGTTAAAATACAGCATTGTTTAAACTATGTTATTCTTCCTCCAATTTGAACAATTTGTTTGAAAAATGAAACTGATATTTGCTTCTATCTTTCCACAGCATTAAGAAACCTTACTAAACATAAAGTGTCTGGTAATTTGTTGCGAAAATGAAGAGCATACAATGGACCCGACTAAACAGCACAGTGTAGTCAAGAGGAAAGACTACCACTTTAAGAGTTAAAAAAAGCTTGATCTACCACCTGCAGGGCTTTGGGCAAATTCCTTTTACTCTTGTGCATAATAATCTGAAAATGAGTTTATTAACACCTTGTTACAAGGTTATTAGAGAGGTTACAGATATTGTAAATAAAGCTCTTAGTAAAATACCTAGCTCTTAGAAGACACTTAATAAAGAGTAGCAATTAGAATAATGATAATCTGAGAGCTCGCCCTTTCTCTCTCTCTCTCTCTCTCTCTGAAAAACTAACACCTCTAATGTTTTTCACCTTGGTAAACTTTTTGGATGCATAAAACCTAAAATATGGTAATCCTGAACAATATGGAAGAAATAAAAATAAATTCCCGATATGTCAGCTACAAAATAGCTCAACATTAATTTCCTCGTTAAAATACAGAAATTGGGTGGAAGCTCCTTGAAGAATCTTTTTCAAAAGTTCAAAATCTCACTTCATGGATTTTTAACAATTACAACAAAATTCTACACTTTTCCTAGGATTTTTATTCCTAGAAGAAAAACAAAATGTTCATCCATCTCCAGAGAAATAAGCATACTGTCTCATCACCATAGCAAAATAATATGTTGACAGTGCCAACCTGGCAATGAAAGATCATAATAAGCCAGCCTAGATTCACTACTTCATTTAACCGATTTTCTGGATCTCAGGCACTGATTTAAAAGCCTTCTGAAAGCCAAGATAATCCCATTTTCATCATGAATCATAACTTCAAATTATTATTTCAAAAGGTAAATATTTAATTATTTAGGATCTAAAAATCCAGAAGACAGTGGATTCTTTTCAATGATTACTCACAGACAGATAGTCATAGAATTTAAAGAGCATGCCTAACTTTATTACTAGGAATTTCCTTCCAAACAAGCTTACAATAGTTTAGAGATCAAAGTGCTTATTAATAGTCATAATTTTCTTTATATGCTGCCACTTGAAATAATTTTCCAAAGTAGACTATGTGCCTTTATGATGTTTAAAAGTGAAAGGATACTTCTTACATCTATTAAACGTGTTATTCTTTGGTCTCTCTTATTTTTATTTATCAAAATGTTCCTTAATAGCTTAAAATTGGATTATTATTGTACTTTACACAATAAAAGGTACTCTTAAGTACTGCTAAAGATTTAAAATATCAGCTATGTTTTATCTATAACATGATATATAGAGAAGAAATGTTTTCACTACAATGGTCAACCAGGTAGCTAAATTTAGTATTTCAAAAAATATATTCATTTACTATTCAGAAATTGATAGGACTATAGATAACATAATTAAAATTGAGTTGTATAGATGCATTGTATTTCTAGGTTCCCTGGTAAAGATTCTTCTTTAGTTACTTCCATTCCTAGATATGTTCTGGGTTTCCATTTTGTCCCAAAATATTATTTATTTAGCTTTTCTATCTCTATATTCCTTTCTCTAATTCTATCAGTTTCGTCTGTGGAGTAAATATATCTGATGAGTTTAATTTAAATGCATCTTTGCTCATCCCCACTAAGTCTAAAATGCTTGCGTTCCTACTCTTTGTAATGTAAACTTGCTAATGCTCCATATCTATCCATTATCAAAACTAATATGGTAATAGTCAAACAAAATAGACTGATAAAGTGCTCATGTAGGTATACAATACATAAAAGCCTTCAAAAAGACATTCAAACCCAGATTTCTCAATTCCCCTGCCTCCACCACTGACTCACCTCAGTTCATCTCTTCTCCTGCCCTATACTACTACTATGCTGAAACTGGAGAGAATTCCATTCATAATCTGTCACTGAATTTCTCTCTCTAAAATGACATATACACATGCTATCAAGTAATGTATCTGAGAATCTCTACATGAAAAATTTCTGGTATTTCCTACTTTGTACAGTCCTAACAGATACATACCTATGTCATATGCCAGGAAATCGGCAGAAAAACATTTTGCACCGTTACTCAAGGAAGTGTCATTATGGGTATTTCCTCCAAAAATAAGCATAGCTCCATTGATAAGAACAGCTGAATGAAGGTATCTGGCAAACCCACTTTCTTTCAAAATAGTCCTACAGGATAAAATTTAAAAATGTATTACAAAGGATAAAAAGACCTCCCTGATTTTATATATATTACAGAAAGGATCTAATTTGCATATAGAATTTTCCTTGGAATTGTGAAAAAACATGCTTTATTATTTTCAACAACTTATAAATGGCCTCTAAATTTCAGTATTTTTAAAAAATATTTTGAGATTCATAGTACCTTAAAATGCTTTCAGGAAACACAATATTAAACATAATTGTTAATGATTTTATAATAATTTATATTTTGAAATTTTGTTTTCATTTATAAAAGTAGGAAACAAGCCTCCTTTAAACTAGAGGACCAAATTATCATCAGTTTTAAATACCAAAGTAAATATAAAGTTAAATATAATAAATTTACTCTGAACAATACTCAGTTAAAACTACATGGCTCATATGGATCTCATAATATGCTTTCTAAGTTTTTAAATATGATATAACATACATGAAAGTGCACACATCATAAGTCTAACACTCAATGAATTTTTACAAGATGAACACAACTAAGTAACCAGTACTAAGATCAAAAAATAAAAAATTACCACTATTCTGAGTCTAACGGCAAATATTTCTATTGCTGCCTTTGTACTTTACAAAATGGAATCACATAGTTTTTATTAATTTGTATGTATGTCCTGTTGCTTAAGATTATTTTTGAGATATACCCATACTGTGTATAATTGAAAATCACATTGCATTTTTGAGAAACATTCAAATTAAATTAAATGTTCTTTTAATTAAAGTGTAATTATGAGAGAAATACTACAAATATATGCTCACAATTATATTTTACCTGAATTCACTGATACATATATAATAAAGGTTCATGACAATATGAATCAGTACTTTATAAATACTCTATAAATAAATCCCTGGTACAAAGAATCAACATGTAAACATAGTATGTATAGTATAGTTAGTAAGGTATATACAGTATCTCAAAAGCTATAGATTATAATACCAATTAATGCTTAAAGAATACGGAACTCACTTCCAGAATGTCAATATAAGGAGTTCCATGAACAATCTCCCCAGGGAAAGAACTATAATTGGTAAAAATTAAAAAAAAAAAAAAAAAAAAACAATTTGGATCTCAAAAATGTTGCCAAGAGCAACAACAAATAAAGAAATATTTGCTCAAGAATATCTACTAAATTTCATTAAGAACAGCAACAGTCCATGATATTTTACTCATTACCAACTCCCATTCTTGCCATCACCACCACCTCCCCACACATACACAACCAGTTAGGCAAGACTGTTCAACCACAGGCTGGTAAAGTCAAGAACAGCATGCTCCTCCATCCCTCAGTTCCTAGTCCAGGCCATTAATATACAACTAGGAGCAACAGACTGCCAATACTTCCCACGCCCCCTAACTCTTAGTGGCAGAAGCTCTATTCAAGGAGAAAGCATGCGAGGTCCGAGTCCTCATTCCCTACCTAGCCACCACCCACAGGGTGGAAGCTATACACCAGGCCTCACAGATTAAGAACAAGAGGGCCAAAAAGTCTTCACCCCTAATTCATAGGGCAGCAGTTCCAAGATAAAAGAGGCAAGCTGAGGGCTTCCCTGGTGGCGCAGTGGTTGAGAGTCTGCCTGCTGATGCAGAGGACACGGGTCCGAGCCCTGTTCCGGGAAGATCCCACATGCCGCGGAGCAACTGGGCCCATGAGCCACAACTACTGAGCCTGCGCGTCTGGAGCCTGTGCTCCGCAACGAGAGGCCGCGACAGTGAGAGGCCCGCGCACCGCGATGAGGAGTGGCCCCCGCTCGCCGCAACTTGAGAAAGCCCTCGCACAGAAACGAAGACCCAACACAGCCAAAAATAAATAAATAAATTAAATTAAATTAAAAAAAAAAAAAGAGGCAAGCTGAGAAGAGCAAAGGCTACCATACCCATCCAGTTCTCTGCACATAACACAGTGGTGTCAATGAAAGAACAGGCTACAAACCCCACCTATATTTCCAAAGCAGTGGCATAGAGGTTTTCTCCCACGGGGAGAGACAGCCTAAGAAAAGGAGAGCCCCAAAGGTCTCAAGGGAACTTGACTTTATTTGGTACAAGGTGGCAAATTTCAAGCCTTAAGGGCACTCAAAAACAATGGAAGTAGTGGTTGTAAGCAATTAAGAGATAGCTACATGAGAACAATAAGCTAAAACATAGACAAGCTAGAAGTTTATCAGAGAGAACCAGGGGAAAAGACAGCTAATAAGAGCCTTACTGGGGTCAGAACCTCAAAGACTGGCCTCAAAGACTACCCCTGAAAAAGGTTTGAAATGGAATTCAGACTGTGGAGCAATTTATGCCCCCAGAGCATTGTTGAAAATAATAGAACTATCAGTTGGCAATTAGTGGAGGCTACCAGGTGAGTATGATACAAACAGAGGCAGAAAGCTTAACAAAGAGCTCAGAGGAAAAAGTCAAAGAGCTCTGCTAAAATTACTATCATCCCAGGGTGACTGTGTGCATACCCAGGCTGTACCATCTGAGGAGGAACATCAGAGGATGCATTTGGAAGAAGAAACAGACTTCTCTAAAAGAGTTCAGCCAAGTTACTAAACAAATAAAATTACAACAGCCCCAGAGAGGAAGGAAAAGTCAGGATCCAGCGTTGCTACAATATATTATCTAAAATGTCTGGTTTTCAGGGAAAATTATGGCATGCAATGAAATAGTAAAGTGTGACCCATACACAGGAATAAAAGCAAGCAAAAAAATTACCTTTAAGAGAACCCAGATGTCAGATGAAACAAAAAAGACTTTAAAGCAGCTATTATAAATATAGTCAAAGACTTAAAGAATACAATGTTTAAAGAAGTAAAGGAAAATATGACAACACTTTATCAAATATAAAACATTAACAAAGAGAAATAACAAAAAAAGGAAAATTTGGAGTTGAAAAGTGTAATATTGAAATTTTAAAATTTAGTAGAGAAGCTCAACAGTATATTTCAGCAAGCAGCAAGAAAAAAAATCAGTGAACTAGTAGATAAATCAATAGAGATCTTGCAATTCAAAAACAGAGGAAAATGAACAGAGTCTATGCGAAATGTAGAACACCATTAACAGCAACAACATACATTTACTGGGAATACTAGGGCAGAGGAGGAAGAGGTAAAAGACTTTTCAAGAAATAATGGCTGACAACTTCCTAAATTTGATGAAAAACATTAGCATACACATCCAAGAAGCTCAACAAACTTCAAGTAGGAAAAAATACAGAAAAAGCCACACTCAGACATAAAATAGTAAAAATATTGAAGGCCAAGGGTAAAATCTTTAAAGCAGGGGGAGAAAGAAGGTTCTTCCCATACAAGAGAACCCCAATAAGATAAATAGTTGACTTCTCATTAGAAACAATAAAGGCCAGAAGGCAATGGGATGGCATATGAAGAGTGTTGAATTTTTTAAAAAGTCAGAATATGAGGATACAGGGAGAGACATCAGCAAGACGTAGGAATAAGTTTCCTACTGTGAATAAAAAATATTGCCTGCCATATGGTAAACAAATGAAGTTGCAGCCATTGAGCCATCACACTGCAACCATGACGGTGAGCCCTGAGAGAACTCAGAATGGAAACAGAATGCCCACCACTGCAGCCACCCAGGACAGTGCACCCTGAGGAGACTCAGGATGAGAAGCACAGGATACTGGCCCCAGATAGCTGAGGTGCATATCAAAGGAATGATCTCAATGAGCCTAGACTTTGCATCTTTCCATACACAGAAAAGCGCTAAATTCCTTAACTTGAGATATCTGGTTTTCTTTAATTAACAGCAATCTTTTGATGTTCTGACTACCTGTTCTTTGTTGCAAAAACTGCTATATACCTGGCTCCCGCTTGCCTCTTTGGAGCAGTCTCTCAGTTATCCGAGATGCTATGTCACGGGCTTAAATCCTCAGATTTGTCTACCGAATAAAACATAACTCTCAACTTTTAGGTTGTGCATTTTTTTTTCAGTCGACACTGCCTTCATCCTCCCACAGAAGCACTGATTTTGTCAACTACTCAGAGACAGGAGTACCTTTGTAGGTGCCCAGCAGTCCAGCAGAGAAGTCCTAGCACCACTTGGAGCAAAAATTCCAAGAACAGGACTGAAGAGGGCAAGAAGAACAGTTTCACTTTACCACATCACCCCCACCCCCTAAGGCAACAGCTCACTGCCAAGAGAAACTCATTCAATCTGCTTTTTCTCCCATGGGGGAAAGTGAGAACCTAGTAAGTGCCTAGCTTCCATGGCCAAGCAGGATGATGCCCAAGAAGCCCACTTCTTTCTCACCCCATCCAAAACAATGACAGGATGGGCAGGGGAGGGGAAAGGGGGCTCATGGCAACCAGGGTAAAAAACCCAACAGGGCTAAGGTTTCTACTAACTACCTCATGAACTCTACCGAGAGGCCCACCCATAAACTTCATAGAGTGTATTACCTGTAGATTCACCTCAACTAGCACACCCCTGCTCCCAGCAATCCATAAATCCCTCCCCCACGTAGCCCGCACCCCATACACACCCCTGCAGACAGCACACTTTAGCTTCTGCAGGTCATGAATGAGCACACACATATAACCGGCTCAACTCTGTTGCCATGGCAGAATGTGCATAACCTTGAACACTTCAGGCACTGCCCTGGGGAAAATAAATAAGACGCTCTCAGTATCAGGCCTGGCTTTGTGTGATGGAGAAAATTCAATCTACACACTATATTAAAAACTCATATAACTCAATAGAAAAAAAGAAGAATTTAATTTTAAAATGGGCAGAGGATCTGAACAGACATTTTTCCAAAGAAGACAAACAGAGGGCCAACAGGTACATGAAAAAGTGCTCGACATCACTCAACAAGGAAATGCAAATCAAAACCACAATGAGGTATCACCTCACGCGCACACACGCAGCTGTTGGAATGGCTATTATCAAAAACACAGGAAATAAGTATTGGTGAGGATGCGGAGAAAAGGGAACCCTTGTGCACTGTTGATGGGAATATAAATTGGTACAACCACTGTGGAAAACAGTACGGAGGTTCCTCAAAAACCAATTTAGAATTACAATTACAAATTACAAATTACAAATCTAATTACAAATTTAGAACTACCAAATTATCCAGCAATTCTACTTCTGAGTATTTATCCAAAGGAAACAAAATAGCTATCTCAAAAAGATATCTGCACCCCCATATTCATTGCAGCATTATTTACAATAACTAAGACATGGAAACAACCTGAGTGTCCATCAACGGATGAATGGATAAAGATATATATACAAAGGGGAATATTATTCAGCCATTTAAAAAAAAAAAGGAAATCCTGCCATTTGCAACAACATAGATGGACCTTGAGGGCATTACACTAAGTGAAATAAGTCAGACAGAGAAAGGCAAATACTGTATGACCTCACAAATATGCAAAATCTAAAAATGTTTTTAAATGAACTTATAGATACAGAGAATAGATTGGTGGCCACCAAAGTCAGGTGGTAGAAGGTGGGTGAAATGAGTAAATGTGGTCAAAAGGCATAAACTTCCAGTTTTAAGACAAATAAGTCCTGGGAATGTAATGTACAGCACAGTGATTATAGTTAACAATACTGTATTATGTTTGAAAGTTGTTAAGAACTTAAAAGCTCTCATTACAAGAAAGAAATAATTCATAACTATGTATGTGATGGATGTTAACTAAACTGTTGTAATCATTTTACAATATATACATATAACAATTCATTATGCTATACACCTAAAACTAATACAATGTTTTATGTCAGTTATATTTCAATTTAAAATAATTAATTAATTTAATTTTAAAAAGATAAGTGTTTGCAAGGATGTGAAGAAAAGGGAACCCTTCTACACTATTGGTGGGAATGGAAATTGGTATGGTCAACTTGGAAAACAGTATGAACATTCCTGGAAAAATTAAAAATTGAACTACCAAGAACTATAATATGATCCAGCAATCCCACTTCTGCATATATATCCAATAGATGCAGCTAAAGCCTAGAAAAAATACAACACCCTTTCATGATAAAAAGCACCCAACAAAATAGAGATACAAGGTAACTTCCTCAATCTGGTATGGCTGAATAGTGCACCACCACAAAAGATGCATCCATGTCCTAATCTCCAGAACCTGTGAATGTTACCTTATTTGGAAAAAGAGTCTTTTCAGATGTAATTAAATTAAGAATCTTGAGATGAGGAACTCATCTTGGATTATCCAGTGGACCTAATCCAATGACAAGTGTCCTTATAAGAGACACATAGAAAAGAGGAGAAGGTAATGTAACTGTGGAGGCAACTGGAATGATTCAGCCACAACTCCAGGAATACTGACAGCCAAAGCTGGAAGAGGCAAGGAAAGGAATTTCCCCTAGCATTTCTGGAGGGGGCATGGCCGTGGTCACACTTTAATTTTGGATTTCTGGCCTCCAGACCTGTGAGAGAATATCTTTCCATTGTTTTAAGCTACACAGTTTGTGGTAATTTGTTACAGCAGCCATAGAAACCTAATACAAAGGATATCTACAAAAAAGAAAAAAAAAAAAAAAAAAAACCAGAGCTAACATCATACTTAATGGTAAAAGATTAAATGTTCCCCCTCTAAGATCAGGAATAAGACAAGGATTTTTGCTCTTGTCACTTTTATTCAACTTTGTATTAGAGATTATAAGAAGGAAAATGGGCGAGACCATAAAATTAAATGCATCTAAATTGGAAAGGAAGAAGCAAAACTCTCATTATTTGCAGATGACATGATCTTATACATAGAAGTTCAAAGAAATCCACAAAAAACTGCTAGAACTAATAAATGAGTTTAGCAAGTTTGGAGGTTAAAATAAAATAAAAATAAATTGTATTTATAAAACCAGAAATGAAAAATCCTAAGATAAAAATAATAAAACAATTCAATTTATATTAGTATCAAAAAGAAAAAGTATTTAAAAATAAATTTAATGAAACAAGCATAAAATTTATACCATGAAAACTAGAAAATATTGAAGAGAGAAATTAAAGATAGCCTAAAAAAATGAAAGGATATCCCATTTATATGGATTGGAAAACAAAATATTGTTAAGATGACCATACTCTCCAAATTGATCTACAGATTCAACTCACTCTCTATAAAATCCCAGCTGGATGTTTTTCTCATTGACAAACTAATCCTGTGATTCATGTGGAAATTCAAGGGCCCAGAATAGCCAACTCAAAGAAAGGGAAGAATACTCTTTTCAACAAATGGTGCCGAGGCAACTGGATATCTAGGTACAAAAGAGAGAAACTGAACCCTTCCCTTACAATATATGCAAAAATTAACTAAAAATTGATAAAAGGCCTAAATTTAAGAGCTACAAGTGATAAAACTCTTAGAAGAAACTATAGAAGTAAATATTCCTTGCCTTGGGTTAGGCAATGGATGCTTAGATATGACACCAAAAGCATAAGTGACAAAATATATAACAGATAAAATGGTCTTAAAAATTAAACATTTCTGAGCTTCAAAGGACACTAAAAATAAAGTGAAAAACAATGTACAGAATGGGAGAAAATATTTGCAAATCACATATCTGATAAAGGATTTATATCTAGAATATATAAAGTACTCTCTCAACTCTAGGAATAATAACTCTAGAAATAGAAGGGCATTTCCTTACATTGATAAAAAAAATTATCAAAAAAATTAGAGGCTGAGTCAAGATGGCAGTGTGGGAAGACATGGGGTTAGCATCTCCCCACAATTAGGGCGCCTGCTGGCCGCTAATGGGGGACTCTGACACCCAAGGATAAGGGAAGAGCGGGAGAGGAGCAGAGGGTGATGGCCCCGCCCACTCAGGGCCAGGGAGCCTGCTGAGCTCCCAGGCCGATCCCCTGCCCTCCAAACCCCCCTCCAGGCTGCATGGGCCCTTGGGGGCATAGGAGGGAGGCCAGGGAGATCAGGAGAGGCAGGCGGGAGGGGCCCTCCCAGACTGGAGGAGCAAGAGAGGAGAGTAGGGTGTTTGCCATGCCCACTCAAGCCCAGGAAGAATGCTGGGCTCCCAGGTGAGGTCTCTGCCCTCTGCGACCTGGGGTGGGGGGCACACCTCAGCCCCTTCTGTTCCTTGAGCCTAAGCCCCATGCCCCACATTCCCTAGGGTCTTTTGCAGCCCTGTGGGCCCTGAGCATTGGCCCCGCCCACCGCCCAAACCTCACCCTTGCTTAGGCTCCACCCTCCACAGCCAAGGCCTTCCCCCCACACCCTTTTCTTTTCCCCCTCCTTGTCTTTTGTACTATTGTGGTACTGTTGTACCTCCCAGTTGTTGATTCACCTATATTTTTATTTTTATATTCTTCCTAACATATCTCTTAGTTTCCTAGTCTAATTTTATTTTTTACTTTGTTATTGTTCTTGGGTTTTTTTGGGTTTTTTTGGGGTTTTTTTTTTGCCACCAGAGGTGGCTTGCAGGATCTTGGTTCACGAGCCCAGGGTCGGGTGAAAGTTCCTGCGGTGGGAGTTCCAAGTTCGAACCACTGGACTAACAGAGAACCTCAGACCCCAGGAAATATTCATCTGAGTGAGGTCATGGAGTTCCTCATCTCAGCACCAAGACCCAGCTCTACCCAATAGCCGACCAGAGCTGGAAAGCTCAGGTCAGGCCAAACAACCAGTAAGACAGGAACACAATCCCACTCATAAAAAAAAAAAAAGAGATGGCAAAAAAATATGTCACAAATGAAGGAGCAAGGTAAAAACCTACAAGACTAAATGAAGAGGAAATAGGCAATCTACCTGAAAAAGAATTCAGAGTAATGATAGTAAAGAGAATACAGAATCTCCAAAACAGAATGGAGGCACAGAATGAGAAAATACAAGAAGTGTTTAACAAAGATCTAGAAGAACTAAAGAACAAACAAACAGAGATGAACAACATAACAACTGAAATGAAAAATACACTAGAAGGAATCAATAACAGAATAACTGAGTCAGAAGAATGAATAAGTGAGCTGGAAGACAAAATGGTGGAAAAACTGCCAAGGAGCAGAATAAAGAAAAAAGAATGAAAAGAATTGAAGACAATCTCAGAGACCTCTGGGACAACAATAAACGCATCAACATTCGAATTTTAGGGGTCCCAGAAGAAGAAGAGAAAAAGAAGGGGTCTGAGAAAATATTTGAAGAGATTGTAGTTGAAAACTTCCCTAACATGGGAAAGAAAATAGTCACCCAAGTCCAGGAAGCACAGAGAGTCCCATACAGGATAAACCTTAGGAAAAATACACCAAGACACATATTAATCAAACTAACAAAAACTAAATTCAAAGAAAAAATATTTATATTTTTTTATTTTCTAAAAGCAGCAAGGGAAAAACAAAAAGTAACATACAAAGGAATCCCCATAAGGTTATCAACTGATTTTTCAGTGGAAACTCTTCAGGCCTGAAGGGAGTGGCAGGATATACTTAAAGTGATGAAAGAGAAAATCCTACAACCAAGATTACTCTACCCAGCAAAGATCTCATTCAGATTCAATGGAGAAGTCAAAAGCTTTTCAGACAAGTAAAAGCTAAGAGAATTCAGCACCACCAAACGTGCTTTACAAACAAATGCTAAAGAAACTTCTCTAAGCGGGAAACACAAGAGAGAAAAAAACCCACAAAAACAAACCCAAAACAATTAATAAAATGGTAATAGGAACATACATATCGATAATTACCTTGAATGTAAATGGATTAACTGCCTCAATCAAAAGACACAGACTGGCTGAATGGATACAAAAACAAGACCCATATATATGCTGTACACAAGAGACCCACTTCAGACCTAGGAACACATACAGACTGAAAGTGAAGGGACGGAAAAAGATATTCCATGCAAATGGAAATCAAAAGAAAGCTGGAGTAGCAATACTCATATAAGATAATTCAGACTTTAAAATAAAGACTGTTATAAGAGATAAGGAGGGACACTACATAATGATCAAAGGATCAATCCAAGAAGAAGATATAACAATTATAAATGTTTATGCACCCAACATAGGAGCACCTCAATACATGAGGCAAATGCTAACAACCATGAAAGGAGAAATCGACAGTGACACAATAGTAGTAGGGGACTTTAACACCCCACTTGCACCAATGGACAGATCAGCCAAATAGAAAATAAATAAGGAAACACAAGCTTTAAATGACACAATAGACCAAATAGATCTAATTGATATTTATAAAACATTCCACCCAAAAGTGGCAGAATACTCTTTCTTCTCAAGTGTACATGGAACATTCACCAGGATAGATCACATCTTGGGTCACAAATCAAGCCTCAGAAAATTTAAGAAAATTGAAATCATATCAAGCATCTTTTCTGACCACAACGTTATGAGATTAGAAATCAATTACAGGAAAAAAACTGTAAAAAACAAAAATACATGGAGGCTAAACAATATGCTACTAAATAACCAACAGATCACTGAAGAAATCAAAGAAGAAATGAAGCAATACAAAGAAGCAAATGACAATGAAAACACAATGACCCAAAACCTATGGGATGCAGCAAAAGCAGTTCTAAGAGGGAAGTTTATAGCAATACAATCTCACCTCAAGAAACAAGAAAAAATCTCAAATAAACAATCTAACCCCACACTTAAAACAACTAGAGAAAGAAGAACAAAGAAAACCTGAAGTCAGTAGAAGGAAAGAAATCACAAAGATCAGAGCAGAATTAAATGAAATAGAAACGAAGAAAACAATAGCAAAGATCAATAAAACTAAAAGCTGGTTCTTTGAGAAGATAAACAAAACTGATAAACCATTAGCCAGATTCATCAAGAAAAAAAGGGAGAGGATGCAAATCAATAAAATTAGAAATGAAAAAGGAGAAATCACAACTGACACTGCAGAAATACAAAGGATTATAAGAGACTACCACAAACAACTATATGCCAATAAAATGGACAACCATGAAGAAATGGACAAATTCTTGGAAAGGTATAATTTTCCAAGACTGAACCAGGAAGAATTAGAAAATAGAAACAAAACTATCACAAGTAATGAAATTGAAACCATAATTAAAAATCTTCCAACAAACAAAAGTCCAGGACCAAATGGCTTCACAGGCGAATTCTATCAAACACTTAGAGAAGAGCTAACACCGATCCTTCTCAAACTCCTCCAAAAAACTGCAGAGGGAGAAACACTCCCATATTCATTCTACGAAGCCACCATCATCCTGATACCAAAACCAGAAAAAGATATCACAAAAAAAGAAAATTATAGACCAATATCACTGATGAACACAGATGCAAAAATCCTGAACAAAATACTAACAAGCAGAATCCAACAGCACATTAAAAGGATCAAGTGGGATTTACCCCAGGGATGCAAGGTTTCTTCAATGTATGCAAATCAATCAATGTAATACACCACATTAATAAATTAAGGAATAAAAACCATATGATCATCTCAATAGATGCAGAAAAAGCTTTTGACAAAATTCAACACCGATTTATGATAAAAACTCTCCAGAAAATGGGCAGAGGGAACCTACCTCAACAAAATAAAGGCCATATATGACAAACCCACAGCAAGAATCATACTCAATGGTGAAAAACTGAAAGCGTTTCCACTAAGATCAGGAACAAGACAAGGATGTCCACTCTCGCCACTCTTATTCAACATAGTTTTGGAAGTCCTAGCCACAGCAATCAGAGAAAAAAAAGAAATAAAAGGAATACAGATTGGGAAAGAAGAAGTAAAACTGTCACTGTTTGCTGATAACACGATACTATACATAGAAAATCCAGAAAACTACCAGAACTAATCAATGAATTTGGTAAGGTTGCAGGATACAAAATTAATGCACAGAAATCTCTGGCATTCCTATATACCAACAACGAAAAATTAGAAAGAGAAACTATGGAAACACTCCCATTTACCATTGCAAGAAACAGAATGTAATACCTAGGAATAAACCTGCCTAAGGAGGTGAAAGACTTGTACTCAGAAGACTATAAAACACTGATGAAAGAAATCAAAGATGACAAAAACAGATGGAGAAATATACCATGTTCTTGGATTGGAAGAATCAATATTGTGAAAATGACTGTATTACCCAAAGCAATCTACAGATTCAATGCAATCCCTATCAAACTACCAATGGCATTCTTCACAGAATTAGAACAAAAAATTTTACAATTCGTATGGAAACACAAAAGACCCCAAATAGCCAAAACAATCTTGAGAAAGAAAAACAGACTTGGAGGAATCAGTCTCCCCGACTTCAAACTATACCACAAAGCTACAATAATCAAGACAGTATGGTACTGGCACACAAACAGAAATATAGATCAATGGTACAAGATAGAATGCCCAGAGATAAACCCACACACATATGGGCACCTAATTTACAACAAAGGAGGCAAGAACATACAATGGAGAAAAGACAGCCTCTTCAATAAGTGGTACGGGGAAAACTGGACAGCTACACGTAAAAGAATGAAATTAGAACACTACCTAACACCATACACAAAAATAAACTCAAAATGGATTAAAGACTTAAATGTAAGACCAGACACTATAAAACTCTTAGAGGAGAACATAGGAAAAACACTCTTTGACATAAAACTCAGCAAGATCTTTTTTGACCCACCTCCTAGAGTAATGGAAATAAAAACAAAAATAAACAAATGGGACTTAACTAAACTTAAAAGCCTTTGCACAGCAAAGGAAACAATAAACAAGACCAAAAGATAACCCTCAGAATGGGAGAAAATATTTGCAAATGAAACAACAGACAAAGGATTGATCTCCAAAATATACAAACAGCTCATGAAGTTCAATATCAAAAAAACAAACAATCCAGTTAAAAAATGGGTGGAATACCTAAATAGACATTTCACCAAGGAAGACATACAGATGGCCAAGAGGCACATGAAAAGATGCTCAACAACACTAATTATTAGAGAAATGCAAATCAAAACTACAACAAGGCATCACCTCACACCAGTCAGAATGGCCATCATGAAAAAAATCTACAAACAACAAATGCTGGAGCGGGTGTGGAGAAAAGGGAACCCTCTTGCACTGTTGGTGGGAATGTAAATTGATACAGCCACTATGCAGAACAGTATGGATGTTCTGTAAAAAACTAAAAATAGAACTACCATATGACCCAGCAAACCCACTACTGGGCATATACCCTGAGAAAACCATAATAAAAAAAGAGACATGTACCACAATGTTCATTGCAGCACTATTTACAATAGCCAGGACATGGATCCAACCTAAATGTCCATCGACAGATGAATGGATAAAGAAGATGTAGCACATATATACAATGGAATATTACTCAGACATACAAAGAAACGAAATTGAGTTATTTGTAGTGAGGAGGATGGACCTAGAGTCTGTCATACAGAGTGAAGTAAGTCAGAAAGAGAAAAACAAATACCATATGCTAACACATATATATGGAATGTAAAAAAAAAAAAAAATTTGTACTGATGAACCTAGTTTCAGGGCAGGAAAAGAGATAGACATAGAAAATGGACTTGAGGACATGGGGTGGGAGGGCAAAGCTGAGGCGAAGGGAGAGTAGCATTGACATACATACACTACCAAATGTAAAATAGTTGGTTGGTGGAAGCAGCAGCATAGCACAGAGAGATCGGCTCAGTGCTTTGTGATGACCTAGAAGGGTGGGATAGGGTGAATGGGAGGGAGGCTCAAGAGTGAGGTAATATGGGACATGTGTACGCATATGGCTGATTCGTTTTGTTGTGCAACATAAACTAACACAGTATTGTGAAGCAATTATACTCCAATAAAGATCTATTAAAAAAAACAATTATACTAATGGCAAGAAAATGGAAATATGTTTTCTTTCTAAGAAAGAGCAAGGCAAGATATACTCTCTCACCACTCCTATTCAACATTTTACTGGAAGTCCTAGTTAGTGCAATAAGACAGGAAAAGGGAATAAAAGATATACAAAATGGGAAGGAATAAATAAAACTGTCTTTTTTCACACATGACATGATTGCCTATGTAAGAAATCCCAAACAATCAACAACAACAACAAAAAAACAAAAAACTCCTGGAACTAATAAGTAATTATGGCAAGGTTGTAGGATACAAGGTTAATATGCGAAAGTCAATCGCTTTCTTACATATTAACAATGAACAACGGATACTTGAAATAAAGACACAACACTTATATAGCACCCCACAAAACTGAAATAGGTATAAATCTAACAAAATATGTATAAGATCTATATTGGGAAAATTACAAAACTTTGATGAAAGAAATCAAAGAGGTAAATAAAGGGATAGCCCATATATAATACATGGATAGGATGATTCACTACTGTCAAGATGTCAGTTCTTCCCAGCTTAGTCTATATATTCAATGCAATCCCATCAAAATTCTCACAAGAATAGCCAACACAATATTGAGAAAGAGGAACAAATTCAGAGAACTAATGCTACTTGACTTCAAGACTTACTGTAAAGCTACAATAATAAAAACAGTGTGGTACTGGGGAAAGAACAGACACATAGATCAGTGGAACAGAATAATGAGCCCAGAAATAGACCCACAAATAGTCAACTAACTTCTGACAAAAGAACAAAAACAACTCAAGACAGAGAGGACAGTCATGTCAATAAATGGTGCTGAAATAACTGGACATCCACATGCAAAAAAAAAAAAAAAAGAAGTTTGACAGATCTTACACCTTCTACAAAAATTAACACAAAATGAATCATAGGCCTAAATGTAAAATGCAAAACTATAAAACTCCTAGAAGATAATAGAGAAGAAAATCTGGGTGACCATGAGTTTACTGATAACTTTTTAGATAGAGCACCAAAAGCACAAATCATGAAAGAAAAAAATAATAAGTTGGGTTTCATTAAAATTAAAAACCTTGACTCTGTGAAAGACACCATTCGGAGAATGAAACAGTAAGCCACAGACTCGGAGGAAATATTTGTAACAAATATCTGATAAAGGACCTGAATCCAAAATATAAAAAGAACTCTTAAAACTCAACGATTAGAAAACAAACAACCCAATTAAAAATTGGCAAAAGGTCTGAACAGATACCAAAGAAGACATACAGATGGCAAAACAAGCATATGGGAAAATGCTCATTATAGGTCATTAGGGAATTACAAATTAAAACAATGAAATACCACTACCTATTAGAATGGATAAAATACAAAACACTGACACCAAATGCTAGCAAGGTTGCAGAGCAACATTCATTGCTGGTGGGAATGAAAAATAGTACAACCACTCTTACAGAACTAAACATACTCATAAAAATAAACACCCTTACCACACAATCCAACAATTGCACTCATTGGTTGAAATTTTATGTCCACGCAAAAAAACTGCAAGTGGATGTTTATAGCAACTTTATTCATAACTGTCAAAACTTGGAAACAACCAAGATGTTCTTCAGTAGGTGAATGGATAAACGACTGTACCACATCCATACAATAGAATATTGTTCAGTGATAAATGAAATGGGCTATTAAGCCATGAAAAGACTTGGAGGAACCTTAAATGCAAATTGCTAAGTGAAAGAAGCCAATCTAAAAAAGGATATATACTGTATGATTCCAACTATATAACATTCTGGTAAAGGCAAAAACAATGAAGACAGTAAAAATATCAGTGGTTGCCAGAGGTTGGGCAGGGAGAGAGGGAGGTGAGCACACATGATTTCTAGGGCAACTGAAACTATTCTATATGATGCAGTAGCAGTGGAATATGTCATTATACATGGTGTAAACCCACTGGACCAACAACACAAAAGTAAGTCCTAATGTAATCTATGGACTTTAGTTAATAATAATGTATCAATATTGACTCATCAATTGTAACAAACGTACCACACTAATGCAAGATGTTAATAATAGAGGGACTTGGGGTGGTGAAGATGTGGGAGTATTGGGGAAATCTCCATACCTTTTGCTCACTTTTCTTTAAACCTAAAACAGTTCTAAAAACTTAAGTCTATTAATTAAAGGACAACAAAATAAAATGGTGGTGATAAAAACTGCAGTTGCTTTTCCAGATATGATATCTTTACTGCAATAAATAAACCCAACCCTTAGTACCTGGTAAGCAGATAATTTTTTAAAATATATGAATTGTAAAGTGGGATCCGGGTTTCTCACTTTCAAAAGGAATTTACAAATATGGAAGACAGAAGTCTAAAATAAATCCTGTAATGTTGTATTACATCATTATGCAGTTTAGACAGACAGGGTTTAGACAGACAGACATATATACAGAGACAGAGCTATATACCCACTTCTATAAATAAGTATAAACATCTGTGTCTTTGTAAATTTTCTGGCTCCATCTTCTGATAGGGTCTATAAACACATCAAAAAAGTAATAAACATACCTAGTCCCCTAATCTTGGTTTTTAAATACCATTCTCTACTAAAAGTAATCTAGGTTTCTTGGGGGAAATGACTTACTCCAGCAGGGAAACTACAAGATGTAAACAGATTTTTTTTTTTTTTTTTTTTTTTTTGCATCTGTGCCAGAAAGTGTAGAAATGCACTAGAGTGACTGGGGACATGTCTAAAGAATAGAGACATGAAAGAAATAGAGCTTTCTTACTGAAAGAAGCTCATGATGGCCAAATCTGGGACACTCTGAACACCAAAATAAAGAATAGTAATTGATTATAGAACATTGATTAAAATAAAAATCCATCAATTGATACTGATATAAGTGAACACACAACTTGGGATATTTACAAGGAATAATATTACAATATCACCATTTGGTAACCATCACAGTGATACCAAGAATGATCAATGGATGCTAAAACTAGTGTGTAAAAGTTTAATGAGAAACAAAATATTTACATAGTCTCAAAGTATCTCCACACAGTGTTTATTAATTTAAAAAGGAAAAATTGTATCTTTACAGTGGAGAAACGTGGAAACACTTTAACCATTACTTTAACCAAGATATGAAAGTTAACCTCTGCATGAAAGTTCATAGCAGCCTCATTCAAAATAGCCCAAATTGAAAACAACCCAAATGTCCATCAACTGATGAGTGGATTAACAATATGAGGTATATTCATACAGTGGAATATTATTCAGCCATAAAAAAGAATTAAGTACAGAAATATACTACAGCGTGGATGAACCCTGAAAAATTATGCTAAGTGAAAGAAGCCAGATGCAAAATGTCACATACTGTACATTTCATTTATATGAAATATTGAGAATAGGCAAATCCATAGAAACAGAAAGTAGGTTAGTGGTTTCCAGGAAATGGAGGGAAAGGGTATAGGAAAGTATAGGATTTCTTTTTGGGGCTGATGGAAATATTCTGGAATTAGTGATGGTTGCATAACACTATGAATATACTAAAAACCACTGAATTGTACACTTAAATGGCCACAATGGAGAATTTTATGTTATAGGAATTTTATTTCAGTAGAAGTTTTTTTCCAAAAAAAAAAAAATTCATAGAACACATTTTAGTGATCTACCAAAATGCAAACCCTGAATCTAATCATGAGGAAACATTAGACTCACCACTTTTCTTTTTTAATATTTCTAGAAGTATAGTTGAAATCTTTTTTTAACTGGAAAAAACTGGAAAAAATACCAAATTTATAATTACAGTTGCAAGTTGTAAATGATAATGTTTAATATGTTCCTTATGTGTTAAAACATATTGTGCTTTTATTATTGTGTTTTAAAGGAACACAATAATAGAGAAAACGACTTCAACAATAGGACAAGAAAATTTGAGGTCTCTACTATCACAGAAAAGCCTTGACATAGAAGAAAAATGAAGATGTGGGCTCCTACTACAAGCTCTACAAACACATATGTGCAAAAAACGTTATGAGACACCTCATCTAACAAGGCTAAGAAATCAAGACCATAATGGCCCTGGTACTCAAAATCATTACAGCAAATTAAAAGTCTCTTAGCAAAGGATAATACAGTACTAATTAATAAAACATCCTAACAATACAAAAGGAATCATTTTTGAGAAATTGGAATTCTTATAAATACAGGATGTTTTAGATAGTGCTTCTGTGGTACTATATTAATTCTGTACTTTAAAAAATCTTTGAAATCACATATACTTGAAATATGTTTTCATATTAATGCTAATCTGGTTACATGAAATGATTTCTTCTAGCTTCTTAAATTTGGTATAATGAGAATTAGTTTTACATTAAAGTATCCAAAGCTAGTTTATTAAACTATCAAGTTTTTGTGATTTCCTAAAAATGTAGCTGTCAGAGGTTTTGGAAAATGATATAAGACAATTTTATAAATATGTTATTAGTTACTTATATTCTACTAAATACTGATGAACATGCTATTCATGATGTTTATCCTTGACAATTTCTCTGCATAATGAGTGTCTGAAATATAGTATATATGTATACTATATTTGTATTGCATACATATATGCATTTGTTGAATATATAACTAAAATAGCTATTTCATAGGATACATACATTACATATGGGTGTGTGAATGTATTCAAATTTAGGAGAAACTGTCAAAAGGTTTTTCAATGCTTCTACTGGTTTATACACACTTGGATTATCAATCTTGTAAATTTTAACCATTTAAGTGGATGTGTAGTGGTACCTGAATGTTATCTTAATTTAAATTACCCTGTAGCTAATAAGGTTGAGCAACTTTTAAAATGCATTTTGGTCATTTGGATATCCTTTTGTTCAAGTCGCTTGCCCATTTTCTCTTGAGTCATCTGACATTTTCTTGTTGATCTGTAGTACTTCTCTACATATTCGGGAATAGAGACCTTTGTTGACTTTATGTGTTGCAAATATCTCCTACACTGCAGCTTGCCTTTTCACCTTCTTAGTGATATTTTTTAGACATACATAGTTCAGTCTATCATTTTTCCTTTATTAAGAGTACTATTTAAATACTATTTTTAAAGTCTTTCTTTGCCAATAAAAACAAAGATATTTACCCGTTGTCTTCTACAATATTTATTATTTTACATTCCATACTTAGATTTACAATTGATCTGAAACTAATTTTTGTGCATGATTTGAAGCAGGGCCCCAAATTCATTTCTTTCAATTGTATACCAATTGGCCCAGAATAATTTATTGAAAAAACGACTCTGTAGTGCCAACTTTGTTACACTAAGTGCCAATAAATGTGTAGGTCTGTCTGGGGAATTCCTATTTGCTACAATGATCTATGTCCCTATCTTTGCAGCAACACTTAATTACTGTAGCTTCGAATTCATGAAATCTAGAAGTCTTCCAGCTTTGTTCTTCTGAAAGTTTTGGTTTTGCTATGAATGGTTTTTTGCATTTTCATATAAATTTTTGAATAAGCATGTCAATTTCTAAAAGAAAAATACTTTCTGCAATTTTGTTTTGGGATTACATTAAATCTAAAGATCAATTTGGGCAGAATAGATATCTCTACAATATTGTTTCAATTAATTATCATTATGTATCTTCCATTTATTTAGGTCTTCAATTTCTCACACGGTTTTTGAGTTTTCTATGGAAGGATCCTGTGTATATGTCATTACATTTACGTCTCAGGTTGTTGATGTTCTGATGATAAATTGTATTGCTTTTAAATTGTATTTAAAATTGTATTGCTTTCAAATCATCATTTTCTAATTGTTCCTGGTATACAGAATTATATTGGATAGGTTTTCTTTATATTGACCTTATATCTAGCAACCTATTACCCATATATCTTTTATATTTTGTTATTCCCTTTAACTTTAATTGTATTATTGCACTGGCTGGAAATGCCAATACAATGTTGAATAGAAACACTGATAGTAGCCACTCTTATTCATTCCTAACCTTAAAGGAAAATTTTTCAACATTACACTATAATGTTTGCAATAAAGTTTTTCTATTGGTTTGTACCTTTTACCACACAAATAGTTTGCTTCTATTCCTATTGTATTTGAGTTTTTATCATGAATACTTGTTAAATTTTATCTAAACTTTCCTTTGCAACATTTGAGATTATATGCCTTCACTTCTTTATTCTTTTAATGTGTTAATTACTCTGATTTTATGAATTTTTAATTAACCTTATATTCTTAGAGTGAACCCAAATGATGTATTATACCTTTCATAAATTGCTGGATTCACCTAATATTTTGTATCTATTTTCATGAAAAATATAACACTATAATTACTTACCTGTAATATCTTTTTCATAGTTTTGTATCAAAGTTTTGCCAGCCCCATAAATTGCAAAATAATTATTTCTGTTCTCTGAAATTTTGTGAAGGACTGGTATCATTTCTTAAATATGTACTTCTTAAATGTTTGGGCAAATTCACCCAAAGTAAAGTGATCTGGGCCTGGACAGTTTTTGGTTTTATTCTGTCTTGTTTTGTTTGTGTTTCTTTTTTAAGGGAAGAATGTTTCAAGTATAGATTCTATTTCTTTGCTATAATGTTATTCCAATTTTCTATCTTTCCATGTGTCAATTCTGGTTTCATTTTTCTAGACATTTGACATGGTTCATTTGATTTTTTTTTAAATTCACTGTCATACAGCTGCTTATCATATGCTTTTATTACCTTTTAATGTCTGTAGAACTTAATGTCTGTAATGTCCTTTTTCATTCTGGATTTGGGTTATTTGCGAGAGATTGGTTCCATCCCTCAGTATCTGTGAGAGATTGGTTCCAGGAGCCTCCTGGATACCAAAATCCACAGATGCTCAAGTCCCTTATATAAAATGGCATAGTATTTCCATATAACCTACACACATCCTCCTGTATACTTTAAGTCATTTCTAGGTTACTTATAATACCCAATACAATGTAAATGCTATGTAAACAGTTGTAAATACAATGTAAATGCTATGTAAACAGTTGCTGGCACATGACAAATTCAAGTTTTCTTTGCTTTTTGGAACTTTCTGGAATACTTTTTAATATTTTCAATCCATGGTTAGTTGAATCCACAGATGCAGAGGGCCAATTGTAATCTTTGTTTCTAAATCTGGGTGGGGATTTACCTATTATTCTTCACAAACAACCAACTTTGTTGATTTTTGGTGGCTATATGATCATCTCTACCATATGTTTGTTTTCTATTTCACTAATTTGTACTTTATCTCCTATTCTCTTTCTTTTCCCTATCATTATTTACTTTATCCCTTCTTTGGGATTAATCTGCTGTTCTTTTAACTTTTTTAACTTCTTAGACAGATTTTCAAGCTTTTTAAAATCTTTCCTAATAAATGCATTTAAAGTTATAAATGTCCCTCTTGGCAGCATCATAATCATCTTGATTTTGATTCAAAAGTTTTAAATACTTTTATACTTTTTGTATATTTTCTAAGCAGCATAGGGCTAGGTTTTATTTTTATACCCAGTCCAAAAATCTTTAGCTTTTGACTGGAATATTTGTCTCCTACATTCAGTGTAACTGGAATATTTACTTCCTCACATTTAGTGTATTTATGACATATTTGGAGTTAAATATACCATCTTCCTTTATATTTGTCCCAACTTTACTTTGTTTCCTTTCTATTCCTTTCTTGTTTTCTTCCAAATGCATTAAGTACTATTCTCATTTTTCCCTCTATTCACCTGTTAGATATACAGTGTTTTACTTTTATTTTTTGTTGTTACCTAATGATTACAATATAAATCCTTAACTATTAATGTCTACTATAAATTAGTTTCTTATCAATTCCCATATGATACAAGGACCTTAGTAATGTTGAACACCGTTTACCCTTCTTCCTGATTTATGTGCTGCTATTATCATGCATTTAAATTTTGTATATATTTAAGCCTCTATTACTATTATAGTATTATATAATAAATAATCTCTTAGATATACCCTTTCCATTTCTCTATTCCTTCTAGTATCTAGGATCATTTTTCTTCTACTTCAATATTTTGAAGATCTATTTAGCATTTTCTTTATTTAGTGTTTGCTGTATTGCAGGTCTGCTGCTGTCAAATTCATCTTGTTTTTCTGAAAAGTACATGTTTTCCTTTCATTTTTTAAGGGTTTTTCACTGGGTGAAGAACTTTGGACTGATGACATTTTCCTTCAGCCATCTGAAGACACCATGTCTTCTAGATTCTGTTTTTTCAGTTAAAAAACCAGTTGTCAGTCTTAGTGTTGCTTCTTTAAAGAGAATATGCCTTTTTTCCCCTCTGGCTGCTTTTCTCATTCTATTTGGGTTTTCATCAGTTTTACAGTGACATTTCTAAGCGTAAGTTTCTTGGTACTCACCCCCTTGGTACTCAAGGAATTTCTTCAATTTGTAGCTAGCTATCCTTTGTCACTTTTGAAAATTCTCAGTCATTTAAGACTTCAAACAGTGCTCCACATTATCTTCTCAATCCTCTTCTTCTGGACCTCAATTACATGCATGTTAGAACATTTCCACAAGTCCCTTATATTTCTTTCCCTGTTTTATTTTTCATTCTTTGTCTTTCTTTATTTCAACATGGGTATTTCCTTCTGACCCATCTTCCATTTCGTTAATCCCCCCTCAGCTGTGTCTAACCTGCTGTAAACATATCCAAAGAATTCTTAGTTCATTTAATCTACTTTCCATTTCTATAATTTCCATTTGATTCTTTAGTAAAAGTTTCCAGTTGTTTGTTAATATTTTCCTACTTTATATTTTAATTCCTTGATCATAAAATCCTAATTATTTTAAAGTTTCTGTCTGAAAATGCCATTATCCTATAGGTATATTTCAAATGGCTGGGTTTTCTTCATGGCTTTTCTTTTCCTAAGCCTTATTATTTTTTGTTTTGTAACAGATATTGTATATGAAATAATTTGAGGCTCTGTATGATATTGTCTTCCTCAAGAGAGGATTTACTTTTGCTCTGCCACAAGTTAGACTATGGGCACAGCACCAAAACCAATGAAAGACCATGATGATTCAAAGATAAGTTTATACTCACTCATAGGTTTAGAACTTCAGGAACCAGACTACATCGTTAAGTGTCTAACAAGACCCCTATTCCTTGGCACACCTAGAAATCCATTTTGGTCCTCCATATTGATTGACCAAAGCTCTGCTCAGTTTCTCAGGCAGTTTTCAGGATTTATAATTGTCTCAAGGACAAAAGTTGTGCAAAATGCCAATCATACCTCCCTTTTCATTCTATCTCTCCTTAATCTTGACCAACAAATAGGACTGTCTTTATAGTCCTATGATGCCTTTAAAAGATGTAATTCCTAATTTTTCTCAGTGGAAATAGTAGTCCAGAATAATCCATTTCCCCATTGAAAAAGAATTTCTCTAAACACACATTTACTAATAGCTCAACAACGTAGCCTATCTACTAAAATATAATACTGCATTTTATTAAACTAAAAAAATGAAAATTAGGAAAATTACCCAAAGGAAAAGTCTTCATTTTTTAAATTTCATCTCCCTTTTTTCAAATAAAGTGTGAATTAGAATATATGTTTGAAAGTGACAGTGAAGAGGATAGAACAAATCACAATTTGGTGGAAAACTGTATTTCATTTAAACACATAAAGTAATTTCATATAAGTTTGAAAGAATGTTTAGTGTTTAAAAACAAAAAGGGGGTCACTTCCCACGTCCTACAAAAGAAAATGAGTAAAACAAAAATTCTATTTTAAAACTTGTATACCTAGAAAAATCAATAAGCAATTCACTAAATAGAAAACACGAGTGCAAATGAACACATAAAAATATGCTTATTCACTATAGCGATCAGGGTATGCACATTAAAATATCAGTACGATACCATTCACATCCACTGCACTGGCAAAAGGAAAACATCCTCATAATTACCAAGTGTTGGTGAGACTACGAAGAAACAAGGACACTTATACCCTGCTGGTGGAAGTGTACATTATCACAGTGACTTGAGAAGCAATTAGGCAACGGGTAGTAAAGTTAAGGATGTGAATATCCTCACACACAGCAATTTCACTTTTAGTTATGTACCCTAGAGAAACTCTGGCATATGTGAAATGACCAGTACAAGATGTACAATGTACTTTTGCCCAATCTACTCACCAAGTCTTAGTGTTAACTTCATACTTATAAAGGTCATCTACCAATCCATATTTGTTGCCTGGTAATGCTTTATAGCCTCCATGAACATAAATGGACTTTGTTATTTCATCATACACACTGGTATGGCCATATCCACCTTGAACAATAGCTCCTTTAGTTTCTGGAACAAGCCAAGTGTTTGATGCTGTAAGAGAAAGAATATAAATCATGAACTCTAATAGTATTTAGAAATAAAACTAATATACCACCAAACTACCAACAAGTTCATTCTAATACCACATTTTATGAGTAAAGTATACCTAATAATCATTTAATTAAAAAAATTATTAAATATGTGCTAGGTGGTTAAGAATCCGCCTGCCAATGCAGGGAACACGGGTTCAATCCCTGGTCTGGGAAGATCCCACATGCCACGGATCAACTAAGCCCATGTGCCACAACTACTGAGCCTGCACTCTAGAGCCCACGAGATACAACTATTGAGCCCATGTGCCACAACTACTGAAGCCCACATGCCTAGAGCCCATGCTCTGCAACAAGAGAAGCCGCCGCAATGAGAAGCCCGCGCACCACAACAAAGACCCAACGCAGCCAAAATAAACAAATAAATAAATAAAGTTATTTTTTAAATAAATAAATATGTGCTACTTACTACGTTGGGTGCTAGGGATTGAAGGTAAGTAAGACTGGTCTTTTTGCAAATTTTAATTAAACTCTGAAATACTGAAAATATCTAATTTTTGTATGTGAGAGAGAAAATGAAAACTTTATTCTCACATACATTTCTGTACTTGTAAACAAACCTGGAAAAAAAAGACTTAACAAATAGTTTATGAGAGCCTATTATGTCACAGGCTGTGAGTTTAGTCACTGATATTACAAAGACTAAAATTAAGATATGACTCTTGCCCTTAACAATTTTTAGCACTCTGCTGGTCTTTTATCTCTTGGTTATGAGTCCCACTGTCCCTTCTAAGAGTCCTTTGTATTATTGATAAAAACCTAAAAATTAAATTTCCAAGACTCGCTGACAGATGTGTTACTGTCAGTTTCCACCAATGAAAGTACTGGGGAGAGCTTAGAAGGCAAAAGGAAGAAAGATTCTGCTTTCTTCCCTAACAGAAGGAACAGGTAGGTGACTACAGTAGGTAATGGCAGTGGTGGTTTTATAGCAACAGCAGCAGGGGTAGCACCTGCGCAGTGGCAGCAGTAGCACCTATAGTAAGTAGCTCAATTACAAATGTGGTCCTAAGCTCCAGCCTGGGTATGTAGCAGCTCCAGATTTCTGGGTGATACCCTCATTTTGGTGTCTCTAGGATTTTTGTAATTAACTCCCTATATTAAGTTCCCATTCTGCTTGATATATCTAGAAGGGACTCTTATTTCTATGGCAAATTCACTAAAACAAGCCCCAATCATATGCAAGGCATATTTTTAAAAATATGAAGATGAAAACACACATCTCGTTGGCCTTAAAAAATTTATATTATAAAGAGCAACTATACAGAAATCTATTATTAGTCTTTAAATAGGCCACACTTCCGTCTTCCCCCTAACTTTTCACATCAACTTTGGCATACTAGACAACTCACTGAAAATACTCAAAGCAAATAACAGAAAATAGAGATGATACTTAAAAATTCTTCACACTTACACAATTTTAAGGTAGTGTAGAATGTGATACTTCAACAGTCATAAAAGTAGTCATAAAAGAAGTATCAAAAAGGGTTGTTAAAGCCAATTTTACTTAGAGAAAACTAAACATATTTGAAGAAATTTCAGAGTACTCTTGTAACTAATGGGCATTACATTTGGAGGTAATTTCCAAAGAATGAAGTTAATAATAACTTATCAGGAAAAATTTCTTTAATATACTTCAAACACTTATTAAAGCTATATATATATATAAAGCTATATATATATAGCCAAACTGAAGGTTTTCATGTTTTTATTCATTCTCTTTTTAACAAAAAAAGATAAACATACTTCTTACCAAAAAATATTGTAGCAATAAAGAGGTGTATAATGCAAAAGTGAATGTTACCTTCTGCTCTAGCCCACTATCTAGAGGTATTTTTCACAAATTATTATGTTCAGAATATTTTCAAACTATAATTCTGAATATTTTATTACAATATACAAAACAAATGTATATGACTTGCATGTACATACATACCTGTAAATATCTGTACCAAAAAATCATGCTATTTTACAACTATTTTTTCACTTAACATCTGGGACATCTTTTCAGGTCCCGTTTTTTATTTTTTATCAGCTAAATTCCATTGTATTGATGATACATAACTTATTTAAGTAACTCTACACTGTGACTCATTCAGGTTTCAATTTGTTCTTAAAAACAATGATGCCATAAACTAAAAGTTGCTCTGGATCCACTCTAACAGACCTCAGAAGCGATCCTCCAAAATGCTTACACTGGAAGCTTAACCCCATGTTAGTACAAAGTCCAACACTCTTTAAAGGAATACAGCAAAGTCCAGCAGCCAACAAGGTAAAAACATACAATGTTCAAAATGCATTAAAAAATTAACAGGCACAGAGGGCAAAGAAAATATGACCCATAACAAGAAGGAAAATCAATCAATAGAGACAGAAATAACAAAGATGATAGAATTAAAAGAAGAGAATGTTTAAAAAGCTATTGTAAATATACTCAAATATGTTCAATAATGTTACAGAAAACATGAACATGATAAGGGAAAAATGGAAGATAAAAAAGACTCAAACAGAACTCCTGGAAATGAAAAATACATTGTATAGAATTAACACAAGATTATAGATACTCTGGGAGAAAAGAACAATGAATTTAAAATATGGAAATAGAAACTATCCAAAATGAAGCACAGAAAAAAACAAACAAAAACCCTGAAAAAAAACGAACAGAATATCAGGGACCTGTATGACAATATCAAGTAGTCTATTCTACTATGATAGAAGTCCAAGAAGTGTGGTGGTAAGGTAGACAGAAATGATGTTTGAAAAAATAGTTTCTCAAATTTAATGAAATCTATAAATCCACAAAACCAAGAAGATCAATGATATACAAGCAGGAGAAAAAAAAAGAAATAAAGAAACCTACGCCAAGGAATAGCATGAAGTGATTAAGATGAACAAGCAGAACAAAAATAAGAATGCCACTTGACTTCTCAACAGAAAGCATGCAAGTCAGAAGACAGTGAAGTTACACTTTTAAACTACTGAGAATGGGGAAAAAACCCATTAACCCAGAATTCTATACCAAAAAATAACTATCAAAGTAGAATTCTATATCCCACAAAATATTTTCCAAAAGTGAAAGTAAAACAAAACCTTTTTCAGATAAAGGAAAAAAAAAAAACCACAGAGAGAATATATTATTGCAGCCTTGCCCTATAAAAAAGTTCAAGCTGAATGAAAATGATACTTGAAACCAGACAGAATCTGGATTTATATAGATGAATGAGGAGTATAGGAAGTATCTGATACGTGGGTAAATATTAAAGGTGTCATTTCTCATCTTCCCTCCCAGTAAATGATAATTAAGTGCCCAAAACAAAAATTATAACAATTTGTTATGGTCTTCATAACATGAGATATGATATTAAAAGAGGGAAATGCAGGGATACTAGTCTGAGTTTCTGACACTATATGTGAAGTGGTAGAACATTAATTAAAGGTAGAATCTGAAAAGCTAAATAAGCATATTGTAAACTCTAGAGTAACCTCTACAAAAATAAAATTAAAAAGTAGTTAATAAATTAATAGTCCTACAGATTCAAGAAGCTGAGCAAACCACGAATAGGATAAATTCAAAGAAATTCACACCACAATGAAATCATTGAAAACTAAAAGTGCAGAAAACATCTCAGAAGCAGCTACAGAAAAATAACAGATTACCTATAGGGGAACAACAGTTAATGACTATGATTTTATCCTAAGAAACCATGCAGGACAGAAGGAAGTGCTGAAAAATAACTATAACTATAAAAATAACTATAACTCAGGATTCTATATCTAGCAAAAATATCCTTTAGTGATGAACGTAGAATGAACAGATTCTCAGATGTAAAAAAAATTAAGCTGATCCATGGCCAGCAGACCTACTCTAAAGGAAATACTAAAATAAGTTCTTCAGGCAGAAAAGACAACAGAAGGAAACTGGGACTGAAAGAGGGCAATTTATCATTAGAACCAACAATTCTAATTGTGTAACACCCAATAACAGAACATCTAAATGAGTGAAACATATATGTAAAATAGATAACCAACAAGGACCTACTGTATAGCACAGGGAACTATACTCAATATTTTGTAAGAACCTATGAGGGAAAAGAATCTGAAAAAAACAGATATATATGTATGTATAACTGAATCTCTTTGCTCTACCCCTGAAACTAACACAACACTGTAAATCAACTATACTTCAAATTAAAATTAATTTTAATTATATATTAAAAAATTTAAAAATAAGTAAATGAGTGAAGCAAAAACTAATAGAACTTAAAAATGAAATAGATATATCCACAATCATAACTGGAGGTTTCTACACTGGTTTTTCAAGAACCAAGAAAAATACTGAACAGAATATCAGTAAAGATATAGAAGACGTGAATAACTCCATCAGCCATAATATAATTGGCATTTATAGAACACCCCAACCAACTACAGCAGAATGCACATCTTTTCAAATTCACATGTAACATTCATCAAGGTAGACCATATTCTGGGCCAGAAAATAAGACTCAAGAAAAATTTTAACTTTAAAAAACATAGTCTTTGACAATAATAGAATTAAACAAGAAATAATGGCAAGAAAGATATCGGAAAAATCTTCAAATATTTGAATCAAACAAAATACTACTAAACAACCCAGGAGCCAAAGGAAAGAAACACACAAAAAAATAGAAAACATTTTGAACGAAATGGAAACAAAAAATGCAACATTGCAAAACGTGTGGGATACAGCTAAAGCAGTACTTAAAGCAGTCATTCTCAACAGTGGTTCCCTGAAGCATCAATTGGCATTACCTGGAAACTTTTTAAAAATGAAAATTCCCTGGCACCAATCCTGACATAATAAGAAAATCAGGGATTAGGGCACAGCAATCTATTTTAACAACCTCCTAGGTGATTCCTATGCATCAAGTGTGAGAACTACTGGCTTAGAAGGAAATTTACAACGATACTGATATTTTTAAAAAGAAGAAAAAGGTCTCAATCTCATTTCAATGATCTATTCTTCCATCTTAAGAAATCAGTAAAACAAGAGCAAATAAAACTCAAAGAAGAAATGTAACAAAGCATTAATCAATATGATAGAAAACAGGAAACAAAAGCTGGTTATTTGAAAAGGTCAATAAACTTGATTAACCTATTAATCTCTAGTCAGACAGACAAGAAAAATAGGACACACATAACTCATATCAGATATAAGAGGAGATATCACTACAGATTTCACAAATATTAAGTATAAGGGAATATAATGAACAGCTTTATGCCAATAAGTTTAACATCTTAAATGATATGGACATATTACTTGAAAACACAAACTACCAAATCTCATTCAAAAAGAAATTGATAATTTGAATATTGCTAACATTTATTAAAGAAAATAAATGCCATAGTCAAAATCTTTCCTACAAAGAAAGTTTCTGAGCCAGATAGTTTCACGGGTGAACTCTACCAAACATTTAAGAAAGAAATGATACCAATTCTAAACAAACTCTTACAGAAAATAGAATAGAAACACTCCCCAAATTTTATCACTCCCCATTTTACCACTCCCCAAATCATTTTACCATTACAGCCTGTAAAAGCAGACAAAGACATTACAAGAAAAGTAAACTATAGTCCAATATCTCTTATGAGCATAAACATAAAAATCCTTAACAAAATTTTTGCAAATCAATTCTAGCAGTATATGAAAAGGGTAATACATTATGGCCAAGTGGGATTTATCCAAGAATGCAATAGTGGCTTAACATCTGAAAGTCAATGTCATTCACCATATTAAGAAATCAAAGAAAATAAAAGAACAAATGATCTTCTCAATAGATGCAGAAAATTAACTGACAAAATTTAACATTATTCATGAAGAATACTCAGCAAGCTAGGAATAAAAGCGAATTTCCTTCACCTGATAAAAGGCATTAAAAAAACATACCGCTAATGTAATACTACAGTAATTAAAAGACTGGAGCTTTCCCTCCTAAAATATAAAAAAAAGACAGGAATGTCTGCTCTCACTACCTCTACTCAATATTGTACCAGAGATCCTAGCAGTATAATAATAAAAGGTATATAGATTGAAAAGGAAGAAGAATGTTTATTAGCATGAGCATAACACATGATCATCTATATAGAAAATAAGAAAGAATCTACCAAAAAGCTACAAGGAATAGTAAGTGTGTTCAGCAAAGTTGTAGGGTGCCAAATGCTGAAATATACCATGCCCATGTGTTAGAAGACTCAATATTGTTAAAGGCTCAATTTTCCCCTTTATAGATGTAATGCAACCCCAATTAAAATCCCTACATGCTTTTTCTTAATAAACTGACAAGCTGATTCTAAATTTTACATGGCAATGTGAAGGACCTAGAAGAGCCCAAAACTTCTGAAAACAAAACAAACAAAAACAAATGATGGAGGACTGACACTGCCTGATTTACAAAGCTACAGTAATCAATAGAGTGTGGTATTAAACATAATATACATTAATGGACCAAAGGTCGACTCATACATACATGGTCAGTTGACTCTTCAACACATGTACCAAGGTAATTCAATGGGGAAAGGAAACTCTTTCAACCAAAGAACAATTGTATATTTATTTCTTAAAAAAATCTCAGGCCTTAAGCACCCAGGCTGGTCACTTTCAAGTGAGAAGCTCCATCCATTTACTGCTACACCTTATAAATATTATCATTCATTATTTTTTAAAATTATAATTAATGAGTGAATTTACTGCAGGGGCTCAATTTTAAAAATGTACATAGTCATTGCCTTTCTTCTATACTTATCATAGCTATTGAAAACTGTAATTCTTTTTTTTTTTTCTTATTTGAATTTGCAGACTTTTATGTAATTGTTATTTATTACTTGAGTAATTAAAAAGAGCAGTTGATAATGAGAAAAATGAGAAAAAGTCACTGGTGTTAAGCAATTTGATTATGTTGTAAATCATGTCTTTTTCTACACGTTTCTTATTATCATTTGCTATTGTTCTCATGACACAGGAAATGCGAGGAAACACTGGGTCATAACTGCAAATAACCCAGCAATCCCATTCTTCAGCACTTACACAAGAGAACGGAAAACATATGCCTAAACAAAGACTTGTATGCAAATATTCACAACAGCTTTTATTCAAAAGACCTAAAAACTGGACCCAAATGTCCACTAACTAGTGAACACATAAACAAATTATATCTTATCCACACAATGAAATACCACTCAAGATTAAAAAGATTAAAAAGAAGCCAACTACTGACACAAGCAAAAATTTAGATGAACCTCAAAATTATTATGCCAATACAATGAGACCACATACCACATGATTTCATTTATATGAAATTTGAAATGAGGCAAAACTATATTGACAGAAGGATCAGTGGTTACCTGGAGCTAGACGATCATGAGAGATTGACTGCACAGGGTCACGAGTAAACTTTCTGGAGTAATAGAAACGTTCTATATCTTAATTGAGGTAGCACTTAAACAACTATTATCGATTTGTTAAAGCTTATCAAGTTGTACTCTGAAGTTTTTATACACACACACATATGTGCTGGGACAAGTAAATCTGCCCTTCTCAGCCTCCCTCACTTAGTATATGGCATCTCCATTCTTCTAGTTGCTCAACCAAACATCTTAGAGCTATCCTTGACTCCTTTTCCTCACATTTTACATGACCTCTCAGTGATTCCTGTTGTCACCACTTTCAAAACAAATCTAGAATCCAACAACTCCTCACCACCTTCCCTGCTAACACATTATTCCAAGACAATATCATTATTCATGTGAATGACTGATCACTGGAAGTACGTAATACAGGAGAAAAGATTTTTATTAAGTTAATTGCTAAGTGATTTGTGAAATAGACTGGCAAGGATACCTTGGGATCACTATAAATAAAGCACCAACTGTTTTATTACTCCCCGCTATGGTGCCAAGGGGAAATTTAAGCCAAGCAAGACCCAGCTTGCATGAATGTTTCCCTTACTTTACCCACACTGTAAAATTACATAACCAAGCCAATCTCCTTTCCCTGCTCTCTCAAGCCATTTTCAAACCTGCTTGGGAGCCTGCCCTGCACACGTCAGAAAGCCTCATTTTGTGAATAATAAGTCTTTCATACTTTCTTGGTATTCGTGTTTCATACTCTCTTGGCACCATCAGCCTCAACATCCAAAGCAAATATTGGGGATTCCCTTCTGCGGGATGACCACAATATATCAGAATACAATAGTAGTCTTTATGGGAAAAGCAGCAAAAAGATTACTAAAGGTAAAGATCACTACATATGAATTTTAAAAGACCAATATTCCAAGAGAGTAATAAAGCTTCAAAATATATAAAGCAAAAATTGAAAAAATTATAAGGAAAAATTTACAAAATCAACATCATCATGGAAAACTTAATGTACCCTTTCCAGCAATTGACAGAACAGTCAAAATATCAGTAAAGATCTAAAAGATTTGAACAACACAAGTAATTAACTAAACTTAATAAACAAATGTATTAGGTCACTTCGGAAAAAAGGTCTGGCACTTTCTTAAAAAATTAAAGATATATCTTCCTCCTGACCCAACCAACATCCTTAGGTATTTAGACAAGAGAAATAAAAACGTCTACTAGTTGACTTGTACAAGAATGTTCACTGAAATTTTATTCATAACAGTCCAAAACTGGAAACAGCCCAGGTGTTCATCAATGAGAAAATGAACAAAGAAACTGCAATGTATTCATACACTGAAAAAGCACTCAACAAAAAGGAACAAATTACTAATAAACACAACATGTATAAAGTTAAAAAGCATCATGGTGAGTGAAAGAAGCCTTATTTTAAAAAGGGTGCATGATGTGTGATTCCCTTTACATGAAATTCCAAAACAGGCAAAACTATTTGATGATGAAAAAAATCAGGAAGCAGGGCAGGTATCAACTAGGAAGGATCAGGAGAGAACTTTCTCAAGTAATGGTCAGTGTCCTGTAACTTGATATGAATTTGGGTTACAGATGTATGTTCTGTCAAAACTCATTGAATTGTACACAAAATTTGTGCATTCCACTGTATGTAACTTTTACATTAAAAACATGAGTACAGAACTCTAGTTAACAACAGGCATGCTATTATGTTTAGAAGTCAAGTGTACTAATGTTTGCAACAGTCTTTAAAATATACCAAAAAAATAGATAGATGGATAGAGAAATATCATACACTGGTAAGTGAAAAAGCAAAAGATTAATTGTAGAAGGTAAGTAGTATGTCTATGAGAATTCACTGCACAATTCTTTCAACCTTTAAGTATTTTTGAAATATTTCCTAATAATTTTGAGGGAGGAAGCCTATAGGATATGTTCTGTGACCATAATACAATAACCTAGATATTAATAATAAAAAATAAATAACTAGAAAACCCCATGTTTGAACATTTTAAACTGCACTTCTAAATAACCCATTAGTGAAAGAAGAAATTAATATGGAATCTTAAACACATTTTGAGCTAAATAACAATTAAAATACTACATACCAAATCATGTAGGATACAACTATAGCCATGTTTACATTGTTTATGTTACAGCTTTAAATGTATATATTTTTAAAAATTCAATGAAGAAAACCTGAAAGATAATGAATTAAGCATCAATATAAAAAGGAAAAAAGCATAACAAATCAAAATATATTAAAATGAGGTCATAATAAAAATAAGAATTAATAAAATAGACAAATGAATATATTAAGAAAATCAATAACCCCAAAAGTTGGTACTTTGAAAAGTATTAAGATTTACAATCTTGTGGAGAATCTGATCAAGACAAAAAGTAAGAAGACCCAGGCAGCCAATATTAGGACTATAAAAGGGGATAGGGCTATAAAATATTTTAAACTTCACTAAAAGCACATTATGAAGAACTTTAGATCAATACATTGGAAAATTTAGATAAAATGAACAAATTCTGAAAATAAAACCAAGTTACCAAATCTGACAAGAGAGAAAAAACTTGAGTAGTCTTAGAACTATCAGATAAATTGAATCTGTGATTTTAAAATCTTGCCACAAAGAGAACTCCAGATGACTTACACCAAGCATTTCTAGGAAAAGCAGTAACAACTGAAAGTCTTCCAGACAGTGGGAAGAATTATACTGGCTAGCAAAACAGAAACTGTTTCTCAAAAAGTTATCTGTAGAAGAGATTATGGCTTTACTCCAAAACCCCTAGAGGTTTGCATTGTGATTCTCCAAAAAAAAAGTTAATAATTTTTAATATCAGCAAGTATCCAATTAGTGTTCAGATTTCTAACTATCTTATAAGCTTCTTTTTTTTTTGGAAGTTTGTTGGAATCAGGATCTAAATGAGATCCACACATTGAAGTTGCCTGATTTGTCTATTGAATCTCTTTTAACCTATACATTCTCATCCTTATTTTTTTTATTGCCAGTAGTTTGCTCTTCAACATTTTTTGTCAATTCCTAGGACGAAGGCATAGAAGTTGTACTTATTAAACAACCACTGACTTAATAAAAGGAGGAGTTAATTAAATCTTTAGATACCAGAATTATGAATCAAAAGTAATGATGAGCTGAAACTATTTTAACAATATATGTTAAGCCCTTCACTGAGATTACAACATTAAATTGACAAGTACAGGATAAAGTATACCTTACTACCCAGCAGTTATATAAAGAACAAAAACCAATGAACTAAGTAAGAAGTTTTGTTGTCTGTAAGCTAACTATAAGTCAAAATAATAATATTAGTATAAAATATAAGTTTAGGTTGCAATAAAAATATTAATAAAAGATGCCCAGAACAAGGGAAAGCAATGGTCTCACATTAGGTAACACATCCTGCTCTGTTAGGCTCTGATAAGTTTGAATAGATCATCACAGTACAGTCTGTCCTGTGATAGGAGTGTGATAAAGATGACTAAGGGTCAACTAAGATAATGTGTATTTTATATTTACATAATCCTGATCTTGCCGTTTACTAGCTATGTGATCACTGGCCAGTTATGTGAGACATCTGTGCCTCAGTTCCCTTATCTGTAAAATGGGGTAAAAAGAGCACAAATTTGCATGTTCACGCTGAGGACTAAATGAGTTAATACTTGTGAAATGCTTACACCACCACATAGCACAGAGTAAGGCCTGTTGTTATTATTAGAAAATATTCTTTAAATCATTAACATCTGTGTTAAGGTAAATCATTAACATCTTGTTAAAAAGATGTGAGTGGAAAGCTTGTTATGTGAAGACTGAAGGAACTAAGATGCTTATCTAAAGAATGGAAGATAAGCTGAAAATAAGATATCTCAAAATATTTTAGGGCCAATATGTGGAAGAGTGATTAAATTGCACATGTACAGTTCTATATAGTCATGAAAAACCAAGTGCAAATTACAAGAAATGCGTATTTCTTCTAAACATAAATAAAATTTTTAAATATGTAAAATAATCGGATGGCTGCCTTTTAAGGGACTGATACTTCCATCAATGAAAGAATGTTAAGCACAGACCGAAAACCAGAATTTTCTGAATCCTGAATGCACATCTACTAAAATTTTTCAATATAACCAATGCATATTTTCAAATATATGTATAATATTTACATAGCTTATAAAGTTTTAAAAGCAAATGGTTTAATTCCACTTACCAAAACTAAAGTATTTTTATTGTGGTATTTTTGGAAACATTTAGTAAATATAAAAATGTATACCATATTAACAGTGGCCTCTGTCACACAAACCCAGCAATTTATTAAAATATTTTACTTATTACTTTGCAACTGTTTCACTTTACCTAATTAGTTCTGAAAGTTCTTCACAAATGAAACTACACCACAAATGCCAAACCTAATTTAAGCACAGTTAAAGTTTGTGTTCTGATTCCTATGATTATTTTTAAAGGAGAGATTTCATGTATTAAAAATTCCTAATTCCCACCACCTAACATTGTGTTCTGTAAATCTATATTTCCAGATAACCAGTGGGTTGAAAGCAATGTCCAATTTACACTTGAAATTCACCACAGAATTTTGAAAAAACATGTGATGTTAAGAACTGAAGAGAAGAGAAAGCCATATAGTATCACTACACTTAACAGAGAAAAAAATTACCTTCCTAAAAATACAATATCTAATGGTTTTTAAATCAAAAGAAAAAAGTTAACATAAAATGACATTAATAATGGCTTCCCAACTATACCTCCCAAATCCTAAAGGCATGAAAAATAGTACAGTGAAACATTAATATTATACTAACATTGAGATTCACATTGAGATTCTTAGAAAGTTTATGAGGTATTGCTAACCTAAAGTGAAACAAATTTCCCTCAGGACTAACCCAGAAGAGCTTTATGGTCCAAGTTAGTAAAACCATGCACATAAACTCCCCTCTGAGATTTATAGATTCCCTAAAAATTCTATAATTCTAAGTATAGCAAAAAAGACAAACTGACATTTCCTTTACTGCCAGCTTAAGTTCACAAGAATTCTTATTGAAATATATATCCTATATAACCAAATAAGAGAAAACATACATCTCTTTCCTCTAATCTATTTTAGCATTTTTAGGTATAATTTCAGAGATACAAACAGGTTGCAAGAACAGTCAAAGGATTCCCATATACCCATTACTCTGATTCACTAATTGTTAACATTCTGTCCCGTTTGTTTTATCATTAGTTTATTTCCCCTCTCTCCATCTCTCTTTCTTTCACACGTATACATGCACGTGTGAACACACCACACACACAAACACACAATAGAAATGATCATTCCTATTACCCCTAAGTATTTTGGTGTATATCTTAAGAACAAGGACTTTGTTTTTACAAAACAATATTACAGTTATCCACGTCAAGAAGTTTAACATTTACACACTGTTTAATACACATATGTATTTCATTTTGTGAATTGAAATGTGTCCAGTGTTGAATCCAGTCTTATATCACTTACCACATTCAGCTGTCAGATTTCTCTAGCCTTCTTTAATCTGGAACAATTTTTCAGCCTTTCTTCCTCTCTCATGACATTGACATTCTTGAAGAATATAGCTCACCCCCTCATTAAATAAAATGTTCCTCATTTGAAGTTTATATGATATGCTTCATGATTAGATTCAGGTATACATTCCCAGTCAGAATACTGTAAGCCAGAGGTCAGTAACCTATGCTTCTTGGGCCAGATCTAGTCAGCCACTCATTTTCGTAAACAAAGACGTACTGGCACACTGGCATGTTCATTCATTTACATATCATCCATGGCTTGCTTTCAAACTTCAATGGAAGAATTGAGTAAATCAGAGACTGTATGATCTACAAAGCCTAAAATATTTACTGTGTAAGTCTTTACAGAAAAAGTTTACAGAACTCTGCTCTAAGTGATGTTTCCTTTAGCAGGTGCCATATTCGGCACAGAATGTCCAGTTTCCCGTGGTTTGTAATGTTAATTTTGATCACCTGGACAAGGTTCTAACCGATTTTTACACTACATAGTTACTATTTTTCCCCTGAACCCTATAAACAATCCATGGGAAAGACACTTAAATATCATGCACATCTCATCAAAAATTCATTCCCAACCCCTTAGATTTAGCATCCATTGTTGATTCTTTTCTAGATCAATTTTTACTATGATTGTTGCAAAATGATGATTTTTCAACTCCAGCAATGCCAGTCGGCATTCTGTGTAGGAAAGAGGCTTCTTCTCCTCTATTTGTGCCTATCAGTTTGTGTAAGCTCATGGATTCCTATTTTTCCAGTGGTTTGTAGTTTATTACTTTCCTATTCTGATGCTCATATTATCCCAGACTGTACAATGGAACCCCCTTCAAGCTGACCCTTAAGTTCTTCTGACATAACCCAGAATTTTCTTGAGCACTTCCATATTTAACATAACAAGATGTACCAGGCTCATCTTTATTTTTCCCTACCACAGCCCTAAAATCAGCCATTTCTCCAAGGAGCCCTGTTTCTTTTCATAGGAATTTTATTAAAAACTATATCTGGGAATATGTGGAATCAACAGGTTCACTACTACTGCAGTATCTTCGCTCCTAGACCCTTTCTGAAGAATCAACAAGTATCTGTAACCATCTACCTTCTAATCATAAGCTCATGCTGATACCTCCAATTCCAATCCATCCAGGCAGGACTCTCCCTGGCCTTCTCCATTTCATATTTGTATCTCCTGTCTTCCACATTGGGAACTCTAGTTCCCAACAATATCAACACATTACTCATTCCTTCAGTCTAACCATACATCTAAAGTAATTTCAGAATTGTTTCACCAAAACCTTCAAAATACAAACCTAAAAGACTTGTTGGCAGTTCTTCCCCACAACCACACATACACTAAAGGCAAACACCATGTTAAAAACTCACTTGGATTAGTTCTTTTCTCCCCCTTTCAGCATGACTATTGTTCATTTGAAACACAGTTGGGTTCATTAGTTTCAGTTTGCATTACTCTAGAGCTTTCTTTTCTTCCTTTCCTTGTTGATTTAATTTTTATATATAGATAATATATGTTTCTAAAGGCAATACGCTTCTGAAAGTCCAAACTATTTTTAAAAAATACAAACTCAGGGAAACATTTTCATTTTCCATTTCCTATCCTTTCCACACCATTCTCCACTGCCCCTTGTAAGTAATCAACATCACTGCTGTCTGGTTCATCCTTCTGATGTTTTTTGCTCATATAAGCAGGCATAAGTATATTTTCTAATTTCCCTTACTTCGCTAATGTACAAAAAGTAGTACATTATATATACAATATACTTGATCACAACATATCCTGTAAATCACTCCATTTAATTTCACAGTTCATCATTATTTTCTACAAATGCATGACCACTAATGTGGGTGTACCAGAGTTTATCCACCACTCTCTTACATTTAGCATTGAAGTAGTTTCCAAATAATGTTACAATAAATAACCTCGTGCATACAAAAAAAAAAAAAAAACGTATTTTTGTGTTTCTGGAGATGTTATCTGCAGGATAAATTCCTTGGAATGGAACTGATACGTATTTCTGTTAGATACGTAAACAGCTTTAAAACATAGCCCAAATTCTCTTAAACTCTTACCACTGGTAAGTGGGATCGATGAACCCTCCCTTTGAATCAAAGGGTTTGTGACTGCTTCAATCAAGACAGTACAGACGTGTGCTGTGTGATTTCTAAGGCTAGGTCGTAAAAGCTGTGCAGCTTCTGCCTGGTTTTTGTGGAATGCTTGTTCTTCTGAGGTTCCTTCTTAGGACACACTTTTAAAACTCAGCTGGCGTGCTGAGAAGTCCAAACTGTATGCAGACCGTGTAAGTTACCTAAAAACTGTCCCAGTTGAGATTAGCCTTCAGCCATCACAATTGAGATACAATATATATGAGTGAAAAGCCTGCAGATGATTCCAGCCCCCCACCACATTCAAGTCACCCCATCTGTTCAGGTCTACCCAGATGAGGTCCCAGATATCACAGAGCAGAGAGAAGCCACCTGTTCTATACTCTGCCCATCATAGACTTCCTTATCTAGTTGACTATGTTTCTGGACTTTTATTCTATACTATTGTCCTTCTGTACATGCATGCCACATTATCACACTGTCACACTGTTCTAATTATGGAGACTTTGCAGTATGCTTTAAAGCTAGTAGGACAAGTCCCCTCATAGCTCTTCCTTTGTAATCTTTTCCTAGCTATTCTTACACGTTTACATGTAATTTTTTCGGTGCTAAATGTATGAGGTTTAAGTGGCAATGTTATACTTGCTTTCTAAAAGAAATTTGTGAGTTTTCCTTCCCTTTTTATTCTCTAAAACAGTTTAAGAGAATTGGGACTATCTTGTTACCAACTTTGCTAAAATTATCCTGTAATATGACCTAAGCTTGGTGCTTTCTTTATTTTTTCCTATGGAAATTTCTCTATATAAACTTTCTATCTCTACTGGGTTCAATTTTGGGAAACTGTTATTTTCCAAGAAATCATCCATTTCTTCAAAATTTTCAAATTTATTTGCATAGATATACAAAGCAGTCTCGTATTTTTTTTAAATTTCCTATCAATATTATTTCCTCGTTGTCATTTCTTATTTTGTATATTTGTGGTTTTTCCCTTGCTTCTTGATTAAATGAGCTAGTGGCTTATCTATTTTGTTTATTATTTTTTTAAAAAGTTGTAAGCTATAAATTGATCTATTGTTTTTTCTGTTCTTACATTAATTTAAGCTTTTATTTTTATTATTTCCTTTCTGGCACTTTTTTTGTTCTTTTTCTTGCTTTTTGAGTTGGGGATGTGGTTCATTTAGTTTCATCATATTAATATAGTTGTTTAATGCTAAAAATATTCCTCTGATAACTGCTTTAAAAGTATTTCATAGATTCTTATAGGTGTTTTTACTTATAGGTGTTATTACTTTTTGGCAATTTTGTAATTTAAGCTAGTATTTACTTCCCTTTTCACCCAACAGAAAAGCTTTATTTAATATTCAGGTATTTAATTTTAATATTTCCACCTTCTGGAAACTACTGATGTTTTCTTTTTACCCTAACATATGATCAACTTACTTTTTGTGAGTTTTCTGTGTGCACTTGAGAAGATAACATTGTCTACAATCAGGCTGTATTGTTTGATATATATATATTCTTTTGTCCTGTCAAGTACTGAGAGCAATGCTTGACCTATTTTCTACTGACAGTGATGCTATCTACTTCTCTTTGCATCAGCTATAATTTCAGTTTTATATAGGTGGTTGCTGGGCTATTTGGTGCATTGATATTCTTCTATTACATATTATATCTTTATGGTGAATTGTGGGTTTTTTTTATATTATAAGGTGTTCTTATCTCATATAATGTCTTGGTGGCCTGAATTCTACTTTCTCTGGCATAAGGATCACAACACCTGCTTTCTCATTGTATCTATCTTCCTAGTAAATCTTCCTTCATCCCTTCATTTTAGCCTTTCTGAATCAGTGTGTTTCAGATGTGTCTTCTATTTGCAACACAGAGTTGGATTTTGCTTTATGCACCAATTTGAAAATGTTTTCTTTAAACAGGCAACTTAATCTCATTCATGTTTATTGACAATATATATGTTGGATCTCAACTCTGTCATATTATTTTATAATTACTGTGTGAATTACGATATTTTTCTGAGGTTTTTTTTTTTTCTATTTGATGTTTTCTTTTTTCTTTTTGGTATTTAAGAAAGTTTATATTTTTGTTCTAGTGGTTTCCTTGATGTTTATACCTTTCATAGTGCCCTTAATTCTCTTCTTTCCTACTTAATTTTTAACATCTATATGTCAGTTTTAGTCCTAGGTATACCAGGAACAATAGTAATCAACATTCACTATCTTGGTTCAATTGTTCCTTTTATTTGTTTTATGTTATCAAGTCATGTTATAAATAATTTATAGAAGACTAAGACGATAGTGAAAAACTATGTTTTGCAAATTTCAGTAAGAATTTAAACATAGCAAACCTCTTTGTGTCAAATAAATGTTGGGGCATAAATAAACTAAAAGATAAAAATATATTGTTCACTCATTGATTCTTGGGCTTGAAAAAATTATTTAGGATATCATTTTATGAAGAGTCATAATCTGAGATTTAATGTAAATGATCAATTCCACTATCATCATTATAGGAATAAATGAAAAATTTTTAATTCTCAATTGTGTTCAATAAAAGCTAAAAACGGGCTACTGTGATGATGCCTCCAGTCTTCTCTTATGCCTTCTTTAAACTTGATAAAATAATTTGGGCACTGCAATAAGAAAACTGAAAGATGACAATATAGACAATATATTTCACTGTGGCATCATCGTTCTAAACAGCTTATTTTCTTAGTAATTTAATATTTTAGCATAGTTGGGAACAACTGATGTGCAATGACTTCCTAGAATGATAAAATAACAAAATATTTCAAAATATAGGAAAAATAAGAACACGAAGGGCTTCCCTGGTGGCGCAGTGGTTGAGAATCTGCCTGCCAATGCAGGGGACACGGGTTCGAGCCCTGGTCTGGGAAGATCCCACATGCCGCGGAGCAACTAGGCCCGTGAGCCACAACTACTGAGCCTGCGCGTCTGGAGCCTGTGCTCCACAACAGGAGAGGCCGCGATAGTGAGAGGCCCGCGCACCGCGATGAAGAGTGGCCCCCGCTTGCCACAACTAGAGAAAGCCCTCGCACAGAAACGAAGACCCAACACAGCCAAAAATAAATAATAAATAAATAATAAATAAGTTTAAAAAAAATTAAAAAAAAAAAAAAAAAAAAGAACACGAAGATCCCACCATGTATCTTAGACTTGTAAAAGGGTCCAACAGATCCATCTTGGTAATTACATATAGAATATTTTATTCCGTATGTTTTAAATAAGTAAATGTTCTCTTTGTTCTTTGGAAGACTTCTAAGAAAGAATGAAATTTATGAAACAACAGTCTTCATAGATAGTTAGGCCTGCTCAAAAAAGAAACTAAAAAACTAAAACTGGGTCCAACAGACCCTTAGGTATGCCAAGAATTAAATGGCATCCTTTGATTCCTACCTATTATCTATGCAACAATCCATGTGCTTTTTCTGCTTTCCTCTTTCTCTCTTCCTTCTCTTCCCATTTTTAGTTGCATTATTTCTACCTGGACAGAACATAAAACATTTGCATACCAGTTATCTACTGACATCCCCACCACCCTTGTTTCAGTCTTAGCTCTGAAATTCAATACATGAAATGTTCTCGATCAGTCTTTTACCTGAAGTGTTCCCATTCACCTCTTCATTAGATGGAGCTTATTCTCTAGGAGAGATGTTGGTAAATTGCAGCCCACAGGCCAAATCCGGCTCACCAAGTGTTTCTGTAAATCGAGTTTTATTGGAGCAAGGCCCACTCATTCGTTCATGCATTTTTTACAGCTGCTTGTGGACAGCTTCAATGACAGATTTGAGTGGTGACAACACACACTGTATGGCCTACAAAGCCTAAATTATATTTACTATCTAGATCTTTACAAAAAAAGTCTGCACATTTCTACTGTAAAAGAAATAGGGCACATATGTACAGAGTTATCTGAGTTTTGCCACGTTCAAACTATTTTTTCTATAGCCTTGACACATGAAGGACTGTTTGCCAAGAAATAAAAACCCTTAGCCTGTATTTTCTTTCCTTGAGTTTCTTGAAAAATTTGCTCCATAGTTGCCATGAGTTGTAGGTTGCTTTTGAGAAATCTGATATAATCTCTTGCCCTTGTAAGATATTTCATCTTTCTGCCTGAAGAGCCTAGGAATTTTTTTTCTTTATCTTTTAAAATATAGTATTTTTATCAAGATGTCTCAAAATTACTGCTGTGGGTGAATTTTACCAGGTATCCAACTCAGAAGCTCATAAACAGGAGAATGGATAGGCAAATTATGGTAGAGTCAGACAATGAAATACAGTAATGCAAAAAAGTTAACTGTAGGAATACATAACAACATGAATTAATCTTGGTTATATAGTGATGAAGGAAATAAATGAAAGCCTCAGAAAACTGCATAAAATATTATTTCCTCCTCATAAAATTCAAGAACAAGTAAACAAAACAATATGCCATATAAGCATACATGTATAGGTGATAAAGCTATCTTTAAAAAAAAAATACATAATAAGAAATTCTGGATTTCAGACTAATGGAGAGGCAGAAAACTTTTTTTTTAAATAAAATTTTTTATGAACATGAATTATTATAAAGAGAAAACTTCAAGGAACACAACAAATGGTTATCTTTTTAAGATAAATATTCTCTCATCAGATATACTTTTGGGGGTGACTTTGCTAGTAAGACATGATTAGTTCTATATTGATGACATAATAACCAAATAAAGCTGAGTTAGAGTAAACATAATTATTAAAAAAAACTTAAGAATAATCAACAAATGGTTTTTCTTTAATAATTAGAAAGCAGGGGGCTTCCCTGGTGGCGCAGTGGTTGAGAATCTGCCTGCTAATGCAGGGCGCATGGGTTCGGGCCCTGGTCTGGGAGGATCCCACATGCCGCGGAGCGGCTAGGCCCGTGAGCCACAGCTACTGAGCCTGTGCGTCTGGAGCCTGTGCTCCACAACAAGAAAGGCCGCGATGGTGAGAGGCCCGCGCACCGCGATGAAGAGTGGCCCCCGCTCGCCGCAACTGGAGAAAGCCCTCGCACAGAAACGAAGACCCAACACAGTCAAAAATAAATATAAATTAATTAATTAAAAATAATAATAATAGGGCTTCCCTGGTGGCGCAGTGGTAAGGAATCCGCCTGCCAATGCAGGGGACACGGGTTCGTGCCCCGGTCCGGGAAGATCCCACATGCCGCGGAGCAACTAGGCCCGTGAGCCACAACTACTGAGCCTGCGCGTCTGGAGCCTGTGCTCTGCAACGGGAGAGGCCGCGATAGTGAGAGGCCCGCGCACCGCGATGAAGGGTGGCCCCCGCTCGCCGCAACTGGAGAAAGCCCTTGCACAGAAACGAAGACCCAACACAGCCAAAAATAAATAAATAAATTTATAAAAAAAAAAAAAAAAATAATAATAATAATAATAATTAGAAAGCAATACATAGACAAATAAGAGTGCTAATTATTTAAATTCCAGTTCCCTGGTCAGCAAACTAATATCCCACATGCCACACGGGGAGGCCAAAAATAAATAAATTAATTAAATAAAGTTTAGACCTTATTTATTAAAAAAAAACCCAAAAACAAGTGTGAAGTCCTCTCACAAAACACCTCTTTCTCCCAACCTCCAGGATCCTAATACCTAAGTACGCATGAAGGACCATTTAGGTTAAAAGTTATATTTGAATCTCCAAGAACTAATAGTAGGTGCAATCAGACATGCTCAAAATGAGTAATTGTAAAGAGTCTAATAAAAAGACTGTTTACAAAATTATGGCTAGGGTAATATCCTGGGACTATCAGAGCAGAAAGCCTTTACTATCCTGCGTCATGAAATAAGCAAGAGGAGGGACTGTTTTCTAGAACTCTAGAGAGTAGCTGTATGGGGAAGAACACCAGAAAGTTAAGCCTTCAGTAGGACAACCCAATTAACCCAAGAAGATCCAGCAGGGAGGGAGTTGGAGGAATAAAATACCTTAACCTCACTCATCTCCCACCTTCTGATCTACTGATGGTGCCTCCTACCAGCTGATCCCAACTGAAAGCTGGAGGGCATGGGAGCAGAATGGAATGGTGAAGGGTAGATCTGGAGAGACAAATGAAGAATATCAAACACAGTACCATATGAATCACATCACCACTAGAAAAAGAATAATATGCACAGTACACAATTTAAATAATTTGGCTAATATACTTTTAAAACATTCAGGAAATACATAGATTCACTTTTAAAGAATACTGCTGAAAACCCTATTCATTCACCAACAAATATTTATCAAGCACTTAATACATGGCACTTTACTAGAAGTAGACATACAAAGAGGTATACAGCAGGATTCCTCTCTAAACTTAACTTCTTGGGAAAAAAATGCAAGTACAAAAACAATACCTATAAAAAGCAGTATATGTGTCATATTCATTTATAAACAAAGAGATACAGGAATTTAGAGGATAATTAAACCACTTCCAGAAAATGAAAAAGGCAGAAAGTATAGCTGTGGAACACCCAGAGTCTTTCATCATTACACAATTATAAAGGCCACCTCCACTTTGTTACTTAAACAAGTTTATAGAGCCTTTACTGCAAGCTTATCTCCTCATTATACATTCCCCTGATAATTTTCCTGATCATTTCCAATAATTTTTTCCATGAAGCTTACAGGTTATTGTCACTCCCGACCACTTAATAACCATACACTTTTAGAAGTTGTACTCTAGGGTGCCTGATAATAAATTTCTCTGCCAGATCTATTTACGTGTGCTCCACAGAAGCTATTTTCTCTAGTATTCTGTTGTTATACATCTACACACATTTTCATATAAATCAAGCCACACTCAAGGAAACAAATCTTCAGCTAAAGAATGGATTGACTTTGGAGAGACAGCCCACAGGACTCAAATACTATGTGTTGATTTAATGCCTGGGTAATTAAGTTCCATCACCACTGTGGTAAATGCTTTATTAACAGACACTTTAATGGCTGCCTTCTCACGCCTGCATTACTTCTCATCTCCCCTAAGACTGTTACCTGCATTTTCCAAGTGAGATTCACTTGAATCCTTGTTTCATGGTCTGCGTCTGTGAAAACCCAGGTTCAAAAACATCCTATATTTCCTGCCACTAACTTCTTTGCTCCCCTTCACAAGCAAATTTCCTTGAAAGAACTGACTTTGCCCATTGTGCCAGATTCCACTCCTCTAACTCCCTCTTAAATCCAGTCAGGCTTTTAACCCCAACACTACACAAAAACTGTTCTTGTTGGGACTTCCCTGGTGGTGCAGTGGTTAAGAATCCGCCTGCCAATGCAGTGGACACGGGTTCGATCCCTGGTCCGGGAAGAGCCCACACGCCACGGAGCAACTAAGCCCGTGCACCACAACTACTGAGCCTGCGCTCTAGAGCCTGTGAGCCACAACTACTGAGCCCGTGTGCCACAACTACTGAAGCCCGCGCACCTAGAGCCCGTGCTCCCCAACAAGAGAAACCACCGCGATGAGAAGCCCGCGCACCGCAACGAAGAGTAGCCCCCGCTCGCCGCAACTAGAGAAAGCCCGCGTGCGGCAATAAAGACCCAACGCAGCCAAAGATAAATAAAATAAAATAAATAAATTTATAAAAAAAAAAAAACTGTCCTTGTCAAGATCACCAAAGATCTACACAGTACTAAACTTAACGGTCAATTGTTAGTAATTATTTTACTCGACCCATCAGCAGAGCAGCACTTGGCACAGTTGATTACTCTTCTGTTTAATAATCTTTCATCACTTAGCTTCTAGTTCACTGTACTCTTCCTTGCTTATTTCCTTCTTCCCCCCTACCTCTTATCATTGGGCTCAATCCTTTTCTCCTTTCTATCTACACCCATTTCCTTAGTGATCTGATCCAATCTCATGGCTTTAAATGCCATCCATATCCCAAGAAGTCCCAAATTTACATCTCCAGCCCAGATCTCTCTCTAGAGCTCCAGATCTATACAGCCAACTGCCTACCTGACATGTTTACTTTAATGTCTAATGGATATCTCATGTATAACATGTCCAAACTGAACTCCTGACCTTCGAATCACCTTCACCTCAAACCTGCTTCAGAGTCTTCTACACGTCAGTCGATGGCAACTTCACTGTTCCAGCGGCTCATGACAAAAACCCTGGAATCATCCTTGACTCCTCATTTTTTCTCAGATGCTACCTCCAAACCCTCAGCAAATACTATTTATTCTACTTTAAAATCATATAAAACAAATTGACTGATTCTCATCATCTCCAATACTACCACCCTGTTCTAAGCCACCATCATTGCCCAGATTACTGTAACAACTTCCTAACTGGCCTCCTTGCTTCTGTTCTCGTTCCTCCCTAGAGTTTATTTTCAACACAGCAACCAAAACGATTCATTTAAAAATTATGTCATTGCTCTACTCAAAATCTTGCAGTGTCTCTCCATTTCACCCAAAGTAAAATACAAACACTCGGCAGAAATCTGATGATCTTGCTCCTTGTTACTTCTCTAACTTCATTTGTTAATGTTTATTCTTTCTCTATGGAGAGAATAACATTAACAAAACATTTCCAGACTCCTTACTGTTCCTTGAACATGCCTGCATATTCTTGCCTTTACACTAGCTGTTCCTACTTTCTGGGAACTCTTCTCCCAGATATCCACATAGCAAACTCCTTCACTTCATTCAACTCTGATCAAAATTCATCGTCTCATTGAGGCTTACTCTGGCCTCCCTATTTTGTGACTACCTCCCACCCTCACAGTATTCTTAATCCCCTTCCCTTGCTCTATTTTACTAAAAATTACTATCTTCTAACACATCATATATAAGCGTACCTATTATGTTTATTATTTATTGTCTGTATCACCCTGCTAGATATAAGTTCTGCAAAGATAAGGAAAAATACCTGATGCATCATTTGCTGAGAAGAGTTACTGCATATCTCTGGAACCAAGTGGAACCAAAACTGTGCTCCTATAAGCTACAAAGTCAACGCAATATTTGGAGGTACTCCTTGGCTCAACAGATACTCTAAAATTCATAAAGAGCAATGACAGTGCCTAAGACTTTTAACTACAGTTTCAAGAGCTAAAAAATATTCTGCAGTATTTTAGACTTTTTTTCAAATGTTAATGTACAGTGTTCAAATTAAATGATTAAAGATAAGTTAACCAGATGGTTCCTTTGTTTTAAATCATATTATTATCAAAATCTCAGGGAAGAGTCACAGTACCAAGAATTATCTGCAATATTATTAGAAGTTGAGTAAGTGGTCACTTGGAGTATGTTAATTGGAAGTTTTTGTCTCTTTTTAAAATTTCTACATAATGGTGAGATCAATATCCTTAGGGTATACTTCAGAGTAAATTTTTATCTAGTAAAATATGGTTTTCATGAATTACTATGCTATAACTTCAGCTTTCTTTTCAGTTACCCTCACTGCAATGCTGGTTAAAGTGATAGCCTCTTGTTTAATTAAAAAAAAAACAAACTTTTTTTCTTAGTTTCCTAGAAGCTTTAAACATGTAAGGTTAATCAAAGTAAATCCAATCTACATTTGGGTAGTTGATGCCATTAAAATCAGTCTAGAAAAAGAGCCTAAACTCACATCACAGTGTAGTAATTCCCACTAAGAACAGAGGGAAAAAATTTTAACTCTCTCCACAGAGATAAGCATTCACTTATAACTAAGATGACAAATTATCCCATTACTTATATTCAGAGCAGCCTTACTTAACATAGTATCGTTCCCTAAAGTAGCACTTGTCTATGGTATACACAACTTAATTACTCTGACAACATCTTTAGATATACCTATTGTTTTGTATTCTTTCATAAGTACTTTCCAAAGTGGAAGTACTTACAGATTATTTTTTTGACATCACATACTTTAACAATAAGCGACAAATTCAAAATGCTTTAGGAGTCAAGTAATATGTTAACTTTATATTATTAAGATATCATTTTAGAAAAATTGATGAGTTTTACTTTGTACTTAAATAATTTATAGCATTTTAAAACTACTCATAATTCACCTACTATTCTTATAAAACTCATAAATCATGTATTCTTCCCATTTCCACCTTATATACATTCATAAAGGTATCTAACAAATAATACAATTAATAGGACAAAAATCAAACCAAAAATACCCTGTTGATAAATTTATTTAGAAATACTATTTTGGTTATAGAATAAGGCAAAAAAAAAAAAAAAAAAAAAAAAACCCTCTGTAGAAATACTTTAAAATTTACCAAAACTACACTTGACATTTTGTAATCAAATTATTCCAAATAAAACCGAAAACCTACCAACCAATGAATTAACTGGTTAACAATCCATACCAACATTTACCATTCAGAGAAGATTAGAATTAATTTGTTGTGCCTTCCTAACCATCTGTGGAAAGTATAACCACCACCATGTCTCAGGACTGAATAAGACTATCCTTCAATAAAGCGAAATATTAAAAAAGTAAAATATATTCCGTGAACTGTAAACTATATCCAGTAGGGAGATGGGGTAGGGAAGGCATGTACCAATCAGGTGGCCTATAGATTTGTTTCAATGGCCAATACTGCAGGTAAACCCATGCAGGTATGTCATCAAAGAACTTCTATATAAAGTCGGGATCCCTAAAGGGTTATACCATCAATGAAAAAGTGAGGCTTTTAAAAATCTGTTCTGGGCACAAGAGAGGTCGCGATAGTGAGAGGTCCGCGCACCACGATGAAGAGTGGCCCCCACTTGCCGCAACTAGAGAAAGCCCTCGCACAGAAACGAAGACCCAACACAGCCATAAATAAATAAATAAATAAAATTTTTTAAAAAAAATCTGTTCTGCAGAGGCAGACAGAAAACATCTATTTCAGCTCTGGCTCTACATAGAGGAAAAAAGGAGTTTGGGCATAGACTAAACATAATGTCACTTTGGGGCATAAATTCATCTTACATACAAACTCAAAAAAAAAAAAACCACATGCCAAAAGTTTAACTTAATTTGGACCTGCGTTGCTAGGCCCCCAGAAGTCCACACTCTCTCTCTAGAGCAGGGGTAGGCAAACTAAGACCCAGGGCTAAATCTAGAACAAAGCCATGCCCATCTGTTTATGTTTATGGCTCCTTTCATGTTACAACAGCAGAGTTGATTAGTTTTGACAAAGACCATATGGTCCACAAAGCCTAAAATAGTTACTATCTGTCCCTTTATAGAAAAGATTGTGACCCCTAGCATAAAGTACTTATAATAACGTCAAATGTGTTCAAAGTAAAACAATATGAATTAAATTAGTAGAAACAGTAGCCTGTAAATTGGAGGTTGATCAAAGAGTAAAAGTACTGGTTAACCGTCAACTTAAAGTATTCATTTTAAAACTTAAAAAGTCATCACCTATGGTTCAAGTACAAGCATGGTAATAGTTTAATCCTGAATCTTCCCGTTTTCCTCAGGGAAGACATATAAAATAAGGAAAACATGGGGAGGAAAAGTGAAAGAAAAAGAAAATTAAATTTCCAGAGAAATTAGGAATGAAAAAAACTCACCAACTCCAAATCAGGTGCGAACGTGCAAAAAGCCAGTGAAACTAAGAGAATCAGATAGAGAAAGCTGCAAGAATGCAGAAAGGAAGACAAGAAACAAGGAACATGGAAGAAGCCTAATGGCAGATCTCAAACATTACCTATCTTGTTCCCACAAAAAATGGTCCTCACCCTCCCTAATCATGAGAAGAGCTATAATTAAAAACAAAAAAAGACAACAAAGTAACTTTAAAAAAACATAAAACGTATATAAAATGTACAAAAACCAGAGGGATCACAAAGCAAAATCCAACTTTCTCTTGTATACAAGAGATATATTTAAAACAAAGTGATTCTGAATGGTTAACAATAAAGGAATGGGCAAAGGTACACCGGGAAAAGACTGACTTCCCCACCAAAAAAAAACCAAGAGCCATAATACTAATAATAGACAACGTTGAAATCAGATCAAAAAACACTGAACAAAGCACTTTATAATATTAAAAGATACAATTTGCAATAAAGATATAACAGTTATTAATATCTATAATAGCAACTTCCATAAAGCATAAATTCCAGAATACACAAGAAAAAATAGGCAAAAATAAACTAACATTTTTAGACTTTTATTAACTTTCGGAGCATGATAGATCAAGTTAAAAAATATCATAAGTAAGGAAGAGAAGACCTAAACAGAATAATCAATAAAGTAGATTTTATATATATGTATCAAATGCTATACTTTGATATTATAGGATTTACCTCCTTTTCAAGTGTCTATAGAACATTTATGAAAATTGGGCCCCAAAGAAAATCTCAATAAATTACAAAAAGTAGAAATAATACCTACAACATTCCCTGAACACTATAATAAAACCAAAAATTAAAAACAAAATCAAAAAAGAAAACAACCTTTTTACATAGAAAATTTGTCACTCTTGCTTAAACAACTCTTGGGCCCATCTGAAAAATGAGAATGACTCACCCACATTTGCTTCACTGCTACCATGAGTTTGTTATGACAATAATGTATGTAAACAGGCTTATTTAATGCAGCATTTATTAACCACTACACTCTAAAATGTTCCTATCACCAGAATTCTTTAGATTTCTTCTATTTTCTCAGTAAAATAAGAAGTAAGAGAGTAATGATGAAGAGTGAAGTGTTGGAAGTTTGAAGAGAAAAAGGAAAACATATGAAACAGTCATCTTGGAAAACTGTAAGACAGATCGGTGATTATGAACTTAAAACTCGGTAAATAAGAAGTACGGACAAGAGAGGGTGAGAGAGAGTGAAGCACTGACCAGAGGCTCAACCGACTAAAGGCTCTGGTAAGGCTGAAGAATTCCCAGAGTCCGGACACTCTTCAGGAGTAAGCGGGAAAGATCAGCAGCACTTGAAGAGTAAGATACTTGAAATGGAAATTATGGGATTCGTAGCAGGTACACAAGGTCAAGAGTACCGCAATGCAAGAGAAAGACCCAAACAGGATGGAAAACAAGATCTTTGTAAGAGAGATCAAAAAATTGAGAGGACAGAAGTATTTAAATGGATCCTAAAATATCCATAAAAATATCTGGCTAATATATGTAGGAAAGAGACAGTGAGCCAGAAGCTATATTCTTCCAGGAATTAAGCACAGTGATCAAAGGAGCAACAGAGGAGTGTAAGATGGAGAAGTAGTAGGTGGTATAGTCTGATGATGTAAGATTCAAAGTTGAGTGATTTAAAGGAGGAAGGAGTAAAAATAGAGTGGAAATGACAGTAAGAAGTAAGGAGGATACATATCCCAATTCCAGCCCAGCTGTACTGGGGATATGAAAAAGAAAAGATCACTTAAAAGGACTGACGGGGAAACAGTGGAGAATTTAGAAGGGAGTCTTCCTCTGACACACAAGCACTCTCTTGTTGTTGCTAATGGTGATCTGCAAATGAGTTTTCTCATTAAGACTACACAAGGACTCTAAATAGTTCAATACAGTTGTCTATACACAAAAGGGCCAAAAACTTGAGTTCATAATCCTGGCCAGAACCAGAAATGGAGTATGTTCCTGAATCTAAATAGCAAACATAGCGTATATACATTTGTAGGCAAATTAAAAAAAAAAAAAAAAAGCTTACAACTGTTTGAAAATGTCATAAAGAATTCAAAGAAATAAAGTACCAGAAAAATAAATTCGAGTATTTAAGAGTCATATGTAGATTGCCCCAGTCACCTTCGCACACCAGATATAATCTTTTATAGAAGCCAAAAGACTGTCTTTGGGAAGCTTACTTTAGAAGAGTAATACATACATAGAGATATTGCAATAAGATTAGAAACAGAACCTTGAAAAATGAAAAATCCTGAAATCATGGAATGCATAGTAGAGAAACTGGGGTAGTTTTAGCTTTCGGTTCTTAAGTAAAATCCAAAGAAATAGCACCATCTATTGGAATTTCAGATATTTAAAATACATATTCTCAATTCTTAGAAAATGTGTCTAGTATGTAACATTTCTGCACATTTGGCTAAGAAGATAACTTACATATTAAAGGACACTAACAAAATAAAAAAGTTTATAGTAAAAAGTATTAATTCTTGGTTTATAATTCTAATTTCAAGTAACTAACCATTTTGACTAAATTCATATGAAGATTTTATTATAGATAAAATATTCTCAACCAATAAAGAAGAGTACATAGTTACATGTTCAAAGTAACTCACAGATATGGTATTCCTGTATGCTGCTTGTATAACCATATATTGCAGAATATCCAAATATTATGATCATGACAACATCTCTACTATCCAACTCCATAATATGTGCTGAATGTCCCTCCACAGCATACTGCTGACCATGTCCAAGCACAGTAGGAGTTTTTGTACTCCACGACTGACTATGTATGTTAAAAACCCATAATTCATCTGTGACATTGCCATCACTTGTTTCAATTCTGCCTCCATACATAAAGATGTTTTCCTGTAAATTAAAAAAACATATGTTAATAAAAAGATATTTGTATCTTAGCAAGGTATATTAATTAAAAATAAAGATTAAATTTAAACATTAAATTTTAGTAATTGCTCACAACATGCATAAGACATAGTTCTTCTTTGTAAAAAGTCAAATGGGAACACATGAGTAATGATAATTAATTCTTTTACTTACAAGAAGGGGGAAAATCCACACTTACAAAAAGTTACTTTAAGGTATTTTATTTAAAAGTTATGTAGTCAATTAACCATGTTTTTAATTATCCTAGTTGTTGAGTCCCTAGTTGTTAAATTTGAATTTTACCATCTATTTGTACTGCTTTGTGCTAGTCTCAGTCATTCACTGTTTTCATCATTGTTCACCGGAAAGGTAGATCACATTTGTGTATATTATGTGGAGTACATTTTTATTACCACTTCTCATGGCTATGAGCAAATACCTTATAGCACTTATAAATGATACAATTTCAATATGATTGAAATGAATGATATATATGAATCATTACTATTTCAACAACCTAGAAAGAGAAAAGAATTTCTTCAACCTAATAAAGAGCATTTAAGAAAAACAGAAAGCTGATATTACATACACTTAATGGTAAAAGACTGAATGTTTCACCAAGGTCAGTAATAAGATAGAGATGCCTGCTTTTGCCACTTACATTCAACATTGTACTCAAGGGTTTAGCCAGAGCAAATATGCAAAAACTGAATAAAGGTATGCGGATTGGAAAAGAAGAGTAAAATATTTCTATTTGTACATGATATGAACTTGTATACAGAGAATACTAAGCAATAAAAAAACAATTAGAGGGGGCGGAGTCAAGATGGCAGACTAGGAGAAGGCAGAATTCGTGTCTCCGCACAACTAGGGCACCTACCAGGCACCGGTGGGGGACCATGGACACCTAAGGGGATGGGAGGACCCCCCAGCAACTGGGTAGGACGTGGGGCATTGGGGGAGTGAAGGGGGAGAAGTGGAGGTGGGACAGGACTGGAGCCCCTGAAGGGCAGCTGGGGGAGGGAAAGGGAACTCAGGCCGGAAGGGGGAAATTGAGGAACCACGTGGAGGGCAGAGGATCAAAAGGGAGCATGGCCAGGTTTCCCCTGCCCACTTGGACCCCCAGGAACCTGTTGAGATCCCAGGCCTGATCCTCTGCCCACCGAGGCCCCCTCCAGCCGTGCAGGTCCTGAGGAAGTGGGAGGGAAGGGGGAGCAAAAGCAAAGGCTGGACCTCCAGAACCGGCACACCTGAGGGGCAGCTGGGGGAGGGGAGGAGTTCCTACACCCAGTGGGGCCCACCCATAGTTAGGGATCCAACGGGTTGGGGGAGACCCTGGGGGAGACGGTGCAGGAGGGACGTGAAGGAACGGAAGGGAAGGGGGCCAGCGCTTTCCCTGTCCACTTAGGCACTGGGAAGACTGTTGGGCTCCCGGGCCTAATCCTCTGCCCTCGGAGCCTCCCTCCTGCCGTGCAGAGCCCAAACCCTGCCCCTGCACCCCCAGCCAGGGCCCCACCTCTACACATGGAGACCCCCTCCAACAGGCTGGGCCTAAACCCCACCAACACACCCTCACCCAGGGCCCTACCTCCAAACTCTGGAACTCCACCCTCCAGAGGCCCTCCTTTCCACTTGCTGCCTCTTCCCTCCTGCCAGGTCCTAACCAGAGGCCCTGCCCCACGCTTGAACGTTGCCCCACACACGCCCCGCCCCCAGTGCCTTTTCTGGCTACATGGGTCCTGAGCCTAGGCCTCGCCCCATGCTCAAATGTCACACCTCCCCACCTGCCTAGGTCCCGTCCACCCTAAACCCCACCCCTGCCTAAGTTCCACCCCCAACTAAACTCCTCCCACATAGCCAAGGCTTTTTATTTTCTTTTTCTTTTTCGTCTTTTAGATTGGGGTTCTGTTTTACCTTGTTGATTCATTTATATTTTTATTTTTCCTAATAAATCTTTTATTTTCTAATTTTATTTTATTCTTTTTTTTTTAAATAAAACTATAGAATTTAATTAATAATAACATATCATTACTGGTTTTTTAAATGTAATAAATATACCATACTAATATAAGACGTTAATAACAGGGGAAACTGCAGCAGTTGGGCAAATGGGCACTCTCCATACTATTGGCCCAATTTTCCTGTACATTTTTAATTGTTTTTTTTTTTTAAACATCTTTATTGAAGTATAATTGCCTTACAATGGTGTGTTAGCTTCTGCTTTATAACAAAGTGAATCAGTTATACATATACAATATGTTCCCATATCTCTTCCCTCTTGCATCTCCCTCCCTCCCACCCTCCCCATCCCACCCCTCTAGGTGGTCACAAAGCACCGAGCTGATCTCCCTGTGCTATGCGGCTGCTTCCCACTAGCTATCTATTTTACATTTGGTAGTGTATATATGTCCATGACACTCTCTTACCCTGTCACATCTCACCCCACCCCCTCCCCATATCCTCAATATTTTATTCTTTATACTTGTTATTGTTCTCTCCTTTTGGCTTATTCCCCCCACCGTTTTTTTTCTTTTTTCTGTTGTGGTTTTATTTTACCTTCTTGCAGTTGTTGCAATTATATTTTTACTTTTCCTAATATATTTTTTATCTTTCAAATCTTTTTGTTTTTTTATTCTTTGATATTGTACTGCTCCTTTTTTCTTTCATTCTTTCTTTTTTTTTTTTTTTTTTGCTTGGTTCCCAGGCCAGAGGTCAGGCCCAAGCTCCTGTGGTAGGAGCTCCAAGTCCAAACCGCTGGATTAACAGAGAACCTCACACCCCAGGGAAAATTAATCACAGTGAGGCCTCCCAGAGGTCCTCCTCTCAGCACCAAGGCCCGGCTCTATCCAACTGCCTGCAAACTCCAGTGTTGGATGCCTCAGGCCAAACAACCGGTAAGACAGGAATACAGCCCCAACCATCAAAAAAAAAGAAACGACAAGAAAATACATTACAGACGAAGAAGCAAGGTAAAAACCTACAAGACCAAATAAATGAAGATGAACTAGGCAACATACCAGAAAAAGAATTCAGAGAAGTAATAGTATAGATGATCCAAAATCTCAGAAACAGAATGGAGAAAATACAAGAAACATTTAACAAGGATCTAGAAGAACTAAATAGCAAACAGTGATGAACAACACAATAACTGAAATTAAAAATACTCTAGAAGGAATCAATAGCAGAATAACTAAGGCAGAAGAATGGATGAGTAAGCTAGAAGATAAAATGGTGGAAATAACTGCCAGGGAGCAGAAAAAAGAATGAAAAGAATTGAGGACAGTCTCAGAGACCTCTGGGACAACATTAAACACACCAACATTCGAATTATAGGAGTCCCAGAGGAAGAAGAGAAAAAGAAAGGGTCTGAGAAAATATTTGAAGAGATTATAGTCGAAAACTTCCCTAACATGGGAAAGGAAATAGTCAATGAAGTCCTGGAAGTGCAGAGAGTCCCATACAGGATAAACTCAAAGACAAACATGCCAAGACACATATTAATCAAACTATCAAAAATTAAATACAAAGAAAAAATATTAAAAGCAGCAAGGGAAAAGCAACAAATAACATACAAGGGAATCCCCATAAGGTTAACAGCTAATCTTTCAGCAGAAATTCTGAAAGTCAGAAGGGGGTGGCAGGACATATTTAAAGTGAGGAAAGGGAAAAACCTACAACCAAGATTACTCTACCCAGCAAGGATCTCATTCAGATTTGATGGAGAAGTCAAAAGCTTTTCAGACAAGCAAAAGCTAAGAGAATTCAGCACCACCAAACCAGCTTTACAACAAATGCTAAAGAAACTTCTCTAGGCAGGAAACACAAGATACGGGAAAGACCTACAAAAACAAACACAAAACAATTAAGAAAATGGTAATAGGAACATACATATCGATAATTACCTTAAATGTAAATGGATTAAATGCTCTAACCAAAAGACACAGACTGGCTGAATGGATACAAAAACAAGACCTGTATATATGCTGTCCACAAGAGACCCACTTCAGACCTAGGGACACATACAGACTGAAAGTGAGGGGATGGAAAAAGATATTCCATGCAAATGGAAATCAAAAGAAAGCTGGAGTAGCAATTCTCATATCAGACAAAATAGACTTTAAAATAAAGGCTATTACAAAAGACAAAGAAGGACACTACATAATGATCAAGGGATCAATCCAAGAAGAAGATATAACAATGGTATATATTTATGCACCCAACATAGGAGCACATCAATACATAAGGCAAATGCTAACAGCCATAAAAGGAGAAATCGACAGTAACACAATCATATTAGGGGACTTTAACACCCCACTTTCACCAATGGACAGATCATCCAAAATGAAATAAATAAGGAAACACAAGCTTTAAATGACAAATTAAACAAAATGGACTTAATTGATATTTATAGGACATTCCATCCAAAAACAACACAATACACTTTCTTCTCAAGTGCTCATGGAACATTCTCCAGGATAGACCATATCTTGGGTCACAGATCAAGCTTTGGTAAATTTAAGAAAATTGAAATTGTACCAAGTATCTTTTCCGACCACAACACTATGAGACTAGATATCAATTACAGGAAAAAACTGTAAAAAATACAAACACATGGAGGCTAAACAATACGCTACGAAATAACCAAGAGATCACTGACAATATCAAAGAGGAAATCAAAAAATACTTAGAAACAAATGACAATGAAAACACGATGACCCAAAACCTATGGGATGCAGCAAAAGCAGTTCTAAGAGGGAAGTTTATAGCAATACAATACTACTTCCAGAAACAAGAAAAACCTCAAATAAACAACCTAACCTTACACCTAAAGCAATTAGAGAAAGAAGAACCAAAAAAACTCTAAAGTTAGCAGAAAGAAAGAAATCATAAAGATCAGATCAGAAATAAATGAAAAAGAAATGAAGGAAACAATAGCAAAGATCAATAAAACTAAAAGCTGGCTCTTTGAGAAGATAAACAAAATTGATAAACCATTAGTCAGACTCATCAAGAAAACAAGGGAGAAGACTCAAATCAACAGAATTAGAAATGAAAAAGGAGAAATAACAACTGACACTGCAGAAATACAAAGGATCATGAGAGACTACTAAAAGCAACTATATGCCAATAAAATGGACAACCTGGAAGAAATGGACAAGTTCTTAGAAAAGCACAACCTTCCGAGACTGAACCAGGAAGAAATAGAAAATATAAACAGACCAATCACAAGCACTGAAATTGAAACAGTGATTAAAAATTTTCCAACAAACGAAAGTCCAGGACCAGATGGCTTCAGAGGCAAATTCTATCAAACATTTAGAGAAGAACTAACACCTATCCTTCTCAAACTCTTCCAAAATATAGCAGAGGGAGGAACACTCCCAAACTCATTCTACAAGGCCACCATCACCCTGATACCAAAACCAGACAAAGATGTCACAAAGAAAGAAAACTACAGGCCAACATCACTGATGAACATAGATGCAAAAATCCTCAACAAAATACTAGCAAACAGAATCCAACAGCACATTAAAAGGATCATACACCATGATCAAGTGGGGTTTATCCCAGGAATGGAAGGATTCTTCAGTATACACAAATCAATCAATGTGATACACCATATTAACAAAATGAAGGATAAAAACCATATGATAATCTCAACAGATGCAGAAAAATCTTTCGACAAAATTCAACACCCATTTATGATAAAAACTCCCCAGAAAGTAGGCATAAAGGAAATATGCTTCCTTTTAGAGGAAAACATAGGCAGAACACTCCATGACATAAATCACAGCAAGATCCTTTTTGACCCACCTCCTAGAGAAATGGAAATAAAAACAAAAATAAACAAATGGGACCTAATGAAACTTAAAAGCTTTTGCACAGCAAAGGAAACCATAAACAAGACGAAAAGACAACCCTCAGAATGGGAGAACATATTTGCAAATGAAGCAACTGAGAAAAGATTAATCTCCAAAATATACAAGCAGCTCATGCAGTTCAATATTAAAAAATCAAACAACCCAATCCAAAAATGGGCAGAAGACCTAAATAGACATTTCTCCAAAGAAGAAATACAGACTGCCAACAAACCGATGAAAGGATGCTCAACATCACTAATCATTAGAGAGATGCAAATCAAAATTATAATCAGGTATCACCTCACACCAGTTAGAATGGCCATCATCAATAAATCTACAAACAATAAATGCTGGAGAGGATGTGGAGATGCACTGTTGGTGCGAATGTAAACTGATACAGCCACTATGGAGAACAGTACAAAGGTTCCTTAAAAAACTAAAAATAGAATTACCATATGACCCAGCAATCCCACGACTGGGCATGTACCCTGAGAAAACCATAATTCAAAAAGAGTCATGTACCACAATGTTCACTGCAGCACTATTGTCCTGAAGTAGACAAGACATGGAAGCAACCTAAGTGTCCATCGACAGATGAATGGATAAAGAAGATGTTGCACCTATATACAGTGGCATATTATTCAGCCATAGAAAGAAACGAAATTGAGTTATTTGTAATGAGGTGGATGGACCTAAGTCTGTCATACAGAGTGAAGTAAGTCAGAAAGAGAAAAACAAATACCGTATGCCAACATATATATATGGAATCTTAAAAAAAATGGTTCTGATGAACCTAGGGGCAGGACAGGAATAAAGACGCAGACATAGAGAATGGCCTTGAGGACATAGGGAGGGGGAAGGGTAAGCTGGGATGAAGTGAGAGAGTAGCACTGACATATACACACTACTAAATGTAAAACAGATAGCTAGTGGGAAGAGCCGCATAGCACAGGGAGATCAGTTCGGTGCTTTGTGACCACTTAGAGGGGTGGGAAAAGGAGGGTAGGAGGGAGACACAAGAGGGAGGGGATATGGGGATATATATATACGCATATAGCTGATTCACTTTGTTATACAGCAGAAACTAACACAACATTGTAAAGCAATTATATTCCAATAAAGATGTTTAAAAAAAAATCTAAAAAAAACCAGTTAGAGTTAATAAATGACTTCAGCAACATTGCAGAATAAAAGATCAATGTACAAAAAATCAATTATACTTCTATAAGCTTGCAATGAACAATCCAAAAATGAAACTAAGTAAACAATTCAATCTACAAAAGCATCAAAAAGAATAAAATAACTAGGAATAAATTTAACAAAAGAAATTCCAAACTTATACTCAAAGCTACAAAACATTGTTGAAAGAAATTCTGAAAGATCTAAATGAATGGAAAGACCTCCCGTGTTCATGGATCAGAAGACTTGATATTATTAAGATGGCAATACTCTCCAAATTGATCTACAGATTCAATGCAATCTCTATTAAAATTCCAAATGGCTTCTCTGTAGAAATTGACAAGTTGATTCCAAAATGCATATGGAAATAAAATTGGAGGATTAGCACTTCTCAACTTTAAAACTTACTACAAAGCAAAAGTAATCAAGATAGTATGCTACTGGCAAAAAGAGAAACATACAAATCAACAGAACTAAGAGTCCAGAAAAAAATCCATATATCTATGGCTAATTGATATTTGGCAAAAGTGCCAGGACCATTCAATGGGGAAAGAATAGTCTCTTCAACACACAGTGCTAAGAGAACTGGATAGTCACATGCAAAAGAGTGAACCTGAATCCTTACTGCACATGACATACAAAACTTCAAGTGGATAAAAGACCTAAACGTAAGAGCCAAAAAAACTATAAAACACTTAAAAAAAAACATGGGCTAAATATGCATGACATTAGATTTGACAATAGATTCTTAGATATGACACCAAAATCACAAGAAACAAAAGGGAAAAAAAAGATATACTGGATTTCATCAAAGTTAAAAACTTTTGTGCTTCAAAAGACACCATCAAGAAAGTAAAAGAAGTGGAATAAATATTTGCAAATCATGTATCTGATAAGGGACTTGTATCTAGAATATATAAAGAACTCTGACATATCAAAAATTTAAAAATGGGCAAAGGACTTAAATAGACATTTCTCCAAAGAAAATACAAATACCCAAAAAAGCACATGACTAGCATCATTAGTCAACATGGAAATGCAAATCAAACATGAGGTACCACTTCACACCTATTAGGATGGCTATCATCAAAAATACAGATTAACTAGTCTTAGCGAGGATGTGCACACGTTGGAACCTTCATACAAAGTTGGCGGGACTATAAAATGGTGCAACCACCTTGGAAAACAGTCAGGAAGTCCCTCAAAAAGTTAACAGTTACCATATGATCCAGCAACTTCAACTCTATATATACCCAAGAGAAATGAAAGAATATGTCCACACAAAAACTTATACATGAATGTTCATAGCAGCATTATTCATAATAGCCAAAAGGGGAAACAACCCAAGTGCCCATCAACTGATAAATGGATAAACAAAATGTAAAATATCCATACAATAGATATTATTTAACCATAAAAATTAAGTACTGATATATGCTGCAACATGCCAGTCATAAGCTACATAGTAAACAATTTCATTTATATGAAAGACAAATCTACAGAGAAAGGAAACAGCTTCATGATTGCTTAAAGCTGGGAGAATGAGAAGGTTTGGGGTGACAGCTGAAGGGTACAGGACTTCTTTACAAGGTGATGAAAATATTCTAAAATTGATTACCCAAAACTGCAATTTTGACAAACCTGCAAGAGATAATTGCACAACTCTGAAGATACTACAAAGCATTCAATTGTACATTTTAAACACATGAATTGTATCGCATGCCAATTATATCTCAATAAAGCTGTTACAAGAAAATGAAATAAATCAAAAAACTAAAAAACAAAACTGAAAGAAAACGAAGAAGCATATATCCACATACATATGTACATAGAGAGATTTTTATTTAATTTCTTAAACATGTATATGCATAGCAAAAAACAGTGGTAGTTTATTCTTTACATTGCTCCTGTGTTTTCCAAATTTTCTTAAACAAGCACAGAAAATATATAAGTTCTGATTTGAAGAGTGTAGTCACAGTCGACAAAATACATGAATTTTTGTTGATTCAAAATAAAAACCAGTTAAGTAGCCTGATTTTAATCATGCTAAATTCATGAACCCCACAAATACATAAAAATAACTGATTACAAAGCAATCCCTATCAAAATCCCAATGACATTTTGCATAAGTAGAAAAATCCATCCTAAAATTAATATGGAATCTTAAGGGACCCCGAATAGATAAAACAAACTTGAAAAACAAGACTGCAGTTGGAGGTCTCACATCTCTTCATTTCAAAACTTACTACAAAACTACACTAATCAAAACAGTGTGGTACTGGAATAAACACAGACCTAGATCAAAGGACTAGAGAGCTCAGAAATAAATCTTTGCATATATGATCAAATGCTTTCAACAAGAGTGCCAAGACCATTTAATGGGGAAAAAAGTCTTTTCAACAAATAATGCTGGGAAAACTGAATATCCACATGTAAGAGAAAAAAATTGGGCCCTTACTTTATACCCTAAACAAAAATTAACTCAAAATAGATTAACAACCTAAGAACTAAAACTTCACAATTCTTAAAAGAAAACATAGGGAAAAGGCTTCATAATATTGGATTTGGCAATGATTTCTTGGATATGACACCAAAAGCACTGACAATAAAAGAAAAAACAGATAAATTGGACTGTTTCAAAATTAAAAACCTGCCCGTCAAAGGACACTATCAATGGAGTGAAAAGATAGCCCACAGGATAAGAGAAGATATTTGCAAATCATATATCCAATTAGCGGATAAAATCCAGAATATATAAAGAACTCCTACAATTCAACACCAAAAAAAAAGTTAAAAATGGGCAAAAGACTTGAATATATGTTTCTCCAGAGAAAGCATACAAATAGCCAATAAGCACTTGAAAAGATGTTAAATATCACAAATCATTAAGGAAATACAAATCAAAACCACAATGAGATACTGCTTTACATCCATCAGGATGGCTAATATAGGAAGGAAGTTAGGAAGGAAGGAAGGAAGGAAGGAAGAGGAAAATAATGAGTGTTGACAAGGATATGGAGGAATTGAAACCTTTGTGCACTGCTGGTAGGAATGTAAAATGGTTACAGCTGCTGTGGAAAACAATATGGCAGTTCCCCAAAAAATTAAAAATAGAATTACCATACAATCCAGCAATTCCACTTCTGGCTATCTATCCAAAAGAAATGAAATCAGGGACTTGAAAAGATAGTTGTATACCCATGTTCATAGTAGCATTATTCATAATAACCAAAAAGGTGGAAGCAACCCAACTATCTATTGATGGATGAATGGATAAACAAAATGCAGTGCAATATATACATACAACAGAACATTATTCAGACGTAAAAAGGAAGGAAATTCTGACACATGCTACAAGATGGATGAATCTTGAGGACACCATGCCAAGTGAAATAAGCCAGTCATTAAAGGACAAACACTGTATGATTTCACTTACATGAGGTACCCAGAATAGTCAAATTCACAGAGACAGAAAGCAGAATGGTAGTTTGCAGGGTCTGGGGAAAGGGGGAAATGAGGAGTTACTGTATGGGTATAGAGTTTCAGTTTTGCAAGATGGAAAGAGGTCTGAAAGTAACAGTAATGGCTGTACAACAACTTGAATATACTTAATGCCACTGAATGAATTCTACTCTTAAAAATGGTTAAAATGGTAAATTTTTGTAATGTATATCATGGACAAAAACTCAACCTTCATTTCTTCTCATGTTCAATGGAGGACTGTATTAAAATCTCTTTTTTTTTTACTAAAATAGTATAAAAGTCTTTGACATCTCAAGTTATTGTGATTCATATGATCTACTGTTCTTATTAAATGTTTGAAATAAATCTGAGATTTAGTATTTTTTCCTCTAAGGTAAAGTCTAAAAAAAGAAAAAAAAAGATTAAAATTTAAAGCAGGATTCATACCTGATATAAAGCAAGAGAATGCCCATATCTCTGGAGAGGTCCCCTTGATACAGTTCCTACATTCCATATACTGCTTTCTAAATTGTAACTAAAAACAAGAAAAAAAAATAACTTCATAAGCTAAGATTCATTTTCAGTTTTGTAATTTGCATATGCTTTCTTGTATTTAAATATTCATTAAATTCAAAAACAATTAGAATAAACTCATAATTTCATATACCATATTAGAAATTTCTAATAGAGACTCACTCAAGATATACCTAGTCTAAATTAGGATTCAATCATCAGAATGTATAATATACAATAACTTGACTAGGCTATTTATTACCGGAGTTAATTTGTTCTGAACCAGCTGATTAACCTAAACAATAGTGAGCTCCTCTACACTTTTAAAGTCACCTGGGCCTCCTTGTAGCTCCTACCGTAAGGCTTTTTTCTGGCTTTCTTTGCTGCCAATGTCTGACCCCTTCAAGTTTTTGCTCAGCTCTCACCTTTCCCATGAAGCCTACATCACTACATTTGTGACTGCAACTCCCTCCTCTTTGGCATTCCTGATTTGCTTACCTCTGCTACCTATCTTGCTATCTATCTATATCTATATATGAATATATGTGCATATATATAATTTATTTATAATATTCATATTTATCATGCTAATTACATTTTTTTCTAATTGCCTGTCTTTCCTCACTAACTTCACAAAGATGGGATATTCATTATGTCCACTGATAGATCCCAAGTACTAAGCACAAAGTAAGTGTTCAAAACAATTTGCTATGCCCATGAATACATATTAATTCTAATGTTGATGTATAAATGTTCCGTAAAATACTCTCTAATTTAATAGACACTAATACAAAACTTTTATATTATTTACTGAATAATTTGTCTTAAGCATAACATCTACACCTCAATTAAATTCTACTACAGAAGATAAATCAACTTATGACTGACACCATCACTTCTAAAAGCTTTTAAACATCCTTACCTCCAACTAAACCACATTCAGAAAAATGAAAAAATATTCTCTAACCTGTGAAAACAGCAACAAAGTTGCTGATTACTTCTAAGCTGATACCTCTAGTTTACTATAAAACTAAATAAACACTGTAACCAAAGGAGCCAGGTTTCAGACAAAAAAAAAAAATTAAACTATCTGGTTCAAATGGAAAATATATGTTTAGGAGAATATCAAGTAAAATTCATCACTTAATTTAAAATATGCTATTTAACTTGTACAGAACACAAACTTTTAGGATCTCCATGTTTCCTTGACAACTATACTCTGTCTTCACAACTCTACTTCGCAAATACCACAATTTAATCCAAAGTTCTACTTTATTTTCACAACCTTTTCATTTTCATGAATCATAGTTAATTTGCTTTTCTTTTCCACATTTAACTCTCGGTTCCTCAGGTTCTTTGCATATCTTAACAATTCATTTTAATCCTACCAACTCTCTTTCAATTCTTTCTACTATATTTTATCCTTCATTTATTGTGTTACAGAATTCTAATTGTTCACTTAAATATTTACCTAAAATTCTTCCTCCCTCTCTCCAGAATTTATTTTATTTTATTTCATACTTTAATTGCAGTCTTATTCAATCATAGTTTTAAAGCAATCTCCTCTTATACACAGAATTTTTTAATCCCCAAAATTAATAGGACGAATATTTTCAGAAATTGGAGTTTACAGATAAAATACAGAATGCCCAGTTAAACCTGAATTTCAGATAAACAACAATTTTGTAGTATAAGTATGATCCATGCAATATTTGGGACAAAACCAAAAAATAAAATAAAATTACGAGGCCTACGCATACTAAAAAATTATTCACTGTTGATCTAAAATTCAAATTTAACTGTGTGTCCTGTATATTTATCTACTAAATATGGCAACCCTTTTGGGTATACACCTTTATGGTACACTGTCCAGGGTCGGTTCCAACTGGTTGATGCCCAAGTTGCATCAGTTATTACATATTATGAATATCACCCCTGAAAACAACATTGATAATCAAATTATTCTTATTTCCTCTTTTATTCTGTTATTGAATAGTTCATAAAATAAAATTATCAGCTGAAAAAAATCAGATAAAGCTAGCATCCATGCAGTTCTCCTTGTCATCTAATCATGCAAAGGACAATCTCTATTGAGTCAACAGTAAATGCATAACCTATCTTATAATACTGGCACTGTTCTCCGAACAAAACCCTGTAAAGTAAATGCAAAGTAAAAGTTTAGGTAAATTAAAATTTGCAGAAAAACTGAAAGTACTTTTATATAAGCAATTATACTTCATTCTGAAAAAATAAAAGGTAGCAGTATTCATAATGCCCAATATAGGCTTGGCCTGGTCTGGGCTTATTTAAAGTTAATATTTTCTTATTCAGAATTTATTAAAAGCACTCTAGAAAGTTAATGAAATATCTATATAGAACAAACCTATATGCCCAATGACAAATAACTTATTGATACACTGAGTTTATATATTCTCAAATCAGTCCTATGCGGCAAACAGATACTATTACAAAAATAATCATTCATAAATTTGTATATCAATAACATAAGGCATTTAGGATAGTCTTATTACCCAAAAATATCCAGCTTAAAAATTAGACTGTGAAAGTCTGAAAAAAAAAAAAGAAAACTTACTTCAGGACCATTTGGAAAGAACTGTAGTTAAAAGTATATCCACCAATCACCCACATAAATTTCCCATGTAAAACAGCTTTATGGGAAGCCCGACCTACAGAAGGACTGAAGGGTTTAACATTTGGCAGAATCCAGTAAGACTCAGTGGAAGGAACATTCAAAGAACAATCAGGACCTATTTAAAAAAATCAAACAACACAATGCATTAAACAAAGACCTTAGATTGTGGAAACAGAATACATGGATTAAGAGAATTTAAGAATCCAATGCTCATCGTATTAATAAATATAATGTACATAAATGGTCTGAAATATAACTTACAGGAAAACTCTAAAAGCAAATGTTATGCTTACAGAGGAAAAAATTATACACTCAGATCAGACTTGGATACGTTCAAATAAATAATACAATCTGAAAGAATTACTTAAATGATATAAATTTCAGATTTATTTCAGTATGCTAATAGGATATTAGAAGAGAAAACAATGTACTCAAATCCCACTTCTGTCTCTTACTGAAAGTGTGACCTTGGGAAAGTCTGCTTACCTTTGCCATCATCAAGCCTTCATCTATAAAACAGAAATAACAATCTACCTCCTAAGGATTATTATAAATATTTAATTTTTTAAAGACAGTGGAAATTAAAGCATTCATAAATTGTAAACTATTAAAGAAATATAAAAATAAAATTACATTTTTTCTTAGCATCATTCTTATTAAGAACAACCAAAATTGGCATCAGTAGAGAGGCTTATTATTCTCAAACAGAAAAAATTATTATGCATAATAAAATAAAAACTATTAATCAGTGCAGGATAACGTAAATACTCCAAGTTAAAAACACTGCCTTTTCCTATCCACGTTCATGATGTTACTCATGAGTCTTGGTTCCTCATCTGTAAAATGTAGCAGGCTAGGCTAGATCAGTGTTTCTCAAACTTCAGTTATGGAAGGAATGCTCCTAAAGGAAATGTATTTTCATCAAATTTAAGGGCTCACAGATTAATTTAATTCTAATGAAACTCATATGCTTAAACAAAAACTAGAAATAAAGTCCTTATGTTTAAAGTTCTTTTATAAATATAAAACCAACATAAACTTATAAATTATGTATATAAACACACTTATAAAATCATTAAAATTAATTTTTGCTTAAAATGATGGATGGTGTTGTTCTGCTCAAAGTAAATCATTGGTACTAAGTGGAAAATGATATCAATTCCATAGCACCTTTTTTATGCAACTTTAAGATACCTATATTATTTTGACAACATAATTCTCCCAGCACTTTTCTTTCAATTATCTTTTACAAACCTTTTTTATCCATATAATATGCCATAACATCTGTTGACCTTCACTTATCACAAAAGTATCAGTACTCTTCAATATTCTTTTTAGCCTGCAATAAGGATACTACTTGGTCCTAACTAAACAGTCAACACAAATGCCGGCACTGCAATCAAGTGGCATTTTTACACAATTATGAGATCAATCACTTGATGTTAAGTTTGCTTATATCAAAAAGTTCTGGATTATCACTGAATCACAAAATTTTAAAGCTTCCAAACAGACCCTAATTTCAGAAATATTAGCCTTTACAGTTTTTATTTTCTCATTTGTTCACTCACCCATGCATTCATTCATTCATCTTCCAAGTCCTTTTCAATGCTTACATTCTATGAGTCTGTATTTTTCAGGTACAAATTAGATAGCACCCTAGATTATCTCTTTGATAACAACACAATCTTTTAAATCAAATATAGAAAACTTTATAACTTCTGAGTGAAAAGACTGTGAACTATTCCTTGGTAACCAAAGAAATTAAAGGAGCTCACTGGTTTTTGTTTAAAAAAGTTAAACTACAATTCTAAACCACTTAGAACTCATTTAACTCAGGTTGGCAAACAACAGCCCATGAGCAAAATCCAACCCACTACCTGTTTTTGTAATAAAGTTTTTTAAGAACACAGTATGCTCATTCATTTAAGTATTATCTATGACTACTTTTGCAGTACTCAGCAGAGTTGAGTAGTTGCAACAGATATCATACAATTCCCAAAGCCAAAAATAGTTACTATATGGCCTTCTACAGAAAAGTTTACCAACCTCTAACTTAACTGAAGAGAAATAAGATCATATGGACATTACACATAAGAGGTATACCTAATTGGTCTGAATGCTATATCTTGTTTTCTTAAAAAGAAAAATATAGATTTATTTTAAATCAGGAATAATAAAGCAAAAAGGGTAAAATGTTAAAAATAGGTTGATCTGGGTAAAGGGCATTTGTATATTCTTTGTACTATTTTTTTTTATTTTAGGTATTTTAGGTATCTATTCTTTTTTTTAATTTATTTATTTTATTTACTTATTATTTTTGGCTGCACTGGGCCTTCGTTGCTGCGCACAGGCTTTCTCTAGTTGCGGTGAGCGGGGGCTGCTCTTTGTTGCAGCGCGCGGGCTTCTCATTGTTGCGGAGCACGGGCTGTAGGCACGCAGGCGTCAATAGTTGTGGCATGCGGGCTCAGTAGCTGTGGCTCGCAGGCTCTAGAGCACAGGGCTCTACATGTAATCACAAGTGTCCTTGTAAGAGAGATTTGACTACAGAAGGAGAAATCAATATTACCACTGAAGCAGGATGCTGTGCTCCATGCTTTGGAGATGGAGTAGGGGAAAAGAGCTAATGAATGTAGGGATTGAAACTCTATTACTGGAAAAGTCAAGGATGCAGATTCTTTCTTAGAGCCTCAGAAGGAGTGTGACCCTGAAAACACCTTGATTTGGGCTCAGTGAAACATATTTCGGACTTTTAACCTCCAGAATGGTAAGAGATTAATAAATGTGTGTTAAGACACCAAGTTTGTGGTAATTTGTTACAGCAATTATAGGAAACTAATGCTAATAACTAAATTTATTTTATTTATTAACTTCAGATAAATACTGTTATTTAATACAAGAAATTGGATTTTAGAGATTTTTTAATTTTTACTCTATAATCTAAAATATCTACTTTTCTATGCAAACCAGCAGTCAAATTCTTCCTCTTTGTTACTACCTTATTTTATGTAACTTCTAGCAGTTATTAGAAGGAATGGTCTATAACCAAACTCTACAGATTGTCTTTATTTTACTCTAAATTAATAAGTTTATAAACAGAATGAAAGATTTATGAATATGACTTAAAAGTTTAAGGAAAATTAGATATCTTAATTTGTAGTTTTCTGCACTCATAACTAAAATGATTAAAAATGTAAATTTATAAACTGAATATTAATTTAAAACACAAATAACTATAGAGAACACTTTATACACACAAAGGCTTCACCACCCATTAAATATCATTTAAAGCCATCCAAGATTCCCTTTTTATAAAAACACATCCATGAAAAATCTACCACTTCATTATCTGTCCTGTTATGGAACATCTCTGCATAATTCTCCCTGCATAACTTTTATCAATCAATATGGGAATCTCCTCAAGGTAAGCAGATCACAGCTGTCTTGGAAAAGATGTAATAAACTAATTCACATTACAGTGGGTTTTCATAAAGATTTAATATGCTACCTTTTCCATGGGTTAATCCAAAGAGCATAAATGAATTTCTAATGATGTAACTTTCGGCATTAGTGACAGGCTACTGCGAGACAAATTTTTGAGATTGTTCTACAATCCAAAGTGGAATTATACTCATCCCTCTTAAATTTATACCTCCATCCTCACAATCTCTCTTGAATTCCAGACTCAAAATGAAACTACCTACATGACATTTCCACTTGGATGTCTCATAATCATCTCAAACTTAACATGTCCAAAACTAAAATCTTGATTTTTTCCCTTCCAAATCTGCTCCTTCACCAGTGTTTACCATCTCAGTAAACGGCACTTCCATTTATTTACCCGGTTGCTCAGGGCAAAGATCTTGGAGCTATTCATGAGTTCTCTTTTTCTCCCACACCCATATCCAACAAATCCTGGACTGACATTCATTACGTACGCAGGAATACAGCCTTTCCAACTGTTAAAACATGGAAATGCTTCACTGATTGTTAAGTAGATGCTGCTGTAGGTACCAGGCCTTCCCCTTCCCAGTTCCCCTTGCCCCTCTGAGATAATCCAGACTCGTCGCAAAAGACAACTAAAGGGGTAATGCCTGGCACAGCATGGCTCATCCAGGATCCTGCCCCAGTCCTAAAGTCAGCATCAGTTGTGATTGGTTGGTGTCTAAGTGTCTGTACCTTACCAATTATAAACATTTTTAAATTCGATCACCTCTATCAGGCTCTCAGCACTGATCCTTTCCTTTCCAACTACCATCCTAGTACAAGCCACCATCCAATCTCACCTGGACTATTGCAACAGTCTCCAAACTGGTCTACTTATTTCCATTCTTGCTCCCTTCCTATCACATTCAACTCTCCACAATGCAACCAGAATGATTAAAAATATAAATCTACTCTTACCATTTCCCAACTCAAAATCTTTCAATGATTTCCCATCACACTAAAAATAAAAATCCTTAACATGGCCCACAACTCTTACATGACTGGCCTCAGTATTCACTTACTGCATGAATGAATGAATGAATGAATGAAAACAACCTTAGAGCCATAAAAGATTAAGAGCAAGAGCTATGAAGTCAAACCTCGCTTTCCAACTTATTAGCTATGAAACCTTGGACGAATTAACTTCTCTAAACTTCAGTTTAATCATGGAGATTATACGTAGAAGAACATAAGATTCTGTGAAAATAAAATAAGATTGAATGAGATTGTACTTAACATTAAATACTATAATGAAACCTTCATAATAGTAACGTTATTACTATTATGAAGTCCATCCTCTCATTTTAATATACAAGGAAATTAAGTATCATTAAGTCTACAGGCAAAATATGTTAATGAAGCCTAGCATTATTAGGTATAGTAAATATACATGCCAAAAGAAAACAGTAAAATTACAACTAAAAATTTCTATAATCAGAGGTAAATACAATTGAGAAATAATTGCAAAGGACAAAACCTAGAATAAAGAAAGTACTACAAAGTTTTGAAAGTTTCTCCAAAGCAATTCCAGAACTACTGAATTATATTCTTTCTTCCTTCCCAAAGTAGTCTATTTTGCACTGGAAAAGTTTTTCTAAGGGACTCTATCTCTGTTTTGATACTGGAAATCAGTACAAAATTTTTATTTGCTTTATATAAATTAATTTTCTAAAATAACTTTTCTTCCATAAAGAAGGATAAAAATTTAAAGTCTTCAAGTGAGTTTAACAGCAATTCCCTGAATAGTACCTCTAGTGTAGTATATCAGCTAGATTTCTTTTGTTGTAAGCCACAGAAACTACTTTGGGCTAGGTTAAGGAAAAATGGATATTTGTTGGAAAAACATGGGGAAATTCAAAGAATTTTTAAAAAGAGGCTGAAAAACCAAGCTTAAAATAGACAGGTATCTGGATTTATCATCCCATCAAGACTACTCTCAATGAGTGAAAGGCAATTTCCCACAAAGAAACTGGACTGCTAATAGGAAAGGAAAAGTATGCTGAGAAGAAGATTTGAAGAGAGGTACATGTAACTTACTGTAATCACTCCAGAAATAGTCTTATGATCATACTGAATCTGAAGTTCTCCACAATAAAAGGCAAAATGAGACAACATCATTGCAAGAGTCCTATCTTCTAACCTCATCAGAAAATTTTGATTTTGTTTCAGTATCCAAAGTATTCTAAACATTTTCTAGGCCCATAAAACCAATCTCCAAAGGACAGTTATCAATTTTAGTGTATTTTCAATGTCCACAGCTGTTCTGACAATATCCTAATTTTACAGAACAATGAATTTGTGAGTGGTAATCACTACACCAGATCTGTTCCAAGAATACTTGGTTCTCACAGTTTAGGTCAGTGATGTGATTACAGTATGGAAAGGAACTGCCCTTCTGTTAGCAAAGATCAGTGCTTTCCAATTATTATTTTTGAGTTGTGAAAGGCTTGAAAACAAAGCTTTATAGACTGGTTCTGATTAGTTGAAAATGACAAATACAGAGATAGCTGGGATTGAAAGCAGGATTTGTTTATCCCACCTATCTAAGTCAGAGGCAATAAAGTAAGTGGTTGTAAATATTTCAACATTAGGTAACCTTCCACAAGGAAGGAACCTATGTCTAGCACAGAATATTCGGTGAATTTTGTTGTAACACACAGCTCAGCCCTTTGTTCTATTCTCTCTCTCTACACTCCCTTCCCTCATGATCTCATCTGATCTCGTGGCTTTAAGTATCATCAACCATTTTCAATTTAACATTTTTAAGCCAAGCAGCCCCAAACAATACAGACCTCTCTCCACTAAACTCCAACTGCCTTTTCAACATCTCCTCTTAGATGTCTAAAAGACATCTCAAATGTAACATACCAAATTCAAACTGATCTTCCTCCTAAAATCTTCCTCATGTCAACTGATGACAACTCTATCTTACTCTAAGGTCAAAAAAATCTTCAAGTCATCCTTGACTCTTTTCTTTCTCCCATCCCCCATATCCAATGCATCAACAAATCCTATTAACCCTGTTTTAAAATCACATTCAGTATTAAGCAATTCTTACCTTCTTTGCTGCCTGCCCACACTACTATCATTTCTCATCTAGATTATAATTATAGTAGTAGTCTCTTAACTGGTACTCTGCTTTCGTAGTCTATTCTCAATATAGAAGTCAACAGGAACCTTTTAAAACTAAGTCAGATTATATCAATCACCTGCTCAAAATTCTACAATGGCTCCCCATTTCACTTAGGGTAAAAGTCAAAATCCTTCCAATGGCCTACAACACTAAGGCTTAGCTCATCTAGCTCCATTCCTCACAAACCTCCATCACTCCAGCACCTTACCTCCATATCCCCGATCATCTCCTTGCTCTGCAACTTCTCTGAGCTCACATCTGACAACCTGCCCCTCAGTGATTCAATTCCAGGCACACTGGCCTTTTGCTGGCCCTCACACACACCAGGCATGTTCCTGCCTTAGGGCCTTTGCCAATGGCTATTCCCTCTGCCTGAAATGCCCTTCTCCTAAATATCTATATAGCTAACTCCCTCACTTGCTTCAAGTCTTTACTCAAATGTCACCTTCTCAATAAGGCCTAACCTGATCATTTTATTTAAAATTGTTAACTCCCATCCCTAGATCTATCTATCCCCCTTCTCAGCTCCACCTTATTTTTCCATTACACTTATCCCTTTCTAAAATATTGTATGTATAATATATATGTTATGTTGATTATCTATGGTCTGTCTCTCTTAGCTTGAATGTAAGATCCACAAGGATCTTTACTTTCTTTGTTCCGTGATATATTCAAAGGTCCTAGAATAGTACCTAGCACTTGGAAGAAGCTCTAAAATTTTTGTTACATAAAATGAACAAAAATAAATGAATGAATTAGTAAATAAAGCTTGTTATATATACATCCTCAATACTATTTTTATTTTTAAACAACTTTTCAAGTAGCTGAGGAATAAAAACTTATTGCCTCTTGCAAAAAGTTGGATTTGCTGTTTTTGCTAGGTGGGGAAAATGAACAAAAAGAGAAGAATTTAATCTAGCACATTATCTGTTGTTTGTCTCTCCACAGAGTTAAATAGAGAGATCACGTTCATTATTATTAAATTTCTAAAGGAAAACGTAAGCTATGCTGTGAATTTCTTTAAAGCAACCTATAGTCTCATGTGTACTTATACACACTATCCTAAAGTAACTAACTCTGTCCTAATATGTTATATGACTAACCCAGAAAAAAAAATAATGTATGATAAAATATTCATGGATCTGAGCTAAAAGATTTTATATTTTTCTAAAACAAACAAAATCATCAAGTTTTTACAACCTGAATAATGCCATGGAGTCTAAGTGCATGCTCTGGTAGTCAATACTGCCACCCAATGGCAAATGCTAAAATCTAAAACCAAAGGACTGAAAGAAAATAACTGACCAGATGCTCAAATTCAAATGTTTCCCTCAATATTTAAAATTATGCTTTATATATCAAGTAAATTGCATAAGTTATTGAAGTACTAGTCTTCTAAAACATCTATACTTAAATGTCCACATATCACTAAACCAGCAACTAATACATTTCTAATTCATTCATTCAACAACAACAACAAAATTTGAGCGCCTACTACACAACAGGCACTACAGAAGATGCTGTGGGCATAAAGGTGATCAAAACATAGTCATTCTTAACTTCATGGAGTTTGTATTCCAGTAGGAAAGATAATAAAGAATCACACAAACATAAATGTGATAAAAGCTATAAATTTAAAAGATAGGGTCCTATGAAAGCACGTGGGGGGATGTGACCCAGTCTTAGAATGTTAAGGGGTGAGGGTGTTGTAGGGGGAAGTGCAGAAATAAGAAAGGCCTTGAAATATTTAGGGACAAAGAACATTCAAGGAACTGAGATAAATCCAAAGTGTAACTTTCAATAAAGAATCGGAAACACTATGAAAAACTATCAAATTACCTGATTTACATATTAAGATACTGTCTTTTAATCAATCATCTAAAGGCTGAAAACAACCAACTTCAATCCTTACATGAAAACAGTGTCTGAACCGCACTGAAAAGGAACACTGAATATCTATAAAGAATATCCTGAAGACATGTAAAAGGACTGAACGATAGGATTGAACAGGGCATTCTGGAATAGGAAAGGACTGGGGACAAATTTTAAATGGCTAAGCAGTGGTCTTGTATATAAAACCTGGCAACCTGTTTTTCATCTCTATAAAACAGGTGGAAAATGTTTTGTTGTAATAGATTAAGAAAAGAATTGTACCCTGAAGTCTGCTCGTTTATCTTTTCAACCTGTCTACTCCTACCATCTATTCCACATTGCAAAGTTTTTCTGAGTAGGCATGAGAGAACTATTCAGCCCATTCCTTGTCAATTATGGCAACAATCTACACTTTAAAATACTTTATTTGGATTTTTTAATTTATTTAGAAGATTCCAATCATTTGAACCCCCTTCCTAGTTTGGGAAAATCTCTCACTGTGTGAATTTTGTTCAGAAACGGAATCCTTTCCCACTATACAATTCAGAAAAGTTAAAGTCTCTATTTCTATATCTCAAGGCAGCCAAGCAAGGTATGGATAAGACCTAAGTTTAGCCAAGTAGATTTTACTAAGCAGGCCTTCAAATCTTCAAAAGTGATACAAAGATGTGGGGAGAATTTAGAATTTTTTCTACCCAAGCCTGTAGCATACAGTATCCACAGTAAAGACACCAGTGGTGGTACCCCAGGGCCCAGTGGCAGTAACAGGAATATCCTAATCAAATTTTCCTGTGGCTTCATCTTTGCTGGGAACCAACCCACCTAGCCTTCTGTTACACCTACCCCTTTCTAACCAAGGTTTTTCCAGCCTTCCCATCTCCTTTGTGAGCTACCCAGTGTCCTTTTGTATTAGTCGGATTACAGGTTTAGAGAACAAAAAATAAGTTGCTTTAAAAAACTGAAAGTTAATTCCTCTCTCATAAAACATTCTAGAGGCAAATGGGCAAGTGCTACTGCTTACTACAGTTACTGCCATTTACCAGCCATTGGAAAAGATCTCAATGATGTAAAATTCCCACGCAGCACTTCCACTCACATCCTACTTACCTAAACTTAGCACAATAACCATACTAGACACAAGGAAGGCGGAAAAATGTGGTATGTAGCTGAAGACCATGTGCTGAGCTAAAAACTCAGTCAATTCTATCACTAAAAAGAAGGGAAGAATGAATGCTGGGAGACAGTGGTCCCTGACATACTTTCCAATAACTGCCTTTTCTGCTCAGATAAGCCAGAACTGTTTCTGTTGCTTACAATCAAATCAAAGACTTCTAGTGGTTCCGATTTTTTAAAGTTATGTAAGAGAGAAACCTGGAGCCACTCTGATTAGGGAGTTGACGGGGGTCGGGGGGTGGGAACACACCGTATCTGAGAGTCTGCTTTGAAAATTAATGTTCTACTGTATTATTTACATATGAACATAAATCCAATTTATTATCTCTTGATTTTCATGCCTTTTAAAAATTCCTCAGGACTTCCCTGGTGGTCCAGTAGTTGAGAATCCGCGCTTCCACTGGAGGGGGCACAGGTTCAATCCCTGATAGGGGAACTAGGATCCCGCATGCCACGTGGTGTGGCCAAAAAAAAAAAAAAAAAAAAAAAAATCCTCATCTATCCCAATGTTTGGAAGCCATCTTAAAAGAAAAAATGCTCTTCAAAGTTGTCTTTCTCCCTCCTGTGACTTATTAAGACTTACATTTTATTAAGTGAAAGATGTCACAGAAGCAGATGAATCCACACAGGTCTCTACCCTTTAAGTAATCTATTTGATATGTATATATCATTGTCTTTGAAAACTATACATTATAACAAAATTAAACATTATACAATAAACTTGTGTGCTTTTCAAAATGTTGCACTAGCATTTTCTATATTCTTTACTATTTCAGCTTTTGGTTGTTATAAGTGCTCTCCACAGAAAAAGGGGGACAGTTGACTTTAATGGTGCCCTCTAGTCTTAAAATATATTTCTATTGCCTAAAACAGTAAAAAGGTGACAGCAGATGGTTAAGGAAGAAACACTTACATGAGAAAGTTAAGGGGGAAAAAAGTATAGTAATGGCTAAGCAAAACTCTTAGGAGATGTTACATAGAAAAACTAAATTTGGAAAACAAGGAGATGTGAAGCCTAGGTGGGACAAGCACTAGAGAAATGTGAGGAAGGGGATTCAAGATTCAAGGCTTAACAAAAATCTAGGCTTTTCCTCTGGATTCTCTTAATAAAATCTGTTTCTAGAAAACAACATTTATTTTCTTTTTATATACTAGCACAGAACCAAACAAAGTAAGTAAAATTAACCAACATAAATGGATAAAACATAATGAAGGTAGCAACAATCTGTTATTCTTAACCCAAAGAATCCAGTTCCAAATAACACATTACAAAAAAACTGCCAGACTCTGAATCTCATACAGATTGCCTCCTCAGCTCTCATTTCAAATATCTCCAGTTCTTTGATCATTCCTCAGATGCCCTAGAAACAAATCTCTCTCTCCATTTCCCCTCAATGATTTCTCCCATTCCATATATCTAAAATTAAAACCTAGTGATATAGTCAACAATCCCACCTACTTTAAGCTATGCTTCCTTAGATATAGAATCAGGAGTCAGTTTGGAGGCTCAAAGAAACCAATCTGCACATCATCTGTCTTGAAAGACGCACAATATCCATTTCACCAAACACTACCCATAAAACATTCATATCAATTCAGAGATGAATTATTTAATTACAAAGAATTAATAGTGGTATAAAAATGTATCTGATTTCTGTATATTTTATAATAAAGCACTTCAACATTATTCTCATTTTTTTAAATATATGTGTACATGCGTATATATGTGTTAATACATATATATATATATAAACTTATTCATATTATCACTTTGCTTTAAAAGTAAACGAACCCAGCATTGGCTTCCCCATTTTCATTTGCTTATAGACATTTAAGAGCCAGGAATTTTTATGATTTCAGGCACTCCTGACAAGAATAATAAAATGCGAAATGCTGATAAACAAAAGCCAGAAAAACAAAAGATAACATTTTCAACCAGATACATATTACAAAACCTCCAGAAAATAAAGCATTTTAAAGAAGAACTACTAAAAGGAAGTAAAGAACAAAAAAGGACAGAGCTGCTCATAGAGAATATTATACAAATATATCCCTCTTTTGCTTTCAAGACTGTTAGAATGAGATGGGGACTAATAGCAGATGAAGACCAGTCAGAAAAACGCCATGCATATAAGCTATACTTCTATCTCTCAGGCCTTAATTTAAATATATTCTTGGTGTACTATTCTCTCCATAGAAAAGGACGTTATTTTAGTTTCAAGACTGAAACGGAAAAAAAAAGATACCTCAAGGCACTTTTTAAGGGAAGAAAGGTCATGATTTATTAAAATAGCCACTCAACAAAATATATGCCTCATATATATAATTAAAAACACTGAGAAATTTGTATCTGTCATAATCATAGTAGGAAATCAAATTTAATTCAATAAGAAATCACTGGTATTTCATATGGTTGGAGCAACTAATTTTTTAATGAAATAACATGGGTTTAAAATGGGCATAATTTATGGAAAGCCTAAAATAATTCCTCTAAATAAGTACTCAGCACACTCAGTAACATTTTTTCTAACTTGTCTCAAGAATGTTGAATATGAAACCATTCTCTTTGGTTTTTACTTTAGACAGCTCTGGTAGGAACTATTGCTACTACTGTTACACTGTATTATAATAACACATGATCATGTAACTTTGGATTATGTATTTCTTGAGTCAAAGTTCCCCCATCAACAGGATTAATACACTGGCACAAAGTAAGTTCTCAATACGTAAATATAATCTGCACAAAGCAAGTTCTGGGTGGGTAAGTATATAGATAACTGGGACCTATCTCTTCATTAAATTCCACAATGACAAGATTTATGATTTTATACCCAAATACTTAAGTAAGCTAAAACTCTTCAATGCAGTCTAAAATTAATCTTTAATAATATATTTATAAAAATTGTTTAGAAATTCTTCCCCAATTCTTCTCATTGCTTTTGCAATAAGCAGCTGTAAAACGTCTAAACTTTTAAAAATACTCTATGTTCTTTTAAAACATAGCCACAAGAGGTCAGTCTTTCCCAAGAAACAACTTTGATATAGTCCAGTACCTTCCCAGATAAGCATCTATTTTTGCAATATACTATTTATATTATCCATTATAAATCAAATTTGAATGTACCGCGTGTTAATTTCAGCCACGTCACCAGATCTTTGGGAACTCAACAAAAAATTAAAGAAGATCATAATGACCACATGTCTACAATTTAAAGCGTTTCATATATAACTTCACTTGATTCTCAAAATAGCACGTAGACAAAATCTTTACTGATTTTACTTGTGAAGAAGCAAGCTATTAAGAAGTTGACTGTTACTGAAATTCTAAAAATAAAACAAACACATGAGATTTGGGTGTGTAAACTACAGCAAAACAAATGAGTGTAGAATTTGTATTAATATATTAGATACATAAATCAATGTTTCAAAAGCCACTTACCTTGCCAACTATCATTGCAGACGCACAGCTTTTCTCCTGTTAGGTCACAGTAACCATGATCTGGACTGCCGCAATTGGCTTTACAGTAAGGAATGTCACAAGCTTCACCCTTCCAGTATTTATCACACTCACAATATACTCTACTTGGAACAGAGACACTAGTTGTACACTTCCCATGACCAGAGCAATTGTTAGGACAAGAATTGATTCTGTAAAATATAATTCATATATATTCAAATTCAAGATAACTGAAAAAGAACTTTGGCTAATATTTTGTTAACTTTATAATTTTTATGTTGTGTCTACGTGCTTCATTTAATGCAATTTTACAATGCGACTTCAATTCTTTACTCTGTACCTTTTAAACCCTAAAGCAATTCAGTTACACACATTTGTAATTGGCCTCAGTTCATTCAATGAGTTTACTCTGCTACCAAGACTACATACTCAACATCTGCAGGATCTATACAGTTCCAAGCACACTGTTTTGTAAAGACTTAAGTACTCAACTGCTTTGAATATATATTTCACAGAAAAAAATTAAATTCATGAATACCTGAAACAATATAAGAAGCCAAGATTTAAACTGGTTATATAATACTTAAACAGCATGCTATCACCTATACACTGTTATGGAAGTAAAAGGATATTTACCAAGTTTTATTTTAAGGCTCTCTAACTGATTATATTCTACTATATATTTATTCTCCCTTGTGTAAATTCTTGATATAAATAAATCCTATAATAAATTGCTGATTCAAGGATATTTAGAATATTTTATTCCTCGCGAAAAATTCTCTGGTTATCATTCTCTACGTTCCTGAAGAAAACAAACAAACAAAATGTATCAAGTTCCTCTGTGGCCATTCTTAATGAAAGCAACTGAAAGCATCTCTGGCTAATTCACTTCACCCTTGGACTTTCAGATATAAAAATGTATATAGAGTCTATACAATAGAAGCTCAATAAATACTATTTTCTAATTTTAGAGAAGACAGTGGTATATAGCCACTTACCTTATCTCCTAAGCCTCAATTTCCTCATGTGTAAAATGGGAAAAATACCCATTTGACAGAACTGATGAGAAGAGAATTAAAGAATATAATATATATAAAGCATCCAGTACAGTCTTTGGAATACAGAAGGACTATGAAAACTCAGCTCTCATTCACTCTCCAAATTAGGTATAAAATACCTCGGAGCACAGTAGGGCAGATGAGGGCTCCCTGCAATCCTACACATCTGTTATTACCAGTAAAGTTACACTAAGTTTGTATAATATATTTACTTAATCGTTTTCCAAAAATTTTTAATCTTGTAATTAATTTTTAACCAAACTTAACTTGTTACTATAGTGTCCTGAGACTTAGAAACTATCCTATACAAGCTTGGAAAGTATTTTGGGATATATTATTAAAATTTTACGTCACTTAGGAAGAGACGCTATATACTTTGGAATTTAACACACTAGCCTGCTCCTGGTATATAAGACATTTATAAAAACAAACAATAAACTCTTTTATGTCAAATTATAAGAATCGTTACAATATGAATTTTTTTGAAAAAATACTTACGAGTAAAAAATGTTGAAGCCAGTTAGATTATATGCCGCATCACTAAAAAAATGTAACAGTGCATAGCCAGACGTTGTAACAACTTCAGGTACAGTTTCATTTCCCCTTATTTCAGGGACTATCAAACCACTGTAAGAGAGCAAAATTGAACACTCTGTATATTAATGTACATATGACAGTTAATCACACAAAATTTACTCAAAATATTCTTGTCAGAATCACTAAGTATCTACATTAGAATGGGCAACTAGAAGAATAAATCTAAAATGAGTTCCTAGCCATTTCTCACCAATTAGCTCTGCTACTGTTGCCAACAGACTAACATCTACTCTCATGCCACCATATTCCTTTTTCTCTTCTCACTATTTGGACTGCAATGTCCCATTTCTTCCTTTTGGCCTGCCATCCATCCTGTCATAATACTATAGGGTGATCATTAACTTAAGTCATATGTAAACCTTCATTTAAAGCCACCTTGGAGAAGAATTAATACAGTTAAAATGTCCATACTACCCAAAGCAATCTACAGATTCAATGCAACCCTTATCAAAATACCCATGACATTTTTCACAGAACTAGAACAAATAATCCTAAAATTTGTATGGAACCACAAAAGACCCTGAATAGCCAAAGTAATCTTGAGAAAAAAGAACAAAGCTGGAGGTATCACCCTCCCTGACTTCAGACTACACTACAAAGCTACAGTAATCAAAACAGTAAGAGTACTAGCACAAAAACAGACACATAGATCAATGGAACAGAATAGAGAACTGAGAAATAAACCCATGCACTTATGGTCAATTAATCTATGACAAAGGAGGCAAGAATATACAATGGAGAACAGCTAGACTCTTCAACAAATGGTGCTGAGAAAACTGGACAGCTCCATGTAAAACAATGAGATCAGAACATGCCTTCACACCATATACAAAAATAAACTCAAAATGGATTAAAGACCTACATGTAAGACCAGAAACCATACAACTCCTGGAAGAAAACATAGGCAGAACACTCTTTGACATAAGTTGTAGCATCATTTTTTGGATCTTGTCTCCTCAAGCAACGGAGACAAAAGCAAAACTAAACAAATGGGACCTAATCAAACTTAAAAGCTTTGGCACAGCAAAGGAAACCATCAACAAAATGAAAAGACAACCTTGCTGTATGGGAGGAGATATTTGCAAATGATATGTCTGATAAGGGGTTAATGTCCAAAATATATACAGAGCTCATACAACTCAACATCAAAAACAACAACAACAACAAAAAAAACCTTGTTTAAAAAATGGGCAGAAGACATGAATAGACATTTTTCCAAAGAAGACATACAGATGGCCAACAGGCATGTGAAAAGATGCTCAACATCACTAATTATCAGGGAAATGCAAATCAAAACCACAATGAGACATCACCCCCCACCTGTCAGAATGGCTGTCATCAAAAAGACAACATAATGAATGTTGGGGAGGATGTGAAGAAAAGGGAACCCTCGTGCATTCTTGATGGGAATATAAATTGGTGCAGCCACTATGGAAAACAGTACAGAGGTTTCTCAAAAAATTAAAAACAGAACTATCATGTGATCTAGCAATTCTATTCCTGGGTATATATCCAAAGAAAATGAAAATACCAATTCAAAAAGATATATGCACCCCAATGTTCTTAGCAGCATTATTACAAAGCCAAGATATGGAAGCAACCTAAGTGTCCACCAAGAAATGAATGGATAAAGAAGATATGGTATACACACACACACACACACACACACACACACACACACACACACACAAATGGAATATTACTCGGCCATAAAAAGAATGAAATTTTAGAAGAATCTGACACATCTTGGCCAAAAAGCAACCTCAGGCTGCTGAGACACGACTCCCCATTCTCCTGCAAAGGTATAAAAGAACTCATCGTGGGCTTCCCTGGTGGCGCAGTGGTTGAGAACCTGCCTGCCAATGCAGGGGACACGGGTTCGAGCCCCGGTCTGGGAAGATCCCACATGCCACGGAGCAACTGGGCCCATGAGCCGCAATTACTGAGCCTGCGCGTCTGGAGCCTGTGCTCCGCAACAAGAGAGGCCGCGATGGTGAGAGGCCCGCGCACCGCGATGAAGAGTGGTCCCCACTTGCCGCAACTAGAGAAAGCCCTCGCACAGAAACGAAGACTCAACACAGTCATAAAGAAAGAAAGAAAGAAAGAAAGAAAGAAAGAAAGAAAGAAAGAAAGAAAGAAGGAAGGAAGGAAGGAAGGAAGGAAGGAAGGAAGGAAGGAAGGAAGGAAGGAAGGAAAGAAAGAAAGAAAGAAAGAAAGAAAGAAAGAAAGAAAGAAAGAAAGAATGAAATTTTGCCATGTGCAGCAACATGGATGGACCTGGGGGGTATTACGCTTAGTGAATTAAGTCAGACAGAGAAAGACATATACTATATGTTTTCACTTATATGTGGAATCTAAAAAATAAAACAAACAAATGAATATAACAAAACAGAAACAGAGTCACAGATACAGGGAACAAACTAGTGGCTACCAGTGGGGAGGGGGTGGTGGAGGGAACAAGATAGGGGAAGAGGATCAAGAGGTACAAAGTACTAAGTATAAATAAGTAAGATACAAGGATGTAATTACAGCACAGAGAATATAGCCAATATTTCATAATAACTTTAAATGGAGTATAATCTATATAAAAATATCAAATCACTATGTTGTACACCTGAAACTACTATAATATTGTCAATCAACTATACTTCAATTAAATAAATAAAATAAAATAAAACCACCTTGGTACTCTAACAAGTGACCTTATAGCCTTACTTTTCCCCACTAGTTGCAAATTCTCATGAAGCCAGATAGAACATTCCACATCAGCTAAGTGACTACAATGCTACTCTAATTAAAGTTGTACATTTCCAATACACTAATCTAAGTATTTTAGTTCATCTGAAAATACACACTTTTTATATTTCTTTAGAATTTTGCATACTTATGCAAATTACATTAATATATAATTATTCCAAAAGACAATATTACTCATACACACACAAAAGAAAATGAAGTTTGTGGGGAGAAATATAAATGTATAAAAGCAGGAGTTCTAAATTAATAACTGGTACTTCTCCCTTTTTAACCCTACTTGTTCATGGGGGAAAACTATGTATCTTCATTTATTTATACATACTATCCTCTCTAAATCTATGAAAGCACAAAATCTGAGAAAGAAAAGAAGCTGCTAACAACAAATTACATTACTCAAAATAGTCAATGCCTTTAGACACTGTTAAACTTATGTTTAGGCACCACCAGGATCTGAATTCCCTAATTCAAATCATATTTGACAGAACAAAATGAAATATTATAGTCAAATAATTTATTTTGTAAACACATTTTGAAAAGCAAACAAATTAAAAAGTAATCAATGCTTGATGTTGTAATACTTATTACATCGACTAGCTTATGTTTATGAAAGAACAAAAGATTTTAAAAGGAGTCTGTCAACACAATTAAAATTCTGTAAGACCAGTTTTAGTTACACATATATATTTTTCATTGCAGTGAGATTATATCAAATGAGTACATTACTAAAAATAATATTCCCAGATGTTTATAACAGATATGATTAATCCCTCTGAAACAGATGAAAAGAGCAGATTTGTTTGCTTGGTTGTTTGTTTGTAAGTGTTGTGAAAGCAGTAAATGAAAGAGGACTCACACTTCTCACATAACATACCAGTTTGGACCAACCAACCCTCCCACTGAAGTCAACTAGAAAAAATGACAGTTAAAAAAAATCAGCCTGAAGGTACTGGGAGAACTAAGATAAGGGTAATAAGCCCACGAATTAGAGCCATTTCTCCTTATGGGCATTCACTGATTTCAAAGTTGGAGGTGAGGTCTGAAGGGCTAAGAAACTGGGCTGTTTTACATAGCTAGGAAACCAAAAAGTGGAACACAGGGCCCTCACTTTGACCTGAGACCCCAAAGACTAGGTGTAAAAGTGAACTAGTAGAAGACAGGCCCCTCAGGGGACTGAACTTCAGTTTGGTGTGAATTACCTCAACACCTGAATTAGAATTCAGTTGATTGTGGATTTCTAGTGTCCCCAGGCACTCTTTGGGAATATAATAACTTTCTAGGCCTCAAATTATCACTACCTATGACTTTACAAACATGGTGTCCAGCACATGATTGTCTAGCACACAATAAAAAATAACAGGTCTCCATTCCAATCCATTCTCCATATTCTAAAAAGTCTTTCCTACAGAATAAAGTCCAATTTCTTTAGTGTGGTAACAAGAAAGCAACACTACAGTGATTACAGCATTATAAAATCAGGCTCATATTCTGACTCTATCACCAACCAGTTAAGCAACTTTGGGCCACTCACAGAATCTCTCTGTGCCTTAATTCTCCATTTACAAAATGGCAATAATAATACCTACCTAAAAGGTTATTGTGAGGATTAAATGACTTGATATATATAAAGAACTCTTGCACACTGCCCCTCACATAGTAAGTATTCAGTAGATGTTACTGATTACCATTTATTGGGTAATCTGGCACCTACCTATCCCTTCACATTTCCTATGATCAAGTTACTCGTAACTACTTACTACTGTCGCAAAATATAATGTTCTTTAGTGTGTACATGCCTTTGTACGTATGTTTTTCTCTACCTAGAATGTCCTATCTGACCCCCACACTTTGTCTATCATTCTTCTACTCATGATGAAACTCACCATGATGAATTCATTACTTCTGAAATCATATAGCACTCTTTTCATAACCTGATTATAACACTTATTGTGCTGTGTAAAAAATCTGTTTACATACCACCACCAGTGCCCAACTACTGTGTGGTGATGTAGCCTCCAAATTCTTGGAATTTCCCAAGTGATAGGAATGTCTCTGTTATTCATGGTGGGCTCAGAGTTTATGCTAATGAGGTGACTCAGGATGGGAGCTGGCCACACCAGAAAAACCAAGCATGTGATTGGCTGGGGCTTTAAGCCACAAGAAATCAATCTGACTTCCAGAGTCAGAATGGGGCTAAAGATTGCGTTCAGCCTTATGGCCAATGATTAGATCAACAATGCCTACAAAAGGAAACCCCCCAAAAAACTCTGTACACCTGTAAATCAGGAGAGCATCCTAAGTGGCAATACACACTGATATGTTGGGGAGGCAACATATGTCCTGAGGACGCAGCTTTGAGATGCTCCCAGATCTCACCCTATGTGTCTCTTCATTTGACTGGTCCTGATTTTTATCCTTTATAATAAAACTATAATCACAAGTATAGTGCTTTCCTGAGTTCTGTGAGTTATTCTAGCAAATTATTGAACCTGAGGGGGTCACAGGCACCTCTAAATTTGTAGCCAGCTGGTCAGAAGTGCAGGTGGCCTGGAGACCCCTGAACTTGCAGCTGTTATCTGAAGTGAGGGCAGTTTTGTGAAGGACTGTGCACTAAACCTATAAAGTTGGGTGCAACTTCAGGTAGCTGGTGTCTGCAATGGCCTGTATCTTACTCCTTACTGCATCCTCCAGGCTTATGACAGTCTCTTGAATTGAGGAGGTTATCAAATGTTTGTTGAATAATAAATTCTTATACAGCTGGAATAATTCAAACATTTAGATTCTGAATTCTTAGTAAAATGAAGTACAAACAGTATAGGCTTTTAAGTCCGGAGATTGTCAAGTCCAAATCCTGGCTCTACCATCTATTAGAAGTAAAACTTTATTTCTCTGAGTCTCAATTTTCTCAACAATAAATGGGGGATAATAGTACTTCTTCCACAATATCCTAACAAGGACTGATGACACTTAAACTGCCTAGTACAGTATTTAGATTCAAGTGGATATTCAATAAACATGAGTTTTCCATTTCTCTCAGGATAGTTAACAGGAATACTTGCTGATGAAAAGTCACTGGTTCCACCTTCACAGTCATATACTAAATCCCATCCTGCTAATTATCTTACAAAAGCTTCCTTTAGTATCAAGAAATGGCTGGTAAGAGTGTTAATGAATCACTGTTAATTAATGCAGTCATCACAACTACTAGAAAAACAAATGAAAAGGCACACATCTAAATGATGGTCAGTCAATAATGTCATAAAAATAGAGGAATGATAACAGTTACATCTAAATTGCTAAAAATAAATGTTTGAACCTAGTATCTTATCTAATTGTTGCAATAAATTATCTTACAATGTAATTATTCACAAGGCTCTGCTCCATTTTCTATCTATTGGTGTTAGATGAAGGGTTACTCCAGAATACCCTTTCTATAATTTTCAAACAACTCAAAAATTAAGTTCTACAAGTATCTTGAGCAATAGCAGTATCACAGAATAAGCATCTAAGCTCTCAAGGAGTCATTTTGAAACAGTCATTCGGAAACACAGCCCTTACGTATTTGTCCAAAAAAATAATAGTTTACATTCCTGTTAAAACAGAATATTTACAACATAAATAGTAAAAATAAAAATAAAATAAAAAATGTTGAAGGGAACAATAAGCTTTTACCCATATTTAAATTTTTAACAATGACAGGACATATAAGAGATACTGTATAAGTAACAAAAGTAAGGAATAATGTAATGAATAACTCTGGTCAACAATCATGTTAGTTAAATTGGACACTAAATCTACACTATATGCTCAAAAATTTTTCTATCTAATATATTCTCTCCTGTTTATAAAACATTTCATAATAATTTGTACATACATAATAAAGAGTTTTAAATTGATACTGAAAATGCTGTGATTTTAAAATTTTTAAATTAAATCTTACTACCTGACTACTAACAATAAAATATTTGGAAACAACCAAAATTCCCAAACTGTGAGAACTGATAGAAACACCTTCTTTATTAAACCACTACATAAAGCATAACTTAACCTTTTTTTACAGAATTTAAAATTTTATAATTTCTCTAAAATAAAAAGATAACTATAAAATATATATCTATTAATTCCTTTGTCAGCTAGAACTCACATTAATCTATCCAAATGCAGATAGTTCTGAAAACAGATTCAATTCACTTTAAAAGAATGAACTATGTACAGCAAGAATAAGGGGTATTTATTAATAAATCTACATTTCTGAAACAGTAACTACTTATCTCTGTTATATCAATGTTTACATTATTATATATACCCCTAAGTTGACAGTCACAGTATCATCATAGTCTTATACCATCTTTGAAGTTTAGCCATCAACGCCTATGCTAAATGTACTTTTGCAGTAAAGATGAGTATATATTTAAAATTAGTAAATTATACAGTTACTTTTCTACAACTGACTATAAATTCATCAATTAAACGTAACTACTCACCTAAGTACAGCTATTAAAGGTGCATATATTGAATCTCCATCATAAACGTACATATGATCCCAGCTACATTCTGTAGCAAAATGATTGAATCTTAATCTTAACACTGCATTTGGACTGAAAAAAAATTAAAATATTTTAAAATTAATATGTAATATGTAAAGCACGGTCTAAAGAAATCTTAGAGTATTTTATTAAAAACCTATTTACAGATAATTTAGCTATAAATCCATAAGTCATCAGTATAAAAGATTGATAACCAGTCATATCTAATTTGTAAAAATGATATACAACTCCAAAATCTATTAACCAGCCATATGTATGTATCATCCTTTTCTAAAAATTTAGTCAAGAGGAAATGTTCTATGTCTTGACTAAGGTGGAGGTACATAAATTGTATACATTACTGAAACCTTATTGAACTGTACACTTAATATGGGTGTATTTCATTGTATGCGAATTGTACTTGAATAAAGCTGATTTTTAAATTCAACACTCAAGACTGTTCTTATTTCTATGAACTCTTAACTAGAGGTACTAATAAGGTCTTCAAATTTTAATCAAAAGGTCTCAATACAATATACTGTTATTTGTTAACAAATATATGAGAGACCACAGGTACACAGGGAATTAATAACCTTGAAGTTTTAAAAAACCTTTAAAGTAACAAAAATAAAAACCCAGTTTTCCAAATACACTCTGTAAAATCATAAAATAGTTCAAAAACAACTCATATCATTTATGATCCATTCATAATATGTTTAAATAGATAAATTCAGTCTCAAGCCCTAATTACTGAAAAATGCCTCTAAAAGGACAATTAACTCTCTCTTTTACAAAATGTTCTTTTTTTAACACCCTTAGAACTAAAATGCTGAATAGTATGAACCAATGGCATAATTCAGCATGGAATATTTTTACACTTTCTATGCAGTCTTCAAATTCCATAACAAGCGATTTAAAAGAAGCCAAAAATGCATACTTGACTTAATGCCATAGTAACATAACTTAAAAATAAATATATGTAAAAATCAAACTATTATCACAAGTAAAAGGGTATTGTAATTTACATTAAACATTAAACATTATATCTAAAATTCATCAATCCCAACATCATGAATAATGTTTTCCAATAATAAACAACAGAATAAACTATATAACTATGAAGTTGTTATATTTTAATGCTTTAACACTGATATAATCACCTTCTTTATCATTTCAGAATAAATTAATTTAATGCAAATTGTATACTTACTAGCCTTCAATTAGCCATGTACATTTGGTTTTATACTTATAGTTAATTGGACCATCTGTTAAATATCCAGAAGGTTCTGTTAACCTAGAAAACAAAATCATGAAAATGATTACCTTAAAGTAACTTTAAGACACACAGTAGCATAAAAAATTTAAAAAGACACTAAACCAAACTTCCAAACAGGAGAATTTATTTACAACTTAAGAAAATTTTCAGATTGCCATATATCATCTCTCTAAATCTCAAAGGAAACTTATTTTGAATTTCTTTAAATTTTTATGTATTATGATTGTTTCATTTTACAAAGTGGAAAAACACATTGAAAGACTGAACATTATACAGATGGGTTCAATGCTGATGCAAAATAGATTAAGTTAAACTTCCTCTGCACAAAAATTAGATGGATGCAAAAGGAAGAAGATTAAATGCATTTTGAAAGATGCAGATCTATGGAATAGAGAAATAGTATATGTATCTAGCACTTTTGGAGGTTACATTGTTAGCTATGTTTGCTTTTCATGCAGCAAGACTAAAGTAGCTGTCACCAGACTTTATTGAGTTCAGCTACCTGTTTTTAGAATCATTTTCCTTCGTCAACTTTATATCTAGTCCAAGAACTCAGTCAATTTTAAAAATAGGGTAAATCAAGGGTTTTGTAATTATCCTCTATTTTAAACACAAAAAAGAAAAAGATATTTAGAAAAGCTTCAAATTTTCAGAATTTTAAAATATTTAAACAACCCAATGCTACTTCATTTTGTTCTCCTTAGCTCCAGCCCAATTATATTTTATCAACAAAAGACAATATTTTAAATAACTAAGATATCTTCCCATTTAGCCTTTATGTATTTATGTAGACATACACACACACACATACACGCACGCGTGCACATGCACATACACACACACACACACACACACACAATGGCTTATCAGTCTTTATATATCCCCATATACATACACACACATATATTTATACATACATACATACATACATACATGTATACACAGATATCAGGGTAATTATCTAGTTTTAGACAAAATTAAATTTTCCTTGTAGCGTTGAGTCTCAAAAACATGAAAGGAAAAGAGTTTCACTTGCCTAAATCAGGGTTAACAGAAAGGTCAATTAATGTAAATGTTATTTGAAAGTCTTTCGTAATCCCTGCAAATTAGTTTGGGTTTAAAAAAGGGCTAATTCATGCCTGGAAAAGTTTTTAAACATTCCAATGTTCTCAAAGTAATATAATAATAAATTGAGCATTTTTAGTATTAGGTATTACTGTAAGCTCATAATGTGTTACCTCACTTAAAAATCTCAAAAGCCCCACAAGATAATTATTAACCCCATATTACAGATGAGAAAACTGAAGCACATTTTAAATAACAAGTTAAATAGCTTGCCCTGATTTTTCACTTCCATTAATAGCTCCAGATGAGCTAATTCAGACAAACCTCCACTGAAGATAACTTAAAAAGCTAAAGAACAATTTTTAAATCTTATAAGTAACAAAATGGTAAGACCTACTAAGCCAAGATCCAGAAGTTGCAAATTCTTTAAAGAGGAACCAGGCATCCAGAGCTACTTCTGTTATGGAGAATTTTATCTATTTATTAGAGACTGCCAAAAGGCTGAGAGTACTTTTGACAGCCTCAAGGAAGAAGGGGGACAAAAGCTGGAGGCAATAACCTACAAAAGGTAGGGGCTCAAATAAACAACACGGCACTCTGAACTGGGACACAAAGATTTTCTATAAGGGTAAAGGTGTACCAGAAATCAGCCATTACGTGGACTGCAGCCCAGCTACAAGTCATCAGGATGACAGAAAACCCCAAGACCTACCATTGGCTTAAGGTGATACTAGAACTATTATGCCAAGGCTCCTAACGGAAGATACAAAAATATTCTCTGAAGAAAGGTAACATTATCCTAGTCCTCAAATTATTTCTACCAATAATTTTTCAAATAAGATATCTACTATGATCAAAGATAATAAGACACATAAGGATAGAAGACAATAAAACAAGAACCAACAGAATATCTTCAGGAAGAGACCTGAAGATATTCCAATTGTGGAGATTATCAGATGTGCCCTATAAAACAAATATGACGTACTAAGTTCAAAAAGACAAAAGACACGATTTAAAATTTCGGCAGTTAACTGAAAACTGTAAAAAGTAACAGTATATTTGAAAAAAATAATGGAAATTTTAATACTGAAAACTACATTAATCAAAATTAAGAATTCGATGGACGGGTTTAACAACACATTAAACACAGCTAAAAGAGGATGAGAGATCTAGAAGACAGGTCCATAAAAAATATCCAAACTACAGCAGGATGATTGAGGGTTCAACCCATTGGGTGTGGGTCACTCCACCAAGTAAAACTCCAAGGAGCCAAGATTCTAGTTGAGGGCAGGGGAAATACGGTATGGGGAGTGGAAGAACAGAATCATACACATCAGTTATGGTCTTTTAACAAATTAAATAGGTAAGTATCCTAACAACTTTACAAAGTTTCTATTTGATACACACACACACACACACACACACACACACACACACACACACACATATCCTCTCTCCTTCACATTTTTATTTTATTTACAAGCTGTAACTTTACAATTTAGATTTTAGATAATGGAATATTTAGTGTGACTATGACTGAATATGAAGAGCAATTAACATAACCAGTGATAGATACAATGACTCTCGAAACCGTGTGTTTCCTCCTTTTGGACAAAGGATGAGAACTTCACTTGGAAAAAGTGTATCTTCTTAGGTAGAAATACAGCTTTGTTGGTTGCTGGGGAGTTCACGTGTGTTTAGAAGGATGCATACAGAAGAAGCTGAATAATTAAAGGGCAGACTGGCAGTTATCCATTGCCTCCCACCTCAAAATTCAGACTTTTTGCCTACTTTATGAAAATGGATCTGGGCCCTTTAAATATTTTTTTTTTCCAGATGGCAGGATGCTAAGCCTGCAGGCTTTGTCAATAGAGCACGCTGGAGAGACTGCAGGAGGAAACAGATTTGCTTCCTGGTTCCAATGTACTCACTCAACAAGCTCCTGCAGCACTAGGTACTAGGCTCCTACGTACCTGATGGCCACCAGCACCCAGCCACCAACAGTTTCCCCCAGCACTTCCCCTCAGGCAGTTCTGCAGCAGAGGCCTCCAGTGAGACACCACTCTGTGAACAGCTTTCCCCAGCATCCCATAAGTAACCATGGCAAGTTCCAAAGGGCAGATGTTAAGCAAGTTCCGCAGGTACAGCTTTACAGTGACTTTTCTGCCATTCAGTAAGCCACAGCCTGCTCTCCCAACAAGGTCTGGATCTCAGGCCAGGTCACAGGGACTCTCACTTAAGAGTTCTGTCTCAGCCATAACAGTAGTAGTGGCTGCTCCTTGTATCTACTACTTCTGTATTTTGCAGAGTTCTCTTTACTTCTTACTAGCCAATTTCTCGGTTCCAATCTGTGTTACAGTCAATAATCCTTTACATTAAACTTTTCCTATTAAAATTACTGTGTGATCCTCTTTCCTGATTGGACCCAAACCAACCAATAACAATAAAGGATATGCAAAATAAAATCACAATAGCGTACCACTATGCACCCAACAGAATGGCTAAAATTAAAGAGATTAATAATACCAAATATTGGTAAGGATGTGGAGATAATTCTCATAGGATAAATCAGTACAACTTTAGAAAGTAATCTCATATTATCTTGCATAGCTGAAAACAGACAGTTGCCAACAGTGTCAGCATTACACCATATCCTCTCAGACCCTCTGACCATTTCCATACACTCCAGCCTGACTTTCTCGGGCCAGCACCTGCATCAATGTTGAAGGGCTCTCTCTGTCTACTAGAACCCACTCTTCCTATGCATGTGGTGGGCTGAAAGTGCCTGTGAATCAACATCCTCCCAGGGCAGCCCTTAGCCAATGAATGATTTGGAAAAACTCCAAACTTGCTTATCTCTTTGCTGCAATAATAATGAAGTGCACTTCCTTGTGGGATTTGGCTCCAGTCACCCAGTGTGGTACCTGACTTGATAACATACCTCCCTTATTGGCTCCTTCTCTTCTTTCACTTCTGTCAGTGTCCCTGAATCTCCCAAATATACTACATGTGCTCAATTCTTATCTCAGGATCTGCTTCAAGGTAGTGGAGGGGAGTGTGACCAAACTAACAGTACCAGGAAGCAGAACTTCAAGATGGGCTCTGGGGCTGGATCACTCACTGGCCAGATGGCAACAAGAGTCACACTGGGGGTGGTAGAGAGAGTGGCAATAACCTGTGGCATGCTATAGCTCACAATGACAAAGACTTTCACTTTTGCTGAATTGAGAGAGGATACCAGAGGAAGGTGATGCACTGACTAATGCAATAGACTTATGTGATATCTCTAATATTTGAGAAATAGAATAGCAAGGGTAGTTACAAGGACTGTGGAATTAGTTGACTGATGTTAAAAGCCATTGATATGCTAAAGGCAGAAAACTGCAGCAGAGTGCCTGTACTAAGACACCGACCCATAAGCAGCTTGCCCCAAGATCCTGTAAGACTCAATTCACCAACCACCAATTTTAGATACAGTGTAAATACCAGGGGACTCTGTAACATTTAAAGAGACTCTATTTCTGAGGCCAGAGGGTTGACCAAACTGGAAAACCAGCCCAGGACCAGATTATGAGAGGAGCAGAATTACAGAAAAAGTTTAGTTCACAGCCCTGGCAAGACTTCAGTGCTAAAGATAGTGCCCAGATACCTAGGAGGGTGCCACCTGGTAGATGTACTTGAGAACCTTGAACCTCTAGATTTATTTAACCGTTTGGGCGTGCAAAAGTCTTTTAGAAACCAGGGCTGACAGTGAGAAAAATAAATTCTCACCCTCTTTAAATGACTACAGGCGTATCTTGTTTTCTTGTACTCCACTTTATTGTGCTTCACAGATATTGAATTTTTTACAAATTGAAGGTTTGTGGCAACCCTTCATGGAGCAAGTCTATCAGTGCCATTTTTCTAATAGCATTTGCTCAATTTGTATCTCTTTGTCACATTTTGGTAATTCTCACAGTAGTTCAAACCCTCCACCAGCAAAAAGATTGAGACTTGCTGAAGGCTCAGATGATAGTTAGCATTTTTTAGCAATAAAGTATTTTTTAATTAAGGTACGTACATTGTTTTTTTAGACATAATGCTATTGCACACTTAATAGACTACAATATAATGTAAACATAACTCTTATGTGCAACTATATTAATGGGAAAACCAAAAAATTCATGTGATGCTTTATTGCAATATTGGCTTTATTGTGTTGGTCTGGAACTGAAACAGCAATATCTCTGAGGTCTGCCTGTACTTGTTCTTAAGCCACAACAAGCAGTAACACCAGAATTGAATTAAATCAATGTAATCAATCAATGACAATTGGCTACAGGAACCATGTATTTAAAAGCCATGTAATTAGTGGCAGCCCCATATACAGTGACCATTCAAAAATAAATAAACTGAAAATCCCCAAAAGTTTGACAATTAAGCAATAGACTAATAAGTCTCAAGGACAATTAGAAAATATTTTTAATTGTTAACACTAAAACCACACCATATCAAAATTTATGAGATGAAGCTCAACCATTGTTTTAGAGAGAAATTTATAGCTCTAAATGTATATATTAAAAAGTTGAAAATCAATTATTTTGATATGGGAATTTGAGAAGCCACATGCATGCCCAGGGAGACTTTTCTTAGACTACAAGCCCAGAAAAGACCTGAGAAGACTCTACACTTCCACCTCTGGCTAATTTTCAGACTCAGAGCAAGATGGAAGTGAAGGGTAAGGCAGAGTCATAAACAATGTGGCTAAGCACTGAAGCAGTGTCCCAACACAGTCAATCTGCACAGACTGGGAGAATTCTTTATTTTTTCTTGACTCCAGGCATTTGAGGAAATCTTTGTCAAAACACTAGCTTACCATAAACTAAAGGAACAGAGACTTTAGAAACCACACAAAACAAAGAATACAGTCATTACAAAAAACAGTTTAGAAAAGTCATTAAACAAATATACAACTACAACCACATGTAAGAAAAACAAACCCTGAAGAGGGGGAAGAACTCGATTTCTAGAGTTATCACATTATAATAATCAAATGCCCAGTCTCCAACAAAAAAATTACAAAGCATACAAAGAAACAAGAAAGTATAGCCCATTCACAGGAGAAATTAACAGATACCATCTTGCAGGAAACACAGAAATTGCGCTTGTTGGACAAACACTTTAAATCAACTGTTTTAAATATACTCAAAAATTCTAAAGGAAATCATGGACAATAGTTACAGGAAACCAGGAAAATGATGTCTCAACAAATAGAAAATATCAATTAAGATTTAGAAATGTTATGATCACAACCCTCATCAATAGGGTCCACTAAACAATCCTTCTCCCTAGTTTCTAACTGACAGTTGTAACAAACCCTTAAAGTCAAAATATTGTTATAATTTAAATTATAAAAACCCCAAATCAGGGCTGAATCAAATGATACAAATTATCAGACATAAATTAAGCCTGTATGATAACAGTCTAGAGCCTCAGAGACTTAATTTTAAAGAAAATCCTAATTTGTTCCATGACCTTACACAACCACTTCTATTTCAATTTCTTCTCTAATGGAAGAAGAGAAGTATAACATATTCAAAAAGTACCTTAATACATAGTCAAGAAATATATAGCTCTTTTAATAAGAAAATAAAGCCGGAAATTTAAGAACAGGCAGCTTTGCAACTATCACCTACAATATAATCTATCTTCCTAGTTAGGAATATACCTCCCAAACTGCGTATGAGGAAATCTAACACTACTGGGGATTTCTTTCCCCAAAACCCCTCTATTTGTCTACCACCCCACCTACTCGAACTGACCCAGTCCTGTGCTATGTTGGGAAATTCCTTACCCTTAGTTTAAAATATATCTCCCCTCCTCTAAAGAAACATATACTCTAGGAGCTACAACTATAACCCTTATCTCCCACCTATAAGAGGTGATGTGAAAGAACTGTTATGTTTCCCCACCTAGGCTACACAACAGGAGTACATGAAAACCACCCACTCTGTCCCATCCTCTTCACCTTCAGAGGCACAATTACACAGACTTAAAAGAAAACTCTACTCACCACAGCCCCTGAAATCCTTCTGTACCTTCATCACCCATTCCTAGCAAAAGCCCCTACCAAGAGCCTACCTTTGCCTCTACTTACTGCAAAGAGGTTTCCTCTTTGCCACTTTCACTCTACTAGAAACATGGAGGGGCTGACACCAACCAAGATAAAAGGATGGAAAATCCTTTCTCACCATCAAGAGATAGGAGTAAGGGGGGAAAACTCCTACCACTTCCACAATAAGGAAGGAGCAATTCCCCCTTTGTAGTTTCCTGATCTCTTCTTCAGCTTGAAGAATGTTCACCTCCATGCCACTTGAGCAAAGAACTCCCATTACACACTTTGGACATCTTCACCACCTGGAACTGTTCTTCTAAAATTCAGAAGTCTTATGCTCCAAGATTACACTCTGACCACAAACACCTAGTTTCCAATCTATTTCTTCACTTCTTACTCTTAACATCACCTGTACATTCCAGCTGGGTAGAGATTTTCAAGAATTAGGCAGCATATAATTCAGCTACGTAAAAGGTAAAACAGGCTTCTTCTATTTCTAATGCCGTTTCTACAATGCATTCTAAGTTTCAAGTAGTTAACTTATTTTTAATTTGTAGCAATCATGTTCTTGGATTGAGAACCATATTGACATGGTTAATCTAGATCAGGGCTCCATAAACTACTGGCCTATTGCCAGTTTGTGTAAATGAAGTTTTATTGGAACACAGCTACACCCATTTGTTTACATATATCTAAGATTGTTAACATGCTACAAGAACAGAGTTGAGTAGTGGCAACAGAGACCATCTGGTGTACAAAGCCTAAAATATCTACTATCTGGCCCTTTACAGAAGAAGTTTTGCCAATCCCTGTCTAGATGCCTGCACATGCCCATATGCCTTGCCAATGTCTCATCTAGCTGAAACTGCCCAATCTAGACTCCTTAATCAAATAAGCATGCTGAGCTGTTTATAACACAGGAGTGGCCACTACTAAATGCAGGAAAACCAGCACAAACATTAAACAGAACTAAAATTAAATCAATTAAAGTGTTATTCTCTATCCTGGCCATGAATACAAAATTTGGTTAAGACATTTTAAAAATAAGAAAAATGCAATAGTTTTAACATTATAAAGTATTACAGGAAACAATAAATCCTGTTTATCAAAGTATCTGGTTTTACTGCCAGCATAACCACTCTACAAAGAAGAGTCGGATCCACTCAGGGCTAGTCTTTACACAGAGTTGCCTTTGGAAGCCAACCTCACATGCAAGTCTTTTTTTAAATAGTGTTTTTATTTAAAATATTATTTAATATTTATTGATTTCTTTTTAAACAATATGAAGAGAACCTCTAGATTATATTATGGGTATTTTTTTCCTCTCTGCACTATGATACGTTATTGTATTACACTGTGTTGAGCTTGCATTTCTTCTTGTTTTCTTTATAGTGCATTCTGCATCCCTCACTCCCAAAAGTCTGCATTCTCTGTCCACCTGATCCCTAATAAAAGTTTAGGTGACCTTGTCTGCTAGAGCAGAAGTCTCCAAACCTTAATTATCATGCTCTCTTATCAGTAAGAATTTTTATTATGTAACTCAAATAAATGTATATTTACATGTTAATAAATATATACTATTCAAAATATTGTGCACTATAAAGTATAAATTTAAAAAATCAAAATTAAAAATAATAGTAGTAGAAGCCCTAATGCTTTCTTCCCACACTCCAGTAAGTCACCTTGGGTATCATCCCACTTTGAATGATCACTAATTTGTACAAATCATTTCCTGGCCACAAAGGTACTGACTTTATTAGTTAATATTTTCCCCCATGTAAGTACACTAACGAAGCTGGCTATACCAGTTGGACTGGCCATCAGCACACTAACTAAACTGTCTACAGACTGGCCTCAGTGATAGCAAACAGTACGTGCTTAGTTAGCTATCAAGTCTAATATCAAAGGAAGGAGCTAATTATACCTCACCCTCCCAGGATTTGTGGTGGAAAATCACTGAGATAATCTCCCTTTTGCCATACAACATAAAATCATGAGAGGAATACCAGCGCGCAAAGGTCATGAGGGCCATCATAAAATAAATGGCAAGCAATATTCTTGGCATGGGAGATAAAACTGTGAATTATGGAAGGTCTCTAGAAAGCAGATTAGTAGTAACCTGGGGAGCAGGGAGAGAATGGAGAGTGAATGCTCTTGAATACAAAGTTTACTTTACGGAATGATAAAATGTTCTAAAATTATGGTTATAGTTGCACAACTCTCTAAGTGCATCTTAAAAACGATTAAATTGTATACTTTAAACTGGTGAGATTTATGTTATGTAAATTACATCTCAATAAAGCTATTAAAATAAAAAAGAAAAACTAAGTAAAAAAAGTCTCTGTCCTTCTGGACCTTACATTCCAGAACAATGCTGTCCAACAGAACTTCCTGCAATGATAGAAATGTTCTATACATGTCCAGTACGGTAGCCTCTAAGCACACGTGGCTATTGAGCACTTGAAATGTGGTCAGTGCAAAAAAATGAACTGAACTTTTAAAATTTAATTTTAATAAATTTTAACAGCCACATGTGGATAGTGACTGACACACTGGACAACTTAGTGCTAGAAAGAGGGAAGACAATATACAAATAGCAAATAAATGTAGAGCATATAAAGTCATGATACATGTCATATAGAGGGGATGATGGAGCACTCCCCATCATGCAGATAGATATCTATAGAAATATGTCAGGTGCGTGTGTGTAGATACATACACACACATATATGTATACATATAAATATATATAGATATTCATTGTATCTATATGTGCCTCCATGTAATACAGATATTCAGATTATTTGAATACTGTAATATTTCAACTAATAGGAAAATTTTTTTATCCTTGTATAATCTTCCTAAGCCTTTTTGAAAAAAATAAATTAAAAAACTACTTTTGAAATCATTCCATGTGTTAAAAAAATGGTTTTTAATTCTACATACACAGTGACCATTATTTGGGTTCCTTTTCTACAGTACAGTGATTCTTACCATTTTGAGATCTGAGATCACTTTTGAGAATCCTGTAAAAGCTATTACCTCCTGCCTAGAAAAATTCGTATAAATAATATTTTACATACAAATCTGAGGATTCACCAACCACTCACAGCCTATCCAGGAACGTGACATTAAAAGTTCCTGTTATAATATACATTTAAATAATCAACAAGCTTGGAGATAAATAAAATATTGCTACATCATAGAAAATTATTTAATGAGCTTAGACTTTTCTTATGGTATCTCTGTGTACTGTAAAATGCACTCATTCATACTAACTTCATAAAGGACACGTAAGAACTCTGTAGAACAATACTCTCTTTTCACTGAAGAATAAAAAAGACATGACTGAGAAACTAGAAGAAACAGGCAAAACTTTAGAAGAGCTACAAGAATCTCAGCCTGGTCACCTAATGGGTATGTTACTCAAACTCTCTAAGCCTCAAGTTTCCTTGTGTGCAAAATAGTTATAACAATAATGCTTATTTCACAAGATTGTTTTAAAACCGTAATGCCATAAAACTTATCAAGTGTTCAGTAAAGCAGCAAACTAAATCCATGCAACATTAATGGCACATTGGCAGAAATAGATCTCAATCTCATGTCAATTTGGTATCAAAACTCATGATCCTAAGTACCCCTATGCTATCTGGAAATCCAGAAGATTATGAATTTATAACTGAGGAGAAACTTCTTATTGAAGAGTAGAAGATGGCTTGCTATGGAAAAAGAGCCAGAAAGACATGTTTGGCAACTCAGCTATCACTTAGTAGCTATCAGACTTTGCATAAATAATTGCTTCAGGTCTTTCACTCTCTATTCCCACTGTAAAATGAGAATAACAACATCTACCTCACAGGATTTTCATCAGCAATAAAAAAGGCAATACAGGTAAAAGCTTTTTCCACCACATAATATCATTTCTCCTCTAAACTCATAATTTAACATGTGAAATGTTAGTTTTAATGCTATTAATACTAGTCTTACATGAAATAGTTAGAATAATAAATTCTACTTTCTGGAAAAAATTCATTATTAGCATAATTATACTGTCATAAAAGTACAAATGAAGCCTGGCATAAAACTTAATACATCAAAACGTGAAAAATGATCTTAAATCTTCTATTTTTTTTATGAGACAGAGAATCAACTTGAAAATTCCTAATTTACACAGTGCTTTTATTTTTTAAATGCTTACATTTTACCTACAAAAAAAAAAAAAAAAAAAAAAGGATCTCTCCCTCCCCACTGGGGGAGAATGTGTGGGTGGAGTCACTTCAACCATCCCTACCATGTACTAAGCAAATGCCAGCAAAAAGGCAGCACCCTTGCCCCTCACCACTAGGGGTGCAGCAGCTGCAGAGACTGGGGGGTGGACCATCTCTGCCCTGAACCAGGCAAATGACAATAGAGTCAGCTCCCCTTATCCGCCTAACGAGAGAATGGAAAGAAATTACAAAGATGAGGAAGGTGAAAAGGTGACAAAGGGGATTCTTTTTTTTTTTTTTTTTTTTTTTTTTTTTTTTTTAAACATCTTTATTGAAGTATAATTGCCTTACAATAGTGTGTTAGCTTCTGCTTTATAACAAAGTGAGTCAGTTATACATATACAATATGTTCCCATTTCTCTTCCCTCTTGCATCTCCCTCCCTCCCACCCTCCCCATCCCACCCCTCTAGGTGGTCACAAAGCACCGAGCTGATCTCCCTGTGCTATGCGAAGTAAGTCAGAAAGAGAAAAACAAATACAGTATGCTAACACATATATACGGAATCTAAGGAAAAAAAAAAAAAAAAAAAAAGGACAAAGGGGATTCTTTAAATCTGTGTATGAAGTCCTGGGCATGCCCTCGGGTGCAATATGTGAAACTGATCAGAATCAACACAGCAGAAACTTCTAGTACTGAACTATGGTATGGAATACCACCTGCGTTTCAGAATGGTCTCTGGGTAGCAGACAAGCGAGGCAGAGCAGAATAGCACAGCCAAAACCGACTGAATTGTAACTAAGTGGGCAGTCGAATCTCAGCACAAAAGACAGCCAGCACACTCCTAGGATATCCCCAAGAGAAATTAAAGCATATGTCCATGCCAAAACCTGTACACAAAAAATTCATAGCAGCATTATTCACAGTAGCCAAAAGGTAGAAGAAACAACCCAAATGTCCATCAGCTGATAAAGAGAAAAACAAATGTGGAATACCAGTACAATGAAACTTGACAACATGCTAAGTGAAAGAAGTCAGTGACAAAGACCATATAATTATATGATTCCATTTCTATGAAATGTCCATAATAAACAAGCTCGTAGAGAAAGTAGATTAGCAGCTGCCTAGATTAGTGGAATTGGTGGGTAGGGAAAATGGAAAGTGACTGCAAATGGGTGTGGGTTTGCCTTATGGGGTGATGAAAAAGTTCTAAAACTAGAGAGTGGTGATGGTTGCACCACTCTCTGAATATACTAAAGACCACTGAATCATACACTTTAAAATGGTATTATGACATGTATGAATATTATGGTATATAAATTATAACTCAATAAAGCTGTACTTTTAAAAAGTGAGCTAGGTCATACATGCCAAAACGAGTTGACTGCCTCCTAGAACAGAATGTTTAAATAGGAACAAGAGTCTCACACATAATACTCAAAATATCCAGGATACAATCCAAAATTACTTGCCATACAAAATCTCAACTCATTTGAGAAGAGATAATCAGCAGGTACCAGCACTGACATGACAAAGATCCTGGAATTATCTGTCAAGAATCTTAGAGCAGCTCTCAGAAAAATGGCCCAACAAGCAGCTGCAGACACTTTTGGAACAAATACAAAAATATAAGTTTCAGCAAAGAAACAGAAGACATAAAGAAGAACAAAATGGAAAAATATAATAAATGAAACTTTTTATAAAAACTCACAAGAGGTGTCCAAGAGCAGAATAGAGAAGATAGAGGAAAGAATCAGTGAATATAGAGATACGTAAATAAAAATCATCCAGTCTGAAGAGAGAGAAAACAGATTGAAGGAAATGAACAGAGCTTTAGTGACTCAAAAGTTAGTAACAAAAGATCTAACATTTGTCTCATTGGAGTCACAGAAGGAGAGGAAAAAGTGTGGAGCTGAAAAAAATATCTGAAGAAATGATAACAGAAATTTTTGCAAATTTTGAAAAAGATATAAACTTACAGAACAAGAAGCTGAGCAAATAATAAACAAGGTAAACAAAGAATTCCACACCCACACACATCATAACCAAATTTCTGAAAACCTAAGAGAAAAGAAAAGAAAGAAAGAAAGACAGAGGAAGATGACACACTACCTAGAGGAGAACAACAATTTGAATGACAACACATCCCTCATCAGAAACCTTGGCACCACTCACTACCTTAAATACTCCAGTTCTTAGGCAAAGGAAGATATGATCAAATTTGTGTTCTATCAAGCAAACTCTGGCAGCAATAAAAGACAGATTAGCAAGAGAAAAAAACAGAAACAGAGAGATCAATTAAAGGGCTACTGCAACAACCCAAGAAAGAAAACTTCAGGACTTTACAAAAACGATAGCTGGAGAGATGGCAAGGATGGCAAACCTTGAGAGAACGGCAGCAGCACATGCATATGCAGATCAAATCCTAAGAGAAATTCTGTCTCTTCAAAAGCAAGAATAACCGGGGAAAAGTGCCCGTTCAAGCCAAAGAGTGTGGGGGGAATCCTAAGGAAGAGGGAGCTGAAGATGGAGATACCCTAATTCCGTATATGAACCCACATAAGACTCAAGCTCAATCTGAGCTGCTCATGTGTGGGACAGACCAAAAAGCAGCTTATCACAGGCTCTGAGAAGTGAATTAAAATTTAAAACATCACAAAGTCTCAGACTAATCCCTGAGTGGCATGTGTGCATTTAGATCCAAAGGCTTTGAAAATGGAACAAAGATTAGAACCACTGCCCTCAGAGAGCAAGATAGAGAATTTGCTACTTGTACCTAACTGGTTAGTTGCCTACTAAATAAAAATAAATAAGTAAATAAGTAAATAAATAAATCAGCATTCTCCAGGGAATAACAGGACCAAGAACCTACATAACATTCAGAACATCCAGAATAAATCCAAAATCACTCAACATACAAAGAACCAGGAATATGTAACAGATTCTCAATGGAAAAGATAATCAATAGATGTCAATCCTGAGAAAATCCAGAAATTGGAATCATCAGACAAAGACGTTAGGTATTAAAACTGTACTCCATGGGGTAAAGGTAAAGACACTTAAATGAAATGAGAGAAGTTTTCAACAGGGAAATAGAAATCATAAAAAAGAACACGACAGAAATGTGGGGACTGAAAACTATATCTTAAATTTGAAAATGACTGGATGGGTTTGAAAGCATAGTGGAGATTGCAGAGGCAACAGTCAGTGAAGTTGATGATAGTTCAACAGAAATTGTACAATCTAAAGAGAGAAAAAAAAGAGTTAAAAAAAAAAAGAGAGAACAGAGCCTTAAGAATTTTGTTTAAGCCTAACATTAGTATCACTGAAGTCCCAGAAAGAGAAGGGAAAAAGACTGGCGCAGAAAAATATATTTGAAGAAATAACGGTTTTTAGAAAAATCCTATATTTGTGAAAGACATAAATATAAATTCAAGATGCTCAGCAAACCCTAACCAGGGTAAATTCAAAGAAAGCTACACACAGATACATCAGAATCTGAACTGCTAAAAACAAAAGTTGTATAAAAAGCTTGAAAGTAGCTAGAAAAAAAATGTAATTATACATACAGGGGAAAAATAATTAGAATGACTGCAGATTTCCCTGCAGATTTCATAAACTATGCAGGCCAGAAGAGAGTCAAGCAACATCTTCAAAACACTGAAAGAAAGGAACTGTCAACCCAGAATTCTGTACTTGGGAAAATATCTTTCAGTAAAAAAGGCAAAATATTCTCAAAACAAGGAAAACTAAGAAAGTCCATCAGCAGCAGTCGTGCTCAAAAAGAAATCCAAAAGAAAGTGATGCAGACAAAAGGGAAATGACACTAAGAGTTAATTTATAACTTGAGAAATAAACAAAGAGCAAAAGGAAGAGCAGATATCTGAGAAAATATAAAAGACTATTTTCCTCCTCTTAGGTTCTCTGAAGTATGTATGATTGTTGAAAGCAAAATTTATAACTTTTTCAGATGAGATTTGCCTACATGTAGATGTGATTATATGAAAATTACAGCAAAGGTCAGCAGGTGAGGATAAATGGACCTATATGGTTCCAAAATTTCTTAATTTTCCTGAAGTAATATATTACTAACTCTAAATAGACTATAAAAAGTTAGCTATGCATAGTGTAATCACTAGCACACTAGCATTACCACTAAAAAATAATACAAAGACATATACCAAAAGGGCCAACATAAAATTAAAATGGAATGCTAAAAAATATCCAAATACATTAAATGTAAAGAGTCTCAACAAACCAATATAAAGACAGAGATTATTAGACTGAATTATATATATATATATATATATATATATATATTTCCATACACATACATACATACACACACACACATCATTCTTTCCAAGTCAAAAGGATACATCATGCAAACAATAAGCAGAAGAAAGCTAGTGTGGCTATTAATATCAAAGTAGATTTCAAAGTAAAAAGAATTACCAAAGAAAAAGAGATGGGAAATTATATTATGATGAATGGGTCCGTTCACCAAAAAGACGTAACAATTCTAACTGTATGTGCATCTCAAAAAAAGCTTCAAAATACAAGAAGCAAAACTGACAGAAATAAAAGGAAACAAATGATAAATTCATAAATACAGTGGGAGACTTCAACATTCCTCTTTCAGTAATCAACAGAACAAGTAGATAGAATATCATTAGGGATACAAGAGATCTAAACAATATAAACAACCAACTGACCTTCTTGACATTTCTGTAACACTCCATTCAACAGCAGAATGTATATTCTTTGAACTGCACATGTAACATTCACCACGATAGACCATATTTTGTCCAAAAAACAAGTCTTAACAAATTTATAAAAACTAGAATCATAAAAGGTATGTTCTTTGAACATAATGGAATTTAACTAGAAATAAATAAAAGAAAAGGCTCTGGTAAATTCCCAAATATTTGGAAATTAAACAAAACAGTTCTACATAAGCCAAAGAGAATGTCTCAAGGTAAATCATAATTTGGTTCAATTACACTGAATGAAAATCAAAGTACTACATACCATAATATGTGAGATTCAGCTAATGCAGTGCTTAGAAGAACATGTATAGCATTCAAATGCTTTTATTAAAAGGAAGAAACATCTCAAATTAATGATCTAAGCTTTTCATCTTAAGAAACTAGAATAAAAAAAGCAAGTTAAAACCAAAGGAAGCAGGGATTCCCTGGCGATCCAGTGGTTAAGACTCGGGGCTTTCACTGCCACGGGCCTGGGTTCAATCCCTGCTCAGGAACTAAGATCCTGCAAGCTGCGTGGCATGGCAAAAATAAAATAAAATAAAATAAAAAAAGGAAGCAGCAATCAATGCAACTGAAAAAACAACAAAAGAAAAAATAGCAGGAATCAATGAAACCAAACACATATTCTTTGAAAAGATTGATAACATTAATGTCCGGCCAGACTAAGCAAGAAAAAAGAAAGAAAACATAAACTACCAATATCAGAAATGGAAGAAGAAATATCACTAAAGACCCCACAGACTTTAAAAGGATGATAAGGAAATATTATGAACAACTTTATGCCCATAAATTTGAAAACTTAGACGAAATGGAACCATTCTCTGTGAGATACAATCTACCAAAACTCACTCAAGAAACAGATAAAATGAATAGCCTGCATCTATTTAAAAAATTGAGTTCACAGCTGCAAGCCTTCCACAAAGAAATTCCAGGCCCAAATGGCATCACTGATGAATTTACCAAACATTTAAGAAAAAAGTGATACCAAGTCTACATAAATCCTTCCAGAAAACATAAGAGGGAGCATTTCCTAACTCATTTTATAAGGTTAGCAATACACCATGATAAGGAAACCAAAGACATTTCAAGAAAAGAAAATTACAGAACAATATCTCTCATGAACACAGAAGCAAAAATCCTCAATGAAATATTAGCAAATTAAATCCAGCAATATATAAAAAGTATAATAAATTGGGACCAAGTGGAGTTTACCCCAGGAATGTAAGGCTGATTAAGCATTTTAAAATCAATCAATTTAATTCACCAATATTAACAAACAAAAGAAGAAAAACCAAACGACTGTCTCAATAGATATAGAAGAAACATGTGACAAAATTCAACATCCATACATGACTGTAAATGGAAAAACTCTCAGCATTTTTCCTCCTGTGTAGGAAAAAATCCAGTTCTTCTCTGCTGTGTGCTTCTTCCCCATAAGTCTCCTTTACTATTCACACAACCTTCGCTTCCGGTCACCAAATGTACAGAGGTGTTTCCCCACCACCAAGGAATTCACAGGCAACAGCAGAGTGTCCAAGAACTCAACTCAATTCTGACACTATCTAACAGGAAACAGCATCAGATTCCACAGGTTAAGGTTTCAGTCCCACAAGACTGCCCCCCCACCGAACCCTGCCCCACTTCAGAAACCAGTTGCAAGCCCAGATACCACCTATGCTTCTGACCAACTGGCCATAGACTGGGGGATCCAAGGACCCCTTCCTTGGGTTTAATTAATTTGCTAGAGAGGCTCACAGAACTCAGACAAACATTTTATTTACTAGATCACTAGTTTATTATAAAAGGATATAATTCAGGAACAGCCAGATAGAAGAGCTACATAGGGTAATACATGGGCAAAGCGGTTCAGTGTTTCCCTGTCCTGTTAAGGTGCATCACTCTCCCAGCACCTTCATGTGTTCACTAGAAGCTCTCTGAACCCCAAACTTTGGGGATTTTATGGAGGCTTTATCATGTACGCATGATTGATCGTATCTCTACTTTCAGCCATTCTCCCTTCTCAACAGAACAGGGCCCAGGGCTGAAGATTCCAAGCTTCAAACCATGACTTGGCCTTTCTGGTAACTAGTCCTCATCCAGAAGCCATCCAGGAGCTACTACTATCACTGGGGAAATTACAAGGGTTTCAGCAGCCCTGTGTTAGGAACAAAGGTAAAAGACGAACATTAGAACAAGAGATGCTTCTAGTGTTCTTATCACTTAGGAAATTATAACGGTTTTAGGAACTCTATGCCAGGAACCAGGGGCAGAGACCAATATACATTTTTCCGTTATCTCAACTCTCAAAATTAGGAATAGTAGGGAACTTCTTGAACCTAACAAAGGGCATTTATTTTTAAAAAGCCTGCAACTAACATGATACTTCATGTTTAAAGACTGAATGTTTTCCACCTAAGATTGGAAACAAGGCAAGGATATCCACTCTTGTACTCATATTCAACATCAGGTTGAAGGTCCTAGCGAGTACAACAGAACAAGAAGAAAAATAAGGGCATATAATGGGAAAGGAAGAAGTAAAACAGATGCTATGATCATCTGTATAGAAAGCCCCAAAGAATCTACAAAAAAAAGCTACTGAAACTGAGTTTAGCAACATTGCAGGATACAAGGTCAATATACAAAAATCAACTGCATTTCTACATAATGAAAAAGAACAATTAGAAACTGAAATTAAAAGAAACTATCAATTACAATAGCATCAAAGAATATAAACTATTTAGGTATAAATCTAACAAAATATATACAGTATCTGTACCTGAAAAAAGAAATCAATGAAAACCCAAATAAATGAAGAAATATATCATGTTGATGGACTAGAAAATTCAATATTGTCTAGATGTCAATTCTTCCCAAAATGATCTCTTGAATCAACACAATCTCAATCAAAATCCCAGCTTTTTATTTTTAAGAAATTGACAAACTGATTCTAAAATTTATGTGGAAAAGCAAATGAACTAGAAAAACCAAATGAATTTTCAAAAATAGAAGCAGAGTTGGAGGAATCTCACTATCTAATTTTAAGTCTTACTATAAAGGGACTTTCCTGGTGGTACAGTGGTTAAGAACCTGCCTGCCAATGCAGGGGACACGGGTTCAAGCCCTGGTCCGGGAAGATCCCACATGCCACGAAGCAACTAAGCCCCTGGGCCACAACTACTGAGCCTGCGCTCTAGAGCCCGCGAGCCACAACTACTGAGCTCATGTGCCGCAACTACTGAAGCCTGCACACCTAGAGTCCATGCTCCACAACAAGAGAAGCCACCACAATGAGAAGCCCGCACACTGCAACGAAGAGGCAACCACTCGACACAACTAGAGAAAGCCCTCACGCAGTAACAAAGACCCAACACGGCCAAAAATAAATTTAAAAAAGAAAAAGACTTACTATAAAGATCCAGTAGTCAAAAGAAAGGCATTTCCCAAAGGACAGACACATAAATCAATAGAACAGAACAGAATCAAGAAATAGATACAGAGAGAGAGACGTCCACCTGATTTTCAACAAAGGGGCAAAAATGTCAATGAAAAAAGGATAGTCTTTTCAAGAACTAGTCATTCCATAATGAAAAAAGGATCAATTTACCAATAGGATATAATACAAAATTTCATGCACCTAATAACAGAGCTTCAAAATACATGAAGCAAAAACAGATGCGACTGCAGAGAAACAGATAATTACAAAATTATAATTGAAGATTTCAATACCCCCTCTCAATAACTGACAGAAACAGAAAATCAGAAAGGTTTTAGAAATCTTACACATAACATCATACTTAATGGTTAAAGATTGAATATTTTTCCTTTAAATCAAAAACAAGACACAGCCAACCACTCTTATCACCTGTATACATCACTGTAATGGAGGTTCTAGCCAGTGAAATAAGGCAAGAAAAAAGAAATGAAAGGCATCCAGATTGCAGAGAAAAGGCTTATAGTATTTTTACTTGAGGACAACATAATCATCTATGTAGAAAGTCATAAGGAATCTACAAAAACTACTACTACTACAGCTAATAAGTGAGGTCAGCAAAATTGAAGGATACAAGACCAAATACAAAAATCAGTTGTATTTCCATATTTTATAAACACACACACACACACACACACATACATATAATTTACAACAGCAGCAAAATATATTAAATACTTAGGGGAAAATCTGACAGAAGAGTTGTAAGACCTGTTCACTGAAAACTTTTAAATATTTTTGAGAGATTAAAGAAGACCTAAATAAATGGAGAGATATACCATGTTCACGGGTGAGAAAACTCAATATCGATAAGGTGTCAACTGTCCCCAAGACTGATGTATAGATTCAATACAATCCCAAATAAAACCCCAGCAGGCTTTTTTGTAGAAACTGACAAGCTGATTCTGAAATTCATGTGGAAATGCCAAGGACATAGAATAGCCAAAATAACTGAAAAAGAACAAAATTGAAGGACTTAAACTCCCTGAATTCAAGACTTATAAAGCTATAATAATCTTGACATACAAATAGATCAGTGGAACAGAGTCCAGAAACAGACACACAAATATACGATCAACTGGTTTCAACAAAGTTGCCAAGCCACTTTAGTAGAGAAAGGATAGTTTTTTTCAACAAATGGTCCTAGAATAATTGGATATCTATATGAAAAAAAAAAAAATTGAGATCCATACCTCTCACTAGATGTGGAATTAACTCAAAATGGACTATAAACCTAATTGTAAAATCTAAAACCACAAAACTTCTAGGAAAAATAAATAATCAAAGAAAATCTTTGGTTTAGGCAAAGGCTTCTTAGATATTGTGCCAAAAGCACAATCCATAAAAGGAAAAAAATGATAAACTGGAATTGAAATTTAAAACTTCTGTTCTTTGAAAGCACTGTTAAGAGAATGAAAAGACAAGCCCCAACATGGGAGAAAATATTTGCCAATGATATATCTGATAAGGAACTAGTATCTAGAATATATAAAGAACTCATAAAAATCAATAATAAGAAAAAACAATTTTAAAAATGTGCAAAAGATATGAACAGATACCTCACCAAAGAAGATCTACAGATGGCAAGTAAGCACATGATAAGATGCTCTCATTAGTCATTAGGGAAATGCAAAATAAAACCACAATGAGATACCACTACACACCTATTAGAACCGCTAAAATTTAAGACTGACCATACCAAGGGTTGGTGAGAGTGTAAATTAACTAGAACATTCACACCCTGCTGGTGGGAATGTAAAAGATACAACTACTTTGAAAAAGAGTTTTGTCATTTTGTTAGAAATCTATAGTGAAGGAAAGCGGCTCAGTTAGTTGCCTGGGGACAGGGAGAGGCAGCGGAAAGGAGAGGGAGGGAATACAAAGGGGCACATGGAACTTTTGAGTGTGATTGATATTTTTATGATCTTGACTGTGGTGATAGTTTAACAGGTACATACATATGTCCAAACTTTTAAAATTGTACAATTTATTGCATGTCAATTATACCCCAATAAAGCTCTTAAAAATAATTTTTTAAGAAAAAATTACAATTGTAATTAAATAATTCTGAAAGTGCTAAAAAGTAAAAATAGTACTATAAGAGTACATAACGAGGGGTCACATAGTCTGAGGAGTCAGAAAAGCTTCCTTTAGACACTAGTATAAGCTAAAATTCAAAGGATGCTTAGTAATCAGTCAAGCAAAGACCACATAGGAAAGACGGTTCAGAGACATGTATGCATGTGTGTGAAATGCCCTGAGTCCAAAAGGAATGTGACACTTTCAAGGAACTTTAAAAGACCCAAGCAGGAAAACAGGAAGGGTGAGTCTGATCTGCTAAAGGAACCAAATTATGTAGACACATGGTCTTGAAAACCATGCTAGTACAAGCAATTTATCAATTTAGGATCTTAGAAACACTCAATTTATTTTAAAATCTATTGTGTGATTTTATGGTTTAATAACGTAAAAAGAACCCATGGATATAAATTGCATATTATAATCTTAGTTTGAAATAAAGAAGAGCTGGGGACAGGGAATATTCAATTTAACTTTATAGTTACTGATAGCTTCCCTATTATTATTAAAAAGGATTCCAAATATGTACGTGTGTGTGTGTGTGTGTATACACACATATGTTGGGGTTTGTTTTTTTTTTTAATAATAACTTAGGGAAAATATTGACACATTTAACCCTGCCACTTTCTGTTTACAATAGCAACCTCACTCCTGATATTATATCTTCATTTTGCTGTCAAAATAGAAATAGACTACTTCCATTATAAATGTGTGAAATACATTATCCATACTCGACTGACTTAAGAGGTTTAAAAAATATCTATATACATTAAACACACAATAAGATTTAATAGATGATTTTAGAGAAATATTCAATAAATATGTTTTAATAATAAATATACATTTATAAAATATTCACAATATAATGAGTTATTTTCCAATCTCAGAATGTTAATATCAGTTATTTTGTTTACCTAAGAGAAATTAGAAGTCTTAGGTTCCTAAGTCACATAAGCAAGAAAATGTCCAAGTTTGAACTCAAATTATTAATTTATAAAAACATAAATCTCAACTACTCTACAAAAATAATTCTAAAGAACTGGCTTCTAATAGAGAATGTTATTCATTCAAATAGTTCATAGCAAAACATTTTCTACTCCAATGTTATACTAAGCTACCCAAGTAAATGTAATTCACATTTGCATATATATCCTTGATTATTATATTTCAAATTGGCACTGTCCTCTCTGATTCTCAGTCCTAAGTCTTTTAGTCCAGCTTTAGCTGAAGATCAGTGTTCATTCTGTTTTACCTATGAGAGGAAGGGCTTGTAATTCTGAGAGTTATATTCTTTTCAAATGGAAACAGAAGACTGAAATCAATCCTAAGAGAACTGAAGTACCACTTTTGATACCATATTTGCTTCTGCATTTCTCCCCCAACCATCAATCTTCCGTTCTAAAGAAGCATTTAAAGGATACTCATTCCCTAGTGAAATCCCTACAGTAGGAAAAAAGCTATGTTACCATGGAACCAGCCAATTAATTTTGACACCTGCTTACCAAGATTGATCATTTTTGATGTCTGTTTGTTAGGTGGCTATCCTTCAGTTAAGTAAAAGATTTTCAAGATAATTAATGAAGTGAGAATTTCCAGTTAAAGTCTTTCCCACTGTGCTATTATTTCAAATGCTGGATAAAACAAGCCACCATCCTCAAATAAACCTTTCTTAGCTTAGTATGTACTTTACCAGGAAGAAATCTTTTCTTCTAAATTGATTCTTCCCTTTAACATTAAATACCACTTTTTTCTTTATGCTAAGAGAATACATAACAAAACACAGAGTTGTACCAGTTATATTTACTCTAACTAATAGCTTGTATTCCACAGAGAAATGAAAAAGTACTTACTAATAGCGTACAATGAATCATAGGAAACAGCTTCCAAGGAAATGAATATTCAATGATTAGTCCAGGGCTTATTGTTATTTACCTATATCTATATTAAAAAAAAAACAACAACTAGTCCTCTTTTACTCACTAATGTATCTTTCACGAACACCAACCATCTCTCTATATTATTTAAGCTGGTTTTAACTTGATCTGTGATCTTTCCTACTAACTGAGACAACCTCTGCTAGTGAGGTTACAGGCTGCTGATCTAGCTGATTAGCAATTCCACTACTATAAAATGTAGACAGAAGCTTCTTAGAACTGCAGCAATTTCTGTCCTCTTTAGAGAAATGGAGCAATTCCACCCACCCAAAGGCCAATGTCCCTAACTTACACATGAATCAGGCAATCTTCCTATTTATGTACCAAAGGATATTAAAAAATGGATGTGGCTTTTTTCATTGTTGACTACCAGTTCATATGTTCAAAATCCTCTCTTGCTAGGTAAAGAGGCTGGCTGTTATGATCAAAGCAAAAGTTTAAGAACATTTAAGTTATAAAGACTGCTAATAAGCACAATTCGATAAGATATCTTTGCAGACCTTGAAACACTTGTTTAAACTTTTAATTAGTACCTCCACCAAATTTTGTTTAAATATAAAACTACAGTACTATGCTAATTTGTGAAATTATGAAGCTAGGAAACATTTTAACTTATTGCTACAAATGACTTTCATAAAACTTCATTCTGAGATTTCACTTCCAAAAACTTCCTGTCAATTAATTTAAATAGTAAGATCTACTTAAATTAAAAAGTCCCATTTTTAAAAATACATTTTTACAATGAGTTTTCAGGGGCACTGTCTTAACTGGCAAGTTTTTTTTCAAAAAAAGGAAAATATGCTGTTTAAAACTCCCAGGAAATTTTCCTGTCATACATTATTAGCAGGTGAACCATATTCCTACCTTTGCCTTAGAGCCCAAGAGACAGTTCACTGAGATTTTGCTATCACCCGGACAACAAGTAATCTACATAGTGCAATTTCAGAGCTACTAACCCAGTCAGCAAACTTCATGTGAAGTATCTAGAAGACCAAGAAGTTGACGTACTTAGTGACTGTTATGTGCAAGTTGTCAGATGGACACCCTATTGGCCTCAACTATCTTATCTGCTGCTCCCCCCACATTCACCCATTTCTTTTCTTATCAGACAGCAACGCAATAAACATCAACCAATGGGGGAAAGTATCTTTACTGTCCTAAAGCAAGCTCCTTAGGGCCTTGAGCTTCAAAAAAACGAAAGTGATGCTCCCACACAACAGCTGACAGTCAAAGAACCAGTTAGAAAAATCTTTTATCTCCACCACATTAAAAAGTCCAGGTATTTCATCCTCTTATCTAACCCAAAGTCACTCTTGCATTTCTCAATTCAAGACTGTCCTCGCAAATTCAACATAGTATATTGGCTTAAAGTAAACGTTCTAGAGTTAGGCTGGCTGATTTGGATTGTCTCGATTTCCCTCTGTAAAACCAGTAAAGTAATTCTAGTAACTCAGAGTTGTTGTGAGAAACAAACAAGATAACCCACGTAATGGGCTCAGAACAGTGTTTGGCACATAGTAAGGCCATCATAAACTCTACTTATGATCACTATTACTAAATACACTAACATGTTAGCAGTGCTTACCTCTAGAGAGGGGAGTAGGATGGGGAAGAGGGAGGTACTGGTAGACCAGAACTTTTAACCTTTAAACTTCCGTATTGTTTGAATGCTTCACAATGCGCAAGTATTTCACGAGTTACGTGCATAATTTTTGATTAAAAAATAGTGTCCTAACAAAATGGTGTTTGCCACCGTAACTGAGTGTGAAAATTTTGACGATCAGGGGACCAGAGTCGCTGCGGACAGGTGGACCATCGGGAAAGGCTTCGCGTCCACGGCGGTCGGTGCGAGACGCAGGGCCCAAAGTCCCCGAGGCGCGAGGGCTGGAGGGGGACAGCGCGGGCCCCGCTCCCGCAGCGCTGCGGGTCGCTCCCAGCCAGGGGACCCGGGGCCGAGGGAAGGGGGGAGGCCGCGACGGGTGCGGGGCAGGGCTGAGGTTCGGGGTCCGGCGAAGGCACTTACTTGAACCTGCCCTGGCAGTGCTGGCACTGGTCCCCCACCCAGCCCGGGTCGCAGAGGCAGGTGGAGTTGACACAGCGGCCCGAGAAGCAGGAGCCGGTCCTCTCGCAGAGCTTGGACTGGGACACCTGCGCGTAGAGCGCCAGGTAGAGGAAGCCATAGCACAGCAGCCAGCTGTTTCCGTCCAGCAGCCAGAAGGAGGCGCCGCCGCCGCTGCCGCCGCCGCCGCCCGCCGGCCGAGCTCTCCACGGCCCCGGGGCCGCCGGCTGCGGGGGACCAGTGCGGGCCCGGCTCCCCGGTTCCATCTTTCCCAGCGCCCCTGCCCGGCCGGGATGCGCTCTCGGGCGCCTACAGGGATGCTTCAGAGGGGAAATCTGGCCGGAGAGGAGAACACCGCGCCGCTGCCGCCGCCGCTTCTCCTCCTCCTCACCGGCGCCTGCCCCAGTCCCGCTCCCCGGTCAGGAGGGACAGATCCCAGCCGCTGTCGCCTCCGCTCGGCTCCCTGCAGTCGCACTCGGGCATCGCCTCTCCGTCTCCTGACCTTGTCCGCGGCAGGCCGAGCCCACCGCCACGGCGCCCCGGGCCGGGCCGGAGGCGGGGAGCGGGAGATGCAGGCTGCGCGGGGCGCTCCGGAGGGGACCTGCGGGAGGGGGAGGGGGACCCAGCGCGCGGCCCCGCCTCGCCCACGGCTCGCGCCAACCTCCTCAGCTCCCAGCCCGGCGCGCCCGGGAGGGCGGGGGCCACGGGAGCCCCGAGGTGGGCGCGCCCAACGCGGGAGGGGGGACTCGGGAAGCGGGGTTCAGCCTCGCCCGCCCCGGCCGGCCCCCGGAGGCCCCCCAGAAGCCATTTTCTCTCCGGTAACGTTAGCCAGATGCCGTTGCTGCCTTTAGAGCCCGCGGCGTGCTGGGCCGCCTCCCCCTCTCGCGCGTGCCTCCGCTCCTCCCCACACAGGCCCTGCGCGTGGTCTCGCCCCGCCCCGACAGGGACCAGGGACTCCTCCGCGCGTTCGCACAGTCCGGCCCGCCGGCTGAGGGGAGAGCGGCCCGCCAGGTGTGGCGCGCGGGCCCGCCGTGCCCTTCCCCTCGGCGCGCCTGGGAAGTCGGCCCCGCTCGCACCGCGCGCCTCCTGAACCCCCCCAAACGTAAGATCAGATCGGGACCGGCTTCGCAGCTTCAGCAGAAAATAAGCCCTTCCCGTCCGCTGTCTACAGCTGCAAAAGTGCAGCACTTTTCCCCCAGCGCTCCCCGCTTCCTCCGTCCCATCCTCCAGCCTATTTCTTTTTTTCTGAAAAGAGAAAAACTCCAACAACACACAAAGAGCTGAGCATGTGCAGCAGGCAAAAGTCTTAAAGGCACCGCACTCCGACCACTTTATGGGGTCCGCAAGAACGGAAAGGGGTGGGGGCTAGGGCCTGCGGGGGTCGCGGAGCCGGTTCCGCAGAGGGACCGCTCCCAGGGGGAGCCATTTCTTGCGCGGAAATAGTGACTCCTCCGCCCCCAACAAAGAGCTGCGAGGTTCTGAGCCCCGGGCACGCCGCCCCTCTCCGACGCTGCCTCGGAACCCCAGGTATCTCCTTTTCTGCTTGTCAGTGTTTCCTCCTCCATCTGGGACAATATTCTGCCTTGAAAAATATTGCAACATCGGGGCTTTTTTCAGAAGAGCAGAAATGATGCCCAGAAAAGAGCCGTTTTTCCTTCCTTGGTAGCAAGCTCTCCTCCTTTAGATGACTTTCCAAGATTTGATGGCATATGCTGAAATTTTTGCTTTGTACTTTTGTCCCTTCACTAAACAGGCTGTTTGAACCCTTGAGAAAGGAAGCCAAACACAAATTGCAGCCTCGTACACTCGAGTCACAGCAATATTATTGGATCCCCACCAAAGAAGAGCAGGCAGTATGAAAAAGAATTTGAAATCTACCAAAAGCATTTCTGACAGCAAAAGGAGAAAAAGGTTTTGTTGTAACCACACAGTCATAATATTGTTAAGATTCAACTCATGTATATTTGGGGCATAATGTACCCATGTCATCTCTTTTAATCTCTGTTATCCCCACTTTGCAGATGAAATCCTCCATTAACCCCATTTTGCAGATGAGGACAGAAAGACTCAAAAAGGTTGAAAGATTTGTCAGACAGGTTAGAAGAAAGCAATGAACCGAGTGTTAAACACAAGTCTGTGCTTTTTCCACTATTTACTAGGCTGTTTCTATTGGCTTTGTTCTAGTTTGGTGAATAAAATGTAAGTGTTGGCTTGGTTTGCAAACACCTCGGAGATGACTTAAGGAGGAAAAAAAGGTCCAGAAAGAGGTGGCTCCTTCGGAAGTAAAAATGAAAAAGGAAAATCATGATTTTCGTTTATGGAACAAACAAATCACAATTCCCCCAAAATATCAGTACCAGAAATGTCAATCTCAAACCTAAAAATTAGGACAGCTCCTTTTTCTTTTCACATCTTTTCGATATCATTATGCCCCTTAGAGACTGCTTGGGATGGGGGAGAAGGAGAGGAGAACATTTTGGAAAAATAATTAAAAGGAGGATATTGTTCTGGATCACACCTTTTAATTTCCATGACTGTAAAATCCGGAACTCTTTCTAGTATTAACTGTGCATGAACAATCCCTGTTGCCTTCTCCATTCTTTTCACGCCAACCAAAGTTTAAAGTCAGCCACATCTTTCTCACATCTAATGTAGAGTTGCTTTCACACATGTGGAAGGTGGCCAAGCTCTTAAAACCATCACTGAGTGTGAAGGTAACTCAAAGGATACACAGGAGCCACTTTAACAAGAGAGATCACTGCTCAGCCACATACTGACGGTAGGCTATATTTAAGCAAAGGGTTTGCCCATTAAAAATATATATCTTTTAATCTTCTAACCACTAGAGTCAGCTCAGTACTTTAGGTTACACTGAAGAACATGCAGCCCCACAGGCCTCTTCTCAACATTGCCTTTAGAATCAAGCTGAATACATTAAATTTATATAAAATTATTCTCATAAGGATCTCACAGGATTTGCACTTGCCCTATATCCTGTTTTTCTTTCAAACTCTTTCAGTCAGCATTTACTGAGTAACTATTATGAATTTAAGCAGGAGAAAACAAAGATGAATAAAACATGATTTCTACCCCTGGATAAGCTTATCTTTTATTAGGCTCACTAGATTGGGAGTTCCTTGTACAGCTGAGTGGCACATATTTTACAAATGTAGACACAGAAAACTTAAATGATTTACAATGGTCGCACAAAATAGTCAGTGATAAAGCTTGCCCAGAATCTTGACTGATGTTTCAGTATTTTCTTTGATCAAGAAATTTTAAAACTCCAACATGATGTTATCTTTTTTCCAAAGAAGAAGAGTCAGCGTCCTAGCTGTGCTACACGACACTGCAATAATTCATAGTATTGGTAATAGCAGTCATAAATCCAGCAGAAAGGTGAAAATTTACTCCAAAGAGGTAGTAGGGAAAAAGTCAGTTTTACTGAAGTAGGATGAAACTGTTAAGATTGGAATTATCTATTAAAATTGCTCCAAGGGGAAAGATAAGTATATTTTCTCAACAACTAGCCTTATGTCAGGACCTTTAGATATTTGGGGGAGTGTATTTCATTTCCATTCATACCTCCTAACAATGGTACTATAAAAGGCAAAAATCTAAGACTTCACGTTGCCAAATTGTTTGAAGGAAATGCAAATTTTTTTTTTTTTTTTAAAGAACAAGAGAAATGATAGATCCACTGCTCTGTTGATTGCTATTCAAAAAGTAAAAGATCCTATTTGGGCTAATGAACCAAAGGAGCCCCTTCTCAGTTGCTTGACTGAAAAATGATCTCTACTCTGGATATTATTCATCATTTGCCTCATAGGAGGCTTCTGAAAGCAGCTAAGGTAATGAGAGCTGTAGATAGCCTGGCCCCAAGAACCAGAAATGCATTCATTCAAAGGGACCCTTAGTGCAATTGGGGCAGTATTTTTAAGACACTGATAGAGCATTAATGGTCTGTGAGATTAGACAGTAAAAAAAAAAAAAAAAAATCACCTTTAGGTACTCATTAAAACATTATTGATCATATTGAAAATGTTGATATGACTTTGACCTGAAACCCCCCTCCCCGTACCACCAAAATCTAACACTCTGCTTTCTCTTGGATTCATTCTTTTCTTCTATCAGTTTCTCTTGCTGTCACACTTGCAAACACACACGTACAGTCTGATCCTGCCAATTTTTCAACTTAGCACATTTCAAACATATTGTCATAAGTAAATCCAAGGGAATAAATCCAAAGATTCTAAAGTTACTATGCTGGGCTAATACATTTTTTTTTAACTGGGAAATAAAATTTAAAAACTAAACTTTTTATCCTAAATATTCAGACTTGTTACCAAAAAAAGTTGACTGCAGCAGTCAGTTGCAAAAATTTGTCTTTTGTGAAACTAAATTCAATAAAATTATGGGCTAGGACTTCCTGTTAAGCATAGTGGACTAAGTATGTGTATTTACCTCTGCTCTTAACTCTACCAACATGGCAGAAAATGTTTTTTAATTTTTAAAGGTATGAACTCACAATGACAAAGAAAATGAGAACATAACCAACTAGTAGATGAACGATATCAATGTATTTGGAAGCGTCGATTCATTGGAAGGAGGAAAGTGAATGGAGAACTGGTACATGCCTGCAAAGATGAATTATAATAAGGAACAAGCCTGTTTCTCCTGAAGAGCCCAGGAAAGCCTCAGGGTTCAGAGGCAAGAGTTACCATGGAAGGTAAAGATGGGGCTTTAGGATGAAAACTGGGGGAATGGATGAGGGCAATATAAGGACCCACAGTACCCTTCCTCACCCTAAGCAGCTAAAACTAACCCAGACCCAACTCTGACAGGAGGTTAAATCTCTTGAGAAATTGAATCAGAGAGGTTCCATACTTGGGGCACCAGGGATAATAGAAGGAGGGAGTGAGGTACACAGCTGAAAATGGAGAGATTAAGTGAAAATCTATATATTGAATGGTATCATTTTGCTGCCTCCTTTGCCTACCTGTTCCCAGAACACCATAGCCAACTGAATAACCCCAGGCAGAAACCTGATACCTATCTGCAAAAATTGAATAGTCCAAGAGAAAAGATACTCTCATTCAGGGTCTCCCAACAAAATGGCAAACCTGCAACGACTGAAGCCAAATGATCACCCTACAATGAAGACCGCTAGTCAATAAGCCCCACTCAATAATTTTTTTCATGACTCCCTCTTAAATATAGACAGCAAAAGTTCATTAGACATAAAATACAGAAACCAAAACGGAGAAAAGGAAATTAGAGAAAACATAGTCAAAGTAATAAGGGAAGGTTTTACAACCATGAAACAAGTACTGGATACTCTTTAAAAATATAAAAGGACACTCAGAAAACAGAAAAATAAAAAACAGGACAGCCAAAATTAAAATGCAATAGAAAGTTTGGAAGGTAAAGTGTAGGAAATCATCTAGAAATTAGAATACAAGACAAAGAAGGTGTCTCCGCTTATGGAGAAGGGAAAAACTAAGAAAATTAGAAGCTTTGTTAAGATTATGTATGATTATAAATTAAGCATTTATCATATGAGTACATTTATTAATGTGATAATACATTAATGCACAACTCCTATGTAGGAGCAGAAAAAAATTGTCTAGATCAATTTATTCAACATAAGAATATTTCCCAGAACTAGACTGAGCCTCCAGATGCCTAAAACACTGAGTTTAACAAGACTCACATATTGGGGGCAGGAGGAGAGGAAGGAAGGAGACAGGCAAGTGCAATGGTATCCTCAAGTATGAGGATAAAGACATTTTCAGACACACAAACCTTCATAAATTTTGTCTCCAAAGGGACCCTTCTTTAGGAAACTCCTGGAGAATGAAACAAAGGGACAAGGGGCTGAACATAAGAGAACTGTGAAGGGATATCCTAGGATGATGAACAGCTGTGCCCCAGCAGCCAGTCCAACCTGGAAACAGAGGCTGGGGAGGGAGGTATCCAGGAAAGTAATGGATATGCGTGCTTGAAACTGTTGGAGCTTTTGGAAAAAATATTAACAATATGTGACAGATCTTGGAGTATTTGGGTAGAAAACGGAATAAGCCCACAGAGACCTAAGTAAATGAACAAAATGAAGTGATTGTTGGCTAGAAGAAAGGAAGAAAGGAAGGAAGGAAAGAAGGAAGGGAGGAAGGGAGGGAGGGAGGGAGAGAGGGAGGAAGAGAAAGAAAGAAAGGAAGGAAGGAAACCTATACAAGACTGTTCAGCAGGAAACAATAATTACATAGTCGTAATAAATGCTAACTATTTATTTAACCAAAAATATATAAAATGTCTCTATTAAAAAGATGGGGGGGGATAAAGAAGGATAGTGCTAAATCTTAAATCCTTAATAAGAAGTAATTGCAAGTCCAAAACTGATAAATCCAGAAATAGCAGTATAAGTATACTACACTGAAGAAAAGTTGAAAGCTGCTTTCTCTTAGGAGATAGGGAAGAGGAGCAGGAGATGCAGCATTTTATTATAAAGCTTTCAGTACTCTTTGATTAAAAATTACTTCTAAAATATACAGAAATAATAAATAAATAAACAAAAATATAGGTCCCTAAGAAAATAAAGAAGGTGGCATGGGGCCTAAGACTCATAGACACTCGAGTTTGATTTCTAATTCTGCCACCTATATGTTGGTTACCCTTTCATGATCCATTAACTTCTGTGATTCAGTTTTCTCACCTATAAGATGGGTATAATCAAACTACCTGTCAATGCCCATTTCAGAGCTGAGATGAGGGACCAAACAGAACAGTATATGAAAGAGCCTACTAAATGGTAAACTACTATACAAATTAATACTGTATATTAATATAGTATATACTATATTTTGTACTATAATATATTAAGATATATTAATAATACTGACATTTAATGTTCAAAAATTACTCTTAGGAACAGAATTAATTCTAATCCCATGTGATGGAAAGGATTATTGAAAGAGATTTGGTCAATACAAAAACACAAAGAATGAGGCAGAGCTATAAGAAAACTGTGTTATTTTAAAGATGAATCTAGTCCAAGATCTTCATTTTGCAGATGAGATGCTGGGGCCCAGAAAAGTGAAGTTTTATGCAAACTCACACAGTGGCAGAGGTAAGTCTAAAACCCTAGTTCTCCTGAAAAGCAGTCCAGTTTTCTTTGTTCTATACCTTAACAGTTCAGGCTAATAGGAGAAATTTTCAGGTTGGTCATCCATACCTAGCTCCAGAAAGGCCTTCCAAGGCTCAATAAAGTTAAGTGACTTGCCCAACATCCATAATAAGTTAGCGACAGCAGAGGCAAAACTAAACCAAAGGACAGACCATCAATGAATGAATCCTGTATCAAACACTTGGAACGGAGTGAAAAGTTGCCAGCAGAGCTAAAGGCAGATATTGAAAGCCCAGCTCAGAGTCTGCAACATACAGATTATCAATTAATACCAATTAACTGGCTAACTAAAATTCCTGCCTAAGTATGGAGAGAAAAGGCAGAGAGGAAATAGACATACTTTAAAAAAAAAAAAAAGGCAATTAGAATAAGCCAAGTCAGCAACAAAATTTCTCTTGAAAATGAAGGTATAAGAATTTGACTTAATGGGGACTTCCTTGGTGGTGCAGTGGTTAAGAATCTGCCTGCCAATGCAGGGGACACGGGTTCGATCCCTGGTTGGGGAAATCCCACGTGCCGCACAGCAACTAAGCCCATGAGCCACAGCTACTTAGCCCACGTGCCGCAACTACTGAAGCCCAAGCGCCTAGAGCCCATGCTCTGCAACAAGAGAAGCCACCACAACAAGAAGCCTGCGCACCACTATGAAGAGTAGCCCCGCTCGCCGCAACTAGAGAAAGCCCGCACACAGCAACGAAGACCCAACGCAGCCGAAAATAAAAATAATAATAAATTTATTTAAAAAAAAAAAAGAATTTGACCTACTGAATGGGAGAAGGAGAAACAGAGAAGGAAACCAAGGAGGAAAGGGCATGGTCCAGTGATTGACAAAAAATGTCAAGAAAGGGTGACTAAATTTAGAAATCGCCAAAGTATTCCAAGACATCTAATAAGCCTCCCTATCTTCTCCTTGTTGGGACAGTGCTGAAAGGAATTAAGGCATGGGGGAGGTAAAAATGTCAGGGACATTTTCTCTATTCCATCCCCAGGATGTCATTTGCTAGTACTTTCCTTCTTGCAAAAGGAGAACAAAACCCTTTTTTAAAAAAAATTCAGTTCTATCAATAGAAATGTACAAAATTTCAATTTGAATCAGGTAACAAAAAAGGAAATATTATACTCTTGTTTCCAGAAGTCATAATTTTTCCCCAACAGATAATTCTGATTTCTCCAGATGACTCATTAGTTATCACTGCATTATGCTGTATCACCTTACTTCCAAATAAACCAACTTTAAGAAAGGTCATACACTGAAAAAAGAATGTCATTGAACACAAAGGGACTTGTAATTTTGAGCAATAGAAAGAATTGCTTTAGTTGTGAGAAAACCCAATAACTACTACACACTCTTAAGACACTGCCCATATGTAGATAAATCAGGTAGAATTTCTATAAACCTTAGTCGAGTTGAGGTTTGCTTCATGTTCCCTCTGTTTTAAGAAAAAGTGAGTCACAGTAAGAAAAACAGGAAGTACTTAAAAAACAAAAACTCCCAAGCGAAATAAACAATTCATATGAACAATAACATATTAGCTTTTAGAAAGCTGCTTGGGGTCCTGACCTAGGAAAATATGTTTATGTTTAGTGGAAAAGAACATGAAAGAGAATTATGGACTCTCTGATCAGGAGAGACTAAGCCATCAGGGTGCAGCGAGGTTTCCTTGAACAGAGCTCAGACACAGAGAAGAACCACAAAACAGCACACATATAAAAAAAGAAAAATATCTGACAAATGATAGCCAGGCCCCACAAATCCTGATAACATGACATTCTACTTATTAAAAACATCAGTCTTGGATGACTCCAGGCACAGTAATTTTGAAAATGTACACAAGTAAATTAAAACCAGCCTTATGATTCTTCTTATTGTAAGTCCCTCACCCGTATCCCTCTGCAAAGCTGATGTGAAATTTAAAATTAAATGAAAAAAACGGTCAACATGAACATTGCTGATTTTAAGCAAAAACCCCAAGTTTTCTATTTTTAAATTTGAATGTAGTCGGAAAGTCTTTCTGCACATGAAGAGGACGTATATTTTTCTAAGAAAATTGCTTCTACAGTAAACAGAAAAAATGTTATATCCACAGCTAGGAAGCATGTGCAAGAGTTGTATTTATTAAATTATCTAAACCACTTGGTAGCAGACATTTCCGAACATGCTTTATGGCCATGTTCTTCATCACTGGACACAGTCCTTTAGTTTATGGAGGTAGCACAAGATAGTGCCAAGAGGACTAGACAAAGAGCCAGGAGACTCAAACTCTACAACTAAACAGTATGTGCCTCACTCGCTCTCAGTTCTTGCATTTGTAAAACAGCAAAAAATATTAGCCCTCCCTTAATGTTATTGGGAGAATCAAAATTCCAAATGAGATAAAATGTCAAAGTTTTTGAAAAACTGTGAAGCCCTATTTGTGCCTCCTTTTGTTCTTTCTGGGAGAACACTGCACTGGGACCCACTGGGGCCATGTGACACTAAAGAGCCACGAAGCAAGCTCAGTAATTCCTCAGCATCTTGATCCGCTGTTGCAGCAGCCCAGCACATTGCCTTATGCCGAGGTCAGATAAGCAGCCACACGTGTGGGTGACTACAGTGACCACTAGAAAGGCCCAGAGAACAAAACACACTATCCCCACACTATAGCTAAAACTTGGAACTCAAGTTCAATGCTTTTGTCTTTTAGCTTAAAGTTTTTGGGGTGCTTGCTCTATTGCAAATGCCTTCGAAGGGCTAATGTGCTTAGTTTGTACCAGTCTATAACATCTGAGTATGAATGACTTTGTACCTATTCCTGAGAATAGTTTTGATAAGGAATATAAGAAAAGTATAAAGATGTATCACCTCCCCATCTACCCCTCCCCGCTACCCAGAACACACAGCACACACGTAATGTGAACATTCTTTGACTACTACCTGGCCTGTTCGGAAGAAAATGAATCTGAGATGCCAGTAACACCCTTCAGTGATTTAGTATAATATGGTGTCAATGGAAGAAATGTTTCTATGTTTTAAAAGAAGTCCAGGGAATTCGCTGGTGGTCCAGTGGTTAGGGCTCCACACTTCCATTGCAGGGGGCACGAGTTTGATCCCTGGTCGGGGAACTAAGATCCCACAAGCTGTGTGGCGGAGACAATAATAATAATAATAATAAAAATAAAAGAAGTCCAACAAGAGAAGAGACACAAAAGAATTAAATAGTAATGGTGGGATTTTAGACAGTGGCACCTGGGTGAAAAATTTGACATGTACCTCATGGTGAGTAGCTACCTACTTTAGGTGGAGATTGGACCAGCAGTAGGATTTTGGCATCTCTGACTACACAATGAATGAATTTAAAGAAAGAATCAGAGTAAGAGGCTAAGTATTCACTTGGAAACACCCTCCGCAAACTCGATTCTGGTAGGAATCATCAGCAAAAATCCTGACTATTTTTAACGGCTAGGAGGATGCTTAAGGAAATGTCAATCTCTAAGATTACCCCAAGTCTCCTCTGCATAAATAATAACATCATTGCCGACAGATTCTTGGCTCAACTGATCTTCTTTTAAACATGCAGACTAGTCAAAACGAAATACTTATTAGAGAAAGACTGGAAGGGATGAAACTGGAAATGATCACTCAAAATAAGAAAAAAATCAACCTCATTAATAAGAAAAAAATATGGGCATTCTGAGCTAGCCAGACACCAAAAATATGTAGGAATAAACAGCAAAGCAATACTGTGTTGGTATGATGCCTTTAAGTGTGCAATAACTCAAGGGAAACCACTGAAAAAGCTAGTGCCAGCACCCCAGCACATGCTCGGAAGGCTTGTAGATGCCCGACAGTCCCAGTGGGTGGACAATATTACATCAGGTGGAACATTTCCTCTGGCTTATGATCAGTGTATGCCCTAAAGCCTCAGGACTTGCTGGTGCTCATTATTTTTATTCTAACTGTGGCTGCAAACAGTACCCTCATTCACATGAACGCTTGATCTTTCTAAATCATCCCAAACTACCTGCAGCAATTATCCCATGATTAAATTCCTAAAGTTAATTGTTAAATTAAAAATAGGCTCTTTTATTAGTTTAAAATTTTTCTGCTTTTTCATTTTATCAAGTGTCCTTTCAGTTCTTAATTATTAGAAAATATAAATAAAAGTGTTCAATTATCCTTCTCTTTAACATTTATCATTTTATAGCTCTTATCAGAGTTCTACCATTTTTCCCCCAGCTAAAAAGTCCTAGCCATTCATCTCTGGGTTCTGTCTTGCTATACGTGCTGTAATTATTTTAGCTGACCTTGTCTAATTTATTTCTTATCTACCTCAGTCATTTTTGAGATAAAGAAGAGAAACTGAAACAGGCCATTCAAAATTAGGGTGTGCATTTTGTAAAATGAACATAAATTTATTACAATATTTTCTATAACCCTTTTTAACCAGAATAGCTTCTTATTACTTATCTGACTACCACTACTTTTTTTTTTTTTTTTTGCGTTGGGTCTTCGTTGCTGCGTGCGGGCTTTCTAGCAGGGCTACTCTTCGTAGCGGTACACGTGCTTCTCATTGTGGTGGCTTCTCTTGTTGTGGAGCACGGGCTCTAGGCGCCCGGGCTTCAGTAGTTGCAGCACGCGGGCTCAGTAGGTGTGGCTCGCAGGCTCTGGAGCGCAGTCTCAGTAGTTGTGGCGCACGGGCTTAGTTGCTCCCCAGCACGTGGGATCTTCCCAGACCGGGGCTTGAACCCATGTCCCCTGCATTGGTAGGCAGATTCTTAACCACTGCACCACCAGGGAATTCCTTACCACTACTCTTTAAAATGTATTCTTTGAACTATTCTTGATGATGTCTGCATGCTTCTCCAACAGGGTTAGAACAAATTCAATACCCATGAGGATATTATTTAAATTATTCCTTTCTGAGATGTATTAGAATCAAAGAATCTCAAGTTAATTTCCATCTTTGGTGTGATCATCTACTTAGTTAAGTAAAATGTCTAGGTACTTCTAGATTTCCATGATTGTGGGTTTTGAGTAATCCACTATTCCTTTCCCATCTGCAGATAATTATGATTAGAGATAAGCCCTCAACTTCTTTTGAGGAAAACTGTCCTTCCCATATCCTCCACTGATAAAGCCTACTTAGGCAGCCATGTTTTGTACACATGATTCTGCTCTCCTTAAATACTGATAATTAGCACAGACGCATGCGCCAACCTGGGGGCAGCCAATCTTTAGGCTCACCAGCAGTTTTACAAGGTAACTTGACACAAAAGCGCTAATCAAACAGAAATGAACTGGATCAATCAAATTCTCACATTTGAGAATTTGAATTAGGAAATATAGAAAGAATTAAGTAATTAAGAGCAGCAACTAAGGTTGAAAATTTGTGCAGAAAAAGGCAGAGAGACCTTTGGGTAGAGGAGGGGCAAAAAGGATGTAACTCAAGGTATGAGAAGGTAGAAATTATGAGAAAGAAGAAATTATAGATAAGTAGCAACTCTGACATAGAGAAATGATAAAGTAGACGATAAGGAGATAAAAATCTCTATTAGTAATTAGACAAAGAATCAGACACGTGGAGAGTTGTTGAATCGTGTTGCTAGCTAAGCAGTAGAGCGATGAGCCATGAATTCCTGCTGCTGAGGATTCTAGAGCTGCCTTGGATTCAAAATGGCCACTGAGTTCCCATCTCCATGGCTCCCATTCATGGATTTTCATGAGATTCTACCTTGTATACATATTTATCCAATAACTCCATTACTTGAGCTGGCTTGAGTGAGTTTCTTAACCTAGAAATCCCAAGAGCCTAACTATGAGTATCACTCTGATCCAAATTTTAGCTCAAGTCACCTTCCATTACAAGTACTTTTTCCAGTTTATGTCACCTGTCCTTGCCTTGTGCTCCCACTCTGAACTCCCACGATGTCTTCTACATAGCTCTGCGATAACATCTACATCATTTCATGTTATATGGTCTCCTTTTCTAGCCAATGAGCCTACAGGAGGAAGAGACTGCATTGTTCCAGTGCTGGAAAATAGTTGGTACTTGATTAATAGCTGTAAAACTAAGTGAATAAATGAATGACTCTATAATCTATACTTTAATATTTATTCTCTCCTCCAGATTATTAATAAATATATTAAACTTAGAAGTGAGCATTGAAAACATAAACAATCCAATTAAAAAGTGGGCAAAAACTTGAATAGATAGTTCATAAATGAGAGTGTCCAAATGGCCAATAAATATATGAAAAAATGCCTAACATCAATAGTGCTCAGTGAAATGCAAATTAAAACCACAATAAGAAACCACAACACAATGATCAAAATAGCTAAAATTAAAAAGACCAATGACATCAAACATTTCCAAGGATGTGGAGCAACCAGAATTTCATACATTGCTGATGAGAGTGTAAGGTGATACAACAGTAGTTTAAATACCTACCTACTTACGTGCATACATACGTATACACACACATACATTTATTAATCATGATATACTCGTGTCATGGAACATTATAAAGCAATAAAAAAAAAGAACTACAGATATATGAAACACCATGGCTGACTCTCACAGATACGATATTGAGCAAAAGAAGCCAGGCACAGCCAACTACATAAGGTATTATTCCTTTTAAATAAAGTTAAAGAATGGGCAAAACTGATGCGTATATATACAGACATCAAAATCACTGTAACCTCAGGGTGGAGATTACCAAGTGCTGAAAATATTCTATGACTTGGTCTGAGTGGGGGTTACACAGAAGCATACAAATATCAAAGTTCATTGAGCTATATATATTTAATATTTGAGCACTAAACTGTATGTATGTTATAACTCAATAAAAGGAGAAAAGTGAGCCCTGGGAAGCTGAAAATATACTCTTTGCTAGAAATGTACTCTTTGCTGGTATGTTTTGTAGATTTACTACATATATTAGTATGTAAACCTTATGGAGTATGTTTTGCTCAACAGCATGAATCCTTATAGCCAATAGCATGGTGTATTGGAAAGATTTGGGATTAGAAGACCTGTGTTCCCCTAGGTACATAAACAGACCAAGTTAATGAATCTGAGCTTCAATTTTCTCCACTCTTACTTCCCTGCTCTAATGGGAGAAGATAACAAACAAGTAAGATAAACAGAGTGCTAACAAGAAAAAGAAGTCAAGAAAGGACAACGGAGAGGGCAGGAGCAGGAGGGAATCGTGATTTTAAATAGAGTCGTCAGGGAAGTGCCCACCGATAAAGTGACATTTGAGCAGGGGTGACTGAAGCAGACAGTTAGAAGAAGAGGGTCCCAGATGAAAAAACAGCAAATGACAACACCCTGAGGCAGGACTGCGTGTGGCATGTTTGAGAAGGCCAGAGTCCCTGGAGCAGATTGAGTTGAGAGACAGCACAGCAGGAGATGAGATCAGAAGGGTGGAGGGTGTGGGCAGATGATGACATAGGGTCTTATAGACCAAATGTAGGGACTTTGACTTTCATGAGAAGCCGTTGGGAGGTTTTTAATAAACCTGTAACATGACCTGGTTTAGGATTTTAAAGTTTTTTAGGCAGCCATTCAACCTGCATCATGAAGATTATACTGTAGGGGGCACAAGGATGGAAGAAGGAAGGTAAATTGAGACTATTACAGTAATCCAGGTAAGAGATAATGGAACAAAATGATGACAGCAGAGGTGGAGAAATGTGGCCAAATTCTGGATATGTTTTGAAGTTAGAGGCTTCACAATATGCTAACGGATGGAAGGCGGGGCTCGAGAAAGAGAGGAGTCAAGAGTAACTCCAAGGTTTTTGAGCAACCCTGGAAGGATGGAATTTCTATTTACTGAGATGAGGAAAACTGTGGGAAAGGCAGGTTTGGGAGGAAAGAGTAGAACTTCACTTCTGGACCTGACAAGTTTGAGATGCCTATCAGATATCCAAGTGAAGATTATTGAACAGGCAGCTGGATACTAGAGGCTGGAGTTTAGGAGAATTATCAGGAATGAAGATATACATTTGAGAACTATAAGTATAGAGATATAGTATATATCCATTATTAAATACATATACAGTATAGTATATAGTATAGTATTTACATTTAAAGTTTTTTAAAAGATGACACTGAACGAGATCACCCAAGAGTGAAAATAAATGGAGAAGTGGTCCAAAGATTATAGAAAATAATACGTGTAGAATATGAACACAGTAAGTGTAGACTCCTGGGGATTCGACACACTTCCCGACTCCCTTTTAAAACATCAGGAATTGTAATCTGATTGGTCAGATTCCAGGACACTGATGGATTATTTATGCTAGTGTTCAGGATCACTGTGTGTATAAAAAAACTGCATATGTGGATGTGGCAGTCTTTTTTTTTTTTTTTTTTCCTGCTTCATCTGCTCAAGTAGCTAGAGCAACAGGAAGATGGCCTCCTTCCTCCCCACAAGAAGAAGAGGTCATCATCTCCCTCTCCTCTCTGACCAAGTGTGCTTGGATTCTCTCATTTTTTTATCTCAGTGGAGTGGCTGTAAGATTTAGATTTGGGCTTAGGAGGAAAGAGAGATTTCCTTCTGTACTTCCCATGCCACCCCCTTGGGTCTTGTCTCTAAGCCCTGTAATCCAGTCCATTTTACCAGCAAGTTCTGCACTGATGCGTGGGGCACAAACCCCGATAATAACAAAGTGGCGCTCTGATCTTCTACTGTCCATTAGTCCTTGTACATGTATCTATCGCACCTCAGGAACTTCAAGGCAGAGGGGTGGCTGTAGGTTAAGGTAGGATTTTAGCATTCCCGGATCCCAGGCCATAATGTCATCAAACTAGTGTTAACCCCTATCTATCAGTAGGCACTTAATATGTATTCATTCTTTTCCTTTAACATTCCAATAATTCCTATTACATAGACACTGAACTAGAAATAAAAGGGAAAGCTTGTTAGTAAATAGAAGACTTACTATTCCTTTAGTCCTTCATTCTTAGAGCAGCCCCATTTCCAACTTGCCTCCAGGGTCAGACACCAGAGACAAGAGGGAAGGAGCGGAGTGATGGGCACAAGTGAAAAAATTATAGGAAAAATAGGGAGGTGAATAGATACAGGTCTGCCAGCTTGTCTGATAAGTACTTCTCGTTACTGATACATACCAATGTGACAAAATCTAGAAAAAGAGGTGCAAGAATCAGGGAGGAGGGTGTGAGGAAGGCTCTGAGGCACTCTTCTAGGAAAAGTCTCCCATCAAGGGCCATGATGCTGTGAGCACTGGCGGGGAGCAGAGGGGGGGCCGGCCACTTCCAGGCTGCAACTCCCAGGACAGGTATCTTGCCACCTTCTAAGGTTGTCTCACCAAACATTGGACTGTCTTAATTCTGTGCAAGCAGAATACATCGAGTCCTCACCATGGTGCCCAGCACTGGTGCAGAGCTGTCTGGGCCATTTTCAGACCTGGTTCAATTTTCTATTGTTCTGTAAAGTCACTGAGTCTATGTTTTCATCCTCAATGGGCTACCAGAAAGCAAAACAGTTTAATATGATTTATAAACATGTCCTGTACGTGGAGCCACTCCAATGACCTTTCATTCACGGAATACACTCATCATTTATGTAGCCCCCCTGCCTTGATCCATCTTCTAGGCCTGAATTTCCCTGCCATGGACTCAGCCCTGCCCCCGAATGCTAGACAGAAAGTGCTTGAGCAGCTTCATCCTCGGCCTGGGAAGGTTACATAAGTTCATTTAAAAAGCAGTGTCCCGGGCTTCCCTGGTGGCGCAGTGGTTGAGAATCCGCCTGCCAATGCAGGGGACACGGGTTCGAGCCCTGGTCTGGGAAGATCCCACATGCCGCGGAGCAACTGGGCCCGTGAGCCACAACTACTGAGCCTGCGTGTCTGGAGCCTGTGCTCCGCAACAAGAGAGGCCGTGACAGTGAGAGGCCCACACACAGCGATGAAGAGTGGCCCCCGCTTGCCACAACTAGAGAAAGCCCTCGCACAGAAACAAAGACCCAACACAGCCATAAATAAATTAATTAATTAATTAAAAAAAAAAAATAGCAGTGTCCCAGCAGTGATCTTTGGGTTCTGGCATTTAGGTGGGCTTAAGTGCCACCTATCTTGTCCTGCTGAGATAAGACCTAACCAGACTTAGCCAGCTCATCCTGAGTTGTGGTCACCTGATACATGGGATAACTTCAATGTCCAGTTGGCTCACAGAACATTTGTATTTCACATTCAGTGCCAAGGTCATGTACAGCTGAGCTTGCTGAGACCCTACCTACCTCTCAACCTGAAATCCCACAAATTCCAACATCTTGGGAATGTTCCACCAATGTAACTACCTAGGATCTGTGGCAAAGATTTTTCTGTCAAAGAAAATTGACCTGTTTGCTCTTGAGCCTAGATTTAAATGTCTATCCCAGGCAGCTTTCTGAGTGCTCCCTCCATCTGTGCCTCTGTATACTAACTCTAACTCTTCGTGATAACAGGTTTTAGTCCTCCAAAGGGCTCCTAGTCTCATCTTTACTATTGATGACAATAATAATAAATAATAATAATTTAAGACTGTGTTTGTCTATTTTTCCTGTTTTAAAAGACAAATAAAAATCTGCTATATGCCGAGAATAAGAAATAATGAAGGGGCTTCCCTGGTGGCGCAGTGGTTAAGAATCCGCCTGCCAATGCAGGGGACACGAGCCCTGGTCCACAAAGCCCTGGTCCGCGAAGATCCCACATGCCGCGGAGCAACTGAGCCCGTGCGCCACAACTACTGAAGCCCGCACGCCTAGAGCCCGTGCTCCACAACAAGAGAAGCCACTGCAATGAGAAGCCCGCACACCGCAACGAAGAGTAGCCCCCACTCGCCGCAACTAGAGAAAGCCCGCACACAGCAGCAAAGACCCAACTCAGCCAAAAATAAATAAGTAAATTTGTAAAAGAAAAAAAAAAACTTAAAAAAAAAAAAAGCAACACACACACACACACACAAAGAAATAATGAAGATATGATCGGGCAATCCCACTCCTGGGCTCATATCTGGAGAAAATGATAATTCAAAAAGATACGTGCACCCCAATGTTCATTGCAGCACTATTAACAATAGCCAAGACATAGAAAGAGCCTAAATGTTCATCGACAGAAGAGCATTTAGAAGAAGATGTGGTACATATATACAATGGAACACTACTCAGCCATAAAAAGAATGAAATTACGCCATTTGCAGCAACATTGATAGACCTAGAGATTATCCTACTAAGTGAAGTAAGTCAAAAAGAGAAAGACAAATGTCATTGATAGCACTCATGTGTGGAATCTAAAATATGACACAAATGAACCTGTCTATTAAACAGAAACAGACTCACAGACATAGAGAACAGTCTTGTGGTTGCCAAGGGTGCGGGGGATTGGGAAAGGATGGATTAGGAGTTTGGGATTAGCAGATGCAAACTGGTATATATAGAATGGATAAACAACAAGGTCCTACTGTATAGCACAGGGAACTATATTCAATATCCTGTGATAAACCATAATGGAAAAGAATATGAAAAAAATGTATATGTATGTATAACTGAATCACTTTGCTGTACAGTAGAAATTAACATGACATTGTAAATCAACTATCCTTCAATAAAATAAATTTAAAGAAAAAAAGAATAATGAAGAAAAATTTTCCTTCTTTATGAAAAAAATGTGAATGTTTTCAATGTCGGCCAAAATGTCAATATATTAATCTTAGATTTAGGGGGCTGGATGGGGATGGTTCCTTGTCTTTTCTCTAAAAAAAGAAAAAAGCGATTTACTTGTGAAATATGGATTTTAACTCATATTCATTAATTTTTAAAAAATAAAAATTTAGCATGTAAACTCCTATATGACCAACAGTTATCTTGCAATTAGAAAGAACATTTCAATCATTTAAACTTAGAATTTTGCACAGATGAGAATTCAGTCATTCCAGGGTCCTTTTAAATAAATTCTATTTAGATTTCTATCATCTGATGCCATAGTTAAGAATATTTTTGACAAAAATTCCCAGAATAAGTAGCATTCTTTAAATGCAACTAAAGATCATGTATTTGAAGAGCGTTAATAGACACAGTGTACTTACCAGATAGTCTTTAATTTTGCTACTTGCTGTCAGCTCTTTGCTTGTTGATCAAACCCGTGGTGAAGGGCATTAGACATAATTTAGAAAGAATGTTTAAGAGTGCCCAGCTGATTGATGGTCCATTTTGGCTTCAGTATCTAAGATCTTTGCTTCTTTGTCAACACAGAGAATATTTTCCAGCCATGGTAGGAGCTGTGTCAGGACTTATCTAAAAGTAACATGTTAGATCAAATTCAACAAAGAATAAGAACCTTTTGTTTTGCTAAAAATAAAGGTAACCAAAAATAAATAAATAAATAAATAGAAATAAAGGTAACCAGAACTGTTCCAATAAATTTTATAAAAATCTCCAGATGTAAACTTGACTTCAGACTACATTTGATTTGTTTTGCTTGTTTTACTGCGGAAACAAATTTCCCCTGGCAATCAGAGTTGATACTTTCTTAAATTATTTTTTTCTTAATTTTTCCTATGAAGGGAAAACTATTTAAATTGACATTTATCACAAGACAGAATAAGAATCATTTCAGTTCTAAAATTTTGGAAGAAACATTTCCCATCTGTTTCAATAACCCAACCGGCTAATTACATTGCCAAGAATAATTTGTCACAAACAGAAAGACCATTCTTTGGAGGAAAATGCTTACTGCTTTATCTTATATTACATACTGATTGATGAGTAATTTATAGAAAACGCATGATGCTAACTTATGCCATGAATTTATTTCATGAATTAGACTCCAAAAAGAATCTCAGAATGCTGGTTAATAATTTACATTGCTTTAAAAACAGGGGATGGAGTCTCTTGGTTAGATCAAATTATATCAGAGAAGTTGCATATATATTAGCCAATTCTGCTTTTAAAGTGTAGCCCACTGGAGTGTGAATGGATTGACCTAACAAGGAGGAGACAAAATGCCAGCAGTATGTCTGCAATTCGATCACCACTCTCTGTGATCTCAGTAGTGAAGTATGGGCACTGATGCTAGACTGGGTTTGGATCCCAGCTTGAGCGCTCACTTGCTTGGCAAATTATTTAAATTTTTGGTGCTTTGGATTCCTCACCTGTAAAATGAGTGTATTAATAATAATAGTAAGTATCTCATAGAGTTGTTGAAAATTAAATTGGCTGACACATTTTAACGTCAATGAATATTAGTTACTCATATTAATAACAGTATTACTATTATTACTGTTATTGTTAATATTGTTTTTATATTCCCCTGGGTGTTAACAGTTCTCTGGTCTTCCAAATCTCCATGAAAAGCAAACTCTCCCTGGGAAGGGCCACCCCTTGAGCTTTAATTATCAGTGTGGTTCTCAACTCTGGCTGAACATTAGAATCACCTAGAAAGTAGCGGGAGGTGGGGGAGGGAGGGAGGGGAAGCAACGCCCAGGATCCACAGGAAGAGATTCTAAATTAAAAGGTCTTGGGGGGCTTCCCTGGTGGCGCAGTGGTTGAGAATCCGCCTGCCCATGCAGGGGACACGGGTTCGAGCCCTGGTCTGGGAAGATCCCACATGCCGCGGAGCAACTAGGCCCGTGAGCCACAACTACTGAGCCTGTGCGTCTGGAGCCTGTGCTCCATAACAGGAGAGGCCGCGACAGTGAAAGGCCCGCGCACCGCGATGAAGAGTGGCCCCCACTTGCCACAACTAGAGAGAGCCCTCGCACAGAAACGAAGACCCAACACAGCCAAAAAATAAATTAATTAATTAATTAAAAAAAAAAAAAAAAAGAAGGTCTTGGGTAGGGCCCAGACACCCATTTTTTAAAAAATTTCCCCAGGAGTTTGCTGATGTACAGTCAGAGTTGAGAACCACTGACAGCTGGATCTTAGCAAGGACAGCTGAATGCGAGCAGGGCGAAAACCTTAGGAACAAGCACACTAGCACCAGAAAGGCAGATAGAAACAAAGCGCTGAAGTCCAGGAGAGTAAGTGAAATTGCTGGGAGGACCTCTCTTTGCGGAGGAAGAGCCATGCTGATGTGCTCGCATCTCAGAGCTCATTCTAGCATAATCATTTCTTGATGTGGCCCTAAGGTTAGGCTTGACAACCAAGGCTCCTGGTGACCTCTGCCTTTTCCTCTGGTTCCAACCAAGCATCTTACTGTTACCTTTTGGCGCCCCCATTTAAAGAGCACCAGAACCCTTCTTTGGGTATTCAATTTGTAAACTCCAACAAAGAGCCTCATTTCTTTAGTGATAAGTGAAATTTCAGACAGATGGAGTATAGTTACCATGATGAATGGTTTCAGCTCAAGGGACTCTTAACCACTAAATAGATGTGCTTGTTCTTTTGAAGGAATGAGAGACTCCAAACCTTGAAGGATGAACTAGGTTATTGTTCTTATTTTGTAATAGCTTCAATAGCTCACTTTACTCTTAACTAAAAAGAGAGGCAGGAGGGGAGGATGATAAGCATTAATATCCACATTCAAAGAGTCAGAGAAATGGGCCACGTGGAAGAAGCAGAAAAAAGTCTTACATTTCTGAAGTTTTACAAATCTGAAATTCTGAGTGATCCTATCCTTTCATTTCTGTCTTCACTCCACACATTCATTATAGGAAAATTTCAAAAAGTAGTGCAAAGCACAAAAAGGATGTTAAAAATCACTCATAATTCCAATACTTTTTTCTTTCCTTTATTTTTAGAATATAAAGTCAAGAGTGAAAGTCTGCCCTCCTCCATTTCTCCAAAGGTAAACACTTCCCCAAATGTTTTATATTTACGTGTTTCATAAAGACATCTTAGCATTCTTATGTTTCAGTCATGTGATAAGGGAATTATCTCACTTAATCCCCACAATAACCCTCAAAGGTAGTTACTATTGCTATCTCCTTCCCCCAACCTCCATTTTAGGGGTGAGGAAACAGAGCTTTAGAGAAGTTACCTTTACACATATTCATCTCTCATTTATTCATTCACTCAACAAATATTTATTGTGTCCCTACTATGTGCCAAGTACTATGCCTAGACATAAGGGGTATAAGAGTGAATGAGCTAGACATGCCCATCATCCAGCTCCTACCTCCTCTACTGCTCTCATCCAAGCCTAAACCACCATCATCTCTCACCTAGAATGCTGTAATAGCTCCTAACTTGTCTTCCCACCTCCACTCTTGCTCCCCAGCCATCTACTCTAGACAAAAGGAAACCTCAGGTTCAGAACTGTAAATGTTTACGCTTCACGTCTGATATAAAAAGTACAGAATTAGGCCTCAATAGTTGACTTTGCAATGAAGTTAAAAACATTGTTTAATGATATGGGGCAGGAACAGGAAATTAAATTTAATGCCCAAGAACTGAGTGAAGTGTTACAATGATAGTACAGATTGTTCTGAGAACTTTCTATTTAAATGACATGACACTGTGCAAGGGATACAGATTGAATCATAGTTTACTTCCAATATTTTGAGATGAGCCAAGGCTAATGAGCATATAAATTAGGTTTAGGTCCATCAGCTCTGAAGTCTTTTAGCTCTGATACCTTTCTTTTACTGTTTTCTTTTTTATAGAGGATTTTCAGTTGCTGATTGTAATAAAAAATACATTTAAGAAATATACTGTAAATAGGCAGCACAAGACAAATTGGATATTCTGCTCTTCTGCCAAATTTTTATTAGTTCTAGAAACCGGATGAACGTATGTAAAAAGAAACTGTTCCAATAAGAAGCACCACCCATACCGTACTATCAAAGCACAGTAGTTCTTCTCATTTTTCTCTGTATCTGTCTAGTCTCTGTCTATAGGCTCACTCTTAAAAAATACATAATTTCTCTTTAAAGAAGAATTGGGTCACACACAGAGTTGAGCTAAGTTGCTGCCACATTCTTTCTAGAAACCCCTCTAAATAGAAACTACTTGATATGCTGAAATCACAGCATTGTAGGGCTGGAAGGGACCTTAAAGATTATCTGGTTCAACTTTTGCATCTCAGCAGTAGCTGCATTGTCAGAATGGTCAGCCTTAGTAGTTAGTTATAACAGTTGCTGCCATTCATTTGTCAGGAATATGTGCTAGATACTCCCTATGTATTAATTCTAATTTTCCTGGCAATTCTGCAAAGAAGAAGTGACTACAAATGACCTGGGTTTAAGTCCTATAACATGGGGACAACAATAGCACCAACTTCCTAGGTTTATAGAAAGGATTAATTGAAGTGACATGTGTAAGTCACTCAGCATCGTGCCTAGCTATTTTTATTATCATTAACCATTTTTTCAGTTGAAGAAACTGAGGCTCAGAAAGGTTAAAAAACTTGGTCACAGGGCTTCTCTGGTGGCGCAGTGGTTAAGAATCCGCCTATGCAGGGGACATGGGTTCGAGCCCTGGTCCGGGAAGATCCCACATGCCAGGGAGCAACTAAGTTTGTGTGCCACAACTACTGAGCCTGCGCTCTGGAGCCCGCGAGCCACAACTACTGAGCCCGTGCACTACAACTACTGAAGCGCGTGCACCTGGAGCCTGTGCTCTGCAACAAGAGAAGCCACCGCAATGAGACGCCCACGCATTGCAACAAAGAGTAGCCCCCGCTCACCGCAACTAGAGAAAGCCCACGCGCAGCAACGAAGACCCAATGCAGCCAAAAATAAATAAATTAAATAAATTAAAAAAAAAAAAAAAACAACTTGGTCACATAAGTTGTGTGCTTCAATTTCTCATACAGTCACCTGAGCTAGTGCCTAGGGCAAAGTTTCACAAGTATGTCCAGTGGACCACAAGCTTTAAAATCACCTAGGGTACATGATAAAAATTGAGTGGCCTTGGCCCTTCCCAAACAGACACTCAATCAGACACTCTGGAAGTCGAGAACAGGAACATCCATTTTAGAAGCTTTGTAGGTGCTTCTGTGCACTAAAATTAAGAACCACTGGTGCTCAGCTTTCCAAACTCACTAGCCGAGGGCTCTAGTCCAAGTTTCCCCCTCTGTGAAATGAGAATAACATTACTGCCCCTCAAACTAGTTGGGTAGATGAAACTAGCATATTCTTTAGGAAAGTGCTTTGTAAACTGTACAAATGTGATGGTTTCTCTTCATCTCAGTCAGGCCCTTGCCAAATAGGAAAGGACAGTGTCCAACATCTCCAAATTAACAGCACCATCGCGGACACAGCTCATGTTGGGCCCAATCAGATAGCCAATGAAATTGTACTTCATTTGTTTTTCTCTCATTATTTAACCTTTGCTCTAAACCTATAAACACTGTTCTAAAGACTGGATGTCATTCCCTTCTATCCCCCATTGCCATGGTCTTCCCAGACAAAATTGGACATTGCTACAATGGCTGTTAAATACTGTTCTTCACTATGTTCTTTCCTTGCCTGTTTCATGTGTCTGTTGGCAATGAGAAAGTCTACAGTTTGCTTTGTACTCCATGTTTTATATACTGAGCTATTAAAGTGTGTCTGACATTTTCTTTTCCAGGTATATGATTATGAGTTAAATCAACACATATTCAAACCAGCCCACTTGACTAATCTCCCTGTTAATAGAGTCACTTTTAGGGAAGGGAATATGAGCAGTATGCCAAGAAAAGAGAAAAAGCCCAGAAGCCACAAGAGTGAGGAATGACATGTGAGCTGTGGGAAGGACAGGACGAACGTAGCAGTAGGATGTGCCCCAATAAGAAACAGCATGAGTTGTCTTCTTCCTACTCTCCCACGAAGCTAGCCTCTCCATGGAAACTCCTCACAAAGAGAATGGAAACATTTTAGCTGGAAGAATGTGGATTTTCATCTGCCTAAAAGAAAATGTTTAGGTCACCTCGGCTCTGGATATCTGCTTTCCTAGAACCAAGTACTATAAACTCCGTGGAGATCTGTTGTTTTCTGTTTGACTAGTTCCTACTTTGCTCTGTTCTTGTGAGTCTTGTGGAACTACCAATGCTGGTTGAATTCCCCGACTCAAAGGCCAGGGTTGGACACGTATACCAGGCCGAGTCAATAAATGTTCTTCCCTGGGGTTCTTTTCAAAATTTGAAGCCGGAAGGAAAGAAGCCTTGCATTTTTGGTCACAAAGCTGGAAAGATATATTGTTGGTTGTCATCACCATCATGGATAAAAGTCTGTTTGCAGAAAGAGAGAAGAAAGCCTTGCAGAATTCAAGAGAACTGGGAGTGAGAGGGGACACCTGCTTCCTGGTCCCTGCAGTTTCCCTTCTGAGAAGTTCTCTATGGCTTAAACTAGTCTGAATTAGCTGTCACTTGGAACCAAAGGGTTCTCACTAGACACTGCTGTGTCCTGCCCAGGTCTCTCCTGTCTCCTCACACTGTACCTAGATACACAACATTCCTCATTTCCAGACTCCAAATCTGCAGTAAGTCATCTCTACCTGTTTCTAATCTTTGACAAACCATCCTTTTGGGAAACAGCATGAAAAGGCTAGTAAACTAATCCTCTTGGGGCAGCTCATGACTAATCCTGGCTTAATGTGTTACTTTTCCCAGGTTACGGCGCATCTTAATACTACTGTCGCTAATGATAATAATAGTAACTGCAACAACAGCCATAGCTACTATCTATTGAGTGGCAGGTACTGTGCGAAGCACATATATGTATTAACTCATTTAATACTTACAACAACCCTGATATTATCTCTCTTAGGAGATGTGAGGGGGTGGCAGGGGAGAGAGAGGAGCCTTTTAACCCAAAGGAATAATCCCCAGCAGTGTAATTTCAGGGACTGTAGCTAGGGTTATCTGCCTAACCATCCTTAAACCTATGTCACCACCCATATTCTACAGCTTCCATGGATAACTGGTCAGGGGTACAGGGGCCGGGCTGGGCAGGGAACCCCATCTTTTTCTTTTGATTTGGAGACTTGATGGCTAAGAGAGGCCAAAGTTCTGCATTTGCCAGCAGAAAGGAAGGCCATGTACTGTCTGTTTAAAGCAGGCAGGGTGCAGGCTGGAAGCCAAGGAACCCTGGCCAAAGAGACCAGGGCAAGAGAATATTTATTATCAACTATCACCCACAAAGTGAACACATGATTGAATAACTCCCCAGAGGAAAGGGATCAATGACATTGGGAATGTGGTTCAGAAAGATGAGCTGGAGTTTTCTAGCCAAGCCCCCTGCAAGATTGAATCTTGCCAAGTTTAGGAACAGGACAAGCTCTACCCCAAAGTTTCTTCTCCCCTAGTTGCTTCTCTCCCTCCCTCTCTCCTTCCCTCCCTCTCTCCCTCCTTCCCTACCTGAGACAGAAAGGCAATTTGTCTTTCCTTTCTTTAATAGATTTTTAGTCAGCCTCTACCACATACTAAGACAAGATTCCTGCCTCTGGGGAAGTTATAATTCACAGGAAAACCAGGCAAGAAAGCTAGCAATAACAATAGAGTATGAAGTGTGTGGTGATAGAGTATAAAGAACATTAGGTTTAAGAGCCAAATAGATTTAGCTCAGAATCATTACTCTGCCTCCTACTGATATGATCTTGGGCAAGTTATTTAACTGTATGTGCCTGCATTTCTTCATTTGTAAAAAGAAGATAATAATCATGTCTATTGGATAGGGTTGTTGGAATGATTAAATGAGATATACAATCCATGTGCGACACTTGGAGTGGTATCTGGCAAATACTTAGTATTCAATAAATTTTTCTGCTACTTCTCTACAAGTGTTTGTCCTGAAGAGGCAAGCTGGTAAAGCAGCACTTCGTTGTTTCTGATTTCATTCAAGAAACATTAAGAGCCTACCAAGGGAACGGTATCCTGGTAGATAATTTAGGAAAAAAATCAAACAATTTAAGACTCAGTCCCTATCATCAAACAATTTGCAGACTAACAAAGGAACAGGATAGATGCATAGGAAACTGTGTGTATCTAAGTGCTAAGAAGTGTGATTCGAATAATAAATGTCCTTGGGGAAATAGAGTGGTCAGAAAATGTTTCATGGAAGAGGTGGGCCTGGAACTGGGCTTTGAAAGAGGATAAGATGTGGTCAGCAGAAAGAAGGTATCCAGGGTGGAGAAACGGCTTGAGTAAGTACTATTCTGGGGATGAGGTAGAACAACCTGACTAGCGTTTGCTTCCTATTGGGGATCAGTAGATCAGAAGGTTGGAAAGGTCCCATAGGTCCTGTGTACCAGGCTGGGGAGTGAAACTTCATCCTGAATTCAATGGGTAGCCATGAAGGTTTGTATATTGGAGAAAGGCACAATTTGAGTGCAGGTTTAGGAATGTGAATTGCTCCATGCAAGCAGGGTACATTGCTGGGGATCAGCTTCAAGGGGGTGGAGGAGGGGAGACTAACCTGGTAACTATCCTTGTACATACCTGCGGCAGCGAGGAGGAAAAGGAAGCTGACTATAACATCTATTTTTAAACTGGTTTTCTAAAAATTGTGAAAAAGGGCTTCCCTGGTGGCGCAGTGGTTGAGAATCTGCCTGCCAATGCAGGGATCACGGGTTCGAGCCCCGGTCTGGGAAGATCCCACATGCCGCGGAGCAACTGGGCCCCGTGAGCCACAACTACTGAGCCTGCGCGTCTGGAGCCTGTGCTCCGCAACAAGAGAGGCCGCGATAGCGAGAGGCCCGCGCACCGCGATGAAGAGTGGCCCCCGCTCGCCGCAACTAGAGAAAGCCCTCGCACAGAAGCGAAGACCCAACACAGCCATAAATAAAAATAAATAAATAAATAAAAATTGTGAAAAACATACACATAACATAAAATTTACCTTCCTAATCATTTTTAAGCATACAGTTCAGTAGTCTTAAGTATATTCCCATTGCTGTGCAACCCATCTCCAGAACTTTTTCGTCTTGCAGAACAGAAACTACACCCATCAACTCCCCATTTTTCCCTCCTCACAGCCTCTAGTAACCGCCATTCTACTTTCTGCATAACAGACATTTTTATATCATTTAGAACTCTTGATTTCAAGAGCAAAAGAACTTTGACATGCAAAGGGGATGGGAAAGGATGTACTATAGATTTATGCAAGCAGATCATGATGCTCCCAGACAGGAACGCATCTGGGCCTCTGAAGTGGCTAGCACGTAACCAGAAAGGTATCAGGCTTCTTTGAATTCATGTCTGCTTCTCTTTGCTACTTCATTCTCTCTATGCAGGCTGGCTTCCTCTGCTTCTCTCTCCACTTCTTAGAATACTGCATCCCTCCATCTCTGAGTTCATATATTTCAGTTCTACCCACATGTAGAGACTAAATGGCTGTTTCTGAATCTCAATTCAAAATCCAAGAGAGAGAGAGAGAATTTGATTGGTTCAGTTTGTGGCAATTGTCCATCACTTTTCCAATCAGCTACTGCCTCTGAAAGAGTCATATAGTACAAATATGGCTGGTAAGGCTGATTTCAAGAGAAGACAGTGGTCTTTGGAAACTGGCAGACATTCTAAATAAAAGGAAGCTAAGACACACTTCAGAGAAAGGATTAAGATGGCTTGGTAACAGATTGTTGAAATCCTGTGGCATGGGAGTGGCTGAGAAGATCCAGGAGGAGTAAAGGATATAGCTGCCCTCTTAAAGGAGTTCACAACCTAATTGGGAAGACAAGTTATACAAGGAGCCCTCAACTCAGAGTTGACTGCAAAGAACTCCCCCATTTTCTAAAGTAGCCATCGTTGCTGCACCTTGCAGAAGTGCTGCTGTATTCCCATAAATTTAGCAAGATATCACAGGACTGGGAAAGAAGACTATTAATATCACTTATATTCCTTTGTGAGAAACGGAAGCGAGAACCCCTTCACCTCTAGGATCATTGCAAAGGAGAGCTGACAGATCTCGGGCTGTAGCCTAAGGGGTGAGAATTATTGTCCTGATTTATGAAACCACCTCCAAGTTCAGGGTAGTTTCAGTGGCCTTTTTTGTAGCCAAGCTCCTGGGGAGATTTCTGCAAAGGCACAGTTTGTTTCTACTACTGAGGATAAAAAGAGAAGGCAGAGTTGAGAGAGAATCCAAAATTAAAAACAAAATTCAAATTAAATCAGTCTTTGATACATCCTGAGAACCTCCCACAAATGATTCCAGACTTTGTTATCAACAGATCAGTGACTCTAGCTGCACTTAAAATGCAATAAACAGAATTAAATACAGGATTCGAAAGGATAAAATGATATAATCACAAAGCTACTGGAGGTTTCCTTTCTTCAAAATACTTAAGCTCTAGCTTCTTTAAATTTAATTTCACCTAAAAATTTCAAGAGATCAGTTGACTTCTTTGAGATTACATATTCTGTTTCAGATGAAAGCTGAGTAGTTCAGTGAATTATATTTCAACTCATTTCTTTAGACGTCAGTTACCAGAAACCTTTTTAGTGAAAGCTTTGAGGACTGTCTGTCCATTATGCTGCTAAGGAGCCTGAGTCAGCAAGCTCATTCAGATTTTAAAATTTAACTGGCCCTCACCCAATCTTTAATCAAAAGCTAATGTACTTTTCCAACCTAAGTCTTTTGCATTCACTGTCTATGGAGGATATTGGATAAAACATTCTTGGGAAACAGCTGGTTCAGTATGTAAACTGCCATCACCATTGTTTTGCAGCAATACTGTGTGTGCATGTGTGTATTTTTTTTTTTTTTTAAAGAAAGGGCCTATAGAAGGTCCTCAATGTCATCCAGCATTAATGCACTTTTGTAAGGTCAGCTTTGCCACAAATGCTTTTTCCAGTACAGAAAATGGAGCAGGATAGGGACATTTTCTTCTTGTCTGTTTTCCAGAACTTGTGGACAGAATCAACAATTAAATGGGTTTGAGTAATGGAAGGGATGATAGAGATTCTGCAGAAATCTAAGTTTCTTCCCTAGATCTTTGCAGTAAGGCTGAGTATATCCTGGAAGGCAAGTTGAACTTTTGTTTACAAATATTGAACTATAAGGCTCTACACCTGAAACTTATATAACGAAAAGAAAAAAATAAGTTGAACACTTAATTCCCTGTGTTTAAATTGATCACAAATGAGAGAAAAATTAGCAGTGTCAAGGCCTGGGACAACATTTAATGAATTAGAAAAGGTAACTACTAGATAGAACTCTGGCAGAATAACTTCCCCAAGGATGGAAGAGGTGTTCTCACAGAGGGATTTGTTTATTCTTTTTCATTCACTGAAAGACTAAAATATAATCCAGAGTGCTTTTAAAAGCAAGCCAGGGCACTTATCTCTGTACTCATGCTAGGTGAGATTTTATGGCAAGGCCACCATTCTAGGTAAATACAAAATGCCAGAGAGGTTATCACTTACCACTTGATTCAAGATAGTTCTCATCATAAAGAAAAAAATATTTTAATAGACTCTCAATGATCTGATTAAAGAAATACTGTCTTTCATGCAGTTTCTTTTGTCTTATTTTTACATCAGGCAAAGTCAGTCTGTTCTTTTAATTGCATGGATTTTCCTTTTTTGTTCCTGAGCTAATGATGCCTTTGTTACAAGTGAGCAGAGACATGGACAAATCAGTCTACCTCAGCAATCCAATGAATTCTTTACATATGTAGAGAAAAGATCTTGGTATCATGGTACTCAATATCCTTTGTATGTAAGCCAAGAGCCATAACACATATAAAACATTTACACTTAAGAAGTAGCTCTCATTAATACATATGTATTAGCAAAGCCAAGCATCGCATGAGAGAGAATTATGTATGAATGACTTACATGAAAATTGTACAAATTATCAGTGGATTCAGAATAATTATGCAATAAAATGAGGGGGCCTGTAAAAAACAAGGTTTATCTGAAGAGCTCAGCTTTCTCATTTCACTCCCATAATCTGTCACAGGCTTTGGAGCTCCAGCAGTGGATGCTTTCTGTTACCGTCAGGAGTACTTACTACTCCAGGTGATGGTTTTGAGGATTCAGGCACTGCCTTTCCATGGAGAGTCAGCAGAAAACACAGCTGACTTCTGAAGGAAGGAAGGCTGGCCACACAAAAGAGATTGGCTCCACTTCTGAAGCTGCATTGCATGAGACCAACTCCATGAATATGACAGACTTAAGTGGTGTTAATTTCAGTGCTGTGCCCTAAGCACACCTTTTGGAGAATATGTTAAGTGCCCAAAATACTGCTCTCTAGAACATTCCACATTTAGTCCTCACTACAGTTCAGGGGCAGCCTGGTTGATATTGCTTTTAGTGGGGTAATGCTTTAGTTCCAAAGTATGGATAACTTTCACAGCATGTCAAAAACAGTCAGATTCTGGAATGTCTACTGGGAACTAGGTTTTTCACTAATCAGGAATGCTTGACCTAAGCTAGGGTGAAGGGTGCTGGGAACATGGCCCAGTTGGAGCAGGGGGAGACTGTAGCCCAGTGGCTATAGTTTATTTGGTTCAGGGTAATCTGAAGACTTTGTCCTCCAGGATGAAAACAAAAGCAAAGTTAGGCAGTTCATGCAAACAAGTCATCAGTCCCGGGGGTCAGGAAATGAGGGAGCTCACCGGTGTGAATCAACAGGGAAGGGACAGAACCATATGAGGAGCCCAGTTCGAGAACAACTTTGTAGAAGCTTTTTACAGGGAACCGATAGCCTCAGGCAAGGCAGTGAATGAGCTGTTCAAGGCCAGCACCAGGCTCATGACACAAGCACAGCACACACCAGTAAAGTCCTTGTGTTCTTTTCCCTGCGTGCTACTTTGTTGGAAGTATTTGCAAAATTTAAGAAGACGTCAAAAGAAACCATTTTTTAAAATGGTTTGGTGGCCCTTGTCCTTGTATGCTTACCACCACCCTACCATACACCCACTCCTCTAATAGGACTCCACTCTCACCACTTCCACCTCTGGGCAACCCACCCTGGATTAATCCTAGTATCCCATTCCCTTGTCCCTGAGGCCTTATCCACTCTGACCTCTCTGTGACAAGGTTGTATGAACCAATATATTTTCCTTTTTGACTCAGGTTGGTTTGAACTGAGTATATGTCACATGCAATCAAAGAGTTCTGAATACTACATGACAGTCTAGTTTTCACTTTTTCTGTTTCTCTCATCAAAGAAAGATGGGCTTATCATAAACACACACCAGAGAACTCAGTATTTATACTGCTATGATAAAATAAAATAATGATTTTCTCTATATCTGGCCCCTTTACTCTAGGGACTTAATCCCCACAGAGAGTCCAGAGTGAGTCCACAGGGTGAGCAGAAGAGGAGATGATCAAAAATAGATCCCACAAGCTCTGCTATTTGCCATGGGGCTTCAGAAGACTGAGGGCCTGATGCCAGGGCAGGATTATATTTGCCTTCCTTGGTTATCATTTAGCTGCTGTAGGGATGGAACCATAGCTGCAGGTAAAGCTAAGTGCTTTTTCTGGTACTCCATGGAGATGTTTGATATGAGTGGGGAGTTGCTGAAGCTAAAGGAGAAAGTGGAACAATCAATCAATAAATGTCTGTTGTATACTTCCTTTGTGAAAGGCACTGCCAGGTGCTGTATGACACTTACGGGTGGATGGAATGTGGTCCAGCACCCTTGAGAAGACCACATTCTATCTGAGGAGAAAAGACATGCACACAAACATACACAAACAGAGATTTGACAAGAAAAGCTGCATCAGTTCAGCAATGACATAGCTCGCTGCAAACTGGTGTTCGGTTGCAAGGAGGCTCTGGCTAACTTAAGCCAAAATAGGAATATAGTGAAGGGGCGGCTCATAGAACCAGCAAAAAGGTTGAACAACAGACTTCTGGATGGACAGGAACTAGGGTGGCCCTAGAAGACCTCCTTAGTGGTCATCATGATGGTGTAGTTGGAGAGAAGGGACTGACTGGCAGAGAGGCAGTAAGAAAGAAAAGGGAGCAAAGAGAAAGACATTTCGAAGCTCTCCTGTCCGCTAAACCTGGTAGAATATGCACTTAACACTCTTGGAGACTGGAAAGAGACAGTTGATCAGATATAACTGATTCAGGGAGCTAAGAAACTGGGGAAAGATCTGTGTATACTAAAGGCAAAAATATCTTAGCAGAATCTCAGCCATAAGTAAGAATTCTCCAGACCCAGATTAAAGACCAGCTAGGGATTTTAACCACTTAAGAACCAAGACTAATGTTCTAAAACTGAGTGCCTGGGAAGTGCTTCTGCACTGAGAAATCTGATCCAGCAAATTAGTATGCAGAAGGGAACACTTGGCCTTGTGGCTTTATTGAGTACTATTGACAGGACCAGGCAACCATGACAGCTAATCACAAAATTCCCATCAGCTCTTGTCTCCTAGTGTCCTTCCACGGGGCTTCTGCTGCCCAGATGCGGCTGGCACACACTTGGACCCGAAGGGGACCCCAAAGAGAAAGAAAGCAGCCCAAACGCTGTGAAAGGGTTACATCAGAGAGCGAACAATGCAAGCATTCTGACAATGGTCTGTATTTCATAGGAGAGGAAACACATTTCATTTTTTAAACGAACAATTTGAAGGCCACGTGGTGGGGAGTTAAGGAGTGGGTGTGGAATTACAAAGTTGACAAAATCATATGCAGCAGCCACAGGTGGCTCCCTTCAGCTCAGCCACAAGGGAGGCAGAGAGAGTTGAGGGAAGACACCCTCTGATCCTTGTTTTCCTGTTACTAATAAGGATGGTGATTCTTCACTGTTAAGAGGGAAACTGTCTTCTCCCAAACCTCATATTTCCATATCCCCATAAAGATTCCCGGGTTGGTAAAACTTGGGAGGAACTCTTGCTCTCTCTGTCTCTGCACCACCTCACTGGCTTTGTCCAGAATGAATGATGTGATTGTTTACTCAGGAAGGAGGACCTGACCAGCTGTGGCTCAGTGCCGTTCATGCTCTGCTTTTTGGAGTAGGCTGTCCTCAGCCAATTTTCTCCTCCATTGCCATGCAGTAAGAGGTTGCCCTGTGGGAGAGACACAAAGTGTCCAGATCTGCCGGTGTCAGGTCAGTGATCTGTCTCCTTATTCAGTCATGAAGTATTAGGAAGCCCGTCGTGGCCACACACTTAAACCCCATCCCAGTCCAGTGATAGCTCATTCTCATCTGTTGGACTTGTGTATGTATCTCAACTGCTTCAAAACTCAAGGCAGAAAAAGAGGAGTGGGTATCCCAAGGCCCCAGTATTCTTTATGACCTCTCACAGAGGTCAGAGATATTTCTCCATGGTGTTCACTACCCTAAGTAATCATGCTAATACTTTACATTTGTAGAGCACTTTCCCACATTATCTCTATGTGTTTCACAAAGTCCTATGAGGTAGGTAGAGTAGGTATTATTGTTTTAGTTTTATAGATTAGAAAACCAAGATTCAAAGAAGTGGAGTGAATTCCCCAAGGCTATCCAATAACTATGTGGTGGAGTCAGGAGTCCAACCTGACTTTCTGACCCCAGGTTCTACAGGAAGAGATGGTTGAGATGCAGTTTTATAGTAGGGTTAAAAGCCACATGGATTTGGGTTCTGGCCCCAGTACAACCTGTGGGAAAGTTAATCAAGTTCTCTAAGTCTTCCTTCCCTTACCTATAAGTTAGGGATAATAGCAGGGTCATTTTGAGAAGATCATGGGATGATGCAAAGCCATTTGCAAAGTGTACATCAAATATTCAGTAAGTGTCAGCTTTTTTATTACAGATTTAAGTTTGTTGAACAAGCAATCTGTTTATTATCCTATGTTTGGTATAGATCAACCTATAAATGCCTGTTTGGCCAAAACAGTGTAAGATCTCATAAACAACCCAATTAAATGGTTTAAAAGTTAAACTGAAAGCACTCTATATTCCTACATCAAGTACTTTCAACATAGTTATCTATTATAAGGTCCTCTGAACAGAGAAGCAAATTTTTGTAGTATTTTTCAATAGTACTTTCTGTAACATATATTATAAAATGTAAATTGTTATAATCCTCTTAAGAAACCTTTGAGTAATTTATATTAAGAATCAGAAAAATATTCATATCTTTTGACTGAGTAATTCCACCTCTGGGAAATTATTTAAAATGTATAAAAAGCCATTATACATACATATGAGCATACACACAAAGATGTTTGTCACAGAAGTATTCAAAATAGTAAAAATAACTAAAGATGCCTAGCAACAAGTTTACCATTTGGAATTCCTTGGTTGCACAGAACAGAAAACAACTCTAGCAATCTTCAACAAAAAAATATATTGGAAAGTTTGGGTAGTTCCTCAAATCAATGGCATCAGGAAGGATGGGAACCAGGGTAACTCCAGAATTCTCAGTATAATGGACAGTATTTCTTAGGGCTACTGCTGTTAGAATGACCCAACTTCAGTCACCTGCTGCTCATCAACCAAACTTTGAGTGGGGTCATGCCTTGCTCAGGACTATCTGCAGATCGTATCTGACTGGCCTGGCCTGGCTTGCGTCATCTGCTTACCTGCTTATAAAATGTAAATTGCTATAATCCTCTTAAGAGGATTATAGGCAAAATGAGGAGTGAAAACATTGTGATCAACCATCTTATTCAGATCACATGCAAAGGGGGAGAGGCATTTCCCGAAAGAAAAGAGAGATGCGGAGAAGAAAGAACAACAGATGTTCACTAGTGTGGCAGAATGACCCAATAAATTATTATGTATCATTTGGAGAGTAATTCCTTACCTTAAAAATGACATTATATAGATGATATTAAATGTTTCTAATGTATCTTTAAAGAAAAAGACGGGATATTCAGATATGTGTGTGTTTCTGTCTGACTTAGGCCCACCCAAAAGGGATGCCTGCCTCATGGACTCAAGCCAGAGGGAGGTCTAGGGCTTAGCTCTGAAGGAGTGGTCCCTAGTTACCAGAAGAGGGTAGAGGCAGACGGCTAGACCGACCAGAGGGAAGGAGGAGCATTAACCATCAATAAGCCAATCAGGTCCTAGGACTTGAACTGAAAAAAAGCCAAAAGTCAACTGTTGAGAACGTGTTGGAGGAGAGGAAATGGGAGGGTCAGTGGCTTTGGTCTGATCAGGACTGAGTTGCCCAGACATCCGTCTTGTGGGACATGGGCTGCACACTAAGTAGGGGCTGTGGCCTGAGGAAAAGGCCTAGACTTGAAGGAGATAGTTGGGGAGAGAGAAAGTGGGTTATCTTTTGCTCCCTCCTTCTTTCAAACTTTTTGTGATGTTTTAAAATTTTTATGTAAATAAAGAGAATGAAAAAAAGACACATTATAGTTTTAAATTGTTCATTCATTCTATTTATTTTCTTCTTAAGGGCAGATGTCTATTAGCACAGTAAAAGAAGCTTTAAATTTAGAATGTCAGAAGTCTATTAAACTCGACTGCTGCTAATACCCCTGAAATGTAAAAATTTACTTGTTTGACTTACGTTACCTAGCTTTATCTGAATCTCAAAATGCAATCTTTCTATTCTTCTATAACTTAATGATCCAAGAGGAAATTTTGCTTATGCTTAAATGTAATGACTTCACGATTGTTTCTCTTGTAGATGCAGTAATCTGTTTGTTTTTATAACTCCCCAAAGATTCAGGAATGAAAACATTGCCTAGAGCTTTCTTTAAAATAGCTACAATTTTTCCCTTAATAATATGAAGACAAGGAAACTGTGAATAACAAATTACCTTTCCCAAAGAGAAGGGCCTTTTTGCAAAACAAAGGAAAAAATAGGGGGCTTCAGAATTTCATATGCCTGGTTGGGGATATGGCACTCCTCTTTCATCTCTAGGTTAAAAAAAAAAAAAAAAAGGACATTGGTCCCAGTGTCATGCCAAGAAACATCTGAGTTTCTGGAAGGGAAAAAAACAATCTGTGAAGAAAAATATATTCATGATTAGGTACAGGTTTTTCAGTACATTGAAAAAGTTTTATATACATATATGTATATAAATATGGCTTTCTAACTGCTGATATGCACATTTTGAAATACACATTCTTTTAGAACAGGAGGAAAAATACCTGTATTTTACAGAAAGAGTGCCAGCCTTATTGTACAGAGCTATTTAATGCTTCCATGAGGAAAGATGTGCCATAAGTCAAACGAGCTTCTAAAGTCGTACCATGAAACTTCTTTTGATCTAGAACTGTATCCTCAGGACTTCCCTGGTGGTACAGTGGTTAAGAATCCGCCTGCCAATGCAGGGGACACTGCTTCCAGCCCTGGTCTGCGAAGATCCCACATGGCGCGGAGCAACTAAGCCTGTGTACCGCAACTACTGAGCCTGCCCTCTAGAGCCACCGAACAACAACTACTGAGCCTGCGTGCCATAACTACTGAAGCCTGTGCACCTAGAGCCCATGCTCTGCAACAAGAGAAGCCACCACAATGAGAAGCCCGTGCACTGCAACGAAGAGTAGCCCTTGCTCCTGGCAACTAGAGAAAGCCCACACACAGCAACAAAGACCCAACGCAGCCAAAAATAAATAAATAAAATAAATTTATAGAAAAAAAGAACTGTATCGTCTATTCTTTGACATGTTCTTCAACCACAGAAGATTTTTTTCTTTTAAAAACAATCCTACAGAATATAAAGAGAATATCGAGAAACACAGGTGATGAGAGAGAGGAAAGAAGCTCGAATGTGCACAGAATCCTTTGCAGGGTTGGAGAACATCTTTTTTTTTTTTTTTTCAGGTTTGATTTTTCTTTTTTTAAACATCTTTATTGGAGTATAATTGCTTTACAATGGTGTGTTAGTTTCTGTTTTATAACAAAGTGAATCAGTTATACATATACATATATCCCCATATCTCCTCCCTCTTGCGTCTCCCTCCCTCCCACCCTCCCTATCCCACCTCTCTAGGTGGTCACAAAGCACCAAGCTGATCTCCCTGTGCTATGCAGCTGCTTCCCATTAGCTATCTATTTTACATTTGGTAGTGTATATATGTCCATACCACTCTCTCACTTTGTCCCAGCTTACCCTTTCCCCACCTCATATCCTCAAGTCCATTCTCTAGTAGGTCTGCGTCTTTATTCCCGTCTTGCCCCTAGGTTCTTCATTTTTTTTTTTTTTTTTAGATTCCATATATATGTGTTAGCATACTGTATTTGTTTTTCTCTTTCTGACTTACTTCACTCTGTAGGACAGACTCTAAGTCCATCCACCTCACTACAAATAACTCCATTTTGTTTCTTTTTATGGCTGAGTAATATTCCATTGTATATATGTGCCACATCTTCTTTATTCATTCATCTGTTGATGGACACTTAGGTTGCTTCCATGTCCTGGCTATTGTAAATAGAGCTGCAATGAACATTTAGGTACATGACTCTTTTTGAATTATGGTTTTCTCAGGGTATATGCAGTAGTGGGATTGCTGGGTTGTATGGTAGTTCTATTTTTAGTTTTTAAAGGAACCTCCATACTGTTCTCCATAGTGGCTGTATCGATTTACATTCCCACCAACAGTGCAAGGGGGTTCCCTTTTCTCCACACCCTCTCCAGCATTTATTGTTTGTAGATTTTTTGATGATGGCCATTCTGACCGGTGTGAGATGATATCTCATTGTAGTTTTGATTTGCATTTCTCTAATGATTAATGATGGTGAGCATTCTTTCATGTGTTTGTTGGCAATCTGTATATCTTCTTTGGAGAAATGTCTATTTAGGTCTTCTGCCCATTTTTGGATTGGGTTGTTTGTCTTTTTGATATTGAGCTGCATGAGCTGCTTGTAAATTTTGGCGATTAATCCTTTGTCAGTTGCTTCATTTACAAATATTTTCTGTCATTCTGAGGGTTACGTTTTCATCTTGTTTATGGTTTCCTTTGCTGTGCAAAAGCTTTTAAGTTTCATTAGGTCCCATTTGTTTATTTTTGTTTTTATTTCCATTTCTCTAGGAGGTGGGTCAAAAAGGATCTTGCTGTGATTTATATCATGGAGTGTTCTGCCTATGTTTTCCTCTAAGAGTTTAATAGTGTCTGGTCTTACATTTAGTCTTTAGTCCATTTTGAGTTTATTTTTGTATATCGTGTTAGGGAGTGTTCTAATTTCATTCTTTTACATGTAGCTGTCCAGTTTTCCCAGCACCACTTATTGAAGAGGCTGTCTTTTCTCCACTGTATATTCTTGCCTCCTTTATCAAAGGTAAGGTGACCATATGTGCGTGGGTTTCTCTCTGGGCTTTCTATCCTGTTCCATTGATCTATATTTATCTTTTTGTGCGAGTACCATATTGTCTTGATTACTGTAGCTTTGTAGTATTGTCTGAAGTCTGGGAGCCTGATTCCCCCAGCTCTGTTTTTCTTCCTCAAGATTGCTTTGACTATTCGGGGTCTTTTGTGTTTCCATACACATTGTGAAACTTTTTGTTCTAGTTCTGTGAAAAATGCCAGTGGTAGTTTGATAGGGATTGCATTGAATCTGTAGATTGCTTTGGGTAGTACAGTCATTTTCACAATGTTGATTCTTCCAATCCAAGAACATGGTATACCTCTCCATCTATTTGTATCATCTTTAATTTCTTTCATCAGTGTCTTATAATTTTCTGCATACAGGTCTTTTGTCTCCTTAGGTAGGTTTATTCCTAGATATTTTATTCTTTTTGTTGCAATGGTAAATGGGAGTGTTTTCTTAATTTCACTTTCAGATTTTTCATCATTAGTGTATAGGAACGCAAGAGATTTCTGTGCATTAATTTTGTATCCTGTTACTTTACCAAATTCACTGATTAGCTCTAGTAGTTTTCTGGTAGCATCTTTAGGATTCTCTACATATAGTATCATGGCATCTGCAAACAGTGACAGCTTTACTTCTTCTTTTCCGATTTGGATTCCTTTTATTTCTTTTTCTTCTCTGATTGCTGTGGCTAAAACTTCCAAAACTATGTTGAATAATAGTGGTGAGAGTGGACAACCTTGTCTTGTTCCTGATCTTAGAGGAAATGGTTTCAGTTTTTCACCATTGAGAATGATGTTGGCTGTGGGTTTGTCATATATGGCCTTTATTATGTTGAGGTAAGTTCCCTCTATGCCCACTTTCTGGAGGCTTTTTATCATAAATGGGTGTTGAATTTTGTCGAAAGCTTTCTCTGCATCTATTGAGATGATCATATGGTTTTTCTCCTTCAATTTGTTAATATAGTGTATCACATTGATTGATTTGCTTATATTGAAGAATCCTTGCATTCCCGGGATAAACCCCACTTGATCATGGTGTATGATCCTTTTAATGTGCCGTTGGATTCTGTTTGCTAGTATTTTGTTGAGGATTTTTGTATCTATGTTCATCAGTGATATTGGTCTGTAGTTTTCTTTCTTTGTGACGTCTTTGTCTGGTTTTGGTATCAGGGTGATGGTGGCCTCGTAGAATGAGTTTGGGAGTATTCCTCCTTCTGCTATATTTAGGAAGAGTTTGAGAAGGATAGATGTTAGCTCTTCTCTAAATGTTTCAAAGAATTCGCCTGTGAAGCCATCTGGTCCTGGGCTTTTGTTTGTTGGAAGATTTTTAATCACAGTTTCAATTTCAGTGCTTGTGATTGGTCTGTTCATATTTTCTATTTCTTCCTTGTTCAGTCTTGGAAGGTTGTGCATTTCTAAGAATTTGTCCATTTCTTCCAGGTTGTCCATTTCATTGGCATATAGTTGCCTGTAGTAATCTCTCATGATCCTTTGTATTTCTGCAGTGTTGGTTGAGAACATCTTGAGAAGAATCACACACTTTAATCTTCAGTGCTGTCTTCTTTTCATGATGAAAGCTTAAAACCTTAAAATCCAAACTAAAGTTTCCAAGGAAAATTAATTTGTTAAATTAGAAGGGAAAAACCCCCCACAGCTTGTCATTTGAAATAATGAATGTCATAATTCTGTGCTTACATGGTATGTCTTAGACTTAAATATGCAAATATACCCATTGGGTTTTGAATTGGACGTTTATGCTAGTTGAGCTTTCTTCTCTAAAAAGGAATAGGAAAGATAGAAAATGTTTATTTCTATGGTCCACAAGTCTGCATGTGTAACCATTACATTCATGGAGTTTACAGAGGCTCTCACTGCCCTTTTAATCTGCTCTAGGACCTCATTCTTCCCCTGCCCCTTCATGAACACTCAGTCAGGACCCCGACTTTTCTGGATGCTCTTTTATCACTACAAGCTTCAAAACAGGGTCTTGGTTTAATAATTAAAATATCCAATCCCACCATAGTCAAGCTATAAAATGCTTTTAAATTAAATGATAACATTAAGTTTTTCACTTTAAAAGTAACATTTCTGGGGCTTCCCTGGTGGCGCAGTGGTTGAAAATCTGCCTGCCGATGCAGGGGACACAGGTTCGAGCCCTGGTCTGGGAAGATCCCACATGCCGCGGAGCTACTGGGCCCGTGAGCCACAAGTGCTGAGCCTGCACGTCTGGAGTCTGTGCTCCGCAACAAGAGAGGCCGCAATAGTGAGAGGCCTGCGCACAGCGATGAAGAGTGGCCCCCACTTGCCGCAACTAGAGAAAACCCTCGCACAGAAACGAAGACCCAACACAGCCATAAATAAATAAATAAATAAATAAATAAAATATATCATTAAAAAAAAAAAGGGTAAAATAATATATTTTTTTAAAAAAGTAACATTTCTTTCCCTCGCCCAGCCCAAACCTGTGGCAAGGGAGAATCCTGCAGTTGAGGAAGGAGGAAAGCTTCTGGCCTTTTTTTCCCACCCAGGGTTTCTCCTCCTCCTCTCCCCTTCTTGCTAACCCTACCAATTAGAGAAAACAAAGGAGAAAGAGATAAGGGAACAGCAAAGTTCTTACTTGCCAGGTATCCTGGTGGTGATTTAGTATCTGAGTTTTTCAAGGCTTGGCCTGAGTTTACAACTGACTGGTTAACTGGCTGTGTGGGTATGTGTGTGTGTGTGTGTGTGTGTGTGTGTGTGTGTGTGTGTGTGTGGTGAGGGGTTGTAATTGTTAGAGGTATCCCCACTCCCCATTACCAGGGGTCTTTCCCATGTCACTCTCTCCACAGGGTGAATGAATTCAGGTCCTCATTGGTGGCTTACTCTTCCTTCAGCACTGAAGGTACCTGAAGCTTCTCTCTGCTGCTGTGTGCTGGTTCCTCCAGGGCCATCTCTTGGACAAGACCCAAGGCAACATTTCAGACGCCCCCCAGTGGGGGCGATCTTGACTCTACCATCAAAGCAACTGGCCAATCGGTCTCCCCCACTTTTGCTGAGAGTCGGAAACCAGAGCACTTTGTTCCCTAAGCCACAGTTTCCCCAGAGTAGGTTCTTGAAGAGGCCCTGTCGAGGGCCCTGTCCAACCGTGCTGGAAGGGAAGGACAGGCCTCCTCTATCCTAGCGCCATGAGGGGAGAGGGGGTGGGACTCATTCACAGCAAACCAAAACCTCTCTCCAAAAATGTTCACTTCCTGATTTCCAACTTCCACCCTTGCATCCTCTTATCAAGGGTGAAATAGTTAGGAGCAGTAAAACTGATTTTCTGCCATCTCTCCCCACCCCCAACACACTTTAAAAAAAAAAAATTCTGTATGGTGGTCTGGCGTTCATTTTGGAATCTGGTATTTTTACTGTGTTCAGTCTTAGACAAAACTTCCATTTTGATATCTGATATTGATGTTCACAAGAATGTTCTAGTTCAGTCCTAAGACTTCAGAGGCTGCAGATGTATGTCAGGGATTGGATGCTCCAGATTTTTCTAAAAGTTACAGATCCTCCGCGTAACCCAAAGGTAATATAAATGTGAGTGATTATAAATTCAATAATGCAAAAGCAAAATATCAGAAAGGCAATGCCTACAAGCTATGTTTGCTTCTGCTATTGTCCTATTAAGCAAGTCCAGTATCAAAGAAAGTATGTCGAGAACATGTTAGCTGCAGAAATTATTTACTTTTATCAAACAGCCATTGTTTTCATGCCTGTTCATATTCTTAACACTATATTTGCTGCCTCCCCAGAGACAGCCTAGTCAATTACATGGTCTTCCTTTTGCACTTACATCAAGGCCAAGAGTAAACTGTTCCAAGTACAATGCAACAGACTGTTTCTTTTGAAGCAAACAAAATAGGGCCATGGTTTTCAATCTTTTTTTTTTTTTTCTTCTGAAAAGTGACAGGATAAGAATTAGGCTAAAGAGAGAAGCATAAAGAAACATTTTCTTCCAGGAGGCTGAACAGCGCTATATTAACAATACACTTCCTGATGGGTAAGCAGTGAATTCTTTTGTTTACTAAAAATACCTCAATCAATTTTTCTTTTAATGACTTTCATCACCACTACCTATATAGTGCTGAAGGATATTTCAGTCCTCTTATCTTTCCTCCTGTTCTTTATTGTTCAGAACAAGTACACACACTGTGGTCATGTGATATTCCTTATTAGCTGTAACTGAAGCTTAACGGATATAATTAACGGATTATTCCAACCCTCTTTTTAGTTCTTCGGTTCCTTTTATTCTTAAAGAGATGAATTCTAATAGTGGTATTATCAGATTCTACATACAGTAGAGACATATTAGAAGAATAAAATGCCCCTTAGGACTTACCATGTGGCTTATTGTAGTTAACAGAATAAATGTCCATCCAGAGGGATATTGTTAGCTTTTTAGCACTTCACTCTTGACTATTTCTTGGAGACTAGAAATCTGTGTTCCAGTATTCTCCCCTGTCCCTTACTAGCTGTGTGAGGTTGGCAAGTCACTTACCCTCTCAGTTACATCATCTGCAACATAACCCCAGCAAGAAAATGACTAGCCTAGATAATTTCTTAAGTCAAATATGCTTCTCCAAACTTCAACCTTCAATGCTACACTGTATTCCTAGCATTTACTTAGGGCTTAAAAAAAATCAGAATGTATGGTACAATTATGGGTAATGTTTATTTTATTCCTTTATTTATCTACTATTTTTAAGGTTTCCACAATGAACAGGAATTATTTTTATAATAAGATAAAAAGTTATCTAAAAAGAACAAAAGGAAAATAAAAATTAACAAAAATATGTTTCGGTATCTTACACATCCCCAAGCCTCACCCAGCTACATTTTAAAATTTAAAACAACTTGATGTATAGAGATCACTATGATACATTTAAGAAATCTAACCACGGGAGTTTAAATGTAGCATTGTATCAGATTTTAATAACAATTGTAGAACGTCTATACATGGAAAAAGTATATAAGCAAAAAAAAAAAGCAAAAAAAAAAAAAAAAAGCTTAAGGACAAATCACATGTGATCCTAGTTCCCAGTGCACCAGACTATGATCTATGATCAAGAAACCTGGACTCCTAGTGTTCTGTAGGACTGAGCACCTGACTCCTTCCAACACAGGCATTAAGTTACAGAGCTCTTCAGTTCCAATCCCGTTTTCTCAGCCAATTTTTCATTAGCCTGTTGCCGCATCTAATTATTTATGGTATTTTAAATAAAATTCTCATTTTAAAATTAATAAAACAACTTCAGTTTGTAACAGGTAAAAAAAAAAAAAAAGAAACCTGGGCTCAACTCAGTTTGGTTTAACCAATATTTATTGAGGCCAAGGCATTGGAAAATGAAAATGAATGAGAAGAGTATGGTATAGTAGAGGGGATAGATATTTAAACAACTCCAAAATTAGTCAGACTGGCAACTGTGGTAAACCGAGGCAGAAATGAGACCCTGTCAAGTATGAGTTAATTCTGACTGGGAAGATCAAAGGCCTTGCATGTTTATGTTAAGGGGTTTGCATTGTAGGGTGATCTGTGCTTTGTGTCCTTAGACCAGTTATTTAGCCTCCGTTTTCCCAGCTGAAAACTAAAGAAATTGGGTTTTTAAAATGTCTGATCATATCAGTTGTTTTTCTAAGGGTCCGTGATTTTATGTATGACAATGACGAGGATCCTTTATCTGGTGTTTCTTTTAACTTCTTTTTCTAATCCCCCTAATCACTCATGACTGTCGTAATTCTCTATCACTAAATCCAGTCTGCAGTTATACCTCTGCCTCTATTCCCGTTTCTTCGTGACTATTAAACTACGGAAGCACCCAATTTGCAGACGGAAAACTCAATGTTTTGAGTGTACACAATAAAGCAAATTTGGTTCAGAGCTTCCCTTTCTTCATTATTTCTCTTTAAGGCTTATTGGTTAAATGCTAGGTAGGGCAGGAGGCAAATATAAAAACCATTTAAATTAGCTGTTTTTATAATTAACTGGTTTTGGCTGTCATTCTAATTTAAAGGCATGCAGAGAGATCATACTTTCTTTTTAGTCATAGTGATTTTTCCAGTTTCTGTAAATCTTACAAATTAACCTTGAAGCCACATGCTTTTCTGACATTCTTTGAATTCTTTAAATAGATCTGGGGAGTTGGATTCATGTCTGGCTTTTATTAGCGTTACACTCTCAGCAAATAATAGCCACTTGGCTTTCTTTTTTAAAGAGCATTATTATTGGATCCATTCAAAGTGAAATGCATGTAGCCTACGTTTAATGATCCACTCAAGACAAATACAAGAACAAGTTAAACATATAAGAAGTCATCTTCCTGTTATTTATTAAAATACATATAAAAGTAATGTTTTAATTTATTCATCCATTTAATTAAAAAATACTTATTGAGCTCCTGCTGTGTGAAAGGCAAAAACATCATTAAGCGAAATGACCCATCCTTTCATGTGAATTTATTCTTTTCTTGTGATATTAAAATAATTCAGACCTTTAAAAATTCTTCAGAAACTGCTGGGGCAAGAGATTGTTGGATGGATCCTAATGCTGAAACAATTGACTAGAATGTGATAAAAGGGAAAAGGAAGCTAGAATAGGGTTTCTTAACTTAGGAACTATTGACATTTTGGGCTGGATAATTCTTTGTTGTGTGAGACTGTCCTGTGCATGTAGGATGTTTAACAGCATCCCTGGTCTCTACCCACTAGATGACAGTAGCAACCCCCAGTGACAACCAAAAATGTCTCCAAACATAGCCAACTGTTCCCTGGAGACAAATTCACCCCTAGTTAACAACCACTGAGCTAGAATGACTCTCCCTCTGATAAAGTGCCAGTCTCTACTCACAAGTTTATTCTTTTTATTCTTAGAGATGATAGCAAAACCTATGCACTTCAACCTGTGTACACTGAGATTTCATGTAAAGCAAATTCCATTTCTGTGTTTCTACCTCCATCACCAGGGGTAATGATCGTAATGGGTGGTCCCTTCTTGGAAATGACTGAAAAGGTGACTACTGGCCTGGAGTCAGGATTAGAACTTCGTTTTCCTAAATTGGGTTAAATTTTTACTAATATATGTATACTTGTAATAGGGAAAATCCTTTGTATTCCATTACAAGTTAATCACTAATGGTGTGTTGGCAAATTTTAACAGACAGCACTCCAGAAAAAAAAAAAAAAAAAAAAGCACCAGTCTCCATGGTGCAAATATTCACATTTCCACCAGGGTCAATTTCAAGCTACTAGCCCAATGGCAGTTTATGTGGAGTTAGGAAGAGAGTACCTCATTATAAAGTATTGTCACCATATGTATACAATAAATGTAAATAATCTTGAGGCATAGATAGTAAAATAATTATGAAGGGAAGAGTATGGAGTAACTATTGCCTTGGTTTTTATTTTAATTTGTTTTATTTAATAGTATAGTAAGTTTATTTATATGTTAATTTAAAATAGTAACTGTTTTTAACAGCCAGTTTACAAAATTCCTGAAAATTTAGCAATTGGCTCTCGTGAGCTGCTACAAGCTGGCTCCAGCACACCACTGAAGGACTAACTTTTATGGACTAGTTTGGGTGAGCAGATCACCTTCCCCAGATGGCCCCTCTGTTTCAAATGTGCATATTTTTTAGAGTATCTATGTGGACATAGAACAGGGTCAATCTTACTACCCACTTGAGCTTAAAAATCATCAACCTGGTCTCATTAATCCCTTCTTTTTATAGTGTACAAAGATCTGTCATGCATATAATTTCAACTGATTTTTATAACCATTTCATGCATGGAGTGTAACAGCTATTTCCCTCATTTACAGATGAAGAAACTAAACTGAGAACAGCTAAATTACTTGCTCACAGTTAACCAACTAGGATATGGCAGAGCAGAGAAACAAGGAAACTACCATTTATTGAATGTCAACTGTAGACTAAACATTAACATCTTGGCTAACCCTCAAAACAATCCTATGAAATAAATATACTTGGGCCAATTTTAAATATGAGGAAACTGAACTCAGTGTGATTATGTAACTTTTTCAAGATCATGTCCCTGGTGTGTCTAAGTCAGGATCAACTACACAGTGCTTCTCAAACTCTAATGCACATCAGAAGCACAGGAGAGCCTGCGAAAATACAGATTTCAGGGCTCACACCTAGAGATTCTGATTCACTGGGTTTAGGGTCAGACCCAAGAATTTGTATTTCTAACAAGCTCCCTGGGGGGACTCTGATGCTTGTCTGAGCACCACTCTTTGAATAGCCCTAAGTGTACCATGCAGCCTATTAATTCCTGGGAACCCAGGTGTCCTGACTTCTAGTTCTGTACTCTGTCCACTGCAATAACGTCCACTGTATATTGCAATAGTTTATTCTGACCTCTAAACTGACCAGACAAAAGGTGATATTGTGTATATATTTGTAAAAATTTATTACATATAATAAATTAATGTTCTCATTAATATATACATATATTTAATCAATCAACCTAACGTGGTGGTTCTGAGCATTTGTATGAACTGATATTATATAGAAAATTTAATTGTCATGAAAACCATTAGATAAAAACATTTTAAAAACCTCTCACTGGGGTTTATTATTAAGGTTCTGAACATTCCTGGAAATAAAACATTTTAAGTCAAATGTTGTTGTCCATAGTCCATGTAGAATACAGATTGCCAACAAACACATGAAAGGATGCTCAACATCACTAATCATTAGAGAAATGCAAATCAAAACCACAATGAGGTATCACTTCACACCAGTCAGCGTGGCCATCATCAAAAAATCTAGAAACAATAAATGCTGGAGAGGGTGTAGAGAAAAGGGAACCCCCTTGCACTGTTGGTGGGAATGTAAATTGATACAGCCACTATGGAGAACAGCATGGAGGTTCCTTAGAAAACTAAAAATAGAACTACCATATGACCCAGCAATCCCACTACTGGGCATATACCCTGAGAAAACCATAATTCAAAAAGAGACATGTACCACAATGTTTATTGTAGCACTATTTACAATAGCCAGGACATGGAAGCAACCTAAATGTCCATTGACACATGAATGGATAAGGAAGGTGTGGTACATATATACAATGGAATATTACTCAGCCATAAAAAGAAATGAAATTGAGTTATTTGTAGTGAGGTGGATGGACCGAGAGTCTGTCATACAGAGTGAAGTAAGTCAGAAAGAGAAAAACAAATACTGTATGCTAACACATTTATATGGAATCTAAGAAAAAAAAAAAAAAAGGTTCTGATGGACCTCTTGCCCTGCAAGGGGCAGGACAGGAATAAAGATGCAGATGTAGAGAAGGGACTTGAGGACACGGGGTGGGGGAAGGGTAAGCTGGGACGAAGTGAGAGAGTGGCATGGACATATACACACTACCAAATGTCAAATAGATAGCTAGTGGGAAGCAGCCGCATAGCACAGGGAGATCAGCTCTGTGCTTTGTGACCACCTAGAGGAGTGGGATAGGGAGGGTGGGAGGGAGGTGCAAGCGGGAGGGGATATGGGGATATATGTATACATATAGCCGATTCACTTTGTTATACAGCAGAAACACAACATTGTAAAGCAATTATACTCCAATAAAGATGTTAAAAAAGGAAATAGTCCATGTAGAAAAAAATTACGTATGTGTTGCAGAACACTTGTAATCATATAAGGCAAGATGAGCTCCCCAAATTTGCATTTTCAAATTTCATTTTTGCTTCAGGGAAAACTGACTTCTTACTCAGCTGATATTTATACTTGGAAGATCTGCATTGAAGCAACACTTAAGGATAACATTAATTACAATATTTATAAGACATCTTTCCATGAGGCTCTCAAATAACTACATACAGTCATGTAATCTTTTTCTCAGTGTGGGCTCAAGATAGGTAGAGAATTATCAATGCCATCTTAGAGATGACAAGCCTGCAGTTCTGCACACACCTCAGGTGTCTTGCTGAAGGTCATTCATAGACTTAGCAGTAAAGGGCGAATCAGAACCCAGGCCTTGGAAATCCTAACTCAGGAGAGCCCACTCACATAACCATTCTTGAACAGATGACAAGCCTCTGCACCGGAGGGTCGGGAAACTGTGAACACAAAGGTGAGACTCCAGCCAGCCAGCGTGGTTACTTGGCAATGGCTTAGGGAAGAAGGACAGGAGAGGTGGAGAGTCAAGCTACTGGCTAAAGTTAAACCACTGGTTTGAATTACCCATTTCTCTTTATTTCCCATTATCATGGAAAAAATATGAGTTGACATTTGTTCTTTATGGCTTATCAAATCTGACCTGGGAGAACCTAGTATAGCTTCTGAAAATTGATGCTTTACTAAAAGAGCTTAAGTAGAATGTATCGGATTCGCACACGAACAATTAGGAGGCAATTCATTTTCAAATAATAAGGGCTCCATGAGTGCTTAATTAAAATTATAATTTAATTATCTTCAATTGCAATATATGATTGGGGGAAACCTATTTAAAGTGTTTGCCTAGCCTCCACTATTCTTCCCTTTGCCATCCTTTGAAAATACCATGTATTCCTGGTGAGTACTCATTTTGCCCTGCTTGAAGGTGATGCAGCAACTTACTGTATCTCCCCAGAATGTTCACTTCACGGATGACTGAAACTAATGATGTTCATTGTATTGCGGGTGCTTTACCACTTCCAAGTGATAAGCGGCTTTATGAGTTGAGGAACTTGGATTCTTTTTATGAGCGACATGCAGGGAGTTCCAGAGCCCAGGCATTACACTGCTGGCAAGGCTCCCCATTTGTTAGGACCTTGGGCCAGTCCCTGGAGGCCCAGAAAGAGCCTGGAAGCACATCCATAGGTACAGCGCTGAGTGTGAATTTCGGAGGAGGCTGAGTTGTCAGGATTCAACCTCTCTCAGTTCAGCCCCTCCTTTCACCCCACTGACACTGAACTAGTTCAGGCTTCCACCGTGTCTAACGCCTAGCTCATTCCCTGGCCTATCGTAAGTGCTCAAATGTTAACTGTTGTTGATATTGCTTTCCAGTCTTTTAAGACCACCCAGCTTCTCCCACATCTTAGCATTTCCTCTGCTCCAACCTGGATGTCCTCTGGTTTCCACCCTGCTTAAAAACCTTCAATGTCTCTCTAACACTTTGAGTGTTTCTCAAAGTGCGTCAGAATCAGTTTGGGTTGCTTTTTATACAGTTGCAGACTTGCACATTTCACCTAAAAAGTACTGTATCAGACCCTTTGGGAGTCGAGCCTGGGAATCTGAATTTATAACAAGCTCAACAGGTGTTTCTTATACACTCTATTAATAATTCGAGACTCACCGACCTGTAGGATAGTGTCCACAAACCTTTGTGTGGCTTTTTCTCCTTAAAACTTGGCCTATTTTCCCAGTCTTACTTCCCGCCACACAAAATCACTGCTACAACTGAAAAATTGTGGAAGACTTTGGAATGAGAAAAAAAATACTGGGTGTCCTGTCTAGCCTACCCTTCTGTGTTATCTCGGCCTTTCACTGGTTTCGAGCTATTCCACAACTCTGTCAGTTGTAGAAAATTGATAATGATGCAAACTATCCCTGTCCATAGAAATGCAACAGAGTCATGTCTGGTGGAAAATAATTGATTATCGCTCTATGGATAAACCTGCTGTGCATTCATTTGCAAATTCATTTCAGCATTCCTCATTGCCTATATATGCATAGTTCTTTGAATTCTCCTTTGAACTGGTTGTAACATCTTACTGGTTCCCTCATTAATAAATTAATAAATAAAATCTTTGGCATGTGTTCATTTTATATTTGTATGAGGTCATGATTTGACCTTTAAAAAGTATCCTTTAACCCCCTGAACATGCTCTAGTATCTTCAGGCTCTCCATCGTGGGATGTTTTCCTCTGCCCCCTTGCCTCCTCCACTCCCTCTCCCCGCTGCCCACCAGTTTCTGTGGTGAAGTCCCTCTCACTCTTCAAGGCCCCACAAAAGTCAAGCATCAGCTTGTCCATCAAACTTTAAGCCCAATCCATCCATCCATCCATCCATCCATCATTTATCCACCCAACATTTATATAACAAAGAGTAGCCACTTACCTGGCTTTTCCTTGAGTCAGGCAATCTGCACTCTGGGATAATGGAGAAGCTGGAACTTTTAGCCCAGCCTTCAATGAGCACCACATTGGATCATTTGATCACTGTCTTGACTAACACCCTGATACATGATTACTTTCTAAGTCTCCATTCTACAATGAATACCTCAGAGATAGAAGCAATCGGTGGGGTTTGGAGAAGAGAATACCTATTCCTACGTTTGCAGGAGTCCGAAGAGGGTAGCTATTCTAGAACCTCCTGATTGCTTTTTGCTCCATGCCCACTCCCTTCTGATAACTGCAAGGACTAGATGTGATTATACAGTAACGCACTTAGCACAGCGGTTGGCACACAATGAACACCCAGGAGATGTAACCTTCTATTATAATTCTGGGACGATAGCCATGTCCTTCAGTCCTTCCCTTCACCATTGTCAGAGCAAGAATGTTGACCAATATACAAGGTACATTCCGTGTGTCTATGCAGGAATAAATACCTCGGCCTTAAGAAGTTCCTCTAATATCTGCAATAGGTCCTTGTGAATTTTGCCAAGTTATTTCACAGAAGTTACCAAAGTGATAAAGTTACTAGAGGGGTAGATCCTTTATTTCATGGTCAGCACCGCCAGCCTGACCTACACACACATTTCATCACCCATCTTCTCTTCAGTGGCCCTGCCCACGAGTGACCCTCATCCAAATTCCCTCTGCTTCAGAAGCCATGAGTGTGGGGGGGAGGGGAGAGAAGACTGCAGCTTTGCCAACTCTTGGCAGCAATCTTTCTATTTTATATCATATAGAGGACTGCTTCTACCAGGCCTTTTAGCTGTGCAAAGATAAAGGCATAAAGCATTGTTTCCTTGATTAAGAGCAAGGTTAGTCAGCACAGTTTTCAACAGAATGAGGTTTCTTTCCAAGAGGTAGAGAAACAACTCTATTACTGTTGGCAGTGAATAAGTAAGTGTGTGTGTGACAGAGAGACAGAGACAGGCAGGTGGGACGGGAGGGAGGGGATAAGTACGTTCCCTGCCCTGCATATAGAAAACGTAAGCATCTTTTCACAATGCAGTTCCACATTGAAATGCCGTGTCATGAGAAGTTAGACGTTCTGTGTTTTTCTCCTCTGTGAGCATTTCATTTCCTCAGTCTGCTGGGCAGTTACTTGAAGAGCATTTTCCAAAAAGGATGATGCAGCACAGTAAATGGCCCAGGGGGCGGCTCTGTTCAAACCTAAATCAAAAGTCACTAACACTGTCTGATGGCTACTTGGCAGTCCTGGTGAAAGGAGTTCACAGAAGCAGCTACGCACCCCCTGAGCTCCTGACAGCTCCAGCCCACTGACCAAGTCAGGACTGAGCTGGCTACTGTGCAACGGGCAGTAAAGGTGACCAGGCAAGTCCCGATCCACATGGCCAACCCTGCAGAGCCACAGCTTCCGAGACCACACAGGCTGAACAGGACCCACGGCCTGACGTGCCCAGGCTGTAGTGTGCGCCACAGAGTTGGATATTTAGGAATATCAGACTGCCCGGTCATCACACATATCAGGCCCCCAAAATGTCTACTTTGAATCATTTAGATACATCAAGAGGTAAGAATAGGTGAACAAATACTCTTGCTCTCTTCATACCATAATACAATTAAAATCAATGTATCAACTCAGGATGGACCAAAAATTATATACAATTATTTGCAGGAACATGTCAGATAAATATTAACTGACTTTAAATTACTGGCTTACAAAGACATACGGTGAACAAGGAAGACAGAGAGTCAGTAAACAAATAACCAAGTAATACACTTTAAAAGTTAAAATAAATATAAGTTATGGTGGGTGCTAGAAGGAGATTTACAGGGTAAAAAGAGGGAGAGTGCCTGGAAGGGGGTCACTTGAGGCAGGGCGAGAAGACATCTGAGCTGAGTCTGGCAGGATGAGAGGAAGGCAGCTTTGGGAGGAGGTGGGACAGCAGTGGGGTGGGACAGCAGTGGGGTGGGACAGCAGTGGGGTGGGACAGCAGTGGGGTGGGACAGCAGTGGAGGCAGGGAACTGCTAGGTCTGTGAAGGACCAGAGAAGAGGCCCCGGTGCGGCGGGCGCGCAGTGACCAGGGGGAGGGAGGTAAGACGTGAAGGTAACACATACTAAGACTTGGAGGGAGAGGAAGAGGAGCAGGGCGTGCAAGCGTTCCAGACCACGGCAAGAATGGATGGCACGGGACTTCCCTGGTGGCGCAGTGGTTGAGAATCTGCCTGCCAATGCAGGGGACACGGGTTCGAGCCCTGGCCCGGGAAGATCCCAAATGCCGCGGAGCAACTAAGCCCGTGCGCCACAACTACTGAGCCTGCGCTCTAGGGCCCGCGAGCCACAACTACTGAAGCCGTGCGCCTAGAGCCCGTGCTCCGCAACAAGAGAAGCCACCACAATGAGAAGCCCGCGCACCTCAACGAAGACCTGACGCAGCCAAAATTTTAAAAAAAGGGATGGATGGCAGATAAGTGCCTTGTGAAGAACTTTCCGGGTGAGTGCTTTGTGAAGAACTTCCCAACACCTCCAGCTGTCCAAATGGAGTGGGCTGCTTTAGCAGGAAGAGAAGTTCCCATCAACCAAAGCTCAACTCTGCTGTTCTCAAGAGTATGATGCTCGCTTTTTTGGGTCTGGAGTTTGGTTTCACGATTATCTATATCACATATCATCTTATTAGATTCAATCCCCGCCTCCAGCCTGAGGAGCTCTTTTCAGATAACTATGCCCCCAATGTTCTCATTTGAAAACCATGGATAAAAATTGACTAGGATGAGGCTGAGGACATGGTTATCCCCAGCTGGCTGCTAAACCTGCCTGCCAGCAGTGGCTAGAAGCCATCCTTAGGAATTTGATGTAGGGGGTACCCCTTAGATGGGGAGTCGATGAGCTTTACTATCTCTGTTATTCCTGAGAGCTTATGGGATCTGTGTGAATACATTACAAAGCACAGCGCACTTTCTCGTGTTACTGGGTATTTAGGGGAACTTGGCTTCATGAAAATTTAGGATGTAGATCTGGGGGAAGCAAATTTCATTTTTTGACAGTATGTAAGTACGACAATTTTTATTATAACTGATCAATGTTTCTTTTAATGCCAAAAAAAATGCTTCCAAAAGTGTCAAGTACGCACAGTACCTTTTCAGCAATTGCTTCATCATTTGGACCCTGGGAGATATTATGAAATACATGAGGCCATCCATCCACTCACCATCCTCATCATCTAAGAAGAAAGGTGTGTGACAACCTTCATGCACTGAGTCCCTTTTTAACCTAGGTGCAGTCTTTATTTTTGCCACGATTAGAGTGTTCCTACTTAAGGAAGCTAGGCTTAGAAATCTAGCGTTTTGGAGAACTACTTCCCTTAAGCATTGAAGCACAAAGGCAGAACCAATTCTTTTTGGAAAATGCAGAGCATCCAACAATTGATCAATATTTTTGCACTGTGACTGCAGTCCCCCTCCAGCTCCACTACTGTGAATCACCTGGAGCTGAAAACGTTCAGCTTTGGTAATTTGTTCCTCTAAGTGCAGTGTTTAGAATTTTTCTTATTTTCAGAATGACTGAAATGGGATTCATCTCATAATAAAAATGTTAGTGTTAGAAAAAAAAATCATCTCCTGAAAATACAGAAGAGTTGGAGAAGGAAGCTGCTAAGTGTGGCCAACACAAGATCCACATCTGACCATGACAGTGAGACACAGCTCTGCCTCGGAGGAGACTGCTGGTGCATCTCAGGGTTCTCACTGCCTGTCACAGAAGAGGCCCAACTAAAAGAGCAGAAATTACAGAAGAAGACCTTTGACAAAAGGCCTTAGAACCTCCTTCTCTCCCGTTATAGATATGCCAGGTAAGAAATGGGATGCTTCCATATAATTCTGTTTCTCAAAGCCTGGTGCTCAGAATCACACGGGGTGGGGGTGGGGAGATGCTTGTTTAGAGTGAAGATTCCTGGGCTCTAGTCCAATCTAGCGGATGAGAATCTCTCAGGATGGAACCCAGGAATTTGCTTTATTTGAGGTGTTATCCGTGTGATTGTTAGATTTGCTAAAGTTTGAGAACCACTGGTATTGTTTTCTGGATGGACTTTTTGATCTATTTTTAGTCAAGTAATAAAAATAATGGCAATCAGTGCTTACTCTGTGCTAGTCATCATTCTAAATACTTCTATTTATATATTTACTAATTTGACCCTTATAACAACTTTATGACACAAGTATTTTATAAGCCCCATTTTATAGAAGAGTGGACAAAAGCACAGAGAGGTTAAGGAACTTGCCCAATATCACACAGCCAGGATTCAAATGCAGGCACAGTCTGGTTTCAGAGTCCACACTCTTAATCCTAGATGAGACTATTTCATACCTTGGCTTTCTATAATGTGACCACAGCCTCCATGTCCCATTCATTTAGCAAACACCTCTTCTTTCAAGGCTAGCTTAGCATTCCTGCTTCCATGAACCCTTTCCTTACCCCATGAAGTAGAATGCCTCCTTTCACTGTGTGTGAGAGGAGAGACGGGGGCACAGGCAAGTGGCAAAGCTGCAGTCTTGCCTCTTGGCCTTCCCCTCCCACCCCCCGACACCGCTGTTAGGGAACCATTGACCGAAACCCCCTGCCTTGGCCAGGCACGATAATAGCCACTTGCATGAGTTGTCTCACAACAGAAGGTCCTGATGAGGAGTACAGTGCTGCCACAGAAAACTAACTGGGAGAATTCGAGAGCGGCCAAAAGGAGGGGGGAGATGCCAGCCCATAATATGTCCTGCCCACCTGCCAGAAACCCTTACACTGGAATCCATCTTGGCTGAGAGCTTCACGTGCTGCCAGGAAGGGCCTTGAATTGGACAGATATTGGCACAAGCAAGAAGATTGTCCAGAGACAACCCAGAAACTAACCCCATCACCATAAAACCCTAGACCGTGAGCCACATGGCAGAGCTCTCCTCCTGGGTTCCCTTACCCTGCTGCTCTCCACCCGGGCGCCCCTTCCCAATAAAGTCTTTTCCTTTGTCAGTATCTGTGTCTCCTCAGACAATTCATTTCCAAGTGTTAAAGAGCCCACTTTAGGGCCCTGGAAGGTGTCCCCCTTCCAGTAACACTGTGACATCTACCACTTGTTAGCATTGGCATTAAAACCACAGTTCTTAGATTAATAAAAGTAACCATACCCAATAAGATTCACTGGCATTGAGTTTACTTGTCAATCAGACCATGAAAATCCATGCCAGATTTCCAGATGTGAGGTGAAAGTCCCCCTCATTTACTAATCAGAGCAGCATTTACTAAAAGGCTGACACAGGCCAACGTACCAGTGACCTCCTAAGGCAGGACCAAGGCTTACATCATGTTTTCAAATGCCCAGGACAGTGCAAGAGTTCTATAGGTGTCTGTTAAATGAATGCATGAATTTGGTATGACCACGTATCACTTTCTGTTACCTCATCAGTAGAAACATCAGTGCCCAGGGAACATTTCCTGTCCTTATCAAACCTCACCCCCTCCAAACCAGTGACCCTGCTTTACTATGGAGGACCCTTACCTTTCTGTAGCAATTGGAAATGAGCTTATTTGACATGATAATGCCCCATATTTATGTAGTGTATTTACACAAAAATAGATTGCAAATCCTTTTGGATTGTCTGATCGGTCCTACAGTAGTGCTGGGAATTGGGCTTTATTATCTTCTTCATTGTGTGTGCAGAATCAGAAGAACTAAAGGATGTTAATGACTAGCCCAAGATCACCACATGTGAGAAGCTCAGCCAACCTCAGAAGCAGGTTTCCTAACTCACAGGCTGGCCCTGTTCCGTCCTGGGGTCCTTCCTGCTCTTTGACTCCTAACGCCATTTGTTTCAGCGCACATCGGCAAGCTCTGGTCACTTAGGCGTTTCCTGGGATCTGATACTCTTTCACTACTCACCAAGTACATTTTCAGTGTGACGATTACTCCATCAGCCTTTCCAAGCAGGAGGATTTGAAAGGAGGGCCGTTATTTTCCATGAGTACAATTATTTATGTGCACAAATAATGGTGCCCATAATTGGCTAATGGAGAGTGCAATCGGCCACATGTGGGCATAATTAGCCACTTGCCCCTCAATTGGAGGGTGTAATTATCAAAGCAGGCAATTTTATATCTGCAGATAATTGTACATGCAGAAGAGAATGACGGGTAGGAAATCCGGTCCTTAATTACTTTTCATGTCGTTATTTCCAGAAAAGCATTTTAAGGTAAAGGTCACTTTCTGTTTTCGATTGCCTGCTTGGGTCAACCATCAGATCTAGTTGTGGGGAGGAGGAAGGCAGCAAGACGTAGGAAAGAATGAGCCAGGACCCGTGCACCAAGCTGAAGTCTGAATCGCCCTTGCCAGAAAAACCCCAGCAGCCAATTACCCTGGACATTACACCGAGGCCCACCTAGTGGTCAGCCATCTGCCTATGCAGACAATGGAGCTCAATTTTTATCCTTCTCCACTATTGTGTATCATTTTTGCTTTAGCAGTTTTAATGTTTTCCCCACTTTGTGGTTTTATAATCCCAGAAACGCCAGTTGGCTTGGCACAGTAAGTGATTTTGTTCACTGCTGGAAGTGGGTCATTTAAAATGCTTTAACAATACCTTTAGCTAGTCATTCATCTGGGGATGTACATAGAATAATAAATTGAGAACACGTCTCTCCTTGATTTTTCCGAGACCTTAGGTGGTAGAGATTTTACAGTGTCTGCTGTGCCCCCTGCATTCTGGCTTAAACAGCTCTGCAAAACTTTTCCCACTCTCCCACTCAATCACACAAAAATACACTTGCTCACAGCAGATCCTAAAAATACATGTCACATGCGAGCACAAGGGAAATTATTTCTTAACATGAATCAACTCTTTAGGAATATGCAAGCTGAGTAATTTTTTTAAAAGAAACTCCAAGTCTCCTATTATACCATCCTTCCTCTCCATCAGAGTTTTATCTTTAAGGGTGGGGAAGGGCAGTATGCTCAGTGGTTGGGGGCAGACTTTTTGGCATTAGAAAGGCCTGTGTTCCAGGCTTGGTTCTGCCACTTGCCAAAAATGTGTGACCTTGGACTCAATTTCCTCATCTATGAAATGGGTTGTTCTAAAGATTAAATGGAATGCAGGGAAACTTAACACAATGCTAGGCACATTCTAAAGGCTCTGATAAGTGGCATCTATCATTAATATGAAGAGCCTCATCTTTTAATCTATAGCATACCTTATCTGTACCAGTCTCAAGACACTCCATAATATCGGTGTACTGGCCTCATTTCCCTACTAAATGGACAGGACTATTGTCCTCTGCATCTTTATGATCCACACGGTGTCAGGCCCATAGAAGAGGCTCAATAATGGGTGATGAATGACGGCCCACAACATCACATGAGATCTGACTCCAATGTCTGCTGGTCTCGAGCACAATGTCACACTTCCTTCTGTGGCTTCTGGACCTGGATCAAAAACTCCATCCTCCACCCCATCTATGCTCACCCTCATAGATTTCGGGTGCTTTCTAACCTCTGTTTCCAGCTCTTCAGCTTCGTGACCTCTGCAGTCACTCCTACAGCCACCCTCAGTACAGCCGCTCTTCAGTGGCTTATCACCCCTCAGACCTGAGGCACCTCAAGATCTCGAGTTTTCTTTGACCTTGTTGATTTCACATTCCTTACTTTCCTCCTTGGCTGGGGACCAGTCGTGCACATCTCTTCCCAACTCTGCTTTCAGTAACTTCACGTTGATAGCTTGAAACCAGTCATAGCGGGAACATTTACACGGCCAAAATAAGCAAATGCTACAAGTCAGGACTTCCCTCCACTCCTAGGAGAGCCAGGTGCTAACCATCTTCCAGTATAACGCAGTGTGTGTTTACATATGTTTACATTATAATCCAGAATCCCTTCACACCTAATTATTCTCCATCATCCCCTAGTGATTTCATTGACCTTCCTATTTTGTACCCAAAGTCAGCTCTCACAATAATATATGTAACACTACCCTTCCATCCCATGCCCTTTGATGCTCTGCTGATTCTACTTTTCTAGTCTCCGTTTCTGGGCATCTGGACCGTTCTCTTCCTCTGATTCCTTTCATTCCTCCTGTTACCCATCTCTCACTGACTCCTAATGTGTTCCCCATAGTGGGTATTCTTAACCATCACCACCTAATGCCTGTATAGTAGGCAGTATTTTAAATACGATAGACAACTGTCTGTATGTACTTATGTGTTCTCATAGTCCCATTATCTCTGAGAGAGAGAGAGAGAGAGAGAGAAGAGAGGTCACATGCAGGTCTTTTAATGGCTGGCCCATCAGTCCCTTTAGAATTTTTTAAACTCAGTTTTAATACTAATGTAACCCTTCAGGCAGTGAGTTTCATGTGACATTTGATGCTTTTTTTCACTCATTTCAAAATGGAATTCGTTATCGTGCATCCCTGCACAACTCTCTCAATGCGTCTCAGCCTCGAAGTGTTTACCAAAACTGATAGAGCCTTTCCCTGAAAGAAGCAAATCATCAATATTGCCCTTTATAAAATTAAAAATCTACAGCACGGTGCTTACCACAGGAGTAATGGATCTCAACGTTGTTTCTACCGCACCCGCAGTGGACACCCAGTGTTCCTCTCTGGAATGTTCACTGCACCTGGGCCTGGGGCCCCAAGGGGGCTGCAGGGAGAAGAAAGGCTACAGGAAGGCAGGAAGGAGGAAGGAAAAAGAACGATTACAAGGGCTTTGCTCACGGCTCTCTGTGACCGTCCTGCACGTGGCTAAGTGAGAGCCTGCAGACTGAGCGGGGTACATTTGGCCTGTACAGTCCTTTTGGAAATTTGAGAGATTTTACACAAAAATCGAGATTTCTGGCTTTTCCTGAGAAAGCTTCAGTACTGGCCATACTCAGCCTGCATCTCTACATGGGAACACAATTGGCTGGAAAATGAGTAGCAGCTGCCCCTTTAAAACAAGTGTGAGCTCTCCAGCTGGCAGCAGCCCTCGCTCCCACCCACTCGGCCATAATTGTTTTACATCCAGCCAAAATCATTCACTTATGTTGTCAGCTGGGCCTCTGCAGGCGTGTGAGTTTGTGACTTCTAGCCTAAAGGAAGCCCTGGAACTTAGGCACATTTAAAAAATTTCCCAAAGTGTTGGTTTATAGGATATGGTGCAATATCAGAATTTCATTCATCTCGGATGAATCTTTATGAATCTCCATAGCGCCCTATAGACAAAGTAGGTGTTCAGGTAACTAGAATGAAGTGCTCAGTGAATTAGATGGATGGAACATCTGAGCGAGACAGACCCCAGGTGGCCTTGCTGAAGCTCAGGCACGTGAGTGCTGCTGGGACAGGAGCCTCAGAATGTCACTCACAACATTTTAGGCTTTGCTCTCTCAGCAGTGAAGGTGAAGTCCCCTCCAGATGTGTGTATAGGATGTGCAGGCCCTTTGGAGAACACCAGTTAGAACCAGTATGTTAGGGATGCGCCTTTCATTGGACAAATTTATTACTGAGCCAAGATTTCAGGGCTTAATAAAAGAACCAGAGCACTAATTAGTCATTTAATCCACAGTTTACCACCGTGGGCCTGTTTCCTCATTAGAGAAGCAAAGATTTGATGGTGGAGTGAACATTCTACATGATTCCATTTCTGGCTTCCTCCAGAAGAGGGGTTGGTGAACTAGAGTTAATCCCAGCGCTTTCACAGTAAATGTCTTTATAATTAAGCTTGTTACTGACTTTAAAATAGTTTTTTTTTTAATTTCTAAATTCCAATTAAAATAATCAACTTTGTCTTTCTGATGTATAAGAAAATGGGAGATTATGAGAATTCTATTTTCTAACCCTCTTGACTTGTTCTGCATAAATCCTGGCTTGGGTTGGTTAAGGCTCTGTGATTGCTTGTCTTCCTGAGCTGTTACCTCCAGTCTCCACAGTTTAGAAGCAAAAATCCTGCACAGAGATTAACGAAGACCTGTGTCACACCGCCTTCAAAGCATCTGCCTGCTCTCAAAAGTCATGCACTAGCTCTCATACTAATTAGAGCAGAACAAAATGGGTGCCTTTCCGTTTTGGTAGAAAATTAAAAACCAAGAAACTGTTCCCCCCTGTTTTGATGTAACCTGACACCACTGTGCATGTGAAGCATCTCTCCTATTGAAATGAAGGATAAAGAAAACACCAAGGTGCTAATTGAATTCATATCTCCTCCTCTCCCAGAAGCCAGAAAAACAGAACTAACAAAGCAGTTTCAGTTCTCAGAATCTAAATAACCCAAACGGACCCTTTCTCAAATTAAAAATCCTTTTAAAACATCTGAAACTGTTGCCAATCAGATTTGATGCTTAACATTGCTGTGTACAAACTGTTTCAATGGAGGAAATTCCCCAAAAGGAAGCAAGAATATTATTTTATTAAATAATGTGTTTATCACATAACCAATGATATAAAATCTGTAAAGGCTTAATTAAGAGCTGCCAGAAGCACTCATATCAAGTCAGAATAAATGAACAAAGATGAATTTCTTAAATGAAGACTGGTATGACACATTTAGATCATAACAGAGCTTTTGAATCATTAAGAATATTTACGAGTTTTAGTTTTTAAATTTTTATTTAATAATTTGTAGTACAAAACTATAACGCAAATAAATCTTCAGTAGCAGCTACTACTTGTTAAGTACCTATTTCATATTAGACACTATTCTTGACACTTCATAAGTTTATTCCTTAATGCAAGCCATTATTATTCTGTCTTATATGTGGAGAAACAGAGGCTGAGAGAGGCAAAGTCATTTGAGGTCATTCAATAAGTGACATTATTGGGATTTGCATCCAGGTCTAACTAAGCCTAACACCTATGCTTTACACTATAAAAGCATTTAAGATTATGAATTTGACAATAAGCACAGCTTTGACCACACCGCATAAGTTTAAAAATTCACTGTTCTCGTTATTTTCTAAATTGTTTATGACAGTTTTTATTTCTTCCTTTTCAGACACATCTCTTGATGTCATAAAATTTTTTTAAATGTATGGCTAGAAGTTGTTATACTACAAAATTATTAGCTTTTTGTTGTTGTTCATCATATGTCTTAACTATTTCCTTCTACTTATGAATACTGCCTATCAAAAATCTATTGTCGGGACTTCCCTGGTGGTCCAGTGGGTAAGACTCCAAACTCCCAATGCATGGGGCTTGGGTTCAATCCCTGGTCTGGGAACTAGAACCCGCATGCATGCTGCAACTAAGACCCAGCACAACCAAAATTAATTAATTAATTAAAATTAATTTAAAAAAAAAACTACTCTCCCTAATTAGACATTCTGCCATTTTTTGTCTCATTCTGGTCAGGAGAATTAATGGATGGGAATGAATAATTAAGAGATGATGGAAGGATGTGAGGTTTAAAAAGACTAAGCAGTAAGACAACAGTGGTATTTGTATGGGTAAAGAAATGTGCAAAATAAAATAAAAGGTCTTAGAGGAAGTAGCGTGGCAAGATTTTGAGTTCCCAGGTTTCTAGTAGCTCTTAACAGCTATTTATAAAAATACCAATGCGTTTATTTATTCATGTGTTTAACTGTGAAAAACAATAAATATCATACTTCTCCAATAAAATACTCAACAAGTCCCACATCAAACCCTCGAATGAGCATCTGATTAAAAAAGTGAATAATGTTTACCTCCATGGCCATGTATATTTTTCTGTATATTTTTTTGCACTTGTCCGCTCACTTTTCTGTCTCTTTACTTCCCCTGTTAGCAACTTTGGGACAGTTACTGTGTTTACTTACCCTAGCATCCCCTGTGCCTAGCACAATGCCTAATACAGAATAGACACATGGTAAATTTTCATTGAATGAATAGAGGTATTGCCTGGAAATCCCTACTGAACACTGACTGGATTGGACCCTAAGAACTAGTACTGGTCCAGGCCCAGCACAAGTTTTCCAAGCCCTTTTGAATACCAAGTGTTACGCTGCCAGATTCCCCCCACCTGGAGATGGGTCAATTTCCCTAGCTTTGGTTTGACCTACTTCCAGCTTCCTCCTCTTCTCCATCAATGTCTTAGCGAGCCCGTGTACAAGAATATACGCATTACGATACTAACCATGCAACTAATCTGAAGACATCCTGGAAGAGGGGATGCTCCAGCACTGAGGAGAGTGCAAAGTGAGAAGCATGAAGTAAAACCTGGAAATGTAGACAGCGGACAGTCAATTAAACAGAAAACTTGAACTCAAAATGGATTAAAGACCTAAATGTAAGGCCAGACACTATAAAACTCTTAGAGGAAAACATAGGCAGAACACTCCATGACATAAATCACAGCAAGATCCTTTTTGACCCACCTCCTAGAGAAGTGGAAATAAGAACAAAAAGAAACAAATGGGACCTAATGCAACTTGAAAGCTTTTGCAAAGGAAACCATAAACAAGACGAAAAGACAAACCTCAGAATGGGAGAAAATATTTGCAAACAAAGCAACTGACAAAGGATTAATCTCCAAAATTTACAAGCAGCTCATGCAGCTCAATAGCAAAAAAACATACAACCCAATCCAAAAATGGGCAGAAGACCGAAACAGACATTTCTCCAAAGAAGATATACAGATTGCCAACAAACACATGAAAGGATGCCCAACATCACTAATCATTAGATAAATGCAAATCAAAACCACAATGAGGTATCACCTCACACCGGTCAGAATGGCCATCATCAAAAAATCTACAAACAATAAATGCTGGAGAAGGTGTGGAGAAAAGGGAACCCTCTTGCACTGTTGGTGGGAATGTAAATTGATACAGCCACTATGGAGAACAGTATGGAGGTTCCTTAAAAAATAGAAGTACCATACAACCCAGCAATCCCACTACTGGGCATACATATACCCTGAGAAAACCATAATTCAAAAAGAGTCATGTACCACAATGTTCATTGCAGCTCTATTTGCAAGAGCCAGGACATGGACACAACCTAAGTGTCCATCGACAGATGAATGGATAAAGAAGGTGTGGCACATATATACAATGGAATATTACTCAGCCATGAAAAGAAATGAAATTGAGTTATTTGTAGTGAGGTGGATAGGTGTAGTGTCATAAAGAGTGAAGTAAGTCAGAAAGAGAAAAATACCGTATGCTAACACATATATATGGAATCTAAAAAGAAAAAAAAAAAAGGTTCTAAAGAACCTAGGGGCAGGACAGGAATAAAGACGCAGTTGTAGAGAATGGACTTGAGGACACGGGAAGGGGGAAGGGTAAGCTGGGACGAAGTGAGAGAGTGGCATGGACATATATACACTACCAAAAGTAAAATTGATAGCTAGTGGGAAGCAGCCGCATAGCACAGGGAGATCAGCTCGGTGCTTTGTGACCGCCTAGAGGGTTGGGAAAGGGAGGGTAGGAGGGAGACGCAAGAGGGAGGGGATATGGGGATATATATGCATATAGCTGATTCACTTTGTTATACAGCAGAAACTAACACACCATTGTAAAGCAATTATACTCAATAAAGATGTTAAAAAATAAAAAAAATTTAAAAAGAAAGAAAACTTGAAAAATTCTTTTAAATTTGCCAATGAGATTGGAGGTCATCGGCAAATCTTTGCCATATAATTTGGGAGATGAGAAAATGGAGACAGACTTGCTAAAAACCTTTAGTGCCAAGGAAAAGAGAAATAGGATGGTTAGATAGTGGGAAAATCGGGACCGAGGAAGATTTTGTTTGTTTTTGGCTTTTGTTTTAACTGCTTGGAAACAATGCAATAGACAAAATGTGGAGCAAAGGGAAGATAGAACTCCTCACCCTCAGAACTCACACTGAAAGGAGGTCATAATAATTTAGAAAGTGATCTGAAGTCAGCCATGACATAACCTTCAAAGATTACAAGAAATCAGGAGGAGAAGCAAAGGCCTTAGAGAATGTGACTGTACAGCTAAATGTCATTTTGACAGCTTCTTTCTTGAAGGTACATTTAAGATTATTTGAGTTGTCATTTTCTCTAAGAAGACTTTATACAAATATTGAATATTTTTCAAGACAAAAATGGTAAAGGATTTGCTTTGAAGTCTTTAGCCTTCGAACACTATTATGTGAAATCCTTCTTGGAGAAACAGTGAGGAATATGGAAATAAGTGCAATTTGGCCTCATAAATGAGGAACTGTGAATGTTAATGGTGCAGTTTTACCACAAACCTTTTAAAGGGCCAATGGAGAGCCTTTATTATCTCAAATATCACAGATCTGAGGGCTCCCTAAGGGAAATAGTGATAAATATTGGTAAAATGACTATAAAGACAGCAAGGCAAAAATAAGCCAAAAGTTTGAGTTGGCCATTTAAAAAGCCTCCTAACCTTTCATTTAATTGCCTTTTTGCAGCAAACCAGACATAGGAGTTGAACGCAAAATGTGCTGGTTACCCCGAACATGCTCCAAAATATCTGCTATAAGGGGATTTAAAGTGCAATTGCTTTGCTCTCACCTTGAGAGCACCCAACTGGGGACAAACTGAATTTCAGTGGTGGACTGTGGCCGTGTGTGTCCCCTGCAGGGGTGGGGGTAGAGGGTGGAGGGGAGTCCAAAGAGGTGCCATTATGTGATGGGCAGCCTGGAATAGTGGAAAGAGCAAGACATCATTTAAATGCCAGCTCTTCTCTTTTGTAGCTGAGTGATCCTGCAGAAGTTACTGAACCTGCCTGAGCTTCATTTTCCTCATCTATAAAATCGTTGCATTAACATCTAATTTAGACACTATCATTAGGACTGGTAGACATAATTCATTCATTTGATAAGCACTTATTGAATACTGTGTGCCAGGCTCTGTACTTGGCTCTGGGACTAGAGCTGTGAACAAAACAGGCTGGCATTTTAGTGTAGGAAGACAGGCAACATAGAAGACAAGTCAATTAAATAGCTGTTAGGTGAGAAGAAGAAAGTAAAAGAGGTGTGGCTGGTTGAATTGTTCACAGGTGGCATCAACAGTATCTCCCATCCTACAGGCTCTGATTACAATGTGACTTTGACCCTTCTCCAATTAAGAGATGGGTTCTTGGTTTCCTGCCCTTGAAACTGGATGGGGTTTTGTGCCTTTTCAACCAATAGAATATGTGGCAGTGATGCCATGTGAATTCCAAGGCTAGAGGCTAGATCATGAGACAATGTAGCTCCCACCTTACTTGCTGGAATGCTCACCTACAAAGCCTCGGCCACCGTATAAACAGCTCACTGCCCTGAGGCTACCATGTTGCAAGGTAGTTCAAACTAGCCTAAGTGGAGAGACTGCATGGAGGGGCCCTGAGTCTGTATGAAGAGAGAGAGACAGAGACAGACATATGCAGATGGCCCCAGCTACTTGAACCCTGCTTTGTTCCAGTTCTAGCCACCATTTGACTACAACTATATAAGAGATCCAAAAACCAGAACCTCCCAGCTGAGCCCTTCCAGAATTCCTGACCCTCAGAAACCATGAGAATAAAATGTTTGCTGACATTTTAACCCACTGCATTTTGGGGGAGACTTGTTACATGGCAAAAGATAACTGGAGTGCTGGAGAAAGGAATAGAGTACATTTTCACTTAGGGGTGAGAGAGAAGACTTCACTGAGACATTTGATCAATGAATTGGGAGTTAGGGAATGAACTAAGATATCTGAGGGGAAGTATCCCAGGCAAAGAAAGCATGTGGTGTCTTCAAGGAACACAGAGGAGACCCAAATGTGACTGGAACAAGTAAGGGAGGGAACTAGAAACAGCAGGTGAGGTCAAAGACCAGATAGTCTAGGATCTTGCAGGCCATGGTAAAGACCAGTTTTTACTCTGAGTTGAGAAGCTACTGGATGGTTTTGAGCAGAGCAATGACAGGATGTGATTTATGTTTTAATAGAAACACTACAGGTGCTCTGCTAAAACTGGTACCTTGATTATTACTTTCATTACAGCATCTCTATAGAAAGCAAAGGTCAGTTCGGTAAGGTTAAGTAATTTATCCTGTCACTAAGCTACTAATAGCAGAGACAGGATGCAAACCCATGCTATCCTTTCAATCCTAAGGAATAAGTCTTACAGACACTTAACACCCTACCATAATTTTAGGGCTGGTCATTGCCATCACCTCAGTTCTTCTTGTGCTGACCCCTTTTGTAGAGGATGTAAAGCACAGTAGTCACAAGCTTGGACTCTGGAGTCAAATGGAGTTCAAATCCTGGCTTTATCTCTTACGAGCTCTGTAATATTGGGTGAGTTATTTAGCCTCTCTGTGCCTCAATTTCCTCACCTGAAAAATGAGGATAACCGTACCTGCCTCAGAGGGATCTGGCAAGGGGTAATAGACAAGCATCTCAGGCACTTAGCCCAGCAACTGGCACATAACGATGCCACACTGATCATAAGCACAGGCATCCAGTGACTCCCCGAATTCTGCCTTCCTCTACTCTGCTTTCAAAAAAAGTACCATCCTACCTTCAACCCCCTCTCCCCTGCCCCCTCCAGCTACATTCTCCTTCCTTTTGGCCTCAACAGCACCTTTCCTCATGCTCTCCTAGTTAGAACTTATGATCTTATACTCTATGCCCTGGGTTTTTCCCTCTCTGTGTTTCTAACTCCTCTCTATGACCACTTTGTCAGTACCTCCTTAGGAGACCTCGCTTCCCACCACCCCTTCCAGGCTCTCCTCCCACCTCTGTTTTGCAATAATGGCTGCTCTTAGGTAGCCCTCATTGTTTGCATATTCCACCCATTCTCCATTCTCTTCTACCTCTGGAACACTTTCTCAGCTTCCTGGATGATTCTAGAACATGGTTCATGGTCTTTTTCTCTGCTGTTATTCTGGAAGACTTTCCAACATCCCTGCTAATCGTTTTCCCCACACCCTGGGCTCATAGCTCGTCAAACTCTTATTTTTCAGCACCTTTGTCTTGGCCTCCTCTCAGTCACATCACAGGCATGACTGTGGCATTGTTCTCGTGACTTCTCAGAGCTGCTTCACCTCTGTGATTATGTTAGTCTGCTTGGGCTGCTATAACAGGATACCATAGGCTTATAAACAACAGAAATTTATTTCTCACAGTTCTGGAAGCTCAGAAGTCTAAGATCAAAGTGCCTGCAGATTTGGTGTCTGATGAGAGCCCGTTCCCTGGTTCATAGATGACTAAGACCTCACTGAGTCCTCATGTGGTGGAAGGGGTGAGGGAACACTCTGGGGTCTCTCTTATAAAGGCACAAATCCATTCATGACGGCTGTGCCCTCATGACCTAATCATCTCCCAAAGGCCCAACCTCCAAGTGCCATCACATGGAGGATTAGGTTTACTGGGGGCATGCACTCAGTCCACAGCACTGAGCTACGGGGTGGAGGAAAGGGCACCGGGCTAGGAACCCAGAAGTGCTGCTAATGGACTGGGTGACTGGAGCAAGTCATTCTCCTTTTCTGAGTCTTAGTTTTCTTCACTGAGGAGACAGGAGCTCGGACATTAATCTGGGAGCTTTAGTCCTAGCTTATCTGTGTGACCTTGAGTAAACCATCTAAGCTTTCTGGGCTTTATTTGTTTAACTGTAAATTGAGGTGGCTGGAGGAGAATGGCCTTTGATGGTTCCTATAAGCATGAAAACTTTATGTTCTCTAAGATCGAAATTCTATTTTTGATCCCCTCTCTCCTTTCCTGGTCTTCCACTTCCTCACTTGGTCTGGAGCCATTTTTGTTCTCACTGTGGTCCAGTCTTCACCTTGGCCTTCGTACCCTCCCAATCCCTTCACTGGCCCACCTGCAGTTTCCCAGGTATCCATCCCCTCTCCCTCTCTGCTTTTGCTCTTGCTATGACCTCAGTGTAGAAAACCCTCACTCACTTCTCCTCCAACACAGCTCTGAGTCCTCCTTTACAATCTGGCTCAGGGTCACCTCCCTGGAAGCCTCTATAGACACCCTTGTCCCACACCTTCTATCCATCTCCATAGCTCCCACTGTTCATCTCTAGCAGAGCCCTTATGCCATGAGATCATCTATTCAACTTTGAGACCTAGAATGGTATCAGTCATTTTCATATCCCCAGCTCCTATCATAGCACATGATAGTTGGTGAACTGCTACTCGGTGAGTGAAGAGATCCCAGCACAACAACAAGGGTGTATGTGCCTTTGGACATGGGCTGTGGGATGTGCCTACTAAAGAAAGACCAAAATTAGAATCTCTATCCCCTCATTTTAAAAGGCATATACCTTCAATGGGACATCTCTTTAGAGCACAGCATCAGGACATCATGCTCTGTATCCCCAGTGTTGAATCCACCTTCCCTCCCAGGTCAGCCACTTTTGTGTTCCCTATTTTTCAAGAAGCTCTGTCTCCTAAAGGCTCAAACCTTGGAACCAACTTTGACTTCTGCCAATACCCTTATCTCATTGTGTACTTCCTCTTTCCTGAACTTTCTTACTGGTTTTCTAATGCACCCCCTTGATTCTCCTCTATCATACTTGAATATACCCTACAGATTAATCTTCCAAAACTTCAATCCCAATCATGTCATTTTTCTCTTTAAAAAAGTCTTCACTTCCTGCTAAATAAGATCTAAACTCCTCCGCCTCTCATTCAAGCCTTTTATGATCTCATGCTAACCTCACTTTCCTAGATCAATGATCCATCAATGGAAGCAAAAAATACTGTCTTCAAAGTTGAGGGTCTTCAGCTGGGTTTTGGAAAAGATGGACGGAATTCAGCATGGTCTGGTGTTCAGAGCTATGAATATGTGAAGATTCTTAATCACAGTTCTGTCACTTACCATTTGAGTGACCTGGACAGCCACTTCACTTCTCTGAATCTTAATTTTCTTAATTAAAACAAGAGTTCTGACAATTTCCCTAGATTCTATTGGGGCAGAAAAGCAGAGGAAAGCTTCCATTTGGTATGGGAGTCCTTGCATTCATGTAGCTAATTTCTTTGACCAACCAAGTCTAATATGATACATACGGGGGTAAAATTTACTTTGATTTTTTTCTCCCAAGAGAAATTCACTGGACAGGCAGTAACAGAAAGTCTCCTTGGAGAGGACCTTCTTTGTCTTAATACTGAGTTTCCTGGGTGGTTCTGAGGCTTATGAAAGTGCAGGCAAGCAGGGACCTATTATCCTAGGTGAAGCTTACATAACATGGTATTTTGTTTCTTGGTGTAAGAGTTGCTTTCAGCTATGAAGAACTTTGGGAAGGGTAGGTGTATGTATTTGCAAAATAGCACAGGGGCTGTTATGGGTTGAATTGTGTCTCCCCAAAAGATATGCTTAAGTCCTAACTCCAGTACCTCAGAATGTGACCTTATTTGGAAATAGGGTCATTGCAGATGGAATTAGTTAAAATGAAGTCATACGGGGTGGGTGGGTGGGGGGCCCTTAATCCAAATTAACTGTTGTTCTTATAAGAAGTTTAGGAGAGACACAGAGACACAGGAGGGGAGAACACCAAGAAATTCCAAGGATTGCCAGCAAACTGCCAGAAGCCAGGAAGGATTCTCCTCTACATGTTTCAGAGGGAACATGGCCCTGCCGACACCTTGACTTTAGACTTCTAGCCTCCAGAACTGTGAGAGAATAAATGTCAGTTGTTTTAAGCCACCCAGTGGTACTTTTTTATGGCAGCCCTAGGACACTAATACGGGGGCATTCTGGAAGTAAAGGAACTCTACTCCTGCGCCCCAAGAGTCTAAATAATCCCTGTGGTTGATAAAAGTAAAAATATCTCCGAAATAAAATACCTTGAAGAAAGAGGGTGTCAAGAATGGTGATCCAGGTTTTCCACAGCTCTGGAGGTGGGCTGGTTCTAGTACAGCATGTGGTCCAGGCTGGAGGCGCCTCCAGATTCAGCCACTTCAGCATGGTGGGAGTTCTCTGGTGGAAAAGGGCTGACCATGTGCGGGGGAGCTGAAAAGGACTGTTACCAGGACTAATAACCAGCTGGTAGTCTCTACTGCTCTACCAGCTGCGTATAGTTGATTACTCAGCACCTGCTGTAACTTACAAGTTAAACATGGAGCACGATTGCAGCCTGAACAGGAAGCTGGTCCGGCCAGTGTACCATTACCAAGCGGACAAGGGTCCAAAGATCTACAGAGGACCCGTTTTCCAAAGTGATACTTTGCAGATGACAATAGCTACAGTTCTTTTTTTCTCTGATATTTAGAAAGAAGACTGACCCCTTACAGACCAAGTAAGTTCCTGAACTGAGAAAAGGAAATTTTCAAGAAGATTTTGGGCTTCCTGCTGATGAAAGAAAGTGGGAATTCAAGTAATTAATCAGAAAAATAAAAGAAATTTTATTCTTTATCCCAAGTTGAAAATGCAGGTCATAATAGCAAACACAGAACACAGTGAACAACAAAGCTATCCACATGCTTGGCTGGGAAGGATAAAGTGTTCCAGGAATAATAGATGAAAAAGTCTATTATTGGAAGGTTCAAAAGAGATTTTCTGAAACCTGTAGCCCAGTTTGTTGAACCAAATCTCTGAATGGACTTCAAATAAAATCTCCTTTCTACAGAAGTGAAGCTATTACTCAAAATCAACCAAGAGCAAAAGAGCCACATTGCAGCAAGGAAAATTGGTCAACTGTTTCCATGCAGAACTGAATTCAGAAAAATTTTCATTTTCTCAGCGACAGCTTGTCATCAGCTGTAAGTTCTGCTTGGAAAAAGCCAAGTGACGCTCACCGTCCAACATTACATGGATATAACATGGATGCAGTAGCCACTCCTCCATGGGCAAAATAAATAAGCCAGCAAAAAGTGATGAAAGACATCATTTGCATCCCCTGAGCGCTCAGGATCAGCATGGCGGTGCTTAGCTCTTCATGCCACCTGCTTCAGCGGGGTCTTGGTGGGACCTGCTGAGAGTACAGTGCTGTGGATTTTCTGTGTTAAAGTGGGAACCCTGTGTGTACATAATGATATACAGTCAGTAAGTGCTCAAAGAACACTGACTGGTGATGTTATTGAATGTATAAAGGAGGCTTTAAAGGGACTGTTATAATCCTAAGGGTGGTGAGAAACAAACATGATTTTCCTATGCACAAGAAAAGATCAGAACTTTGGGGAGAGAGACAAAAGGTGAAGAGTCACAAGCTGGGAATCCAAATTCTATAACCCGCACCTGGAGGTTTATGCTTCGTTTCTATGCCATGTGTCCTTGTTTAAGTCACTGATAATTTGAGCTTCCCTATCAATATAATGAACATAGCAGCCCTTCTTATCTCCAGGGATACTGAAAACTTTAATAAGTTAATGTCTCCTATGTGAATTCATCAAAACTAAGGTGAAAAAAAGTGAACTAAATACAAAGTGAAGAAAGATTATTGCTTACCCAGTTTACCTTCTTGGATGCTCCTGAATAAGAAAGTATGGTTTTTCTACATATTATTCTTACTTGCCCCTCGTTTTCATGGTTCCTCTTTTTCTTTTCTCTTGCGCTCCTTTACATGAATACACACAAAAGACTGACCGTACAAATTTTTTTTTAAATTTTTGACAGGATCTTTCATGGCAAGACCATAGGGAAACAGATTTGTTCATTCAACAAATGTCTATCCCTTGCTTTTGATAGATGAGGCACTATGTTAGCTACTATGGAAGATAGAAAGTTATTTAGAGTATCACTTTTGCCTTCAAGGAGCCTAAAACGCTTTGAGATCATCTAAGGGCATATAAGGAATGAACTTACAAATAACAAAATCAAGTAAGTATTGTAATAAGTGCCAAAAAGATTTGTGAAACCAAGTTCATAGACTTTCAGAAAAAGGAACACTCTTCTTGGAATTTGAGCTAGCATTTAAAAGTTAGGGTATGGAATTCAACACAGGAAGATGAGCACAGGACATTCCAGGAAAAGGTGATGGTGGAGCGAAGGCTTGAAGGGGTGGTGGACTACTTGATTTCCATAGGTGACAAGCAGTAGTCTAGTTTGGTTAAAAAGTGGATTGTCTGAAGCTGGTTAGTCGTATGTTAGTCTGGAAAGTCATTTAGAGTTTGATCGAAGAGGGCATTAAGTATTAGGCTAAGGCTAAAACAGTAGTGTTGAAAACATTTTTTTAGCTTTTAAAGACAATTATTCAATGGGAGCAGACAGAGCTGCTGTGGCTGGAGTGCTTCCTCCCATTAAACTCATATACTTTGGTGCCTTTAAGGAGCTCCACGGAACCCTTAGGGCTCTGCAGAGTGCTTCTGTCTTTTGCAGTAGGCAAAGGGCAGCCGTTAAATGTTCCTAAGCATGGAGATGACATAATCAGAATAGAATATTCTGAATACACACCTGGCAGCACTTTTGAATTAATTGGCAGGGGATCAACTAGAGACAGGAAAACAAAACAAAACAAAAATGTTTGGTGTATAGTAAGCACTCAATAAATATTTGCTGAATGAATGAATGAATGAATGAATGATAATAGCAGGAAAGGAAGTATAGAAAGATTTTATCAAGGAAAAACTGATAGCAGTTGCTGATTAATTATGGGAGACAAGAGGGAATTTGTGACAAAATTCAAGGTTTCAAGTCTGGGCTCCTGGGAGAAGTGTGGTATCACCAAGAGGAAACAGGAAAAGCTGAAGCAGAACTGATCTGGTGGGAAAGACTATCTGTTAGATATTCAGCAGGTTAAATATATTAGAGAGATATTCAATTGGAAATGTCTACGGACTTTTGCAAATGGGAAACTGGGGCTTTAGAGAAAGACCGGAGTTATTGACATAAATATAACAATGTCATAAAGACATGTGTGTGGACAGCATGGCCTGGGGAAGACAGAGAGGTGAGGCCGATCCTGGGAAACAGTGACATCGAGGACACGAGAGGGGAAGGGAAGCTGAAAAGATAACGGCATGGCTGGAAAAGGAAAAGAAAACCTTATCACTTCATGTCCTGAAAACCAAATGAGAGACGCTTTAAAGGAGGAAATAAACAACACAGTCAGATGCTCTAAGAGCATAAGAAGGAAGAGAAGGAAGAAAAGGTGACTAGATTTGGAGCTTATGAGTCACCCTCAGGGAGAAGTTTCAAGCAGTGAGGAAGGAGGCCTGACTATCCTGGATTAAGGAATGAAAAGATGGGAACGAAACAGAAATAATGATACAGGCCAGACTTTCAAGAATTCCAGCAATGAATGGAACAAGGGAATCAGACAGTAACTGGATAGTAAGAAACTTTTTCTTTGCTTTTTAAAGCTTGGGGAATCCTGAGTGTGTTTATAAGCAAATTGGCAAAAGGGAAAGAGTTGATGTAGGGGAAGCTGATGGCGAAAAAAAAATTACAGTCATGTTATATTTTCTGAGTGATTAAAACCATACTTTTCAGAGTTGGAGATACAGTCAGTGAAAATAGAATGGATGAAATGTGAACATAAGTCTTGTAACTGGACGATTATTGCATATAAGCCTGCATTTTAAGAAATCCCAGGAAAGATACTTTACCTGCAAAAATGCTCTTGCATACCCAATTAGTCATCTGGCAGGAGACTAAGCAGCAGTTTTTTCAGTTGGCACAGAAAACAGGGATGTTTACTACCTTGAAACACTGCTGTGAGCCATCATAACATTAGGCTGTTTGTACAGCGCTTGAAAATAAGGAGCTGTGATGCTTCAAAGGAACTAAGCTAACATCCTCATTTTCTGCCTAAGGCAGGTTAAAACTCAGTCCTAGCCAAGAGGAGCCTAAGGGGCATGAAAATCAAACGTCACGTGGATTCCTGGAAGAAAAAAGGGACATTAGGTAAAAAGTAAGGAAATCTGAATGAAGGATGGACCTGAGTTAATAATAATGTATTAGTATTGGTTCATCAATTGTAACAAATGTACCATACTAATGTAAAATGGTAATAATCATGGACTCTGGGTGTGGGGTATATGGGAACTCTGTACTGTTTTCTCAATTTTTCTGTAATCCAAAACTGTTCTAAAAAATAAAGTCTACAAGGAAAAACAAAAACAAAAGCTCAGTCCGAACCTCAGGGCCTAGAAACCACACCTTAACTCTGGCCATTTTTATTCTGTAAGACATTAGAGCATAAATGCATGGGCCACCTGGAGAATATCAGTGAGGTTGGTATACACAAACACACACTAGCAGGGTGTGTTCATCAAGACACTATTTCTTTGCCTTGAGATTTTTTTTTTTTTATTAAAGTGAGATCTGATCACACTTTCTGTTTTGGCTACTGGAAAACACAGAAGTAGATTTGGGGCCCACTTCTGCCAACGTTGATATTCACTTCGTGCAGCGACTGAGAACATGGATCAGAGTCAATTTCAGGTTCAAATTCTACCTCCACCACGTGTCAGCTATGACACTGGGCCAGTCGCTCAGTCTCTTTGGGTCTCATCTGTAAAATGGGGAGGATCATGTCTGCCTCAGAGGGCTGCTGTGTGGATGAAATGAGTGAATGTATGTCAAGTGATTAGAAGAGTTACATCATAAGAGCTCAGCTATCAGTTTGTGGTACTTTTCCATGTTAGTCTTACCTTTTGCTTTCATTCAAAAGCAAGTTCATTTCCCAGCCCTCATGGTGCCTGTGCCCCAATGTCCTCATTTATTACTCTTCATTCCTTTTTTCCATCCTTTTGGGTATATTTCATTATGCCATTTTGAGTCTTTAACCACATTAATTTTCCCTCAGGTAATTGAGGGTTGATTGTGAAACTATTGATATTTTTCTTACTAGCAATTTTTTAAAATAATTTTAAAAATTGTAAAATACACGTAACATAAAATTTACTATCTTGATGGGTTTTAAGTGTACAGTTCAATGGTATTAAGTACATTCATATATTGTGCAATCATTACCACCATCCATCTTCAGAAATTTTTTCATCTTGTAAAACTGAAACTCTGTACCCATTAAACAATAATTTCCCCTTTTCCCCTCCCTGCAGCCCCGGGTGACCACCATTCTACTTTCTGTCTCTATTATGATTTCAACTATTCCAAGTCCCTCAAATAAGTGGAATCATATGGTACTTGTATTTTGTGACTGGCTTATTTCACTTAGCATAATGTCCTCAAGGCTCATCCATGTGGTAGCATATATCAGAATTTCCTTACTTTTTATTTCCTGAAAATGTTCCATTGTACGTATAACCACATTTTCCTTATCTATTCATCTGTCAACAGACACTTGGATTGTTTCCACGTTTTAGCTATGATTGTGAATAATGCTGTTATGAACATGGGTATACAGATATCTCTTCAAGACTCTGTTTTCAATTCTTTTGAGTATATACCTAGATGTGGCATTGCTGGATCATATGGTAGCTCTATTTTCAATCTTTTGAGGAATCACCACACTGTTTTCCACAGCAGCTGTACTATTTTACATTTTACATTCCCATCCAGCAGTGCACAAGGGATCCAATGTCCCCATATCCTGGCCAACACTTGCTGTTTTCTGTTTGTTTGTTTGTTTGTTTTAATTGTGTCTATCCTAATGGGCATGAGATGGCATTTCATTGTAGTTTTGATTTGCATTTCCCTTATGTTTAGTGATGCTGAGCATCTTTTTCATGCACTTATTGGTCATTTGTGTGTCTTCTTTGGAGAAATGTCTATTCAAGTCCTTTGCCCATTTTTGAATTGGGTTATTTGTTTTTGTTGTTGTTGAGTTTTAGGAGTTCTTTATATATTCTGGATATTAATTCCCTATCAAGTGTATGATTTTCAAATATTCTTTCCCATTCTGTGGGATGACTTTTTATTCTGTTGAAAGTGTCTTGTTGTATAAAATTTAAAAATTTTTATGAAGTTCTACTTGCCTTCTTATTTCTTCTGTTGCCTGTGCCTTTGGTATCATATCCAAGAAATCATTATCAAATTCCTATGAGTAATTTTTGAAACACAAAAATACACATTTTATATGCATCTCTGTTGTTAGGATGAAGTTCTGTGTCCTGACATTTAGGACTGAATTTTGATATTATATAATTTCTAAATGTGTGTGTTAGTGTGTATGTCTTCTTTTCAAGTAGCTAAAATCAGCCTGTTGAGGAAAATAGTTAACATAAACAAAATGTATTATTTTGCTAGGCTAAGCCAAGATCATTTTGATATGTTAAAAATTCCCAATATAAACTGCATCTGTTGGTTCAATAAACAAATTTAACCATAAAAGTGTCCAAGCAGGTATACTCTACTAATTTTGCTTGGTGTTAATAGATGTCAGAATTAGCTCAACTTTAACTCTGACCCCCTATGCAAAGAACTACCAATCTCCTGGTCCTTCAGGTATAACATTTAGCTCTAACCGGGCCTAAAAAAAACTGGTCCACTTATTTTTTAAATATGAGAGGTTCCTACATTGAATGGAAGATTGAGTTCATCATTTGAGAAGGCAACTTCCATATTAATGCTCATTCAGCGAGTCAGTGCAGAATGTTAAAAATAAAATTCTTTTTAGGGAGAGGGAAGGGAAGAGAGGCAAGATAGGGGTAGGGGATTAAGAGATACAATCTACTATGTATAAAATAAATAAGCTACAAGGATATATTGTACAGCACATTTTATAATAACTATAAATGGAGTGTAATATTTTATAGCTAATATTTTATAATAACTATAAATGGAGGGTACTATTTTATTACACTAATATTTTATAACTATATTTTATAATAACTATAGAGTGTAAGCTTTAAAAATTGTGAATTACTATGTTGTATACCTGAAACCTGTATAATATTGTAAATCAACTATACCTCAGTAAATTTTTTAAAAAGTAAAAAAATTTTTTTAATAAAATGCTTTGATAAACTGGGTCTGTTTTACAGTTCTGCATCTTTATTTGATCAGTGGCATGGTTGGTTCCAGCAGATATTCTAAAAAAATATTTTCAATGGATTTAGCATACACAGATGTCTTTTATCCATCTCCAATTCATTTAGTATAAGGAATGAAGTAGGGAATGAGCTTACTTCTCTCCCAGTGACAAGCCAATTACCTCAATATCAATTATTGCGTGATCAATTTTCTTCCACTGGTTCACCATGTTACCTTTATTTTATATTAAATTACTTTGTGCATTTGAGTCTATTCCTGGACTTGATTTCTGCCTCATTGATCTGTTGATTGATCTGCCTCATTGATCTGTTGATTTATTCCTTCACCAGTTCAGATTTAATAACTGTTGCTTCACAGTACTTTTTGATACTTTGTATTTTATGTTACAGAAATGCAATTTAACACTTCCTAGGATTGGGATCCTTTGCTGTGCAACACTGGGGAGGATTTCAATGGTGGATTTGGGTCAGGAGTACATTTTAAACCTCTTACAGCACCAAGCTTTTCTTTCACAGAGTCGCTTTTTTCCTTTTCCATCTAAGACACTTGTGATTTTGGAGACTGAGTAGTAAGAAACCCTGAGTGTTCTGCCAGTGAACTGCCTGCTGCCTCGTTCTCTCACTCTCTCTTTATAGTCTCCTTTTTTTCCCGTTTTATGGAGATATAATCGACATTTAACATTGTATTCATTTAAGGTGTACAACACAACGATTCGATATTTGTGTATTTTGCAAGATGATTACAACAGTAAGTTAACACCCATCGCCTCCCACAGTTACAAATGTTTCTTCTTGTGATGAGAACTTTTAAGATTTACTCAGTGACATTCAAATATACAGTACAGTATTGTTAACTACAGTCACCATGCTGTACATTACATCCCCAGAACTCATTTATCTTCTAACTAGAACTTCGTACCTTTTGATTACCTTCACCCATTTCTTCTGCCTTTCACGCCTGCTTCTGGCAACCAGTAATCCTTTCTCTGTTTGTATGAATTCGGTTTTTTAAGGTTCCACATATATGTGAGGTCATACAGTATTTGTCTTTCTCTGTCTGACTTATTTCACTTAGCCTAATGCTCTCACAGCCCATCCATGTTGTTGTAAATGACAGGATTTCCTTCTTTTTATGGCTGTATACATACCACATCTTCTGTGTCCATTCATCCATCAATGGACACTTGGGTTGTTTCCATGGCTTGAATATTGTAAATAATGCTGCAGTAAACATAGGGGTGCAGATATCTCTTTGAGATAGCAATTTAATTTCCTTTGGGTATACACACCAAAGTGGGATTGCTGGATCATATGGCAGTTCTATTTTTAACTTTTTGAGGAACCTCCCTACTGTTTTCCATAGAGGCTGTACCAATTTACATTTTACAATTTACATAGTGTACAAACTTACATGTAAATACAGTTTATGTATCTTAATTACATTAAAGCTGAGTCTTAAACACTTCATAGTTTAGAGCAGGTGAGTAACCATTCCAGGTAGACACAGCACGTGCTAGGGTTTTACATTTCTTCGAATCTCTTCTTAATTCTACCCGCAGCTCTCTTTACTCAGAAAGGATCAGATATGATCTCTATAAATTTTACTCTATAGAAATATACATGAGTATAAACAATATCTACTTTCTCTGATGTGATTTTTCTAACAAATATGTCATTCCGGTTATTATTTTGGTCCTCTCTTCTCTCTTTTCTTTTTTCCTTCCTGTCAGTTTTTAATTGAGTCAAATATCTTCTCATTCCTGTTAGTATACTGCCTAATTTATATTTTCATTTTTACTATCAATTTTTATTTCTTTAACTGATTCCTCATTCAGTAAAAGGCAAGTGGCTTCCATGTCTTTCCATTTCTAACAGAGCAGAGGGAGAGGCAGACATCATAGGATAATCAGAGTAGGCGCTGAAGGCATAGAGCTCAGAATAAGGAAGAAGGGACTTCCCTGGTGATGCAGTGGTTAAGACTCTGGGGCTTCCCTGGTGGCGCAGTGGTTGAGAATCTGCCTGCCAATGCAGGGGACACGGGTTCGAGCCCTGGTCCAGGAAGATCCCACATGCCACGGAGCAACTAGGCCCGTGAGCCACAGCTACTGAGCCTGCGCGTCTGGAGCCTGTGCTCCCAACGAGAGAGGCCGCGATGGTGAGAGGACCGCGCACCGCGATGAAGAGTGGCCCCCGCTTGCCGCAACTGGAGAAAGCCCTTGCACAGAAACGAAGACCCAACACAGCCAAAAATAAATAAATAAATAAATAAAAAAAAAAAAAAAAAAAAAGAATCCATCTGCCAAAGCAGGGGACACGGGTTCAAGCCCTGGTCCAGGAAGATGCCACATGCTGCGAAGCAACAAAGCCACGACTACTGAGCCTATACGCCACAACTACTGAAGCCTGCACACTTAGAGCCCGTGCTCCGCAACAAGAGAAGCCAACACAATGAGAAGCCCTGCACCGCAACGAAGACCCAACACAGCCAAAAATAAATAAATAAATAAATTAGTATGTTAACTTAAAAAAGAAAAGAAAAAGAAAAAAGGAAGAAAGACAGGTGTTTATGTTTTCTTTTTTCTTTTTTAGTACACTTTATTGAAGAGTTGTAGATTTACATAAAAATTAAGCAGATAGTACAGAGTATTCCCGTATACTTCCCCCAAAACACACACACAAACACACACACACACAGTTTCCCCTATTGTTAACGTCTAGCATTAATATGGCAACACATTACAATTAATGAATCAATATTGATACATATTTATGAATTAAAGTTCATATTTTGCATTGTTATAGTCTTTTTGCACTTTTTGTTGTATAGTTCTATGAGTTTTGACTAATGCATAATGTACTTTATCCACCATTACAATGATTATAGAGAATAGTTTTACTGCCCTAAAAATCCCCTGTACTTTTTTTTTTTCAAGTTTTGAATTTTATTTTATTTATTTTTTATACAGCAGGTTCTTATTAGTTATCCATTTTATATATATTAGTGTATACATGTCAATCCCAATCTCCCAATTCATCCCACCACCCCCCTGCCCTGCCACTTTGGGCTGCCTGCCAGGTCGGTGTCAAATTTTTCCAGGCTGGGAATTTCCTGGCGGTCCAATGGTTAGGACACAGTGCTTTCACTGCCACGGCCCAGGTTCACTCCCTGGTCGGGGAACTAAGGTCCCGAAAGCCCTGGGGTGTGGCCACAAAAAAAAACAACAAGTAATTAAAATTTTCTGGGCTGTCAGAGAGCCTATCCACCACAGGAAGAAGAGGAAACTTCCATCCACTCTTATTCCTGCTGGGAAAGGCCCTTAGGTCTTGCCCTGCAAGGAAGGGATGACTTTCTGGCACACTGTGTTCTCTAAATTCTGATTCTAAGGAAGAGAAGGAGAAAAGGAGACCTAGCAATGGAAATGTCCATGGGCTTCTGCAATCAGAAAGTGAGTGGCCCATAGGTCCTTCCAGTGAACTAGTTTCTGAGTAGGATATGGTGACAGCCCTTTCCTAGGGCCTGGTTCCACGTTCGTGTTACTACTCTGTGGAGAAGAGGACCCAACAGACTTGTGGGTCCCTGAAGGTGGTCACACTCCAATGCCAATGAGTGGATGTGAAAAGGCAGCTCTGGGAAGTCAGAAGAGCTGACCTAGAATTTCCCCATCACCTGGCAGCTCCGAGGCTGCTCCCTACGGGAGGCCCTCCCTGACCCCTGTGCTGCACAGGGCAGCTCGGAGTTCCTCCCTGGTGTGTATCAAGCTTCATCAGGCATGTCTCTTTCATCCCTCCTCTGTACTTCATGGGCACAGACTATGTCTGTTTCACCTCAGGACCTTTCCGAGCCTAGATTCAGTGAGCCTATCATCTATGGCTCAAGCCCAGAGAGGACCCTTTCCTTCCAATTTTTGCTATGTCCATGCTGGGTTCACATTATCTTATTGCATCATACTTTGGCATTACTCTCAGAAGAGGGAAGTAGTCAGTGTGCTCTGTGAAATATTGCAAAGAATCCTAACAGTTAAGTTTGTTACTGGCATTCAGTCAAAAGATAAGACATACTGGAAAAAAGAATCTGTTAGAAGCTCTTTATTAGATTAGCCAGTTGGATTTACAGGGTAATAAGAGACCAGAAGCTTGATGATCAGAAGTGAAAACTAGTCAATACAAATTAGACATATGCTTTAAATCCGTAGAGAAATGAACAATTTGAAAGAAATGTAATATCAGCATTAGTTATTACAGAAATATGAAAGGAACCAGATAATTTTCCAAAGATACTCAATCATTGAAAGTTTTACTTAAATGCATTACTTCCAAAATGAATAAGATAGAAATGAAGGCTTGAGAAACAAAATATAAGATCTGAGAGAACATAATTAAATACTTCTGTGAAGAATTTCAACACTGAAGTAAGCTCTCTTTTGTCACACATGGTTAAAAATCTCCCTATATTGGGTTTTGAAGCATTTTCGTGGAGTTTGATTTGGGAGTTACACTGGATATAGTGCAACTATTGACAAAAAGTTTTTAAGGGGTATATATTATTCTACCAGATTCAGGTGGGAATGAAGACATAAAGGACAACCCTTTAACTATATCCATACAAGAGTTCACATTCTGCATAAAGAGTCTATTAATTTTTACATACTTATGATCTGCAGTCACAGTTTCCAGCCTCTTGTAGGAGATTGTTAGGCAACACTCAAGTGACACATCCCACCATCTCTCCAGTCCACCGGAGAAAAGGAGGCTACTGAGATCACAGGCAATTGTCTCTTTACCCAACTGGTTGTGCCACTGAAGATGTAGACCCTGCTCTGAAGCTCAAAATTTCTGTAATTTCCTATTGGAACCACTAGGCTTGAGTCTGGGCTGAGCACACTATGTTCAAGGGGCACTAAGGCCACCTTAGCTTCTATAAAATTATTCTTTCAAGAGAATTTACATGGATCCCAATGCTTGTTGTAGCTCCTTTGTCTTTGGGTATTAGGTGATTCCCAAGAATCATTTGCTGAACTCATGAGTTGAAATCAGCAGTATTTAGAGACCAAGAGAAGAAATGAAGCAGGAAGGGGCTGCTAGAGCAGCCCCTGAGTTATGCTGAGCAAATACTACCTGGCTCCTGGCACACTGGTTTCACTCTATTGAATCCCCTATCATGATTCTGATTTGTTTCACTCGGTTTGGGAATCCGGCCAAAATTACAGTACCCTGCTCCTGGGTTGTCGGTAAGATCAAATGAGATCACGCATCTAAAGCACTTTAATATAGAACCTAGCATATACTAAGCACCCAATGAAGAGATAAGAATTGTGGAATATTCTGCGGCAATTAGAAGCAATAGATTTGATATGCACATAGCAACAAGGATAAATCTTAAAAACCTAGTTGAGTGAAAAAAGAAAGAGAAAGATACATAACACAGTAAGTAGCATTATGTAGATTGATAGTACACAATTTGTAAGAATGCACACAAATAAACAAATACACAGTAAACACATTAGAGCAATCACCTATGGGGGTAAGGGGGAGTGGTCAGTGAGAGAACAGGAATGGGGAATAAATACATGAAAGAAGAGCAGGCATTGTAAGGCATGGCAATAAAAGTGTGCCATGAACTGAGCAGTATAATTGACTCCACTCCCTGCCTCTGAGGTTAAAAATAAAAAGATAGGGGCTTCTCTGGCGGCACAGTGGTTAAGAATCCACCTGCCAATGCAGGGGACACAGATTCGAGCCCTGGTCTGGGAGGATCCCACATGCCGTGGAACAACTAAGCCCGCGAGCCACAACTACTGAAGCCCGCGTGCCTAAAGCCCGTGCTCCGCAACTAGAGAAGCCACCGCAATGAGAAGCCCACTCACCAAAATGAAGAGTAGCCCCCGCTCGCTGCAATTAGAGAAAGCCCGCACGCAGCAACGAAGACCCAATGTAGCCAAAAATAAATAAATAAAAATAAATTTATTAAAAAAAATAAAAAGACAATAATTATTAATACTCCCAGACCTTCCACATCCTTTCAACTGTAAAATGTCGGAATATCCTTCAGATAGCATCCTTCTTGCACCTGCTCAAGCATCTTCCTCCAGCTTTCTGGGTGATTTAACACATCAGGGAATAAGTATCTGAAAAGGCACGGCACTCCCATGTAGCCATTCTGGACTTCAGAGCTAAATTGCAAAGTTGGTTCTACACATGTGATTTCATCTATGAAATTAGGGAAAGGTAGGAAACTGACACAGAAAAAAAAAAGATTTCTTATAGCGTTGCTATCCCTTACAGTGGAGGGTCAGCTGCCTCTTTTCGTCCATTAGTTCAAGGCAAGATTGACTGAACGTGGCTGTAACCACATCCCTTCAAAAGCACAGCCTGTGAATAATGCTTCAGTAAATATGGGAGTGCATATTCACATTAGCCAAAATATGGAAATGACTCAAATGCCCATCAACAGATGAATGGAAAAAAAAAACACATGGTACGTATACATAACAGAATATTATTTAGTCATGAGAAAGGAGGCTATCCTGCCATTTGTGACAACATGGATGGTCTTTGAGTATATTATGCTAAGCAAGACAAGTCAGACAAAGACAAGTACTGTATATCACTTATACATGGAATCTAAAAAAGTCAAACCTGTAAAAAGTAGAGAGTAAAAATGCTGGTGACTAGGGAGATGGGGTGTGGATAAGATTTATGGTGTTTAAGGGTACAAATTTGTAACAAGTAGTAAATAAGCCATAGAGATCTAATGCACAGTATAATGAATACAGACAATAATATCGTACTATAATTATGTAATGTGATAAATATCGCTAAAACATCATATTACAATATTACAATACATAAATGTATCAAAGTAACATACCGTATACCTTAAGCTTACACAATGTTACATGTTGAATTAATTCAATAAAACAATTTTTTTTATAAAAGAAAAGACAGCCTATGGAATGGGAGAAAATAATTGCAAACCATATATTTGACAAGGGGTTAACAATGCAAATATGTAAAGAACTTCTACCAAAAAAAAAAAAAAAAAGCACAGCCTGATCCAGCGGCTGCAGGAGCTGGGCTGTCCCCATCTGCATGTCCAGGGACATAGTGAGTAATCTTGGTGTCTTGATGTTGCAAACACTCGCACTTAGCTTGATCAGTGCTGGCACAGCAGAAAAGAACGGATGGAAAAATGTTTGGATTTTAAAGGTAACAGAGAGAAGTTGGAAAACAACTACTGGCCGGCCAAGACTGAGAGCTTTGCTGGAGGCTGGTACGGGATTGTATTTTTCCGCTGACAGCTGAAAATAAGCCCAGCTTCAGTGGAGCTTTTTTTCTTCCTTCCTCAAGGTTACCCGCAATTCTAATGATCAGTTCTCTCAGGAAAGCAAGAAAATTGATTGGGGGGTTTCAGCTTGTTGTTCTATTATCCATTATAGGTCTGAAAATGTTTTCCCACCACGTTGTCTGCTTGTAAACACAATATCCATTTCCTTACACTACTGCATATGCACCAGTGTTATCACCAAGGTAAACAGATCTCAGCAGCCCCCGAAAGGAACTCTGTCCTGCGCATCCAGCAGCGCTCCATTCTCTTCTTAGACGAGAGGTCTCATCCCCTGGGCTTCACTACGAAAACCTGTCCCAGTCTCCTCTCTTGGCCTCTGACTGACCCTCTCTCAAATGGCTCATTCTGTTCCACTTTCTCCTCCCACCTGCCAAGTCAGGGCTGCTCCTGTGTGTGTGTGCGTTGTCAGCCCCTGTATAGACACATATCAGAATCTGGGATTAAGGGTTGAGTTCAAAAACAAAGTGGCATTTTGTCCATTGCTTTGATTTCCTTCACAATATTTAATGTGACTTGCATTATAAATAACATTACAGGAGGATATGAAGCTCTTGTGTTCATCAAAGGCGATGTGAGTTTTTCAGAGTCTAAGAAACCTGGGTCTATCGGTAGATATTTTCAAGGGTCTAATCCTCAGCCGGTGATCAGCTCACTGTCCCTGGGATTGTTGGGTCTCTCTCTCTTCCACACACTTAATTTCACTCTCCTCGCTGATCTCATTCACAACTACAGCTTTAATTTTTACTTCTGTGTAAACAATTCCTAATTCTCTAGTCCAGAGGTGCTCCCTCCCCTTCCCTCCCCTCTTCTCCCTCCACTCCCCGCCTCTCCCCGCCCCTCCCCTCTTCTCCCCTTCTCCCCCTACCCCCCCCCACAATCTTCTATGAGCATCGGCCTAGTAATTAAGAGCATGGGCTCTGGGGTCACAGTGCCTGGGTTCAAATCTTCGCTCTGCACTAATCAGCTGGTGTAACCTTAGGCAAACTACTTAGTTTCTCTGTGCCTCAGTGTTGTCATCTGTAAGATGGGGATATGGTACTTATCTTACAGGGCTGCTGGGAGACCTCGGTGGGGATAATACAGAGCGGGGCATGCAGTAACTGCTCAGTAAGTATTGGTTGTTTTTCTGGTCATTTGGCCCAGAATAATGCAATTACAAATAATTTCAAATGGTCTCTGAACCTACTCTTTTCAAGATTACCAACAAACTCAAGTTCTCCAGGTTCGGTGATCACTGGTTCTGACCTGACCAGTTCCCTCATTAGCACTGACCAGTACCCCCTTCATTCTCCCCGGGCTTCCTCCTACCACATCGGCCTGATTTGGGATGACTAAGGACTCAGAAGTCATTCAGCTTCTCCATCTACACTTTCCCTAGAAGGATGACCTGATCCTAGCCCACGAACATCCGTCACACATTGAAGAATCTCAGCTCTTCAGCCTCCATCTCTCCTTTGAGACCAACCCAACTGCAACTCCTGAATATAACACTTCTCAAACCAGCACAGGCACGTCTCAATATCCTCTGGATTTCCACACCTGCTTCTCCCCCAGTCTCACCTCCTTCAGGTGCTCAGAGAACAAGACCTGTGCGTGGAGAGAAAGGAACCCACTGCAGAGTCCTGTCAAGAGCTGTGTGTGGCTTGGATTAGAGCTGTGCTCTGGGGAAGATGAGTAGTGGGCATATACCAGATTGCCTTGGCAAGGGATGGGGTGAGGAGAGAGGCAGCCTTGGGGGCAGGTGCCAACATGCAGTGTATGTGAGATGGGCAAGGTTAAGAGAGAAAGACAGAGTGAACCTCACATCAAAGACTCTTAGCAGCAAACCATGGGGGATGTTCCGGGCACCCGAAAGAATGTGTGTTGTGCTGCCTACCACTGAATAGGTGTGGGAGAAAGAAGACTCTTTTCATGAGAGAGTTTTTAGGGAAGCTAAGTGACAATTAAAGGAAATGGAATGTTGCAGAAAAGGGTAGATAAACCCAACACAGATCCTCATAACCGGATGTAATTGCCCAGTTCCCTGAATTCTCCTGGTACTATATAGATATAGCGATATACAGCTTTAAAATGTTTTTAAATGATATTTCAAACCTGCAGAAAATTATAGACTTGTGTTATAAATATCCTTATACCCACCCCCCCCTCCGCTGTAACGTATGTAGCTTTTTAATGGCACCTGCCTCTGTAGTACTGTATTGTTATGCATTCACTTTATTTTTTTGTATTATAAAAAATGCCTTGAGGGCAGGGACTCACCCTTCTCTTTGTATCTCAGAGGTATCTAACACACAGAGTAGGTCCCCTAATATTTGCTAAGTTAAACTGCATTCTTGAAAGACCTTGAAGAGATCTTCAGGAAAAAAGAAATTGTGGCAAGCAACATACACTATTCTTACAGATTTGAGAATCCACAGCTATTTTTAAGGTATATTAATTCAGAAGGAAGACTGTAAGTGAAAATAGGGCAGTAGCTGCATCTCATGACATGTAACAAGGAAAACGTATTTCATTTGCTGACATCCTTCGCTAATATTTCTGATTCTGGAATCAAAGGCACAGGCAACCCAAATCTCAACTTTCCCCTGTAGGCTATCAATTTCTGTGCCCTCCTACAAATGCTAAATATATTTGATTTACTAAGAAAGATGTTTGGCCAATAACAATTAACCATCAGCTATAGTAGGTTTATCATTAGGCAGTGTTAAAGCCTTTGTCAAGTCCCAGTTGCTCTGTCTTCTGCCCTAACACGCCTTTTACCTACTAGAAATCCAGGAAAGTGTTATACTGCCTGATATATTAGAATTCCTACCATATCACTCCTTGATACAGCTACATCAATGACCTACGAGAATTCCCAGAAGAACTTGCTATATACCATGGTAAATGAGACTTTAAATAGTAGTTGCAAGTAGTTAGGGTGACAATGGCATCTGGTTGTCCTGGATAACCCCAGTTTAGACCTGCTGTAGATCAACAATGTCTCAATTATTTTAGGACTCCCATTTCACTCTCACAAGCATCGGGGTTGAGATACTAAATTATATGGTCACCCTATCAATCCCCTTACCTAAGCTTTTTACATCACATGACTGCCTTATGTGAATGAGACTTCCATTTTTTTATTTGTGTAGTGTCCTGACAAATGAATTAAGTAAGACTCTTTGCTTTGTTTTAGGAAGCCACACTAGACATCACAAACAAGTCTCTGTTTTTGGCAAGCTTTCTGAACAGAACACAAACTGAAATAAATCCATTCACCCAGATGTTACCATCACAAATTGTGCTGACACGGCACAACTGCCTTTCCACAGGGAAAGAGTAAACCATCAAAAAACAATAGGAACTAAAACTTAAATTACACAATAAAAATGTTCAACATTTAAAGTCTAGGACTATGCTTACTGTATTTAAGTCAAAACGAGCTTAAATTTCAAGACAACAAAAATCGAGGATGGCTTTTTATTATAGATAGGATCTCTCCCTCTCTCTTTTATTTCTTCTGCATCAACTTCAAGAAAGGAAAAATAGGGCTTCCCTGATGGCGCAGCGGTTAAGAACCCGCCTGCCAATGTAGGGCACTCGGGTTCGAGCCCTGGACCGGCAAGATCCCACATGCTGCGGAGCGATGAAGCCCGTGCACCACAACTACTGAGCCTGTGCTCTAGAGCCCTCGAGCCACAACTACTGAAGCCCATGCTCCTAGAGCTGGTGCTCCACAAGAGAAACCACCGCAATGAGAAGCCCTCCCACGGCAACGAAGAGTAGCCCCCACTCGCTGCAACTAGAGAAAACCCGCGTGCAGCAATGAAGACCCGACGCAGCCATAAATAAATAAATAAATAAATAAATAAATAAATAAATTTTTTTAAAAAGAAAGGAACAATAAAACAACACTAGAATGACATGTAGTTATAACTATATTTTCAGCCTAGAAATTTCAGCCCAATTTTCAGCAGCAATGTTACGTTAGAATCAAACATTTCCTATATGGTTTAAAAACACAATGAAAATCTGGCACTTTGGGAGCTTATGTGAATACAGCTTTAACTTCTTATTTTCAGAGAAAAATGAGATTTAACTTAAAAACAAAAAAACTAAGGTAATGTCCCAAAGGTCCTTAAAAAAAAAAAAAAAAGAAACTCAACCTGCTGTACACATTAAATAATTCAAATCAATGATCCTTTTAAGCCCTTAGCAATGCATGAACCAATGGGGGAAAGCAATCTAATACTTCGTGCATTTAGGGGATTGCATTAGAAAAGCTTTTAGGCTGCTTCTGCTTTTATAAATGCAAATATATGCAGAGCAGACAGATTGGGATCTGTACAGTTTAGCAATGATCGAAACTTGTAATTTTTGAAAATGGTACAGATGTCCAGACTAGTTATATTAAGATGCTTCTTACTGAAGAAGAAACCAAACAAACAATCCAATTCCACCTCCTCCTTAAAAAGGAAACAAATAGGGACTTTGCTGGTGGCACAGTGGTTAAGAATCCACCTGCCAGTGCAAGGGACACAGGTTCGAGCCTTGATCCGGGAAGATCCCACATGCTGCGGAGCAACTAAGCCCGTACGTCACAACTACTGAGCCTGAGCTCTAGAGCCCGCGAGCCACAACTACTGAGCCCATGCGCTTAACTACTGAAGCCCACGCGCCTAGAGCCCGTGCTCTGCAACAAGAGAAGCCACCGCAATGAGAAGCCCACACACCTCAACCAAGAGTAGCCCCCGCTCGCCGCAACTAGAGAAAGCCCGCACGGAGCAACAAAGACCCAACGCAGCCAAAAATAAATAAATTTTTTAAAAAAGGAAACAAATAAACAATGCTACCACAAATCAGAATAAGCTATGTATCATCTTGTTTCTTTCATAGAATCTGAAAGTTGAAAGACAGCTTAGTGTAGAGGAATAAATATTTCTAGACTGTATCATTCACTGCATTACTCATATTCCTGTCCCAACTACACCGGAAATGGGGGGAAATGCTTCCTCCTTCAAGGACCACTGATAGGCTAAAGGTTAACTGAGAGATCAGCTAGATCTCTGGTCAATAAATAAAGGCTGAATGAATGTCCTTTATTCAGGACATTTTTATTTATAAAAATGTATTTTTTTAATATTTATTTTATTAAATATAAAAAATTAAATGTATTTTATATTTATTTTAAAATATAAAAAATAAAATGTATTTTATTTATAAAATAAATAAGCATTTATTTTATACTTTATTCACGCCCTTAAAATTGTTGAGTGTCCACTGTCTTCCTATACTTGGCATATTATGGCTCCTAAGGCTTATCTGATGATACGGAGTGCCTAGAACGTGCCAGGCACTGGGGAAATAAGATGAAAACATAGTAATTGCCCTCAAAGAGCTCTCAGTCTGGTGGGGAAGACAAGTAAAGATATGATTAAAATGGGGTGCTAAGTATGGTAATGAACGTGTATACGAGGTACCATGGCAACTGAGATGAGGATGGATTGATTCTGACTGAGCCATGATGAAAGATTTCATTACTATACACTTGGAGTCTTGAAAAATCGCTGGGTATAGGTGCTAAGAGTTTAAACAGAGGCATGACATGATCAGCTGTGTTGCAGAACAGCCACGCTGGAGGCAAAGTGGAGGATGACGGCAGAGGGAAGGGCTAGCGGTGAGGAAGTCTAATTACGGCGACTGCAATAGCCCACGTGAGAGATGATAAGGGCCTGAGCTAATCGAGTGATGCTGGGGCTGGAGGAAGGACATCTGGACACGAGAGAGACTCAGACAAACTTGTCCACCATTCAGCATCTGAGACATTTCCAGACAGCTCCAGTGGCTACCGGATCCATTCTTACACTGAGCTGGAATCCGCCTCCCATTTGCTGGCCTAGTGGTGCACTCTGGAGAAATTCAGACATGACAGGTCCTCAAATGCTGGGTCTGTATTCATGCTTGATTGCCATTAGTGAAATTCAGACAAAATATTTATATTCCTCTAACAAACAAAAGAGCAGAGTCGGGATACACATTTCAAATGTTCCCTAAATCTCTTGCCCTAAACATTCACCTGCAAGGTAAGGTGAGATCTGCCCTGAGAGGCTAAAGGAGGGATGATGGTTTTTTAAGAAGTTTTTAAAAGCTTCAGCTTCATAGACGTTTGCTGGGTTTTGAAATCATTCACTTCGTGAGTTACCCCGCTTCTTGCTTTACAAACTCTACAAACAAGGGGGCAATGTTTCTTCATTCAAGAGAATAGGATATGGCCATTCTGAAGGCACCTGGTTCTCTGCTCAATGGCCAGTACTTTCCATGAACAAGGGACAGGAGAGCAGGAGAGGTCAGTTAATGGTTCAACAGCCCTGCTCTCTGCTCTTTCACTAGAAATTCAACCTCCTGAAGCTACCACTAGAGGACTACAATTCTAAGAATTTCCTCGGATCTCCCTCTACAGTTTTAGAAAGAGTCCTTCAGCCCAGCCCCATCTATCTCCCAGAGTAAGGCGGTGAGCAGAGGCCTGGGTCAACCAGAAGTCTGTGTGTGGGGCCGTAAGGCTTTTCTATTCAGGGAGGCCAGGGAGTAATAAGACACTACTGAGTTTTGTTCAGGAAAATTTAGATTTTTTATTATGAAAGTTTTCAAATAGACATAAAAGTAAGAGAAGAGTAAAACGAACTCACATATGACCTTCCTTCAGATTCAACATTATCAACATTCTATCACTCTTGCTTCATCTGTCCCTTTTTTCTTTCTCCCTCCCTCTCTTCCTTCTTTACCTTTCCTTTTTTCTTTCTTTCCCTCCCTTCCTTTCTTTCTCTCCTTCCTTCCTCCCTCCTTTCTTTTGTGTAGTAGTATTTTTAAGCAAATCTTTTACATCATGTTGTTCTACCCCTAGATTTCAGAGTAACACTAAAAAATGACATTTTCTTATATAAACACAGTATCACTATCACACCTGACCATGTTAATAATAAGTCTCTAACATCGTCTAATACCTAGTTCACAGGAAAGTTTTAGAAGTCAGAAGGCTTGCAATCTCTATTGCTTCTCTAGGGAAAGACTATGCCACGGAGTGCTTTCCTAGATTATTAGGAAATTTCTCCTTACGTTCAGCTTAAATTTACATCCTATTACTGCACATTACACCCCCCATGTATCACGCTAAATAATTAATCTACCTTTTTTATGTCTACACATTTCAGATATTTGTACATAGTTAGCTTCTCTTTCCGTAGTCTGTACTTACCTGAACTATACATATTTAATTCTTTTTTAAAAATTTTATTTATTTATTTATTTTTGGCTGTATTGGGTCTTCGTTTCTGTGCGAGGGCTTTCTCTAGTTGCGGCAAGTGGGGGCCACGCTTCATCGCGGTGTGCGTGCCTCTCACTATCGCGGCCTCTCTTGTTGTGGAGCACAGGCTCCAGACGCGCAGGCTCAGTAATTGTGGCTCACGGGCCCAGTTGCTCCGCGGCATGTGGGATCTTCCCAGACCAGGGCTCGAACCCGTGTCCCCTGCATTGGCAGGCAGATTCTCAACCACTGCGCCACCAGGGAAGCCCCCATATTTAATTCTTTTAATCTTCCCTTACTCATCAGTGCCCTCAGCTCCTAATCATTTTGGTGCTTTGCTTTGAACCTTGTCCAGCTGGTTTCCATAAGCCCAGCGATGAGTAGGCCAGAACCAGATGCAGTGTTCCAAGAGTAGTCGCACCCAAATTCAACTGTTCCCCATTTCTCCTCTGAATGCTCAATCCCAAACCACAAGAGCCTTGCTTTCTGTCACATTATAACAGAAACAAATGTCTTGTTTTCTGCTTTTATTCCCAGTTATTTTTTGGCATTACAGCATGTGTCTCATTCTTCCCACTAAATATCTGTGCTTCAGATCACTTTTCTCCAAATGTAATATGACAGCATTTGGGAATCAAAAGAGTACAGACACCCAGCTCTGCCACTCTGGCGATGTGACCCTGCAAGTCACCTAGTACTCAGAACCACTTTGAGTCCTTCACCTAAATAACAGATAAAGACTAATTCTTCCTACCTCACAGGATTGTTGGAGGGTCAAATGAGGTGATGTAAATGAAAAAGGCTCACTAACTTTAATGGCATGTATGTTTATATGTGTGTGTGTATATATCTACATTAGTACACTAAATATACAAAAGGTGAACATCTACGGTTCTCTAAAGATTTTTCTACTTGCATCAATAGCCTATTGTACCATTTAATAATCATTGCTGTCAGGAAATTCTTTATTTCAGCTCAGTTCTTCCCACCAAAACAATGTCTTATAAAGCCTCTTAGACATATATACCTGGAATCCATAAGCCATGAGAATTTCAGATTTATCCTTCACTTAAATGTAAATCAGGTATATGGCATTTGCTTCTGTTTACTATTTACTGAGGTCTAAGAAGTATGCTAACCACTTTATCTGAATGACCTAATTTAGACTTCATAATTTCATGAAGCAGTCGCTATTAATATCCCCAATTTACATATGAGGAAACTGGGGCTCAAGAAAGTTAATTAACTTTCTTAAGGTTAATAGCTGAGTAAGCAGTAGAACCTGGAAAACCTAACAATTCCAGAGCCCATGCTTTCAACCACGGGCATGATTTATATAATATTTCACATAATAATTAGGAACCCCTAATTACAGATTAAATTCAACAAACCTACCATAAGCCAGACACTTAGAGGAGAAGTGAAAAGGCGTAGTTCTTTTCAGGAGGCTCACTGTTTGGTCACGGAACACATGGCTATTAAAAAAGGAATAAGCAAGTGGTCATCGTTATCATAGGCAGCTGTACCAACTATCCAATGCCTAAGAAAATGCTTACTCCTATGCAAAAACTCAGATTTGTTTCTTTTAAGAAAAACTATTTGATGACTATTGCTAATCATTTTTCCTCCAATTCCCTGGCTGTCAATTATCTAATAAATCACTGAATAGCATCTAGTTTCCTTTAAACTGTCCATTCTAAGATCTATTATCTGAGAATACTCTAGTTCAGAGTTTTTTTATTACCTCAGTCCTGGATTACTGTACCAGACTCAGTTCCAACCGGACTTTCTGCCTCCTGTTCCCACCTCTTTAGTTCTTGCCATGCATCACTGCCAGATTAACCTCCTTAAAACAAAGCTTCCATATGAACTAGTCCCTCCTCTGAAGCTTTACTCAATTCTGCCTTTCAAGGCTCCGAACGATGTAATGCCAATCTGCTTTTCCAACCACGTATCAACATAAATCCTCCTCTCCACCCAGACCATTCTCCTCTTTCCTGACTGAATACGCCTTGTACACTGCCGTCTTTGCTGGAACTATTCTCCCCTCTGTCTGGCTTTTCTCCTCCTTCAATAGTATCTATTGCTCAAGGCTCAGCTCAGGTCCTCCTTCTCAACGGAGCTGTACTCATCACTGAACATCCATGTTCTCCTGCCTCTGTTCTCAGTAGGAGCTCAACAAATGTTTGCAGAAATTATTGCTCCATTAAACATCAATAGCATTTTTTGGCAATATCACTCACTGATACTTATGCATTGTCTTATGGCGCTACTTACATTTTTATATGAACATTTCTTGAGTTCCTATTTGAAGTAAAGTGAAACCTTCTTAAAGGCCTGAACCATGTCTTCAAGACTTCTTTTGTATGCCATACATTGTTTCCCCATGCAAAGGCACTGGTGAATATTTGACTATTGATATATTTAAATAATATGGAATAAAATCACCTAGTCAACACCTTTAGATAATATAGTCAATTCTGCAAGCCAAAAGAAGAGTCATGACTCAAGATATCTGGCCTCTAAGTCCTATCCTTACTAATGCATTAATCTGGAGTTGGGAAAAGTTACTTTTCTATGTGCTAATTTTCTCACCTATAATAGAAGAACTAAAAGTCAAATAATTTCAAAGCACCCTGAATAGATGAATGCTAACTTATTAAATGCTTTTCCATTAGTCAAGGGCTTGACAGATTATTTTCTAAGGATATAAAATTAACTACAATGTAATGGTGTTGCAAGTCATTAACTTTATCTGTCTTAATCGCTCTTTGGATATGGAGAGTTTCATTTCTAGCAAAAACAATAGATAAAATAACCTCAAAATCCTCACAACTATAAATCCTGGGGAAATTATATATAAGCAATTTTTAAGGTTCTGCTTTCACTTAAGACATAAAAAGCTTTAAGAGAATGTCAATCACACCCTGACAGCAAGAAAAAACTGCGTTAACTTCTTGAGCCCACCAGGGAGCTAAGGTTGGGAGGTAAAACGAGTTCAAACGGGTGATACACTCCTCAGAGGAGAGATGGGAAATGAATTGTTTCACTTGGGGCATAGTACAGAAGGAAGAGCAAGTCATCATAAAAGCAGGCAAGACGAGAACAGCTGAAATTTGAAATGAATTCTTAAAGGCCAAGAGTGACAGTTTAGAAACTTTGGGAGCCCCACACATAAAAGAAGTCACTTCCTAGTTCTTTTCCAAGGGTTTCCACTAGTTGCTCGTAAGAAAGATTAGGGGCAGGACAGGAGACCTGAGAAAGACCCTGTAGGTGGCACCAAGTCATGAAACCCACCTGCTACATGAACCTTTCTCTTATATGAAGCAAAAGCTATAAGTGCTGGGGGGAGAGGAGAGATCCAAGCAAAGACGCACTGCCTCTGGTGAAAGGGTAGAAGCAAAAACTGCCCACTACTGGAGGAAGGGGAGAAAATAAGTTCAGCTCAGGATCCTGCACTGATACAAAGCAGTGATCTGCTACCACTGGGGAAGGGGCAGAATTGCTCAGAGACTCCACCCCTGAAGTCCAGGGCTGCAGGGCCTAAGACTGAGGCTGGAGTGAGAGAACTGAGAAACACCCCCTTGAACCTCACTATGTAACAAGCAATAGCAGTTTACCACCGGGAGGGGTGAAAAAGCATGGGTCAGATTCCTTCCATTCCATAGGTATGATGGACTTGCTGAAATCTGAGCATGGAGAGGAACACTGAGAAAAATCCTTCCACAATCCAGACTCCCACTAAACACGAAGTAGCAGCAGACTACTCCTGCAGTGATTGGAAGTCTGGTACACTGACAGTAAATATAACAACACTAAACCCAACCCTTTTTCAACTACTGACTAGACTGCCCCAATCCCCACACTAATGGCCCGACAGAAGATGTGTGCCCATTTCTGAATTTATTTCAATGTATATTTATATACAATATTTGGCATTCAATCAAGAAATATGAAACATACACATAAGTAATAAAAAAGACTGTATGTGACAAAGCAATCAACAGAAATAGGCATGACCCAGGTATCAGAAATATCAAAGACTTTAAAATAACTTCGATTAATATAATGGACCTATATAGTGGAAAAGGTAGACAACATGCAAGAAGAAATAGGGAATTTCAGTAGAGAGATGGAAACGAGAAAAAAACACTGAATTAAAAAACGTGATATCAGAGATGAAGAAATTTTTTAGCAAGTGTATCAGCGCACTAGATGTGGCTGAGAAAAGAATCAGTGAACTTGAAGACAGGTCAACAGAAATTGTCCAAACTGAAATACGAGTTTTTTAAAAAGGAGCAGCGCATCCAAGAGGTATGCACCAATATCGAAAGGTTGAACATAATAATTTGAGTCTCAGGAGAAAAGAGAGAGCAAGGAGTAGAATAAATATTTGAAAAGATAACGGCTGAGAATTTTTCAAAATTGATGAAAATAAACTGAAAATGCAAGAAATTGAGAAGACCTCACAAGGATAAATACAAAGGAAAACACACCTAGACACATCAGAGTCAAACAGCCAAAAACCACAGATAAAAACCTTGAACCAAAGATAAAACCCTGAAGGTAGCTAGAGAAACTAAACAAGCCAGAAGATAATTAACAACATTAAAGTGCTGAATGGAAAGAAAAAAAAAAAAGTTAACCAATCCAGATTTATATATCCAGCAAAAATATCTTTCAAAAAACGAAGGTAAAAAAAAAAAAACACTTTTCAGACAAACAAAAAACAAAAGCTGAGAAAATTCATTGCTCTCAGACTTGTGTTATAAGAAATGTTAAAGGAAATTATTCAGAAAGGAGTATGATACCAGATAGAAGTTTGGATATACATTAAAAAATGAAGAACAGCAGAATATACGTAAATATAAAAGTTTCAGAAATCTTTTTAGAAGATAACTGACAGTCAGGGGTCAGCAAGCTACAACATGAAGGTAAATACAGTTTTATTGGAACATAACCACATCCACTCATTTATGTGTATTGTCAAGGGCTACTTTCACGAAACAATGAAAAAGTTTGCTGACCCCTGGTCTAAAGCAATAAAGTAAAAATAAAGATCATCAACAACAGAAAAAACCCAATATATTATAGAGTTTATAATATATGTAAAAGTAAAAAGTATGAAAACAGCACAAACGATAGAAGATATGGAAATATACTCTTGTAAGATTTCTACAATATACATGAGGTGGTACAGTACTATTTGAAGGTAATCTGTGATAAGTTAAAGACATGTATCATAAATTCTACAGAAAACAGTAAGAAAAAATTTTAAAGAGGTAACATTAACAAGCCAATAGTGAGAAATAATGAGTAAGATGTAACACAATGCCAAAAATACTCAAAATTGAAAGCTAATCAAGTGTCCATCATTCAGTAAAATGGATAAATGTAGGTATATTCACACAATGGAATACTAAACAATAATGAGAATGAATGGCCTGTGAATGTGTGCAACAACATGGAAGAACCTCACTAACATAATTTTGAGCAAAAGAAGCCACACATGAAAGAGTGTATACTGTATGCTTTATTTATATAAAGCACAAAACCAGACAAAATTAACAATCTATAATGTTAGATATGGTTACCCTTGGCAGTGGGGTGGGGTTGGGAGCTAGTGACTGGAGGGGAGCCTCTAGAGGGCCTCTAGTGGACTAGTAATGTTCTGAATTTTTTTTTTATTTGGTTGTTGGTTGCACATGTTTGCTTTGTAAAAATTTATCAGGTGATACATTTACGATATGTGCAATTTTCTGTAATTAAATATCAGTAAAAATTATATACACACACATATAAAACTTTTATTGATACTTATATAAATATATGATATATATTTAAACTAAACCCCTGATGAAAGACAACACACACAAAAAGAAGGATTTTGAAAAAAAAAGTTGATGTTCTATAAACTTTTAAAAACCACAGTAATCACTGAAACAAATACATGTGTAAACAGTAAATTAAAATAGCAGAAGAATGAATTCATATCTGGGAAAAAGGTTCAAAGAAATTCCCCAAGAAGAAGCACTGAGATAAAGCACTGGAAAATATGAAAGAGTAATTAGACACAATAAAATGAGAAGACATAAATCTAACAGGAGTACTAGATGTAAAAGATGTGATATTCAAAGAGATAAGGGATGAGAATTTTCCAAAACTGATGAACAACATGAAAATTCAGGCTCAGAAAGAACGAGCTCTGAACAGAATAAATACGAATTGCCTACACTCACCAGCCTATTTTAGTTCTGCAAAAGTTCTTAGAGATAGACTAGTCTGTCTCCTTTGTTTTAAAGATAAGAAAGCTGAGGCCTGAAAAGATTAAGTGATTTGCCTGGATCAAAAAGCTGACTGTTAGTAGAGATGGAAATAATCTTAATATGTCATATTTTAAGAGTTACAAATAAGAGGAGCAAAATATAGTTTCTGACTTCAACTTTCCTACTGGTATGATTATGTAAAACAGCAATATGAATATGAACAGCAATATGAACAGCAATATTCCTGTTCAAAGAGAGAATTTTAACTCAAGTTGAAACTATGAAGGCACTACTGATTCAAGTGCCATGTAATAAGTGTTTAACAAGTGGCATTTAATAAATGATTAGGCCAGGCTACAGCTGCCCACACACACCTTAAAGAAATAGTTTCAAGACAAGTCGTCTATTTCAATTTAATTACAAGACCATTACAATCATTTCAAGCCATAAAGCTTATATTTATCATATTCCTCTATTTAAATGTTTCAATATTTTAGAGTGCTTTTTGAATTATAATTTTTCTATTATATACATCATGATATGAGGTAAATTACTTTCTTCTTTTGAAATACAACTAATTAAACCTCTAAATGTTCACTGTAAGTCTGATACAAATTTCAAACTGATCAGAGAGGCATAAAATGTACTGAAGACCTTTTAACGTACTGAAGCATTCTTTTCTTATGTAGTACAATGAATCATTTCTGATGACGGATCAGTAGCTTGTATTAATTCAAGTATTTAAGAAGAAAAGATCTAGTCAGTATAGGAAAATGTGAGTTTAGCCCTTATTCAAATTTTATAATTTTGAATTATCAAAGAAAAAAATTATATTATTTTAATGCTCATGGATCTTAAAACTGTAAATAATTCTATGACCACTTTTGATGACTTTTAAAACAATATTTTCCAGAAATATAAAAAACTAAGTGTCAAAATGAAGTCATTTGTATGTTCCAGGTTGAAACATTTTCGGAAATTTCTAACACATCTTTTCTTACAAGTAAAACAACTTTATTATTACATGAAGAATTAGGCCTAGAAATACATAAGGCACAGATATTTCTTTAATATTTTGATTAAAATGAAAAAAACAAAGCAGTTGGTATTCAAATACCAGACTCAAGAGAAAACTAATTTGTTTATGGATGAGTCTTAAACTTTTTAGAGAATCTTGATCAGTTACAGCTGCTTATGAAAGTTAAGAATAATATCTTTAGTTTTCAATAAATATTAACTATTCATACTCATATATCTGGTGACTCTAAAAGGGGAAGAATTCTTAATATTAGTTAGCAAATGTGGTTAGTAAAAATGGAAAATGAAACTAAAATAAAAAAAACAGCCCATGAAAATGCTTCTACAAGTATTTACTGCACAAATAACTCACACAAATGTATAAAGAAACCATTAAGACATTTATTTACATAAGTGAACAAAGTATGTGAAAAAGTCACACAAAGGCAAATCAGAGCAACTCTGAACCTGTATAACTTACTAAATGAGCAACGACATATAAATCCCCCACCCAAAGCTGTAGACTTTTAGTGAACTGACATACTCAAATGATGACACTGTAAAATGTTACAACTCTTTGGGAAAGCAATAAGGCAAACTCATTAAGGAAAATTAAATTGTTCCTATTATTCCATTTAATAATCCTGCTCCCAGGAACTTACCCTAATAAGATTGAAAATAACCTAAGTATTCAGCAATAGAGAAATGGTTTAAACAAACTGAAGTAATATGATTAAAATAATCATTGTCAAAACTAAATACAAATAGTAAAAGAAGATGAAATTTTAAAAAGTCAATAAGAAAGTATAGGTGTCTTCAGACTGTAATTATGTGAACAAAAGAAGGGAAAAGAAAAATACGAAATTAAAGTTCTGAAGTCACTGTATCAGGATGGTGAGGATTTGGTAATTTTTTCATTTGGCAACATTTTCTTCAATGTTTTCAATAAAAGAAAAAGATTGGGTACCATTTTAAAAAGTCACTTGTCTTTTCAAAAAATTTATACTCTTCTCCATTAGTAAATTATACATGTTAAATTTTAAGTTAAGAAATAGAGCAGAGAGGCCCTAGTTGTTTTATATTCCTCTACTTGGACCTTAGCTGGCAGTGTATGAAGATATACTGCAACCTGTGCCATTCCAACAGAAAGAGGCAGCCACTGCCACCTTTGGTTACACAAACTGCAGGGCACTAGATATGAATATGTAAAACTGTAAAAGCTTCAATTTACAACTTTGTGTGTTTGGTGTTTTATTTAAGGCATTATGATAATTAACTCTTCTTTATAATTTTCTGTGTCATACTAAGAATGTTTTAATATTTCCATTTCCACTTGAAAAATGTTGCCAATACGCTGAAAGTGCTCTATTGAAGCATATAACTTTTTATACTGAGTTTATATTAGGTTAACCACAAATAAGATCACGTTTGTCTACATATTTAAAATTTATAAGTTAGAGGTTGCAAAGCAACCACCTTTAAAAGAAAGACAATCCATAAAAATGTAAAAACTCTTATATGATGAAAAATTTAACAAGTCTTCCTTTTGAAACTATTTATTTGGATAAATGTAGTGGGATTTGAAAATTTCTACAGATACTGCATTATATATTGCTTTCCTATAACAAAAATATGAAGCACTCATTACATATGAAATTTACTATTTCAGAACGTGACTGTTTTCAAAACTACGGTAAAGAGGGACAGGGAACTTTCAGTAGGCTACCTGAATGAAAACGTTTGAGAATAACTGTTTTTAAACATTTAGAGCAGAAGGGATTAACTGGAAATGCAGGGTAGCAATCTCAGCATCTATAAACATCACTTGAAAGAGCAAATTGAAAGCAAAATATCATGGGGATTAATACCCTGTAAAGATGTATAAATAAGTACTAAAGAATAAAGAAAAGAAGTTTTTCATTGAAGGCATTCTTTAGCTTAATTTTTTTTAATTAGGTTATTTAGTAAATTGGTACAGGGTGGTCGACTGTATTGATTAAATTACCAGGAAACTATCTCATAGCTGCCAAAACATAAGCCATTGGAGCTGTCCTGCTAATGGGAGAGTAGAGGTGAATTTAATTAAACATTTAGTCTTCTATTTACATTCCATTAGTGGTAGCAGCAATAATTTGGTTCATCTACAAATATTTACGATAGAAGTTTATTAGCTTCTAAGATCTAAACAAACACAGCTATTACCAAGATAAGTGCAGCCTTATCAAAGAAATGTTCTTAATAATCATAAACTCTCTAAAACATGAGTTAAATAATGGCTTTTTCCAACATAGTTAAGGAATTTCAATAACCAGAGTCACGAGGAAGCCAAAATAAAGCCAAAGAAACTAATATACATTCACTTTGTCACACCAAAGAAATATTTAGCTCATTTTTTTTCCTCTGATTAGAAAATGTGGTCAACTTTTTCACAGGAAAAGACTTTGATGAGAGATCAGAATCAGAAAGTTGATTTTCCTGAATCCAATCTAACAACAACATAACATCCTAGAAGAACATTCTATAGTACAGCAAGAACTGAACAACTGCAAGGCTATTTATAATGTACAGCACATAAATTGTGCACCGTAGAAACCATAAATGATGGACATTTTTCTTCATGCAAAAAAAAAAAAAAAAAAAGAATCGTTTGTCTTGGCACACAGCTTGTCATTCTGCACACAGGATTCAAATATCAACCAGGAAATGAAGACAATCCCAAGCCAAACTTAAAATGTCTTAATTACATCATCTTCTCCCTTTATCTCACTTAGAGTTATGTACTCACAGCTCAAAACTTGCTCACTAGACTCCTCAGGTTTTGACTTTTTAAGTGCCATCTCTGCTGGGAGAAGGGATGAGCACTGCTCGAGAGACTGTGCAATGTCATCAATTGTCCATCTGTCTTCGGGAAGGGCATGCTCCTCCAGGGTAAAGGGTCCCTGTTTGGTTCGGGTCAGCTCCAGCACATTGGCACAGGAAGACAGTTCTATGGCAACAAAAGGTGAAAAGAAACCACAAGATAAATGATTCAGTATTTCATTCAAATACTGAATCAACATAAATGATTCAGTAATTCAGTATTTCATAGTCTTTAATTTTTCAAATGACAGAACTTGATTCAAACCTCTCAAAACCACCTCAAATGTAAAACTGTAATTATCCAATATAATAACCAAGAGCCTTGAGATTAAGAAATGATTAAGGAGCAAAATAACATTTAATAACTCACCTAATAAACTGCTTTAAAGTCTACAAGGAAGTTGCACACACTTTTCTTATTTAACCCATGAAACAACCCCATGAGGTAACTATTAGTCTCACTTGGCGGATGAGGTAATGTGACCTGTCCAGTGTCACAACTGCCAGAAAATGGCAGGGCCAGAACTGCAACTTCCTGGCTGTTTGTAAGACTATGGCTTCCAGTTTTTTAAAAAAATTTGACTTGGAGCGATAAAAATAACTTTTAGAAGGGTTAATCTTTTCTTCTTATCCCTACTTTGAGTTAAAATATTTTATACTTGAAAAAAATGTTGGTCCTTAGATTCATTATCCACATCTCCATTTTCTATTCCTCTTTTTCTCCTCTCTCCCATTACAAGCATTTCACTGCAGCTGCTTATGCTGATTAATTGTCTTCCATAAACCTATAACGCTTTGAAGGCAGAAGGGCAGGAAAAATCCAGTTCCTAAGGCCAGTACTCAGAGACATGGAAAATGGAAAATTCCTTCTTCCCATCAAAAAGGAATATTACTCTCTAAATGATAATTCATAATTCATCTTTATGCTTACCTTTGCCAATGTCACTGACCAAGCTTCTGATATAAAAACCTCCTCCACATTCAACATCTGGAATGTTAACAGTGACATGGTAAATTGCTAACTGCCTATGAAATCCACTTTACATAGAAATGATGCCCCTAAACAAATGTAAAAATGCACTATGCAAACAATCGAGTGATAAAACATTTATGCGCTAAAATATAAATTATTCATCCAGTAGCATATGTGTTTGTGAGACTGAAAAGTCAGAGTGTGGAGAAAGCAAACAGCAGAAACTCTTGAACACATTTTAAATTACATGGCAAGTCATACCACTTCAATACTTCAGCCTTGTCCATTTAATAGGTTTTAAATAGTTAGAAATCTCAGTTTTGCTATTATGAGCTGCAGATTTAAAAAACTATTTTCAGATTTGTACATCTTTTTCATTTAATAGGCTTTAAATGGTTAGATATCTCAGCCTTGCTATCATGAGCTGTAGATTTTTAAAATATTTTCAGATTTGTACACTCAAAAAATACAACAAACAAAAAAACCCTTTTCAGTGACAGGAATTATGTTTGGGGTAATATACTACATGGAGAACTCAGCATATTTAAATGTTCTCTTGGAAATATTCCTGAAAAAATCATGAAATAACTTAAAATTACACAATGTACCAGAATTGAATGCATAACTAAACATCTTCTGAACGCAGTATAATACAAGTTTATTGGTTAAGAGCAGGGCTCTGGATTATTTTTATTCATCCACAAGACATCCTGAAAAGAACTGTATTTTCACACAAAAGGACTACTTTCTGTTTCTAGCTTAGCATACAAATAAAGCTATTTGAGGGAATTAATCAAAACTCCCCACCTGGGGATTTTAATTTCTTTTTTTTCCCATCAGCTCAAGGTTGGGAGCCACTGCTGAGATAAAAAAAATGAGCACTACACAAATGTAGGTGTTCTACATTCTTGCACTATATTTGACTTGGGTGAAAAGAGTCAAATTTGGCCTACTACAAATTCCAGTGAACAAATGCAATTGGAAAAATTTGAGGTTTTTTTACTTTCATAGATAGTATCTATTGTGCCAACACAGCGGCCGCATTTTCATGGAATGGAGTGAAGCATTTTTTAGTATGTTTGTTTCATTGTTTGTCTAATATTTTAGAATCAGGAAACTTAAGGAGTGACTTTTTAAGAAAATTGTACAAAAACCCACCATCTACAGGAACTTAATACACACTAAATAATAATGTCAATGGGAAAAAAAGCAATGAAGTTTAGGAGAAAAGGTTTTGGGAAATTATGTCTAAAAGGAATCCCATTCAGTATGCACCACGAAATTAGGAGCAGGATCAATTTCAGGGAGCCTGAGGATTAATAAGAGCTACAGCTTTTGAGTCTCCAGAGCTCTTATATGTTCAGGGTTTTAGCTAGGAGATCATAAAATCTCCAAACAATAGAAAAAAACTTTTTGGGTTTTAAATTTATTTCAAATATGGATTATAGATAAATTCAAATTGATAACTTGAGTTAAAATTTACCACATGTCTAGGAATACACTAATGCCTTACCCATTACTCCTATATTTTCATGATCTTTAGCAGTAATTTATTGGTGACAAAGAAGCGGGGGGGGGGGGGGGGGGTCACTCCACTCTTAGAATTTCTTGTCCAAAAACTGAAAATGCATTGTTTTAAAAGGACAAATTAACGTCAATAAAAAACTGAGTGTAAACTATCAGGTAGTAGCCAAAATGGGGAACAAGTATCCATAAGATAATAAAATACAAAATACAAAATTTTGAAAATATGTACTCCTTACCTATTCTTCCCCATAGAGATCCAAAGTATGTTACTTCCAACTTTATAGTAAGATAATATAATATATGAAAAACTCAGACTATTTAGGACATTTCTGAACCTCCATATAGCTAGAGGTATTCTCATTATTTGTGTTGTCAAAAAGGTATTAACAAATTCTAACCTTCTTTAAATTCAAATTTTAAAAAATCTCCAATATCCTAGGGATCCATTAAAATTACACAAAAGTAGCCAAATATCAAATAAAGGCACATGTAAATACAAATGTTTTCAAATTTCTCCATCTTACCTATTGTGAAAAATGGTGGCTGGAATTTTTGAAGGGAAAGACTGTACACGGTAACTGGCCTGGCAGGTTTTGCTTCTACTACTTCACCTCTCTTCATCAAAGTTGAAAGTCTCTGTCCATCTTTCTTTAATGCAGAATAGCTTGCAAGGTACAAGAGGGAGACAGGAAGAGAAGGAGGGAGGTAGAGAGAGATTGAGAAAGAAAGAGAGAATAATTCCAGATTACAGCATGGAAAGAAAGGATGATTAGCAGCCCTTTAAACTGAAAATCCTTCTAAGAATGAACTAATTTTTTCTTCTAATCTACTTCACGATGGTGTCATAGATAGAGTTCCTAAATATCTTTGAGGCTAATACAGCTCATTCTGGCACTCAGTGAGCAATGTTGTCAATATTTCTCTTTAACCATCTTCCTGGAGGTGGTCTATTCATGTCTTCACTAGTCCTCATTCTGGGTTAAGGGTCTCTGGTCACAATGATCTCAGCTATATTTCCTTGAAACAATATATTTCCATTATAATAATATTCATTTTCACATATAAGTTACCAAAATGTTTCCAAAGAGCAAATAAGCAAATAACAGATCTTATCTTTGTGTGATTAAATTTTACTAGACCACAAAATCCTTGGAACAATCACAGAGAAGAAAATTCTAAAACGATTCTTATAAATATAAATGTTTACTACATCTTAACAATAATGATCCAAAATAATGTTTATTCAGATCCTGCTACAATTTTTAAGTCTTCACATTTGAGGTAAAATTATGAAGAAACATTTCTCCATAGATATTTCAGTGTTCTTGAAAAAACTTAAGATTTTTTAAAAACACAAAATATATTCTAAATTCTAAAAGAACTGTTAGTAACATATCCTGACACATCCTATAAGCCATTAAAAAAAAAAAGCAGCAGCAATTTGCTTGAAATGGTAACATGCACAAAAATATGGCTAAATGGTAAATCAATATCATTATACTTTTAATAAGTTATAATTCTCATCTGTTTCATTTATTGCAGAGAATTGTGAAGTATAAGATTCTGGGCCCAAAAGGAATGGTCCCAACACCTGACAGGAAGTGCCAATTGGACGCTGAATCACAGCTCTGATGCCTGTACCAGACTGGACTGGTCCCTTCACAGCAATTCTGGGAAAAGTGACATCTCTGCTCTCCAGAACTGCCCTGATGTCTACAGATGGAATCAGAAGAACCAATAAATCCTGGAAGAGCACAGATGTCAGGCTGTGGCAATATCCAGAGACAGAGGAGACTACATCCCAGTACCTCTTAGAGAGTGTCAGAAGCTCTGCATCCTGTCTGAATCAGGTTCACCTTGCTTGATCATTTGTCAGATTTAAAACCTGCCTCACCATATAGTAAAAGGAAGCCCCTCTTCTTTTTTTTTTCATTAAAGTGATGTTAGCCACTGGAAAATAAAATTAAACATTTATTCAAATTCATTAATTGAACTTACAGGGGAGGTACTTGCATTATATTCCCAGTAAATTTCTGTAGAATGCCTTCAATATCTTCCTGTGTTATTTTATCTGCCAAAAATGAACCAAAAAGTGACACTAAAACAACCACAGAAGTACATGTGCTATTTTTACAGCACTGACAACTCTGAAAATTAAAAAAAAATTTCCAACAAAGCATTTATTACAATGTACGTTTTGCAGGTCAAATTCTACCTTGTTGAGATGGATAAAATACATGCTAATGAGATAAAAGGGGGAAAGTCTTATATTGTCCAATATTAAGACTAAATTTAATTTCGTTTGCTTCATTTTTTTCTCCATTAAAAATGATCCAATCATCTTATATGCATTTACTACATACTTACTATGGCCTTCAGAAGACCTGAGAAAAATGTTGCATAAAGCTATAGGAATGGTCCTGCAGTGACCAAAAACAAAAATGTGGTGATCAGAAAGTAAGTAGAAAAATACCCATAAAGTTCATTTCTAAGGTTTTCCAGGCATCAAATATTATAAATAACTGAATAAGTTATTGAAGATTATCAAGTACTAACCACATTTAAAATTTTACCTGATAGATTTCAAAACTGTTGTATGGTATATGGTATACATTTTCCACACTCACATTAACTTTGTCCCCAAGTAAAGTTGTATTTATGTCTCCTTCCCTCCCTTCACTGCTCTTGGAATTGCAGTCAGGAGTCTGACTTTTGCCTCAAAAATAAGCCAGTGCAAAAAGAGAATATACATAGCAAAGATTTTATCTGTCTTACTCAGATAAAGCTTTTCAGCTTTTATTTGATACTCTTTCAAACAAAATGATGCAATATTAAAGTACTGTTCTATAATTTTAACAACTGAAAACTATAACACACTGAAATTCAATATTTGGGATTTTCACATATAGATAGATGACTATCCATATTTCATATTCAGTAATAAACTAAGTTACAGAAATATTCTATAACTTGTTTAGGTTATAGCAATGGAAAGAAATTACAGTCTTCTTTTTCACTTTGCAGGAAATTTATTTAAACTTTTTATTCTGGTGTATACATGTTACATTTGATTTTATTTGAACAATATTAAACAAAAACTAACTAATGCGCTCTGAATTACTGTTCGAACACCAGAATAAAAATTAAAAGACAGCATGGAACATGTCCAGATTTCAATATCAATGCAGCAAGAGAGTCTTAACCTCAGTGTGACCTTGATCCTTACAAGCTAAACATGAACAAAAGACCAGAATCTACTAGACTCAGAGGAGAGCTACAGAACTCAAAAGAATTTCTCTAACACCTAGCTCCAAAAAGGCAGATCTAAAAAGCCTATTCTGTTCAAACTGCTTTTCAAACAGATGTATCTCATGATATGAATGGATTTTTCCACGAAAATTTTTTACTCTACTGAAACATTAAAACATAATTACTGGTGGCACCTTAGTTATGCAAAACTTCCAAATCTAGACAGCCAACATTACCACCATGCTGGCAATTGCTGAAAGAAATGCCACTGTTGATAAAATTGCTATAGTTCACAATCTAGTCTGCCACACATTTTTGAAAATAAGACCAAACAGCTTTCTACTTCCACCGAATTGGTCTCTTTACTGGCATTCCTGCCAATGCGTGCGCCTTTGTCCTGCTTCAGTGGCTCTCGTTTACTGCTATTCCCCCACACAAGGTGACAAGATGCGCTCTTTCTCATTCTACTTCTGCCATTCATCCTAGGCATTTATGGTTTTGCTGTTCATTCTGAAATTAATCATTCACAATTTTTAACTGTTACCTACTATATATATGTAGGTGTTACCTCACCAATGGAATTCTTATCTCCTTAAAGGCAAAGATAGCTTTTCCTCTTCCATAATGCACACAATTAAGATGGTACTAAAGACATTCTTGTTGAATTTAATTTGCTGATGAATAATAGAATCTCAAGGTTAAAAGAGCATTTAAAAGTCACCAAGGAATCATTCATTTGATGTTCGAATCACCAGACAGAAAGCCTATGCAGCAAGTTATTTTACAATAAAAGCAAATATAATATTTTAGATATTTTTAATATGTAGTGAAGCATGCTGGCTATATCTGAAACATGATACTAGTCTGATCCAAATAATAATTGTCCCTATAAGAATAAAGACTCTACCTCCAAAGGATTTAAAAAGAAATCAAGAATAAAATCTCTAAAGCAAGTACATCCAATAACTGGCCAAAAGAAGGACCTTTGGTAGAAGATGATAGGTACGATAGAAGTACCATAGAACTCGAGTAATTATTCTTTGTTTAGCAAATTAATAAATCATCAATGTGATAGTATTCATTTGAAATTAATTTTTTAAAAAGTCACTCCCATAAAATTAATATATACAAGACCATGTTACATGTTATTATTTGCTTAAAATTTATTGGCTCTTCCAGTGAACTTCCAACATGAAAGCTGGTACTTAACTGAATATGGAGTTAAAAGCAGGATGATGGATTTTAAAACAATATTCAGAGACTCCCCTGGCAGTCCAGTGGTTGAGACTTTGCCTCCCAATGCAGGGGGTGTGGGTTCGATCCCTGGTCGAGGAACTGAGATCCCACATGCCTCATGATCAAAACACCAGAACATAAACAACAGAAGCAATACTGTAAACAAATTCAATAAAGACTTAAAAAAAAAAAATTCAACCAGGATAGAGTTAAATGGTTACTGGACAAGCCTTGTCACCAAAAGCAGCTGTTAAACTGGAAAAAATACAACAAACAACTGTTTTCAAACATTAGACAACACATAGCAAGGACTATCATCCCTGAGATAAGGGAAAAAAAACAAGGTAAGGCCCACAATCACTTGCTTTTGCTTGGGGGTGCTTTCTGAACTGTACTGCAGGGAGGGGAATAACAAACAAAGCACTGAGCAAAGATCAGAATTTGGGGAAGTGGCAGCAGCTAGAATTTGAGAGCATTACACAGAGAAAGTGATGTCTATAGGGGTCCACTTGAAACTGGCTAAATTCCAAGCTGCGCATATATATAGTGAGTCTTCACAAAGTTAAAAAAAGAGCTACTACCAAACCTCTTACAAGGCTGGAAGATGTCCAAATTCCAACCCCTCAGAATGAAGAAACTTTGCTGAATACCCCAGCACTCGATAGACACCCAAGAAAAGCCATGCCTTTGGAGTAGGGCTAATGCAGACCTGAAAAAAAAGTCTACTTTAGACCCATCCTAACAAGGAATCTATACAAAAGCGACTAGAATTAATAAGTGAGTTTAGCAAGGCTGAAAGGCATAAGATTAATACACAAAAGTCATCTCCATCTATGTATATCTAGCAATGAACTATCAGAAATTGATATTTAAAAAATCCAATTTATAATAGCGTTAAAAAAACAAAGTACTTAGAGATTTCATATACAAAAGAAGTGAAAGATCTGTACATTGAAATCTATAAAAATATGGCTTTATTTTTGCAACTTTTCTCTAAGTTTGATATTATTTCAAAATAAAAAGAAAAATCTTAAAGGAATACTATGAACAACTTTATACCAATAACTTGGAAATTTGAGATGCAATGGACAAATTCCTAGGGGAAAAATTATCTAGAGTGACACAAGAAATAAAAAATATTAAGTTTGATAGCTAGTAAAGGAATCTAATCCATGATTAAAAGGCTTCCTAATAAAGAAAACTCCAGAATCAGATGTCTACCAGTAAATTCTACCAAACAGTAGAAAGAGAAATAATGCCAATCTCACATGAATTCTTCCAGAGAATGAAAAAAAAGAGAAAGAATACTCCCCGTCCCATTTTATGAGGTTGGTATAACCTTGATATCAAAACCAGTCAAGGACATTAACAGAAAGGAAAAATACAGGGTAATCTCACTCATAGACAAAAATGCAAAAATTCTAAACTAAATATTAGCAAACTAAATCCAACAATTTATGTAAAGGATAGCATATTATGATCAGGTTGGGATTATTCTGGAAATGTAAAGTTAGTTTAACATTTGACTAAGGAGGAAAATCAACAGATACAAAAAACATTTGATAAAATTCAATGGCTGCTCATGATTAAAAAAACAAACAAATGGCAAATTAGGAAGAGAAAACAATTTCCTTACTTTGATAAGAAAGCTATAAAAAAAACCTATAAAAGAAAATCTATAAAAGTAAGGTAGGGGCTTCCCTGGTGGTGCAGTGGTTAAGAATCCGCCTGCCAATGCAGGGGACACGGGTTCGAGCCCTGGTCTGGGAAGATCCCACATGCCGCGGAGCAACTAAGCCCGTGTGCCACAACTACTGAGCCCACATGCCACAACTACTGAAGCCCATGCGCCTAGAGCCTGTGCTCCACAACAAGAGAAGCCACCGCAATGAGAAGCCCATGCACCACAACGAACAGTAGCCCCTGCTCGCCGCAACTAGAGAAAGCCTGTGCGCAGCAACGAAGACCCAACACAGCCAAAAATAAAAATAAATAAAATAAATAAATTTATAAAAAAAAAAGTAAGGTAGCAGGGCCTCCCTGGGGCACAGTGGTTAAGAATCCACCTGCCAATGCAGGGGACACGGGTTCGAGCCTTGGTCCGGGAAGATACCACATGCTGCAGAGCAACTAAGCCCATACGCCACAACTATTGAGTCTGCACTCCAGAGCCCGCGAGCCACAGCTACTGAGCCCGTGTCCCACAACTACTGAAGCCCAAGCACCTAGAGCCCATGCTCCGTAACAAGAGAAGCCACCCCAATGAGAAGCCCACTCGCCGCAACTAGAGAAAGCCCGCGAGCAGCAACGAAGACCCAACACAGCCAAAAATACATAAATAAATAAATAGAAAAAGTAGGAAAACTTGCTCTTTCAGATAACAAGACTTATTCTAAAACTATAGCAATTAAGATAGTTTGGTATTAGCACAAGGACAAACAGACCAATGCAACAAAATGGATTCCAAACAAACCCATGCTTATAAGATGCTTGATTTGTAATCCAGGAAACAAGGTAGTGGGGAAAAGTGCTGGGCCAACTGGATATCCATATAGAAAAAAATGGTGCATTGTAGATGTAATGTGAAAGGCAAAGCAATAAAGCTGCTAGAATATAGAAAAATATCTTAATGCTTTTGGAGTAGGAAAAGTTTTCTTAAACAGGACACTAAAAAATTAACCATGAAGGAAAAGACTTGATAAATTAGACTAAAAACAAGAACTTCTGTTTTCCAAAAGACACAACAAAGAGAGGTAAAAGACAAGCCACAGAGAAGGAGACAATATCTGTAAACACGTACAACCAAAAAGAAGAGCACATATCCGCAGCATATGAAAAACTCGTACAAATCAATCTTTAAAAAGAAAAAAAAGGTGACTCAATAGGGAAAGAACAAACAAAACAAAGCAATGGGCAAGAGACCTGGACAATACACAAAGATGGCTTGGTAGCCAAAAAACATATGATAAAGTGCTGAATCTCATTAGGAATGAAATCAAAACCACGATAAAATACCACGACACACTTACCAGAATGGCCAAAATTAAAAACATTACTAATTGCCACGTGTTGCCAAGGATGTGGAGCAAGTGGAACTCTTACACGTTGCTGGTAGAAATGCAAAGTTATACAACCACTTTAAACTGTCTGACAATTTCTAGTACAGTAAAATATTCACTTACCCTACGACCCAGCAATTCCACTTGGGTATATATTCAAGAGAAATTATTGCACATGTCTACCAAAAGACAAGTATAAAATACACAGAGCAGCTTTATTCATAAAGCCCCAAACTGGAGTCAACACAAATATCTAACGACAGAAGAGTGTGTGTGTATGTATATATATACACACACATCTCTCTACATTTTTTTTCACACAGTGGCATACTACACAGCAATAAAAAAGTCCAAAACGGGCAAAACTATACTATAGTTCTAGAATTATCAGCATAGTGTTGGATGTTAGAATAATAGTTATCTTTGGAAAAGAGAGATGTTATAGTGACCGGGATGGGGCATGAGGGGGGTTTCTAGGAATTTTCTATTTCTTGACTAGATTGGTAGCTGCATGGATATTTGCTTTGTGATAGTTCATTAAGCTGTAAATTTATATTTTCTCCACTTTCCTTTATTTGTAAAAATACTTTATAATAAAAAAAGTTTAAGTACAAACAAAAGGCACCATGGGATGACTGATACCCAGTTACTCACTAGCCCTACTATAGTGTGTGCCTTATTTGTTTAAATGACAATTTGAGACCCAATTTAACTTTTCAGCTTCCTCTAGGAAACGTGGGCAGCCGAACCACAATCCAAGAGGAGCCACTCCCATTAGATACAACATTAGCTGCATCCATTCCAGAAGACTTGGCCACTTTCTATTTTGGGACTAAGAGGTGGTCGTGCTTAGAACAGAGGATTAGGGGGCTTCCCGGGGCTTCCCTGGTGGCGCAGTGGTTGGGGGTCTGCCTGCCAATGCAGGGGACATGGGTTCGAGCCCTGGTCTGGGAAGATCCCACATGCCGCGGAGCAACTGGGCCCGTGAGCCACAACTACTGAGCCTGCACGTCTGGAGCCTGTGCTCCGCAACAAGAGAGGCCGTGACAATGAAAGGCCCGCGCACCGCGATGAAGAGTGGCCGCCGCTTGCCACAACTAGAGAAAGCCCTCGCACAGAAACCATGATCCAACACAGCCAAAATAAATAAATAAATTAAAAAAAAAAAAGAACAGAGGATTAGCAAGAGATACCACTTTCATTTTACATTTCTTGCCTCCCAAAAGAAAAGCCACAGGAGGTATAGAAAAAATTATTCCCATCACAGGAGCTGTTAGGGCTTTCCAGAAGCTTGGCCCATGTCCAAGACAGCCTGGGAAGCCACAACCTTAGTGTCCTGAGCTCCCTGAAGAACAGATGAGCACATTGAAGCCACATGTCCTCAGAGACACCAGCAACTGTACCTGAGACTTAATACCTCGGTGTGGATGAGAAAAGAGCAGCGGAAGGTAGGAAGGTGCTTTGCTTCTCCTGTGACTTCCCTGCAGTCAGCTTTGCAAACGCCTCTATCACCAGCCTTGTTTATTCATACACTAAATGGTTTATTCTAGATGCCACACATTGTTCTAAACACCAAGAACCAAAAGAGACATGGTCTCAGCCCCAGTTCAGGAATTAACATGTAAATATATACTTAATAAATGGTGAAAAACACTATTTAGAAATAACAGAAGGTGTCAGGATAGAGAATAAAAGAAAGGGCCCTATTAATATGGTTTGAACGTTACGTCTACTGAGCTACAGACTCATTTTCTATGGCTAAAAATAGTATTTGTCTAGATAGGATAAAATGACCTAAGATCATTCACTTGCCATTTACTGCATACTGCCTTACTTTATCCAGATGTCAGTTGTTCTCAAGAGGTTAATTAAGAACCGTATTTTTGATTGTTATAATGATTGGGTAGGGTGGCGACATCAGCAGCACTTAATAGGCAAGGACCAGGGATGCTAGGTTTCCTGCAATGTGCAGTGGTACAGCACAGTGAAGAACTGTCCTATGCCCTTGCATGACTTCTGGAGGTCTGCCAGATGTTCATGTGGGTGAAAGTCTGTTTATAATTACCTTAAGCTAGAACATAACTCCATTTCCCATTTAAACGCAGAATTTTTTGTACAGTCTTACATATACTGAACTTTCCAGTACTGAGTCATCAATATAACATTCCTGTCAGTCCGCATTTGACTTGTGGCAGTCACAGTGATTTATGTATAAGTATCTGTTATATATAATATATATATGACTACTTCATGAAGACTTTCCATGTAGTAATATCTGTGTATTTACATAATGATGTGGCTATTTTACTATAAATTACCTTTATTTCTTCTTTATAGTCCATTTACTGTATTACATTGATTTTTTTTTTTAACGTGTATGTAGCGGAGAATACCTCTGACTTTTATTTCAGGATAATAAAGAAGCCATTAGAAAATATAGGTTAGAGGTCTTAGTATTAGTTCACAGAGGGTTGAGAACATAGGTCCTAGTTCTCTATATGACAGAAGTTCCTTAAGGAAACAGGGTAGGTCTTATATTTATCTTCCCCCTGGTACCCTGCTGTACAGCTTAAACAGATGACAAACATTTACTGATTTACAGAAATCATACAGAAAAATCATGTCAATCAGCAAAATTCTCTGAGCTCTCATTTTCTGGGACTACAAATACTATTCAATAAACTATAGCGAGCTCTCCTTTTCAGGGCCTAAAGAAAGTTGCTTTTCAAGATTACAATGAGACGATTTTAACAAACTAATATGCTTTCTTTAAGGTAAGTAAATAAGGTTATAAATGATACAGTACAAAGTGGAGTTTTTAAAAATTCCAAAATGCTTAAGGGCAGGAAGGAAGAGTATGTCTAAGTAGTTCCATCACCCTGGTCCTCTTCTAACATCACCTACTCAACCAACTGCACCATCATGTAACCAGTTTTACAACCCAGAAACCTAGGTCGTGGTTAACAACCTCCTCTCTGTCATTACCCCATCCAACCAAGTCTCACCAACTTTACTTCCTCACCATTCTTCTAATTATATGTGTACTAACGTATACTGTAGGATACTCTGGAAATCACTGACATCCTCCTAGGCCGCTTTAATCTTAAAAGCATTCTGGCTGAAGATTACAGTTGGGTTTCCATTAAGTGAGCATCTGCTATTATTCCATAATAATAATCATTTCAAGGCTAATTCAACATCTATTTTTTAAAAGACTCAAAATAAATCCGTGATTTTTCTTTTCATTTTGGTGCTTGATTAATCATGCAAGATACTAAGCCACATATAAATGTTAACAGGACAAGTGAAGCTATTATGAACAAGAAGAAGGTTGGTCTAACTACTAGAGTAATATGTAATATATATTAAGACCACTCAACACAAAAACATAGGGAAGCAGATGCTAGACTGCCTATAGGTACATTAAAAAAAGATAACATTAAGCCCAGGCAGAAAAGAAACCCAGGAAGCTTACAAATAATTCACAACTGATGACACAATAATGTAGGTGAACTGACTGTACAAAAACCACAACTGCTGCATTATAAATAGCATAAGCACTATGAGAATTGCTAGGAAACCATTTCATTTATCTATCCTTTCTTAAAGTAGTGCAAGAAGGAATGGTAGAAAAATTAAGGTGGGCCCCAATGAGTTCTGCTTTATTGCTAGAGAAACAGCTTTCCTTTTGTCTTATCTTTTTACATACTCCAAAAGCACAGGAATATGATCAATTTTAAAGTACTAAACCTAGTACATTTATTTCAACAGCTAAGAGATAATTATAAAAAACAAGACCAAAACAACAACAATGGCAAGATGCAGGTAAAATCTAGCAAGAGAGTTTCTCTGCTTTATTTCACATTCACTAGGAAAAATGTCCTAAATCCTAGCTATAAATGGTTTTTGGCAAGGGAGTTATTTGGAAGAATTCTGCACATTAAAGAAAAACTGATTATAGGAAAAGAGGCAATTATTATAAATCTTTCTTAACAGACATACCAAATAAGCAAATATGTGGATAAACCATTTCCAACCTTCTTAACACAAAGAAATGTACTGACAATTAAAATCACTGGGAATATGAGATTTATTTTAAATTCTGAATTCAGAGAAACTTTCTCTAAATATTAAAAACAAGGACTACTTAAGATGAACTTCATACCGTAAGGTTTTTCTTCTGTTACTTTCCCTGTAGAATCTAGCGTGTCAGTAGCTTTCCCCAGTTCGCCAGTGGCAATATACCTCTAGAGGAAGAGAAACAAGGGAGAGATATAGGCCATAAGGTAAAGAAGAACTGTTATGCATATCTTAAAGTTTATACAGAACCTTACTAATACTACCTGATACAAAATAAAGGCAAAAATCAATAGACTGTAATTGCTTTGTTAGTTTTTTTATAAATTTATTTATTTGTCTATTTATTTTTTGGCTGCATTGGGTCTTCGTACATGCTTTTTTCTCTAGTTGCAGTGCGTGGGCTTCTCATTGTGGTGGATTCTTTTGTTGGGAGCACAGGCTCTAGGAGGGTGGGCTTCAGTAGTTGTGGCACACGGGCTCAGTAGTTGTGGCTCGCGGGCTCTAGAGCACAGGCTCAGTAGTTGTGGCGCACGGGCTTAGTGGCTCCGCGGCATGTGGGATCTTCCCGGACCAGGGGTCGAACCCGTGTCTCCTGCATTGGCAGGTGGGTTCTTAACCACTGTGCCACCAGGGAAGCCCCGCTTTGTTAGTTTTTGATATGTGGGAAGTATTGTATAGATTGAGGAACATTCACAAACTTCCCACACCAGCCAACATGACAAGGAAAAGCCTGATTTTATTGATAATCATGGCTTATATATATACTGTTACTGTAAAAAAAAATTTTTTTAAACCAGTTTTCTACTGGGCAGTTTTGACTTTGAAGGAAAATTTTCAAATATACCTATGAGTAGAGAGAATGGTACAATAATCCCCTACCTAGTCATCTCAAGATTCAACGATTTTACCATACTTAAAAGTAAAATTAATTTTTAATCAATTTATTACTTCTTACATGAAATACCAAGAGTAATCTTAGTAACTTGTTTATGCATTTAAACAAAAGCTAAATATGTAGAAAATAAGGCAAAACTAGTATAGCATAAGTAATGTACATATGTGTTTCTTAATAAAGAGAAATTGCTACTTCTTAAGCTCTCTGAAAGGATAAAAGTCACTTCTCAGAACTGCTCATTATTCACAAGTGAAGAAGTAGATCACTGAGTTAACTGAAGATTGTTCTGCTTCCCATCTCAGGCCACACTTATACTACATATTCTTTGTATTCCTCTCTTTTGATCAAATTCAAATTTTATTTGGAGGTTCACATGAAGTAGTGAGAAAAATGCAAGGAATATAATTCCCACTGAAAAGAATCTGTAGTTACGCTGAGCAATTTAAGCTGGAGAACTTTGCAGAAATATGTTTATTAATGATAAGCTTATTATGCTACCACACCGAAAACATGTGGTTTTTAATATCTTCATTAAAAAGCAATAGCTCTATACAGTTCATAAATGTAAGTCCTTCAAAATTTTCAATATAGTACTTATGACATGTATGAATATTAATAGAGTATAAAGAAAAGGTACAAATTAGACTACCTCTGGAGAAAGTAGATTAGAGATGCTCTAATCTCCGAGAGTTGCTAAGTTTCAGAGGAACATTATTCAAGTCACACTTCAGAGTTGACATTGACTGGTTAACCTAAAAATGTTACTGTATACCTGGGGGAAATTACTGCTCTCTGAACATATCCCGGGGGAAAAGTTTGTATATCCCAATGATAACACTTGTTCAAGGGTTGGAGGGGGATACAAAGCTGCTTTCTGATGAAATGCTGGCTTTGCCTACAGGTACTATTATGGTTTATCTCTGCATATATATATATATATATATACATATATATACATATATATATGTATATATACACACTATATACCTGGAAAATGCTAGTTAAGAGTCTTTATATGGCATCAGTGATTTCCTAATAGAACATCAACCCTTCCATCGCTCACTGGTTTCAAAAGCACATATAAGTAACCAACTTATAATTAGCAATATAGAAAGCTAATAAAGATAATACTCCAAAACCTCATCAAAGTCTGTTACTTCAAAGTACATCTGTCATCCAGATTCTGCTGAATGACTGGCTCAAAGAAAGTATAATTTAGGGAAGAGAGTAAAGGGACTATGCATCTATTGCCTTCTTCTAGGTAATCTGTATTCCACAATTAGATCAAGTTAGGTCAAAGGGATGTATTAGCCTAACCCCTTAGAATTCTTTTACCAACGTTATATTTCATGCAGATCCCTTCTTCACCTGTTGTAAACTATTTTGAGAACCACTATCTGTCACTCAATATCCCTTACTGTAAGAAATTTCTTTCTGACTATAATGCCCAGAGTAAAGTCTCTTCCTTAAAAAACTGGCATGCTTTCTCTTTCTAATGAATGTCGTATTTTTGCTTAGGCCACCAAAAATCACAGATAGAAATAAAAGCAACGAAATTAACTGTATTCAAGATTTCCAATAGAAATTGCTTGAGTAAAATTAATGTCTATGGAACATGTAGCCAGAGAGACCCAAGAGGCCTGAAACTCAGGAGAGGGAGACTTGGGGATAGTGAAACACTTGAGAACAGTAATAACAGTATTTATTGAGCAACTTTTGTATAACCGGCACTGTACAGAAAACCTATATGCTTTATGTAAACATTATACTCATAATCCCAAAAGAGAATGCAGTGAGAAAAAAAATGACTCAAGAGAAAGTTGATCATTGGCAGAGCAAGGCTTACCATACGACAAGAGAGAAAGCTAATGACGAAGACAAGGAAGGGCTCTTTTCTTAAATCTTACTCCAATCTGATTGGGAAGGAATGCATGAAAGGAGTGGGGTGGTCTAAATAATCTGTGGTCTTCACAAAATGGAGGCAAATTAATCTGATGGCCTAAAGATTTTAGGTAAAGGTCAGCACTCCACCCATTACTTGATAGTGTTGGTATGAACTGGTATTTATTACACTGAACAGGATTCTAAGGATATTTCTTGGTTCAGCAGGAAAGAGTGTTAGGCCACATTCAATCAGCAATGTCTCTCCTTAGGACTGGATAGTGAGGCAACCGTGTACTACGATATGGCTATAACATGAACAGTGAATATCTGCCATCCTAGAACTAAATATTTCTATTCTTGAGGTAACCCCACTCTACACATACTAAAAGTCTAATTTTTCTAGTAGCACTGTGATGCAAATAAAAATTCATCTGTAAAAGTGGAAAAAGTAAACATTAGGTCAAACAGCAGGTCTGTGCCCCATTAGAAGGCTGCAGACAATTTTTTAAATGAAAGAAAGATATCAAGAGTACACTGTACATAGGGTTAAAGTTGTTTGATAAAATTTTTGGTTCTTATACATGAATGGATACATAGAGTCATGGTGTAAAATGAAATCCTTATTGTGGGTCTTCGTCAAAAAATTTTTGAAAGTCACTGCATAAGAAGATCTCCAAGATTCCAGCCAGTGCTAAAAACAAAATCTATTTTAAAAAATTCATTAACAGGGCTTCCCTGGTGGCGCAGTGGTTGGGAATCTGCCAGCCAATGCAGGGGACACGGGTTCGATCCCTGGTCCAGGAAATCCCACATGCGATGCAACTCAGCCCATGTGCCACAACTACTGAGCCTGCACTCTAGAGTTCGTGAGCCACAACTACTGAGTCCATGTGCTGTAACTACTGAAGCCCGCAGGCCCAGAGCCCGTGCTCCGCAACAAGAGAAGCCACCGCAGTGAGAAGCCCATGCACCGCAACGAAGAGTAGCCCCCGCGTGCCACAACTAGAGAAAGCCCGCGCACAGCAACGAAAACCCAACACAGCCAAAAATAAATAAATAAAATAAATAAATTTTTAAAAAATTCATTAACAGCTTTTAACTACTTTTGATAAAAGTGTAATGTCCAACATACTTACAGGTAAAATTTAAAAGATTTAATTTTTTCAACAAGTACATAATCTAAAATTAAAAGTATAAGAAACACAAATAGCTAACAAGATAATAACGCTTATTTTTGAAACATGAAACACCTAAGAACTAGGTCTCTATAATAAGATGCACCTGGGATTTTCTATTTACTTTATAGTCATCTGAGGATCGGTGATTTCACTGTATGACATTCAGCTTTCCTAGCTGAATACCAAAATGGTTTGTGATAAATAAACTTAAGCCAGAGCCAATGATGTATTTATATTTCCAGTCATCATATTTCTGGAAATATGCCTGGAATTTACAGTGTAAAACCTTTCAACAACACATAGTGTGTTACATGTACTTGTGGTTTTGGAGGGGAGGGCTGGATAATGAATATTCCAGTGAACTTCACGTATTTTATCTTGGGGGGAAAAAGAAAACAAACATGTTCCTTAATATAAATATATCTTTTTGCTATTATTATAAAAGTGACTTTTCATTGTAAAGATTTTGGAGAATACCAAATAATGTGAAAAAAGAAAATGAAATCATCCATAATCCTGTATCAAGGTAACCATTGTTTATATTTTAGAATTAAGAAACATACATCAGGGCTTCCCTGGTGGCGCAGTGGTTGAGAATCCGCCTGCCAATGCAGGGGACACGGGTTCGAGCCCTGGTCTGGGAAGATCCCACATGCCGCGGAGCAACTAGGCCCGTGAGCCACAACTACTGAGCCTGCGCGTCTGGAGCCTGTGCTCCGCAACAAGAGAGGCCGCGAAAGTGAGAGGCCCGCGCACCGCGATGAGGAGTGGCCCCCACTTGCCACAGCTAGAGAAAGTCCTCACGCAGAAGTGAAGACCCAACACAGTCAAAAATAAATATAAATAAATTAATTAATTTAAAAAAAATGTACTTTAAAAAAAAAAAAAAAAAGAAACATACATCAAGCAACTGGCAAATCCTGTAACAGAAACAGATTCTAAACTCTATGTGTCAGTATTTAAGTACAATGTTCAAATTTACTGTAAAACTGTCAAACTCCTCCACTCTAACACAGTTTTTATATTCTGTGATTTTTTCAACACCAATATTTTGAAGACTGCAGAGCAAGCTGCATGGAGATTTTCCATTTATCGAAGGTCTTAAGATCCTTCCAACTTAAAGACACAGGTTTTTATGCCAGTTAATAACTAAAATGGGATATCAAAGGCAACAGGCTCTCCAGGGCTTTTTATTTTAAGAAAAGCTTACTTAGACCCCTGGCACTCAGAGTATGGCCCAAGGGCCAGTATCCACCATGAGGTAAGTTCAGAAAATGAAGGTGCTTAGAAATTTCTTTAGCAATTTGACATTGCCATAACATTTTAATTGTATTTTATAAAAGTCATCAATCAGTCTGCAACGAAATGGGAAGTTTTTTAAATGGTCTTTGACCACATTTTTTTTTTTTTTTTTAAGAAACAATTTAGACAAAACCACTTTATCCAAACTATTTATATCCTGCTTGGAGCAAGGGTTTTAAAACAAATAAAAAGTTTAGTCCAGGAAATTGCTGAAATTCTTCCCGAACTAGTGGCATATTAATCTTCCTTCCACAGGCATTTTCACTGGCCCCTAGCCCCAGCTATCATAACCAGCACCTAGTTGCTAATTAGAATACAGATATTATTATCTCTTTTAAAGCTAGAAGAGACCCTTGAGAGAATCAAAACCATTTTTCCTAAGGAAAAATTGAGAGGCCCGGAGAGGTCAAACACTGACATCTAGACTTGTCTTAGGGCTCCCCTGCTATTTCGATGAGGGTTCTCACTCAACAGGTTTAGAGCCTCTCCTGCCTCTGCCTAACCCCTCCTCCCTCTCCTAGCAAAAGCCTCGAAAGATGCTTTTGGATTTAGTCAAGGAATGATGTAACATCATCTTAAAGAGGCCCCATTCTTTTATTTAGTAAACATTTTATAGCCATTGAACAAAGCATATCTTTTGCTGGAAACTGCATGGTTTACAAAATGGTATTGCTTCTACAAAAATTCCAAGGTTTAAAAAAATCTTCTGGTAGAATTTATGATCTGTAAGTTCCCTTTCATTTAAGAAATACGATTATACAAAACCAAAAAAACCTAAATACGTATGTTTAAATTATGGGCATCACAAAAGTTTTGCTTCTATGAGTCAAATTTGTTTTTCAATCATGAATTTATAGTCTCAATATTTTGAATCTCAGATATCATGATTATAGACATTGTGATTAATACTCAGTGTTGACACTCATTCATGCAATTTATACAGCTTATTTTTTAAGCTCATTCATGCAATTTATACAGCTTATTTTTTAACTGATAAAATGCAACACATAGGTCATTAAGAAAACACTGAAGAAAAACAGAACCATTCCAGTATTCTTACCTTGGACCCTGACAACATACTGGTCAACAGTTTTGTTCCCCTTCCAATTCCAACCACTACAAATCAAAGAAAGAAATATCATGACACTCTATTGTGAAAACTAGGTTTTAAAAATGTTTTATGACATACACTGGTCATAATTTCCTGGCATATGTAATATACAGTTGGAAAACCATTTATTTAGCATAATGTGAGGGTTCCTATTACTCCAATCGGTTGAACTTGTCCTGCAAGTAAGAAATTCTGAAGTCGGGGTGGGAGACTTTTTTTCCTTTTCCGAAGTGTGAAACATAATAGAAACCTCAATCCAGACAATTAGATAACAAAAAGTTTTGGAAAAACCTCAAAGGACTCACTGGAATTTTATATGGGCATCAGTGAAAATACATGGTACAATTAATCTTGGTATGATAAAATATTTGACAGAGTTCATTATTAAACAAAGCAAAAGCCATCATCATAACTAATGAACCATTTAAAGATGATTAGTGCCCAGCACTATACAATCAAGAAAATAGAAACAACAAATCAACCCAACACAAACAAGAATACAGGGTAAAATGAGAGCCTGGAGAGTGTATGTTCGCGTAGGCCATACACAAAGTACAATGGCTCACATGTCTCCTCAATTTCAGACATTATCCTTATGACAACACATTTCACCAGCCGAGGATGAGAGGACATAATCATTTCTTCACCTAAGAGCAAGCAAATTTTTGTAAGAATTGAAGTATTTCTCATTAATGGATACAATTTTGTAAAAGAACACAATATAACCACCACAATTCAGAATTATAAGCAACAAGGAGAAACGACTGGCAAGCTAAAAGAATTATCATGAATATTTATAGCAGATTCACTGAGTTTACTATGAATCAAATTCTACTCTAGATGTTTTCCATTCATTAGCTCATTTAATCCTTATAACAACCCTGAAAGATAATACAATTATCCCTATTTGATAGGTGAGGAAAATGAGGCATGGAGAGACTAAGAACTTTGCCCAGCATCTCACTACTAGTAAATGGTGGAGTTAAAGTTCAAACCAGACTGACAGCAGACCCCCTTCCTCTCATCCCCCTGCCACCTTACTCATCTAGCCATTCTTCCCACTGCTACCAGCCTAAATCAGCCTATATACTGTAAACCTAGCTATTCTACATCTTATCCCTTCCTCTTCCAATTCATACCATTTCTGAAAACCTATACTGCACAAAGCCCCCAAACAATCCTCAATAGGGTCCCAATGCCTACAGTACCAACTACTTAGTAAAGTATTCAAAGTCCATCCTTTGAAACACAGCTCACATCCCAACTCCTTCATAAAGTCCATCCCAAACCCCCACCCCTCTCGGCTTCTCTGACAGGCATATTGGTTCAAGGACCAACATAAAAACTGTCTGCCTTCAGGATCCTCTGTTGAGCATAGCACTCTTCAAATAACAGCAGCTCCTGCTGAGGCAAAAACTTTGTACAATAATAAAAGATTCAATTCAATTTTATTCCATTCAAGAATCCCCAATCAATATTTTGCAAGGAGCTCCCATGCACTCAATCCCAAGAAGAACACTTTTAATGGAACAGCACATTTCCTGACTTTGAAAGAGCTTATAATCTTGTGGGAAAAATACAATACAGATAAGGGAAACTGCAAGTGCTCAAAAAAATGTTGCCTGAATTAATGAGCAAATAACTCTAAATAACAATACAACAGTATATGATTGTGTCAAAATGAACACAGAGAGAATAACTGCTGTAGGAGGTCAAAGGAGGGAGCACTCTAAATGGCTACAGAGGCCAGAGGCCAGAATGCTTCATTCAAGCATTTAGCGTGAGTTAGCGCTTAAAGGATGTACAGGATTTGAAGATGCAGATAAGGGAGAAGCATGTTCTAAAGAAGGAACAAACTGACAAATTCTCAGATGCAAGGATGAGCACAGTGGGTTTCTCAACCAGAGTGCAGGGTGTCTTAAGAGCTGGCTGATGTGTTTGATTCTGTCATGGTTTCAATGCTGGACTGACAACGCTTTCTCTGCTAGTTCAGTGATCCAGAATGAAACAAGACGGCATCTTAGAGTTACCCTGCTTAACCCTCTCATTTTATATCCGAGAAGACCAAGGCCCATCGAAGTTAGGTGATTAGTGAAAGCAGAATTTTAGGAAGACTAATACAGAAGTGGTACACAGAAAAATTAACTGGAGTTGAGACCTAGCCAACCAGCAGCTTTTCATTCAAGGGACAGTTTATGGGACAGAATTTTTATTCAGCTTTTTCCCACTCAACCATTCAAAATTTTATTGTATAGGTACAGAAATAAATAAGACCTGGTTTTAGCCCTCAGGGAGTTAACAAAAACAAAGAATACAGTGAAGTTTTACATTAGCAATATAAAAAAGCAAGTGGGCAGGCTTCACATGTAGGAGACAGCATTTTAACCAAATCAGGAAAGGTTAGTAGGATTTCCAGAACTAAAGAAGACAGAGGTGAGCAGTTTATCTGAGAGGAAAAGCATAAGCAAATACACAACAGTTTGAAAAAGTGTGCAGAATTAGAAGAATGAATGAAAACCAGGATTTTCCAAGTACTGTCTCACAATTACTACTCTATCTCCCAAATTTTCTGTGCGCAGATGTTTCTCTATTAAAAAAAAAAAGCCACTATCTGCAAACCTATACAAATGTCCTAATACTCTATTCTCAAATCATTGAATTTATTTATGATGAGAGTCACTTTAGGGCCGGCAAGTCTCTTACACATGTAATTCCAAAGCATTTTGCAGTTGGAAGTTTCTACTGCCATTTATCTAACTCTCCAAGACCCTTGCAACCACCTTAAAAGACCAGTATCTTTCCACTTCCAGGAATTTATCTTAATAATCCAAAACAAAGAGGAAGTTTTATTCATAAAGATGATCCTTACAAAATCAGTCCTACTAACAAAACTGGTAATAACCTCCAATGACCTCAAATAAGGAAATGGTTAAATCAATATGACATCACATAATGTTGCCATTAAAAATAATGTTTATTTTCCTCTTAGAACTGCTTTTGCCGCATCCCATAAGTTTTAATATGTTGTATTTGCATTTCATTTGTCTCAGGATATTTTTTGATTTCCCTTTTGATTTCTTCCTTGACCCACTGATTATTCATAAGTGTGTTATTTAATATCGTTTTCCTCCTGTAATAGATTTCTAGTTTCATACCACTGTGGTAGGAGAAGATACTTGATATGATTTTAACACTTTAAACATACACAATTATATTGGTCAATTATTCCTCAATAAAGTCTAAAAAAAGAAAAAATCATGTTTACAAATATTTTTAATTAACATGAAAAAATGCTACGTTATGATGTTAAGTAAAAAAAGAATACAATGTACATATATACAGTAAAACAGCTCAACTTAAAAAGTCTGCATAGACAAAAAGCTAGGAAGAAATATAACAAAAATGTTAACAGTGATTATTGCTGGAAGGTAGAAAATGTATAAGTTTTATTTTCAACTTTATTTTTTTTGTATTTTCTAAATTTTTTCACTGTAATTTTCTAACCTCTAAAGTTAAAAAACAACTTCTAAAACGGTGTATAAAAACTTAGTTTCCATTTTAAGCAATTTATAATAGATGGGTATATTAGTTTCCTATTGCTGTTGTAATAAATTACCAACATAGTGGTTTAAAACAAAACAAACTTATTATCCTACAGTTCTAGAGGTCAGAAGTCTGAGGTGGGTTTTACTATGGTAAAAATCAGGGTATCAGCACAAATGCATTCTTTTCTGGAGGCCCTAGGGGAGAATCTTTCTCTGGAGCCTTCTTAGAGGAGTTTTCTTGCCTTTTCCAGCTTCTAGAAGCTGTTCATGTTCCTTGGTTCATGACCCCCTTCTTCATCAAGGCCAGCAATCTCATCACTACAAACTCTGCTTCCATTGCCACATCTTTTTGACACTCCTCTGTCTCCTCTTCCACTTTTAAAGACCCTTCTGATTACGCTGGATCCACCAGGATATTCCAGCATATCTCTTAAAGTCAACTACTGAACAACATTAATTCCATGTGCAACTTTAATGCCCCCTCGTTACGTAACCTAACATATTCATAGGTTCTGGAGATTAGGACATGGACATCTTTAGGGGGGCCATTATTCTGCCGATCACAGCAGCACATTTTATCCTCTTTCTTCTTGGATTTATGGTGCTGTGCCTTAGAAAACAGACGGTTATAACAAATAGGCTTCAACTCTAGAAGAGTTGAACTGATAAGAATCCTGAAGCCACTTCTAGAACCAATGGCAGAGAATGCTGTGATTGATTGGTAATTTCTGCTATGGACATGGGGAGCAGGGAACAAAGGCAGGAGTGCCAGGTATTTGCCATCCCAGGTTAGGACAGAGACTTTAAAACTGAGCAGGTCCAGGTTCAGCTCCTGACCTTGCCACTAACTATGGGACGGACCTCACATACAATAAGTGCTCAATATAAATGATTATTATTAGTTATGGTAAGAAACAGTAATTAAGGTGTCAGAATTTGCCCATTCAAGTTCTCTAATTCAGGAAAATGAATTTCCATGTTTTTTTTTCTATTCTATTCAGGTAAAGATGTTTTTGTCAACATGCATCAAATAAAATCTGTAATTTCAGAAAATGCAAAATCATAAACTGCTTCTAATTTTCTTGAAAAATACAATTTTATTCACCAATTTTATCCTTTTCTTCTAAGTAAGCATTCACTTCCTTTGGCTAGCTTAGATCAGGTTTGTTTTTATTTGTATCTAATTTTAGCTCTAATAAAATGGATTGGATCATGTAGCACAGTATTTTTCAAAGCATGAGTCACAATCCATTAGGGCAGCATGAAATCAATTTACTGGATTATGATCAACATTTAAAAAAACTGGAATACAATAAAATATAAAACACCAGGGCATGTAAAAAGGTAAGTATTGTTCCATAAAAGTTTTTTTCTAGTATGTGGGGAAGGGGGAGATAGGGAGAATCCCAACTTATGTATTTCTGTGATTGTGGATACAGTTACAAAAAAGTTTCTAAGAACATACTCTGTCCTGTGGATACACACTTTAGCAGTCTATAAAGATAGACTTTAGAACCTCTACTAGACGCAAAAAAAAAAAAAAAAAAGGATGGAAGAAAAAAGGATAAATGACTCTTCTCCCCTCAATCAATTCTATCAATTTTCCTCCACATGCAATAAGACACTGAACTAATGTCCCCAAGACAAAGTGACTTCCTCTGAAGAACTATAAGGTTCGCCTTCTCAAGAGAGCTAATGTCAGAGTTAGATTTGATATAAGCAGAACAAAGAGCCATATACCTTGTCAGGAGTCCCCAAGACTATCCCACCCTGGAAGATTCATTCATGGCTAAGATTTACCTACAGTGACAACCTAAGGTTACACAGCTGTATCCTAAGGGTAAAGACACTGGAGAAAATCCATGCTCAGGTTCCTTATTCTCTCACCCTCTTATGAGGGGGGACACTTGAGCACATTCCTTCCTCCAACAATCCAACAAGGAATAACATGTGTACAATGTTCCTGCTCAAGGGAGCCCATTAGAAACTCAGCACTCAAAGTTTTTATTGGAGGGGATGAGAGGAATGGTCACCCAGACACCGTCTGCCTGCATGGTGGGACAAAATCCCAGATTCCAAGACAGAAAGCAGGCGTTTAGCATAAACCACACTGTTCACACCAACAGTCAAGGCACAGTAAACCCATCCTTATCGGATGGAGAAGGGTGGGAACACAGCCAAATCCAAGTCCCCAGATGCAAGCAGGCCTTTCTAAAGATAGTGATTTCAGACCTGCTGTGTTAACTCTTTTCTGCATAGATACAAACTCTTTCTCAAAGTCCATCCAGACATAAAAGGGGCTATTTCTAACAGCCTTCTATACCTTGTGCCAAATGATACAAGGGCTTCTTGAGAAGATGGCACTATAAATCCAGTAGATCTGAAATCTTCCAAAGTGGACTGAAAATGGCATGGCCTTAGTTAATTTTATCTGTTCTTAATCAATATTTCTTTCTGATGTAAGTGGCAGTTACATCAAACTTCCATTCATATCTCTTACCCAGGACTCCTCGGGCTGCACTGTCTAGAGTCCCTCCATGCCCAATTTTCAAAGTCTGCTTTTTCCTCTTGGTCCATTCTGGAGAAGGCATTCCAGCTTCTATAAGAGTAATTGGGACGAAAAAAAGGTAATTACTGAGACAAATGAAGTAGAATCTCCATAAATACGGGATGAGGCAGTGTGGATGGAGTACTCAAAACAAATAAAAAGTACTGTACAAACTTAATATATTAAGATTATGACGATATTACTAACAAAGAACAGACTTTAAAATGTGCAGACGCTCCCTAAATTACAAAGAAATAGTATTCCCAAATTAGTTGTCTAGAAACTAGAATTCATTTTCCAAGGAAAAAAAAAATTTTTTTTAAAGTGGGTAGATATCCACACGAACCCACAAAGATCTAGTAAATTCCTGGTAGTAGTGGGCTGGTAGATAGAGAATGATGAAAAGAAGTTAGTTTTTACATAGGCAGCTAGTTTAATTTAAAGTCCTCAATTTCATTTCTAAAATCTCTTTTGTTCCCTGGTGTTCTTTGCTGGTCTCTCCAGCTACCTAAATGTTGGGAGTACATCTCATACAGGGTTACTTCTGAGAACACTAAGTCCCCAAACTATCTGTATGTCTGTCCTCCTCTCCTAATCAAAACTCTCAATTCCTTAAAGAAGCTAATCTCAACAAAAGGTTATGTGGGAAGAGGGTAACAGTTTAAGTTGCCACTTATACTCCAAAGCATTTAGATATAAAAAAAAGAAAGAAAGAAAAAAGATGCCAACCTGGCCTATCTCATATTCCTATTGTAAAAATTAAAATGAAATGATGCTATCTGAATGTGCTTTGGAAACTCAAAGCACTATAAAAATATGCTATTATCATCATCCTCATCATCATGGCATATAACATTATATTGAGAGAATATTGGCTACTAGGCTTCAAATGAGAAAGGAGAGAACAGCAGGAAGAGCTCTATTGATCTGTACCCCTCCAAACCCATCAAACCTTCCTTATTACCACTGACACAGAGAAGATGGAAAATAGAGTAAAAGAAAATGAAAAAAGAGGACAGAAACAGGAAAGGAGGGAAGGCAGAGTAACAGTGAAGAAGCCAGGTTAAATGGCCCAAAGGATAAGTTGGGTTGTAATTACCACCTTATTGAGTCAGAACTCAGTCTGGAACACAGTCCTATTGTCACTCTCTGATTACAACATCACCTTGCTTGGAAGGACATGACCATATGCTTTAACATAAATCTGTAAGGCCAGGCCTAGGATTCAAACCCTTCACTTTCACTTGCAACCCATTATGGATCTCTTGTACTGTATTCATAGAAATACTTTGGGGAACTCTTTGTATTTTTAACTTGACGGTCCTTGGAGTGTGGAGGCCCTAAAATTTACTGTCTTCCCTTTGTGTCCAAATTTACTTCTTTCAAGTTTGAAGACACACGGTCTCTACTATATTGGAATTTGGTTCACCCCACTGGTACCATTCATAGATGAATATTTATTAAGATCTTTTCTAGCTATAAAATTCTGTTATGTTTTAGTCCTTGAAGGATTCAAAAAGACGGAAGAGCAGAGATCTTAGTACGACATGAATCAATGTAAGGAAAGGCAAGGAATGTTAGTGGAGAGCATGACAATTGCCTGTGGCCTAAATCAGCGGTTGTCAAACCTGGCTGGCATTAGAATGTCTTGCCCTGGAATCTGTATCTTTAAGAGAACCTTCCCAGACAATTCTGACAGCCAGTTAGAATGGCATTTGGGAAGCCCTGGTCTGGCTAACATAAATATAGAATAGGCCAATCACAAGCAATATAGAAATGGAGAGTAATGAGAATGTCTACTTCTGAGTGAGTGGCTTCCAGAAGATGGTCCAGCAACAGCCTTGAAACAATCAATTTTAACTAAGTTTCAAGAGGAATTTCAGTTCTTTATAGGCAGATTAACCAGAAGGCCAGGGTATGGCTTTAATCCTATCAGAAACCTGTCTGAAAGAAAGAATGATAATCATTACCATGAGGATCAAAAAAGCCTTAGCTTAGCTAACAAATCAGGCCAAATGAAAGCAATTCTATGAAGGAAACAACTCCATGATGACACCACAAAGCTTGGCCTTGATGTAATTCCTTCCTTCAGCATCCCGTATATGACCCATCCTTACAGGTAAAAAAGTATAATGAAAATATAACAAAAGAATAAGCAGATATAACACAGGTATTAAACATCTTCAGGAATATACCTCTGCCAATAAACATTTGAATCTGTACTGTGTCAGTTTTAATTAACAAATTCCTACCAGAATATTTTGCTTTTGAAGTAAAAAGGGCAGGGGAGGCGGTAACATTTGCCAGGGGACACTAAACAAAGAAGAAATTTCCTGTACTGATTTCATAGAAAAATAAGCCAGGGCCAAACTCTGGAGGGCCTTGAAAACCCAGTTAAATAGTTTTATCACCAAAGTTTGCAGAAATTACTGCTATGAGCTTAGCAAGACACAGTGTCTTTCACCCTCCTCTCCATAGGCTAGCACAGGTCTGGCTTATTGCAAGAGTCCAAAAAAATCTAAGGTTCCTTGATTCCACTGTCTGAAATGATCTACTGGACTGATGAACTGAGAGATCCTTCAGGCTTTTCTAATATTCTCCCAGTGTATATGAGGAAACAAACAAACAAACAAAAAGAATGCTCTTAGAAGTGACCAAGTTATATTTAGTGTTCGTCAAAATGTGGTCCATTGACTAGTTACACCAGAATCACCCGGAGCAACAGTTTAAAAATGCAGTTTCCTAAAAATACCCCATATCCTCAGAATCACAGTCTCTGAGGGGGGCAAGGATTAGGAATCTGCATTTGTACAAGGGACTCTAAATAATTCTTATGCCCACTATATGAAAACCACTGTGCTGAGTCTTGGTTAACTAAGTAACATCCGCATTTCCAACGTATTTTTAAGAATGCAACTTTGGGGTGTATAGAGCCAGTGATTCCGTTGTGTAGAGTTCATCTACGTGAGCCAAACAAAAGGCTTCTGAGGGATCAGATTGTAGAAAACTCGTCTGCAGGCCCAAGAGCAGAGATTTATTTGTGGATGCGTGGGTTTTGCTTTTTGTTTTTGTTTTTTTTCCCTTGAGAACGACAACTGCCAACTAGGCTACAGGAGTTCACGTCAGGACAAGTCCAAGCCGGAGATGCCCCAGATTTCTGTCCAGAGCTTACACTGTGGCCGTGCTCCCTTTCCCTTCCTCTTATCTCTCGAGCCACGAGAGCGCGAAAAGCCCAGTGTGCTCTGTGCGGCTTCCGCTCTCACGGCGACCGCCTCGCCTCGGCCTGGTCCCCACCCGGCTGTAGTACCTGCCAGCAGCTTCTCCTTCAGCCGATTCAGCAGCTCGGCTGAAGTGGGCCCTTTGGGCTTGTGCACGGCGAACACGCCGCTCAGGGACAGCAGCTTAGTAGCCAACGCGGGCTTGGAGACCCTGGCTTCGGATCCGCTCCTGGACGCAACCGCCGCGGCTGCAGCCATCGCTGAGGATGTGGCGGCCGTGGCTGCAGCCATTCCTGCACTTTCGGGGACTGGGGCTGTGTCTGGTTTCAAGGATGACGACGATACCACCCCCGCCTCAGCAGCTGCCATACTTTTGTAGCCCAGACCTGTTTTGTATCGTGGAGTCGCACGCTAATGACGCAACAAGGAGTGCGCCCGACAACCCCCAGTCTTTCCCCTTGCTTCGAAGTTGCCCGGGCGGGGTGGGATCGCAAGGGCTTGTGGGAATTGTAGTCCGTGGCTTTCCCGTGCTGGCCGAGAGTCGCTGAGTCTTCCGAGGGCTGTGATGGAGTAGTTTTTCTCGTATAATACCGCCTGCTTCTTAGGTGGGGTTAGTTCGGTGCCGCAGGTGTAATTTGGGGTTGCCGAACCCAAACACCAAGTCTGTGTATATTTTCGGCGAGAAATCTCTTCACATCTCTCCCCCCGCCCCCTTCAAGAATTAAGCAGAAGTCAGCAACCAAGAATAGAAAACTTAAAATGCTGACTTCTAAAAAAAAAAAAAAAATGCTGACTTCTGCTGCAGCTTGTGAAGAACCACGGCTCCCGTGGTTCACTGCTTTATTCAATTTATTGTGCTCTTGGATTCATGGTTCAGAATTAAAATACACCTGAACGTAATCTCTTTTAGAGCAAAGAACATGTTTACCTTGTTCACTGCTGTATTCCAGTGCCTCACACATAGTAGGCACTTAAATATTTGGGAACAGATAAATGGATACGAGTTCTTCAAATTCCTGAAAGAAACCTCTAGGCCAAGCCAGTGCTAAATCACGTAGGCTTATTTTGATGCCCTTCATGCACTCCTTTCCACCCCCCAAACCCCACAACTCACATGTAATTCTTAAGAATTCTAAGATATTTAATACTAACTCTTCTGTGGATTGCATCCTTTAGGAACACATTGCTTAGGCATTATTGCAGTTCATAAAATTAAACTTTACTTTAGATTTGAGACCTGTCTAGAAGTTATTCACTCCCCAACAAAATTCAGGAACACTCTTCTGATCCTGGCAGAAGGCAAAGTGGAGAAAAATTCTTCATTTTACTTCTGCTTCAGATATATTAAATGGTATTAACAAGTGTTGTGAGACAGATAAAGTTTGTCTTCATTGTTCCTACAAATTTCCTTACAGCCACCCTTTCTCCTCATCATCCTTTTTCACATTAATATCTATTATCCTAATGATGCCTCTTAGCTACTCAGAATCGCCAATTATGGGATCCCATTTGAACTTGCCCCATTCATTCAAGAAGAACGAAAAAACGTTTTAAATACAATAATTATTTCTTCCTATATTTCCACCCTTCCCTGCCTCAGTCAGATCACCGGACTCTTATTAAATCTTTGGGGTGCACAACAATGTAAATGTACTTAATGCCACAGAACTGTACACTTTAAAATGGGAAATTTTATGTAACGTATAATATACCACAAAAAGAAAGAAAAAAAAAAAACCCAAAAAACAAAAAAACCAGCATCTGTGGAGGAGTGGGAAAGGGAGGGAGAGTTTTTGTAGGGTGGAAAGCTGAAATTCCTAGAAGCAGTTTACTTACTCTTGTGGTCTATTATAAAAACCTAAGCTAACTGAAAACATTATGCACAGGATGCCTTGGAGGCCAGAAGAGAAGAGAATTGTTTTGAGAATCAGGAGAGAGAAACTGAAAGATTGACAGGTCCCATGATTAGTGAATACCTGAGCCTGCTTCAGGATTTTCCCTTCTCCAGGAAGGTGGCTCGGCTTCAGAGGGGATGGCTACACCCTAGGGAGCAAAGCGTCCTTTAGCCTCGGTAAGATTTCTGTGCTCTTCTCTTGGCATACAAGCAGAGAACCAGGGACTTTAAGAGAAAGTTTAAAGCAGGCTTGAACAGTGATGACTTGGAAATTAGAGAGCCTTTTCCCAGTTGTCTAGACATCAGTAAGCTTCCCTAATTCTGCTGTGACTCGGATGGGGGGAGTGGAGGGAGGGCATAACTAGGGGTGAAAAATAACGCTTTCATTTGAATTTTCCACAAGCCCAGTGCAGAATCAGAGCTCATTTGATTAATAGAAAACAAAGAAATAAGTATTTCTTGTACATTTTATTTCCTGGATGCTAGGGAACAGCAAAATTAATTCAAAACTCTGCTATCAAATCTGTATTATTGGCGTCAGAAGCATCAAGTTCTAATTTTCTGAGGTAACCAACATCTCCCACTATGGGCAAGCCTTGCATTTATAAGTTATCTTAATATATGTGTGAGTTAGGGTTCTTTGGTTGGGAGTGACCGAAACTGATTCATATCAGCTTAGAATTTATCAGAAGGATTCTTTTTAAAAAGGGTTTATCAGAAGTGTATTGGAATATTTTGCAGAACCTGGGAAGTTCTCTCTTTTTCTCCCTCTCTCCCCACATCCTCCTTTCATGCTACTCTCTTGTGTCTTTTTCATTCTTCTCTTTTGCTTCTAACAGGCTTTTTTTCTACTCCTTACTCCACATTCTTGGTTTAGACCATCCTGTTTTGATCCAATTCCAAAAATACCCTGGATGAAGCCACTCCTGGCCACCTACTGAACATAGCACTTCACTAATTTCATTCCTCAATCACAGCACTTGCCTTGATTATTTTCCTGCTTGATTTTTCTCCATAGCCTGTTTCATCTGACATACCAAATATTTATTTATTTTGCTTAATGTCTTATTTCCTCCATCAGAATGTAAGCTCTGTGAGGAACTTTTGTGTGTTTTAGTCGCTGCTATATCTCCAGGACCTGGAATAGTGTCAGATATAGCACTCAATAAATAGTAGTTGAATAAAGGAATGAATAAACATGGCAGCTCCAGCAGAAACCATGTAGATAGAGGGGAATTAGCGCCAGTTCCTGGAAAGGTAGAGTGCTGGACACATAAAATATGTATATTCCCAGTGTAGCTTATCTCATGTGGCCTCAGATGTTTTTATCTCCATTTTATATGTGTGGAACTGAAGCAAAGAAAAAATAAGACTACCTACTGCTATGTAAAACTTCAGCTTTCTAGACTAGCTTCCATGCTGTCCTCAACTACCCATGTGCCTCCAAGGATTGTTAATTAATGGGAATCAAAAATTGATAAGACTTTCAGCTTTTATTCCAAATCTGTCACTGGCTCCCCCATGGTTGTATCACTGGGGCACTTCTCTGGTCCTTGCTATAGGGATGTGTGCCTGAGAGAGCTGCTCTTTACAAAGGCTTCTCCAACTGTTGCTCATCTGTGCAACTTTCTATAGATGACAGAATCATAGAAAATAGTGCTTGATGGGGACTTCCCTGGTGGCGCAGTAGTTAAGAATCTGCCTGCCAATGCAGGGAACACGGGTTCAAGCCCTGGTCTGGGAAGATCCCACATGCCTCGGAGGAACTAAGCCCGTGCACCACAACCATTGAGCCTGCGCTCTAGAGCCCGCAAGCCACAACTACTGAGCCTGCGCTCTAGAGCCCACGAGCCACAACTACTGAAGTCCAGGCACCTAGAGCTCGTGCTCCGCAACAAGAGAAGCCACCACAATGAGAAGCCTGCGCACAGCAACAAAGACCCAACGCAGCCAAAAGTAAAAAGTAAATTAATAAATTTATTTAAAAAAATAGCGCTTGATGAGGACTTATAGACCATATAGCCCGAGACTCTCATTTTAAAATGTGCTCCTGATACCCAAGAAGAGAAAGCCCAAATCTATACCATGGACTTGATAAAAGCATAGATTTTTAAAGTTTAGAGAAAAGATGGGTATGTTTCATTGTATGAAATTTGAAACAGCTGGAAAACTCTCAAAAAAAAAGTCTTCTGTTTATGCCATTGAGAATTATACTAATAGGGAGAAAAATGGTAAGATAATTAAAGAAACCAGTAGTTGGTTGCACAAGGCACTCTGAGCTGAAGTATATAAAGGAAATATATTGTGGTTTCTATAGAGGTGAACGTCTAAGAAAGTTTTACTTTGTAAGAAATAAATATTTTAAAGTTTTAATTTTGACCATACATTTCTTTTGTAATTAGGAAAAACAGGTAGCAATAAAATATTTTTTTTAATTAGGCAAAGAATTTTTTTTAGAGGAAGGGCAGATTATAAAAGATAAATACTAAAAAGTATCACAAATATGTAAGAGTAAGGCCAGAAAAGTCTTATTGGGAACAGGAAAAAAATACCAGAGACAAGAAAATAAAATGGAACTTTTAAAGAAGATCAAGAAAGAGATATATTTACTGCTTGAGGCAAATAACTGATAAAGGTCAAGCCAAGCTTCTACTTTGCCTGTCTTCTCCATCAAGGAGAATGATTTTTGGATGAAAATGAAAAGAGTAAACAGTTGATAGGAGGAGGAAGATGTCCATGAGGGGCAAAAAGATTGGAAAAGGACATCTCTGCACTAATTGAAGTTAGATCTCCTAGTCCAGAAGTTACATCTAGGGGTGGGGGGAGAGGGAAGATATGAGAGCTTGCAAACAAGATTACTCAAGGGAACCAACTTTTGTTGAATATATATGTTATGTTCTGGCACTTTATATTTTCCTGGAATTTCTATAGTAACTCTCAAGTTATGCTTGTGGAGAAAATAAAGTGTAGGCTGGGTGCCAGAACTTCACTACGAGGTAGGTATTATTATTATTATTATTTTACAGATGAGGAAAATGAAACTAAGTGAGGTTAGATAATTTCATTGAGGGTATATAGCTCACATAAAGTGGGTGTGTCAGGGGTCCCCAAGACCAAACTTAGACTGGACTTGCTAGAAGGACTAACAGAATTCAGAACAGCTATAATAACTCATGGTTATGGTTTATTATAGCAAAAGGATACAGTTAAAATAAGCAAAAGGAAAAGGCCCATGCGATGAAGGCCCCAGGAGAAACCAGGTGCAAGTTTTCAGCTATCCTCTCTTAGTGCAGTCTCAAGGACAGCTCTTAATTCTCCCATCAATGAAATGTGACAAACTGTGTCAAGTGTTGCCCATCAGGGAAGCTCACCTGAGCCTTGGTTCCAGGGTTTTTATTGGGGATCAACTATGCAGACATACAGTGCCTGTATGACTGACCCTTAGCTACTCAGTCTCCAGCCTTCCAGAGGTCAGGCTAATTGAGTGTAGCCCGAGGCCTCAGGCACACTGAAGCATCCTTATCAGGCAGGATATACCAGGGGCTCAGAGGTTACCTCCCAGTAGCCAGTCAAAGGCTAGTCTTTACTTTGGAATGTGCAGAATTGGCACAATAACTGACCCACATGTAACTCATCAAACAACCCTGAGAAGTATTATTGCATGTAAAGATGAGGAAATTGAGGCTCAAAAAGATCAAACAGATTGCTGAAGGTCCAACAACTAATAAGTGGCAGTTAGATTTAGTAGAATTTAGTTTTGCCTGACTCCAAAATCCATAACGTAACCACTTCTCAGCGACTACTAATCAGAATGGACAGACTAGAGAGATAAGCTGAATTCAAATGAACTTTTTTTTTTTTTTTTTAATGTTCTGGCTGTATGTCAGTCTCTTCAAGCTATTCTTACTTAAGGAGACAGGGCAGTGACTAGAAAGAAGTTGTGAGTTTTTTTAAGAAATCTTTTTTTTTTTTTTAAACGCATTGTTTACTTTGTTTATTTATTTATTTTTGGCTGTGTTGGGTCTTCGTTTCTGTGCGAGGGCTTTCTCCAGTTGCGGCAAGTGGGGGCCACTCTTCGTCGCGGTGCGCAGGCCTCTCACTATCGCGGCCTCTCTTGTTGCGGAGCCCAGGCTCCAGACGCGCAGGCTCAGTAATTGTGGCTCATGGGCCTGGTTGCTCCGTGGCATGTGGGATCTTCCCAGACCAGGGCTCGAACCTGTGTTCCCTGCATTGGCAGGCAGATTCTCAACCACTGCGCCACCAGGGAAGCCCCAAATGAACTTTTATAGAGATGAACATTAAGTCCTAGAATATAGATGCTAAAAACCAATTTTCAAGGACAAGTCATAGAAAACATGATTTAGAATCAACCTAAATGAAAAAATTGGAGGGATTTCAGTCTATATCTAGCCTCACGTGAGTGCATCATAAGCTTTATATGAATGGTAAATGGCCACCAGAACAACTAATATAATCTTGAAAGCAATAACAGAAGTATTAAGTCTGGAATGAGGGAGGTGTTATTGGGTCCTGATAACATGGCTGACTCTAGGTAGTACTTCATACTCCAAATCTTTCCCTATTGCAAAGATCTCTTGCCCTCTCTTCCCTCAGCTCAATAACAAGGCAATCTGACACGGTGCAACTAAGCCTGTGCGCCACAACTACTGAAGCCCACGCGCCTAGAGCCCGTGCTCCACGACAAGAGAAGCCACCGCAATGAGAAGCCCGCGCACCGCAACCAAGAGTAGCCCCTGCTCTCCGCAACTAGAGAAGGCCTGCGCGCAACAACGAAGACCCATTGCAGGCAAAAATAAATAAATAAATTTTAAAAAAATAACAAGGCAATCTGATAAACTATCCCTATGAAGGTATGATGTTGAATCAAATAAAACTACTACTTGTGTAAGTCAAAATGTTTGAATATCAGCAATTTCAATCTAATATTAACACCTGATAATAATTTTACGTGTCATTTCTCTAAGGGTATTTCCATTTTAGTGGAGGAATCCAAGAGACAAGAGACAACATTTCAGATCAGGAAAGGCAGATACTTGCGAACACGGAAACATTCAGATGCTTGCCAAATTACACCATACCCAACCTACACTTTCTTGACAGTTTGTTCAATTAAGTTGTACCAATATCTCTTTATGACATTGTCAACTCATACCCATTCAAATAAATTAATGTTCCCATCTCAGCTGACTCATTTGGCAGTAAAAGCTAGTTCACATGCCAATGCATTAGCTGGCTCACATGACCTCTCTATAAAAAAAAGCACATTTTCACAGTAATAAACAAAAAGGAGCAGTATGCCCTCCCTTGCCCAATGTAGTAGCTCAGGTTAAACAAATGTGAAAAGTTTTAAGGGGCAAAGAGATGGAAAAGAGGAGATACAATGCAGAAAGACCTGGAACGATACAGACGTTTTACAATGTATAAAATAAGAGTGCTTGACATTTTGTGTTTTTAGGTCTATAAAGAGATGACTGTAATTACTCCTGAGCTCTCAGAATACTTATTCAAAGAGCACAGTTGATTCCCTACAATGTACACAATGTTATCAAGATACATTAAGGACATTTAATAAACTCTCAAATTAAATCAATATATACAATTATAAATATTAAATTTGTATTAAATGGCATGAATAATATAAATATTGATAGTTTAATATAAACTAAATATACGTGATTATATATATTAGGTAAATTACAAGTACAAAAGAGCAGATTACTCTGTGATTGGTCAAATGTTGTCTTTAATGCTGCCAAAGCGACACAGTAGATCTGATTGTTTTTATTTTATTTAGCATTCACTTGTACAACAAATATTTATTATGCACATGCTCTGTGATAGGCACGTGAAATAACTTTCATATTGACCACTGCTGCAAATAAAGTCATTTATAAACAGCCTGGAGAAAGTGTTATCAGTATCTGTTTTTAAGTAGGCTCTGAGGATTTGGAATATTTAAAACCGTTCTATATTCACATCCCAAAGATAATGTACAAATTGTCTTCATTGATTAATCTATGCTATCATAAGCTGGGGAAATGTCGTTCTGTGACTTCAGTTTTCTTTAAACGTTTAATAATGTTCTCCACTTGAGGAAGGGTTTAAGGCTGGACTCAGAGACAGAGGTGATGGATGTTTCCCATTACCAGGTTGAATGAAAAGCTTCTTACTTAGCATGGACCACGCCTAGAGGCTAGCAGAAGAAGAAAGCTTTGCCCGGTCATTAGTTATCTCAGAACTCCTGAAGACTTCAACCTTTTCTATTACTACTTAATTGAATTTAGAAAATTATGATCTTCCTTTTGAATATTTTACAGGTTTTTAAATGTACGATTGATTTTTTTTTTTTTTGGCCTGGAGAATGTTTGGATGTGTTCCTTCTAATCTGTGATTTGCTATCTATTCCACAATCTAAAAAACATCTGAATGTTTTGGCTAAGTTAGAAAATAAAAGTATGTTCTCATATTTTGGAGCCAAGGCACATCTGCATTAGTTTCTTGATTATGTAGATATACCTTGGCTCCAAAACTTTCTGATTCTGTGGTTAGCCTTAAGTATGAAAAGCTATTTTGGAGAAAGCAAAGCTTGAGTATGAAATTCCAAAATTACTTTTTAACTACTTAATGTTGGATAACATATAGTATATTATACATTTATTATTGTGAAATAAAATTCATATTTTATGACAAGAAAAATTTAAACATGAAAAAATTTTCTCTTCCTTTTGACCTCTTTTCCCACTATTGTACATTGTGTATCTGCATTATGTATTGACCAAACCTTCCAATCAGCAAAAATACCTGCTCAACCATAAAGAGAAATATTTTCCTAGCATCAACAAGGCAACTCCTTAAAAGATAACATTCCTTCTTGATCTTGTAAGGGGCCACGATGACCCATGACCCACTACTCACTAGATTGTGTAAACAGTCAATAATACGTCATTTAATGTACAGCCCTCTGTCTCAAAAACTTATATAACTGTGCCTTGGCCCCTAACCAGTGGAAATGTTCTCAGAACTTTCTGAGAGGCTGTTCCCGGGTTATAATCCTCAATTTGGCTCAAATAAAATATTCCATTTCATGAACTTATTTTCAAAACAGAAACAGACTCACAGACATAGAAAACAAACTTAGGGTTACCAAAGGGAAAAGGTTGGGGGGGAGGGATAAATTAGGAATTTGGGAGTAACATATATACACTATTGCATATAAAATAGACAACCAACAAGGACCTACTGCGAAACACAGGGAACTATACTTAATATTTTGTAATAACCTATATGGGAAAAGAATCTGAAAAAGTATATATATATATTCATATATATATATATATATATATATATATACATACATACATATATATATATATATACATACATATATATATATATATATGAATCACTTTGCTGTACATCTGAAACTAACACAACATTGTAAATCAACTATACTTCAATAAAAAAAAATAAAAGAGAGTAAATCCTAAGAGCTCTTATCACAAGGAGAAAATTTTTTTCTTTATTCTTTTCTTCTTTTTTTTATTGTATCTATATGAGAAGACATATGCCAGCTGAAACTATTGTGGTAATCATTTCACAGTATGTATAAATCAAACCATCATGCTGTATGCCTTTAACTTATACAGTGATGTAAGTCGACTATTTCTCAATAAAACTGGAAAAATTTGCACTTCTAAAAAATTTTTTCCATTTCGTTCTAAGATCGACTGATTAATTTTTCATTGACATTACCCTACAGACTTTATAATAGGGATCTCAAAAATAAGTTCTGACATGCCCCACATCTAAATCCCTAATGAACACAATTTTTTTTTCTTTTCTCTATTTTCTATTCTACTCTCCCACTTTGAATAAGCACTAATTCACCATGAATACTCTGGTCATTTTCCCCAGAAATAAAATTAATGTCTACTTCACAGAGTTTCTGAAAGTGTCACTGGCAAAGCCCACTGGGGTGGAGAATAAGATGGAATCGAGGTTATAAGATAAGGTCTAACCTCTTCTTTTGTGCTTAGTCTAGTTTCACTTGCCTACAGGGGGCATGTGCAGAGGCCTTGCACCTAACACGTGGAATCAGCATTCTCAGCACAGAACCGCTGCACCTGGCACGTGACTTGGTGTGCAGAAGCGGTGCACCCGACACCTCAATTCACCATGACAACAGCATGCGGTGTGCAGAGATGCTGCCCCTGGCACTGCAATCTGGAGCCCTAAGCAACACACCTGCACCTACCAACAAGTGCCCTGTCCCTTACTCCACAGGTGAGATCCCCATAAAGCAGCCCCACCCATGGCCTGTCTGGGAGAGGGTGTGCTCTGGAACTAGGGCTTGCACCTCTCCATTTTTTGATCAAAGAATAAAACTTTCCTTTGCTTCTGATACTACTTGGTCTTGTTCTGAGCTGAACGACACCGGGCAGCAGGACCGTTGCTGGAGGCTGACTCTGGAGGGTCAGTAACAAAAGGGGAGAAAAGAATTTTCTCTCAGTTTAGTTAAGATCATACTCAAACTCAGTGTTGCTGGGCCTTGATCTGTTTCTTAAACTATAGGATGGGAACTTCAAGTTTATATATGGTTTGTCAATTAACCCTGACATCTCAGGTAATGGTCGAACTGACTTATTTTAGCCTATTTTGCTAAAGGTTATATCTCACCTGTAGGGGAGGAAAAAGTTTTTCTTCACTCTCTTAGGTTCCCTGGCTGGGTCTGGAAATTAAACTGACAAAGACAGATTAACAGGAGAAAAGCGTACAAATTTTATTAAATTTTTACATGTATGTGGGAGCCTTCACAAGAGAGTGAAGACCTGAAGAAGTGACCAGAGCAGGAAGCTTTTATACATTTCAGACAAAGAAGCAATGAATTTATGAAGAATTGACAAGACAAAGGGATTTGGGCTTGGGGTGGCAAATGGTGAAGAGGTAACTAGTAAGGGTTAGTTTAACCAGGTTTGTTTTGTACAGATTTCTAGGCCCCAAATTCTAGGCTCTAGCGATAAGAAAGTCTTCCTTCCTCCTGGTACAGGGAGGGTACTTTTCACCTGGGAGATTTTATCTCCTGCTTTCAGGGAAGAAAAACAAGGCAGGAAGGTCAGAGTGACCTTCCTGCTTCTGCTGTTTTCTCAAATTCCTTCAGCTTAAGATATTCAATATGCCAAGGGGGCATATTTTGGAGTAGCATGTCCTGAATCCCATTACACCCAACAAATTTATCTTTGATAATAAATAACTCTTCCAGGGGAGCACTCTCTCTATCTTTCTCTTTCTCTCTCTCTAATATATATAGTTTTTAGAATAATATTGAGATCCTGCTATCTATCTTACAAAATAAATATTCCATATTATGTCAGAAAGCTGGGGCACTTACGGTATTCATAAAGCTGCCAGTCTGTGTAATTCATCAAATAGATGAGCAAACCCATATATGAAATTTTAATCTTGATTCATTTCAGAGTTTAGAATAAGCCAGTTTGTTTTATTAAACATATGTATCTAATATTTATGTATTTCATGTGCATAAATTCTATTTTCTTATTACTATGAGGGAATATATTTTTTTAAAGACTTTGTTTTTAGTTTACTTATTTATTTGGTTGCGTTGCATCTTAGTTGCAGCAGGCGGGCTCCTTAGTTGCGGCTCGCAGGCTCCTTTGTTGTGGCATACAAACTCTTAGTTGCGGCATGCATGTGGGATCTAGTTCCCTCACCAGGGACCGAACCTGGACCCCCTGCTTTGGTAGTGCGGAGTCTTAACCACTGGACCACCAGGGAAGTCCCTATGAAGGCATATTTCATTCACACTCCAACACATAACAGATAGGGATGCCAGGCAAGAATTTTTAGACATGGTGTCATTTTATTGAGAGATACTTTCTTTCCTGATAAATGGCTTTGAAAGCAGCTGTGAGCCTCCCCCTTCCCTCATCTCCCCCACCTCACAGAGTTTGTCGGTGCACCTTTATAACCTGCCTGAAGAGAATTATAATCTGCAGTGTGACTTTGCCAGCCATTAATCTTCCTCCCGTTTTAGGGTCTGAAAGGAGAAATCCCTAGAGCATGTTTTCCCCTGGCCTCGCAGTCATCCCGTTAGCTTCTGCAGTCACAGATAAAAGAGCAGTCTTGTGCTCTCACAGCAGGTCTCTGGGGGCACAGCCAGCCACAGAGCTCGATTCCTTAGATTTTTCCATGAAGGATTCATACTTGTCACCAACCAGCAAAAAATCAACCCTATCAACTTCAGTTAAGGTGTCACTGTAAGCAGAAGATGTTTTCGTGGCCAGGACACAGCTCTGCAAATAAGGAAATGACACATGCAATTGAAATCTTAAATATATGATCATTCAGGGTGTGGGGAAGATACCTTTTAAAAGCTTTCATAAAATAACATTTTCTGCCAGCAGCAGCATTTTATCACCAGTTGCAATAACCAGTTCCTTAAATGCATGTCTTCCCTTGGAAGTCACGAATAAGCCAATTCTGATTCCTGGGTACATAAATTGTCCAGGATGTTTCTTCCAAGTACCAAATGATATGTCTATCTTCTGCCCACGGAAGAGCCCTGAGCTTATCTTACAGCCTTGTATTATTCACTGAAATGCTCCAGCGAGGTAGGGTAAAGAGCACTGCTCTCAATCAACACAGTCTGTAAATCGCACCATTTAAAAGCATCGTCAACATCTGTCCCTAAGTCCTGTGATCAAAATTACTGGAAGGTTCACTGACATATCCACACTTAATTCTTTTTTCACCAAGCACTATGAATTCAAACTCAGAAGAAACTTTACCTCATGGGTCGCTGGTCACTGATTGTTCCATTTAACATGCATCAATCACCTCCAGAAACTCCCTTTGTTCCAGGTACCAAGCCAGAGAAGCTTGGAGCAGATGTGCTCCCTCGAGCGGCCCGGTGCTCCCGTATCCCCCAGAAACAGACCCAGTAATCAGTTAGCAGTCAGTCTATCAGTGCAGGAAGGAGAAAAAATCTATTTCTGGGTGTCCTAGTGGTGCTTCCAGAAAAATCATATTGATAGCCAGCTAACATGACTTAAATTTTACATATTCAGAATGACCTAAACCGGTGCTTCTCAAACTATTTGTGGACTAGTTTTTTTTAAATGCCCAATCCATGTGGACTGATATTTTTGTAAAATATAATAAAAATGAACTACTAGAAAAATTACATTTAAAAAAATCCCCAAAATATAATGCCATGTGGTTTATTATTTTTTATTATAATTATTATGTTATTGTGTATTATTATATTATATAATTACTCTGTCAAATTGCTATAAAAGTTCCTAAATGCTTAGTTTCAATTTCTGTATTTAGCTCATCACAGACTGATAATATTTACATCACCTGCTTGCACCGGTCTGTAAATCAGGCTTGAAGTATCACTGACCTAAATCATAGCCTTTGTCCTTTAAATATCCTTATGTGTTTTAAGTGTGAGCCTTTTTGAATTATAATCAAATGAGACATAAGCATTTTCAGAGAAACCTCAGAAGAGTAGAAATCGCTCTTCAGTGCAGTGGTAAATATCTTCCAACGTGGAGCTTATCTTTTCCTTTCTAGGAACAGAATATTATTATGGAATAAAGATTGGTTTTGGATCCAAATAGGTCTGGGTTTGAATCCCAAATCTATCATTTACTAGCTGTGTGAGCTTTGGCAAATTAATTAACCGTTGTAAGCTTCCTTTCTATCTGTAAAACGGGGTGGGCAAATAACTTCCTCTCGAGATTGTTGTAAAGATTGAATAAAACAATGGATAAAATGCATCTGGAAGGAAGCAAATGTGCAATAAATGAAGCTATCATTATTATAAATGGTTGCTCACTAAACTGGGAGCTCCTTTGAAGCAGGTTGGAGGAAAAAGCACAGCTCCTAGCTCGGTAGCCAGCAATAAATGCTTCTGGGTGTGAATAGAAAGGGAAAGGAAAGGAAAGTGAGCTCAAGGGAAAGAAGGAAGGGAAGAAACAAGAAAGCAAAGGAGGAAGGGAATGCTAGTAGTGGTAAATCAAAGATTTTCTTCCTTTAATGAGTTTCAGAAAGTTCTTCCTTATAATTTGCAGAAATTGGAATGGATGAGACGTAAATTCCTTGGTTAGCTGCCAATGAGGGTTCAGAGTAGGGTCACTATTTTTAATCTGGCATTGGACACCCACTTGGGCTAATCCACATGCAGTCATGGAACAATCCATCAGTCAGTGGTATTTATTGAGCAAGGTACCCAGCAATCTGCTAGGCGTACAGAGCATGAGGTTGGATGACCTTGGGACACACCTATTTAATTGGGGGTGGGGGGACAATTACATAACTTGATATCTTCTTGAAAATTAGAAATTGTCCATAGCTCCAAAAAGAGACATATTTAGCAGTTTTTTATGAACAAATAAAGTGTCTCAGTGGTTTTTAATGTGTAAGTGAAATTGGGTATCATTATTCAGAAGGTTGATCTAGTGGAGCAGAGTTTGCTTCACAGACAGAAGTGGCAGTGTAGGCTGAGGTTATTTATAACCTGCTGCCGTTTCAGCACTGCTGATGGAAGCTGCAGAGTACTATTTCTTTTTGCAGATGACGTCAATTATTTTGGTGTGTGTTCTTTTCTAAAATGTTGTAACTGGCCTCAGCTGTGATAGGAATGATATTGGTCTTTGGCCTTCCGCGATTACAGTAATAACACCTGCAACTGGGTATTAGTGTTCAATGATTCCTTTTAAGACCACAGCCTTTTCTTCGCTCTTCTTTTGTAGGGAAGAGTTGCCTTTGGAGAAACTACATTTTGTTCCTCCAAAGAAAGAGTCACCATTTTCAATATTTCCCTAGAAGTCTATAACACAATGTTCTTTTTCTTGTACATACAAGACAAGCTTTTCTGTGATTCAGTACTTAACTTGGTACTTCTGGTAAGAGAAAGATTTTAGTTTTTACTGAGGCTAAAGTAAAATATTCACCTATCAGTAATACTGCAATGCTCTATGCTGTGAGAATATTTAGTATGGTAATTACTTCTCTGATAGAATTGATAATGGCTGCTTTTTTCTGAAATAATTCTCTTTTATTTCTAGGGATGAGTAAAGGAAAATATGTAGGCCTTCCAGGGCACTAAGGAATCAGTCTCCATTCCTACAAGGAATTCTAAGTTTCATCATATTGAGTTTACAAAGTTCTTTAGTTTCCTTTAAATTTATTTTTTAAAAACATAATTCTTCAATTGGATAAATCCTTCCAAACTAAATCCAAAATGATAAGCTCTAGAAGCTGATAAACAGCAAAGTCTTTAATAAAGGCCTTTTTCCCTTCAATGCATTAAACATTCGTGAGCATCAGGGTCTATGTGTATAATTAGTAATGTACAATGTAATATCTCATCTTGAATATCTGCATAGTTCAGCCTATTATGAAAAGATAGCAGGCAGATCCTGACATTGGAAGAATCAGACCGCTCAGGGAAAAATGAATGAAATATATTTTACAGTCCTTTGATTTCCTCCTAACTCAGGGGGGGCATTCATTCCTGGTTTAAATTTATAAGATTTATGATCATTCTACTTGCAATAAAGATATGCTCATTTTTCAAGTAGTAATACTTTAATTAAGAGTTGAGGAAGAAATTACTGTAACACAATGGAATATAGAGCTTTAAGAGCTTTCAAAAAATTATCAATATAAACAACTGGTTATTTAGGGCCGATGACGGATCTTCTTTTGTACTGGCAAGATATGAGAGAAAAATTATTTCTATAGTTTTCATCCTTTGTCAGTGATAAATAAAGATGAAGATTAGGACCCATCCTGGCATGCACACACACCAGTCATGGCAAGAGTCATTTACGAAAACCTTGGAGCAGAATGTCGCTCTGTATTGAAACTGTGATGAACCCCAGCTGGGTCCCCTAAATAGCCTAAGGAAGCAGTGTCCTATGTTAAACATCATCTCCCAATTTTTAGTGATATCTGGAGATACCCAGATCACACCCTCCCTCTCGATGTGTCTCCAGTGACCCTCTCCTGACCTTTGGTCCTGATTTAAGCTTTCAAAACTGAGACACAGTCGAGATGATTTCATATTGTTCATCAGAAGATCCAAACTGTTTCCCTCTTTCTCTTTATTGCATCCTACCTCTCTGAGCCTGGCTGTTTCATTGTTCCAATAAGCTGAAATACCATAGAAGGTAGATTTTCATACATTTTGTTCCTTTATAACCTCTGCATGCAGGGTCCTGGGAGAATGGTGAGGTTGCAGGCTTCTGCGCTCTCCCCAATGCTGACTGCCTCACATCCGCTCAGTTTTAGGCGCTACTATCCTTTTATGCCCCCTCATTCCCTATCAAACTTTTCTTTGGATTCTCGTTTATACTAAGGTTCAAATAACAGATAACAACCTAAAGCAGTGGTTCTCAACCCAGAGTGCCCCTCAGAATCACATGGGAAGTAAAGTTTCACGTGGTTTGGTTCTACTCCAGGCTTAGTGAATCAGAATCACTAGGAATGGGAACCAGGAATTTTTATTTTGTAAAAGCTCATAAGCATTCCTGATTAAGAAATACTGGCCTTCCATTGGACCTTCCCTTTAATAGGTTCAAAACCTGCAGCTAAAGTCACTATGATCAGCTGAAGAATTTTAAGCAGCTGTGGAAGTGAACTGCAGAAAGGCAAGAATTCCCAGGACATAACGAGTGGAGGGCTTTGCCTCCGAATTCCTTGCCTGTAACAACTACATCTTTTTTTTAACAATAAAATGTTTTAATAAAATTTTTTTTCTCACTAAAAGCTGCCTATTCTTTACAGGAAACATGAAAAATATATAAAGGAGAAAAAGCTATATTCATAAGATATAAACTTAATATTTTAGCTTATTTCCTTCTATTCTTTAGGCAATTATTTGTATTTTTCTATTTTTGCTTTCTATGAAATTGGCTTTATCTTTTTCATATTGTTTCCTGCCAGGAAACAGTCATTTTGTTTGATGAATGTAGGATCTATATCTGATATTCCCTCTCTCTCTCTCACACACACACACACGCACACACGCACGGTGCCTAACATATACTGCCTCTAATATCTTATGTTCTCAATAAATATGTGCAGACTGAATGAATTCAGAGACCCAGTTTTGGACTCCTTTCTTGGCATTCACAGAAAGATAGTAACAAATTATAATGATTTCTATTCCTTGCTTTCTCAATCAGCTTCAAAAGATAATTTTTTAAGATGATTGTGTAAAATATACAAAATAGAATTATTAAATAGAATTTGAGTAGCTCCTTGCTCTTTCAAAATAACTCAATGACAATATTTAAATTTTAAAAGAATCTGTCTCCTAAGAAATAAGGCTTCTGCTCCTAACTTTATTTCTTCCAAAAAGTATCACTTTTAATGCCATTCAGCAGCTGCAACAGTCAGAATTAGGTTTGGTTGCATGCATCCGTAATGCCAAATAATGATGGTTTAAACAAGAGAAAGTCAAGGGATAGATAGTGCAGTGCTGGCATGGTGGTTCCATGGTCAATCAGAGACTGAAGCTCCTTCTTTCTTTCTGCTCTACCATCTTCGTGAGTGGCTTCCATCCTTAAAGTCTACTCACAGTCAAATATGGCTGTTGGAGTGCCACGATTTACATCTATATTCCAGGCAAGTAACAAGAAGAAAGAGGGAAGGGGGGCTTCCCTGGTGGCGCAGTGGTTGAGAATCTGCCTGCCAATGCAGTGGACACGGGTTTGGGCCCTGGTCTGGGAAGATCCCACATGCCACAGAGCAACTGGGCCCATGAGCCACAACGAGCCACAACTACTGAGCCTGCACGTCTGGAGCCTGTGCTCCGCAACAAAGAGAGGCCTCGATAGTGAGAGGCCCGCGCACCGCGATGAAGAGTGGCCCCCGCTCGCTGGAACTAGAGAAAGCCCTCGCACAGAAACGAGGACCCAACACAGCTAAAAATAAATTTAAAAAAAAAAAAAAAAAAAAAGAGGGAAGGGAAAAGAGAGAGCATTTTAGCCAAATTAGTGCCCTTTAGGGAGCAAGCCCAAAAGACACACCCATCAATTTTTGTTGACTTCTCAGTTAAGCCCTCAAGAGAAGCTGGAAAATGTGTGCAGTTGTTGCTAAGAATATAATCAGGGGTCTCTTAATAAGAAAAAAAATGGACAACAGATACCATACAGGCAGCTAGCAGTCTCTCTTCCACAGCATAACCTCTTATGTCATTTAACAGTTATGCTTGTGGCTACAAATAACAAAATATCTAACAATAAGTGGCTTAAACAGTAAATTTTATCCTACAAACTAAGTCAGGGTGGTTGAGAAGCTCAAGGATGTTGTCAAGGCCCAGGTACCTTCCATCTTTCTGCTATGCCATTCATAATATATCAACAGTATCTTTCTTTTTCTTCAAAAGATGGCTGCATCATGCCTTCACATTACAACATCCAAACATTGGAAGGGTAAATTCACATTTGTGTCCCTTCAGGGTAGAAACCGCCCAACTGACTCATGGGTTGTCATGTGTCCATGCTTAAACCAATCATTAGCAAGAGTAATGGAATTACAAGAGTTGGTTTAAAGTGATGAATCAGCGATTCCCTCCTGGGGCTGAGTGTGTGGGAAGGTATTTACCTGAACAAGATCAGGGCTCCCCTACCAAGGAAGAAAGGAGGTAGGCAGTGGGGAAAATGGCTATTGGATAGATAAAGGTTTTTTTCTGTTTTACAAAACACAGTGATTTACAACTGTTCTCCTGAGTAGTGAACACTTAGGAAATTCCATGATACCTCACTCATTACTTAAATAGCATTTTCTTTCTAAAGGGCAAAAGACAAGCCTGAGATCAGACATTGAATCATCAAGCATTAACACACAGACACAGATTTCTATTTCTACAACTGTAGAAAAATTAAAGGATAGTTACCTTTTTTTTTTTTGGTTGCGTTGGGTCTTCGTTGCTGTGCATGGGCTTTCTCTAGTTGCAGAGAGTGGGGGCTACTCTTCGTTGCGGTGCGCAGGCTTCTCATTGAGGTGACTTCTCTTGTTGCCAAGCACGGGCTCTAGGTGCATGGGCTTCAGTAGTTGTGGCACGTGGGCTCAGAAGTTGTGGCTCACGGGCTCTAGGTCACAGGCTCAGTGGTTGGGGCACACTAGCTTAGTTGCTCCGTGGCATGTGGGATCTTCCTGGACCAGGGCTCGAACCCATTTCCCCTGCATTGGCAGGCGGATTCTTAACCGCTGAGCCACCAGGGAAGCCCAAGGATAGTTACCTTTTGATGAATAGTATCAGTACTCTTTAAGTGTTAGACTTTTAGCATTACAATTGGCGTACATTACAAAGGACCAAAAATCCCAATTATTCTAAAATTCAAATAATCATAAAAGAATTTGCATTTCTCCCACATAGATGCAAATACATTTTGATTGGATGTTCCATTTAAACTGCTAAGGACATTAATGGGTCAATGTAAAATTATCCTTTATTTTTCCCCCAATCATAAAATCTGTATTCCTTATTGTAAAAATCCTCCCTCTCTTGCCCCAAATAAAGCAATTAAGCCTTCTGTGTCGAAGATTTGAATTTCCTTAGCTTCTAGAAGAAATATTTGACCTGGATTCTCAAAATCTAAGCTGAATTCTCAAAACCTAAGCTGACGGGGGTTTCAGACAGATTATCTCGGATTGGGGAAAGAGGGATTTCTGGGGGTTCAGGAAGAGACACGTGAGCCTACATGGGAGCGTTAAATTCCGTCAGACTGAGTAGGGTGGTAGGACATTTGGCAAGTTCTACAAGGTATGACATCCACTCCTACCCAGCACTCTGAGGGTGACTGGTCATCTGATGGATGCCCCTATGGAGACTGAACTTCTAGTACTCTGGTCTAGAGGACAACCTATGGCCAATGGATTTCTGTGACAGCATTCTTGGATTCCACCCAAAACACTGGTGCTTGGTAGCAGAGAATGTAGTTAAAGAAGCATCAGGAAAGATGGCAATTATCATAAAATCAGGGCCCTGCTTGTGTTCCCAGAGTCAAATAAGTTCTTGGATTCTTATGATCCAATGGAGAGAGGGAGAGAGTCTCTGAGTGACACAGTATGATCATGTCTACCCAATATGCATTCTTTCTCACTAGCAAAACTGCTAAGTTATTGGAGGCAACTGTACCTGCCTTAAAAAAATACATTACCTAGTCTTTCTCACTCGTATGTGGCTGATGAAAATAAAAAGAAGTTGAGAAGCACTCCTGAAGAAGTTCCTTTGCTCTTTGGAGTTTTCTTTCTTCCTTCCGGGAATGAAGAAATCATGTCTGGAAATCCAACAGCCATCTTTTAACCCAGAAGGTTACTAAAGATTGCAGCGCAGAAATACAGGAAGCAGCTTGGTTCCTGGTAACTTCCTGGAGCATCCATACCATCTCAGGCTGCCTCCATCAGAATTCTGCATGACAACCCTTATCTGCTTTAACACTGTAGTCGGGTCTCTTATTGGCAGAAGCATTGACCTCCTAATCAATTTATGTAACTGTCACAACAACCTTGGAAGTATTATTATGACTGATCCCAGTTTTTACATGATGAGGGACTGATAAATCATGGAGTCAGAATTCAAACACGGTTTTGTCTGGCTCTAAAGCACATACTTTCAATTTTCATGCTATTTGGTAAATCAAGCTGGGATAGACAAGGTTAGGAAGGAGTGGGGTTTGGGGAGGGACCGTACAAATACCAGAGCAAGAACCAGGTGACCAGAAGCCAGGGGGAGGAACCCTTGGAGGGGTATGTGTGTATGTGTGTGCAGTTACAAGGCCCAGGAAATAGTATCATGCTGATGAGTACTGCTCTGTTTGCTTTTTAGCCCTGATCGTTGCACTTGAAGTATTACTGAGCTTGAAACCTGAAGCCCAAATAAAAAATATGCCTGGCCATTAGTCCGCTAATTGAATTAATGTAGATGCCAATCCTGATAAGTCAGATCTGGAAGAAGAAATTTTGATCTGAATTAACTAGTTTAATTGTCTGCGAAATCCAAATTGACCAAATAATTGCAAGTTAATCCTTTCATTTAATGCTGTATAGATCCTCCCACTCTGATTGGGAATGTGGTATTTGTATTCTTAGAGTTCTCAGCCTCTAACAGGTACTCCCTTTACCAGCCTGGAATACAAATGTCAGGGGACATTTGGCAATCTCTGGAGACATTTTTGGTTATCACATCCGGATGTTGTTATTGGCATCTAGTGGATAGAAGCCAGGATGCTGTTAAACAACCTGCAATGCACAGGACAGCTCTCCACAGCAAAGAATTATCCAGACCAAATGTCAATTGTGTTGCTGTTGAGGAACCATGCTCTAGTCAAACAGTACTTAGTGAAGGGAGAATTGGGCACTTTAAACTGTTAATGACAGTCCAATCAGTTATTTCAGGCTCCAAAGTAATATTTAAACCTGGCCTCTTGATTCATCAAATTAAGCAGGTAATTGATCACGCTCTATTTCCCTTTTTCCATTGTAGATTCAGCCAGAAAGCATAGCAGATAGGTTTCTAAAATCCTTCATCCTTTCTGTTTCAAGTCTTTGTGTTTACTGGAAGGTCATTAAGTTGCTTTGCTTTTGAAGTTCATTTATTATTTCTAAATCTAGTGCAGTCTATTTGGTCTTTCTTAATGCTGTCTAGTGAAACATTAATGAGAAGCTCACGCATAGTCATAGAATTTGTCTGATTACTTCATTAATTTTTAATGAGCTTGCTGCTTACTCTTCAGGGTAACATAACAGATATTGGATAATGTAATTCTTTCCCGGTGGAGTGCCCCTAAATTTGGCTCTAAATTATTAATCATGTAGGCTGGGGACATTAAAGAGTCTTTTGCCAATTAATTTACCTAAATATTTGGCTACATAATTTCTATAATATATTCTCTTCCCAGAAATTTCTTTTGATCAATTACTGTGGCTGAAAACATACAATTTTCTCCAGAGTGAAATCCTCAGAATTCAAAATCTGAGAAATTGAGTTTCATTGTAAGATTCAAACTTGAGCCTACCCTTAAGAAACATTGTAATCACATCAGTTTCTTAAAAAGGAAAGGGAATTGTTATTTTAAATATCAATCTGTGGCTTCTAGAATCCAGGTAGTAATTTCAATTCAATATGTTTCTGTACCTAGAGCATCTAAGTTTATTATATATTGTTTTAAAATTCTCGTCTTATGGACTTGGGGCACAAAGTTTTATTAATATCCTACTAGTTTTGCAGCTATGAGCAATGTAAGCCCCATGGTAGCAATGATTATAAGATTACTTGGCCAGTAAAAGTTTATTCTACAGTTGCAAACATCTCAGTACAAAAAAGGTTAAATTAGTTGTTCTAGTCAGTCAACCTAAAATTTCTGTATCCCAGCCCTTTTCTAAGAATGGTAGCAACTATTTCTTTCCAATAGAGCAAGAATAATAATGAAAGTCAGACCATAAAAGTTATGAAGACTCCTATATGCCTCACTCTACCAGTCCTAACTACCCCATGCCAAAAAAACAACAGCAAACTATTCTGTCAGTTCGTGGGAGCTATAAATCAATTCAGGCTGTGTTCATGTATTCAGTCTAAAATCATTACAAAACATTACAAAAGAAACATTCCACTGAATTAATCAACCTCAGGTCATCAACACAGGAGTACAATGCGGGTGACCAATACTTCCCAGCCTCTACTAATCCAGCCATCATTTCTCTCAGCCAAAACCAACTGGTTTGACTGCAAGCTGGAGTAATAAAGTTGCAACAAGTGCTTTGCAGTGCCACTTCACAGCATGGCTTTCGTGGAAACACAACAAATAAGGCTGTCAAACGGGTCATTTCGGTCATGTAGATGAAACTGTTAGGATTCAAGGGGGTTAATTAGTCACATCCTTTCGCTGAATTAGTTCAGCAGTAGACCTAGAAGTCAAATGAAGATCAAAATATGAAATTTATTGCTAGTAAAGCTGGACTAGAATAAGCTGCTTGAACCTATGACAAAACCAGACTTCCTGGTCTTCCCTCCTGAGATGCAAACCGATGCTCTCTGCAGGGTAGGGCTTGCCCTTATGCTTGCCATCTGAAGTGAAGAACATGTGTGTCCAGCAGACAGGCTCATTGAGAAAAGATGGATGCCAACAGCTCAGTACTCTACTAGAAATCCCACCGTGGGAAGGAGCCAGCAAAAGAAGGAAGGCAGAAGCTTCTATCTAATAACTCCAAGAACCTGGAAGTTCCCACTTTGTCAGTCAAGGCTGGGAAGATGGGAGAAGGAGAACATGAGCCCACGTACCCAAAAGTCTCATTGCTTTGCAAAACAAGGGACTTAATTTTTCAGTATTCAGTAGTCAGTCTTTAGGTATAAAAATAGAAACCGTCCTTATGCTTAAAACAGACCTTACTTTTAAGATCCTTGCAAATACACTATTGATGTGATGGCTCAGACAGGATTGCATGAAATATTTAACTTCATCAACCAGTGCTTTTTTTGTGGCGATGACCAGATTATACTAACTTGACTTATTGAGTAAATCTCCAATGTCTCTTGCCTTTGATGACAAGGTCAAGATTAGACACTTAAACAATAGTGTGGTAAAGGAAGCTTGGAAATCATTTTGGACAGTGGTTCTCAACTCTGGCTGCACATTAGAATCACCTGATGAGCTCTAAATAATACATATGTGACTGGTGGTCTCCAGTTCCAGAGGTTTTGATCTAACTGGTCTAAGGTGTGGCTCAGACATCAGTATGTGAAGAGGCACCAGCAAGGCCTCCAAATGTGTAAAAGGGTCTTTCCTTCTGGCAGATGCAGCCTCAAGCCAGGGGTCAGGGCTCGGCTCAGGTTGTGCTGTGCTCCCAGGGCCTTTGCAGGGCCTTTCTGGATCAGTACAGAGCTGTATGCATGTTCACAGTGGCCCTGCTCCACAGACATAGAAAGTAAGCCCTGAGGTGTCAAGTCTGGAAATAGAAGGGGAACTGGATTGAGTAGAGCTACAAAAGTACTGAATTAGAAGCAGCAGCCCCAGGGGCTAGTCTGAGGTCTGTCACTTAGAAGCTGTGTAATCTCAGAAACTTGAGCTCTCTGAGTCTCCACGTCCTCCTTTGTTAAGAAGCATAATGGGGCTTCCCTGGTGGCGCAGTGGTTGAGAATCTGCCTGCCAATGCAGGGGACACGGGTTCGAGCCCTGGTCTGGGAAGATCCCACATGCCACGGAGCAACTGGGCCCGTGAGCCACAATTACTGAGCCTGCGCGTCTGGAGCCCGTGCTCCGCAACAAGAGAGGCCGCGATAGTGAGAGGCCCGCGCACCGCGATGAAGAGTGGCCCCCGCTTGCCACAACTAGAGAAAGCCCTCGCACAGAAACGAAGACCCAACACAGCCAAAAATAAATAAATAAATTAATTAATTAAAAAAAAAAAAAAAGAAGCATAATGGGAGCGTGTTGAGTCTCTGTTTCAGCTCTGGGGAGCTCTAGAGCTGGTTTTGTTCAATTTAATCCAAGTACATGTGTAGAGTATGTGTTAGCTTAAGAACTTGTTTTCTAATTCCAGAAGAGGTGCTAAAAGTAGACTTTCCCCCTTAGTAAGTGGCTTTTTACTCAGAGACACAGATTTGCAGAGCAAGGATAAAGCAAAGCTAGCTTTATTGCTAAGTCTCATCCTCCTAAGACCCAGGGGGGGAAGAAAGAAGTGGATCCCTGGCTAAAGAGGGGGTTTAAGGGGTACAGAATCCTCCCACTCTTGGTGGACTTGGGACATGCCCAAGGTGAAGGGCTCTTGGGGCTGTTCTACTCATCCAGGGTCCACAGGGAAACTGGCCTGTTCTTTGCTCAAGAACAGAACTTCACTACTTTGTCAGACCTCAGTAAACAGAGAACTGGTAATTAGACTGATGCTTAACCAGTGGTTCTCACATTTTAGCAGGCATCAGAATGACTTGGAGGGAATGTTAAAACCCAGAATTCTGGCCTCTGCCCCCTAGAGTTTTTGGTGTGAAAGGGGGCCTGGCAATTTACTCTTTCTGCTGGTCTGGGGACCACTCTGAGAATCTCTGCTTTAGGCCATCTTAGAAAGAACCACGAGGCTCTCCCTCTTATAAACCAGTTGTAATGACTTTGTGCCTCCGTATCATTTGAAAACTTCTGAACGCACTTGTATTTTTTGTGAGAGACATGTCCACTCTTTAGGTTTCATCAGGATTAATGTACAATATTGTTGTTAACCAACAGCAAATTTGTTATATTCTATTAAGCTATAAATATTTTAAAAACCCCACAAAACTTGACCTTTTATTTGACAAATTAGTATCAGAAATAAAGATCACACTGAGATTTGCTTCTATATATCTTCTTTGATAGTTTTAAAAGTTCCATATGGTGACTATTAGTAAATATGCCCTTTTCTACAATGTAGCCAAGAGACTATTTAACTTTTTGCTATAATAAATAATGCCTCAATGAATATATTTAGGTATAATATTTTTTTCCAGAATTTTGGACTGCAAATATAGTTATTGTCATATTGAGTGAAATTACACTTCATGCACTTTATTAGCCTGGGTTCTCCAGAGGAACAGAACCGATAGAATGTAAAGGAGATTTATTAAGAGGAATTGGCTCATGCAATTATGGAGGCTGAAAAGTCCCAAGATCTGCCGTCTGCAAGCTGGACCCAGGAAAGCCAGTGGAGTAATTCAATCTGAGTCTGAAGGCTTGAGAACTAGGGGAGCTGATGACGTAAATTGCAGTCTGAGGGTAGGAGATTCTAGCTCAAGCAATGAGGCAGAAAAAAGGGACAAATTCTTCTTCCTTCAACTTTTATTCTATTCAGGTCTTCCACAGATTGGATGGGTGACGCTCAACCACACAGGGGAGGGTCATCTGCTTGACTCAGTCTACTGATTCAAATGCCAATCTCATCCAGAAACACCCTCATAAACACACCCAGAAATAATATTTAACCAGATATCTGGGCATTCTCTGATCCAGTCAAATTGACACATAAAATTAATTATCACATGCACATTGTAAAAACATCCTCTTCCCAGCAAATGGTTCTAACCATCTCCCTCCCACCTCACTTTCACCCTCCAGTTTTTGAGCACCTACTATAGCTCTGTGCTAGGCAATGGGAATACAGTGGTGGACAAAAAAAAAATCATAAGCCCTAATTTTATGGAGTTTACATTTTTTGAGAGAGACAAAGAAGAGAGAGAGAAGGAGAGAGAGAGAGAAAGTAATTACAAGTTATAACACCTACTGTGAAGGAACAAAGGGGATGCTGAGACAGATAAAGATCAATAGACATGGGTGATCACCAAGGAAGGCCTCTCCAAGGAGACATTTAAGCTAAAACTGAGGATAGGGAGTAGCTAGCCATGTTGCTGTGGTAGAACATTCCAGCTAAAGGAAATTGTGTGTGCAAAGGCCCTGGGGTGGAAAAGAGTTTCAGGCAGAGAAACTGAAGAAAGAACAGTAAGCTAGAACCAAGGGAACAGTGGATAGAGAGGCAGGATTCAATAGTAAAACGCTTTGTAATCCATTGTAAAAAGGTGGGATTTTATTCTCAGTGAAATGGATGGTTTTAAGCAGGGGAGTTATATAACCAAATTTTTGTTTTAAGCAGATCGCTTTTGCTGCTGAGTGCAGAAGGAATTAGAGGAGGAAGACTAGAAACGGGGAGAAGGTCATCGTGGTGTCCAGGCAAATGATGTTACAAAATTAGACCAAGGTGGGGTTATGGAGATGGTGATTAAAGGACAGATGATAAGTAAAGGAAACACATTTGGAGGTAAACTCTCTGGGATTTCCTGATAAATGGGGATGAGAGAGGGAAGGAAAGGGAAGAATCAAGGATGACTCCTAGATTTCTGAGCAATGGAGGGAATAGTTACATAATTTACAGGCCTGGGTAAGATCTGTGAAGTAAAGGAAAGATTGCCTATGAGGCAAATGAAGTGGTGATTCCTGAGTGGTTTTCCAGGATCCCCCTCTAAGGAAGCTGGTCAAGGGGGATACTGTGAGACCGATACCCAATTTTCTGTTCCTATTTCCATGATCTCTTTTGTTTGGAATTCTTCTCCCCACACCAGGCTACAGGGTGCTATCATCTTTCCAGTTACCTAACTCTCAAGACCACAGCCCCTCCTTCTACTTTTCTCGCTACTTCTGTAGCCCTTAAGGATTTTACTGATAATCATATAGGGAAAATAGACAGATATTAAGGACTTCTAAAGTTTCCATTCCTGGTTCCCTTCTTGTATTCAGTCATGGTAAATGGAAGCCCAGATGAATTCCATGCTTTGAGATTATACTTCTAAGAGGGGATTTCACCCACTTCTCTATCTCAAACCCTCTTGTTCTCAAACTTCCTCTTGGACCCAGCTCTAGGTCTCATAGACTCTTTCCTCCTTGAACACATTACTTCTGGCACCGCGGGCTTGTGAGACCATTAGGTGTCCTCCCCTCTTCAACAGGTGTATTATTTCCTAGGGCTACCATAACAAGTGACCACAAACTGGGTGGCTTTACATACAAAGAAACTTATTCTCTCACAGTTCTGAAGTCTAGACATCTGAAATCAAGGGCCATGTTCCCTCCAAAGTCTCCAGGGGAGAATCCTTCCTTGCTTCTTCAGCTTCCGAGAGCCCCAGGTGTTTTTTTGGCTTATGTTAACATCTCTCCAATCTTGCCTCCAGTCATGTTGGATTAAAGGCCAGCCCTATTCCTAAATGTCCTCATTTTAACTTAATTCCATCTGCAATGACCCTCTTTCAAATAAGATCACATTTTGAGGTACTGGGGGGCTAGGGCTTCAACATATCTTTTTTGGGGACACAATTCAACCCATAACAGTGTGCAATCTGGATTTCTTTTAACTCCAGACCATGTGACCATGTGGACTGGTCCCGTTGGGGCATCCCTTCCATATTAGCCTGGTAGCGTCAGAAACTTCACGGGGTTCGCTAGGTGATGCGCCTGGATAGCTCACCCTGCACTGCCATATAATCAGGGTCCCTGCTTATAATTTTTAATATGAAAAATAATCATTAGACATGCTGAGTGTTTGTGTAAGCCTGATCAATGCTTTTTCTCCATGTAGGCAAGCCACGTGGGGAAACAATTTATCAGACACTTGTTTGGAAAGGATGGAATAAGCTGGAGGCGTAGGAGTGGGAGGCAGGAGTTTTGCAATTTGGACGTCTGGAGGCATCCACACAGGAACACCGGAAGAAGACAACTGGAAGCGCCCCCATCTGCGACCAGTGCTTAGATGGGCGCTGCTAGCCTTGTCTCTGACAAGTGATTTCTACCTCCTTGGCTGGTCAAACCCTCCCCTGTCCTCACTATTTAGATGTGTATTACTGGTTTCAATCTGATTAATGTCCATTCTTACTGCCTTGGGAACCATTTGGTCCCGCTAAGGTACTTAGTAATCTCTGCTCCCATCCATCAGGAATTCATTTTTAGTTTAACTCTGAGACGGCGGCTTCATATCCAAGGCTTTGAGGAACACAGTGACAGCCACACTGAAGAGACTTTGTTTTTCTTCAGTTTCTCTGCTTTTCTCAAAAAGAACAGAGCTTGACATTTTTGGACCAGATAATTTTTTGTTGTATAGATTTATTATGTGCCTTATAGGATATTTAGCAACATCCCTGGCCAATGGGAGAGTGGGGGCAGAATCACCTCCAGTTAGGAATCACTGGTACTTTGTATCTATCTATCTATCTATCATCAATCATATATCCATATCATATTTATACCTATATCATATATCTACATCATATATCATAAAAACATAGATACCAAAAAACACACATACATGTATATGTGTAAGATTATATACATATATATCTAAGATGTTATATATATGCACATTACGATTATATATAGACAGCTATAGATAGGACCATAGACAAATAGATGATAGCTAGCTAGCTAGGAGCTCCTGACACCCAGGTGGCCTGGTATTATGAGATGTCTTCTTGTTGCTAAGAGGTGGCCTGGCACCCATTGAGAAGCCTTGGTTTCTCCTGCTGAACATAAGCAATTTAAGAAAAAAAATATATATATATATATCAGAGAGAGCATATTCTGATGGAAGGAGGGAGAGAAGGAAGATAGAGGTCCCAGCAAAGGGGCTCCCTTGTTAGGGCAATACACTGCAAACTCTCAGGAATGGGGGGTGGGGGGGGGAAATAAACGGAAGACTCTGAGGAAATGAGAGTGAAAGCCAACCTCAACTTTGCAATTTTCCCCCAGAGCCAGTTCTGACAGTATCCTCCTATGTCTTTACAGAAAGCAGCCAGTGAAAACGAAGATGACAGCAGAGTTTTTTTCCTTGTAAAGCTGGGCTCAATTTGAAACAGAATATTAACAGCAAAAGGCTCAATATCTCATTACCAATCCCCGTAAGCATAGAGTCCCCAGAAAAGATAAATATTTGAATAGAGGATGACAATATGTATGATAATTTGTAGTCAGCATTCCACATGCATTTTCATTGAGTCTTTTATTTTGAACTCGTGCTTCTGAGTGAGATTTGCAATAATTACATGCATATAAATTTTGAATTCTGAACTCAGGATTTGAGGATCATTAAGTCCACACAAGCCTTCAAAAAAGAGCAGCCTCCTTATTGATTTACCTAGGACAGGCAAGACAATGTCTAGATTCTTTCCCTTTTTCTTTCAGTTCACTGAGTAAAAATAGATTGAGGTTTATACCAGTTTCCTCAAAATTTTGCTTGAAGGTGAACTTGAGGTCACCTTAATAGCTATCAAAACTCTTCTTATTATCAAGCTTGGAAAACTTTCCCCAATTTTCTCTTTGAAAGTCTATCTTTGGGGGAACTTTAACCTCCTCTGACTTCTAATTAGCTTTTTTTCAATAACAAGAGTTCAGTGGGAAGTGAAAAATCACAGAGGTTGACTAGGGCCACAGGTTACAAAAGTAATGCAACTCTTTCATCTCTTCCTGTGAAGCAATTTCAGGAATTAACACTGTTGTCTTTAAAGCATGCTTTGGAACCAAGCCTCCCAAAGAAGGTATTGATATATACAAGCAGATACAATTCCCACATGGGCCATTGGTTGACTTAGGCTGATCCATGCACCTACACTTTCAGAGAATCATCTTCAAAGACAGCTCTTACAAGATGAGTCATTCTTACATGGACTCTTCATAGACAGTTTTAGATCCTTCCAAATCCCTGAAGTCAGTACATTCTGGAGTCAAGCACTTTCCCATTAGGTGGGGAAATGGTCCTCAAGTGGGAAGGGAGGCTTCCATTTATTTGGACGTGGGGTAAGGATAACTGGCCGAGGATTCATTGTCTCAAAAGTCTTCATTCCAAAAGAGGTTCTTTGCTCTATTTTCACATTGCTAAAAGACCCAGTCAAGTGATTTCTTTTTTTAATAAAAAAGAGGTGTGTTCTCAAAGATAAATTTATCAATCCTCTGATTTATTCAACAAACATTTACATTGTGCCTACTCTGTGTGTCAGGAAAAGATACTTGGTTTAATTCTCATAGAGCTTACATTCTAGAGAGGAAGACAGATAATAAGCATGCAAAGACAAGAGAAGGAGACAGTCATGAGAAGAGTCTTCCAAGCAGAGAGACTATTGAGAGCAAAGGTCACGAAGCCAGAAAGAGCAGAAGTAGAATTTTAGAACAAGAAGCAGCCAGCATGACTAATTGAAGTTAGATGAGAATAGAAAAGTAGGCAGGAGCTTTACTGTGAGAGACCTGGTACATTAAGGTCAAGAGTTTGGGTTTTTGTAAGACAGTGAGGAGCCATCTGGGATTTCAATTATGTGTCACATGGTCCAACTGAAAGGTGACCTGTTCAATAAATTTACCCATTGACAAAAACCTTGCTTTTATAATCATTTATAATCATTATGATTATTTAGAGCAATGCATAGTGGATTTTACCAGCCCATTTTTGTAGCACCTCAAATTGAATATAATCATTATGATTACTTAGAATTGAATGCAACAGTTTTAACAGCATTTGAATATTCCTGTGACGTTTTAGTTGACTGGTTCTGTTTTGTCTCCATAACAGCACTTTAAGGGACAATCAGGTAGCCAACCACTCCAGATTATAAAGTGGTTTAGTCTTCTATGTATATATTTTATATCAAAATTCAACTGTAACTGACACCTTAACATTTCAGTTAGGAATTTTTATGTTTACATTGATTTCTAATTCTTTAAATGTCATTTTAAAAGTATAATTTTCTGTTTTTCTAATATTTTATTTTTATTTTTTATTTTTTGGCCTGCCTTGCGGCTTGTGGGATCCTAGTTCCCCGACCTCGGACCTCAGCAGTGAAATCTCAGAGTCCTAACCACTGGACCGCCAGGGAATTACCTGTGTTTTTCTAATATTTTAGCACTTTTAAGACACTTTATTTTTCCAAGTAACAAATCAATGTTTGTTACTTTTAGCTATTTGTAGCTTGAATTTATTATGTGATGTGATCGCCCTTGTCACTTTCTGGTTCATTTCTTGACTTAAACTTTTAAGGATTTTTAAAACTTTAAAAAAAATTCTTCCTTTACAATTTCATGTTTATTGTTAAGGTAACCTAAGTTTGAAGTATTAATCCTATAGTACATTATGCTAACCCCTCCCAGGCATTCTTTCCACTCAGTTAAATAATTTCCCTTTTTCACGTTAAGTCTTTCTGCAAACTGCTACAGTCTATGTATAGAATTTCTCCCGGTTAGAAATAAATTTTTTAGTGTTTAATACATGACAGGATTGTATAATGTACTTCTCATCTGTTTGGGATACTCTTTAATGTTTGAAAAGTCAGAAATAATATTAAAATAAATTTTTTAAAGTTTTTTTAATAAATCAGTACATTCAATAAATTTGGAGACTTGTTCATTTGGTAAACTGTCACTGGATGAATTGAATTTCTGTAAACTGGCATTAGGCAAATTGATTTTCAGATAATTCACCCAGAAGGGATTCAATTTCCATTAGAGAATAAAGAACACTGACATAACTGTGGAAAATGTATGTTGAATTCAAGCCTCTACCTTTTGAGAGAAACACAACCTGCTTAGAGAAATGAATTGGTACTTTTTAAAGATTACAAACATCAAAGTTGCAGAAAATATTTTAACCCACTCTCAGCCAGGCATCTCTTTACATACGATTTTTATGAAACTTATAAAATGTCATATTTTCTGCTAGACTTTCAGGACAGACTGTTCCAATGCTCACCTTTCATAAATAATTCTTCTCTAGGATGAAAACTCAACTGCTAAGAAGAATAGACAACTTCAGTAAAACAGAGACATGCATTTATTAGTGCTTCTCATTAAATGTCTTCCTCGATTTTCTTCTCCAACAAAGTTCCTGGTATACTGCCGGATGACTACCCAAAATGCTTTACAATCGTGGGATTTTATGATTTAAAAGTAATTTAAAAATCAATCCCTTCTGCCATTTACTCTAAGAGACACTCACTTGCTCTGTATTGTTTTGAAGTATGGTCAAATGAAAGATTTCCCCCCGGCCTTCAGCGTCCTCCAAGTCAGAGTTTATACCTTCCTCTCACTTGAGTTCCATTTCCTGAGAACGGCAAATATTTCTGGTATGCTTTGCTTTTTTCTTTCTTTTATTTTTCTCCCTTTCTGAAGTGGTGCTAAGAAGCTGCTTCTGAATTTTTGTCTACCTTCTACTCTGCATCTTGCTTAAACCTTTTTTTCTTTTCTTTTCCTCATCTTTATTTTTCTCATTTAAAAATTATACTCATTTAAAATTATACTCATTTAAAAATTAAAATGAGTATATTTTAAGAAAACTATGAGCAGTATCATCTCTGCAGAGGAAGCAAGAGTTCTTGAAACCCCACTGTTCTTCACCCAAGGTAAAGCAGATGACAAACATCTGAATTACAGATACTTTTGCTTAGAAGACAAACATTTCCTTTAAATGGGTGACTTCAAAATTCTCATTATTGTTATTACAATATTATTTGGGCAACACAGGTTGGTTTTTTTTGTTTTTTTGTTTTAATGAATGAATACATTGGTTCAACTGTAGGCTAAATAATGGCCTCCCTAAAGATGCCTATGTCCTAAACCCTGGAATCTGTGAATTTGCTACCTTATGTGGGAAAGGGATTTTGCAGATGTGACTAAGCTAAGGAGTTTGAGATGAGGAGATTATTTTGGATTATCTGGGTGGGAACAATGTAATTACAAAGGTCCTCTTAAGAGGAAAGTCAGTGTCTAAAAAGATGATAGATGATGAAAGCAGAGGTTGGAGCGATGACATTTCTGGAAGGCGGCCATGAGTCAACGAATACCCATAGTTTTTAGTAATTGGAAAAGGCAAGGAAGCAGATTCTCCCCTAGAGCCTCCAGAAGGAATGCTGCCCTGCTGACCATTGGTGAGATGACCCAAACTTTCATTCCCCAAGGTTCTGAGTCCTCCATCATCCTGCTTTTCATGTTTTTGCTTCTGTAGTTTTCTATTAACCTTTACTATTGGCAGGAAAGTACTAAGAGGAACTCTGGAGAATCCTCTGTGTTCCAGACATAGTCTTTCCTACCTCTAATGTGTAGCAGGAACTTAATTTCCCCTGGGTGATTGGGATCAGTCATCCTAGCCATTAGTGTAACATCTTTATCTGCTTATTGACTCAGTGGCATAAGAAGCCCAAAATGGCCAGATGGCAGTCTCATCTTCCAGTAAGCTGCAGGATCACAAATCACGGCAGTGAAGGGCGGATTTGAAGCTGAGAGATAATAATAAATTGATAACTGGCATAATTATCTCTGCTTTTCCAATGAGAAAACTATGGTTCAGAGAGGTTGATTGGTGTGCCTCATGTCACCTATTAACAAGAGGCAGTGTCCCAGATACTCAGACCTCAGATCTGAATGTTCCTTTCTGCTCTTTTAAACGTGGTGGTTCAGGTAGACTGGATCAAGCCCCAGACCTGGGTCTGAACTCTAGCATTTACTCACTGAGAGACCTTGGGCAACTCACTTAACTATTCTAAGCCTCAGTTTTCTCAGCTGTAAAGCTGGGATAATAGTCCCCAAATCACAGGATTAGAACGAGAATTGAATGAGTTCACAGTCTGTGAAAGCACTATGTAAACTCAGCAGACTTCATGAAGGTATCATTATTAAGGATTGTACAGACTCTCCATTTACTGCTTACCCACTGAAAATTTCGATTAATTCCTTAGCACCTCATAGTTTATGAAGAATGTTCTCTATTAAGGGGAGTTGCTGCTATCTGGGCAGCAAATGGAGTAAATTCTAAAATCAGCAGGAAACACAGAGCAAGTGAGCATAGTCTGGTGGAAGAAATTGATACAGCTCTTTGTACCAGTAATCTCTGAATCTCCATTATTTTTGCCAAATATTTCTTGCAAGTCATTTTGGGAAATGCCTCACTGCCTTTTTCTATTTTATTAAATCTAAGAACCTCATTAAGTCAAACTATCAGCGATGCACCGTCAGCAGGCAGAAAATGGGGAAAATCCTCATTCAGTGTTTCATCATGAAAACCTTCCTAACAAACCCAAGACAAACACATTCCCCTCCTACTGCCTATTCATACAAGATTAACTATTGTGCCGGTTCACAATATTCAATCATCATTTCTTACCCATTTAAGAGCTGCTTGCGTGAATTAGGAAGTAGAGACCCAGCAGGCTCCAGTGCTTCTTTCCATATTTTCAGCACTAGAAATACAGCTTAATTAAATGCAATTAGAACATGACACAACTTTTATTAAGAAAAGAAGAAGCTAAAGCTTCTCTCCCTCCAAAATAAAGAAAAAGATAGTAGGAGACGTAAAATTTATTTTCCGCTCTCTAATACCCAGTCCTGGCTGCTTCTATTTTTTAATTGTCCCACATTTCATAGATCATTATTCACAGTCCTGCCACGAACACCTATACTTTGCTTCTTGCCTTTACTTCCTATATTGATGGTCCCCACTAATCGTAAGAACGTGAATGTGTTTGAAGGGAAAAGCACAACTTCAGAAGCTCAGTGCAATTTATGAAAATGTCCTTTTCCACCTGGTTTTCAGGGAATTATTACATCAGTAAAGTGGGGCCACTCTCTTATACCTGTCTGAGAACCTAATTTGGTGTCTGGTTTATAGAAGCACACAATAAATATGTGTTGAATGTAGGCCTTTGGATTCATATCATGGCCTACTTAATCAATGAAAGAATCTTATGAGATTCACGGGAGGTCTCAGATAGCATTTAAAATTAACTGGTTTAGTTCTATAATGCTAAATCAAGATTTTTTTTAGAAACAGTCTTCCCCCGTCATTATTAAAGTGGTAACTGGTCATTGTAGGTTTTTTTGAAAATAAAATAACAAAATAAAGAAGATAAAAATCACCCATTGTCTCAAAATCCAGATGGAACTACTTTCAACATTTTGGTGTATTTTCTTTCCAGTTTCTCCGTCTTTCTTGGCCCCCCTTCCTCTCTCTATCTTTCTGTCTCTCTGATTAGGATTATATAATACACAGTTCAGTATTCAGCTTTCTCACATTATGTATTTTGAACATCTTACTTGCCATTATATAGTCTTTGAAAATAAAAAATTTAATAAATGCATGATATTTCATAATAGGTTTGTACATATGTGTTTATGTGTGCTCCCTCAGTGTGTACACAGATACACACACACACACACAAATACTGCTCACAGCAAAGCTGAACGTATTGGTGATTGTAGTAAGGGAGCAGAATGCTGGTCAACCAATCTCACCAAGCAGAACAGACTGATCATTGCACGCACAGTTTGGGAGAGTGTGGAGTTCCGGGATTGGCAGACTTTCAAGGGCAAAAGTAGGTTGATAGCAACTCTAGAAATGTGGTTATTCTAGTGAGACTTCTGTTGATTGGTTGGCATTGAGAAGCATATTTATTGGACTAACTTCGTTCCTGATTGGCTGACTTTGGGATGTAAGAGACCGTCACTTACTGGTTGGTTTGCCAAAGCATGTTCACCAAAGCAAGTTGCATTGATGGGTAGAAAGGGTTTAAAACCAGGTTATAGTGGTACTTGTTACCATGATTACAGAACGATCAGCATTTTCCTAGGAATATGAGAAATTTTTGTCATCTCAATACCATAATTTATTTAATCATTCTCTTACTGTGGGATAATTGGATTATTTACAATTTTCCTACTATTATAAATAATGCTGCAGTGACTGTCCTAAGCAGTCTTTGAGCATATATCTGGTTATTTTCTTAAAAAAGATTCCTAGAATGGATTGTTGATTCAACAGAGGATTCAAAAAAAACTTATAATAGTAATACAGGTTCATTATAGAACATTTAGGAAATATAGATGCATAAAAGGAAGAAAATTAAAATCATCTATAAGCCACCGTCCTCCCCACCATATAATCACTGTTTAATCTTCATCTTTCTCAACCATTTTCTGTGTTTGTTTAGATCTACACAAATAAACACAAATAAGAAATATCGATAGTACTTTTTTTCAGTTTGCTTTCTTCACCTAATGAATTGTTATGGATATCTTTCCCTGTCATCATATAGTGTCATTTAAGGGCTGAATAATAATGTGTGTGTCTACATCTGCATACAATACAATTTATTTAGCTTTTTTCTATTGTTGGATCTTCAAGTCTCCTTTCCTCCTTCTTTTTGTTCATGCCTGCCTGCCTGCCCGCCTAGCTTCCTGCTTTCTTTTTCCTTTTATTATTTTATTATAATTATTATTTTATTATTTTAAATGCTATTATAAGCAATAGAATACTTTATATAAAATATATCCACCCTTGTGGCATTTCAGCTGTCTTATGATTTGCTTTAAATTTTGTTTTTAGTGTTTTAAAAATCTCTTCATTATGGAAAATTTCAAATTTATCATATTCTGTATTCAACGCTAGACAGAATAGTATAAGGAACTTCTATGAACTCACTACTCAGTTTCAATGATTGTCATGGTCCATTTTATGTTTTCTATACTCCCCATTCTCCCTCTCAAACTCTTGATTATTTTAAAGTGAATCCCAGACATCAAATGATTTCATCTGTAAATATTTCTGTATGTGTATTTATTTTAAAGCATAACAAAACCACTTTAACATCAAAAAGTACTACAGTGTTTCCTTAATATTTTAAAATATCCAGTCAGTATTCATATTTTACATGAATAACACTATATATATATATATATGAATGTATGTATGTATGCATATGAAACACCACAAAGCTTTGGATTGTCAAGTTAGACTCACACAATCAAAGGTCTTACCCAGTATTCAAACTCCACAAATAATTACAAGAATAATTACAAGAGACTCAGACAAATATGAAGAGCTCTGGGACAGCAGCGGAAGCTTCCTTAGGTCCTTCACTCCTAGAATAGACACAATCTCTGGCCTAGAGAGAACAAAGTCTCAAAGCTAAGCGTAAAGATTTGCACTCCAGGGAGTGTTTAGAATATGAAACATCCGTTTTCAGTTTACATGACATTGTCCAGGAAGCCATACCTCATAAATCCACGGATTCTAGGTTTATTTACTATAAGCAATACTTAACTAGGGAGAGTTAAGAACATTCCATAGATAAAGACCCTCCCCCTAGTGTATATCATTGGTCTCTTCATCCGGAGGTCTGGTTGCCATGTTGATAAGGACATTAGACTGAATAATCTGATTCTTTTCTTTTTCCCTGAGAGTCTCCCAGGTAAAAAAAGTGCATGGATCACAAAGTAGCTGCTTTACAAGTTCTTTGGTTTTAATTGGAATCCAAAAGAGATGTATGCATTGCAATTGATTAATACATCTCTCTAGTCTCTTCTAATTTATATATTCCTCCTCTGTCTCACTTTTCCTTGTAATTTTTTTGGGAGAAGAATGTGGCGAAGAGTCTCCAGAGGTAGTCACCATCAATTTCTTTCCTCCCTCTTTGTGCATGCTATTCCTTATATTAAGAGACCGAGTCTTGGCTGACTTAAGTGACTAGTTTGACCAAGAGAATGTGGCATACGTGTCATTCATTCTAGGACTTTTGAAGCTACATCCTAAACCTTACACCTTCCCCCTGAAACCCAAACACTAGATGCTATAAGAAGCCCAAGCCACATAGACGAGCCATGTGGAAGAACTCTGGCCAACAGGCCTAGCTAAGCTCCCAGGCCAAAGCCAGCATTAACTGCCAGCTGTGTAAGGTTTACTGTCTAGTCTAGTTGAAATTTCAGATGATTCTATCCCCAGCCACATTATCTGCAAATTCATGAGAGACCCCACTTTAGAAGTACCCAAAGAGATCTGTGAACCTACAGAACCATGAGAGACAACTATAAATTGTTATTTTATGGCAACAAGTTTTGTGATGATTCTTTTTATGTGACCAAAATAATTAGAATCAAGAAATCAAGGGCTTCCCTGGTGGCGCAGTGGTTGAGAGTCTGCCTGCCAGTGCAGGGGACACGGGTTCGAGCCCTGGTCTGGGAGGATCCCGTGTGCCGCGGAGCGACTGGGCCCGTGAGCCACAATTGCTGAGCCTGCGCGTCTGGAGCCTGTGCTCTGCAGCGGGAGAGGCCGCGACAATGAGAGGCCCGCGCACTGCGATGAAGAGTGGCCCCCACTTGCCGCAGCTGGAGAGGCCCCTCGCACAGAAACGAAGACCCAACACAGCCATAAATAAATAAATTAATTAATTAAAAGAAAAAATATCTGGCAGCACTGAAATAATCAAGCGAAGTAACATGTGCAAAATATAAAAAAAAAAAAAATAAGAAATCAAGTCATTTGTCCTATAGATTTTCCTACAATCAGAAGTTTGCTGATCGCATCCCAGTGGTGTCTTTTAACATGTTCTTCTGTCCCCTATATTTCATACACATTTGTAGTTATGTCTAAAGGCTAAAATGGATTCTATTTTGATTTTACTTTGGCAATAATATTTCATAGGTGGTTATGCAGCCATGAAAATGTGCCTTTCTCGTCTTTGACTGTGGGAAGTGCGATTGCTCAGTCTTCAGTGTGTTCATGCCAAGGCCACCTTCCCCATATGCTGTCTACTTCCAGCCAATGACTGAGTACAGCAGGAATACCAAGGCAGGCCTGTTCCTAAGAGTCATGGGACTCCTCTGATGGGCAACTTTGGACACTACATTGGGCGTGTCAAACTTCCTTAGAACTGCACTGCAGTCTTAGGCTCTTTCACCCAACCTCCTTCCTTTCTGCTCTCCTTCCACCAGCGTGAGACCTGCGTCATGGCCTGATGTCTCTTCCAGCTTCCCTTGGCTCTCTCCTCATTTTCCTTCATAGACATTTCCCCTAATAAATACTTGCATATCTAATCCCATTTTGGCATATGCTTCTTGGAGGACCTGTACTAACACAAGTGCTAATGGAAGTGATCTGAGAAAACAGTCACCCAGGAGACAAAGAAAATGTCATCCTCACTGGTAAGTGGGGCATAGACAGTCTATTGCACAGGTGGCAGCTCAGTTACTAAAGATTTCACTTGGAAAAATGTCCTGGTAAAAGAAATGAATTTTGAGGGTGATTGATGAAAGGGACAGAAATGTTTGACTGAAAAAACAAGAATTCATTGGTTTAGGGGCATTTTCTCAGGAGGTAGGATTTAACACCTCTATTGGGAAACCACTCTGTTTTTCCTTTCCTTTCATACTATTACATGCTCACAACACTTTTGACACCAGATATGTAGGTTTTCCACACAAAGCAATTCTGTGACACCCACTGGGTGTCCTACGATTCAATTCAGTTATAACACTATCTAGCTGGAGGTAACATCAGATCTCACAAGTTAAGGGCTCAGTCCCTCAGAATTGCTTCTCTTCTGATACCAACCACCAAGTCTCAGATTGTCACATGTACTTCTGACCAATGGAGCAAAAACTGAGGTTCCCTGGATCCCCTCCTTGGGTTTGGTAATTTTCTAGAATGGCTCACAGAACTCAGGGAAACACTTACTTACATTTATTGGCTTATTATGTAATAAAGGATGATAAGGATATAGATGAACAGACAGATGAAGAGATGCGTAGGGTTAGGTCTGGAAGGATCCCGAGCGTAGGAGCTTCTGTCCCTGTGGAGTTGGGGTATGCCAACTTTCAGGAACATAGAAGTGTTCACCAACCTGGAAGATCTTTGAACCCAGTGCTTTTGGGATTTTATGGAAGCTTCATCATGTAGGCATGATCAGTCATTAACTCAATCTCCAGCCTTTCTGCCCTCCCTGGAAGATTGGGGTAGGGCTGAAAGTTCTAAGCTTCTAATCATGGCTTGATCTTTCTGATGACCAGGACCCACCTGAAGCCAACCAGAAGCCCACCAAGCATCACCTGATTAGAATAGAAGATGCTCCTATCACCCCGGAAATTCCAAGAGATCTAAGAGCTCTATATTCAGAACCAGAGTCAAAGACCAAATATTAGAACAAAACGTGCTCCTAATGCTCTTATCACTTAGGAAATTACAGGGGTTTGAGAAGCTCTCTGCCAGGAACTGGGGGCAGGGACTAAGTTTATATATATTTTCAATTATTTCGCAATACCTAGCAAGAACCTTAGGGAGTAGAACAAAATCACTGCCAGGGTGGCTCTCAGAAGCCTGGCAAAAGCAACAGCCAACTCTCAGGAAAGTGGAAATGCCTGAGGGGCCCTGACAGATGCCGGAGGAAGGACTGCTAAGGGGCAGAGGCTAAGGGGAGTAGGCATGCTGGAATGGATATTTAATATAAGGTTGGAAGACCTGTCAGAGCTTTCTGATCCTCGGAGAGCCCAATGACATGCCATTTACCGAGGCCTTTAGGAATGTGCTGGTGAGAGGATGCCAGCATTGCTAGCAAGTTCAGGGATGGTCCTTCTCTGATGGTCAAAAGATGGTCTCAAAGTGGGGCTCGTTAATATCTATAGGGATGATGGGTCCTCAGAGAAGCCAGGCCATAATTACTGTAATGACTAGCACTATAGAAGGGGCAGCAAAGGGGGCTTGACCCACAAGGAGATATGGAGATCACAGACAGAGAATGGCATCTCTTGGTACAAAATAGACAGGAAGCCAGCAAGGGTGGTGCTTAACATCTGTAACCACAAAAGGGGCAGGAATAGAGACACAGTATAAGAAAGTGCCTGTCTCGTGGCTGCTCATCAGTATTGAGTGTTATTTTTTATTTTTTTTTAACTTTTTATTTTATGTTGGAGTATAGTTGATTAACAATGTTGTATTAGTTTCTGGTGTACAACAAAGTGATTCAGTTATACATATACATGTATCTATTCTTTTTCAAATTCTTTTCCCAATTAGGTTGTTGCAGAATATTGAGCAGAGTTCCCTGTGCTATACAGTAGGTCCTTGTTCGTTATCCATTTTACATTTTATTTTATTTTTTTGAAATCGAAACATAAGTTTTGTATCTCTATCCAGGGGATATGAAGACAGAGTTTTGGCTTTCATCACATCAGCTATCCATTTTAAATATAGCAGCGAGTACATGTTAATCCCAAACTCCCTAAATATCCCTCTCCCCCCTTCCCCCCTGGTGACCATAAGTTTGTTCTCTAAGTCTGTGAGTCTGTTTTTGTTTGGTACATAATTTTTAAAATAGTATTTGCCACTAATTCAGGTGTATTTTACTAAGAAGTATGCAAGCAGAGGCAGAGAGCAAGCTTTCTTTTATAGCATGTGCGCACTAGCTGCTCTGTTTTCCTTTGAGCTTTCCCTTGCCGATTCTCCATCACCAAATTACTTGTCCTAAACGAACCTTGCTGGCCTCATCTATTCTCCCCCCACCACAGCTGCACATTAGCAATGGTATGTGTGGCCTCATCAATTTCAAAACCTGACAGAGCAATCTAAACTCTACTGCCAGATCACTCCCATGCTCTCCTTGAAACCAGACTCAGCACTTCGTCTCACTCAGCTCCCCCAAAGCCCATTTCCAGAACTTTTAGTAAATCACATAGATTTTGCCGAATGCTTCATAAGGAAATGGAAAGGAAGTTACATGACAAACTACACAGCAAAGCTTTATCAGAATCCCTGCCTTCTGGAATCTGCTTTCTTGGGCTCTCACTTCACTACTCTCCACCTTGAACAGCATCTGGTAGCACTTGCGGTTCTTAGAAGTTTCTATGCTCTAGATTTCTTATCTTGTCACTTGCTATTTTTTCTTTCTAGAATATTCTCCCGATATCCCCTTTCCCAATCTGGATAATTCCTACTCGTCCTTTGGAAGTCATCTTAGATTTCACTTCCTTTAAGGAGCCTCCCCTGTCCCTGCAAGTCTAGGTGAGACACCCTTCCTGACGCTCCTCTCACAACCTCCTCTGTTTACACCTTATATCAGTCAGCCTCCCTGCAGGAAACGAACATACACTCAAGAGTCAAGAGAACCCACAAGGGATGAGGAAGCATCTGGGGACCACTCCGGCTCCTAAACCTAAAGAAACAAAGGGAGGGAATGGTGTTTAAGACACCCTTGCAAGAGCTGCGGCAACAGAAGAGGAGTCACCTGACAGAAATTGTAGCCGTAGAAGAATCATAACCTCTGCTAGAACTGAGACTAGGCAAGGCTGGGGGGCTGGCGAATAATACCCTGACTTCTCTCTCCTTCCTCCCTCACTCCAATGTCTGCCCAGAGGCGTTACCTAACCGGAAGTCAAGGGGCAAGAAAGCCCGGGTCAGTCTCCTGGGCATCAGGTTTGACAGTCGTGTAGAGAATAGATGGAAAATGGGACAACAGCTACTATAGTCCTATTGTAGTCCTTTAACACATAGTGTATATTTGCTGATTTGTTTATTTCAACTCCTTGGAGGCAGGTGCTACATTCTCAGGGCCTAGTACTATGGCTCATATATGTAAATGCTCAATAAATAAATATTTAGCAAATTCAACACACATATTAGGTCATGCAATACACATGATTAATTCTTCTATTAACCCCATTGCTTAAAGTATGAAGAGAGGAATGGAACTACCATTTCTGAAATAATTAATTAATGACAGGGAGGGCCCAGACTTCGAAGCCCCACTACCGAGGTCTAGGTCTGGTTCCATCACTTCCTAACTGGGTGACTTTCGGCAAGTGGTTTGACTTTCTGTGCCTCAGTTTCCCATTATAAAACAGAAGTAATAGCAGACCTACTTCATAGGGTTTTGGTGAGGATTAAACAATTTTATACATGTGAAATGCTTAGAATAATATCAGATGCATAGTAAGCATCATAAAATTGTAAGGTGCTTATTATTAATGAAATTTTAATGTAAAAGTGTAAAATATTGCAATTATTGGTCTTGTTATTCATGGCTACAGTTGTGGTCCCTCTTGCAAAGGAGCTGCTTTTCTAGTATTGTGGTACCTCTGGGTCTTTTGGACAATATGCATACAATACAGTAATCGTGGCAAATGTGCACATATATAAAAGTTTCTACTTAATCTGTTAAATATACCTCAAAAGGACAGTGCAGTGGGAAAATGTACAGAAAATGCCTCCGTGGTTTCCATCTGTGGTGCAAAGCTGGCAGCTATAGGAAATGCATGGAATTATGGCCTTTGGGTCAGACAGATTTATGAGGACTCAAGTCCCATCTTCCCCACTTACTAACTGTATAATCTTAAGACAATTCTTTACTTTTCTCATGCTTGGAGTTCCCACGTGTAAAAACAGAGAAAATAGCATCTACTTTGCAAGTTTATTCGAAAACTGAATTAGATAATACATGTGATAGCACCTAATGCTGTATTTGGCACACTGTAGACATTCAATAAATGTTTCTTTTCTTTCTGAGAAAACTTTAAAGGACACTTTACTGATAAAAACAAAATAAAAAATAAAAGTAATTAGTCAGTAAGTGTTTACTGAGCATTTACCATCACAAACTCTAAAGTGTTCTGCTGATGTTCGAGAACCAGGACCACCCCGTAATAGTTGGGTTACCGTCAGTGAGTTACTTAACCTCTTTGTGTTTCAGTTTCCTCATCTGTAAAGTGAGAAGAATAATAATAACCATCCCTCTGAGTCGTTTTGAAAATTAAATAACTGATAATGTGTGAAGTGCTTAGAATAATGCCTCTCATCCATAAGCACTTACTGAGTGTTGGCTGTTCCTTCTGTTATCGTTGTTGTTATTATCTGATCATTAGAAGAGATACTAAGAAGCTTTACACAATGCCACTGCCATCAAGAAGACTCTGGTCTTCAACCCGAGAAGCCTCTTTCATGGAACCATGTCCATGCCATCCTTTTATGTTGCTAGGAAGGCTTCCTTCAACAACAAATAATGACAGGTAAACTATCAGGACAGACGAAACTCTGAGATGCCTAATGCAGCATGATAGCAAAACCTGGTGCTTCCTCTATACCCTCTGCCACAGGTTATATTCTGGCCCCAGCTGAGAGAGAGACTGGTCTTGTAGTACCCACAGCTACAGAAGAGAAAAATGAAGGAGGATTATTCCTGAAGGGGCTTCTGAAGCTACGTCAATACAATCAGTAAAGCCAACAAAACTGGACTAATTAAGTGGCATAAACAGCATGGGAAATATGAACAAAGCAAATGGTGATTACATCTGAGACAAGCTTGCAGCACAGCTGCTTAATTCTACCTTAGCTTTGTTGGCACAAAAATTTTTAGTGTCAACGAGCTGGCACACCAAACACCAACATCATGAATTAATATTGACTAAGTGTCCAAAGTCTGTTGGGTACTGCAGAGCAAGAACAATCGCTAGCATTAAGATAAAAAGAGCATAGAGAAAAAAGTAAATATCTTTTCATGTTTATTTCCCCCAGGAAGGTAAGCAGTATGGGAAGCCACTGGATTCATTTAGGGATATTCTTATAGGGAAATGGAAACAATAACCAAAATGATGATAATCGCAGCTACATTTACTGAGCTCTTGCTATGCATCAGGTGCTGTCCTAGTACTTTACACATACTGGGTCATTTAATGCAGGTGGTTAATCCTCATTCCCTAATGAATGGAGAGAGAACAGGTCTACCATCTGTTAAGTGCTTCGTTAAGTGTCTGGCACTGTGCTATGTTCTTTTATACACATTCTCATTAAATCCTTAAATGGTCATTTTTTTCAGCTGAAGAAAAACAAGTTCAGAGAGTTTATGTTATCTGCTAACGTCTCAGCACTAATAAGTTGCAGATTAGTGGTTCAATTCAGTTTTTCCTGACCCCAAAAAGTCACACTCTTTTTTTGTTTGTTTTTACCACAACAACTGTATTCTTATAACATTATAGAACAAGTTTCAAAGTTCAAACAGTAGATGTCTTTTGTTAACATTAACTTTTTGTCCAGGAAATATCTCCTTTCTCCTGGGAAGGGATCATACTACTTGCGTGGGAGGTACCATCTTTATTCAGATCCTACTCACTTGGCTCTCTTCATTGTATCATGACCCTTCCCATAAATCGGCTTTTTTTGTAAGCTAATTCAAGTTGAGTGCCTGACACTCGCAACCCAATGTATCCAATTCAATCACCACTGCAATTTTAATGATGTGGCAGGGCATTAATTCATTTTTGGCAGATTACATAGTGAGATGGACGTATCACTCTGTACATGTTGTAACTGAAATCAAATGGATCTTTGCGTGTGAAGGATGGCAACCAGACTCTTTACTATCTAGTCACACCTTTTCTGAGGGAAGCATGATTTGGTCTGTAGTATAAGAAAATCTATTGTGCACTGCAAAGTAAAGGAGCTGTTACAGTGGAGGATTACTGGACTGAATGTCAATATTATGACATAGTATGAGTGTGTTTCGTGTTTGGTAATTGCAATCATTGTTGCTTTTGTTGTGGTCATCCATTTACAATGCTTGGTGTCAGCTTATTTCTCTCTTGTAAAAATGAAATACAGTGTGTGCGTGTGAAAAAAAATAAAAATAAAAAAATAAAGTTTACCCAAAATAACAAAAAATAAACATTAAAAAAAAAAAGAAAATCTATTGTGTACTATGTTAAGCTGGGATGGAATATTGCATTTATGTTCTTCCAGTACAAACCAGTCGGATTCTTAATTGTTTTTACTCTCAAATAAAGGCAGAATCAAAAGTTGTTTCTTCTAACAGCAAATAATTAGGGTTGTAGGGGTATGTGTTGGGGTGCGGGTGTTCTAAAAAGCATGATATCTTTGAATTCAAGGAATTTACGATGTAGATAAGAAGATACATAGATATGAAAAAAATGAGAATTAAAACAATCAGTAGAGCCCCACCATATCTTATCAGTTAGTTGGATGTGTTCCTAAAGTCCCTTGGAAAATTGACTTGTGAAACCTGGAATATTTCCCCATAGGAAGAATGTGATATAAGGTCCTGCAATTCCAGGGGTCATCTGTAAAAACTATTTAACCCTGTACTATCACAAAATGACCCCAAATCCTTCGCCTCCAAGGCCTTTCCCAGTCTGGCTCCTTCTCTCCTTCTCAGTCTCTCAACTCTCCTCCTTACTTTGTCCACTAACTGTGTGACACTGGCCTTCTTTAAGTGCCTCCAATGCTCCACTCTGTCACGAGTCTTTCCCACTACCTAGCCCTCCTGGACTGCTCTTTCATCTTATCCCCACCTCACACCTTCACTACCCCTTTATCTTTCAGGACCCGGCTTAAATACGACTTCGGATGTGTCTCCTGACCCGCAGACCAAATCTTCCTTCTACACCCTGACACCACCACAGCTCCTCCTGGGATGTCCTTTGTAGTCCTTACTGTATTCGTAGGAGTTTATTTAATGTCTGTCTGCTCTCTCTGAGCCTGTGTCCTCATCTGCATGATGGGGTATGCACCATGTGGGGTCATTAGGAGGATGGAGCTAACGCCAGCAAAGCCCATGGCACAGACTAGGTTCTTCAACCACTAGAGCTCTTCCTGTCATGTGAAAGAAACCGAAATGCCAGGGGCCAGGTTCTGCTTCATCCTTCACTTAGAGGTGCCTGCCTGAGGTTCCTGCTGGAGGTTTGCAGGCTCCTGGAAGGTGAAGAGCAGTTGCCGCCTGGCTGAGGCTGCTCAGAAAAAGCCCATGAGCATCTGTCCTGTTCCCTGGCGATCGGACATGTACATGTGGCCGCACACAGTGCTGGTGCGGGTCAGCAAGCCCGAGCCCACCACTCACGTCAGGCCAAACAGGAAGAACCGTACGCGGCCTCATTAAAGGAGAGACATGACAAATAAGCAAATTACATATGCAGACACACACACATGCACATGCCTGTGCTCAAAAATATGATTTAATGACTAGGTCTTGACTGTCTTTGAAATAGATTGGCCACCTGGGCTAAGTAAAGCTACAAATAAACCAGGTCAGGTTCGGTTTTTCCAGGAGGGAGGGAGAGAAAGAGACACTGTGTGTGTGTGTGTGTGTGTGTGTGTGTGTGTGTGTATGTGTGTGTCTAGCAGAGCTCTGAGATACCCTAGAATGGGTACTGGGCTAGCCATCCTTGAAATGTGCAGATCTTCCTCATTCTTCTGAGGCTTTGCAGACAACAAGGAACTGTCAGGCTGAATTAGCGGCTCTGTAAACCCAGTCTCTGTGGCTAAACAGCTGGGACAAAAATCTCTGAAGTCTCTTACATCCTGGCAGTCTTCTCTAAAATATTTATGGCAGGGAGGCAACATGGTAAGCCCCGAGGTTTGGAAATCTACAACGAAGGCCCAGAAGGAAGCCAGCTGGATAATCTTGGGCAAATCTCTTAACTTCTCTGAATCTTCTCTCTTTACCTGCAAAAAGAAGCTTCAAAATTCCTGTCTACCCCATAGGGTGATGGTTAGGAGGCACGACATAAGCAGTGTCTCAGCCCCTAGTAAAATGATAAACGAACAACAGGGATTCCTTTTCAAATATTGTTCCAGTTTCTCTGCCTTACCTTGGAAGGCTTTTGGAAAGCTCTCCAGAGATTGTGACCTAGGAATCAACTCGTATTTATTTGCTAGGAAGCTTCTGTAAATCAAAGTTACAAAGAGGGACTCAGATAAGGCAGTATTTCCGCTCACTGAGAAAATGAGTTTCAGGCCCAGGAAGGGGAACTGGGAGGCTGAGGAGAGATTTCAGGCGTGTTTACCTCACTAAACACCCACGTTGGTTCAGGCACAGTGATTGTCTAAAGTCCCGGAGCCATCCTCCTCCAGATCAGCAATGTCCAGCGGGTCAGCAGTTTGCAATTGTCTCCAGGCAAACAATTCTACTTGGAAGTTATTTTTATACTTGAAAGTTTTATACTTGAAAATTTCCCCTGGTCTCTGGAAGAATGGAATTTCCGTATAATAACTGAACTGGCCTTGTGCAGAAGCAAAGTCCCTGTTGCAGCTACTGCAAAGAAAGGAAGATGAATAAATAGGAGGTGTATGAGCAGAGGAAGCTTTTGTCTGCAGAGGAAGCAGGGCCTTTTAGAGTGATTCCTGAATGCCTGTCTGATGCCCTCCATACAGAATCACCAGAGCACTTCCTTAAAATACAGGTACCTGGGCCTCACGCAAAACACACTAATTCCGGAGAAGGGGTCCTGGATTCTGTGTTTTAAACAAGCCCTTTAGGGGATTCAGTTGCCCAGCTGGGCCCGAGAAACAGTGGGCAGAAGCTTTCCCTCCACGTTCAGTGCACGGACGGCCCTGGTGACTGCTTGCTGTGATTCAGGGCTGACCCTGCAGGGGTCCTGGGAAGACTGACTCTTTGACCTCCTTCAAGCCAATGTTCGTTCTTTCTTTCTTAATACATTTATTTATTTATTTATTTTTGGCTGCGTTGGGTCTTCGTTGCTGCGCACAGGCTTTCTCTAGTTGTGGCGGGCAGGGGCTGCTCTTTGTTGCAGTGCCTGGGCTTCTCATTGAGGTGGCTTCTCTTGTTGCAGAGGCGTGGGCTTCAGTAGTTGTGGCACGTGGGCTCTAGAGCGCAGGCTCAGTAGTTGTGGCGTACGGGCTTAGTTGCTCCCACGGCATGTGGGATCTTCCCGGACCAGGGCTCGAACCCGTGTCCCCTGCATTGGCAGGTGGATTCTTAACCACTGCACCACCAGGGGAGTCCGCCAATGTTCTTTAAATGTGTACTTGACACCTATTTAGAGGAGAGACACCTATTTAGAGGAGGGACACCTGGTGTTAAGTGGGGACGAATCCTCTGCTGCCTGCAGCGAATCTGCTCTTGCCCCAAACTTGCCAACTTTGCTCAGAAACCACATGCCATATGATCCCACTTACACGAAATGTCCAGAATAGACAAATCCATAGAGCCAGGAAGCAGATTTGTGGCTGTCTAGGGCTGGGAGTTGGGGTGATGGCTAAGGGAAGGAGGGTTTCTTTGGGGGGTCAACAAAAATGTTCTAAAATTGACTGGGGAGGTGGAAGCACAGCTCTGTGAACATACTGAAAGCTGCTGAACTGTACGCTTTAAATGAGTAAATTGTATGGTATGTGAATTACATCTTAAGAAAACTGTTTAAAAACAAACAAAAGTTTACTAGGAAAAACCAAAACCCTGCAGTGAACCATGCCCACCTCTCCTTATAAGGTAGTTGAGTAACCATCTGCTGATATTTGGGGGAGAAGAAAGGCCCCTTCCCAGAGATACAGTAAATCTTATGTGGGGCTCAAATACCTATATTTTAAACGAGTGCCTCTGGTGATTCTGATATAGTGAGAATACACACAGGTATTTGGGAACTGCTCTAAAAGGCTCTATTGCAGAGACAATTTTTCCTGTATCACTGCCTTTCTTGAAAAAAAAGTGCCCCAGTGTGTGCGTGTGTGTGTGTGTGTGTGTGTGTGTTAGCATTCCATATGGATTTATTCACATGTGCTTTAGTCTGGCTCTGGTATAACTGCATTTTATACATGAGATCAGTTCCTTTCTCTAATCCAATTTTGAGGCTTGCCTAAGCCAAGTCCCAAGGGAAGGAGGTAAAATGGGAATTAAAGGGCTTGCTGGAGGGTTTTTTGAGACATTTTAAAACAATATCCAACTTTATAAGAGTCCTTCAGTAGTCTGAGCCTACATTAAGATCAGGTCACTACATAATTATGGGCTATCCGAGATTGCCTGGCATTGTGGAAATAGTGAGGGCTTTGGCTGCCCCTGTCTACCTTTAATAACTGTTACTTTATCCCTTTCAGCCTGTAGATTTGGACTATTGGTACCTTGCTCACAGAATGACTCTGAAGAGTAAATGACATAATAAACATATACAAGATGGCACAAAATATCTGCTCAGTAAAAACTAGCAAATATTACTGTTATGTTATTTCTCATTTCATGCTTCCTATGTTTCCTCATTTGGATTCTAAGCTCCTTTGAGGACAGTCCTTTGATTCCCACACAACTCCTATCGTAGCGTCTCATATGCAAAAGCCAAGAGAGGGTTAAGGAAGCACAGGTTGTGGAAAACACCCATGGGCTACCAGCCCAGGCTCCGCTCTCCTAGGGTTATCCTGACCCCGCCACCCACAAGGTTATAGCCGTGAGCTCCCAGCAGCTTCTGTAACAGTGTGAACTCACCCCCACTCCTCCTATGCCACAACTGATTGGATTAGGTGAGGACTCCCAACCCAAGCTTGGCCAATGAGTCTCTTTCCTGGGAATTTGTAATTGGGTCCAAGAGATTCCAGCAGGTGTCTCCAGGCCTCTTTGAAACAGACTATGTAAACCTACAACAATATGCAGCAGCTATTTTCTACTAGAAGCATAATACCAAGGCCTACAGTGGGGTGTGGGCATAAAACAGATGCTCTCACGTTCCACCGTCACTGCGTGATTTGAAGTATATTCATAAGGTTTATTCTAGGCAGCTATTCACAAGGCTTCTAAAGAATGTTTTAAAGCATGGGAAATGTACATATTATAATGTTGAGGTAAAAAGGATGAAACAAAATTATGTAGACCTCACAGATTAAAAAATATACATATATTCATAAAATACTGGAAATTATAAAAATATCAATAGCAATAGAGAGGTTGTAGATGATTTTATTTTTTAATACTTTCTGACTTTTCAAGAAAAGTCTATATACAGGGGTAAGAAAAGCCAGTGTAAGTTTTCTTCCCCCTTCTCTTTAAAAAATTAAGCTCCTCTGGCCTCAGTTTTGTCAGAATCCTAGATATTTTGATCTCGGAGGAAATCATTTGCACCTAGGTGTTAGCTCTGGAAAGGTGCTATTGAAAATGGACTTCCATAGGCAGGATGCAGAAGTTCTCAACCACGGATCCCTTCCAGAGGATCCCTTCTGTGAGAGGTAAGCAGTTCTACCTCTAAAAGCAAATATCAATAGTGATTTCCCAGTTTGTAGGAGAAAACATGATAGAATTTTCCAAAATTAAAATTCTCTCCCGTAAATTTTCCTTTGATGCCTGCCACTGATGTTCCAACTAGATTCTTACAGAGTGAACATTAGAATCACTGGGGAGCTTTAAAAATATGCAAATACCACTGCTCCATCTTCCAGAAACTTTGACTTAATTGGTCTTTTCTGGGATCCAGACAGCTATAGTTTTTAAATCTCTTTAAGTGATTCTAATCTTCAGGCAGAATTGAGAACCACTGACCTAGTCTGTCTGGTTGAATGCAAAATTCTACATTCGTTTATTTCGTTGTCTGAAGCTATATATATACATATTTGTTAGGATTTCAGAAAGAGCTTCACAATTTCCAAACGCCCTATTGATTGAGGGAATTGGAAATTCAGGCTGGAACTCATCCCCAGGCACTGCCATGCCGGGTGGCCAGAGAGACTGTTTGGAGACATCGCCCTCCTGTGGCGACACTTGGTAACTGTTTGGCCAGGCCTGGGTTCACTCTTCCCCTTGTTTCTCTGGAAACGGTCCCAAGCGGGCTCTGAACCTTGTCTGACAGAGCCTCCCATGGAGTCTGCCTCCATTTCAGCCACTGACCGGCTGGGCGTGGGCCTGCCCTTTGAAAGCTCCCTTGAATTAGTAATATGTTTTCCCTTTCCTGACATGTCAGCAGCAGACTTGGAGCCATAAACCTGGGACAAAGTTTCCAGACTGGTTCTTAATTGTCAGGAGTAACAGTTGCTAATAAGAGCTGCAGAGTTGCTTATTGACACCGGGAATGCTAAACTGAGCCAGAATTGTTCCTGTAAGTTTACTGGGGGGAAAAAAAAATATCACATCGACAGTTATAGGGTCTGGGGAAGAGGGAAAGTGTAAATGTTTAGCAAAACAAACTCTTTAGAAGGTTCAGTTTAACACTGTCCCTTGTGTGGGGGACAGAAGTCCAAGGCAGTGGGGTACACTGGCGGGTTGGGGGGACAGTTGAGGAGAGGAAGTGTCACCAGGGTGAACAGGGACAACGGGCTATAGTGCCGACCTAGGTCCTGGAGCGGGCCTGGGGGGAAAGATTAATCCCGGTGAAGAAAACTTTATCGCACATCAAAACCGCGTGGGAAGCTTGTCCAGCAAGCTTCTGTGAAGGCCTTTTCCACCAGTTTGATTCAATCGGTCTAGGAATCTGAGGGGATTGAGAAGCAGTGCAGGGGCCCACCATTTGTCTGGTGCCTACTTAGTCCCAGGCACAGCATGACCGCATTATTTCCTTATCGAGTCCTTACAACAACTCTCTTGAGAAACAGTGCAGGGGCCCACCATTTGTCTGGTGCCTACTTGGTCCCAGGCATAGCATGACCGCATTATTTCCTTATCGAGTCCTGACAACAACTCTCTGAGGTAGATGGTACTCTTCCCATTTTACAGATGAGGAAACTGAGGCTCAGGGAGGTGGCAATAGGTGCCTGAAGCCTCACAGCTGGGCAGTGATGGGGCCTGGATGGCAATGGCAGGTAGCTGGGAGTTGGTGGCAGGGAGCTGCTCACAGGAACAAGTCACGAGAACAAGTCAAATCCTTCATTACTAGGCCTGGTGCCAAATGTCAGAGCAGGGACCAGAGATATGACAGACCACAGGTGTGGTCCCAGAGCTGGGATGGTGCCAAACCTATGCTCGGTGGTGAAGGAAATCTTGGGGTGAGGTAGGGATGTAGGGAGGGAGGAACAAAAGGTAGAGAGAGGAAGAGGAGGCCGGGCCCAGAAACCAGCCAGACCAGAGGCTGCAGAAAGCACGGGGGGAGGTGGTGTGATGGAGACCAAGTACTGGTCTGCTTGAAGAGGGGGCTGGGGACCCCTCTGCACCCCTGCCCTCCTGCAGTCCTTTCTCCTTGAGCTTCTTTCTTCCTCTGGATCTTTTCATGTTCCTTTCTTACTTCTCCTTTCTTCCTGTTTCTTGTCTTCCCCGTTAGAGGAAGGTTTTTAGCTTCCCTCAGAGATCCAAGGCGTGTCCTCCCAGCATGTCACATGCTTCTCACAGGATGTCAAAGAGAACAATCAATTGCTTAAGTAAAGGAAAACATCAAAATCCGATCCCTTTGCAATCAAAATCCCCACCCGTCTTCTTCCCACAGCGCGTACATCCTCAGCTGGCCCAAAGCCCTCCTCGGTGGCGCCTTCCCACAGAGCTGAGATCATCCGGGGCTGAGAAGAGCTGCCTGCAGTTCCCTGTGGCAACGGCACTCAGCAGCATCTCATGTTTAATGCAAGTGAGCTTCTGAGACAGGAAAGCTTTCAAGATACAGCTTAAGGTACCTAAATGCTGCCCTTTACAGAGCAAACAGAAGTATACACAACCAATGTGGGTTTTCCTATTTTAGAATAATTGTGTTCTCATCCGTACAGATTTAAGCAAACCAGTTCTGTCAGAAGAAAGGAAAATCAATATGCCCAAGGGCCTCTGTGGGCCAGAGAGGTCTAGGTCCCCTCCACTTTTTGAGTCTCCCAAGGACTTTTAAAATGCCAAAATTGGGTTTTAAAAATTGCAGTGGATTGTAAATGCTTCATTAGCAAGTTAATATCTTTGACACAAAAGATATAATGCAGTGTAATTGTTCTAGTTACAAGCTAATTACTGGATCTGTATAAAGTGATAATTCATAGTGCACCTTAGGTAACAGGACATGGGGTAAAGCTGTATGTTGAAAAACTTCTTTCAATCCTGTCAGTATATGATTCCTTTGGAAATAACATAAAAAGTCTAAAATTGAAAACTTTTGCGTGGCCATGTTCAAGCTAACGAACAATATCGGTGACCGTGGAGGTTTCCCTTCTGTTAACACGGACACTCTTGTCTTTGAGTAAGTCCTACCGCTCTTCCTACTCTGTCACCCATTCTGAATCGTTCTGTTAATATATTAGCGTCCTCTAGCCTGTCTTAAGAATGCTCAAGTTGGAAGGGCTTTATAAATACCATATATTTAGTCCAACAGCCTTTCTTAGCCTATTTGAATCCAAAGCAGCATGCCAACTCAATGCATTGCTGCAGAACTCTTTTTTTTTTTTTAAATGGCCCTGGTGCTCCTTGATGAAACTGCTGATTCTAGGATTAGGGTAGGAAATACAGGAGATGAGCCTGGAGCATGTTGCAGTGCCAGAAAGTAAGGAAATGATCAAAAACCAACCAAAAGAAACCCCTACATTGATGGGACTGTCAACAGGACATAGGAACCAACTGAAAGAGCTCCCAGTGGCCAAAGCTGGAGCAATTTGAGCAGTAAAATCAAGGAAGCAGTACTGGCTTATAACCCAAAGTAGAAAATAAATATCCATGAGTCTATATTGATACAAATGATTGAATAAATAAAGGGGGAGGGGGACATACATTTTCCTTGGAGAATTGCAAATAATTTATGTAGATACTCCACCCTCAACAAGATAGCATGTAACTCCCAGGTCTTAAGTGTGGGCTATGCATTGCAACTTGGTTCCAAAGAGGGCAGTGTGGAAGGAGGTGGGGAGTAACTTCATTGTGGGAATGGAGTCAAGGGAAGATAAAATATAATATTAAACCAGGCCAAATGTACGGACTTGGGTGTGTTTATCTGAGTCTAGATTTAATGTGTCAGCTCACCCAGCTGGACGTGGCTCTAGCAGTTTTCGTGGTTGATTTAATGATGTGTGTACTCATTGGTGCCTACATCCGATGAGGTGAGATGCTAGAACTTCCTAGTGTGATGTAGAAAACTCATCCAAAGACTTAGGGAGACAGGAATGTAGATTTACGTAGGCCATGAATACCCAACCGTATCTCCGGGTGGAATCCGTTTGGCAATGTCCTCACCAAGGTATGAAGAAATATATCAGTATCCTCGGAAAGTTCTGTGGGGCTATGCTCCCTAGGCTGAGGTTCATGGGGGAAGATGCTGCCATTGAGATGGGTCCTGTCAGGACGATAGAAACCGCATCGTAGAGATTTCAGCAGAAGGAATTTAATGTGGGAATCAGTTGGAGGGCTGAGCGAGGAAGAGGATCATTCTCTGTGGTCATCCAGAAGTAATAACCCAGGATGGGCCCTGGGAAGCTGGGGCTCAGGCCTCTGACAGGGGGTGCTGCATGCTGCTGTTGCTGCCTCTGGAAGGCCTGACGCTGTTTCTGGGAGAGCTTAAGTAATACAGAGGCCAAAACCAACTGCTGAGAACCCGTTGCTGAGCTGGTATGTCAGGAACAGCAAGTAAACTCAGAGAAGTTCCTTTTCTCCTGTGGAACCCCTTATTGACAAAAGCTAGAAAGCTAGCTAGTAAAGGAGAAATCTAACGTGTGGAATCCCAGCCCCACATCATAAAGAATAGAGAAGAGTGGATTTGGAACAGAAGGGCAAGAACTTCATAACCTGCAAGGAACTCCCCTCATCCCCTCTACTTTAAAAAGCAAACCTCTCAAAGACACACACTTTCTTGGACTCCGCTCCCCTTGCCATAGCCAGGCAGGGTTTTAGTAAATATGGGCTGAGCATCACGGATGATATTACTATAATCCTGCGACACAGCACAATCCATTGTGGAGCTCGGATCTCAATATTTATGAACACAGCACTCAGTTATAGTGTTTTATGTATTTAGCTAGAGAGTTTTTACCCACTCTACTCAGGATCATTTTGGAAAGTCACATCAGGAGAGCAGAGCCCTGCCTTATTTTTATAAGTGGCATAGCCTCTTGATGTCAGTGGTCTTTATGCACAGAGATGCTGAAAGTAGTTTAACTACTCCTGTAAAATACCTTTCTCTTTTTTTTTAAATCATTGTAAGAGACAGGGATCAGCTCAGCTTCCATGGTGATGTGGGGATTTCTGAAGAGTTTGCAGATGAAAAAAAATGTAATGCAGGGTCTGAGAAACTTGTAAGGTCTTTCTAAATATAATCCTAGAACCAGCAGAAAAACTCTGCATTTACATCTACCCAACGTCTTTCTTATCCAAAAAAGGCTGATAGTGAGGATTTCTGTTTTAAGGCGTTATGGCAGCAGTTGAGTGATTGATCTCACAGCTCAATGGAGGAAGGGCCAAAATACAATAGTCTTGTATCAGAAAGTATAGCAGAAGGGCTTCCCTGGTGGCGCAGTGGTTGAGAATCTGCCTGCCAATGCAGGGGACACGGGTTCGAGCCCTGGTCTGGGGGATCCCACATGCCGCAGAGCAACTGGGCCCGTGAGCCACAATTACTGAGCCTGCGCGTCTGGAGCCTGTGCTCCGCAACAGGAGAGGCCGCGATAGTGAGAGGCCCGCGCACCGCGATGAAGAGTGGCCCCCGCTTGCCGCAACTAGAGAAAGCCCTCGCACAGAAACGAAGAACCAACACAGCCAAAAATAAATATTAAAAAAATAAAAAATAAAAAAAATTAAAAAAATAAAGTATAGCAATGGCAAGCTGCATCATGAGGACAAAGAACTTTTCATAATGGTCTTAAAGTGGTGTTGATATTGAAATGTTCAGCCCAGAATTATCTATGTCAAATTCATTACACTTCCCTAGTCTTTTTCTTTCTCTTGAAATAAAAATGATAATAAATGAGCAAAACACTACTTGGCAAGATATATATCAGCTTTTTCTTTGAAAGACTCAGAACTCAATGAATATCAATTATATTATAAGCTATGCATATAAAGATTCCAACCATTAAGAACTGTGCAAATTTTATTTCAATGTCAAATTCCAAAGAAAAACACCCAGAAATTGCTATGCACATTTGCACTTACAGCTTTTCTTTTTAGGATGTGGTTTTGAACCCAGACTCCAATGAGCCATGTGCTCTTGCCGACAGTATTTTCAGGGAAAGGCTTTCCTGAAGCTGCATCACACTGGCTCATTTTAAGGAAAATGCAGGTCTTTGTAAAATAGAACCTATTTATTGTCAAGGAGTCCAAGGTATACAGACTATTCGGATAATATTTATATCCTAATAGTAGACGTTACCGTCCCGACTTCCATTTCTGTTGGAGCCCAACAGCAATTCGACTTAAGAAAAAGATGTTCTATTCCTAATCATTTCTAAAATGGAACTGAAATAATGATCGCAGGACACCCAAATAATTGAAGCGGCCAACAAAGATTACAGAACCATAAAATGCTCTGTGACTTGCTACACTGTTGATAATAGCAACAGGATAAAGAGATTTAAGAAGGAAAGCATATTTTAAACATGGAAGAATAATGTTTAAGGAATGGCCAATTTGTTTCCCTCTAGAAATCTCCTTGTACATGGTTCTCTTGGGAAGTCTAATCAATTAAAACCCTACGTGCTATTATTCTATTTATGAGTGGAATGAGGAATACATTTCTCATGTTACTACATAAATGAATCTCATCTTCAGGGCTTTGAAATATAACTTTAACCAGACTATAGTGAATTTGGGTGCCATCTCATCTTTCTGCATAACAGTGAAATTGATTTTATGATTCCTTACTCATAAATTACAGGACTGAGGCAGTAACAGACTTGGAGATGCTTTTGCCTTGTCTCCTCTAGTCTCAGAGGCTGCGCATGTCACTTGCTCTTTTTTTCTTTTTTTTTTTTCTGAGCCACAGATAGCTCCTCAAGCTTGCAATTCTGGTTATAGTACTCAACCGAAAAATGTGTTTTGAAAAAGACTGATCTGTTAGACCCAGAATGTGTTCTTGGCTTACTTAGATCTTCCAACCTGAATATTTCCCCTGAAAACTTTAGCACGTCATTGGTATTAAATATTTTGTTAAGAATTAATAGAATGATCACCATGCAAATGAATGTATATAACATGGGTACCATTATGAAACTAAGCTACAAAACTCAAAGGATGTCTTTTCTCCTCACTTTTGCAATGAGAGCAAAGTAACCCATGGTAGTATTTGAATTCCTGACGCTCCTACTGGGTCCTACATTCGTGTCAGGATTTCGCTACTTAGTCAAGAGAATCAATACCTTAATGCCCTTTATAAAAGAATCTCTGTTAATTCCTTCATATACTGACTAGTCTATCTAGAGGGAAGAGTAAGGTAATATAAAATTATAAGGCATGCTGAATTTTCTTTAATTCCTCAGACTCACTCCTGGGAGATCAGGTAATTCCTTGAGGTTACCTCAAGAAGGCTGAGGTTAGCAAGGGAAACAGAAGTCAGGTTTCCTCATCTTGTCCTGGCAGGTGTGACCCCCAGCCTGTCTACCTGCCTTCTAGCTTGACCCCTGCCTTCAATTTCAGGAACGGCTGGAGTTATGAGAAACAGTGGAAGTTTACACATTCCATCTTCACACACATCCAGCATGTGGCTTCCGAATTCACCTTTTCTGTCTCCATCAGCCCATTTCGTTCTCTCTTAATTGGATATGCAGCGACCTGTGCCCCAATCCGGCAGAGAATAAAGAATGTGGTCAAAGGAGCATTGAGTTCAAGCCGGGAGAAAGGTTTGGTTCTACAAATTTACTAAACCAAATCTTACCCTAATGTTCCTATCATTTTTTTAAGCCTTCTTAAATCTTTTGATTTTAATATTTCAATTGACTTTTTGCTTTCTCTCTATATAATAGTTCTAGAAAGAGATCATTTACATCAGAACAGCTAATTACTTCTCAGCAATTGAGAAAATGTGGGCCCAAAGGCACAATTATTTAGGCTGGTGCTTTATACCAATCTCAGAATGAAGAAGGTGAAAGGAAACGGTTAATCATGGGAAATATAACAGGATACAGAACCGTTGTCTATTTATTGCTGAGTTGACTTTATCATTACGACTTCTCAGAATACCTGGTCTATCTGCACTCACAAGTAAGGATATAATTCAGTCAAGACCTGAGTTTTAGATTTTCTCTTTTGATGATCTGCAACACTACTTCCTCTCCCTGTGCTCTCACAACGCTTGGGTGCTGTTTCTCTAACAGTATTCCAGTGTGTAGTGTACCTTATTTTTGTAAGCACACTGAACCGAGACTGTGACTTGGTGAGGGCAGAAAAGCTTCTTCTTATTTGTTTTCCTAGCATCTTAAAACTTGGTTCATAAGAAGTTCCCAATATTTGTTGAGTAAACCAAATTATTGTTTTGATTTGGTTTTAGATGACATGTTAGTATTCTATTTCTGATACATTTTTAGAAATGCTATTATAACACAAATAAAACCCCTAATGCGCACAACATTCAAACCATAAGAGTGTGTGAAACAGGCTTAGATGAAATCTCTCTCTAATGTGGATAGTAGGGTGTAGATCAAGTAAATTTAAAAACCAGTCTCCTATGAGGTGAGACCCGTAGGTAATAACTTTCCTAACTGGCTTTAGACCAACTAAAACCTATTCTATTTCTTCCATGGAAACTTCAGCATCAAACTGTCACACAGTGTTTTTGCCTTTTTTTTGATAAAGAGGTACAGCTTTTACTTGAAAGATTTTACTCTAACAAAATTTCAACCTTAACAATTTTATGTTTATTCTTTAAATTTCCTTGAGATAACTAGTTTTCTAGATGGAACACTGCAAAATTCTGAACCAGGTTTTTGGACTGGGGATCTGATTATGCATTCCTAAAATGCAGTTTTCTTTCGAAGGAGCTCAAGATGAGGTAATTTTAACTCTTCAATGCCTAAACCTTACCTCCCCTACATCCTTAAACCTGTTACCTTCTTTATTTCCTTCTAAAACTATTTTGAGGAACACTGGCTGAAAAGAATCATGGGTAGGAGGGATTAATAACTAGATTTTTCTCTTTCTCGTTGTGCCATGTATTACATGTTTCTTTCAGTTTCCAACTAAGGGACTTTGGCAAATACTCAAGTGAATGGAATAAGCCTAGAGTCAAATTGTTTTAAATGTCAGTTAAACAGAAAAGTTTTTATATGTTATAAATCTATTAAGAAATAATGCTTAGGGCTTCCCTGGTGGTGCAGTGGTTGGGAATACGCCTGCCGATGCGGGGGACATGGGTTCGAGCCCTGGTATGGGAAGATCCCACATACCGCGAAGCAACAAAGTCCGTGCGCCACAACTACTGAGCCTGCGCTCTAGAGCCCGTGAACCACAACTACTGAAGCGCGCACGCCTAGAGCCCGTGCTCTGCAACAAGAGAAGCCACGGCAATGAGAAGCCCGCGCACCGCAACGAAGAGTAGCCCCCGCTCGCCGCAACTAGAGAAAGCCCGCGCACAGCAACGAAGACCCAATGCAGCCAAAAATAAATAAACTTATATTAAAAAAAAGAAATAATGTTTACAGTGAATTATATTTCTAAGACTTATATAGCCATTCCTTCCTTTAGGGAAATGGTTATTAAGCAGTGGGGTGGAAAATATCAATATATATAAGGCTCACCCAGAGGGATTTTTCAAGCTATACATTCCCCCTCCACAAATATTCTGATATATTCCTTTTTGTTCTCTCTCTGGAATCAATGCTATAATGAACTATTGACTGCTGTGTGTCATATCCTTTTGTATGTTGTGAATTATTATTTTAGATTTATCAGTGAATGAAATGTTTCCAATTCGAATTCTACAAAAATATAAGACAACATTTTGTTTAAATTACGTTATTTATTTTTAGATCATCCCTCTTAGTCCTGCATGCATTGTTAGCACAAAAAGTTGAACTTGATCACAACCTCCTTTGAAGAGATATTAGGTACATAACCACCATCTGAAGATTTTCTTCATAGATGGCCCAAGATTTCCAGGCCTTGGTAACACTGTCAGTAACCTATACAATGTACAATAGAAAAATTTACCAAATATCCTTTGTTTAATGTAAACAAGGCAGGAGGCAAAACAGAGTATTATAGTAACACTATTTTACAGGGCCCAGAAATATGATTATCTATCATGTTTTAACACATCATATGTCACAATGACATGCATATTTTGATTAACTGTACAACCCAAAATATAATTACCATATAAATTGTGATTTTAGCACTTCACTGTAACTTCTGTCAATATAAACTTCATAATTAAATGGTAATTGTATATTAATGCAATAATTTATGGAAATATGTTACCATGAATTATGAAGTAATTCCATAATTTGTGCCCCGTAAAATTAAGTGTAATAATCTTTACACTAGCAACAGTGTAAGCAAGCTAAGGATTTTGGTCCTTATAGATATATACACATATATATATACACACATGTACACACACAATAATGTACAATTAAACCAAAAAGCTATGAATCCACTCATAGCTTATATATTGCACAGACAGATACATTATGAGAACCTTACATAGTCAATGTGAGTACTACAGTGATAATTGGCTGGCTAAGGACACATTTTGAGTTCTATCACGTAAAGAATGTGGCTCATTACTAAAAAAAATAAACCCAAAGACTATACTGTTAGACAGAAAGTTAAAAAAAAGAATGTGCATACCCATTTACACCAATGTGAAGCAAGGCTAAAGTACAGTTTGGAATCTGTCATGGCAATCGATTGCTAGGGTGGTACTGCCCACTCAACACAGTGCATATCAGTCACTGTTTTGCAAATACTGAGGAACAGAAATAGTCAGCTTCTGAAAGACAGTACACAAATGGCTAGTCATGGAGGACAATGTTTCACCAACAAATCCAACTCACTGTGAGAACTTGTGCTGGCTCTAGGTCTGAACTAAACACGAAGAAGAAAGGAAGGAAAGACAGCAGCAAACTTAGAAGAGAAACAAATTATACCTTAAGCTTTAGCTGATTACAAATCAAAGTCATTACAATAACTTAGGAAAATAATTATCTTTTAAGAAGCAGCATACACACACACAAATATGAATTAAAGCTTCTCTGAGCTTGGTTTCATGGTTTAGCCAAAAGGTCCTACTGTGAAATCAAGGACAAAATCGTATTTGGTTTGAGAGGTAACATCATTGCCATTACACCTATCGAATGCTCCAAAAACATTAAGAAATATCTAATATCTCTTAATGTTCTATTTTAAGTACACCTACATCAAAGTAGACTACAACTACATCTAAAAATGAAGATGTTGCAGCGTTCCTTCATCAATAAATACAGCAAACAGAATAATGCTTTCCCATCATTAAAAATCATTTAAAGAAAATCATGCACAAAGTAACTATCTCCCACCTGTTTTCTCATTGTTTCGCTCAATAAATTTCCTAGAGTGAGCTAACAGAGATTTGCATTAAATTCGAAATTTAGGTTTTTTTTTGTTTTGTTTTAACAGTGGTAAGCATTCTAGAGCCAAGAATATTCATAATTTTTGACATTTTGTTGTTAATAAATAGCAAAAACTAACTATAAAATAAATCAGAAAACGAATACAACAAAATTAGCAGTAGGTGTAAAACAGGCTTCTATACACACGCTACACCATGTATAGATACAAACATGCTACACAAAACAACTTCTTAGAACGGGCAGCTACAGTTCCTTTCAGGCTGGAAGGTTTGCCTAGTCTGCTCCCCCAAATATCAGTAAATGAAAAGGTAAAGAGGAAAGTGCTGCTGCTTAACATTTCAACTGAAAAAATAAAACAAAAAGCCAAGGAAGCTTAAAAGCAATATTTGAGTGATAAGTATCACTTAAAGGAAGGATAGAAAGTGGATTAGCAAACGCCATTTTGTAAATCAAGTACCAGCACGCTGTGCACAGCGCAGCTTTGTCAACTACCCACACCACACGTTCCCACACACGTACCCATTCACACATATACCAATTTACCCAAGTTCTTTCATATGTAAACAGGTCAGACTTGCTGGTTTGTTTTAAAATCTCTTTAGAACGATTTAAAACAAAAGACTGAACAAAATGGAAAAAAAAAAATGTAAACATTCAGGAGGCCATTGGCATTTTGATTGCTGCCACCTACACGCTACCATGCATTTCAATAAGAAAATCAAATTATAAAGCAATTTTCAGAGAGGGAGGGAGAGAGAGCAAAAAAAGGGTCTCAACCCAATACATGTTAATTAGCTTAAAAAATACTATTTTAGTAAACACTACCAACAGTGAGCACAAATTCAACATTGTTGCAAAAATGACAAAGTTTAAATAAACTGGGACCCATACATGAAAATCAATCACTAACGTGGCTATGTGCACAAGAGAGTAAAAGAAGGTTTCTTTAAAAAATATATATATTAATCAAGAATTTCTTTATCATATTAAATTGTTATTCTTAGAAAAGCTGAAGAAAGTTAATGGTGCTCTACACATTTTTATCTTCTATTATTAATTCATTTGATGGTTCCTAAATTGTACTTTTTTCTCACTTACAGTTTTTTTCAATATTTTGTTTGATAAGAATTCTGACCTTAAAAAGTTATAAAATTAGGTGTTTTTTTTCCTGCTACTTATTAATCCAAAAGAATATAAGCACTTGAGTCCCAGAGAACGTCAAAATGCCTTGCTACCTAAAAGGATATTAAATTAACAGAAATATCATCAAAGTCATGACATCAGAAATTTTGCAGCTTTTCACACAGGCATTAGAAATGCTTATTTCCTGAAGTTCCTTTGATTGTATCCTGGACTCAAGGATGTGCAACTTTATATCTAGAACCATTATGATAAAGTCAACATCACACAACATTGTACTGAGTGTCCACTCAGTGGGTTCTGAATGGTTCTGTCCAGTTTACAGCAATGCTTCATTTAAAAAGGCTTTTTATCCTCTCGTGGCTGGGTGGAACTGAGGCTTTTTTGATGAAATGCATACAACAGTTCTGTTCCCTTGGTTACTTGCAAGATGCTGTTTATGGTGTGGAGGCAGCATGGTATTTCACAAAGGCGATGGCCGCCAGCTCCTTACAGAACTCTTCCAGCACAATCACACCCTCCAGCAACGTGATGTGCTCGATACTGGGAAGGGAAAGCAGGCAATCAATCAATCGATGCAGGGTGGTATTAGCAAATCATCAAGTTTTGGCAAAAGTTTTAGATAAACAACATGTAAAATGCTGACTTACATAGGGCCTTCAGGTTCCAGACCAAGTAATCGCTTTCTGACTAATAGAAGCTTGGGAGTAAAATCTTGAATACGCTGGATTCGAACCATGAGGTCTCCAACAACCTGTGTCACAGGCACAAAAGGAGCTCAGTTCCTAAACACCTCCATGGGGATTTTCAGGATAAAAAAATACTCCATTTCCTATTACTAAATGAAGACTGTCACTTTTCACTATTCACATAACAATCTTTGACAAAGGACTCATAGCTATCCCTTAAAATACAGTAGTTATATATACCACTTAAAAGAATGAATCTTTATTCTCCACATTCTGTAGTAAAATAATTATTTCTAAAGAGTAAATATATAATATTTTTTATTATGTGACACTAATTACACACAATGATATTAAGATGTTAATTCGTCAGGTTTATCAATCCTAGAGAACATAACAAAACTGATAACTCACCCTGACGATTACAGAGAAGAGAGATCTACAGCCAGAAGCAAGGTTCACATAAGGGTCCAAAAGGTACTCGTGTATGTGTGGATGAGGGAAGAGAGAAAGTCTAGATAACACTGATGTTACTTGTAAATTGACATCATATGGCTATGGAGAGGGAAAAACCAAAAAGATATTTGACATTATGTATAATGTATATACCTGACAACTTAATTTACCATTTCCATTTGTCTTCTTAAGAAAAAGGAAAATCTACCATCTCATTCCTCCCGCTACATGCTCTTCTACAATGAAAATATCTATAACTAAATTAGCTCTAGCTCGCACCACCTTAGTCAAAGTGCATATATCACAGTCCTAAAACTTAAAATAAAAGGTATGCACATAAACATATAGAAAAAAATAAATATATAACAAAGTCAGAATGTCTCTGTTTTATGCAGGTTGTTTTATGTAGTAAAATAGTTCAAGAGGTCATCAAAACCCAACAAAGAGTCATATGTAATATTAATTACAAACAATAGAAGACATTAAATATAAGACCAAAGATAGAAGGGAAGGTATTAAAATCTTTTATAGTAGTCTAATTTTAGAAATGATAATCCTCGTCTCTTAAATTATTCAACTACTGCCAATTACCAAGAGTATGTATACAACAAAGTCATATACATCACAGAACCTTGTCAACAGAATGAAAGTACTTGGGGGTAGAAATAACTACCATATGCCTCAAAAGTGAACAAGAAGATTCAAAATCATGATTAAAGACAGGGATCACCTCCTTTACTGTGCAAGAGCATTAACTCTTCCAAAACAATGTCTGTGTACATCTGTGTGTAGTTCCTCATATACTTTTTTGTATGTAGTATCACAATTTTACTTGAATTCTGTTTTTTTTATATTTAATCTGTTTATTCTTCGTAGGAAGTAGCTTGGAGGTGCTTTACAGAGTATGTGTCAAAATCCAAGTGAAATGCATAACGTACAAAAAGAGTTGCTATTATTGTGCCTAGAACTTTCAACAGAAATCTCTCATCCCTTCCAGTTTTCTTCTTCTAAGCAGCCAAAGGCAACTGAGTGGCTGAAACAAAACCGACTTCAGTGAGAAGGTTGGAAAGAACCTAGGTGACCGGATGAGTGAGAAACAGATGCTGCAGCAGGAGCAAGGGAAAAGTGATTCAGGACCAAGTTGATATTAACAACGGAATCTGAATCTTTTACCCTCATTCACTGAGCAGCTTTTAAGCCCTTGATCATAACGAATACCAATCCAGAAGTGAATATTTGACATTTAAAGGACAGCAAATGCTTGAGCATGTGCCAGAAGATATCAAAGATACTGTTATTTGAACAAAAATTCAAGGCCTGTGCTAAAGTCCAATTTTAGTCTTTTTTGCTTACTACTAGATACATGAACACAGAATTTCTGAAAGAAGAAAAACTACCCCTAAGTCACTCTTATTCAAAATCTAGCCTTAAGCAAGATAAATGAAAGGAGATACGATTCCCATTAAAAGATAGTTTGAAGGGCATCTTTTCCTACTTGATAATATTTGCAACAGAATAGCCTTCTCCAAGACTCAGTTCAAAACAAACAATGAATTCACATTAAATTGTATTTTAGGCACAAAGGAAACATTTAAAAAAATCTTTAAGAAGAAAGCATTTGGTAAAATGTGGACAAAATCATTTAAAATACAACTTAAGTACAGTATTGTACATGACTTCATTTCAGGTGGTTCAGAGTTTTAGGTCACTAAATTCTGCCATTTACAGGTACTTAAATAAATTGAGAAAATTTGGCTTCAAACAACTATATATTGCCACTTAAACTCTGTATTTTCTCTATATGGTGTTAGTCTGGTTTTAAGTTTTTTTTGAACAAGAATCTATATCTTTGGTTGTTTAAGAAACTTAAGGCTGACTCAGATTATATTTAAAAAAATTTTTTTTAAGTCTTTATTGAATTTGTTACAATATTGCTTCTGTTTTATGTTTTGTTTTTTGGCGCGGAGGCATGTGGGATCTTAGCTCCCCGACCAGGGATCAAACCAGCACCCCCTGCGCTGGAAGGCAAAGTCTTAACCACTGGACCACCAGGCAAGTCCCAGATTATATTTTTATGTTGTGAAAATGAAGATAAATTTCAGCTAGATAGAAACTGTTCCACCATACTCTGAACTGGTCTCTACTTCACTGGTCTCTTTCTTCTACTTTAAAGTAGTAACTTTAAAACAAGCTGGCCTTTTAGAGGGTGGTTAACAGCAACTGTTTGTATCTATTATTTTGAATCCCTCCCATTTGTACTTTATACAGTATTCACCTGAAATAAAAGTTAACCAGATTTTTCTGACACATTAAGTGCACTTGGCCCATTTTTGATTGAGCTCACCCTAAATACAAGGTCTGAATTTTGGAATAATAAACTTTGACTTAAAAGCATATTGATGCTGGACTTCCCTGGTGGCGCAGTCATTAAGAATCCGCCTGCCAACGCAGGGGACACGGGTTCGAGCCCTGGTCCGGGAAGATCCCACATGCCGCGGAGCAACTAAGCCCGTGCGCCACAACTACTGAGGCTGTGCTCTAGAGCCTGTGCGCCACAACTACTGAGCCTGTGTGCCTAGAGCCCGTGCTCCGCAACAAGAGAAGCCCCCGCTCGCCACAACTAGAGAAAGCCCACGCGCAGCAATGAAGACCCAATGCAGCCCAAAAAAAAGCATACTGATGTCATGTGCAAACTCAGTCGCAACCCTTTTATTAAAGGCCAAGTATGTAGATGGTCAAAATAATAAGAAGTAAGTCAAATTTTTAAAAATCTCAACAACTTGAGAGTCTCTGAAATTTCTTATAACACCTGCATTTAACAAGATTTTATATTTTTTAAAGTATTTTAAATTGCTTTTTTTCATATAATTCTTACAAGCAAATCAAGTAATATCAACTTCACTTTAACAATAAGAAAATGTGACAAACAGCTAAGTTTCGTTGCCCAAATTCAGATTTTTCACCGTCAGAGCAGGGACAAGAACTTGGGCTTCCCTATATTTTTCCTGGTATTCCTTACATTCTGCTATGGACTTTTGTTTTTACTATCTTTTTAAAATCACAACGGTTAAAAACAATACTAAACACACTATATTTTTCAAAAGTTAACATTGTGACAACACAATAGTGTCATGAATACCTGATGCCATAACTTCTCAATTATACATGCAGAAATTAGCTACTTTATTAATTATCCACAGTAATGTTTAATCCCAGCCTGGTTACCCTGACCCTATTAGGGGTATATATGTACTAAGAAAATACAAGCAAACATCACCTTCAGCAAAAACATTTAGAGAAGAAAGAAAATGAAATTAAACCAAGCACGCTAGGCACACCAGGACTCATGATTATCTTTGAGATCTGATTATAATGTCCTTATCCAAAAAGGCTTGGAAAATCAAGCGTTTAAAGACAGAAGGGTTGAGGCTAGGCTCCACAGCTCACTGAGTCACGTGAACTGACACTAAGGGTCCCTCATTTATACCGTAACATGGGGAACGGTCTTGCCTATCGTTCAGGGTTCCAGGAAGAGAAAGTGAGACACTGTGTATGATCACTTCTGCACTGTGAAGAGCTATCTGGTGAACGGAAAAGAACTGTAAGCATTCTGGGATATTCTGTCTCCAGGGTATCCTTTTCTGTCAGCACTCTACAGACTGAAGGGAAAAATGCTCAGGTGTGGTGAGGATTCAGAGAGGCTCTTTCCACTCAATTCAGAAACTACTTTTTAAAATTTAGATTCCTTGTGAGGGCTTTTGGTCAAAATTTCTAAAGATTACTGACTTAATACTGATTGTTAATGTCTCTTCTGTGTTAGCTGAATCAGATCCAAACTAAGCCAAGAGAACTAGCACAAAAACACAATATACTGATGAGCCCCACTACCTGGGAGGTTTACACAGCCGTGATGTATTATAGCATAATACCTTCAGTAGCTGGATTTAAATACTTTGGTTGTTAAGTATTAAAAACCAACCAACAGGGGCTTCCCTGGTGGCGCAGTGGTTGAGAATCTGCCTGCCAATGCAGGGGACACGGGTTTGAGCCCTGGTCTGGGAAGATCCCACATGCCGCGGAGCAACTGGGCCCATGAGCCACAACTACTGAGCCTGTGCGTCTGGAGCCTGTGCTCCGCAACAAGAGAGGCCGCGACAGTCAGAGGCCCGTGCACCGCGATGAAGAGTGGCCCCCGCTCGCCGCAACTAGAGAAAGCCCTCGCACAGAAACGAAGACCCAACAAAGCCAAAAATAAATAAATAAATATATTTTAAAAAAAAACCAACCAACAAATCAGCAAACAATGAAACACTAGAAATTCAGCACATGTTGTTAGGAGGTTAAAAGAAAAAAAAGGACTTTACTCTGTGTCTTTATTGATTACTATCAGAAACAGTGCTGACTGAAGTCCACCCCACTGAAATACTTCTTAATTATCATTTCTTTATTTGGCTTTCTGGTTATTGAAGACAGCCTGCTTGTGGAGTAAATTTCTTTTATAACTCCCTATGGTCACACAAATATTTAACTAAAATGCTAAAATGAACAAGTACTTCAATATACAGTTTTAAATTAATTCTAAATTGGCTAACTCAGTTTCCATGCTGAGGCAAGTTTAATGCCAGATTGTTTTATTTCAAGTGTCCATCCCAGTGTGTAAAACATTTCAAAGCTCTATCGTCACTTTGTATGTCAAGGAGAGATGGAGAGAGGGATTCTACTGATATAATCCCAAATTCAGTTCTCCTGACAATCAATGAGAGAGACATAGCAACATACCGGCGGATGGTGATTTTTAGCTACCTTGGAATAAGTAAATTAACCTTTTTTAAACTGCATCTCCCCATATGAAAATGAGTATCATTCACAAGTTCTTTGTCTGAAGAAGCAGGTTCATCTGATACTGTTCCCTAATTTTAGCGAGACCAGAGCTCTCAAGATTCGATTTGAAATGACATTTAAGGTCTTCTGAATTAAACCTAACAAGTTTCACTCTACCTGTATCTGTACTAACTGTACTAACTAAAAGGCTTTCGAAGAAAGCGCTCTAGGCACTGCCGAAAGGTGTTAAGGTTATTAAGACAATAACCTACAATGAGACGTAAACATACAACTCTGTAACAGCTGTCAGGCCAAATAAAAGCTTTAACATAATGAATGCATCAGAAACCCACCAGTTGTTGGCAATCTAGCTTTATGAAAAAGTCATCTAGTGGAAAAAGAAAACAATAAAACTACTTTACTGAAGATGTAAACTAAGATGTGAGTAGAACTCATGGTGAATGGCAACAAAATAATATGGAAATTAATATTTTAAAACTTGTTACCTGATCAAGAATTCTTCCCATTCTGTCAAATAAAACTTTCAAAAAATGACCTTCAAAGAAAGCTGCTTCTAAATTGCACTTTTCCAATGCTTTTGGAGACCCAGGCCACTCCCATCTTAAGCAGATAGCACAGTAGTCCCGGAACTAGGGAGAAAGTATTTGGATCATTAAAGAAGAACTGAACAAAAACAAATGGAGATTAAATAGAAATAATTTTCCCCAATAGGCATAGAAATCCACTTGAATGCTAAGTGTCTGCTAAGTGTGAGGTGCCATGGAAGAGGGGAGAGGGATGAGCCGGATAACACGCTGACTGGAGAGAGGCACAAGGTCAGGTCACGACCACCAGTCCCAGCACGTTGATGGAAAGCAGGCAGATTTTAACTTTACCAAGGTACCCCTTTCACTGCTGAGCTTATGCTCTTTCCTTTAGAGGAATTCAACCTTTTACTTATTCTCATCACAGAATTAGCGAGTATTTAAAAAGCAAAGCAAGTTTTAGCCACATTTTCAAATCTATTCTAAAGTATATATAATATATAAAATAGGTGAACAGATACACAGCACCTGAGAAGGCAAACTTGACTTTCCTACGATGTGTTTACCCAGGCACGTTGCTATGACTGTCAGGAGGAAACAGGGCTGCTCTAAGTGTGGTCCGAAAACCGTTCACTACCACTGCACTGAGACGAGTACAAAACCTGAGAGCAAGTTTAGAAACTTCTCTTGCAATTTCACTGAGTAAATTTTACATCTGTTCAATCTATAAAATAATCAGGGCTTGTATTCTGTGTTTTTTCTTTTCATTTTTTTATATTTTACAAAAGCATTAGTCAGTGACAGGTTGGAAATAAGTGGAAACCGGTCCTCACTACACAGTTTATCAGCAGGATACACAATATGGATTTTTATAAGCACAAGAATATCTCTTATAATAAAAAGAAAATTTTAAAGTCTTCCCAGATATGTAATTTACTTGAATTTAAACAAAAGAAATTTAGAGCATAGTTTTCTTCCATATTCTTTCTCCCTTTTCAGATTGTCCTTATTCAATAAAGCAAAATTACTTTATCATCTCTAGTTTACAAATTAACTGAGATTAAAACATATTCTTACACAAAGCACTAACTTCAACTTTTAAAAGAAAAACATTTAAAATGATTAAAAAACCAACTTCTTCAATATCTTGTGAGCTTTAAACTATTTGTCTTTCAATAGAAAATTTTCTTTATAAAACCACACTCCAATATTTAATAAAGCATTTTTTTAACATCTTTATTGGAGTATAACTGCTTTACAATAGTGTGTTAGCTTCTGCTTTATAACAAAGTGAATCAGTTATGCATATACATATGTTCCTATATCTCTTCCCTCTTGCGTCTCCCTCCCTCCCACCCTCCCTATCCCACCCCTTTAGGTGGTCACAAAGCACCGAGCTGATCTCCCTGTGCTATGCGGCTGCTTCCCACTAGCTATCTATTTTACATTTGGTAGTGTATATTATGTCCATGCCACTCTCTCACTTTGACACAGCTTACCCTTCCCCCACCCCCCCATATCCTCAAGTCCATTCTCTAGTAGGTCTGCGTCTTTATTCCCGTCTTGCCACTAGGTTCTTCATGGCCTTTTTTTTTTTTTTCCTTAGATTCCATATATATGTGTTAGCATATGGTATTTGTTTTTCTCTTTCTGACTTACTTCACTCTGTAGGACAGACTCTAACTCCATCCACCTCATTACAAATACCTCCATTTCATTTCTTTTTATGGCTGAGTAATATTCCATTGTATATATGTGCCACATCTTCTTTATCTATTCATCCAATGATGGACACTTAGGTTGCTTCCATGTCCTGGCTATTGTAAATAGAGCTGCAATGAACATTTTGGTACATGACTCTTTTTGAATTATGGTTTTCTCAGGGTATATGCCCAGTAGTGGGATTGCTGGGTCATATGGTAGTTCTATTTTTAGTTTTTTAAGGAACCTCCATACTGTTCTCCATAGTGGCTGTATCAATTTACATTCCCACCAACAGTGCAAAAGTGTTCACTTTTCTCCACACCCTCTCCAGCATTTATTGTTTCTAGATTTTTTGATGATGGCCATTCTGACCAGTGTGAGATGATATCTCACTGTAGTTTTGATTTGCATTTCTCTAATGATTAATGATGTTGAGCATTCTTTCATGTGTTTGTTGGCAATCTGTAATATCTTCCTTGGAGAAATGTCTATTTAGGTTTTCTGCCCATTTTTGGATTGGGTTGTTTGTTTTTTTGTTATTGAGCTGCATGAGCTGCTTGTAAATTTTGGAGATTAATCCTCTGTCAGTTGCTTCATTTGCAAATATTTTCTCCCATTCTGAGGGTTGTCTTTTGGTCTTGTTTATGGTTTCCTTTGCTGTACAAAAGCTTTTTAAGTTTCATTAGGTCCCATTTGTTTATTTTTGTTTTTATTTCCATTTCTCTTGGAGGTGGGTCAAAAAGGATCTTGCTGTGATTTATGTCATAGAGTGTTCTGCCTACGTTTTCCTCTAAGAGTTTGATAGTGTCCGGCCTTACATTTAGGTCTTTAATCCATTTTGAGTTTATTTTTGTGTATGGTGTTCGGGAGTGTTCTAATTTCATACTTTTACATGTACCTGTCCAGTAATAAAGCATTTTTATATTAACACTTCTGAAATTCTGAGCTAGAAAGTAATAGTGTAAATTTTTTCTACTCTTTTTGTGTCTTGTCGAATATTTCTGAAACAATCATAACTGTAATCAGAATATGGAAATGAAACTTTACAGAAAGAATCAAAGCAGTTTAAAAATCCAATCAGTACTACTGAGGTTGGTACTACTTTTATTGCCTCTATTTTATTGTTACATGAATGTATTTGCATTACTCTAGTTATTCACATAGTAATGTGGACTTGAATTCAGGCTTAAAGCATCATGAATTAACTATAAGCACAGGCAAGTTAATTATCAATAAGAGCACACTTTAACCCAAAGGATTTAAATGAAAATTAAATGTATATTTTTCTGACTTGAGACATTTCAAAATTTGGAATTTGGTAAAAATGCAAAATGTTACAGAGGGGAAAGATGACTGAGAGAAGACCATTTAATTTAATAACTAAGAGGAGACCTTTGGGAAAGTACTTTCAGTAAGGTGGAAAGCTGGGAGGCAGGGGATGAAGAGCCAGCACTTGTGAGTTACTGACGAGTAAGAACAGTGAAGAGGAAAGGGTATAGCCTGTGGGCTGGGGGCAATGGTGGGCGGTGGGTAGAATTATTTAAAAATCATGTTTTAGATCAGCAGGGGAAAGGATTTGGGGGACATATAATTTCAAGGGCAGGAAGAAAGAGAAGAAAAGGAGGGGAGGTGGGGAAGGGAGCATAAAGAAATCTTGAGATAGAGACACACAGTTAGTGAAATGCAAAGTCAGGTCACTGGCAAAAAGTTCAAGTGGTGAGAGTGGAGTTCAGGTCTTGCAGAGAAAGGGAAACCTTTGGAGAAACGACTGTGGGCAATGTGACAACGTGTGTGCATTCTTATTAGATTGCGTGTCAAAAACTAGTTACTTCTCTTACCTGCCTATGAGCATCTCGGAGGTAGGTGTCATATCCCGTGCCCTCCACATGGTAGGATGATTTTGCTTCATCCGGTACCAGACAGAGAAAACTTAAATGAAAAAATGCCATAATCAATAATACAAATACTCTCACAATTCAACATCTCTATATGTGTTAAAATACCTAGCAATATCTTCAGTTTAGCCAAGTATTAATGCAAATGGAAACTTGAAAAGTAAAATTGTATATTCCTAAGTACTTAATCTTGAATCAGTACTACAATTCACTGATTAAATACTCTGTCATTATTTTAAAAGTTTTATTTAAAAATTACTCATTCCACTTAAAGTAGAATCAAGCAGAAGAAGACTCGACTCTTTTTACATTACAGGACAATGATAGACTGCCGTGAAATTTGTTAGTCTCAGGAACCTGGCTTTTAAGTAACTGAACCTTCGATTTTCATGCACCCTAACTGTGCATCTTACACCACATGCAGTCTTCTCTAAAGTCACCTCCCAGCACCAGGCATATCAGCGACAGGATTGCAAAGGAAGGAAAAGAAGAAAATTGCCGGGAAAGGGCACTTAAAAAAAAACAACATAAAAACGCTAAAAAAGAAAAAAAAAAAGGAATAGCCCTCTGCTTAACACATGTGAGTACACGGCCAATAAGTTCAATTTGTCAAACTGGAAATTCTCAATGTTGTTCCAACTGGGAATTACTTAAAACATTTTACATTAAAAATAAGCAGAGGACCTTGAAGATTTATTTAACCACTACTCCAGAGCTTTTCTCTTTTGTGCGGATCGTTGCCCCTCGGTTGTCACTAGCTACATAAGCATTTCAAAAAGCTGACATAATCTCTAAAGAAGGGAAGACTGAATTCATAACATATCTCTATAATGATCAAAGAGCAGAGCTATTACATGTTATAAAAATAAGTAGGGCTTTCCTGGTGGCGCAGTGGTTGAGAGTCTGCCTGCCAATGCAGGGGACACGGGTTCAAGCCCTGGTCTGGGAAGATCCCACATGCCGCAGAGCAATTAGGCCCGTGAGCCACAATTACTGAGCCTGCGCGTCTGGAGCCTGTGCTCCGCAACAAGAGAGGCCGCGATAGTGAGAGGCCCGCGCACCGCGATGAAGAGTGGCCCCCACTTGCCGCAACTAGAGAAAGCCCTCGCGCAGAAACGAAGACCCAGCACAGCCATAAGTAAATAAATGAAAATAAATAAATAATAATAATAAAAAATAAGTAAAAGAGATGTAAGTCAAATTAATATAGCAACTCACCTATTTACAATTTTATGGACTTCAGTTTTCCCATCATTTTTGGGGTGGTCTGGAGAAGCAGGAGGTGAAGAACTAAGCCACTCTTGGTTTGACAAAGTGTTATCTGGTGAAATGTCAGTAAACAAAGGATCTTCTTCCAGATCTCTAAGTTTAATTTAATGATGTATAAAAAAAAATTTTATTAGAGTTTCTAAACCAAAAGATTCTCTGCTATGTTCTTAGAAAACATTACATAATTTTGCTAATAAAAGAATTAAGGAATAATGAATGTATTTATATTTTTTAGAGAAATTAACATTTTATACTAACATCAAACTCAAGGCTATAATGATTTCGTTACGTTTAATGACTATATACTGCCATTTGTAATTTAAAGGGACAATAAGATCAGGACATCTAAATTTTATTTTTAAAAAACTTTTAAACTGTTAGAGGTATTTTTTTTAAGAATAAGGGAGGGAACTAAGAGGGGAGAAAATTATGATTCTATATGAAATGCTAAACTCACAGAGTTGGATAGAAACTTACACTGCTCCTGCTATTAATCCATTCTCCACTACATCTTTATCTTCTGGGCACACAGGTTTATATTCTGTATAGTTTCTTTCTTCAAGATTTCTTAGGACCAAGTTGTAAAGAATGTGCTCATTGGGTTTTTGCAAAAGATGTTCAAACATTCTTAATGTCATTATGCTTATCTGAAACCAAAAATGATAAAGGGTAACTGAAAAGTTGTTTAAATAAACGATTCTTCTTCACGCTTTCAATTTTCAAAATAAAAAGCCACATAAAAAAAGAGGCTATAGGGCACTTCCCTGGTGGCACAGTGGTAAAGAATCCGCCTGCCAATGCAGGGGACACGGGTTCAAGCCCTGGTCTGGGAAGATCCCACATGCTGCGGAGCAACTAAGCCTGTGCACCACAACTACTGAGCCTGAGTGGTGCAACTACTGAAGCCCACGCGCCTAGAGCCCGTGCTCTGCAACAAGAGGAGCCACCGCAATGAGAAGCCCACGCACTGCAACGAAGAGTAGCCTCCATTCGCTGCAACTAGAGAAAGCCTGCACGCAGCAACAGACCCAACCCAACCAAAAATAAATAAATTAATTAATTAAAAAAAAAAAAAAGAGGCTATATTCAAAACATCACAAGTACATCAAAGTCAGTATGTCAAAAAATCTAAGTCCAATTCTAAATCCTTACATAGCTTACCTCATCAGATATGTGATCACAATGTTCAATTAACCTATGTCTTAAAGGATGTCTGCTGATTTCTGCCAGAGTTTCTGGTTCCCTCTGTTCTCCAAGGATGAAAAACACCATTTCTTGAAGCAAAATGTCAGAGGTTACTTGCCGAACAATGCGATGAAGCAGAGCAGTTGATGTCAGAATACCCATCTCAGAACTGGCAAAACAAACAAATAATTAGTGGGCAAAAATAACATGAACACAGTGATTTTTTTTTTTTTTTAAGTAAAGAGGCCACTCACGTTTGCATTAATTGAGGTTCCATAACACCAATAAAAAATCTTTCATGAACAGCTTTGGCAAGAGCAACAGCAGCAGTCTAGAACATAGTATAAGTATCATTATCTTTTTTTAAAATGGGAAAGAGATTAATTTATAACATCCGTAAGTCAGTTTGCACTCTCCCTCTGAATTGATGTGAAAAAACAAACTTGACTACTGACCATCTTGTTGATGGCATATAAACCTAGATGAGACATTAGCTATTGGGTCCTTTACATGTTATCTAAATTTCCAAGAACAAAGACAAACAGGATAAAAATATTATCCCAGTCACTTATTGTATTAACATCTCCCCAAAGAGGAGAAATGCAGGGAGGCCAATGTTACCTTGTGAAGGGTTATGCTGTAATACTTAAAGAAACATATGGGCAGAACTTGAACTTCGATTTATTCCAGAGCTGTAATACACACACACATGCACACACACACGTATATACACACTTTTTTTTGGTTTATTTCATTTTATTTATTTAACTGTGTTATCCTAAGACAATTAAGATATACTTAGGGATATAAACTACTAACTGTGCTATCCTAAGACAATTAAGACATAGTTAAAAATGTAAATTGAGGATTCAAATTTTAGTTAGTTGATATTTACAGTTTTAAGTTATCAGTAAAAAACAATGAAATATTCAAACCTTTTGTGCTTCCTTTATGAGTTGATCACAATAATCAAACCAGGAGAGAAATGAAATTAAGGCTCGTTTTCCTGGAAATGCAGAAGCATCTTCTTTATGACTATATGAGTCCAAGCTATAGGACACAGAGGAAATGTGAAGTCCAAAGTTATCCGAAAGCATTAATCCAATTCAGTACAAAAGGGGAGATGAAGGCACGTGAATGAACACACACGATGATACATTTACACAGGCGATGCTGGATGACAATCAGAAGAGGGTTTTATAAATAAAAGCCAAAGATAAGAGAAAACCTTTTAAATGAAAGTTGTGAATAATTTTCACTCATTAAGTGGAGAGAGATTGAAGCAGAATGGAGCTGCAGCAGAAAAACCATTGAGATAGGTCCTCATATTTCCATCATAAATTTGACCAAGTAACAGAAATGAAAAGTCGGAGGTTCTCAGCCACTAGGATGGAAGGAAAGAAACATAAAGAAGGGACTGCAAGAGGAAATAACTGGTTTGCTTCTCTTCCTGCCTTAAAATACCACCCAGTAGTAAAGTTAACAAGTGGGTCTGGCAGATGTTGACAATATAGGGTGGAAAAAAACAAGTAAGAACCAAAGCAGGGTTAAAAATGCACAGAGAAACAATAACAGGTTATTATGTCAAAATGTTAGACTGCTTACAGGTGGTGGGATTATGGGTAATTTTATTTATGCTGCTTTACAGTTTTTAATAACTTATAAGTGTTCCTCAATAATCATATTTTCATATGAGAATCAAGGGGGGAGCCCTAAAAGCTGGGGGGAAGGGGCGAAACAAAGAGGTGGGAGGCGAGGTTCCACACAGGCAGGCCATGAACTGTGAGACTGCCCCAGGGGCAGTGGAGCTGATTTATAAAAGAGAAGATTCCTCCTCTCAGGGTTTTGTTTTTTAAAAAATATAGTCAGATAAAGTTATGGATCTTAACACAGTTAAGGTCGTAATTGATCACTATTAACACACAGAGGGAAAATAGCTTAACTATGTAACAGATGGACCGGTCCCACGCCAATTCATTCCTGATAACAAATTTTAAAACAAGTCTCAAAACACAATCCTGTTTAATGATCACTAGCAATGTTATATATTTCAAAACTAAAGATTTCTATCATTGCAAAATGGAAATGGATTTAAAAGCGTAGGTTTAAGAAGTCACTCTTATGGGAAAAGAGAAATAGCAGCTCTTACCCCCAGTTAATTGCTTCCACTGTTTCAATATCTAAGGGGTCCACTGACTGAGGTAGGGCCTTGTACAGGGAGGCGAGCCTGTCTGTGAGCAGTTCGCACAAGCAGGTGCTCTGCGTGAGGCACTTGGCGGCCGCTGGCTCTGGCAGACTCACTAGCAGCATCAAGCCCTCGCAGGCTTTCACAGCTATTCGGCCATCCTGAGGGGAGAGACACATAACCTCTTCAATGCTGGAATTAGACGTACATCATGTTGTTTGGGAAAATTCAACTTAAACGGATTTAAAGTTTTACACCAAAATAAAAATAGATTTTTTTCCCCTGTGCAAATAACTGAGATTATGTTAGAGGGAAAAAAAGGTAAAGAAGATGACTCACAGGACTTCTAGTAAGATTTAACAAAGAATTCACTAAGTTGTAATCCTGGTTTGGACGAACAACTGTGGCCTCTGGCAGTGCAGCGATGCTGAGGTTGTCCAAGCCTGTGGACAGATCATCCGGCTGAGGAGGCGGCGCATCCTCTAACTCAGTGTGCTCCATTCCAGAAGCACCAGACGGTTCCTCTGGCCGACAGGACTGTCCTGTATCTGTTGACAAGGAATCTTGACCTTTTAATACATCTTCTGAAGTTGCATTTGGTGCTCCTTTAGAAGCCAGAGATTTAAACTTGTTCTGAAAAGGAATACATGTGTTGTAAGATTCACGTCAAAAGCCTTATGTAATAGAAATCATATTTTAATGGGTTTTTCTAAAATTAACATTCAATATCTAGCCACTGTAGCAATGGATACGTGTTGTGACAAGTGAAAATACCCAGACTTAAACAAACTGTGTTTTAGATATTTTAAAATTACACAGGTGTTTCAGAGGTAGAGAAGGGACTTGAGGACGTGGGGAGGGGGAAGGTGAGACTGGGACGAAGTGAGAGACTGGCATGGACATATATACACTACCAAATGTAAAATAGATAGCTAGTGGGAAGCAACCGCATAGCACAGGGAGATCAGCTCGGTGCTTTGTGACCACCTAGATGGGTGGGGTAGGGAGGGTGGGAGGGAGACGCAAGAGGGAGGAGATATGGGGATATATGTATATGTATAGCTGATTCACTTTGTTGTACAGCAGAAACTAACACACCAGTGTAAAGCAATTATACCCCAATAAAGATGTTAAAAAAAAATTACATAGGCATTTATGATACTCTTCAGAACACGATCTACAAACTGTTTTACACCAACTATAAACAATGAACGATACTAGTGATAACTATTTGACTACTACTGAAAACAAGTGATGTTAGTGAGGAAAAAAAAGATTCAGGAAGTTTCAATTGCAGTTAATTGTTTTCTAATCACTAGGCTACTAAAAATACATTGCCCCAATGTTGACTCTTCTAAAACCAGTTTTCTAAGATGATTTTTCTGTTTTTTCCTTATACTTCTGCTCTGTAAATATAAACCAACATTCTGAGGGCATTCTTACTTGTGTTTCTGAGGATAAAACTAAGATTTGCTTGAAATATTGTGACCCTTCCCCCCACCACATACACCCAAACACAAAAAGAATCTAAACTGAAGCAAATCTTTAGTTCCCAGGTAAAAGTATCTTGCTTTCCATTTAAACACAAGAGCAAAAGTCAAATCACTCACACAAGTTAGAATTCATCATAAACCCGCTTCTCTGCAGGGCCTATCAGAGTGTTTCACCCATCACAGAAGTGCATTAAATGCTGAATGAACTCAAAGTTCTACTTCCAAAGTTATATGATAGTTATTATAAATCACTTTATTACTATTAAAAGTAGAGTTTAGACCAATCTTCTTGAGAAATTGAGCTCAGAGCACATATATTAAAAGAAAACAATTCTGAGGAACTACAATGAATATCCCAAACAACTTCCCTATTTCCTATAAAGTCAATTGCATATCATAGTCTTTATGAATGTAGAACATTTTATTCCATCTAAAATGTTAATACTATTGTTGGGCGTGGCACCTGGGATAAGAATGGCAAGAGGAAGAGTAATCCTAGAACAGCACTCACTCCCTAAACTAGTGTTCCTCAAAGTGTGACTCAGGACTGTTGGCCTTGTGGTCTTCTGTGGGGCCTGATAAAAATGCAGATTCCTGGGTCTCACCTAGACCTCCAGAATGAGAATATCTGGAGGTGGAACCAAGGAATCTGCATTTTGAAAAAGCTCTGCAAGCAAGTACAAACTCTTCATCCTGCCATTCAAAGCCTTTGACAATTCCAACCTATCTGTCTAGGCCCTTTTCTTACCACATGGCCTAGTTAAACTATGTGAACAACACACCACAAACTTTCATATCTTCACTCCTTCACTTATGCTCACCCCTCCTTATCTAAACATCTGTCAAGGCTCATTTCAAAGACAACCTCTTCCGTGCCGCCTTTCCTAATGACCAGGGCCGATGTAATCTCTTCATCCTATGAACATTTAGGGGGCATTAGGGGGTATCTTTCTTATGATACTCACCTTAGATTATAGTATCTGAACATTAGTCTTACCCTCATCACCAGACTACGAACTCCTTTAGGGCAAAAATGTTTCTAACTCATCTACTATCTGCACTTAATTCACAGCAGATGTATCTATTAGCTGATATAAATGAACAGAGAAATTAGATTTCAGGGGATACATATGCTCAAGAACTGCAAAGTACTTCTATTACTATCTGTTACTTACCAGTAATAAAGCTGCATTTCTCTAAAGATTCATTCATTCAATAAGAGTTAATTAAAGTTACTCTGCATTGTGCTAGATACCAGAGAAGCTGTGGGGACCTAAAGATTAATGAGATAGAGTCCTTGTCCTCAAGGAGCTTACTGACCAGGAAGAAAAAATAAAATGCATATAAATAACTCTAATGCTAGGGAGCTTGTAATAACTGACATTAAAAGCGTATAAGTAGTCCGATCAGTTCAGAAAATGGAGATACCTAGCACCTCAGGCTTTGGAGAAGTATGTGCTATAAACATGCTGCATTACAGCAGTCATGACGCTAATTCAGAAAGGTGTTCTTGGTATTCAGGTCGAAATGTAAATGTTTCTCTGAAAACAGGCAGGCATACATATGCTTGCAAATTTTCTCTGCTTCTGATCTATGGCTGTGTACTTCTGAAACAAGTTTCGGAGATTCTGAGAAAAACTCCTTAAAGCTTAAGGTTGGAAGAAAATCTACTGCATCTAAAGTAACTTAGGTATCGGGACTTCCCTGGTGGCTCAGTGGTTAAGAATCCGCCTGCCAATGCAGGGGACACGGGTTTAAGCCCTGGTCCGGGAAGATCCCACATGCCCCGGGAGCAACTAAGCCTGTGCACCACAACTATTGAGCCTGTGCTCTACGGCCCGCGTGCCATAACTACTGAAACCTGCATGCCTAGAGCCTGTGCTCCGCAACAAGAGAAGCCACCGCGATGAGAAGCCTGCGCACCACAATGAAGAGTAGCCCCCGCTCGCCACAACTAGAGAAAGACCGCGTGCAGTGATGAAGACCCAATGCAGCCAAAATATAAATAAATAAAAATTAAAAAAAAAAAAGTAACTTAGGTATCTAAGAAAACTTTAGTAAAAAACTTTGAGAAGAAAAATCTCATGCTTAGTCAAATCGAGATATTTGATACATTTATATCATAAGGCTATTCCAGCCATGTTGAAGCAAACTTTCAAAATATGATGCATACCATGAAAATCAGGCATTCATAGTCCTTAACAATAACCTAGAAATTTAAATTCATGCAATTTTGCAGCTTCATTGTTTACCTACCTCCAGTAAGAGTGCAGAATAAGATCCTGAATTACTTATTAAATAAAGTGAATAAAAAATGAGCCCATCTATTAGAACGGCTAAAAGTTTTAAAAACCAAACAAAAAAACTTGACAACACCCACTCTGACAAGAACATGGAACAACAGAACTCTCATACAGTGTCCATGGGATGCAAAATGAAAAACCCACTCGGGAAGAGTTTTGCAAATATACACTTACTACATGATACGGAAATCCTACTCTGAGGTATTTACCCAAGTGAAATGAAAATCTAAATCCATACAAAAATCTGTGAATGTTTACAGTGGCCTCATCCATAATTGCCCCAAACTGGAAACAACCCATAAGTCCCTCAACTGGTGAATGGATAAACAACTGTGGTACATCTATACAGTGGAATACTACTCAGCAATGTAAAGGACCAAACTCATGGATGACTCTCAAATGCATTATATGAAGTAAAAAAAAGCCAGATTCAAAAGGCTGATTATATTTTTATGACTTTCTGGAAAAGAGAAAACTTGGGACAGAAAACAGATCAATGATTGCTTGGGGCAGAGGTGGAAACAGGATGACCAGGAAAGGACATATGGTAAGGTGATGGAGCTACTGCATATCTTGATTGTGTTGGTGGTTACACGACTGTGTTTGTCAAACTCATAGAATGGTGGATCGGAAAGACTGAGTTGTACTCTAACTTATACCTCAATCTGAAAAAAAAAAAAAAAAGAAGAAGAAAAAACATTTTTTAACAAAAAAAACAACATTTTTTCTAATATATTCCTAAATGACTTCACTGCTGAAAAAAAGTAAATGAAAGCAGGAAATACATAAAAGTTATTTTCTAATTTAAAACTGGAAATAAAATCCAAATATCAATTAAGTAAACTATGATTCGGTGACTACAGCTATGAAAAGATAGTACAAGATAATAGAGCAATTCCAACTGTTACACCAGGGTGGGGAGGTAACTCATGATGCTTCGCATCTTGTCCAAATCTGCACACACCATCCTTACCCCAGGTCAAGTTACCCACACTCTGCACTTGAGCAAGCCTGGCTGAAAATATGATAGCTTATAAATTCCCGTGACTTCTCTCTCCCTGATTTGCCCTTCAAGCTGTACTCCTTCTAAGCCTTGGCTTTGTATTTGTCCAGCCCCTATACTGCCCCATACATCTGGCTCAATCACATTCTTTGAGAATCGTTTTTCTCAGGAGATTTCAGGTTAAAATAAAACAGTGCTCTTAAATGAAAATTCTGGGAAGTAAAACAAGCTATCTGATTCCCAAAGAAGTAATTCCTTCTAATATTATTCACAGAATTCAGTTCTCATAATAATTTTAATACACACATACTTTGAAGGTTGACAGGAAGTATACCATACCTCCAGAAAAAAATTAACCAAGTAGGGATCTTGTTTCAGCTTTGCACACACAATGCAGAGAAACTGAATTTCTTCATTTTCTGTTGGCGTTGCAAGGACTTCACCACACAGTCGAATTAATTTCTGTCAAAAAATTTAAAACAAATGTTTAAACTTAGGTTACTTTTTATAAACATGTAAACAGCCATTCATTTACCTTCAGGATATTTAAAATTTTCAAATAATGCAAATACCTTGCATTTTTCAGAAAGAACACTATTTACAATCACCTATATCAAAATAAATTTGCTAGCAGTAAGTTTTTCAAATATGTTACTCTAAAAAAGTAATGAGTTATATAATAAACTCTCCTTGAGATGTCATGGAAATAAGTAAATGGTAAAATTAATGTATAAAATTTTAAAAGAGAAATATAAAGACATGAAATGCATTTAATACATCGTCATGCATAAAGAAAGCTCAAGTATTTGCTAATTTGCATGTTATTTTAGAAAAATCATATAACATTATTTCTATACGAAAAGAAGCAAACTGAAAAGTTTTGTGTAAAGGGAACAAAATACCTGCACTGGCCTATGCACGTTAATATGTGGAAGTAGTGGCTGCCGGACTTTCCCCAGAAGTTTGGTATAGAACACCAAAACCTGCTGTTTCATCCCCGGAGGGCACTAGGGGTAGGAGAAAAGAAAAGCAAACAAGAAAAAAACAGACAACGCAAACATACTTACTTAAAAGCTTAAAAAATAGGAGAGGCAATGTACATGAATATATTCCACCTTCAAAAATCAATGCAATTAGCCAGTTAATGACTTTATCAGAATAAAATTCTCCATGAAATTATTACTGACTGGTATTGTATAAATAAAATTACATCTGGGACTATAATATAGTGTATGAGACCACAGGCTGATGTAATTACAAATAGCCTGGTGATAATGTGCCATGGAGACTGGAGTTTGGCTCAGGCAATGCCAACCTGTTTATATTCTAAATGCTAGGGTAACAGGAAACTCCCCAGCCAAAGCAAAGGCAGAATCTTATCGCTTACGCTACTGACAGGTAATCAATAACCTTCCATCATACACGTGTAGGAGAAATGAAGCCTTCTAACACATATTATGTAAATAAAGGAATCCTATGTATAAACTGCTGTGATTTATTCTAACAATGCTGTTCTAAATTAGTTGCAAAATTATTTACATTATGATTACTATAGGCAATGAATATTTAATAAATAAGTTTTGATAACATGCCAATTGTTTTAAATATTTGCTGAAAAGTAGGTATACCTGATGATTCCTCATGTTGTAGATTAAGAGAGTATGAGTTAACAAGGTTATATGTTCTATAGTTAACCTGCTTATTCTGCCTCAGATTTAAAATATAGTCACAAAAGAAGTATTTCCAAAACATCATCATAGACACGTTACCTGGAAATAGCATAAGCTATAATCTTAAGCACAATAATATTTTAAGATAGCAAATACCTTCAATTATTCAGGTAAAACACAATACTTATAATCACCAATATCAAACTAAATTTCCTAGTAGTATAATTACTAATATTTGCTCAAAAGTCAATTAATATTTGTTTAATATAATGTTGCATAACCCCTCTCTCCATGTAACAGGAAACAGAAGGGAGGAGTGGAATGAATCGGAGGGTGTTAGGGAGCAAACATGTTGCCTAGAAAATATAAACAGAATGAATTTAACCTAGAAATGAAATGGAGTATTACAGATTTAGTTAAAAGGAAATTGTCTTCAATACTACTTCATAATTCTATTTGGTGTTTAAACACGTCTATTAGCTTGGGGTTTTTCTAGTTTGATTTTCACATCATATATTATAGAAATTCACAGAACAGAACCACAGATTTTTAGAGCTGGGGGAGGCCCCTTGGTGATCACTTCCTAGTTTTTAAAGAGGAGGAAGATTAACCAAAGAGACTTACTTGAAACTGGCTCCACTCATCAGTAGAGTTAATGTCAGAATAATCAGTGATATTTTCTTTCAGGATTATGAAAAATACTTCCTATTTTTGTAACCCAGTTTTCACTGGGTTCCTACTCATTTCCTTTGATTCTGAGCGTCTGCACTTGAGTTTATTTTCACAAATGTTGACACTGTAATTCTAAGCAGCCTAAGTACCAGTTGTTGTCTAGAGCATTTGGGAGCTTCGAAAGTCACGTTCACAGAGGCCATACCATTTTCTTTTTTTTCCACATACTGACTTGAATCCTGCCATACTTAATACACAACTCTACAATTAAATTTAGTGCTTGGCAGCTTCTTTATCTCTAAGACATGAATACATATATTACATGCCCAAGAACGTCACGTGGATTAGGAACTTACATCAGCTTTCCCTAAGGTATATAATGTTTCCAAGATCTTGTGATGAAGTAAATACTCCATACATGGCCCCGTCTCTCCAAATTCCCGTTCACTTTCTTCTTGTATCAAGATAACCAACATCTGTTCCAGATGAGATGGAATATTTGTATCTGTCACTGGGGCTTTATCATCTAAACAATAAAAACATTCATCAAATTTTCAAACATTTTTATCTGCACATTTGCACCTAAAATACTCTTTATATTTCCCTGTTCCTATTCAAACAGAAAAATCTGAACCACACACACTTAAGTGAGGTTTATATCTTATTCAAAAACAATCTATATTCTGAAAGATAGTCTATAAGCTAATATTCACGCAACGTAATTCAGAAAAGGAGCCATTTATATGGGGAATGGGAACACAATCAGAAAAAATAAAAGTAACATCAGAATTTTGTACCCACTTATAATTAAAAAAATTTTTTTTCAATTAGCCAGTTCAGAAGATCTAAACTTTAGGTCTCTTTATATAGAAACAGGTTGGCCGTGAATGTTAAGCTGAATAACGTAGGATATGAGGAGAGGACAGGTTCTGTTTTTGCTCACTGCTGCACTGCTTTGTAACAATGCACTTACTGTCCCCAATTCATCTCCAGATTTGAAAACATGAGGAGCCCAAAGAAAATCCCTCTATTAAAAATTTCTGACCTCTCCTCTCATTAGCAGATACCTACTCCCAAAGTAAAAGCTGCTTCTCAGGAGAATTCTTATAAAATATTGATTTTTCAAAATAAAAATTCATGGATACTTTTTACATATCAAAAACACATGGTTTTATTAACCTATCTTTATTACATAAGGGTTAAATTACTCTCAATAAAATGTGAAGTTTTATAGAATGTCTAAATACAAAATATATTAGGGAATGACAAGTTCTTTTTTACGTCTCTATTTATGTCTCTATTCTCCTTTACTTAGCACTGCTACAGTTTACACTACACAATCCTGGTATACTATGTATCTGATGATTTAAAGCTTTGTCTGTACATATGCACATGGATGTATTATATATACACACACACAGACTAAACCATAATACTAAAGCCTTATGGAGAAAACAATGGAAAGAGAAGGGTCACTCTTGTTTCCCAGGAGGACATATATGTATCAAATTTGATATAGTATGGGACAGTTGTTAAGAGCATGAGACCTGGAGTTGGGCAACTTGAATTCAAATCTTGGCTCTGTCACTTTTAGCTGGATGACCTGGGCAAACTGTTTAAGCCTCAGCACCAACATCTGTAAAATGGAGTTAATCAACACCAGTAAGTGCTATCGTATGATTTCAATGAAATACTCTGTGTAAAGCCCAGTGCCTTAGCACATTGTAAGAATTCAAGAAATGTTAACTTATGATGTCTTACTTCATATTCTTCTAAAATGAGTAGTCTAGGGCTAATAAAAAATAGTGTGTAATTTTATTTGAAATTTGCTTTTTAAAAATGTTTTTTCACCTGTTTTACTGCAGACTTTATATCAACATTCCAGGAAAGAATGAATATTTAAGCATGGTCTGATTACACTTATTTATGGAGAAAAATAATCAAAATGACGTTTTTTTTGAGAAATAAATGAACTGTAAATTCGACTTGATGGGATTAAAATCCTAGCTCTCAAGAAGATGTAGTTTCTGCCGTCCACTCTCATCCCAAACCATGTTTATAGATCCCTGTGCCTTTGCATAAGCTATTCCTTCTATCTGAAATGCCTCTGCCCTCCTTACCTACCTCAAAACCTACTGCTCATCCTTTAAAGCCCAGGTCAGACACTGCCTCCTATCTCTCCCTTCTTCCTTCTCTCTCTGTGCCTGATGCACCTTTTTGTCCCATACTTTACTGTAATGCACACACTTGTTTCTGCTACGAGACTGCAAAAAAATCATTTAAAGCAAGAACTCATAGGCTTTCCTGTAAAGCATTTCCTTAAGACCATGGAGGGGTGAAAAATTCACAAGGGCTAAGAATAGTCATTTGAAAAGGCAGCTCCTCTCAAAAAACTTTTCTGTAGATCTGCTGTCTAAACATCCAAATTAAGGTAGAAATTATATTTTACACCTAAAGGTGTATATACAGATATAGATAGTCTGATTTTCACTTACTATACAAATATGAAGAATTTCTTTCTTTTAAAGAAGAATTATCTACGACCCCATCAGCTTATCAGATCAACTATTTTTTTTTCATGTTTCCTTTCAGTTAAAAGACATGTGCCCAATCTGCACATCCACTAGCGTTTACCTATACATTCCTCAAGGGAGCCCATAGCGCTATGTAGCAAGGCTACTCTATTTCCTTACTTCAGAGGTTGCCAAACTTCAGCTCATGGGACAGACCCAGGCTTGCCATCTGTTTTAATAAAGTTGTATTGGAACAAAAGAATGCTATTCTTTTACTTACTGTTGATGGCTGCTTTTGCACGATAACAACAGAATTGAAGAGTTGCAACAGAGACTGTATGGCCTACAAAGCCTAAAATATTTACTATCTGACACTTTACAGAAAAATTTTGCCAACCTTTGACCTAATTTATTCACATTTCCCCATATTCACTCTTCAGCCTACTCACTAAGAAAAATTGAAGCAACCAGAAAATAACTTCCAAAGACTCCCTATACCATGTCTACCCCTTTCCTGAATCTACACCCATATGTTCTTCTTTCTGCCTTAATTTTATGGATGAACTGTCCACAAGTCTATGAAGGCTAAGCCTCCACTAATGCACTAGGATCCCATACCCCACTTGCCAACTGAAGGATATGGCTCAGAAATGATTTCATATGACTCTCGTACCCACCTTTCCTTCTCCACTCGATCATTCTCACCAAAGTACAAATGGCAGTATGTTCCATCTTTACAAAAAAATTAAAACCCCCTCAGTGCCACATCTCCCCTGTGGCTGTTGCTCCATTTCTCAGCCCCCCTTTCCACTAACACTCCTCAAGAGAGCAGTCTTCACACACTGTCTATATATGCTCTCTGTCCATTTTCTCTGAAACTTCCTCCAATCAGGTCTCCTCTCTCTTCCTTGCTATTAAAAGGGCTCTTATCAAGACCACTAACGAGCTCCTCATGGCTGAATCCAATGATCGGTTCCTAGCCTTCATCAGCTTTGACATCATTTGTCATTTGGATCCTTCTCTCCTCCTCCAGCTTCTAGGACACCATTCTCTCTTGGCTGTCTGCTACCGAACTGGCAAAAGCAAAATCTCCTTTGCTGTCATTCTCATTTTCCCAATCTCTAAACATTGAGTGCAGGGGCTTAGTTCCTGAACACTTTCCCTCTTCCATCTATCCTTAGCTATCCCTAGATAATCTCACCCAGTCTCAAGGCTTTAAATCCTACTTACATGCTGATGAGTCTCAATTCCATATGTCTAGTTTAGGCCTCTACCCTAAATTCCAGATTCCTATTTCCTATTGTCTACTTGACATATCCAATTGCATATATAATGGGCGTCTCAAACTAAACATGTCCACAATGCTCTCACAAACCTGCTTCTCCTGCAGTCTCCCCATTCTCAGTGAGTGGCCCTTCTATTTTTCCAACCGCCTAAGCCCCAACATTTGGAGTTATCCATGACTCTTACTCTCATATCCAATATTCAATCCACCAACAAAGCTTTCTTCAAAGTATACCCAGAGGACAATCATTTCTTACACCTCCACCCTAGTCTGAGCCACCATCATCTCTCAGACCATTGCAATAGTCCCCTAACTGTGCTGCCAGCTTCACCTCTGCATACTTTCAATCTCATTTTCTCACAGAAGCCAAAGTGATTCCTTTAAAACAGATTATGTTACACCTCTGCTCAAAACCCTCTAACGGCTTCCCATCTTAGAGTAAAAGCCAAAACCCTTACAATGGCTTACAAGGCCTTGTGTGAATCTGCACCCTCACCTGTCTTTTGTCACCTCCTCCCATTTCCCTCCTTGTTCACTTGCTCTAGCCACACTTCTTTGTGGTTCCTAGTATAAGCCAAGTGCTGCACGCTCCAGCCTCAGGGATTGTGCGCTGGGTGCTCTCCTGGAACTTCTCCCCCAGGTGCCCCCAGGCTTGCTTCCTCCTCCTTCAGACTTCAGCTCAGAAGTCACCTGGGGCAACAAGGCTTTCTCTAATCTTAAATAGCCATCTGCCCCTGACCCCCACTCCCCAACACACACCTCTATCCCTTTTAGCCTGCTTCATCTTCTCCTTAGCACTTATCATCTGACACACTATGTATACCTGTCTATTTATTGTTCGCTTCCTCCCAATCAACACATAAGCTCTGTTAGGACAGAGATTTTTGTCTGTTTGATTGTTGTATTTCCCAGTGCCTAGAACAACGCTTACACATAGTAGGTGTTCAACAGATATACTTTTGAATGAATCTACGAGAGGAATTAGAAGTAAAATAAATTGTTTATAAGTTTAATGTAAAATAACTTTGAAAACTAGTTTGAAATGTGTTTTAGCATTTCAGAAATTTTCTGTTTAATTAATATTAGCATTGTTTCTTACCTGAAGTCTCTATGTAGTAATGGGTAATTGCCTTCCAGTGATAAACAAAGTCTTCTTGTAAAGGAAGAGAAGGTGCAAGCTACACAAACACAAACAAAAAGACCACAGCAATTAAGGAAATGGTATTAGGAGTTTCCCATTAAGTATAACTCTGTATTTGTCTACTAATGATGCAAAAGCAGCATAAGAATAAGGGGTGAGCTTTAATTTGATTCTTTATGTCAATATCAAAGAGAAACAAAATGAGTCAAATCCAAGAAAGTAAAAATGATTTATTAAGAAAGAGGACAAACACATTTATCAGCATTATTATTATATTATAGTATTGGGGTTTTTTTTCCCCTCCCTGATACCAGTTACTATATATATGGCTTCAAAAGTAACAGCGTTACATGAAAACACAATATCCTATTACTAAAGTATCAGTAAAATGGAATTATCGATAACCAGGGATCTTTGTACCTAGGACTTTGAAATGCAAGACAGTAAAAAGGCTGCTATGTAATTAGTTACACATCACCAAAGTCAACCCTGTAATCAGATTAAAACTGTTCCGTATTTTCAATGACAGACAGAAGTGAATCTTTTCTTTTTAAGCCTAGATTAGACAGTGCATATTTTTAGCAAAATAACTACATGAACAAGACACTACCAATTTAAATTCCACAAAGTCAAAAATGTTTTACATTTTAATTTTGAAATTTACTTCAGGAGTTTTAAGCCCAAAATCATATCCCTTCAGCCATCTCATAGGAAATTTACAAGTATTTCAAATGGGTGTTAAATGGATAGAAAAAGATTTGGATGTACCTTCTAAAACATTTTCTTGTCCTTAAAAAGAGTGAGAGAAAGAGAGAGAACTCTCTCTCCGTCCTAGTAGCATCAATACATTTTGGGCAGAAAGTACAGAGTTGACCCAGTTTACTTAAGAACAAATAGGTTTCGGGCTTCCCTGGTGGCGCAGTGGTTAAGAATCCGCCTGCCAATGCAGGGGACACGGGTTCGAGCCCTGGTCCGGGAAGATCCTACATGCCGCAGAGCAATTAAGCCCATGCGCCACAACTACTGAGCCTGCACTATAGAGCCTGCGAGCCACAACTACTGAAGCCGGCGTGCCACAACTACTGAAGCCCACGCGTCTAGAGCCTGTGCTCCGCAACAAGAGAAGCTACCACAACGAGAAGCCTGCGCAATGCAATGAAGATTAGCCCCCGCTCGCCGCAATTAGAGAAAGCCCACGTGCAGCAAAGAAGACCCAACACAGCCAAAAATAAAATAAATAAAATAAATAAGTTTATAAAAAAAAAAAAAGAACAAATAGGTTTCTATTTTGGGAACCTAAACTATGGCAGCATAATCGTCCATTTTCATATATTCATCTAAACAGATGACCTAAGAGGTCATGTTACTCCTATACTTCTACTTGTTCCATTTTGATTTCTTGGAGTCTCCTGCAGGGACCTCAAAGTTCGAAACCCTGTCAAAACAATTTCCAAACTCTTGAGCAAATTATAAAGATTGGTCATGACATCTTAAGTGTTTCAATCCAGAAGATGAACTGTGCTTAGGAAAAAAATGGACCTGAAAAATTTTCAGCAATCATCAACATCTTAATGCTAGCTTTTTCATCTGTGCATATTCGTACCACTCTGAATAGTACTGAATTAAGAAAATATAAATATTCATCTCATTTCCAAATAGAATGCTATGAAAAATTTTAAAAGACTTTAATATCTTTAACAAAGGAGTTAAAACCTTTGGGATTACATAATTCAAGAACATGGGGAAAGAAATAACTTGTAGGATATTGAGAAAACAATTAAAAAGAAAAATAGGAAAGAAAGAATTAACTTGGGAAAATAATCTTCCTGAAATTTTTAGATTAAAAGTCTGTTTTAATCAGCTACTTATTTTTAGAATCTTCCTCAAAACACATAAAATTCCTCTTGTTTTTTGGGCCTGGTTTTTTACACACCAACTTTATGTAGTGTTAACAATTATTATTAATTAATTATGTATTAACAATTGGGACAAACCCAAATGAAATTTGGTGTTTCAAAAAATGTACCTAGTTTCTTATGTGTAAATATTATGACTTGTTAAATTTTTCCAAGGGAATTTCCAGGGTATATATGGAATTACAGCATCCTTGTTCCAGATTATTTCACCCACGGGATTTAACTCTATTTACAAGGAAAGTTACTAAATCAGAGGTCTTAAATGATTTGTGTCGGGGGCCTTTGCTGTTACAGTCAAATTCAAAGCAGGATGGTGTTGCTTACTTGTGAATCTCTTGCAGAAATTTGCTTTAAATAAGAAACCTATTTACAGAGACAGTGAAACAGTTCTAAGTTGCTCATAATTCAGTAACAATCTTGTTCAAACATGAATAAATTTTCTTATTTAGGTAAAACTTCCTAGTAAACTTGCCTCTTTCATTTCAAATTATAACATGCCAGACATATGTTTTATCATTACATAAAAACATTTACGCTCTGGGTTAAAAAAAAAAAAAGATGTGTGAATCAGCATGAGGAGATTCTAATTTGAGTTAACTTCTTACAATACAGAGATTAAATTTTTGAAAATTCATGCGATCGATCACTATCTCAACCAAAAACTGACCTGAATATCTAACGTGGATATCACTTTCTCTGAGAAGTCTTGCCAGACTTCCTGCCGAGGTTATAGTCATTTCCAAACACATTTGCGGCACCCGCTCCCTGACTGACTGCTCACTCTCTCCCAGCCCTTATCCCATGTCTGTAATTGTTGAGTTATCCATCTTCTCCACTAGATTGTAAACTCCATGAGTTTACAAGGATTATATCATCTTGTTCATCACTGAATCCCCAGTTTCCAAGTCAATGATGGCAAATAGTAAGCATTCAGTAACATTCATTGAGTGAATAAACAGCAGTTGCTACCATTTAATGAGTAGTTATGTGCCAGGCACAGTGCTACAAAGTTTACACTTACCATGTGGTCTTAAATTCTCACGATAAACTCTAAGACCACCTGAGTCATTAACTGACCTGCCCAAGGAAACACTACTTGTAATTAGAAACCCGGACTCTCTTTCTCCAAAATGCCTACCACACAAAAGGACCTACCTACATTGATAACTCAGATGAGAACTAGTGCTGTCAAAGCCACATCTGCAGTCTCACATGTATCATGAACATTCCATGCCCAGATCTTTTAAAATGCTTCTTCCCCGCTGCAACTTTCCAGACACCCATCCTATCTTCTCTGCCTCTCCGAAGTCCAGCTCAAGCCTCACTTCCTCCAGGGAGCCTTCCGCAACTACTCCAACCCTAAGTGTTTACTCCCCTCCTCCTATAGAACTCACTGGCTGAACAATCATCCAGATAATAATAATAATGATTAACATTTATTAAGCACCTACTATGTGCCAGGCACTGCATTAAGCACTTCATATACACAATCTCATCCTAATTTTCACAACAATTCTATCAGATAGGTACAATTATTTCCATTTTACAATGAGGAATTGAAATGTACAAAGACTAAGTAACTTGTCTAGTGAAAAAGCAAGGGGCAGAGGCAAGCCTGGAACCCTGCTCTGACTGGCTCTAGGGGCTAGGCCACACTCTTGGGCACTGCTTGTACTTTAACCAGTGTTTTGTTTTGTCTCCCAATGCATTCTCACTGTGAACTCGCACTGTGCCATGCTTTCTTGGTGGGCTCATAAAATATTTACTGAATGACTAAAGGACTAAAGTTAAAGATCACTTGTTGGAAAAGAATACACTTAAGAAAACACTACATATATTTCATCTGATGTTTTAATTCCTAGTGCAGAGTAGATTTTTAAGGAATTGCTGGTCCCAACAATCATCATTAACTCAACTATAATTTAAAAAGAAAATGTTGCATTCAAATTCTGAAAGATGACATCCATTGAATTAATTAGTTAAGGTAGATGAAACTTTCTTTCCTGACACTGCCCTTTATCCTCTTGGAATAAATCTGCCCTCAAGGATGGAACTGACTGGAATTTAAAAGATATTAGTCCCTGGCAGATAACCTCACATAGACAAAGGCCCTCAACAAATGTTGAATTGTACTAAATGGAAGGTGTTTTATTTATCCTTTGGAGAAGCTGTACTAAAATGATCCACCTCAGAACTACATGGGAGGCCTGATTTCAGACGTGTGACTTGTGGCAACTGGCTAAAAGAATAGATTCATTTCATAACTCTTACTGGCCAATCACTTGTATGCTGAGGGAAAACTGTCATTTCTGAAACAGGAGGCAAGAGTTACGTTACAGTTTTTGTTTTTGATCAAGGTGTGAATTTCTCCCCTAAATTCAAAATGCAGTCTATCAGCTTAATAACACATCTTCAAATACTGATCTTTGAAAACATCTTAGTTGTATTTCATCCTTGTTAAGTAGTTAACAGGAAATGTGAAGAAACCATTAATTAAACAATAAGGAAAACTCTACACTTAAACCCCATTTAAATGAATATGTATCTGGTTGACCCTAAAAAACCATTTGAAGGCTGATCCGATTGAATCAAGAAACCTAGGAAGGGACTTCCCTGGTGACACAGTGGGTAAGAACCCTCCTGCCAATGCAGGAGACACGGGTTCGATCCCTGGTCCAGGAAGACCCCACATGCCTCAGAGCAACTAAGCCCGTGTGCCACAGCTACTGAGCCTGCGCGCTCTAGAGCCCACGAGCCACAACCACTGAAGCCCGCGTGCCACAACTACTGAAGCCCGCGTGCCTAGAGCCCGTGCTCCGCAACAAGAGAAGCCACGGCAATGAGAAGCCCAAGAACCACAACAAAGAGTAGCCCCTGCTCGCTGCAACTAGAGAAAGCCCATGCACAGCAACGAAGACCCACGGCAACCAAAAATAAATTAATTTTTTAAAAAAAAAGAAAGAAACCTAGGAAATAATCATACCAAAACCGTTGAGAAAACATTAGAGATTCACACAGTGACACAACTGAAAAAAGGTCATGTCAGAATCTGCTTATAGGATTATCTCCCATCTCTGTAGAATCCTGATAATTCTGATAATTGCAATACTGTATCAGAAAATGCTAATTGGGCATACAAATTAAAAGGAGTACAGAGAAAAGCTAATGAAATAAACTGAGGAATGGTAAGATTAGTACACAGAAAAAAATGTCAAGGAAATAAAGAAACAGAACTGAATAAATGTAAACCAATCTTGGGCTAGGAAAAAAAAATATTCTTCAAATACCACAAAGATGGCTTATTCAGCATTACGTATGAGTTCATTCCCAAGAGAATTTTAAAAGAGGAAAAAAAAAAAAAAGTATGCCAAAAATTTTTCACAAGATTGAACCTCTTATCAAGGTAAACTGGGAAGTATCACAGCTGAAAACATTAATGCTAAGCAAATAAAAACATTACTTTTCTAAATGCAGTGCATTAACTCCTAGGACCAGGTGAATATAATCCACTCTTAACTTTTTCTCACTAACCTCAGCAAAGTAGAGAACCTGGATATTACAGAGCCAGAGTCAGACAATTTACATGGATAATCTGGTAGATGCTAACATATACAATTATAAAAAGATAACGCAGACAGAGAACACAGGTCTCTGGACAAAAATGAGTCTTGACTGGGAGAGCATGAAAGCCATCTTTCTTTTTCTAACTACTTATTTCTGTAAATATCAGCCTGAATTAGTAAAGAATATAAATAATGTAATAAATTTTTATTCCCAATTATCTCAGTATTTAGCTGTATTGAGTGTTAAAAATTAAATGATTCTTGGTACTTTAAGTTAAGGAATAATATAAAATGTAAATATCACTGTTTTTTATAAATTTCAGTTAAATTCTTAAAATAAGGTGCTGTAGATTGTGTATAAGCCAAGAAAGGCAAATTAAAAGTTGCCTTAAAGTCTAAAACTGTCGTCTCCCTCATGAGTAATACTGCTCTTCATCTATGAAAAACCCTGTCTTGCTTGATTTGATACACTCATTTTCTCAAGAACTTGTAGTAGAGCTAAAATGACTCTTAAACATTTCCCACACAGCACTTAAAAATTGTATTGAAGTTTTGTTTCCATTACTGAGTTTTAAAAATCCATTTTATTTTTATCTGGCCATAAAAACTGTTCTATTGCAATTGGGTTTTGTTTTGTTTTTTTTTCCTTAAAGTTGTGTAGATTTGAATGTGCTGTATCACTCAAACTGAACATAGAGAATGACATTTTTAAAACTAGCAAAGTAACACGTCTAGCAAAACTGCACTTGTTATGAACTTCACAGGGTGCATTTTTCAATTTGGGCAATTCTGCCAGCGTAAAGCAAAACAACCGGAGTAAAGCAACTCGACCCCTTTCACTGAAACAGCAGGAAGACATTTTCCTGTTAGTTACTTCTCTTTTATTAGTGTTAGGATATTTGAGTAATGTCTCCCTATGCTTGTGTCTAAAATCCTCAGAGGAGGGTACAATGGCAGGAAAAACGACGAGCATCCAGGAAAGGAAGAGAAGAAAGGAAACAGATGGTCCCGGTGCTGTGTGAGGGCTTGGAAGCTGTCTAAAGCGCCCTCGACGAGACCCGCCAAACGCCTATTTCACATCAATCAGTAATGAGTTCGGCCGCAAGGCCTGTGAAAGCAAGAGCTGGCCAGACTACGAAACCGGGTCGGGTGGGCTGCTTCCTCGCCAGAGCCGCGCCCCCGGCAAGAGCACCCCTTCCTGCCTCCCCACCCCCCAAAACAAAACAAACCCAAGCAGTGTTAGGCCGTTTCTTTTGTCTTGGTCAACGCTGACCACTTGAGGTAACGGCCAGGGAGTCCGGGGGAGAGCCCTGTGGCCCTGCCAGGTGCTCCCCGACTCCCCTGTCCCCACCGGAGGAATCGGGCGACCCCCGACCCGGGCCGGGGGGCCGGTCCTGCCGGGGACCCCCGCCCACCCTCCTGAGCGAAGGAAAGGGCTCCACGCCGGCCCGGAGCAGGAAGGAGAGCAGGGGGTCCGCTCGGAGCCAGGCCCGCGGCCCCGGCGCCCGCCCCGGGCCTCGCCCTTCCGCGGGGCCGGGGACGCCGAGGGCCGGGCCGAGGCCGCCGGGCTCTCCCGGGGCCGGCGCGGGAGCGTAGGCCGGCCGCCATCCCCGACCTGTCTTGCGCCCGCAGCCCGAGGCCTTACCGCCTCCACGGCGTGCTGCAGGATGGAGGTGAACTTGGAAAACATCCTGTCCCGGGACTGCAGCAGCCTCTCCCGGGACGACCTGGAGAGCTCCTCGATCCGCCGCCGCCGCCCCTGCTGCGGCTGCCGGGGCCGCTCCAGAGTGAAGGCCGGTGCGGGGCGGGGAGGACGAGCAGAGGGCCGAGGCGGGCCCGGCCCGGCCGCTTCGGGTGTGCGCGGGCGGCGAGGCGGCTCCGGCGGGCGCTGCGACGTGGCTGGCGGCGAGGAGGGTGTTCCAGGCGGACTCCGGGCCCGCGACACTCCGGCGGCGGCGGCGGCGGCGGCGGCGGCGGCGGCGGTGCCTCCGGCTCGGACACGGTGGCAGCTCGGCTCGGGTCCCTTCCGCCCGCTCTGCCCGCCGCGGCCTGCAGGGGGCGCCGCCGCGGCGCGGGGGTGGGGCCCAGCCAGGCCAGGCCGGCCCTGCGCCGCGGGGGCCACACGCCGCGGGGGCGGGAGAGGCACCGAGAGGCCGCGGCCTGCCTGGGGCGGGAGTCGGGCCTGGGCGCAGCCGCCCCCCTCTTCCGGCGACACGGTCATTCTTACGTTTTAAAAATTCAGCCGTTCTCACTCACTTTGTTTCTCCGATGGAAGTAACATGTCGATTTTGTATGAAAACGTAGACATGTATGTATACAAAATTCAGAGGTTAGTCTTTTAAGGGCAGATTTGCAAGACCGGTAAGAAAAAGCACAGTATTCCCAAGGCAAACAGGAACCTTGGGTTTTAAATGCTAAGAATTAGAACAAATCAACTAATGCAGATGAAATGGCTTTGCTAACTGTAAAACTTCATTATTATTTTTATTGTTGTTGTCGTTGTTATTATCATTTTATTTAGTTATTTATTTATTCAACATTAAAACAGGAAGCCCCAGATGGACAAATGGTAAGATGATTCAGTTATTAATTTGTAACATGTTTGATAGTTAGAAAATGTATTCAGTATAGCATTTTCTATTCAGCTTATCAGTTGATACTGGGAAACATCAGTGAGGGAAAAGAATCAGAAGGGGTTCTAGAAAATGCATAGGACAGATAAGTGGAGCTACAATGTAAGCGCTCGGATGGAGGCTTCTTAAAATACGGTGCAACAGTATATTTGTCAAGCCTTGAAGAAACAAGATTCGGGCTGGTAAAGTTTAGGTTGGGTTGATACAGATTATGAAAATGTTCATATCCTGGAGAACTTTGTTTTTGCTTGTATTGGCATTTTTATCAAAAGAACCACTAAATTCTTGATAAGATGAGGGTGGAGTAAGTGTTGCACAACCGGTGATGAAAATATGTATTTGTAACTGAATTAGTTGAACAGAGGAAAAAGGCAGAAAAAGTAGCATCAGTGCAGAGTGGTGTTTAGGGCCAGTCTCTGGAGCCGGTTAGCCTAGATTTAAATCCCAGTTCTGCCACTCACTGTAGCAAGTTGTTTAACCTCTTTGTGCTTTAGTTTCTTCATCTGTAAAATGGGGGTAGCACCTACCTCATGAAGTTGTATGTAAATTCCTTAATATACGTAAAATACTTTAACATGCCCAGTCCATAGTAAGCGATGCATGGACAATTGTTATTATTATTGTTGTTGTTATTGTTAGTAATAGTAGTATTTAACAAAATAATAGGGCCAGAAATCAAGATTTAAGGAGGAGACTTTAACTAGTCTTGTGTTCTTTTCTCTCCTGTTTTTGCTGCCTCTGTCCTTGGATAGCAGGTAAATTTGACCTTAATTCCCTGTATAGGAGCCCCAGAATGCTGGAGGCAAATTCTGTCATTTGCTAAAGATCGAAATGTGCTCCTTATCAAACTGTAGCTAATTGTGTCTGCTTCAACCAAGAGTACATACTGTTTATTATCATTATTATTATTCAACAGTTTAAGATGGTTAGTCATATTATTAACTAATTATTTTCCTGACCTAATTGTCATACATTTATATGGTGTTTTGTATTTTCATAATACCTTACAACCACTAATTGTATGAGGAGGTCTGTTTAAAGCAGGCTTACTCAGAGTTGTTTGTATTTGACAATGCCTGTCTTTTGTATACTTAATATAAGCACAATAAGATATATGTTTTGCTCTAGATTAATATCAGTATTTAGGATGACGATTCATCTATTCGATATGTAGGTTCTAAGACATGCAAGTGGGACTAGAATTATAATAGAGCAGATACTCTTACTTATTCTCATCCTAGAATGACACTAACATTATCACCAGCCTTATGCATGGGCAGAGTTGAACCTACCTCAACAAAGTAGCTTATGACTTAAGAAAGCATAACAAAGGCTTTCCTGGGTCTCGAAAACACTTAGATATAGGTGCCTGAAATTCCTCAATTAGAACTTTATTCCTTCATTCCTTTGGCTTAAGGCAAATAAGAAATTTAGTCCCTGCTTAAATTAAAAGACTTTGGGAAGAGATAACACATTAAACTCTTATCATTCATTACACCTGAGGGTGAATGAATTTGTTAAGTTCTTTTCTGAATAAAGTTTAATCGGCAAGGACACAGAAAAATCTATGAAACTGAAACTCAGTTGGGATGGAGTTGAAGAAGAAATAGAGTTAGAGGATACCCACTTTCAAAATTTGGCAGACTTCTGGAGATTTTCTATATATATTCCCTCTATATGTAGAATTCAGCAACATTCCCTTTCCAAATGTCACTAAAAATTACAGTAAAGAGATTTTTCAAAGTACACACCCAAAAAGTACAAATAAATTAAGAGATAGCAATAAAATTTTGAGAATTGGAAAGTAACTGTAAAGGAGGTAACTGATATGACTGACATAAGAAAGCTGAATCCCAAGGTAACAGTTAAGGAAACCAAGAACAAAAGTGATATGTCAGTACATTCACAACCTCTCAATGGCTCAGGAATTGGTAGCATTAAGTACCTCTGGAAGTGGAGGTAAAAGTGGGACTGAAAATAGCAGGATGGATTGAAAGTTTGTTTAGAACTGGATAGATGCATCCCCCCCACTCCACAAGATTGGCTGACTTCCCCTTTCCCACCCTGGAATAACATTAGAGACTTTTTCCCAGAAAGGGAGGGGTTCCATACTGAGAGAAGATAAAAAGAAGAAGGAGAAGGAGAAGAAGATAAAGTGAAAATAAACCTTGTGAATGTTGAAGACACACGTCCCCAACCCTCATCCTGCACTTGGCTCAAAATGTAATCATCAGGCTGATCCTTCCAGGTAGAAGACAGGAAGGGTCCTCTCTGGAGAATCCGTTTAGTCCAAGAGAAAAGACCCAAAGGTCCTGCAGAGGGAACCCAGACAAGTCTTCAGTGCAGCCCCCAGTTGACAAGCTCTGTCCACATGCTCAGAGCTTCAGTTTCTTCATGCATCTCTTTTAAATAGGATCACACAGCCCGGGGTCATCAACAACTTGAGGAAAGCTTACATTAAAGATAGAACCCAAAAAAAAAAAAAAAAAAAAAAGATAGAACCCAAAGGAAAAACAGGACAAAAAAGAAACTGGGAAGAAACAGAGTTGCTTACATTGAACAGATAGGGAAAGATGGGAAGAAAACTTAAAAAAACAACTATTTTAATATCCTCATTAATATCCTCAGAGAGATAGAAGATGTTGCATCTGTAAAATAAGAATGGTATGGTATTTTTATTTTATTTTTTTTAACTTTTGGGTTTATTTATTTATTTTTTTATTTATTTATGGCTGTGCTGGGTCTTCGTTTCTGTGCGAGGGCTTTCTCTAGTTGCGGCAAGTGGGGGCCACTCTTCATCGCGGTGCATGGGCCTCTCATTATCCCGGCCTCTCTTGTTGCGGAGCACAGGCTCCAGACACGCAGGCTCAGTAATTGTGGCTCACGGGCCTAGTTGCTCCGCGGCATGTGGGATCCTCCCAGACTAGGGCTCGAACCCATGTCCCCTGCATTGGCAGGCAGATTCTCAACCACTGCGCCACCAGGGAAGCCCGGTATGGTATTTTTAAAAAGCAGCATTTTGGAAACAAAAAAGAGACTCTTAGAAATCAAGAATATGATAACAAATTTTTTTAAAAAATAAGAAGGGTGGAAAATAAGCTTGAAAATATTTAGCAAGCTTAGACTAGAGCAAAAAAGAATGGAAAATGGCAGGGAAATTTATTTTAAATTAGAAGGCCAGTCCAATGGATCCAATATCTGAATAATTGGAGAGAATAGAGGGAGGAAATAATTGAATACATTAATTAATAATTTGATATAATTTTATAGATCTGAAAGACATGAATTTCCAAATTGAGAGGGTTCATTAAACACCAGAACAATGAATGAAAATAGACTCACTCTAGAGGGCATTATTGTGAAATTTCAGAACAGTGGGTTCAAAGAAAGCTCTACAAAACTTCCAATGAGGGAAAAAAGAAAACAAGTTTATGCAAAGAATCAAAAATTACAATGGCATCATACTTTTCAACAACAAAATGGGATGTCAGAAGGCTTTGGGGCAATGCCTTCAAAATTCTGAGGTAAAATAATTTCAATCTAGAATTCTATACTAAGAAACTATCAATCAAGTGTAAGGGTAAAATAAGTCATTTCAGATGTGCAAGGTGTTGAAAATTTTTCCTAACTTGCAGTCTTTCTCAGGAAGCTGTCAGAAGATGTGCTCCATCAAAACTCAGGGAGTGGGACTTCCCTGGTGGCGCAGTGGTTAGGAATCCACCTGCCAATGCAGGGGATACGGGTTCGAGCCCTAGTCTGGGAAGATCCTACATGCCGCGGAGCAACTAAGCCCGTGCACCACAACTACTGAGCCCGTGTGCCTAGAGCCTGTGCTCCGCAACAAGAGAAGCCACCGCAATGAGAAGCCTGCGCACCACAACGAAGAGTAGCCCCCACTCGCCGCAACTAGAGAAAGCCCACGCACAGCAACAAAGACCCAATGCAGCCAAAAATAAATAAATTAAAAAAAACAAAAAACACAGGGAGTAAACCAAAGGAAAAAAGATAAAGGAATCAGCTAACAGAATCCACCATAAGAAGGAGGTAAAGGAAATTCCTAGGATGATAGTAAAGCAGAATCCCAGGAAGACAGCTATGCATCAAGATGGGATAGTAAACAACCAGTCCAAATTGGAGCAAGTCAGAAGAGAGTCCCTACAGAAACAGACTTGCTGATATAAAAGACAAACTAGTGGTTACCAAAGGGGAGAGGGAAGGGGGAAGGGGCAAAGTAGGAGTGTGGGATTGAGGTACAAACTACTATGTCTAAAATAAATAAGCAACAAAGGTATATTGTATGACATAGGAAATTATAGCCATTATCTTATAATAACTTTTATTGGAGTATAATCTGTAAAAATACTGAATCACTATACTGTACATGAAAAACTAATAAAATATTGTGAATCAACTATACTTCAGTTAAAAAAAAAAAGAAGAGATTTCCTCAAGAAGATGAAACTGGTGGATGGCCTATCTATGTGTTTGAGCAGATTTATCAGATAGGAGGAGAGTGATATTGAATTAGTGATAAATACAAAGAAAACTAAGCAAAGGGAAAAAAAAAAAAAAGCTAGATCATTGTTAACACCAGGAAAAATATTGTGTAGAAATGTGTAATCATAGTATACACATGGCTCAACTGTAAATAGTGCTTACATAACCATAATAATGTAAATACTGATCTAATTTAAAATTATGGTATTGCTGCTGTACTTAGGGAAGATGAAAGGATGGATGTGTGATGGGTGGGGGTGGTTGTGTGTGTGTGTGTGAGTGTGAAAGAAAGCTAAATCTTTATCATCTGTCATCAGGAAACATTAGGTATTGTTTAAAACCAAAATATCAAGAAGTAACACTATAAGCATATTATTTAAGGAAAGGAAGTAGTTAACAAAAGAGCCCACCCAAAGCATTGAAAGAGGTTGCCTTTGTGAAGCAGGAAATTGGGGAGTTTTGGAGGAAGGACAGGGGCTTTCATAACAAACTTTGTAAAACCTCTTGACAAACTATGCTAGTATAACTGATATGACCAAAGTTTGTTTGGCAAAGGGAGAAACTAAAGGCAAGAAACCATTTTTGGTGCAGACAAGAGATTATAAGGGTTAATATGTGGAAAATAGGAAGGAGATGGTAGACTTGAAAGATGAGGTAAGATCAACCAAATTGTGCAAGTGATTAAATACAAAAAGTGAGGAAGAAAAAGTAGTCAAAGATGTTGCTAGAGTTTCTAGCTTGGATGAAGTTAGGTGAAGATGCCATTAATTGAGATAGGGACTACGGGAATGTAGAAAGATAGATTTTTTTTTAACGTGTTAAGTTTGATTGCTTGTATGATGACATCTGTGTGAGGATGTTGATTACGGGATGATAAATTTGGATTAGAAAGTCAAGAGAGAGATCTGGGCTGGAAGTAAAGATCTGAGAGTCATCTCTTAGAGATGAGATGCTAGAATAAATGCGGTAGTTCAGTGAGATGGTATAGTGAACAAAAAAAAGACAGAATGTGTGTAAACTTCAGGAGTCACTGAATTTAAGGATTGGGAGATGGAAGAGGAATTCACTGAAAAAAGCAGTTAAAGGGATAGGAAAATACATTATGAAGTTCAGGAAGAAGTGAGTTTCGAAATTAGGAAGCTGGTTCAAGATAAAAGTAGCATAGGCTTCATCTCCTGAACTCAACCCTACAGCTGCCACAGAAACAAGAGAGAAGCTGATAGATCCCAGAACCTTATATAGAAACTGTGAAAATTCCTTAGCAAGTATAGCAGATACCTCTAGTGTCCAGTGTCATGTTCCTTTGGTCCACTTCTGATTGCAGCTGCAGCTGATTGCAGTTCTGTGCAAGCTCAGACTCACCTCATGGTGACAGCATCTCACCTCAGTCTCATTCAACCCTCTTCAGAACTTCTGCCACTGAAATCTCTGTGTGGGAGAGCCTGCTCCTTGCAAATGTGTGATGGAGTTAGAACCCATGGGGACAACTCTTAGCCAATGGGGGATGGAAACTGGTGGATAAAGACTCCAGTGTCCGGTCTGATTCTGGGAAGCAATTCTAGGAAGTATTCTGCACACTTCTCAGGATGTCCTGGTGGGATCAAGTACCCACTGACCAGAGTGGTGACCTCAGTAGCCCTCTTATGCTTTTCCTTCTTCATTCTTATCCTCCCCACTTCCTCATTTCCTGTGATCTGAAGTAAATTACAGTCAAGTCTTTGTCTCAGGGTCTACTTTTGAGGAAACCCACTATGTGTGGGAGTTAGAGTGGAAGAAGCCTGGAGGGGAAGACCAAGTGCCACAAATTGGGTCCAGACAAAGGGAAGTATACCTTTACCCCATAGGCTAGGGAATTACAACAAAGGAAGCAATTCCTAGAAATGATCAGTGCCTATTAGGTCCAGCTGCATATGACCAAAAAAAAAAAAAAATTTTTTTTTTTCAAATAATAGTTCCTTAAAAAAGTTTCTTTCTCTCAAGTAAAAGTTTGCCTGGTGGGCTGTCAGGACTCTTAACTTTCCGCACTCCATCCAGTGCTGCCATACTCAAGATCAATTCATGGTCTTATAGTGATGCTGGAGCTCCAGTTACCCTTTTGAGGGCAGTAGCAGGAAGAAGCAAGGAGAAAAGCAATTACCTCCTCCCTTTCAACAAATTCTTTCTGAAAGTTCCACACTTCTTACATTTCATTGGCCAGAACTTACATAACCACCCCTAGTTTTGGGGAAAGAAAGTTGGGAAATGTAGTGTTTAATTCAGAGTAACCAGCAGAAAAATAAAAAGTATAACTTTCAAATTCAGTACAAAAAGTTTGCTCAATCCAATGAAATGTGGGAAAGAAAAAATAAAAAAAAAGAAGCATGAAAAATAGAAAACTGAAAATAGGTCTATTAATTATAATAAATGTAAATGGGCTAAACCCAACAATTGAAAGCCAGAGAGTCATACACTGGATTTTTAAAAATATTTATAATTGACTCTTGAACAACATGGGTTTGAACTTCAAGGATCCACTTATACACAGATTTTTTTCAATAAATATGCACTACAGTACTACATGATTCACAGTTGGTTGACTTCACGGATACAGAAATGCAGATACAGAGGGATGACTGCAGAGTTATACACAGATGTTCCACTGCTCAGAGGGTTAGCACCCCTAAACCGCCACATTGTCAAAGGGTCAACTGTAGTACCATACTTTCTAGGAGAGGCACATTTAAAACAAAAGGGAAGAGAAAGGCTGAAATAAAGGAATAGAAAAGATATACCAGGGAAATATGAATCAAAGAAAAAAACAGAGTAGCAATTGTATCAGACAAGAGAATTGAAGTTGAAAAATGTCACAAGAGCTAAAACATATAACAATATTGGTAAAATAATAATAGACCAATAATATAAATATACCTGATATTGACACAAAAAATATGGTATAGACACAAAATATATAAAGCAATAACTCACAGCACTACAGAAAGAGATAAACTATTGTACTTAGAGGTTTTAATTCACCTCTCACATAAGCAGATAGATCAAGCTCTGAAAATAAGCAAAGATATAGGGTATTTGAATAAATGATTAGTAAGCTCAAGCTAAAAGTTATAGAAATCATACTTTCAAGCATACCTGGAACATCCACAAAATTTGATTACATACCAAGCCACAAAAGAAGCATAAGGAAATTCCAAAGACTCAATATTCATTCTTTAACCAAATATTTATTGAGCAACACACACACACACACAGAGGTTATATCCTAATGGGAAAGACTAATAACAAACAAATATATAATAAAATTTCAGGTAGTGGTAAAAGCTTTGAAGAGAATAAACTGGAATAAGGGGAGAGAAGATGATTTGGTGAAGTCTTATTTTAAATAAAGTGGCCCAGGAAGTCTTTTCTGTGGAGGTGTCATATGAACGAAGCAAGGGAATTAGCTATACAAATAGAAGAGTGGTTCTGGCAGAGAAAACATCATGTGCAAATGTCTTATGATATGAGAAAGAGTTTGGCATCTCTGAGGAAGGCCAGTGTGGCTGGAATAAGTAGGTGTTTGAGGAGAAAAAAAGAAAAAGTTGAATATGCAATTAGGGAGGTGGCCAGGAGTCAGATCACAGAAAGCAGTAATTCTCAGTGCTGTCAAATTCAAAGGGCCCCTTTTCTTAATGGAAAAATGTTAATGAAAGTATTACAAATACGGAAAAGTCATATGTGTACACCTTAATGAATTTTCACATAGTGAACCACCTGGGCAATCAGTACGCAGATCAAGAAAGTGAGCATTACCACTACTTCCGAAGCCTCTGAATGCCCATCCAGTCATTAACCCTTGCCATGAGCTACCACTATTATGACTTCTAACACCGTGGACTAGTTTTGCCTCATTCTGAACTATATATAAAGTGGAATCATATAACATGTATTCTGTCACTGTTGGGTGCAGTGTTGTAAAAGCCAAACTTGTTAATATTGTGGTTCTGATCTTCTATATCCATAGTGATTATTTGCTTTGTTCTGTCAGCTTCTGAGAGATGTAAGTCTCCCACTATGATTGTGGCTTCTTCTACCTTTAGTTATGCCAATTTTGCTTTATATATTTTGAAGCTGTGTTATATGTATATTCAGATTTTGACTTTTAGTCACTTCCTGATGGATTGACCTCTTTGTCCTGATGCAAGTCCCTTTTATGATAATAGTGCTTCTTGCCTTAAAGTCTACTATGATTGATTATAAGTATAGCTGGTTAATGTTTGCATACTGAGTGTATAGTTCCATCTTTTTACTTTCAAACTTTCTGTGTGCTTAAAAAATAAGATCTGTCTGTTGACAACATAGGTTTTTCTTTCATCTACTGAGACAGTCTTAGTCCTTTACTTGGAATTTTATTCTGTTTAATATAGTTGCTGATAATTTGGGTTTATGTCTACCATCTCACTATTTATTTTCTATTTTACCAGTTTTTTGTTTCCTTTTCATTCATATCTTACCTTCCTTGAATTAATCAAGATTTTTTATTTCCATTAATATTAATATTTTAATATTGTTACATTTATATAACAATTTAACAAAATTTGTTATTAGACATTATTTTTCTTTTAATATTGATAGTTAGATTAGAAATTATAACATATATCCTTGACATATTCTATTTTAACACAAATTATTACCTTCATAACTTCCATAATAATGCTAGGACCTTAAAATACTTTATTTCTATTTATTAACATTTGCCCTTTTGGGTTGTTTTATTCCATAAAACATTACTATTATTATTTGAACAGTATATATCCACTTGTATTTACCATATATTTACTTGTTCTGTTCTTTATTTCTTCTTTCAATTCCCTCTGGTTTCCCTCTAGGGTTACTTTCTTTCTGCCCTGAAGAACTCTCATCATTGGTTTTTGTTTTTGTGTTTTTTCTTTTAGTTTTGCAGTGAGGGTTTGCCTAAAAATATCTTTATTTCATCTTTATCAGTTTATTCACTTATTTCACTCTCAATGTTGAAAGATATTCTTACTGTTGGTTGGAACTTATTTTTCTTTCAGCACCCTAAAGGTATCATTCCATTTTTCTGGCTTCCATTACTTTTTTAAAGAAGTCATCTATCAGTCTTATCGTGTTTTTGCGGGTAATGTATCATGATTTTCCCAATTTATATAGATAGAAACCTAGAGAATAGGTGTGGGAACAAATCTTAGGGATGGAAGGAATATAAAGTTCGATCAGGCCAATGATGGCTCACTAATCAGAGAGTCTAGATTCAGCATGTTAGCCAACGAGCATGGAAATAGATCTGATAGTTTTCTTGTTTGGTTGACCCAAATTCTGGACCCAAAAGTGGCTTCCATTAAATGAAGTCGAAATGCCAGAACTTCTTTCACATGTTGTAGAGAAAGGTATTTAGGAAATTGTAAAGTTTAAGGAAACTGGAATATTAGTGGATTTATCATGTAAGACCTGCTCATCCACCCTCCCACCACATCCCCCAAGAGGGTTCTCAGGATACGCTTTTCATCAAAGTAGTGAGAAATAGATTGATGAGGGAATCCCCAGAATCCTTGAAGAGTTCTGTGCTGGCTCTTCTTTAAGTAAGTAATTGAAGCTGGGAACTGCTACCATTGAACTGGGACCCCTAAATTAAATGGGGATTATAGGATAGCAGGGGCCAAGTGGCAGCACTTAATTACCAAAGTCAAGGTGGACATAATGACTGTAATGGACAACAGAGCCAAAGCGATAATTAGAATAGCCTAACCTGCAGAGGTCTTTGGCATTGGCTAATTGATTATGGTATCCCTAGAATTGAAATAGATGGGGCATCCTTATTAAAGTCTTACTTAATCTCTTACTCTAGTTCTAATGAACAGAAGTCTGGCTTGTATCACCAAAACAGAGAGCCTCAGCTACTCTATCATTTCCCAGGCTTGAGTCATGTCACAAACCTGGAGTTCCTTGAATGGAAGGAAAGCCAGGTCCCCTTGAGAAAGGACCATGCCATACTGCCAAATATTTACAGTGTTAATCTTCTTTCTAGCCATCTCCCAAGGACATGTAATCATTTACCAATGTGACTGTGTACTGAGGAAAGAGAAAGAGTCAGACTATTTTAGGAATTACTAAATACTAGCTCTGACACTAATTCTTAGAGACCCCAAATATTGCTGTAGTCCAACAGTGAGGGTAGGGCCTTAGGAAATTAAAGTCGGGTGGTCAATGAAGTTTTGTCACAGGTTCCTATATAGTGGTCCCAGGGGGTATCTGAATCTACCTTGCGGTTATTTGCCCAGTTCTGTAATACATAACTGGAATAGACATATTCAGCAACTGGCAGAATCTCCACATTGATTCCCTGACTCATGGAGTGAGTACTGTTATGTCAGGAAAGGCTAAGTGGGAGCCACTAGAATTGCCTCTGTTTATGAAAATAGTAAGACAATATCATATTTATGGATGGATTGGAGAGATAAATACCACCATCAAGGATTGAAAAGATGCAGGGATGGTGATTCCTACCACATCTCTATTCAACTTGCCTATGTAGCCTTGCAGAAGACAGATGTGTCTTGCATAACCACACTGGTTTACTGTAAACTTAATCAGGTGGTGACTCCTATTGCAGCTGTTGTTCCAGATGTGCTTTCATTGCTGGAGCAAATCAACACATCCTCTTGCAACTGGCTCGCAGCTATTTTGAGATTTTTTTCCCCTCTATACTTGTTAGTAAAGACCAGAGATCAGCAAACTTTTTTGTCAGTGACCGGATGGAAAATATTTTAGGATTTATGGGCCATAGGTCCCTGTCACAACTACTCAACTCTGACATTGTAGTGCAAAAGCATCCATAGACAATACATAAATTAATGGACATGGTTGTGATCCAGTAAAACTTTATGTACAAAAACAGCTGGGAGGCCAGATTGGCCTTCGGGCCATGGTTTGCTGACCTTTTGCATCATTAAATATCATCACATGGAGTCTTCTTTCAGCAGGCAAGGCCAACAATACACCTTCAATGTCCTAGCTGAGAGACATATCAACTCTTCACCCCTATTCCATAATCCAGTGTGCAGAGACCGATCACCCTTCCATTCCACATGACATCATGCTAGTCTGATACATTGATGACATTATGCTGATTGCTGAGCAGGAAGTAATAACTCTTCCTGCTGCACATGTGCCAGAAGGTACAAAATAAATCCCACAAAAATTTAGAGGCTTGCCATTTTGGTGACACTTCTAGGGAGTTCAGTGGTCTGGGACATGTCAAGATATGTCTCCCGTGTGAAGGATAATTGGCTCCATCTGGCCCCCACTACCACTAAGAAAGAGGTACAATACCTAGTAAGCCTCTTTGGAATTTGGAGGCAATATATACCTCATTTTTGCATGCTGCTCTGTCCCATATAAGAAGTGACCTCCAAAGCTGCCAGTTTTGAGTGGGACCCAGAACAAGACTGGTCTGCAGCATAAGCTGCTCTGTCTCTTGGCCATATGACCCAGCAGATCCAATGGTGCCTGAAATGTCAGTGGCAGATAGGGATGCTGTATGGAGCATTTGGCAGGCTGCTATATGTGAATCACAGTACAGACCCTCAGGATATTGAAGCAAAGCCATGTCAAACTCTATGTATAACTATGCTTTAAAAAACAAACAAAAACAGTTGCTTGCTTGCTATGAGGCCTTGGTAGAGAATGAATGCTTGACAATGGACCATAAAATTACTGTGAGACCTGAACTGTCCTTCATGAACTAGGTGTTATGTGACCCATAATGTCAGCCGTGAAGTTGGGCATGCGCAGCAGTACTCCATTAGCAAATACAAGTGGCATATACAAGACGGGGTTCAAGAAGATCCCGAAGACACAAGCGAGTTGCATAAGTAGCCCTACTCCTACAACATTATTTGTTTCTCCCAGTTATCACTTAAGGCCTCATGAGGAGTTCTCTTTGACCAGTGGGCTAAGGAAGAAAAAAATTCTGGTTTGGTTTACCAGTGGGGTTGCATGATAGATGTAGAGAGCTACAGCACTGCAGCCCCACTCCAAGATGTCCCTGAAAAACCGTGGAGAAGGGAGAGCCTCCTGAGGGAGGGCAGAACCCAGAACAGTGCACCTGGTTGTTTGTTTTTCCTGAAAGTAGAGATGTCCAGAGATGTGGATCCATACGGATTCCTGACATGGTTAGTTGTTTGGTGGGATGGTCAGGAACTTGGAAAGAACATGGTTGGAAGATTGGTGACCAGGAGGTAGGGGGAAGAAATATGTGGATAGAGCTCTCTGAATGGGAACAGAGGTTCAAGATAATTGTATCCCATGTGAATGCTCTTCAGAGGGCAACCCCTGTAGAGGAGAATTTTAATCAGCTGTAAAATGGGTGACCCATTTTTTGGCTGTCAGTCAGCCTACTTCCCCATCCACTCCTGTCACTGACCAATGGGCTCCCAAAGTAGCCAACTCAGCAGGGATGGGAGGTTGAGCATGGATAAGGAACATGGATTTCCATTAACCAAGACCAATATGGCAAAACCACTGCTGAGGGTCGAACCAGCCAATAGCAGAGATGAACATTGCACACTCAATACAGAATCATTTCCTAGGGGCATTAGCTATCTTCTGATGGCAGCTTGATTCCAGTGAACTACTTTCATCATGGAAGGGGCAGCACTTTGTTCTCATCAGAAGGGACACTTCCTCTGGATATGGATTTGCCTTTCTTCTCTCAATGCTTCAGCCGAAACCACCATTTATGAATTTAAAAATCCATTTGCTGTCATTGGATTCCATATAGTATTGCTTCTAATCAAGGAACTTATGTTACAGCAAACGTAATGTGGCAATGGGTCCATGCTAGTGGAATTTCCTGGGCTTACCATGTTTCCCATCATGCTGAAGCAGCTGACTTGATAGAACAGTGGTATGGCATTTTAAAAACTCAGTTACAGTGCCAGTGAAGTGGCAGCATCTTGCAATGCTGAAGCAATGTGTTCCAGGAGGCAGTATATGCTCTAAATCAGCAACCGATGTTTGCTGCTGTTTTTCCTGTAGCCATACTTCATGGGTCTGGGAATTAAGGGTGGAAATGGGAGTGGTTCCTCTCACTACCAAAATTTGCTTTTCATCTGCATTACTTTTATTTATTTATTTATTTAACATCTTTATTGAAGTATAATTGCTTTACAATGGTGTGTTAGTTTCTGCTGTGTAACAAAGTGAATCAGCTATGCCTATACATATATCCCCATATCCCCTCCTCTTGAGCCTCCCTTCTACCCTCCCTATCCCACCCCTCTAGGTGGTCACAAAGCATCAAGCTGATCTCCCTGTGCTATGTGGCTGTTTCCCACTAGCTATCTATTTTACATTTGGTAGTGTATATATGTCAATGCGACTCTCTCACTTCGTCCCAGCTTACACTTCCCCCTCCCCGTGTCCTCAAGTCCATTCTTTATTCCTGTCCTGCCTCTAGGTTCTTCAGAACCATTTATTTTTTTTCTCTTAGATTCCATATATATGTGTTAGCATATGGTATTTGTTTTTCTCTTTCTGACTTACTTCACTCTGTATGACAGACTCTAGGTCCATCCCCCTCACTACAAATAACTCACTTTCGTTTCTTTTTATGGCTGAGTAATATTCCATTGTATATATATGCCACATCTTCTTTTTTTTTTTTTTTTTTTATTTTATTTATTTTTGGTTGTGTTGGGTCTTCGTTTCTGTGCGAGGGCTTTCTCTAGTTGCGGCAAGCGGGGGCCACTCTTCATCGCGGTGCGCGGGCCTCTCACTATCACGGCCTCTCCCGTTGCGGAGCACAGGCTCCAGATGCGTATGCCACATCTTCTTTATCCATTCATCTGTCAGTGGACACTTAGGTTGCTTCCATGTCCTGGCTATTGTAAATAGAGCTGCAATGAACATTGTGGTATATGACTCTTTTTGAATTATGGTTTTCTCAGGGTATATGCCCAGTAGTGGGATTGCTGGGTCGTATGGTAGTTCTATTTTTAGTTTTTTGAGGAACCTCTATACTGTTCTCCATAGTGGTTGTATCAATTTCCATTCCCACCAACAGTGCAAGAGGGTTCCCTTTTCTCCACACCCTCTCCAGCATTTATTGTTTGTAGATTTTTTGATGATGGACATTGACTGGTGTGAGGTGATACCTCATTGTAGTTTTGATTTGCATTTCTCTAACGATTAGTGATGTTGAGCATCCTTTCATGTGTTTGTTGGCAATCTATATATCTTCTTTGGAGAAATGTCTATTTAGGTCTTCTGCCCATTTTTGGATTGGGTTGTTTGCTTTTGTAATACTGAGCTGCATGAGCTGCTTGTATATTTTGGAGATTAATCCTTTGTCAGTTGCTTCATTTGCAAATATTTTCTCCCATTCTGAGGGTTGTCTTTTTGTCTTGTTTATGGTTTCCTTTGCTGTGCAAAAGCTTTTAAGTTTCATTAGGTCTCATTTGTTTACTTTTTTTTTATTTCCATTTCTCTTGGAGGTGGGTCAAAAAGGATCTTGCTGTGCTTATGTCATAGAATGTTCTGCCTGTGTTTTCCTCTAAGAGTTTTATAGTGTCTGGCCTTACATTTAGATCTTTAATCCATTTGGAGTTTATTTTTGTGTATGATGTTAGGGAGCGTTCTAATTTCATTCTTTTATATGTAGCTGTCCAGTTTTCCCAGCACCACTTATTGAAGAGGCTGTCTTCTCCACTGTATATTCTTGCCTCCTTTATCAAAGATAAGGTGACCATATGTGCATAGGTTTATCTCTGGGCTTTCTATCCTGTTCCATTGATCTATGCTTCTGTTTCTGTGCCAGTACCATACTGTCTTGATTACTGTAGCTTTGTAGTATAGTCTGAAGTCCGGGAGCCTGATTCCTCCAGCTCTGTTTTTCTTTCTTTCTCAAGATTGCTTTGGCTATTCGGGGTCTTTTGTGTTTCCATACAAATTGTGAAAATTTTTGTTCTAGTTCTGTGAAAAATGCCATTGGTAGTTTTTTTTTTTTTTTTAAACATCTTTATTGAAGTATAATAGCCTTACAATGGTGTGTTAGCTTCTGCTTTATAACAAAGTTAATCAGTTATACATATACAATATGTTCCCATATCTCTTCCCTCTTGCATCTCCCTCCCTCCCACCCTCCCCATCCCACCCCTCTAGGTGGTCACAAAGCACCGAGCTGATCTCCCTGTGCTATGCGGCTGCTTCCCACTAGCTAGCTATTTTACATTTGGTAGTGTATATATGTCCATGACACTCTCTCACCCTGTCACATCTCACCCCACCGCCTCCCCATATCCTCAAGTCCATTCTCTAGTAGGTCTGTGTCTTTATTCCCGTCTTGCCACTAGGTTCTTCATGGCCTTTTTTTTTTTTTTTTCCTTAGATTCCGTATATATGTGTTAGCATACTGTATTTGTTTTTCTCTTTCTGACTTACTTCACTCTGTATGACAGACTCTAACTCCATCCACCTCATTACAAATACCTCCATTTCATTTCTTTTCATGGCTGAGTAATATTCCATTGTATATATGTGCCACATCTTCTTTATCCATTCATCTGTCGATGGACATTTAGGTTGCTTCCATGTCCTGGCTATTGTAAATAGAGCTGCAATGAACATTTTGGTACATGACTCTTTTTGAATTATGGTTTTCTCAGGGTATATGCCCAGTAGTGGGATTGCTGGATCGTATGGTAGTTCTATTTGTAGTTTTTTAAGGAACCTCCATACTGTTCTCCATAGTGGCTGTATCAATTTACATTCCCACCAACAGTGCAAGAGAGTTCCCTTTCCTCCACACCCTCTCCAGCATTTATTGTTTCTAGATTTTTTGATGATGGCCATTCTGACCGGTGTGAGATGATATCTCATTGTAGTTTTGATTTGCATTTCTCTAATGATTAATGATGTTGAGCATTCTTTCATGTGTCTGTAGGCCATCTGTATATCTTCTTTGGAGAAATGTCTATTTAGGTCTTCTGCCCATTTTTGGATTGGGTTGTTCGTTTTTTTGTTATTGAGCTGCATGAGCTGCTTGTAAATCTTGGAGATTAATCCTTTGTCAGTTGCTTCATTTGCAAATATTTTCTCCCATTCTGAGGGTTGTCTTTTGGTCTTGTTTATGGTTTCCTTTGCTGTGCAAAAGCTTTTAAGTTTCATTAGGTCCCATTTGTTTATTTGTGTTCTTATTTCCATTTCTCTGGGAGCTGGGTCAAAAAGAATCTTGCTGTGATGTATGTCATAGAGTGTTCTGCCTATGTTTTCCTCTAAGAGTTTGATAGTGTCTGGTCTTACACTTAGGTCTTTAATCCATTTTGAGTTTATTTTTGTGCATGGTGTCAGGGAGTGTTCTAATTTCATACTTTTACATGTACCTGTCCAATTTTCCCAGCACCACTTATTGAAGAGGCTGTCTTTTCTCCACTGTATATGCTTGCCTCCTTTATCAAAGATAAGGTGACCATATGTGCGTGGGTTTATCTCTGGGCTTTCTATCCTGTTCCATTGATCTATATTTCTGTTTTTGTGCCAGTACCAAACTGTCTTGATTACTGTAGCTTTGTAATATAGTCTGAAGTCAGGGAGCCTGATTCCCCCAGCTCCATTTTTCGTTCTCAAGATTGCTTTGGCTATTCGGGGTCTTTTGTGTTTCCATACAAATTGTGAAATTTTTTGTTCTAGTTCTGTGAAAAATGCCAGTGGTAGTTTGATAGGGATTGCATTGAATCTGTAGATTGCTTTGGGTAGTAGAGTCATTTTCACAATGTTGATTCTTCCAATCCAGGAACATGGTATATCTTTCCATCTATTTGTATCATCTTTAATTTCTTTCATCAGTGTCTTATAATTTTCTGCATACAGGTCTTTTGTCTCCTTAGGTAGGTTTATTCCTAGATATTTTATTCTTTTTGTTGCAATGGTAAATGGGAGTGTTTTCTTAATTTCACTTTCAGATTTTTCATCATTAGTGTATAGAAATGCAAGAGATTTCTGTGCATTAATTTTGTATCCTGCTACTTTACCAAATTCATTGATTAGCTCTAGGAGTTTTCTGGTAGCATCTTTAGGATTCTCTATGTATTGTATCATGTCATCTGCAAGCACTGACAGTTTTACTTCTTCTTTTCCAATTTGGATTCCTTTTATGTCTTTTTCATCTCTGATTGCCGTGGCTAGGAGTTCCAAAACTATGTTGAATAATAGTGGTGAAAGTCGGAAACCTTATCTTGTTCATGATCTTAGTGGACATGGTTTCAGTTTTTCACCATTGATAATGATGTTGGCTGTGGGTTTGTCATATATGGCCTTTATTATGTTGAGGTAAGTTCCCTCTATGCCTACTTTCTGGAAAGTTTTTATCATAAATGGGTGTTGAATTTTGTTGAAAGGTTTTTCTGCATCTGTTGAGATTATCATATGGTTTTTATCCTTCAATTTGTTAATATGGTGTATCACATTGATTGATTTTGTAAACTGAAGAATCCTTGTACTCCTGGGATAAACCCAACTTGATCATGGTGTATGATCCTTTTAATGTGCTGCTGGATTCTGTTTGCTAGTATTTTGTTGAGGATTTTTGCATCTATGTTCATCAGTGATATTGGCCTGTAGTTTTCTCTTTTTGTAACATCTTTGTCTGGTTTTGGTATCAGGGTGACGGTGGCCTCATAGGATGAGTTTGGGAGTGTTCCTCCCTCTGCTATATTTTGGAAGAGTTTGAGAAGGATAGGTGTTAGCTCTTCTCTAAATGTTTGATAGAATTTGCCTGTGAATCCATCTGGTCCTGGGCTTTCGTTTGTTGGAAGATTTTAGTCACAGTTTCAATTTCAGTGGTTGTGATTGGTCTGTTAATATTTTCTATTTCCTGGTTCAGTCTCGAGAGGTTGTGCTTTTCTAAGAAATTGTCCATTCCTTCCAGGTCGTCCATTTTATTGGCATATAGTTGCTTGTAGTAATCTCTCATGATCCTTTGTATTTCTGCACTGTCAGTTATTACTTCTCCTTTTTCATTTCTAATTCTATTGATTTGAGTCTTCTCCCTTTTTTTCTTGTTGAGTCTGGCTAATGGTTATCAATTTTTTTTATTTTCTCAAAGAACCAGCTTTTAGTTTTATTGATATTTGCTATTGTATTCTTCTTTTCTTTTTCATTTATTCCTGATCTGATCTTTATATTTCTTTCCTTCCGCTAACTTTGGGGTATTTTTGTTCTTCTTTCTCTAATTGCTTTAGGTGTAAGGTTAGGTTGTTTATTGGAGATGTTTCTTGTTTCTTGATGTGGGATTGTATTGCTATAAACTTCCCTCTTATAACTGCTTTTGCTGCATCCCATAGGTTTTGGGTCATCGTGTTTTCACTGTCATTTGCTTCTAGGTATTTGTTGATTTCCTCAGTGATCTCTTGGTTATTTAGTAGCATATTGTTTAGCCTCCATGTATTTGTATTTCTTACAGATTTTTTCCTGTAATTGATATCTAGTCTCATAGTGTTGTGGTCAGAAAAGATACTTGATACAATTTCAATTTTCTTAAATTTACCAAGGCTTGATTTGTGACCCAAAATATGATCTATCCTGGAGAATGTTCCATGAGCACTTGGGAAGAAAGTGTATTCTGTTGTTTTTAGATGGAATGTCCTATAAATATCAATTAAGTCCATCTTGTTTAATGTATCATTTAAAGCTTGTGTTTCCTTATTTATTTTCATTTTGGTTGATCTGTCCATTGGTGAAAGTGGGGTGTTAAAGTCCCCTACTATGATTGTGTTACTGTCAATTTCCCCTTTTATTGCTGTTAGCATTTGCCTTATGTATAGAGGTGCTCCTATGTTGGGTGCATAAATATTTACCATTGTTATAGCTTCTTCTTGGATTGATCCCTTGATCATTATGTAGTGTCCTTCTTTTTCTCTTGTAATAGTCTTTATTTCAAAGTCTATATTGTCAAGCAGTCAAGCATTTCCTAAGCAGCAGCGTGGTGGGAAGCTGATAGTTTTGCTTCCATAGATTTGGCTGAGAAGGAAGCAAGTCCAGTTGGATTTAGAAAGCTTATTACTGAGTTCCCATCAGGAACATAAGCTTCATGTTTACCTCGGCTCCCCTTGCCACCTGAGCCCCCGGGGAGGCAATGTGGAGCAGGCCCAGGTAGACACCATACACACAAGTCTGTGTCACAGCTGAGAAATGCTAAGTCCTCAGTCTCATAAGGTGACTGCCAGCAAACCTGCCCATCCTCCTTTCTGGAAAGAGACTCTATCTTTATTATCCTGGAATATAGACAAATCTTTCCTGGGAGGGGAAACTTTTCTGTCCTGGAATGTCTCTGGGGGTTTTCTATCTCTGCTTTCCTGGTGAGGAAACAAATCTGCCCTCTGACCTAGAGAGAGAGAGACACCATGCTATGCAAACAGATAGCCCTAGGTATGTTGAAACTCCATGGAGAACTGCCTACCACAAGAAATACCTAGTGAAGAATACCTTGTGGAAGAGACCAGTCTTCACAACATTGGATTTCTAGTGTCATAACATCTGCCTCAAGAGTAGGTTTCTTAGGATGGCTTGAATAAAATTTTGCTTCATCCAGAATTATAGGCACATATTGGAAGGCACACTCCAACATTTGATTTATGCCTCTTTATTATTAGTACTCTGAATTCCCATATCTTTCAGAATCTGTGCCATCTCCAAGGCATCTTGAATTTTTCTTGGGAGTTGCCATCCTGCTAGCCTCTCTGATCTGTCAACTGCTCTAGAAAATTTTTTACTTTAGCAATCAAAAAATTTTGAAACAATCTCAAAATTACAGTAAAGATTCAAGTACAGTCCCAAAAAACCTGAGGGTTTTCAAATATGAGGTAGGTTGCTGACATGATTCCCATCACTGCCGAATACTTTAGTGTGTATTTCCTACAAACAAGAACATTCTTCAGCATAACCACAATACAGTGCATTCGTTTCCTAGGCCTGTCATAACAAATTACCACAAACTTGATGGCTTAAAACAACAGAAATTGATTTTCTCATAGTCTGGAGGCCGAAAGTCTGAAATCAAGGTGTCAGCAGAGCTGCGCTTCCTCTGGAGCCTCCAGGGGAGAATCCTCCATTGCCGTTTACAGCTTCTGGTGGCTCCAGGAGTTCCTTGGTTTTGTGGCTGCATCACTCCAATTTCTGCTTCCATATTCACATGAACTTCTTCTCTTTGTGTCTTCTCTTCTCTGTGCGTCTTATCTAAGGACACGTGATTTAGGACCCATCCAGTTAATCTGGATGATCTTATCTTGAGATCCTTAACTTAATTATATTTGCAAAGACTCTTTTTTCAAATGAGGTCACGTTCACAGATTTCAGGAATTAGGACCTGGGTGTATCTTTTGGGGAGCCACCATTCAACTCACTACAATGACCAGAAATCTAGATATTGAAACTAACACATTACTATCATCTAATCCACAGACCCCATTCCAAATTTGACCAGTTGTCTCAATCATGTTGTTTTTTTTTTAAACTATTTATTTATTTATTTTAAAAACTCTTTATTTTATATTGGAGCATAGTTGATTAACAATGTTGTGTTAGTTTCAGGTGTACAGCAAAGTGATTCAGTTTTACATATACATGTATCTATTCTTTTCAAATTCTTTTCCCATTTAGGTTATTACAGAATATTGAGCAGAGTTCCCTGTGCTATACAGTAGGTCCTTGTTGGTTATCTATTTTAAATATAGCAGTGTGTACATGTCAATCCCAAATTCCCAATCTATCCCTTCTCCCCATCCTTCCCCCCTGGTAACCATAACTTTGTTTTCTAAGTCTGTGAGTCTGTTTCTGTTTTGTAAATGAGTTCATTTGTATCTTTTTTTTTTTTTCTAGATTCTGCATATAAGCAACATCATATGATATTTGTCTTTCTCTGTCTGTCTGTCCTTTATGGTAAAAGAATCCAGTTCAGAATCATGTGGTATATTTACTTGCCTCTTTATCCTCCTTCAGTCTGGAAGAGTTCCTTGGTCTTTCATTGACTTTCATGACTTGACAATTTTGAAGATTCAGGCCCTCAATTTGGGTTTCTGATGTTTGCTCATGATTATATTTAGGTATGCATTTTTCGAAGGAACATCACAGAGTGATGTTTTCTTCCCATACATCCCATTAGGTGGCACATATTTTCAATTTATGCCATTACCAAGCAATGTTACTTTGACCTCTTGGTTAAGGTGGTGATGCCAAACTTTACTGTTAAATTACTCTTCTCATGTATGTAGAGATCCTGTTCTTCATCAAACTTTCCATTTAATTATATCACTATGGACTCACAGTTGACTGTTTCAATCAATGGGTTATACTCCATTGCTATTTTATTCTTTTCCTTTTAAAAAATTATTATCTGATGCTTAGTTTTTGGCCAGAAGGAGCCCCTCCAAGCTGGTTTCTGTGTCTTTTTAACTTGTCACCATCATTCTTTGAGCATTTTCTTGCTTTCTGCTACAAGATGTTCCTAGCTCGTCTTGTACTTTCGTTGTCTTAGCCGTGGAATCAAATATTTCACCCTGGTTCCTTTTATTGGAGAATGGCTGTTAGAAGCTACGATAATATAGGGGAACATGCTTTGTTGTCTGAGATAAATAAACAAACAAAAAATCTCCCCATATAATTCTGGTCCCCCAAATAAATGAAACCTTAAGTGGTTTTTTTTCTGGAAATTTCTCGCTCCCTAACAAAAACAACCAATTTCATCCTTGATTTTTGTAGTGCTGATGCCTGAAAAAAATGTCATGGTCTTTGTGGATATGATAATAATATGAGAAAATTGCTATTTTCCATCATGTACAAATGAAATATAAACTCAGTAACACTGGTAACTTTGTGGGATTAAAAAAACTTACTGTATTTTTTTGTTAATGTTATTTCTAAAAATCTCCTTTGCAAGCTATTTTTCTTTTCTGAGTGCTTTTGTCTTTGAGTTTTCTTTTGACAGGATGTTGTATTCAAACTGGTGTTGTAACTGAGTCTTCAGGAAAACACTGTTCTCTCAGGAGTATGCTGAGATCTGAGTCTAGAGTCATTACGGGTGGTCAGGATGGGTCTCGAGAAAGATATGCAAGGCAACTTCCCTAGGTGATCTTACACAGGATCTTTAATCTAGTCTTCTTGGACACAGGAGGACAGGCTGTCTGTGTTGGCAGGAGAGGCTCAGAGAGACTTGGAGTTAAGTTCTCATCTTTGTTCAATTCCACCAGAGGTCCCCATTCCAAGTCTCAGGTTCACTCCCTCTCAATGCCATAACTTTAACATTAAGAGACATGGCCAAGTCTATGAATTCAACTCAAGTTGTTTTTTTTTTGCAACCCAAGCAACTAAATTTGGGGTATGATTTTCAGTGAGTTTGACCCTGCAGCTATAAGAAATTGAAAACTATCTTAGGGTCACCATAGACTCTCTCTAGTTCTTTGTGACTTGAAATGTCTCAAAGTTTAAAATCACAGTTTAAAGCCTTGATCTTATCGTTTTCTTTCTGTAAGCTCTCCAGTGCAGTCAGAAGCAGCCAATGACCCCCTAGTTCTCATACTCTTCAGTATTATCATAGCAACCCAGTGCATCAGCCACTTGGTCCTCCAGGCCACTTGTTTCAGTACAACTAGATTCCTATTTTCTATTAGCAAAAGATCTCAGCACTGCTTTCAAAGTTAAGCACATAACCAAACAATCCCAAATCCCATCTTTGAGGGTCTGTTTCCCAGAACCACTCTGGCACTGAGTACTGTACTTGTTAGGGTACCGTCAGGAAGACAGAGACCACACCAGTCATTTCAGCAGAGAGAATTTAATGTAAGAAATGTGTTACATGGGGCAAACATTGAGGCCCAGAGATAATGACCTGCTACTGGAACAAAGGGAAGAAGCTGGTATTTTCAGGGCTTCCCTGGTGGCACAGTGGTTAAGAATCTGCCTGCCAATGCAGGGGACACGTGTTCAAGCCCTGGTCCGGGAAGATCCCACATGCTGTGGAGCAACTAAGCCCATGCGCCACAACTACTGAGCCCGTGTGCTGCAACTGCTGTAGCCTGCGCGCCTAGAGCCTGTGCTCCACAACAAGAGAAGCCACCGCGATGAGAAGCCTGCGCACCGCAACGAAGACCCAACACAGCCATAAATAACTAACTAAAAAGAAAAAAGTTGGTATTTTCAAAAACCAGAGGCTTGGAAGAGGAGCCCCACAGAGCTAGGACTTAGACCCCTGAGAAGGAGGTGCTGCCCTGCTGGCACCAGTACCTCACAGGGGGCACCATAAAGCTAATTTTGGAAGCGTCAAAAGAAGCTAAAGACTGGAAGTAACTGCTGGTGCCAGAGGGAAATGCTGCTGCGGAGGCAACGATGTCAGGAACTGCACACAACCGGAAGAGGCAGTTCTGCTGCTTTTCTTCCACCTCATACTCTCCCTCCAGCACCCCCTGCTGGCAGAACTGAACAGTTACCCGGCAAAAGAGAAACTAGTTTGCAGACCTAGACCCAGACCACAAAGCAGAGTTTAGGAGGGTGGATTTGGACCTGATTTAATAGGATTATGTGTGTTTTAACACATAAATGCAGAGACTCAATTCCAGAGAGGACATGATAAAATAGATGTTTATATCCATATGCGGGATCAACACGAAGGTGACAGCTCTAAATCTATTCGGGCATGTTACACTAGTGATGCAAATAACAAATGGTGTTGCCAAGAATAATGTGATTCTTCAACGTGGTGAGCAACTTTTGGTAACGTTCCAAAAAAAATAATGCACCACTCTCCCTTGATTTACAAATTAGTGCATTCCTGGAAATTTTATTTTATACTAAATATTCAACTAACGGTAAATAGGTTTTTCATCTACATGAATATCCAGCCAGAAATTCAAAAGTCCTTCTTTTATGGGAATAGCCTGTATATTGCAGGATGTCTAGAACCGTTCCTTGAATTCCACAGTCCTCCACTAATTTCCAAAACACCTGCTAGGATATGCTAGTACTGTCTCCATTAAGACCGACTGCCATGGGATCTTACCATAGGGCTAGGGCTTAAGGATTCAGGATTTTATTCTGAGTCAACCTGGAAGCCATTTGAGGGTTTTGAACGGAAACATTTGATGTACATTTTTAAAAAGATCACTCTGGCCGCTGCTATGTGAAAAACAGTCTGTGAGGAAGGCAAGAATAGAAGCAAGGAGTACAGTGGAAGGCTCACATTATTCCAGTAGAAGGAGAAAGCAGTGAGAAGTAGTTGGATTCTGGACATATTTCAAAGGTATAGCAGATGGGATTTTCTTTAAAATTAGGCATGAATGAGGGAAAGAGCAGGACCAGGGATGATGCCAAGGTTTGGGCCCAGTTGACTGTGCATGGCTGTGCCTTTTTTTTTTTTTTTAATAAATTTATTTATTTATTTATTTATTTATTTACTTATGGCTGTGTTGGGTCTTCATTTCTGTGCGAGGGCTTTCTCCAGTTGTGGCAAGCGGGGGCCACTCTTCATCGCAGTGCACGGGCCTCTCACTATCGCGGCCTCTCTTGTCGTGGAGCACAGGCTCCAGACGCGCAGGCTCAGTAATTGTGGCTCACGGGCCCAGTTGCTCCGCGGCATGTGGGATCTTCCCAGACCAGGGCTCGAACCCGTGTCCCCTGCATTGGCAGGCAGACTCTCAACCACTGCGCCACCAGGGAAGCCCACGTGCCATTTTAAAATATGGAAAATTTGGGGGGGGGGTGGATTTTTCAGAGGGGGGAATCAAGTGTTCTGTTTTCAGTCTGTAAGACATCCAAGTGGAGATGCTGAATAGGCAGTTGCATATACCACTCTAGAGCTCAGTGGGAAGATCAGGGCCTAGAGGTATAAATTAGGGAGTAGTCAGAGCTTACATGAAAATTTAAATACATGAACCTAGATGCAATTACCAAGGGGATGAATGTAGGTAGGGGAGAGAAGAGGTTCAAGGCATGAACCGGAGCTACTCCAGCCTCCAGAGTCTGGGAAGAGGCAGAGGTGCCAGCAAAGAAAGTAACATCATCCTGGACTGTGTTTTTTGACCATAACACAATAATATGGTATAATAATATTATAATGGCTAGTGCCAAGCACTATTCTAAGCCCTTAAGATATACTACTTTAAAAAAATATTGGGAGTTCCCTGTTGGCCTAGTGGTTAGGATTCTGGGCTTTCACTGACATGGCCTGGGTTCAATCCCTAGTTGGAGAACTGAGATCCTGCAAGCCATGTGACGCGGCCAAAAAAAAAAAATTTAATAAACAACCAATCTATGAGGTAGGTTATGTTGTCTTTATTTAATGATGAGGAAACTCAGGCAGAGTTGAATACATCCTACTCAGTATTAAAACCAACTGTAAAGTTATAAAACTTGATAAAGGAAGTGCTTGCATAAGACTGTGAATGTACTAAATGCCACTGAATCATTCACTTTAAAATGGTTAATTTTATATTATGTGAATTTCACCCTAATTTAAAAAATCAGTTGTAAAGCCAGGGCAATAAAATAGCACAGTTATAATAGAGGGAGAGACTAATAAACCAATGTAACAATGCAGACTGCTCTTGGAAAACTCTATTGCTATAAAAAAAAATGTATGCTAGATCTGTCCATCGCAACATATTTATATAAAAACAAACAACAAATGGTTTAAAGTCATAAACATGAAAGGTAAATCTGTAGTTTCAATAATCAAAGAAAATGTAGGAGAATATAGAGTGGAAGATTTTCTTAAATAAGACCACAAAAAGAAAACTATAAAGGGAAAGATTGAGAGATGTTATCATATCAAAATTAACTATGTCTGTTCAGCAATAGATACCATGTACAAGCTAACAGCAACAGTCAAAAGACTTCAGAGTCTAAAACTGGTATATAAGTTTCCTATTGCTGCTGTAACAAGTACCACAAATTTAGTGGCTTAAAACAACAAAAATGGATTATCCTATAGTACTGAAGGTCAGAGGTCTGGAATGAGTTTCACTGTGCTAAAATTTAAAAAAGTCCAATATTTAAATATGAATAACATTATTAATAATAGCATCAGCACTATTAATCTCATTTATAAATACTATACATACTATGATATTTGTTAATGATACATATTATTTATAGTGTATAGTATATGAGAGTATATTATTGTATAAAAGAGAAAATAGTCACATTTAATTTCCCCAGATTAAACAATAGTAATTACACAATTACCTACTTTATGACCACAGTTAATATGGAAATAGAAGATAATCATTTCTTTTATTCACAAATAAAGATGGAATTTTTTTTTTTGGCCGCTCCATGCAGCATGTGGGATCTTAGTTCCCCAACCAGGGATCAAACCCCTGCCCCCTGCAGTGGAAGCGTGGAGTCTTAACCACTGGACAGCCAGGGAAGTCCCAAAGATAGCATTTTTTATAATGGGGTTAACTATGTGAGAAATTTAACCTTGAATATATACAGAGGGAAATGTGTTGTATCATTCAGATAAAGTAGACCAGATAACTTCATAATGGCAGATGACAGAATATTTAGGAATTAGAAGCCAATCTAATTACCCTGTTCCACCCAACATCCCTCCCCCAAGAAAGTCATACATTCAACATGTAATCAATTAGATAATTTATTTTCATTTTTAAAAATACGAAGTCTTTGAGACCTAGATTTATCAGTTGGGACTATATACGTCAAGTGCTCAATAGCCACATGTGGCCAATGGCTACCATGTTCGGCAGCACAGTTTTAGACAAAGGAAGAAGCTAACAAAATAAAGTAAGAAAGCGACTACTTCAGGGAAGACAGGAAGGTGGGAGTGAGATTGCACCTGGTTAAAAAGTATCAGGGTTGCTGAGAAGTTGAGAGGGAATGAAATTTTAAGCACAGGTGGAGGGACTGACTTCAGATCAGAGGCAAAACTCTTTCGTTGTAACAAGAGGAAAGGAGGAGAGGATGGGTCCAGACACAAAGAGTCCCCAGCTAATAGATTCTATTTCCTTTGGGAACTAAAAAAGCAAATGAGAATGACGGGAGAGGTGGAGGGTGGCAGTGGTGGTGGATTTGAAGTTTTGAGGAAAGTGGAGAATATTTGAAATAGCCTCTGTGGGGACTGGGAAGAGAGAGAGCTGGCTAAGGAAACACTGATGGTGGAACTGTTGAACAACTTTGGAAGCCAGTGTGAGTGTGATGACCATGTATCCGGTCTATTCTGTTGTGTGATTTTCTCCAGCAGCCTTCATTAACCTGGTCGTAGGTAGTACAAAAGGTGTAGGATTGTCAGTTGAAATCAGTCAAAACTAAGGCGCTTCCAGGCAGATGTGAATGAGAGCCTAGGAGACAAAGGAGGTGAGGAATCTATGCAGAGAGGGGTTCAAGTGATGGACTTTAAAATCTAATTTGAAGTGGAAATGAAGACAAGAGAGATCTGATACAGAGAAAGGAGATGTGACAGTTTCCTGGAAGTTCCAATCAGGTCTGGGGACCCATCTCAGGACTCGCTGATTAGCGAACTGGAAAAATAGAAAGTTACAGTGAGACAGTGAGATGATTGAATTTATTGTTTACAAAGTTGAAGAGTTTTGGTGTTGACAAATCCAGGGTGTTGGTGTGGAGTGGGGTCTGAATCGGGGTGGATGGGAAGGGCACTGGAGATGAGGAGGTTAAGGAACTGAAGGCCATGGTGACAGATGGGTCACCCATGAGGATATGGATATCTTGTGATGATGGCAGGACTTGGAGTGAGAAGGACACCCGTAAGCCAGGTGCCAAGTCACAGTGATGGGGGGTGGGGCAGTGACCAGGAAGTCTATAAATGACAGCAACGTGGAGGGATGGAGCTTGGTATAGCCATATGGCTTAAGGCTAAGAGGAGTAGGCATTTCTACATGAGAGTGAAAAGCAAGGTCTGGAGGTGACATTTGGGAGGCACTGAGGAAAGAGGAGGTCATCAACTTTAAAGCTCATCTAGTTAAAAGATCTCATTCCATAGATAAGGAAACTGAGGCCAGAGTGTGTGGTAGTCAGCCTCCAAGATGTTCCCCAATGAGCCCCACCTTTTGGTATTCACACCCTTCTGTTGTCCTTTCCCACAGAGCACCAAGGTTAGTGCACATGAACAGTACAATACAGCAGAAGGGATGGTTTATTGCTTCTGAGGTTAGGTTAGAAAGGATATTGCAGCCCCTGTCTAGCTACTCTCTCACTCTTGGATCACTCACTTTGGGGGAAGCCAGTTGCCCTATCATGAGCAACCCTATGGAGACCCATATGGTGAGGACCAACACTTCTTGCCGGTAGCCACGTGAGCAAGCTTAGAAGCAAATCCTCTAGCCTCCATCAGGCCTTAGATGACTGCAGCTCTAGCTGACATCTTGATTGCGACGTCATGAAAAATCCCTGAGCCAGAACCAGTTAAGTCACTCCTGAATCCCTAACCTACAGAAACTGGGAGATAATACATGTTGGTTGTTTTAAGCCACTAAGTTTGGGATAATTTGTCAAGCAGCAAGAGATAAATAATACTAAGAATTTGGGTAACTTACCCAAAGGCACAAAGCTAGGTAGTGGCCAATTTAAAATGAGAACACAGGGCTTCTCACTCTCAATTCATTGTTCTTTTAGGTCATGCTGTATTCTGGTGTATCTTGTGCTTTATTTGTACTGAAACACATGCACTTGGGAGGTGTTAATACCTATCTAAAAATGTTTAATGGATCATAGTTCTGCTGCTTCTTAGGCAAAATAAAATAAAAACTCATGGAATGCAGAATAAGATTCAGTAAGGCAAATTTTTCTTTGTCATCAACATAGAGTATAACACGTAAGCATTTCCAAAGCATGCTTATATCTTTTTGCCATAATTCATGGAAAGATTCAAAGGACTAATTAAAGTTTGTGCAATAGCTTAGTGGTAAAACCAGAAATGTAATTTCTCCTTGGCTTCTTTTAACCACTTGATAGGAATGACATAGAGTAACCGGTATTAGTTATATCATTTAAATACTTCAATAATTCTGCCCTTCCTGTGCAGTGAATCAGTGACAGGGTCTAGTGTCTGCATTTTTCTTTGTTGTCTCTAAATGTAATATTAGGCACTTTGTGGCTTCTACTTCCATGCCATAGAGTCTGCCATTTGTATGCACAGGACTGTTATGTCAGAGAAATTTTGTGTGACCATTTGACTTACAGTTTGGGACTCAGTTTTCAAAAATATGATTATATAATTACTTTATGTTTTCCTTCCTTAAGAATATAGCTAGGAAAGAAGGGGACAGAGTAGAAAATTAGATTTGGGTTTCACTAGAACATGGATTTAAAACAAATTAATCTCAAGTGTGTTCAAGGCTCCAATTTCATTAAATCTCATAAAAATTCAGATGTATTTCCAATTACTCCTCATTACAGTCAGCAAGTTAATTTGCTCTCATATATTCTCAGCATTATGGAGATTCTTGAATGTTTTCTTGTGTTTTTTTCTACTGTGCTTGAAAAAAGTAGATTTGCCAACTATTTCCTAGAATCACTTATTCTCTTGGGAGTCACAGAAAGACAATTTTCACTCCCTTGACATTTTAGCACTTTCCCGGTTACAATTCAGGTAATTAAGTGTGGCTTGAGCTTGCTTGAGCAAAAATACTATTTCATATTTTATAGTAAATAGGTTAGTGATTAATGTGTAGTTGGAATTTTGTAAAAATTTAACATTGTTTTTATAATAAGCAAAAATAAGAAAACAGAAATATGTGTCCTTAATCACTGATGGTACTAATTTTTCCAGTTGTGTTCTTGTTCTTCAGAAAACTCAGATGTTCCTAATCAAACTTATGTTTGTAAATTCCTTTGATTTTTATGATCTTATACATGGTTTTTAGTAAGAACTCATTCATTCAACAAAATTTATTGAGTAACTATTATGTGCCAGGTACTTTTATTTGTGTTGGGGATATGGGAGTGACTGAAACATACGAAGTGTCTGTTTTTGTAGTGGGGGAAGAGCTAATAAGCAAATAAACAAAATAGATATATGTCAAATGGTGATTAAATGCTATGAAGAAACAATAAAGCAAGATAAGAGGATAGAAAGTGATAGACCTAGATGAGGACAGGGATCAAGATATGTATTTGTCAGGGACAAAAGCATTCCAGAGGGGAACACAGGTGCGAAGGCAAGCAAACCATACCTAATGGGTCAAGAAATGGCCAGGAGACATGTTTGGCCGTAGCAGAGTCAGCAAAGAGGAGATGAGATCCGTGGGGAAGCAAGGGCCAGAACTTGTGAAGTCCACAGGCCAAAGTGAAGAGTTTGATTTTTAATGTAATCTCTTCTGGCTGCTGTGTCAAGAGACTATAGTATGAATTATCATTGTAATTGTGGAAACAGGAAGACCAATTAGGAGACTCTGTTAGTGTAGGTCCCCTGAGAAGCCGAGTTGGGATTAGATGTGTAGGAGATTTATTAAGGGAACACCTGTGAAGGGAAATGGGAGGGGGTGTCAGAACAGGCTTTGAGAACCTTCAGAATGCAATGTAGTTCTGACCCAGGTCAAGGAGGCAGGAAGTTTAGATGGAAGAGTCTGAAACCGCAGTGCAGGTCTATGAAAGTTTGGCAAGGCCAATAAGGAGCCCTTGAGTCAAAGTCACCCATCGTAGAAGTCCCTCATCTCCTAGGAGTGGGGCTGCCCCTGTGTTTCTGCCATGCTGTCATTAGCTAGAAGCAGTCCTTGGGAAACATGGCCTCAGGGTGAACACTGATGGATTTCAGAGTGCAGCAGCTGGGGCCATCAGTCAGACTGGGAGGTCTCAGATGGCCATCACGGAGACTTTTGCCATAATCTAGGTATGAGAGATCATGGTGGCTTGGGTTCAGGAAGTAGATGGATTTAGGCTGTCTATTCATCTGGACATATCTGAAGGTTAGGTTGACCTCTTTTGCCAGTAGATTTGATATGGAGTGTGAGGGAGGGAGAAGAGACAAAGATGCCTCCAAGGTTTTTTGTTCTGAGTATCAGGAGAAGGGGATTGCCATTTACTGAGATGGGGAAGACTGAGGGAGTCTTGAAGGAGGGGGATCAGGAGTTCATTTTGGCCATGTAGTTTGAGATGTTGAATTGACCCCCAAATGGAGATGTTGAAAAGGCAGCTGAATAGATGAATCTAGATTTCCAAGGAGCGTTCCAAACCGGAAATGTAACTTTGAAAATCATCAATGTATGGATAGCAGTTAAAAGCATGAGACCAGATTGGTTTACCTAAGTAATATATATAGATGGAGAGAAGAAGAGGTTCAAGGCCTAACAGGGAGAAGAGGACAATCCCAGAAAAAGGCAGAAGGAGCAGCTGTAGCAGGTAGGAGGAGATGCACAGAAGGGTGGTGTCCAGGGAGCCAAGTGAGAAAATATTCTGGAGGGATAAAATTTCAGTTTTCTACTTCTTTAATCTTGATATCTGTTAAATGAAAGTTCTATGAAGTATTAATATCTTACTAAGTGGACCTACTAAATAGAAGAAAATAAAGCTTATAAGAATTTTGGCTTTGTGGCCAATTCAAAACCTGTCTCTGCCATTCCTGTGTGTCCTTGGGCAAGATTCTCAGTCTTGCTTCTGATTTCTCATTTCTACACTGGGGATTATAGGGTTGTTAAGAGGATTGAGTGAGGTAATAGTTGTAAATGATTATTGGGACAGCGCCTGACATACGATAAGTATTCAATAAATGTTATATATCATTGCATAAGAAATATTGCCATTAACAATAGCTTTTACTCTCTCTCAAGTTTTCTGATGGTAGCAGCTAGGATTTTAGGGTTTAACGTAGATCCTTTCAGATTTCATTTCTCTGACTGGGATCCTTATGTACTTGTTTTCTCCTCATATTTCTTTTCTCTTCTATATTTTGAAATAAAACTGTTTTTAAAATCTTCACAACTCCTTGTATTTAAGGTTTTAAACAAGTTGCCGACAGAGGCTTCTTTAAGTACAGCATGGCTGGACAGAGAAATAAAGTCAAAATAAGGAGAAATAGTTTCATAGAACAGTAGTTTTAAGCCCTTTGGGGTTATTGATCCCTCTGAGAATAAGGTGAAAACTCTCCTCTGAAAAATGCATACTCAGATACACACACACACACACACACACACACAATTTTGATTATAATTTGAGCGAGTTTGTGGATTCCTAAAGCCAACCCATGAACCCTTTAGGCAGCCATGAAGCCAGGTCTTGAATTGGCTGCAAAGTCCATATTCTTATGAGCTTGATTTCCTTCTTGATTGTTTAGGGTCCACTAAGTAGGATGTCAAAACATCATGAATTTTAAGTCACTCATATACTTCTATTTTTAACAAAAAGGACCTTCCCTCAGAGAAATTTAAATTCTAAGTCAATTCAGTTGGTGAAAAAGCCAAAAAACAAAAACCATATATACAGGGCATGTGATCTGTGCAGTCAGGGCCCTGTTCTTAAGAGTTTCCCATGCTTGAGTTAATGCTGTGCTGTTACCATCTTGAAATTCTTAATAATTTTTTTTAATAAGAAGTTCCACGTTTTCGTAATGCACGCTGCCCTGCAAATTATATAGCCAGATACACACACACACACACACATGCACACACAAACATACAATTTAAGTTCACTAGAATTTTTCTTTCATTTAAATAAGAACACAAAATTTGCTGGAAATAAAGTATTTTCCAATGTGCCTTTCCACAGTAATGTTCTCACTCATCTTTTCTCCTTGAGGTAATGTATTATTTAATTATAATTTGCGATTATAATTTTTACCTCCACTTAAGTCCAGAGGTAAGATGTAACTACATAATAAAATTATCATAAACAATATTAAAAGACACACAAACCAGGAACCTCTGTATCCTAGGCCAAGCGAGCCGTCTAAGGAAAGGGAGGATTCTGATATTGATGGGAAGCTGGTGCTAAGGCAGGGAGGAGCTAGACAGGAGTAGAGACGTGATTGTTCTTATGATGCCATGTTAAGGTGCTGCTACGTTCTCCTGAAGCCAGTGAGAGACCATTGAAAGGTTTTAAGCAGCAGAGTATGGTCAACATTATTATCTCCATTTTTAAGGGTTGCCAGATTTAGCAAATATAACTGCAGGATGCCCGATTAAATTTGCATTTCAGATAAATAATAAATCATTTTTTAGCATAGGTATGTCATATGCAATATTTTGGACATACTTATACTACAAAAGTATTGGTTGTTAATTGAAATCAGATTTAAGTGAGCATCCTGTATTTTATCTGGCAACCCTAGCATTTTTCTTAATACAATGCCTGATACATGGTAGGTGATAAATACATTTTAGTGCCACCCCGCTTTTTTTTTTACCACCTGTAGGTGGCAGTGTGATCAAGTAATTTTATGGGAGCTGCTTGGCAAATCCAAGTTTAATACTTTATTATTTGTCTGTCTATTAAAAAGGCTTTTTAAAAAAAAATAGATAAATGAAGTTCTCAAAAATATAGTTTTTAAGGTACTCAAAAATAAATATAATTCAGTCCTCATCTTTCCCACACTCATCATCAAAGGGATTGAAACCCATATGTGGTCCAGTTCTAGTGGACTACGGTGCCTTCATACTTCTAGGGCTATTTTGAGAATTTTGTAGCTTTTCATGATATTGTAAATAGAATTTTTTCCCTATATTTTCTAACAGACTACTTCTGATGTGTAAGATTGGTTTTTGTATGTTTATTTTTGTTTTAGACCATACTCTATAGTTCAAGTAGTGTTAATATGAATATTCTTGAATTTTCTAATATACAATTAAACTATCTGCAAATAATGTACTTTTCTCTCTCTTTCAAAACAGCGATGAATCTCTCTTTTATACTTAAAAAAACTAAATATAATTCTACTAAATGTAGGCAGAAGAAAAATATAATTGTATTGTGCTCTTAAAAAAATCTATTTCCATGAGCATGAGATTTTGTATTCACACAAAACTATTATCATTATAATAGTTTAATACTGCAATCCAAAGATACAGCCATAACCTTAAAATTGTATTTACACATAAATGATATAATATAGAATTATGTAAAAATGGAACCTCAATTATCTATTGTATCTACACCCATACCTCTACCCTCCACCCATTCTACTAAGAATGCTTATTCTTATCACAGAGATCTGTCTTCTTACAAAGCCAAAGGAAAACATCCTCGTGAACTCCAATAAAGTCCCAAATTTATTTAAATTTCAATACAAGAGCCAATGATTTTTTTACAGAAAAGTTACACCACTATCTGTTTCCTAAAACTATTTATTATCTTTTGAGCTGTGACAATGTACTTAGCACCACACAAAACAGGACATGGTCCCTTCCTGTATCTAATGTTGCGAATCCACCTAAGAGTTACAATCTATGAAATCATGAGTTTTGAAGATAGCACCTTTAGGTATTTTAGTTCACATGTATTTAAATGTGTGTTGATTTATAAGCTGTAAAATAGAATGGAAGTTTAAATATTTATCTCAAAATAAACTTTGCACTAGGTGGCACTGTTTGCTAATATGCTACTTATGTTGAACTAGACTAGTTAATGATTTTCATATACTTTGCTGTATCCCAGTAGGTACTTGGGAAATATAAAATCTATTATATATTTATAAGTATTTTTATGATTATGAAAGTAATTTATTCTCTTTTTAAAATTCTTCTAATGGAAAAGTCCAGAAAAATATAAAAAGTGTAAAAAGAAAAATCATCTATAATTCTGTGTTTAGATGGCTTATAAAATTTTTTTTCTCTATGGTCCAGGAAGCTCTGAATAAAGCATAAGCATTTGGGTCAAACTAACCTGGGTTCAAATCCTATCCATGCCATTTATACTTATTTAATGTATCTTAGGGCAAAAATCTTAATTTCATTAAGTTTTAATTTTTTTTTTTTAATCTTGACTCCTCTTCTCCCTCCAGCTACAATCTATTTCTTCAGGAAAGTTGTATGTTGTCTTTCCTTTCTTACATTTATTGCACTACTCTGTCCACTTCAATTTGGCTTCTGCTCCCATAGTCCAAACATGACCCTGATTAATGTCACTAATGACCTGCGTGTTGTCAGATTCAATGCACATTTTCCTGTCTTCATCTCATGCTCCCTCTCAGCAGCACTGTTGTGCTGGAGCCTGATGGTAACGGTGCCCGGCAGCTAATTATGTGCATCTTTTTCCAACTCCAAGTTCAGTGAAGACATGTTGGTAGCTTGAAATTAGCCATGGTGAGAATATTTACATCATGGAAATCAGCAAATGCTACAAATCAGAGCCCTCCCACCCCACCAGTAGCCATTTTTCAAACATTTATCAGCACAGTGCTGGATATAGGTGATCATTTTTCCCTTTACAGACTCCCTTTTTTGTTGTTTGTTTGTTTGTTTACGCAGTCCCACTCTCTCCTTGTTTTCCTCCCATCTTAGCTCCTCCGTCTTCTCCTTTGCTGGCTCTTCCTCTATTCTACCACTACATGTTAGCACTCCTCAGTCCTGAGTCCTCTCTTCTTCCTTTCATATAGTAGCTTCAAAAAATAATCTCACTAATTTCCAGGTATTTAAATGCTACCATATGCTGATCGATTTCAGATTTGTGTCTGCAGCCCGGACCTCCCCTCTAGGATCCAAAATCAAAACACTTATTTAAACTTGTACTGGATGTCTCACAGGTATCTCAAACTCATGGGCAAAACAAAGTTCCAGATTTAAGTCCACAAATCTTACCTTCTCTATCCCAACATTCTCCATTTCAGTAAATGGAACCGTCGTCTACTTGATCACCGAAGCCAAAAACTTAAGCATCGTCCATGGTTCTTCCCTGTCCTCCATCCCCGTGTCTAATCTAGCAGCAAATCCTGTCAATTATATTCCAAAATATCTTTTGACTCTTATTTTTATTCTCCACTTCTGTCATCACATTTTGTGCTGACATGGTCTCTCAACTCAATTACTATCATGGCCCCCAAACTGATCTCTGAAGGTCAATTCATCCTCCCCTCCAATCCATCTCCATGTAGGCGCAAAAAGTGATACAATGTAAATCAGATCACAGCATTTCCATGCTTAAAATCCTCAAACGATCTTTCACTATATTTAGCTTAAAAATCAAATATCAGGTTTTTGATCTGGCCCCTGCTAATCTGTCCAACTTGAAGTGTAGTCATTCAAGTTCGTTTATGTTCTGCTCAAGCCCACAGTGGTTGGCTTTCTAGTCTTGAACATGCTAAGATTCCCCCCCATATAGAGCTTTTGTATAGGCACCCCCCCCTCTGAAATGACCTTTTCCTTCTCTTTTTGTGGTTAGCTCCTTCTGTTCCTTTAATTATCAAATCAATTTAAATCTACCTTTTCATTGTTCTTTGTCTCAGTCCCCTTTTTATCTCCTGGTTGCATGAATGAATGAATCTATAAATAAGGATTTACTTTATAGGAACAAATAATGAAAAAAGTATGAAAAAGTTCTCAGCATAAGGCCTGGTACAGAGTATGTGTTAAATAAATGGCAATTTTTGGGGGAGTAGGTGGCAACTATTTAAAAATTTAATTCAATTTAATTTTTAACATTGCAGAGTTCCAGAATAAAGACTTGTGTCCTGAAGGTGGCAGTACTAAAACTCAGGATATTCTCATTTCCTAGTTTCACAGATGGGTAGTTTTACTTCAGCAGAACATCTCTAGTATTTATGATTTGAATTACTAAGTATGTACTAGTAAGACGAAGAGCTAGAATTGCTCAGAGGAATTGAAATATTTCTGGTAATCCAAATAAAATAAGAGAGAAAAGCACCAATAAAACTATCAGGCCATACATGTCTTTTGTTTTTCCCTGATCAAATACACATGGAAAGAGCGTATTTGGACTTTGGCAATTTAATAGGTTAGACTGTGATGCTAAAAATGTTCTAGCTATATGATTATAAATTTTTCACTGAGTTTGTTATCAGAGAGTTCTGCAACTTTAATCTTATATTAAAAATGCAGCTTGTTTATCATTAGAACTTCCAATGAAACAGAAAGGGTGGAGCTGCATTTATTATTTAAAAAAAAAAAAAGTCAGGGGCTCAGAGAGTAACATCAACTTGCTGTACTAAGGGTACATCAAGTAAGATAAAATTTAAAATAACATTATAAATAACACATAAATAACATTTAAAATAATATAAATAACTGATATGAAATAACACTAGTACTCGCATTAAATTTTAAAACCACTTAAGGAAAGACATTTATTCAAATGCTGGTTGGTTGTGTCTCATGAGAAGTGGTTCTGTTGCCACTAGCAACCACTAGCCACCACCACTGTGACTCTTCTGGAGTGAGGAGGGGTGTATGTCCAAGGGACCCTCCAGGCAATTGCATACGACTTCTACCTAAATCTTTAGTCCTCATCCTCTCTCATCTCTGACCCTCATCTCCCTGAAAGGATTAAAGCAGAATTTTCGTGGACTCTTCACTACACAGTGTCCTAACCCTGAATCTTACTCTATCCAGTGTGACCTTTCAGGGATAAAGGGACACTCCCAGCCCTGGTTATTACCAGCCGGGTCACAAAATATAGAAAAGAGAGACTCCAGAGGGAAAGAAAGCTTTGACCCACTTCATTCTTTTCCCCCCAGTTAAGTGTCACTTCCTTCTGACCTGCCACCTCCTTTGTTGGGCATCCCATTGTGTGTTCTCAAGGACCCCATTTGTTCTACTAATTATACCCAAACTCTCCTTTCTGAAGATGAAGTAGTGAAGAGAGAAGATCTTGGCTTTCCTTCATGTGTTCAAGTGTGAGAGTGCTTATACACAAAATTGATTTCCTGGAAACATAGCAGCCTCAACCTTTCTAATCTGTGAATGACAAAGGAGAAAAGTTACAGCCTCAGGGCTTCCCTGGTGGCGCAGTGGTTGAGAGTCTGCCTGCCAACGCAGGGGACACGGGTTTGAGCCCTGGTCTGGGAAGATCCCACATGCCGCGGAGCAGCTGGGCCCGTGAGCCACAACTACTGAGCCTGCGCGTCTGGAGCCTGTGCTCCGCAACAAGAGAGGCCGCGATAGTGAGAGGCCCGCGCACCGTGATGAAGAGTGGCCCCCGCTTGCCACAACTAGAGAAAAGCCCTCGCACAGAAACAAAGACCCAACACAGCCATAAATAAATAAATAAATAAATAAAAATTAAAAAAAAAAAAAAGTTACAGCCTCAGCTTGTGAGTCACTGTTAAAAAAAAAAATCAACACAACTTTCATCCCCAGCAATTTTATTTCTAAGTGTCTTTCCTAGACATACATTTGCAAATAATCATAGAGACATGTTCAAGGATTCTCAATGTAGCGTCATTTGTAACAGTGAAATGAAAGATAATATAAATGACCAGCAAAGGAAAAATGGTTAACTAAACGATAATGCACTGATTCAATGCAATATACCCATACTATGCAGCATCCAAAGAATAAAATGGATCTATATATACTGATGGAAGGATCCTTAAGACAAATTGTTAAATGAAAACAGTAATCTGTAGAAAAATATTTCTCTGTGTGTAATGTACACACATATACATGATGTATATATGTATGTAAACAAAGAAAAAAGGTTCAGAGGGCTACCCATAAAACAAATAGAAGTGATTACTTCTGGGGAAGAAAATTGGACTTGGGTGGAAGTTGGCTTAAAGCGGCTTTTGCTTTGTTTCTGAATTTTTTACAATGTGTATCAATGTACTATTACTTACACAGTTAAACATTTAAGAGAAAGGGACAAGGAAAGCAAGAAGACGTACAGTATAGTATAGTGGTTAATTTCATGGTCCCTGGAACCTGACGACCTATATCCAGGTTGTAGCTTGTCACTTATTTAACCTCTCTGTGCTTCAGTTTCCTCCCCTGTAAAATGGGGTAACAATAGTACCCACCTCAGAAGGTGGCTGTAAAGATGAAAGAAGATGATGCATGTAAAGTGCTTGGCACCTAGAATGTGTTATGTAAGAGTTAGCTAATAATATTGATTAAGGGAAGAATAAATCATTTGTGATTCCACTTTAGTCAGAAAAGTTATTACTTTTCTTCCTATTTTGGCACTAGTGGGACCTCAGGAAATGTACCTTTAAAAAATCAATATAAAAAAGCCCTGGAGATGAGGCTTGTAATGGTCTTGCTATTATCTAGTCATCCTGGAACAAAATGCAGGATGGCAAATTGGAGTGTACAGTCCAACCAACATTAATATCAAACACTGATCTGGGTGTTGGAGACAAAAAGACCAACGAGGCAAATTTTCTGCTCTTAAGGAACTCATTTTGTGTAATGGGAGGTGTGGTGGAGGGAAGAATCAAATCAGCCTACAGATCATTTCAGCATAATGTGGTGCTCTATCACAATGTGATAGGAATGATAAATGTAGGTAGAGAGAAAAGGAATAGGTGGGGACAAGGAAAGATTCCCGTAAGAGGTGAAAACTCTGGAAAGATGGGGACGAGTTAGCTAATGACAAGAAGGAAGGAATGGGCATTCCAGGCAGAGGAAACATCATGATTTATGTGAGGGAACTACTAGTAGTTTGGTACTGCTGAAATGTAGTATGTATATTTTTTGTGTGTGTGTGTGTGTTTGGCAGCAAGTGGAGAGAGCTGGGGAAGAATGGTGGGAGGAAGTAAAGAGTAACCTTACTTTGGAAAGATAGTGACAACCAAAGACGACCTTAGTCATGTAGTATCAGTGTTGTAATAAGAGCAGAAAGCCAGACTGTAGTGGAAAGATTACTGAAGATGACCTGCCTTGACAGATCAAGGGGTTCTATGTAAGAGGTCTCAACTTTGAGAAATAACCTTCTGAAAAAATATTACAGGACAATTTCTGACTTCTGCTTCTGTGTAGAATGTAATAGGTCATGGCAGGCCAGTGCTCTTGCTGCAACGCCTAGGGAAAAAAAGGATAAGTTGCAAAATTCATAGTTTAAAAGATATCAGAGAATTGACAGGGAAGAGCCCTTCCTAGGTAAGTTGACAATCTCTGGCCATTTCCTTGCCTGGGGATATTTGCCAGTTCTGGGTGAGGACTAAGAATCAGGCTTGGCCTAGGAAGAGGGACCTGACCCCTCTAGGGAAAATAGGTACAAGTAGAGCTTTTGCTGGTTGTGTGGGGCTGGCTTGACAGATTGTAAACTCGTATAGAACCAAACACAAAGGACCATTTGCTGATTCCTGGGTGATGCAGGACACTAGGAGACTTAGCTAGAAGCTTCTAAAAGGCGTTGTGAAATATCTCAGTTTCGTAATACTTAGGAGACAAATTCCCACTATAAGGAGAGGTCCTGACACAAATATATAGCCAGTTACTTCCTCAAGACATTTGCTAATTATTGAAACTGCATGGGGTCAGAGGCAAAGAGCTAAACTCAAAACCTCTAAAGGGCAGAACTGACTCTGAAGAGCTGAAGAGACAGAGACCGAGCAGGCTCTCAATCAAAAGCCAGGAGGGCCACACCTGAGAAATAGGGATGAAAAGAGATCCTTGTATGGGTTGAGGTGATCTGCCTACTTGATGGAAAATGACATCATCTGCAGCCTCTGGATTCTTATATACAATGTCTGGTATACAATCAAAATTACAAAATGTGTGAAGAGCAGGGAAATGTGGCCAATAATCAAGAGAAAAAATAGATAGTACAAGCAAAGCCACAGATGATTATATATTACAGTTACCTGACAAGGATTTTAAATATAACATATGATTAATATTAAAGAAAATAGGGAAAAATGGACAAAAAGATAAAGACCAACAGAGAATTAGAATCTATAAAGAAGAATCAAATACATATTCTAGAAATGAAAAATATGCTATCTGAAGTTAAAAACATCTTGGATGAGTTTGACAGGACACAGTAAAGACAGAGCTAGTGAACTTGAGGATGGGTGAACAGAAATTATCCAAATTGAAATATATAGAGAAAATATTTTGGAAGAAAAAGAATAGCACATAAATGCATGTTGAACACAAATGGTCTAAAACCAGTCTAACTAATTGATTACTCGAGAGAGAGAGAGAATAGACTATGGAGCAGAAGAAATTCATAAAAACATTAACCTTAAGATATTTTTAAGATGACTACTGAACCCAAGCAGGGTTAAATAGAAGAAAATCACACATAGCCAAACTGATGAAAACCAGATAAAAAGAAATCTTAAAAATAGACAGGTAAAAAGACATTTTACCTTCAAGAAACAATAGTAAGAGTAATTGCAATCTTTTCAACAGGAACTATGGAAAAAAGTAATGAAATGGGATCTTTAAATTGCTAAAGAAAAATACTCTGTACCTTACAATGATCACAAATGTTTTACCTATACCAATTACGGATTTGTTGTTCACCATCTCATATTTATGGCCATTTTTAGGTCCTATGAACACTCTTTAGCACTCTGAGCTATGTGGCCTCACACTTTATTCATATTACATAATTTGGGGCTTTGCAATTGTGTGGCATAAAGATCATCTATGCCAGGTTATGCAAACTGGAGTTTTATACTCCTTTAAGGTGATATTTACTTTTGTAATCCACTGGCTTGACTCTGCAATCAAATCATAGCATCAATGTAATCTTCTCATGAGGAGTTTACATTGCTTCGACTTTATTAGCAAGAGCTTTCTGCTGTATGTTAGGAATACTGCTTGTACTGATAGCTTTTATTCTAATTTTTCTGGCATATAATGTTGGGTCTCAGTGACTAGGGACATTTTTAAGGCTATTATAAACACCATGTTTAGAGTTTAATCACAAACTATAGGCCAGGTCATTTTTATTCATGTCACTTAAAGAATTCCCTACATTTGCAGCATGGAGACAGATGGAACAGTTCAATAATATAAGCAGCTGTGCTGTTATTGAACTGGAGGTTCCTTTTGGTGTGATTTAACATGTCTAAATAATGACTGAGAGGGTTTGTAAAATGTGTTCTTCAATATTCCCATAGATTCATCATAAGTGAAGCAGGACAGTGAGAACTTCCTGTGGCTAATGTGTCCTCTCTGGCCTATCTATGAACATCCAGTTATTTACTGTTTGGGTGGCTCACCTCTCTCCTGAACTAAAGAGACACCAGCCAGCAGCAGATGAGTAATCCTTGATGATTGGAAGTAACCAGTTGCCATTCCCCATCTCTCAGATGTTTCATTGAACATCCAGATATGTTTTTCTCAGGTAGCTTGAATACCTGGTCCCTCTTTTTCTTTTTCTTTCTTTCTTTCTTTCTTTCTTTCTTTCTTTCTTTCTTTCTTTCTTTCTTTCTTTCTTTCTTTCTTTCTCTCTTTCCTTCTTTCTTTTTCTTTATTTCTTTCTCTTTCTTTCTTTCTCTCTCTCTTTCTCTTTCCTTCTTTCCTCTTCCTTCTTTCTTTTTTCTTTCTTTCTTTCCTTCTTTCTTTCTCTCTTTCTCTTTCCTTCTTTCCTCTTCCTTCCTTCCTTCCTTTCCAAGGCACTGGTTCCTCGGGTGCACACCATTGGACAACTAGTACATTTTTGCCTGACTCCTGTAGGGACTAGAATCTGATCTTAACTCTGCCTTGATTCCCTTGTACTCGCTTCCTTTAATGATGAAGCCTACATCTAAAATATTTAACATCTCCACACTGCTCTACCAAACCCTGCCACTAGCCCTAATGTCTATATTAGAGACCCTTCAAATTTCACATTATGACCTGGATCTGGATTCAATTACTCATTCCTCTGTTTTTGACTTTTTCTCTCCTTTTTCAGTACAATTTTTCTGTTTCCCCAAGTTACTGCCAACTTCTATGTAGTTTTCCAGTATGCTGCATGACCAGCCTCTAACCCTCTGCTTCAAATTAAGTTTCATTATGTTAGGGTCTCCAGATAATGATAATAAAGCATTTACTATTTACCACAGGATAGAATAGAAACCATTCAGAACATAATTTCCAAGAAGTTGATTGATATTAAATGCCCCAAATGATATCAATGCTCCACCTCCAAATGGCCATTTTAAATGTGAAATCTTAGATGTGGGCACAATTAGGAGGCTGAGAAGAACTGAATAGAGGTTTCAGAATGGTGGACAACTAGATTGGTGCCTTCAAACATTAGCTCAGAAGCTCCCTAGATGAAAAATATGACTCTAGTGGTGATATAGAGGGGTACGAACCACAAAATACACACATTATTAACCAAGTAAATAATTACCATTCATTCAATGGTCTAATTAAAACGTTCTTTTATATACATTATTGCATTTGTAGTCCACAGTAACCTTGCTAGGTGGATATTACTTTTATTATGTGCATTTGAACCCAGCAAATAAGAGCAAATTTTATTGATTATTTACCATATGCCAGATTATGGTAATATATTTAACATTCATTTTCTCATTGAATCCATAAAAGACTTCTAAGAGGAAGCAACTCTTTTTAGATGAGGAAACTTCAGGCTTATAGAGGCTGTGCCTAAGGATGCAGGAGTAGCAAGTGAGAGAGCCAGGATTTAAAGATCAAAGCTTTTAATCATGAAGTTTGGAAGTTAAATGACTTGCCTAAGTTCTCCCAGCGGGGAAATTGGAGACCGGAATTGAGCCCAGGATACATGACGATTTATTGTTCATTTTCTAAAACTTTATTCACACACTATACAAATCTACCCACTTAAAATGCACAGTTCGATGGCTTTTAAAAAATTTTATATTGGAGTATAGTGGATTAAAAATGTTGTGTTAGTTTCAAGTGTACAGCAAAGTGATTCAGTTATACATATAGTTGTATCTATTCTTTTTCAAATTCTTTTCCCATTTAGGTTATTACAGAATATTGAGCAGAGTTCCCTGTGCTGTACAGTAGGTCCTTGTTGGTTATCTATTTTAAATATAGCAGTGTGTACATGTCAGCCCCAAACTCCCAAACTACCCCTCCCTGCACCCTTCCCCCTGGTAACCATAAGTTCATTCTCTAAGTCTGTGAGTCTTCTTCTGTTTTGTAATTGATGGCTTTTAGTCTATTCACAGAGTTGTCTGTCTTGCTCAGGCTGCCATAACAAAACACCATAGACTGAGTGGCTTAAACAACAGAAATTAATTTTCTCATAATTCTGGAGACTTGATGTCCAAGATCAAGGTGCCAGCATGGTCAGTTTCTGCTGAGGGCTCTCTTCCTGGCTGATAGATGGCAGTCTTCTTGCTGTGCCGTCATGTCGTAGTGGGGAAGAAGACAACAAGCTCTCTGGTGTCTCTTCTTATAAGGGACATCATGAAGGTCCCGATTTCATGACCTCATCTAAATTAGATTATCTCCCAAAGATCCCATCTCCAAATACCATCACATTGTGGGGTAGGAATTTAGCATTAATTTGGGGGGATACAGTTAAGTGCATAGCAACTCACTTCAGGTCAAAGGCCCAATAGTGACTAATAAATGTCCTCTGTCCCAATCCAAATTCTCTAGAGAGAGAACTGGATTGTCCCAGCCTGGGTCAGGTCCTCACTCCAGTCTCGTCAGCTGTGGCCATAGCAGAGATTGCTATGTCTTTGAGTTGTAGTGTGGTTTAAGGATTCTCTTGCTTTAAAAAATAACTTACCAGACAAGTATGTATCCCTAAATGATATATTTTCCAGTTTGGCTAGTGTTAAATATATTATGCTTCAATAATTCAGTCATGTTGGATATAGCTGTGGTGCATCCATTATTGCAAATGTGTATTATTTCAATATGTGACTACACCATACTTTGTTTTACTTATCTTCAAATTTGCTGCTTCTTCCTTCAGATGTATCCAGTCTACTGATGAGCTCATTGAAGGAATTCTCATCTCATATCTAGCCTTTCCATTTGACTTTTCTTATCATTTCCATCTTTTTGCTGAAATTCCCCACCTTTCTGTATGTGTTGTCCTTCTTTTCCACCAGATCCAGATACATAGTTATTTTCAAGTCCTTGCTTGTAGTTCCCAAACCTGGGTCATATCTGAGTCTAGTTCTGTTGATTCTATCTGGTATCACTTTCTCTCCTCCCAAAGAAAGTTCTTTAACATTCTCGTAGTACAGGTCTGCTGGTGATGCATTTTCTCATATTTCATTTGTTTAAAAAAGTTTTTGATGTTATTGAAGAATACTTTGGCTGATATAGAATTCTAGTTTGACAGTTTTTTTTCCTTTTGGCTCCTTAAAGAGTATTTCCAGTGTCTTCTGGAGTGCTTAGTTTCTGTCAAGAAGTCTACTCTCCTTATCTTTGTTGCTTTGCATTTAGTTTATCTTTTTACTCCAGGAGCTTTTATGATTTTCTCTTTATCACTGGTTTTCAGCAATTTGCTTATAATACGCCTGGGTGTATTTTGTTTTGTATGTGGGTATATGTTTACCCTGCTCGAGAACCACTGAGTTCTTTGAAATGTGAAATTATTCTTTTCCTCAAATTTGGAATATTTTCTGCTCCTCTCCTTTCTAAGATTCAAATATTCATATGTTAGACTATTATTGTTCCACTGGTCACTGAACCTGTTTATGATTTTTTCAATGTTTTTTTCTCTGTGTATCACTTTGAATAGCTTTCATTGATTACTTCATGTTCACTGATCTTTTCTTCTGAAGAGTCTTATTTGCTATTTATTCCACTTTGTGAAATTTTTGCTTAAGATGTTGTATTTTCCTAAAACTTCGATTTGGTTTATTTGTTCTTTAAACTTTCATTTTCTTCCTCACTATCTTCATGTCTTCCTTTAAATACTTGAATGTAGTTAATTGATAGTTCCATCATCTCTGTCATTCTAAGTCTGTTTTAATGATTGGTTTTTCTCTGAGTTATGGGCTACATTCTCCTGCTTTGTGGCATGTTTAGTAATTTTTGACTGGATGCTGACCATTGTAACCATTACTTTGTTGAGTGCTGAATTTGTTGTCTTCCTTTAAGATTGTTGTTCTCTATTCTACAGGCAATTAAGTTATTTACAGATCAGTTTGATCTCTTTAAGGCCTGTTTTAAGTTTTGCTGGGGTAGATGGAGTGTACCTTTACTTCAGCAGTATTTTAGCCTCCCTACTAAGGTGTGACTCTGATGAAGTTTCCACTGAGTGCCTTAGATTATCACCAATGAATCTCTGCTGTGCCTGGCCAGAACTCAAATATCTCCCAGCCTCGTGTGAGCCCTACAAATTGTTCCTCTTTTAACAATTTGTTCATTTTGCCTACCCTTTGTAGCTTCATCTTACATGTGTACAGCCTAGTACACAGTAACGTTTCAAGGGGATTCTTGTGTAGATTCTTGGAGCTCTTTTTCTACATAGTTTGTTCTTCTAGGTATTCTGTCCCACAGCTTCCAGCCACTTCAGTCTCCCAGGACTGTGATTTGGTTTCCTAAAAGCAATGAGACCACTGAGCTCTGTTTGAGTTTCTCCTCCTTCCACCTGTGGTCTGCAAATCTACTTTAGTCAGAAGCTAGAGCATTCACAGGACTCGTCTTATTTGCTTGCCTTTTTTAAAGGATCACTGTCCTGAGTTGTCTGTTGTCCATGCCCTACAAATAGTTGTTTCATGTATTTTATTCAGTTTTTCACCTGTTTGATGTGGGAAAGCAAACCTAATTCATGTTACTTCATCATGTCCAGAAGTGAATTTTAGTCTGTAACATTTTTTAAACATCTGCTCCATATGTAAATAAGTGTCTCTTTCTATTCCTAATATTCACTTTTGCCTTCTCTTTTTTTCCTTAATCAATTTCATTAAAGGTGATCCATTTTATTAATCTTTTCAAAGAAATAATTTTTATCCTAGTCTATCATTTCAAATGTATCAATGTTTAGTCAGATTTATCTACATGTAAACAAAATTTTTTTCTCTCATTGTTTCTTCCATCTCACACCTTTTAACAGAGGTCATTTTTTGCTATATAAATATATTTATATATTATATATATTTATATATAAATAATGTAGAAATGCCTTTAGTGGAAAACAATATTTATTTTAAAATATCTTTATTTTGCTCTCATTGTTGAAAGATTTTTTGCTGTTTACATAATTTAATTGGCTATAGTCTAATCACAATTCCATTGTCTTCTGGCTTTCACCATTCCATTTAAGAAATGTCTTGTTAGTCTGTTGTTTCTTTGTAGACTGTCTTTTCCCTTTGTTTTTAGTGTTGTTTGGTTTCAATACAATGTGTCTAGGTCTGGATTTCTGTTTATTCATCCTGTTTGATATAAGTTGTATTTCCTTTATCTGTGGATTTATGTTTTTTTGTAAAGTTCTCAGTTGTTATTTCTTTAAATGCTGTCTCTCCTCCATGTTTTCTATTCTCTCTTAGGACTCCTATTATTTATACATTAGACCATATCATTCTGCCCTCTATATATCTTAACCTCTTTTTTAATATTTCCATCTCCTAATATTTCACAGCTGTATTCTTAGCAATTTTTTAAACATCTACCTTCCATTTCACTAATTATTTGGTTCCAAATAATCTTCTGTTTCACCTATTCATTGAACTAAAAAAATTTTTTTTAACAGTTGATATTTAAAATTTTGATTTTTTAAAATTTACTTGGTGATTTTTTGTAGTTTCTTGTTGGTTCATTTTTCTGTGATGTATACCTTTTATTACTTTTTTGTATTATTTATATATTTCATCTCATTTTATATTTGTTATCTGGGAATTACAAGATCTGAAGTACTTACTATCTATATCTGCTATTTGTTATTTCTGATAACTCTCATTCAGAGTGGCATGTTTTCTTGTGTATTTAGTAATCATTGATTGTGACCTCATTTTTGGTGGATCATCTGTCAAATTTTATCAGAATAGAATTTTTGTTTGCTTCTCTTGGGAGCCAGGGATACTACTGACCTGGAATCATTTCAGCCCCCTTTAGTGACCTGGCTTCATGACAAGTCTCAAGTTTAGCTTCTCCACCTTGTACATTGTCTGACTTTCTCCTACTTGAACATAAATATCATGAGGACAGGAACTGATCTAACTGGTTTGCCATGTCTTCTTCATTGCCTTACTTCTTCATTGCCTTACATGGTAGGTATTACAAACGTATTTGCTGAAAAATTGTTGAGTAGTCAGATTGCCCTTTTTTTAAAAAAAAAAAACTTGAAGTTATACAGAAAGCCAAATTGAAGTGGTGGTGAATCAGCAGTTGAAAAGCTGTGTGAATATGAATCCATATTCAATCACTTTAAAAGTCAACAAAGAATAGAAAACACTAATAATGTATGCTAACTTCCATTAGAAGTTGAAAGAGTATTTTTGGCAAGAGTCAAATAGTAACATTTTTTTTCAAACACAGACTGGAATGTTTCTTCCCATTGGTCTATATAAAACTGCTATTTATAGTTTCAACCAATAGCCTATACTTTATTACCTGACTTTAAAAAGTGGCATTTAACGTTTCTCTTAAAATTCCTTGCATCTTAGAGTTTGCTTTTACGATGATTTCAAAAGTATTCTCAGTTATCTTAGATGAGAAATTTGTTAGGATGTTCAAGCTACTAACAGGAACTTGGTTGCTGTGTGGTTGGAAGAATTAGTTTCAGATTTGTAAGATTATAGGAACAGATTCTGGAATGATGTGTTTGACTGTAACAGGCATTTCAATCATAACTGCAAAATATAAGCAAATCATATACATTTTAAAATCTGAACTGATACTTAACCCGAAGAAGACCAAAGTTAAATTCATAGGGAAACCTTTCTTTAGCCAAAGATAATCTTTGATGATAAACTTACCATTTTCCAACCTGCCAGTCAATCAGGTACTGAGTACCAGTGTGTGCCTAACAGTTTTGTTTAAGATGTCTTATTTCAGACTTACAGTTATATATAGGAGTGTATTTTATAAGCATCTGTGTAGTCTATTATAAGCATGTTAAGGACAGGAGTAAGCTCTGTTCATTATTAGGCTTTTGCGCTGTACCTATAATTTTGGTGTAAAGTTATAAGGACCAGAACTATTGTGACAGTTAGAGAAAAGGGCTGGATATTAATTACAAGAATAAAAGTGAAAGTCACACAATTTTGGGACCTCCCTATCTTACTAGTCTGGGGTCTGATATAATATATGCCCTGTGATATACTTCCAGAACAAATTCAATTCAACAAGACGATCCAAGTCTCTCATTTCAAGGAACTTACAATCAGCTGGAGAGACAGGAAACACGTACAACAAAACCATTGAATGGCAACACAAAGCAGTATATTAAGTAAAAATAGGTGGTTCTGAAAGTACAAGTTGAAAGAATGAGGAGATCAAGGTGGGTTGAGGTCGCTGGAGGACTTTACACGAGGAGACAGTGTATAAATTAATTTGGGTGAGGAGGAGGGCATTTGGGAGGCGCACCAGAGGGAAACTATTCTGTCTACAACAGAGCGTTTGCTTAGAGGAGTAGCTAGAGATGATGCTGGAGAGGTAAGAGAGCATAGGTTGTGGAAAGCCTCAAAATCTTCATAGTCCTTTAGCTCCATATAGACACAGACAATGTCTATGTTGTTCACCATTGTAACTCTGGTACCTACCATAGAGATTGGCATATAGTATATATTCAATAAAATTCTGTTGAATGGATTAACTGCATGGATGAGGAGACTTTGAAATGTTGAGGCTTTATCTGAAGATTTGTGGGGATTCACTGGAAGTTTTGGAGTATGAAGATGTCATATTATAAACAGTGTTTTAAGAAAGCTATTCTCAAGGCAAGAGGCAAAATAAACTGGAGCGGGTGGAGGCTGGATGTAGGGAGAACAGTGGCTTTCATGTAACCATCCTTTGGGTGAGAAGGGTTAACAGTGGGAAAAAAGAGTTGTTTTGAAATGGAAGCAACCGGATTGTGATTTATTGTCAAGTTTGCCTCCTAGAAGATAGCAAAAGGGATGTTGTCAAGACGGATAAATAATGAGTTAATTTTTGTAGTTGGTAGTTGAATATGAGAATTTCTACTCTCATTACTTACCTTTTTCCTAATATTTCTCTCCCCACATGGTTATTTGATTGGGCTTTTTTTTTCAATGATGCTCAGTTATCCACCGATTATTTTTTTCTAGAGATAGTTTGTTCACCTATTCTTTGAAGATTTCTGAATTATCAGACCTATTATACAATTCTCATTATATCAGGATAGATTTGGGAAGTGCCTACATAGAAAATAACTAGAATATCTGTTGTGAGAGTGGATATAGGAATAGACACGGAGAAGGGAGTGAGTGTGAATTCCTGAAACTTGGAATTCTTTCATCAGTCTTAGAGGTTTAATAAGCTGCTGTGCCCGTTCTCCTCAAAGCTTAGAATCTCACCTCTTCAGTTTAGAACTTCTGGATCTGGTGGTGTTGTAAGGTTGCTTACTAGCCTCAAGCTCTAGTTGATAAAACCTCCAGGCAGTAGGAGATTGTTCTTGTATTTTTTTCGTTTTTACTCTGATAAATAGAAAAGGTGGATTTGCTTAGAATGTTTGCCCTACTCTCCAGCCCAGCCCAGCCCTGCCCAGCCCTGATACTCCAGAGTTGATACAATAGATCAGATGTGTTTACAGACCTTCCTTGAGTGTCAGTTGACTCAAGACCCAGGGCTGGGTCAGCCCTGCTCTGCATCACCTCAAGGGTCCCAGGAAGAAAAGTCCGCCCATCCCACCCGGCCGACTTCGAAGGGGCTCACTGGTCGCTAATTTTGTTTTGACCAGCGGGCGGACGCCCAAGGTCTTCCTCCCACTGAAGCCCAAGCCCCTCCAGCGACCGTGGTCTTCCCCTCCTGTCCAGGGTATCACTTAGGGGAGGGAAGAGAACAGCTCTTTCCTCCTTTCTTTCTCTGAGACCAAAGCGGGAGGCTGGAAGGCCACTCATAGCGGCAGCACTATTCTTATTACTACTATTATTTTCAACAAGGACTCGGGTCGGGGGAGGGGAGACGCAGCCCTCACCGCACGCCGCACCACGCTCGCTCGGGGACAAAAGCTCGCGCTGGCGCCGCAGCCGAGCTGGAGGCGCGTCCCCGCCGCCGCTGGACCCGGTGGGCCGGGCGGCCGGGCGGGCGGGGGAGGCGGGGAGGCGGGCCCCGCCCAGCTCGGGCCGCGGGCTGTCAGCGCTGCCGCGCCCGGCCGGTGCTCGCCCGCCGGCCGTGCTGCGCCCAGCGGCGCCCAGGTGTCTTGCGGGAGGCGTCCCCGCGCGGCCAGCCGCCTTCCCACGCGGGCGGGCGCGGGTGCGCCTCGTGCGTTTCGGCGAGATTTTCCTCCCCACGCCCTGCCGGGTGTCTCCGCCGCCCTCCCTGCTTCGACTCCTGCTGCCTGAACCATGTCCGCAAGGGGTGAGTGGGGACCAGGTGGGCGCCGTCCCCGGACCCCGCGCCGGGCCCGGCGGGGAAGGCGCGGACCAGGGCGGGCCGGGCAGGTGCCGGAGGGCGGGGGGCCGGGGGCCGCGAGAGCCTTGCCGGCCCCAACCCGGTCTGAAACTTTGGCATCGGATCCCTGGGCTCTGGGCGGCCGAGGGTGGGGCGGGGGCAGTGTGCGGGGAGTGTGTGTGTGTGTGTGTGTGTGTGTGTGTGTGTGTGTGTAAGGAAGCCCTCGCCCTTGACCTTGATCCCCCGGATGTGGGCGAAGCCAGAGGGCCGAGGTCGGTGTCCGGCTCACCTGTGCCAGCCGCACGTCTGGGCTGGGAGGGCGTGGGGGATGGGCTCGCCGCTGCCAGTCCTGCTGGGCAGTGGCCTGAAGGGCTGGCCGGGAGGGAGGAAGAGGTGTTTTTTTTTTCCTCCATTCTTGTTACCATTTTGCAGCTTGGTTACGGAAGGAATCCAGGGCTTGATGCAGTAACATTTAAAGCTGCAGTGCTTACATCTCATTTAAAAAAGTAAATTCCCTACCTGTACTCCTCTTTGCATTAATCTCCCCTCACCCCAGCAGTTTTCTTCCTGGAGTTGAACGATTTAACTGCAGGTGAAACTGGGCGAAAGAAAGAAAAAAAAAAAAATCAGAATTGCTTTTCAGCCAAGAGTGAAGGGAATGTATTTCTTGCCATCTGGAGCCAGTGGTGATGCTGGGAGAGTGGGTTAGTCATAGCTCAGTGGCTGCTACTATGAGTGAAATATTAAAGCGATCAAGTCACTGTGCAGCTTGCCAGCAATGAAAACGAAGTGACTTGGTTGCTTTGCCATAAGCCTTTAAGGAAAATAGTGATTATGTTTAGAAAGTATATTTGCTAAGCAATAAGTACCACCCCTTTTGATACCCCGAAGCTTTAAGAGGAGTTGCAGTGTAATTTTTTTTTTTAACTCTGAAGGGTGAACCCTGCTTTTTGAGGGGAGTTTAGGAATTTAACAATGTGTTGGATAATTAAGTGATGCTTTTCAAGGTTCATTCTGGGGCGTGTAATGAATAAAGTAAATTCTATCCAGAATGTTTAAACTCCCTTTTAAGGAAACTGGTCTTTGTGGGTCTGGCAATATGGTTGGTTGGTTCCGTACCTGGAAATGGGGTGGTACAGGCAGGGTGGAATGACAGAATTTATGTTTGTAGATCTCGGGCTACAGAGGTGATATGCGACCCTGAGATACTACCTGCCTAATGATGCCTAAAAATTTGTGTGTATTAGAGAAAGAAAAAAGAGGGTGAAACGTTGACTACAGGGGGCTGGGTGTGTGTACGGAATCTTCTGAGCGACTCCAGCTGTATAATCTCTAAACTGTGCTCTCAGACGGAGGCTTTTGGTCCTGACTTCTGTCCTAAGTATTACAAGGAACACGTGGCGACTAGTTCTCATAGGTTGTATAACTCTCTGTGGTCAGAGTGCACCTCTGATGCGCTTTACACCACCCAAACCCCTTAGTACACAAAACGTTGCACACCGTAGGAGCCAACTAACTACTGGGAACCTTGGTATGTCCTAGAAAGCATCAAGTTCATTAGGTAACCCCCCAGTTTCACCTTGTCTCTGGCCCCTTCTACTACAAGGTCTCTGTGGTTTATCCAAGGATATGAAATGAAGATGCCCCAGTGATTCAGAGGCTAGAGCCCTGGCTTGGGACCTGGTTCTTGAATATTTCTTCTTGAACCTGGTTTCAAGCAGGATGATTCGGAGTCGGACACAGATCTTTCACTTAACGCTCTTGTTTCCCCTTCAAACTCCATGTTGATAATCTTGCATTTGACAGTTTAAAGTCTGACTAATATTGCAAGGGGAGAAAAAAACATGATAAATATCAGTTACTGCATACTTACTACATGTCAGGCACTTTACATGTATTGCCTCAGTTGGTCCTCACAATAACTGACTCAAGTAGATGCTGTTATTACCTCTCCATTTCACAGATGAAGGAACTGAGGTTTTGAGAGATTGTGTAACTTAACCTGAGCTCAAACATTTGGTAGGTGGCAGACCCTGATTTCTACCCAGGACTGTCTGACTTCTGATCACATCCACTTTGTTTTAGTGCTTCTCTATTACTTGTCCTTTGAGTATTATAGTAAACATCACAATCATTGATTTGCTGAGAGAGAAAAATGCCCTATACTTGAGATTGAAAGGAAATGGCCTTGGTAAGTCATTTGGAATTCCCAGTACATTTAGGAACTTCTTCATGGACATTTGGTAAAGACCAAGTGAGGGAAACAAGGCCCTTGATCCTTGATGTTGTTAATTTGATATCCCTACTCTGTTTCTTCCTCCTTTACTTTTGAGGACCAGAACTTCCTAGATATTACCAATGACTGAAGATTTTTCTTATGTTTCTATGAAGTACTTCTATCTTTATGAATTTGTAAAAAACAATTCTGAATGATTAGTAGAATGCCTAGTATAGTAGCTACTGAATTAAGTTCATGTGGAGAGATGTCTGTTTGCCATTTATTTTTTATAAAAGATGTTTTTAGAACTGAGCTTCACTATGCTTTTCTAATTTAGTATCTGCTCTCATCTCTATTCCTGAAAGTAGAGATAAACTTTTATGGTCAGAAAGTTAATGTCTACTTAAATACCTAACTTATCATTAGGAAGGTCTTTAGATACTTGGAAAGATAAATCTCATTAATTTAAAAAATGAACTCTGCTTGTTTCTAATATCTAGACTTGTAAGTTATGGTAGGGGTAGAAATATTTTTTAAAAATTGAAAATGCTGAAACATTGAATCTCATAGAAAAGTAATTTTATTAAAAAATTGTAGAGAGAAAAATATTTTTGAATTCATCTTCTCTTTAAGATATAAAGAGAGTACTAAAATTTAATTCATTATTCAAACTACCAATAAAAGATATTCTTAAATTTCATGATAGGCCAGCTAAGACATTCCTCATCTTGTGGTCTTTTAGAATACTATCATCAAAGACTTTTAACTTGGTGTTGTATTTTAACTGCTAGAGACCAAAATGGAGCTATCATGTCTTGATTTTGAATTGACAAACTGGGGGAAATTATAACACTTAGAAAAGAGTTTCCAAACCTGGGAAGAATCATCTAGGTAGCCTTTTTAAAATGTAGATTCTTGGGTCTCATTCCAGGTCTAATGGCTCATAACCTCTAAAGGTAGTGCCCAAACATCCATATACTATGTGAAAAGCTCCCCAGGTAATTCTAAAAATCATTAGATTAGAGCAGGATCAAAGAATCATCTGGAGTATTTATTAAACATGCTGATACCGGGCTCTGCTTCAGATCTACTGAATCAGAATATTCATGGAAAGGCCTGGGAATCTGAATTTTTAGCAAATTTCAGTTGATTCTTATGTACAGCCAGACTTGGGAGTTATTGAATTAGAGCTTGTTTCTTTTAACTCAGGGCTTCTGTATCGTCCAGCAAGTTTTGGAAAAAAGCTGTTTTTGAGTTATAAAAATAATGTACTAAAATTTATTATCAATATATTCGTATAATCAAAATATATTAATGTATAAATGGATATATTAAATATTGAAATTATAGAGTATTATATTAAAAATTCAAACAGAAGTGTATTAACTTAAAAATGAAAATTTTCTATTTTTACACCCTTCCTACCAAATCCTCGGAATTAAGCATGGCAAACAGTGCATCCTGTGTATCCTTCCCGGCAGTTTCTATCTGGTTAGCTTTTGGTTCAGTTCAATAAATATTAAATACCTATTCAGTACAAGATGCGTGGCAGCAACTGGCGCTGTACGCAGAAGAGATAGCTTATGAGCTTATTAGGTTGTCAGAGCTCGAGTCTTGAGAAAATAGGTCCAGGTATGTGAGGATAGAGTCCAGAGCACGGGCAGAGAAATAACGCAAAGTATGGATGCTCTAGAAATGTTAGCTCGGTCTTGCTATCTTTGTTTTCAGAATTTCCATAAAACTAGGAGCAACCTGAATGCTCATCCACTGGAGAATGAGTGACTAAATCATGGTTCATCCATACGATAGACTGTTATACAACTATTAGAAAGAATGAGTTAGGTCCATATGTGTTGGTCTGGAGTGATGGCCATGATACATTATTAAGGGAAAAGAGCAAGTGTTATGATAAAATACATGTGTGCGATCCCAGTTCTACAAATTGAGAAGACTCTCTAAGTGTGCATATGGGTGTGCCATGAGCATAGAGAAAGTCATAGAACAGTACACACCAAGCATTCAACAGTGGTTAAAAAAAGTCAAGGGTAAAAAAAAGTCAAGAGTAAAAAAAGTTAAAGTCAAGGGTAGGGAGGGGAGAGAGTTGGCTTTTCTTTGAACACGTCTTTGTGTTGTCTGATAGCAAGTAGATATAGCTTTAAAAGATTGAGAGAAAAATCGAATAAATAAGAAAAATGTCCACTTCATCCCCAGTATTCATTTCATTTATTCAAGTCAGGACTGTAGATTTTCATTCATTTATTCAACAAACATTTACTGAACACCTGTTACGTGCCAGCAGTCAGTGACTAGGACACAGCATATACCCTCAAGGAACTCATAGTTCTGTGCGGGAGACAAATACATAAATATTATTTTTACAAGGATATGCTGAGTGCAGAGAGAAGGAGAGAGATAATGTGAGCTAGAGAAAGAGTTATGAGGATACAAAGGAGTGGCACCGAATATAGCTGTGGGGGGTGAGGACCAGGAGATCAGGTGAGGTTTCTTGAAGAAAGCGGGGATATTTTCTTGGAGAATGAGTTGGATTTAGCCAGGTGAAAAAGGATGGGGTGGAGGGAAAGGCTTTCCAGGGACACTTGGGCATGAAAGAAACAGTTCTGTGTATGTCAACCTGGAAGGCATGTAGGTTCAGGAGGGTGTGTTTGCCAGGGAGAGAGGAGCCAGATCTCAGTTGAGTGAGGAGGTGCGGCGGGCTGGGGGATGTAGGGATTGTGGAACGGCTGGGGATGTAGGGATTGTGGAACGGCTGGGGATGTAGGGATTGTGGAACGGCTGGGGATGTAGGGATTGTGGAACGGCTGGGGATGTAGGGATTGTGGAACGGCTGGGGATGTAGGGATTGTGGAACGGCTGGGGATGTAGGGATTGTGGAACGGCTGGGGATGTAGGGATTGTGGAACGGCTGGGGATGTAGGGATTGTGGAACGGCTGGGGATGTAGGGATTGTGGAACGGCTGGGGATGTAGGGATTGTGGAACGGCTGGGGATGTAGGGATTGTGGAACGGCTGGGGATGTAGGGATTGTGGAGCGGCTGGGGATGTAGGGATTGTGGAACGGCTGGGGATGTAGGGATTGTGGAACGGCTGGGGATGTAGGGATTGTGGAACGGCTGGGGATGTAGGGATTGTGGAACGGCTGGGGATGTAGGGATTGTGGAACGGCTGGGGATGTAGGGATTGTGGAGCGGCTGGGGATGTAGGGATTGTGGAGCGGCTGGGGATGTAGGGATTGTGGAACGGCTGGGGATGTAGGGATTGTGGAACGGCTGGGGATGTAGGGATTGTGGAACGGCTGGGGATGTAGGGATTGTGGAACGGCTGGGGATGTAGGGATTGTGGAACGGCTGGGGATGTAGGGATTGTGGAACGGCTGGGGATGTAGGGATTGTGGAACGGCTGGGGATGTAGGGATTGTGGAACGGCTGGGGATGTAGGGATTGTGGAACGGCTGGGGATGTAGGGATTGTGGAACGGCTGGGGATGTAGGGATTGTGGAACGGCTGGGGATGTAGGGATTGTGGAACGGCTGGGGATGTAGGGATTGTGGAACGGCTGGGGATGTAGGGATTGTGGAACGGCTGGGGATGTAGGGATTGTGGAACGGCTGGGGATGTAGGGATTGTGGAGCGGCTGGGGATGTAGGGATTGTGGAACGGCTGGGGATGTAGGGATTGTGGAACGGCTGGGGATGTAGGGATTGTGGAACGGCTGGGGATGTAGGGATTGTGGAACGGCTGGGGATGTAGGGATTGTGGAACGGCTGGGGATGTAGGGATTGTGGAACGGCTGGGGATGTAGGGATTGTGGAACGGCTGGGGATGTAGGGATTGTGGAACGGCTGGGGATGTAGGGATTGTGGAACGGCTGGGGATGTAGGGATTGTGGAACGGCTGGGGATGTAGGGATTGTGGAACGGCTGGGGATGTAGGGATTGTGGAACGGCTGGGGATGTAGGGATTGTGGAACGGCTGGGGATGTAGGGATTGTGGAACGGCTGGGGATGTAGGGATTGTGGAACGGCTGGGGATGTAGGGATTGTGGAACGGCTGGGGATGTAGGGATTGTGGAACGGCTGGGGATGTAGGGATTGTGGAACGGCTGGGATGTAGGGATTGTGGAACGGCTGGGGATGTAGGGATTGTGGAACGGCTGGGGATGTAGGGATTGTGGAACGGCTGGGGATGTAGGGATTGTGGAACGGCTGGGGATGTAGGATTGTGGAACGGCTGGGGATGTAGGGATTGTGGAGCGGCTGGGATGTAGGGATTGTGGAACGGCTGGGGATGTAGGGATTGTGGAACGGCTGGGGATGTAGGGATTGTGGAACGGCTGGGGATGTAGGGATTGTGGAACGGCTGGGGATGTAGGGATTGTGGAACGGCTGGGGATGTAGGGATTGTGGAACGGCTGGGGGATGTAGGGATTGTGGAACGGCTGGGGATGTAGGGATTGTGGAACGGCTGGGGATGTAGGGATTGTGGAACGGCTGGGGATGTAGGGATTGTGGAGCGGCTGGGGATGTAGGGATTGTGGAACGGCTGGGGATGTAGGGATTGTGGAGCGGCTGGGGATGTAGGGATTGTGGAACGGCTGGGGATGTAGGGATTGTGGAACGGCTGGGGATGTAGGGATTGTGGAACGGCTGGGGATGTAGGGATTGTGGAACGGCTGGGGATGTAGGGATTGTGGAGCGGCTGGGGATGTAGGGATTGTGGAACGGCTGGGGATGTAGGGATTGTGGAACGGCTGGGGATGTAGGGATTGTGGAACGGCTGGGGATGTAGGGATTGTGGAACGGCTGGGGATGTAGGGATTGTGGAACGGCTGGGGATGTAGGGATTGTGGAACGGCTGGGATGTAGGGATTGTGGAACGGCTGGGGATGTAGGGATTGTGGAACGGCTGGGGATGTAGGGATTGTGGAACGGCTGGGGATGTAGGGATTGTGGAGCGGCTGGGGATGTAGGGATTGTGGAACGGGTGGGGATGTAGGGATTGTGGAGCGGCTGGGGATGTAGGGATTGTGGAACGGCTGGGGATGTAGGGATTGTGGAACGGCTGGGGATGTAGGGATTGTGGAACGGCTGGGGATGTAGGGATTGTGGAACGGCTGGGGATGTAGGGATTGTGGAACGGCTGGGGATGTAGGGATTGTGGAGCGGCTGGGGATGTAGGGATTGTGGAACGGCTGGGGATGTAGGGATTGTGGAACGGCTGGGGATGTAGGGATTGTGGAACGGCTGGGGATGTAGGGATTGTGGAGCGGCTGGGGATGTAGGGATTGTGGAACGGCTGGGGATGTAGGGATTGTGGAACGGCTGGGGATGTAGGGATTGTGGAACGGCTGGGATGTAGGGATTGTGGAACGGCTGGGGATGTAGGGATTGTGGAACGGCTGGGGACGTAGGGATTGTGGAACGGCTGGGGATGTAGGGATTGTGGAACGGCTGGGGATGTAGGATTGTGGAGCGGCTGGGGATGTAGGGATTGTGGAACGGCTGGGGATGTAGGGATTGTGGAACGGCTGGGGATGTAGGGATTGTGGAACGGCTGGGGATGTAGGGATTGTGGAACGGCTGGGGATGTAGGGATTGTGGAGCGGCTGGGGATGTAGGGATTGTGGAACGGCTGGGGATGTAGGGATTGTGGAACGGCTGGGGATGTAGGGATTGTGGAGCGGCTGGGGATGTAGGGGATTGTGGAACGGCTGGGGATGTAGGGATTGTGGAACGGCTGGGGATGTAGGGATTGTGGAACGGCTGGGGATGTAGGGATTGTGGAACGGCTGGGGATGTAGGGATTGTGGAACGGCTGGGGATGTAGGGATTGTGGAACGGCTGGGGATGTAGGGATTGTGGAACGGCTGGGGATGTAGGGATTGTGGAACGGCTGGGGATGTAGGGATTGTGGAACGGCTGGGGATGTAGGGATTGTGGAACGGCTGGGGATGTAGGGATTGTGGAACGGCTGGGGATGTAGGGATTGTGGAACGGCTGGGGATGTAGGGATTGTGGAACGGCTGGGGATGTAGGGATTGTGGAACGGCTGGGGATGTAGGGATTGTGGAACGGCTGGGGATGTAGGGATTGTGGAACGGCTGGGGATGTAGGGATTGTGGAACGGCTGGGGATGTAGGGATTGTGGAGCGGCTGGGGATGTAGGGATTGTGGAACGGCTGGGGATGTAGGGATTGTGGAACGGCTGGGGATGTAGGGATTGTGGAACGGCTGGGGATGTAGGGATTGTGGAACGGCTGGGGATGTAGGGATTGTGGAGCGGCTGGGGATGTAGGGATTGTGGAGCGGCTGGGGATGTAGGGATTGTGGAACGGCTGGGGATGTAGGGATTGTGGAGCGGCTGGGGATGTAGGGATTGTGGAGCGGCTGGGGATGTAGGGATTGTGGAACGGCTGGGGATGTAGGGATTGTGGAACGGCTGGGGATGTAGGGATTGTGGAACGGCTGGGGATGTAGGGATTGTGGAACGGCTGGGGATGTAGGGATTGTGGAACGGCTGGGGATGTAGGGATTGTGGAACGGCTGGGGATGTAGGGATTGTGGAACGGCTGGGGATGTAGGGATTGTGGAACGGCTGGGGATGTAGGGATTGTGGAGCGGCTGGGGATGTAGGGATTGTGGAGCGGCTGGGGATGTAGGGATTGTGGAACGGCTGGGGATGTAGGGATTGTGGAACGGCTGGGGATGTAGGGATTGTGGAGCGGCTGGGGATGTAGGGATTGTGGAACGGCTGGGGATGTAGGGATTGTGGAACGGCTGGGGATGTAGGGATTGTGGAACGGCTGGGGATGTAGGGATTGTGGAACGGCTGGGGATGTAGGGATTGTGGAACGGCTGGGGATGTAGGGATTGTGGAACGGCTGGGGATGTAGGGATTGTGGAACGGCTGGGGATGTAGGGATTGTGGAACGGCTGGGGATGTAGGGATTGTGGAACGGCTGGGGATGTAGGGATTGTGGAACGGCTGGGGATGTAGGGATTGTGGAACGGCTGGGGATGTAGGGATTGTGGAACGGCTGGGGATGTAGGGATTGTGGAACGGCTGGGGGATGTAGGGATTGTGGAACGGCTGGGGATGTAGGGATTGTGGAACGGCTGGGGATGTAGGGATTGTGGAGCGGCTGGGGATGTAGGGATTGTGGAACGGCTGGGGATGTAGGGATTGTGGAACGGCTGGGGATGTAGGGATTGTGGAACGGCTGGGGATGTAGGGATTGTGGAACGGCTGGGGATGTAGGGATTGTGGAACGGCTGGGGATGTAGGGATTGTGGAACGGCTGGGGATGTAGGGATTGTGGAACGGCTGGGGGATGTAGGGATTGTGGAACGGCTGGGGATGTAGGGATTGTGGAACGGCTGGGGATGTAGGGATTGTGGAGCGGCTGGGGATGTAGGGATTGTGGAACGGCTGGGGATGTAGGGATTGTGGAACGGCTGGGGATGTAGGGATTGTGGAACGGCTGGGGATGTAGGGATTTTCATTTACAAGGAAGGATGGTTCCAGGGAGCAGAGTGGAAGGTCATCAGTGGTGGGTGGGAGGTGTGCAGCAGGAGGGAAGAAGCACAGGGCAGGGAGGATGAGGGGGAGAGGAAATGAGCGAGGCTGGGCCCTCTCAGTCCTTTCCATGACTGAGACTGCAAGAGTGAGGGAGACGGTTGGGCATGGTCGGCCTCAAATATCTTAATATCTTTGGCATGAGGAGTTCTGGTGGCAGACCGAGCTGAGTCCCAGGCAGTACTGGCTAAAGGCAGCGAGGAGGTGAGGGCTGCCATCAGATTTGTAGAGTAGCAGCTAAGCCCTGTGCTGGACAGTGGTTCTTCCATAGGGCTGGGGTGCAGAGGGACTTTAGGAGTCAGAGCTACACTCACTTGTGCTGACGTCTTCTGCTTCCATGCTTACAGTAGGGCTCAACAAATATGAATCTGCTAAATGATAAAGTGGAGACTTCCATTCTGTTTCTTCTCTCTCTTACTTCCTCCTGTAACTCCATGCCTGTTATACCTCTAGTTGCATCACTCTACCTTTATCAGCTTCTTTCATGGTGATGTTGCAAAGATTAATGCACTAAGACTTCTTATTTGGTGTTATAGGGGGGCCGTTTTTCTGGCCTGTATTTTCTGGCCTCTGGCTAGAGTTTTTCTTCTCTTTGAGTTACAGAACTCTCAAGCAATTTACCGAACTGAAGAAAAAGGACAATGTATTTGAAAGCCAAGTCTAGCCATTATAAGTTTTAGTATTAAAAAAAAAATAAAGCAGCAACACACTACACTTCCTGGAAGTCCTTTTTTGCACTTAAAATAAATGGGTTCCAATTAAATAGATTTTTTTTACATGAGAGAAGTAGTTTTTGACATCAGTTTCTCACAGGTGGGAGAATCATGTTTCAGAAAAGAGTTTCAGAAGGTTGAATTGTTCATGCATTGTATCTCTGAACAGCGTTTTATATATATGTGTGTGTATATATATATATTTTTTTTTTTTTTTTTTTAATTTGAGACCTCATGTAGAGAAGGTTGAGTTAATCATACTTCCCAGGTTACGGCTTACTGTCACCAACAGTTCATCAGACCCCTCCCTTGTCCAGTTTATTTATTGATATATTTTTATCCCTATCCCTCAATCCCGTTCCCTTTTCCCCAATGGCAATGATTCTAATACCTTTGATATGTGTGTCCTAGAGTTTATAGTAAAACCAATTCTTAGAATAGTTCTTATATTTAAAGCTGTAAGTACCAAGTTATTTTACTTTATGTGTGTGTCTGTGTGTCTTTGTGTTTGAAAGATTAACCAAATTCTTATTTGGGTACCTGATTTTGTGAACAGATATGTATTTCTGATCTTATTTGGAAGTTTACATCACTTAATGCAACAGCAAGCCTTATTCTGTTAGGGACTAGATATACAAAATGAAAAAAGGTTATTCTCAATCCCAAAGGAATACAAACTAAGGTGTGTGTGTGTGTGTGTGTGTGTGTGTGTGTGTGTAAAGTTATGCACATGTACACAGCTGACCAGAATAGATGATTAATATTATCAAATAAGAATCATCAAACTGCTATGGGAGGTTCCACTAATTTGTGACTGGAGTTAACATGAAGCCTTCACTTCACAGAGCACATGGAATTTGAGTTGAATCTTGAAGGATGAGTAGGGATTTGGCAGGCAAAATACTGAAAGATGTGCTTCCTTTCAGAAGGAACAAGAATCGCATAGGTGAAGGCACGGAGGAGGGAAAGTGCAGGACATATGGGGAGGAAGGAGTCTGTGACATGTGAGGGGGTTACAAGATTGGTGGTGGGGAGGAGAGGGAGAATAGGGAAGACAAGGGAATGATGCATTGAACTAGTAAGCCTTTCCATCAAAGGCTTTTCCTAAACAGAGAAGTGCAGATGTAAAGAAGGGAAGTGAGAGGTCTGTCCTTGGTACATTCAGATAACTCATTCCTGGTTGTTCAACTGCCCACAATGGTATTGATGGTATTTTATTGCCAATTTACGCTGCAGTGAGTTACATTTTATCCTGACCACAATTCCCATTTAGGTACAAACTTTGCCCAAAGCCCGCTCTCGTGTTTCCTTTTTTATGGCAGATTAGGAGTCTTATCTTTAGTTTTGTACCTGACATCAGAATATTCCAGGACAAAGAATGCTGGCATACAGGAGGGCTGAATGCAGACTAGCCAAGCAACATGTTTGACTCTAGCCAAGGGAAGGAGCAAGGACATTCCCCCAGAAGTGTGCATTCTTAACCAATCCTATTTTTACACGCACATTAACAGTTCCCTCAGTTCTAGAGAGGAACAAAACAGCACTAGTTCATAGAGCCCTTTAAAATGAAAGATGAAATTTTGTAAAAGTTATGGAACAATCTCTTTGAGATGGTAAGTTAGTCTTCATCATCTTTTAGGGGAGAAATGTTTCTTTTTTTATGAGCCTGTGGTTTCAGGTTCTTCTCTAACTCAATCCATATTAGTGTCCATTGACATAGGTAGTACTGATCACTTGATACAATTTAACATTTTGTTGCTCCATTCCCAAGGTGCTACTTATTAAGTCCTGAACTTGTGGTGCCATTATCTGATTAATCACTGGTTTCTAATTACATGGTAGTGAAATGAAAAGGAATGTAAGTGGTCAGCATTTCACCCTGGTTAAAGCAGCAGTCTCTAGGAATATCATCCATCCATCCACCCATCCCATAGATATCTATCGAGCCTTCCTCGAGTTCATAATAAACGTCATCCAAGAGCCTGCTGTCTGTCTATGTTTATTAAATTTTATAATGTCACTAGGAGTTGACAGCTCATGTTGCCTTTCACTATCCTATTATGGTAGGGTTGTTCTCTCTCTAAATGTGCAGTGCGCGCCAAAAAGAACCGATTTTGTTCATTTGCCCTGAGGACCTCTTGAGAAGTATTTTGAAGCTTTGTGGTCCTCTCCTGCAACCCATCTCGTCCACCCATTTTGGTGACGGTGTAGCAAGGCTAAAAATGAACCTATGACTCCACTCCGTGGATAGAGCAATCCCTGTGTTTCTTTGGGTTCTCCTGGGGCACTTGCATTTTTAGGTCTTGTTTTCTCCCCCACACGTTAGGGTGTACCCTTTGCTACCTTAGTAAATACCTCACGCTTTGGAGCACAAACAGCATCATTCTGTCACAGACAACAGCCTGAGGAGAAAAACCAATCCACTTGCAAACTGGAGAGGAAATTGTTCTGAGAGTCAAGTGTGAGGGAGAGGGAGAGAGAGAGGGAGAAGGAGAGGGAGGGAGGGAGAATATGAGAGCAATAGGGGGTTGATGTAGATTAAACAAGACTATTAGAAATTGAAAATAGAGATATCAGATTTGAGTCTAACTTAGATATTTGCTAGTATAAATTGAATTATCACATTTTTCTTTACTGAAAATGGAATAGAAGCTAGTGGCGTTGAAATTTATGTTAGATATACACAGGATTCCAGAACCAAGAAAATGCATACTTCTTCTCTCCCTTCCCCCAAGAACAGAAATGCCAACCATTTATCCGAAAATTTCTTGACAGCAAGCAAGAAGACAGTGTGATGGACAGGGGTTAACTCTTTTCTCTTTTGATGATATTCAATCAGCTAATATTTATTGAACCTCTTTTCTAGAGCAGCCAGATTTATTCCAAATCTATATATTAATTAATAAAGTCATTTAACAAATATTTATTGAGCACTCTGGAGTGAGGATTGTCATGATTTTTGGGTGCAGAAATATTAAAAGGTGTTAGAATTTGTGATTGAATGAGGCTGGAGCAAATAGGACTGATCAACATTTATTGTTGACATTTAATCTAACTTACATGTATCATGTAAGTTAACATCTAAATGGGATACTTCTATCTAGGACAAATGCTAAACCTGATGGGATGCTGGAACACAGGTGCAGACTGGGGCTATCCCAGGGAAATTGGGATTGTGGCCTTCCTACCTAGTAGAGTTTCTAGCCAGCATGTGTTTTGGTGTCAGTGTATTCCTTGGTCTCAAAGGACAGAATTTTTGTCAATATCTGAATATTTGCCTGTAATGTTAGCTACATTGTATATTATCTACATCAAAATTTAACTTAAATCCTAGACTGGCCATCTCCTCCCCATCAATCCAGCACATTTCTGTGCTATGTTCTCTCATGGGAAGTTGGTATGCTCAGGTGTAATTACCATTAGAGACCAACAATAACATTTGATATGAAGTCAAACCCAAATGAATTTTTAGAATTTTTTTTGGAGTAATTCACACAGTAGTTTTCTTCTATCGGGGTCAATTATCTAGAGAAAAACTATTGTGGGAAGGAAATGTGCCTTTGGTCTTCCATAGTCATTTAAAATGAGTGGCTGTTTCTTCTAGTTAGTGCAATTTCAAAGCAGCTTTAAAATGTGTAGTTCAGTCTACCTGTGTCTGTTCTTGGACTCACTACTTATTTGATGACTCTCTGCCAATGTATTTAAGGTTTATTTCCCCAGTACATTGTATTATTTTATTGGAAAATTTATCTAATATGTATTTACCAGTATAAGGAAATTGTCTGTCCGTGTTTTTTTTTTTATAATTACTGGGTGGGCAAGTTCTTATTTAGTAGATGTACCCATAAAATCCTTTGTATTATTCAGCCCTACATTAGGATAAAAATGAAAGCAGAAATTGTGGGTCAAGCATCCCCAAATTACTTGCTGATTGATTAGAGGTCATATGATTTTGGTCCTTTGTTAGATAATTTCTTTTTTAGGCTTGTGGGAGAAAGAGCTGTACATGCGTAATTATGTTTGTTCACATTTTAATAAATTAAAGTTCTTTATTCTGTACTGTGTGTTCTCTCTCCAGCTCTTTAACTTTATTATATATGAGAATAATATTTGATGGTGTGTATGTAATCATGTTAGAGTCAATTTATAAATAGTTTGTCCTCAAGAAAATATCCTATAATATGTTTTGCTTAAAACTGTATCTGAGGTCTTCACCCGTGCTTTTCTTTCTCAACTTATTGAGAATTCATTTAAAAAACACATCCACAAGAGAGTAGCCACCAGAGAACTGAATGGTAACAATGAAGGGAAATGAGGACAATGAAGTAAACAGCTATTTCTGGCTTTTAGCTCCAAATAAGTATGAACAGAAGGATAGGAGTCCCAGAGTCTGGGGGAAGGAGAGAGGGGAGGGGAAGCCATCATTTTTAAACGTTAAAAAAAAATGTAGAAAAGAAGTTTAGGTTGGCAGTCTCTAATGGCTTCTAGGGAGATTTTTTTGTTGCTCTTGTTCTGTGTAAAACAAGGGAATCTTTATTTTGATTCGTTTAAGCATCTGGGTGAGCAATGAGTGTGAACACCAGTGATAGTTTAGTTTTCTCACCAGTTCCTTAGCTCCTTTTTATTTCAGGAGGATCTATTCAGTGGTTAGACGCTTTATATAAACTGTAGAATTGGAGTTGTAAACAATGTGTTCATTTGTCCACTCATTCAGTAAGTATTAGTTGAACACCTACTAAGGGCTCAAATTATTCTAGGTGTTGAAGTGAGACAGCCACTTACCAAATAAACGTATAATGTGACAAGTGGTGATAAAGTGCTAGGAAGAAATATGAAGAAGAGCAAAGAGAAGAGAGAGAGCTGGGGAGATGAGAGGGCAGGGCAGGTGCTATTTTGTACATACGGGATGATAATGGAAGGCCTCTTTGATAAAGTGACGGGTGAGCAGGGACCCGAAGGAAGTGAGAGGTCATGCAGATTCTGGCGGAAGGGTTTTCTAGGCAGTGAGATAAGCAGTGCAGAGGTGTTGAGGTCTATCCTGCGTGTGTGTCCTGGGACCAGCAGGAGGCCAGTGTGGCTGGATCAGAGAGTGTAGGGGAGAGGGATGGAGCTGAAGTGAGAGAGATAGTTGGGGAAGGGGTGGTTATGTCAAATTGGTCCTTACAGGCCACTGTGAGAACCGAAGTTTTCCTCTGAGTGAGACAGAGTGAGATAGGAGGTCCTTGATAGTTCTGAGCAGAGTTGTGACATGATTTTATATAGTTTAAAAGGATCACTTGGTCAACAATATAGAGAATAGATTGTAGTGAATAAGGGTAGATGCATGAAGACCATTTAGGAGCTTACTGCAATGGTCAAAACAGAAGATGGTGGCTTGGACCAGATGGTATGAAAGCAGCTGGTGAAAAGTCAATGGATTCTGGAAATATTTCTAAGGAAGTGCTTATAGGACTTGTGGGTGGGTGGGAAACATGGAGCAAAAGAAGGGGGAGAACTGTGGATACCTCCATTTTCTCAGCAGCTGGAAGGATAGCATGTCATTTCCTGGAATGGGGAAGCATGTCGAACAAGCAGGTTTGGGGAGTGGGGGAATCAAGCATTTTGGACATTTAAATTTGAGATGTCTCTTAGGTATTCTATTATGAGGATCTTTATTATGCCCATTTTACAGATAGAGAAAATGAGGCACAGAGAAGTGAAGACGCTTGCCTGATATCACCTAGCTAATAAGTGGTTGATACAGGATTTAAATTCAGGTCTTGTTCGTGCCAGAGTATATGTTATCCACCACAATGCTGCCTCTTTACATGAGGCTGAAATACATGCCAGAAAAATAATGCATCTAGTTTTCACTTCTTAATTATGATTTCTCATCATATGAGATAATTTTCTGCATTTTAAAACATGGCTTGTGTTTAAGGGGAAAATAAAACCCTGTCAGTCACATTATTCCAAATTCTACTATTTATCAGTGTTATCACTGTTAGCGTTGCAAAAATGCTACTGAAATATGAAGAAGCATAGTATGGCATTCGTTCATGCATTCGATTTGATCGTTGAGCGCTCGCTATAAACCAGGCTTGGGGGTGCTAACTGGCTCCTCTGCTAGCAGACCTGCCAGACTAATGAGGTGAGAGGCATGTGTACAGAAGGTGCAGCACAGTGTGACCAGTGGTGATGGTGGGACGTAAAACGTGCTGCAGGAGCACAGAGGAAGGACCTGCTCCACTCTGACTGGACATGGGGCCAAAGAGGACTTGACGAAGCAAGTGATACTGGAATGGGACCTTAACGAATGAGTGCCAAATGGGAGAAATGGTGGAAAAGCGTTGCAAACACAGCATGCTTTTAGAATTTTAAAAATGCTAATTAAGCATATGAAACAGTAAGACATTTGAAGTGAATAACATACAGGAGCAATATCAGGAAAATTTTAAAATTACCCTGAGGAGAAACATGAAAAATTTAAGTCATTGAAGAGACCTACTAGGCTCTTGGATAACAAGACACCATATTGTAAAAATGTTCATTTCCCCTAAATCTCTCTACAAAAGAAATGAAATCTCGATTAAAATGCCAACAGAATCTTTTTTTAGAGACATGGCAAAATGATACTATTATTCGTTTTGCAAAATGAAATTTATGAAACTCTGAGAAAGAGGTGTAGTTAAGGGAGGGTTAGCTCTATCAGATATTAAAATGTAATATGAAACTGCAATAATTAAAACAGTTAAGTATTGGAGAGAAATGAGAATAGTGGGAAAAGATTACAGAGTACAGTAAACAAGTGTGTATGGAATTTAATTATAGAAAAGTGGCTTTTTGAGGTGTGAGGAGATCCAATAAATGATATGGGTACAGCCGGCTATTTAGAACAAAGAAATCTGGACCCCTTATTTCTTACACCAGGCACACAATTCCTAGTGTAGTAAATCATTAAGTGTAAAATAAATGAAACAATAGTGGTCCTAGAAGAAAACACAGGTAAATTTATGAGGATGTTAGAAGATTCCTGACCTTTCATACAGACTACAAAGCTCAGAAGTCATAAAAGAAAATGTAGATACATCTAACTACATAAAAAAATGGAAAGAATTCTGTATGGTTAAAAATACCCCACCCTGCCTTCTGGCTTGCATCACAAGGCCCCAGCAGAGCTGACTCGACCTGACCACCTGCACCAGGAAGGTCCAGCCAACAGGTAGCCGGAGAAGAGGCAGAGATGGGCTGGGGGGGCACTACTGGGGTCTTTTAGAGAGCGTGGCAAATGCTTTGACAGTGTTAGTGTTAGGGTTCCCCTGAGAACCTCACTGAAGTTTCACTCTCTGTACAAAGCAGGCCAGACAAATTCTGAGGACAGCCTTCACCCCTCATTTCACAAACACAGAGGGAGGGTTTTCACTACCAAATGCAAGGGGTACAGCATAGTCCCTGCCTCAGAGAGGCCTCGTTGGACCTAGGTTTGACATCTGAAATCGGAAGGCCACCATCACTCCCATTCTTCCCTGTCTTCCAGAACATTCACGTTCCTTAGGATAGTGTGGTCAGAGGCTTTATCCCTTTTCTTGACAGTTGTAGGAATGGCACTAAGTGGTCATCTACTTTAAGGTTAATATTAGGCTACCCAGTGACACTGGCACACATTTACCATAGAAAAAGAGGTGACATGGTTGGGATGCTCTATTCCTGCTGAAAAAGGGGACAAAGGAACACTTGGAGCTGGGCTAGAATGGGCAGTCTAATGAACTCATTTATCTCAGCCTTTTCTCCTCCCAGAGCCAAGCTGCCTAAAGTGATAAAGGATATTTACTTGCTGGTGCTCAGAACATTTGACTTAAGTGAGCCTCCTATTAGTGGTTCTTGGAGATTAGCCTGCCTGATTTCTCTGAATCCCTTTGATTAAATCGGGGCTTGCTTTGGAGGCATCCTTTTGCCCTGATTTCTCTGCTAATAAATACATTTTGAACTTGGTGGTAAACTCTGCTCTTCCTCTAATGGTTACACTTCCTCTCCCCAGACTTTTTCATTTTAGTGTCTAGTCAATGACACTAAACTGTGCAGAGTTGTCTAAGTGGCTCTATCCTCTCCTAGACTGTAAATTCTGAGAAGCCAGAAACCGAGTGTTATAAGTGCACTCCCAGATCCTAGCCCACCCCAGAGCCTGAAGCTGAGTACCATTCAATGAACAGTTATTGAGAGATTGGGAGAAGAAAGGTTGCCGTGCATGAAATCCACAGTCTGGTGGGATGCACAAACATAGGAAGAGGGGTAGAAGGAGAAGGGGCTGTCCTAGGATTTCTCAGTCCTTTTGGTTGAACTCAAGTTGAATATGACTTGAAAGTTCATTTCGTCATATGCCTTTGCTCTTAAACCTGATCAAGGACACAGTTCTTCCTACTTGGGCAAGGAGTGTTTGACATGCAGATTGTAACCCCATCCATTGTGTTCTTCAGTGGGCTGGGTTCTGGAAGGATTGAAGCTGGACACTGACGTGGTTGCTCTGATGTGCGATTTCACCCCTCCTGCCCCTGCGTTTCGTTTTCCTACAAGGTGATGTGTACCCCAGGGACCCTGACCCTCTCCTCCCTTTATCCTCCTCACACCCACACGCCTCATTGCCACCTGTCACGGGGTTCTGGAATGTGTCAAGGACACTGGGGTGCATATTGGGTATGTTGTTGTGTCGCCCACTGCATTTGCAGCTACAAATTAATCCCCTTCAAAGCATCCTTCAGCTATGTCCAAGAGTTTCCTAAGGTATTGTCTCACGTGTCTTATGTTTGGACATCCAGCTTGGCTGCAACCCTGCTGCCTTGGCGTAGACAACGGCCTTGAGCGCTGCTCTTTGGCTGGGGCTTCTGGTCGCCTCGCCCACCCCCACCCAGTCTGGCCATAGTCTCCCTGAGCTGCTTTGAGCTAAGCGTGGCTAGTGGCTCTTCCCCAGAGCGTAACTGAGACCAAGGTGCAACTTAGAAAATTAAATGAAAACTAAAAAGGTAAAAGCTTCTTTTTTAATTCTAAGAGCTATAATATAACTGTCCAGAGAAACTCTTTTGACGTAAAAGAGGGATATACACATATACTTAGATTTAAAAGAATAATTTAAATAACATAAATGAGACGTGAAAGGTCCTCATCCTCTGAAGTAACCACTATTACCAGTTTCTTGAGATTCTTTTCTAGAGAACAGTTATGTGTGTACTGGGACACTAAAATCAATCTATTACCTATAAAATGGTGATCTACCTACCTGCTTACTTAAAAAAACACTTGGCCTTTTTCACATAATATATCTTTATGTTGTTCCATCTAAGTACCTGCTCATTTTTTAAAATGACTTCATAGTGTTCAAGCAGATGGTTTCACCACACCTGACTTAATAATCCTTTTTTTAAAAATTTATTTATTTTATTATTATCATTATTTTTAAGCTGGTGTGGTGGGTTTTTTTAAAATTAATTAATTAATTAATTAATTTATTTTTGGCTGTGTTGGGTCTTCGTTTCCGTGAAAGGGGTTTCTCTAGTTGCGGTGAGCGGGGGCCACTCTTCATCGCGGTGCGCGGACCTCTCACTGTCGTGGCCTCTCTTGTTGCGGAGCACAAGCTCCAGACGCGCAGGCTCAGCAATTGTGGCTCACGGGCCTAGTTGCTCCGCGGCATGTGGGATCTTCCCAGACCAGGGCTCGAACCCGTGTTCCCTGCATTGGCAGGCAGATTCTCAACCACTGCACCACCAGGGAAGCCCTAATAATCCTTTTTGATAGATACTTTGCTTGATGGCTTTTATAGACAGTGCTGCACTGAACATCTTTGTGCATGTATCTTGTTGAGATTTTTAGAGCATAGCAATAGGTATTAGCTGTAACTTTTAATGAGGCTTTACTGATGGTTCAGAGAAAATGGCAAGGGAGCATGGTCCCCTCTGTGGTTGACTTGCTTTAGGCTCTCTCCTGTGGTGTCTCCTGCCTTGCCCCCATTCAGTCTCTGCCCAGCTAGGAACAGCTTATTTCTCAGCACTAAAAAATGTTACAGACATCTCCTTTATATATACCAAGGGACAGACCACTTCTAGCCCAGAGGGAAAAAAAAAAGAATATTTATTTTCCCTTACTTCATCTAAAGCCAACCTCATTGCCTGTTACAGGATTAATTTTCTCCAGAATGATCCATTGCTTTTAGGACAAGTTACTCACAAAATAGTCTGGGGCTGATATATTTCCCAAAGGCTGGATTATTTATCCTTATTCATGGTCACTCGTTACCCTCAGTTAAAAAATAAAACCTGAAAATTAATTCTTTTTAAGATTGAGTCCAAATCTCCCCACTTACAAATAATCAAATTGGCCATGCCTCCACAGGAGGTCATACATTCTAGTGGGAAGAGTTGGATGAGGAGTTGGGAGGCTGGAGTTTTACCTATAACTCCGCTCCTCCAGCTGTGAGATTGTGGGTACACCATACAACAGACCCTCACCTTGGAGCCCCATTCCCTATTCCCAAGATGACCTCAGAAGACTCTTCCACCTCCAAGTTTTGAAACTAAAAATGAATTTCCAGATCAGATGACTCAATTTTACTTTGATTAAATTCCTGTAATGCTTCACTCTTGGCTGGAGTTTCAGCAGACAGGAGCTACTTGGGCAAAGGGGTTTGGGAAGAGGCTGGCTGCCATCTCAAGTCATGGAATTAAAATTTTAAGCTGCTTTTGCCTTTGCACAATGTGACTCCTGATTTACTAAGAGACCTGATAAAATTTCCAAGAAGCCTGTGATGGGTTTGATGTTCTGAAGCCAATGAAAAAGAAAATTTTGCTAGTGAAAGCAGAGCCTCCTTTTTGAGTCTGGTTGTTGTATACCATTTTTAATGATGCGTGTAACATATTCTGGTCAAGGAGCCCAAACCTAAAACTAACAGAGGGCCTGCTTTGTTCTTAGAAAGGGTCATATGATGTTCATTAGGTTGGTTGGATGAATTTATTTGGAAGCCTTGACTGATAAGGCTTAATATAAAAATATCATATCTAACTTATAAAAGAATTTAAATGCCAACTTTTGTATGGAATAGAAAGAACTAGAAAAATATCATATCTTCTTTGTTTTTTCCATGCCTCTTCCTGTTGTTTCTGGTACCAAACAAACAATACCAAATATTTATTGGTAAAGAGGAAATGCAAATTTAAGAAATGAGTATTATTACCTATTAGAGTATGTATTCAGAGCAGCTCCTGTTTCCCTCATGCGGTTCTTTGACTTTGCAGTGAAGTATCAGTGACTGAACTCTTTTCATTCTCTTCCTTTTGGTGAATTTGGTAGTTAAGGCAGCTTCTCCATCAATCACTTCAGTCTTTAGAATCATGATGGTAAGATTATGCAACATCTTTCTCAATTAAGAAAAGAAGCAGAAGTCAGGAGGAAAGGCACTTATTGGCTGTTTTTAAACAGAATGATTTCTACTTTTGTATTATTCATTGCACAAGAAAGTATTCCACATGAAATTGATGTTGGGGTGCTAAATACAATCAATATGACTTTAAGGTCAGTTAGGAAAAGTTTTTTTGAAAAATTATTTTTACTATCTTATTGTCTAAGTCATAAAAAAGTGACGACATTTGGTGGAAATATATTTCATTAATAGAATGCTAAAAGAAAGATATTTTATAGGAAATTGTTGTCATATGTAATATATGTTTAAAATACAGCAGAATGCTTTTGGAGGTTATGAATATTGACGCTATAAAGCTTTGGCAGAAGGGATATACTCTACCTGGCTTCAGCTTTGTTGAGAATATTATCAACAACATTTTTACTTTCCCACCTTTTTTCAAATTTATTTCCTAGTCTTCATTTGAGTTTTGTATTCTGCTTAAACTAGCCTCTAGGTATATGTGCACTTCCTATGGAGAGTGTTTAAATTTGCTTCTCTAAAGAAGTTTTGGTCTGTGTTGGAGAGGGTGTGGAGAAGAGGGAACCCTTGTGCAGTGTTGGTGGGAATGTAAACTGGTGCAGCCACTATGGAAAACAGTACAGAAGTTCCTCAAAAAACTAAAAATAGCACTACCATATGATCCAGCAATCCCACTATATCCATTTCCAATATATGCAGAAAAAAATGAAAACACTAATTTGGAAAGATACATGCACCCCAGTGTTCATAGCAGCACTATTTATAATAACCAAGATGTGGAGAAACTCAAGTGTCCATCAACAGATGAATGGATAAAGAAGATGCAGTATATAGATTATATAAAATGGATTATTACTCAGCCATAAAAAAAGAATGAAATTCTGCCATTTGCAACAACATGGATGGAGCTACAAAATATTATGCTTACTGAAATAAGTCAGAGAAAAACAAATACTGTATGATATCATTTATATGTGGAATCTAAAAAATAATACGAATGAATGTATAAAGCAAAACAGAAACAGACTCACAGATATAGAAAACAAACTAGTGGTTACCAGAGGGGTGAGGGAAGGGGGGAAGGGCACAATAGGGGTACGGGTTTAAGAGATACAAATGACTATGTATAAAATAGATAAGCAACAAGTATATGTTGTATAGCACAGGGGACTATAGTCATTATCTTGTAATAACATTTAGTGGGGTATAATCCGTAAAAATACTGAATCACTATGCCATACACCTGAAACTAATATATTCTAAATCAATTATACTTCAATTTAAAAAATAAAGAAGTTTTGGAAATGATTTAATAAGGTTGACTACATCACCACACTGACAAGGACCCTAATGTAGACAATTTAATGAGCTTGATTTTACCTGAGGAACAATAATCATGGATACTGTTACCATCTGAATAGGAGGAACAATATTTTAGTCAAGTCTGTCTGCCTAGCACGTAGTACAGTCATCCTACAAATATTTATTAAGCACCTGCTGTCTTAGGAGCAGTAGATGCAGCAGTACACAAAACAGATTAAAAAAAATTCCTTGCCAGTGGGAGCTTACTAGAGAGCTTACACTTTAAGTTGTTATTTTATTTATGTAAAAATTATATTTATAAAATATAAGTAAAATATATAGCATATCAGATGGTGATGAATGCTCTGGAGAAGATGAAGCAGGGGCAGGGAGTGGAGAGTGCCGGTTGAGCTTGATCAGGGAAGGCTTCTCTGAGATGACATTTAAATAGAAGGAGGAGAAAGCAAGCTATGTGACCGTCCGGAGTAAGAGAATTCTAGGTGGAGGGACCAGTGATTGTAACCCTGAGTCAGGAACATGCTTGGAGTGTTTCAGACACAGTGAGGCTAGTAGGAGGGGGAGGTCAGAGAGCAGCTTGGGGGACGGGTCATGTGCTGTCTTGTGAACCAACATAAGGACTTTGAGTGAGATGGGAACCACTGGAGGGTTTTGAGCAGACAAACAAACACAGTTAAATGTTGACCTGACCTGAACATACCTTTAAAGAAAACATGAAACCCTGATCTGTGGCTTTGGCTTGTTTATATATACAGTATTTGGTCATCTTTGGGTTTTGTGGTGTGTGTGTGTGCACGCATGTGTGTGTGTGTGTGTGTGCACGTGCATGTGTATGCACAGGGCCAGGACTAGGGTGAAGGGAGTAAGACTCTACCCCGAGCGTGATGCCTCCTAACTTTTGCACCCTAAGCACCTCACTCCTCTCACCCTAGTCCTGACCTGTGTGTGTGTTTATTGTTTTAATTTGTGAATAACTATATGAATAAAACTTACCTCTGGCTACTGTTACCATTGTAGCAAGCAAACAAAGTGTGTATCCTGCACCACAGATCTCTGACATTGTTGGAACCAGAAAGAAGCAAATGTAGTCAATGGGTAACGGGCAGTCATTGCCTAACATTTGGCTTAGAGAACTTGATACAGTCCAGAAGAATAACTAGTAAAGGAAGGCAAACTGCTTCCTTCTGTGGTTTCAGAAAGGAAACGCTGTAATACCAGATAACCGCCTCGTAAAGGGTGTGACCAAGCTTAGAAATCAAGATGTCCAATGATAAATCATTATACTTTCAGTACACCCATGACACGTAATTTCAATTAAATTGTTAGGCAGTCATAATGGTAGCACGCTATTTGAGCTAGAGACAAGTCCCCGGGGATGGAGATAATGTGCAGGTGTGACTGGTATTAAAAAATCTCAGCTGCCATCCTTGCCTCGTCTTTCATGTTATGCACCAGGTTATTTTAGTTTAGTTTAGTTTAGTTTTAGTTTAGTTTTTGGAAAGCAGACAAAATGGAGGGAAGCGATGAATTTATTGGACACACATACACATTGAACAGAATGAGAGACAGGCACACACAGCAGATACGACTTCTGAAGGCCTGGGGCTGTATTAAAACACACACAGATAACATTTTCATTGTTGTTTTGCATCTGTCTCTGCATATCTGACAGTGGAAATGTAATTTCAGAATTGAACTGTGATCCCTTTTGTATAGATTGCATATTGTAAGCTGGCCAACCAGAGACAGTATCTAATGTCATGTCTGTTTACTACTATGTATGCTTTTTAAGAACTGAAAAATAATAAAGATTAATGATAGCTAAAAATATGGTCAGCCCAATTTTCCAAACTTAGTTCATGGTTTCCATGAAAATGAGAATTATTGGGACTTTCCTGGTGGCACAGTGGTTAAGAATCTGCCTGCCAATGCAGGGGACACAGGTTCGAGCCCTGGTCCAGGAAGATCCCACATGCCGTGGAGCACCTAAGCCCGTGCATCACAATTACTGAGCCTGCGCTCTAGAGCCCGTGAGCCACAACTACTGAGCCCACGTGCTTAGAGCCTGTGCTCCGCGACAAGAGAAGCCACTGCGATGAGAAGCCTGTGCACAACAATGAAGAGTAGCCCCTGCTCGCCACAACTAGAGAAAGCCTGTGCGCAGCAAGGAAGACCCAACGCAGCCAAAAATAAATAAATTTAAAAAAAAATGAGAATTACTTAAGCACAGGACTTCATGTGGTTTGTAATTTTTTCCCATCGTTTTGGCAGTTCAGCCATTCAAGCGTGATCATGTTGTGGTTTTCAATGTCTAATACAGCCTTTTAAGTAATTAATTTCAGGTAATGCTCTTCTTAAATTTCAAGAATATATTAAAGCAATAGGGGGTGGGGGAGGGAAGGATTGGGAGTTAGGGTTTAGCAGATGCAAACTATTATATATAGGATGGATAAACAGCAAGGTCCTATTGTATAGCACAGGCAACTATATTCAATATCCTGTGATAAACCATAATGGAAAAGAATATGAAAAAAGAATATATATATATGTATGTATGTATGTATGTATGAGTCACTTTGCTGTATACCTGAAGTTAAACACAACATTGTAAATCAACTATACTTCAATAAAATTTTTTTAAAAAGAAAGCAATTAGAACCGTAAACTAGGTCATTTGTACTTATAGACAACTGTTGTCAATCTCACTCACATACCCTTTCAATTTCATTCTATGCATCACTACTGAATTAATTTTCTACAGCTTGACTGTGATTGTGTGGCTCCCTTCTCGAAAAGCTGCCCCCCCCCCACCGTCTCTTGAATTACCTTCAGATTCCTCTGCTACTTCATTCAAGGCTCCTTTGTGACAAGTACCAGGATGTTTTAATTTTTTTGGAGAGAAGAGATGAATTCATTGGACATGCATACACATTGAGCAGAGTGAAGAGACAGGCACACACAGCAGAAATGACTTCCAAATTAATTCATTTTCTGCAGCTTGACTGCATGATTGCAATGACTTCCCTCTGCAAAAAGCTTTCGTAATTCCCCCGCTCCCCACCCCACCCACCACTGTTGCCTCTTGAATTGCCTTTAGCTTACTTTAATTTGGCATTCAAGGCTCCTCATGACCTGGATGACCCACTTCACTTTTATGGTCTTTGAAACCTTTGCTTAGGTCAAGCTAGACTTTTCATCTTTTTCAACACAACTATACTTTTGACTCTGTTTCCACCTGGAATACCTTCTTCTTCACCAGGTTCTGACAAAATTGTGTCAATTTTTTAAAGACCCATCGTATATGCTATGAAGACTTTTCTGTGAGAGAGAGAGAGCTCTTCTGCTTTTTTGGAGTCTCTTGAGTAACAATCCCTTTGCACTGTGGAGATTGATGTGCTTGTTTTCATTGCATTCCTCGTACTTAGAAAGGAAACATTTTTAAAGCTGCCATTTATTGAGTCCTTACTTTGTGCCAGGCAGTGAGAGGCATATAGCATTGTAATTGAGATGAGTCTAGAAGCAGACTGCCTGGGTTCAAAGCCCGGCACTGCCACTTACTGTCGTGTAACCCTGGACAAGGGCCCTCACCTCTCTGTGCCTATTTCCTCATAAATGGCAAGTTTCTTATAGAGTTGTTAAGAGAATTTCATGCGTTCATACAGAAAACAAGATTTCAGACAGTGCTTGGCACATGGTAAACACTCAATAGTAGCAATTACTATTTGCAAACATCATAATATTTCATCCTAACAAAAACTCTATGAGGTTTATATTAACCCCTATTTGAAAGAGGAGGAGAGTGAAACTCAGGGAAATTAAACAACTTGCCCAAGATCGTACGACTGATAATGGGAGAGCCGAGGTTTGGACCTTGGTCTGTTTGATTTCACTATGTGTCTTGCTCATTTAAAAAAATTTTGGCATGGTGCCACGTACCCAGTAGGGGCTTCATACATATTTCTTGAGTTGAAATGCTGAGTATAAAAAAAAGCATGCATTTATGAGTTCAGATTTTGCGTCTGCTTTTTACTGGCTATGTGAATTTCAGAACATACTTAAATCTTCCTAGCTTCAGGTTCTCCTTCTTTGTAAGAGGATGATAGTAATAACCATGCCAGAGAGCTAGGGGAGTAAATAAATGTACAGATTGAGTGAGATCACCTATGTCGACTGCCTAATGTAGGGAACGTGCTTGATGAGTATGAGTTTCTTCTCTCATTTCCCTTATTATTTAAAAATTATTATCATTGTATTAGTCAATGTTAGTCAAGTTAAAATACTGTGAGAGATGTGATTCTGATTAGAGTAGTCACATCAACCCTTCAAAAAACAAAATGCTGGTCATTGTTATTCTAGTAATGCCATGAGGGGAGCAGCCTCATGTTAGCGGGCTTCATTTAGAAGTTTGAAAATATCCCTTCTTCATTTCACCTTGCTGTGTTGCCTGAAGTTATATTGATCCCAGATTGGGTTGTGTTAACCAATATCCTCTTTCAAAATGCAATGTGATGGGAGATCTTATAAATGAGTTAGCTTAATCTGATTGTTTTTCTCTTGATTTAGTTTAAATCAGCCAGCATTTAGGTGAAAGGAGCTTTGGTTTGGAGGAGGAAACATGAGGGAAAAGTAGTTTTTAAGCTATAAGGATAGGCTTAAACAGAAACTAAGTAGCATAAGGGACCATGGGTAACCAGTGACCTATAAGAGAGGTGAGAGATTATTTACACTGGAACAACCCCCAGATTGGATAATTAACCCTTAAGTAACATTTGACTGCAACACCGAGCTTCTTCCCTGACCTGATCTCATGGGACAAATCCATCTAACAGAAAACATTCCTTCCTATAATAGGATCATAAAGTATTTGTGATTAAAATATGCTGCTTTCTAAAAATTCATAACAACGTGAAGCCAATGATAAATTGACGCCACAGTCTGGACTTCAGTTTTATTTTAAGGAAACTAATAGGTAACAGTGGAAGAGTTTGGATAATTTCTTCTTCCTTCTCCTGGAATCCACCTATTTTGTAACAATTCTATTGTACTATACCCATCTTCAAATTTCATAAAATATCTTCTGATTTAAAATGTCAAGCGCTAACCTTTTATGAACCACTGGAGTCAGTGTTTCCCTCTTTCTGATGTGCCTGTAGGTTGAACAGTAGGAAGGCCAGTGCCTGGCTCTCTTTGAGTATTCGATATAGTTGAACTGGTCATGTTGAACTGCCAGGATTGGGAGGCCGAAATGCAGTTTGTTGAAATAATAAGCCCTGCAGTGACAATTTTTACAAATGCTCATAATTTTTTTTTTTTTTAAATAGTTTCCAATCCTCATCTGGGCAGCGGGCTTTTTCAGTTCCTCCCACTACTCATATTACTATTTTTATTAATTTATTTATGTTTTGGCTGTGTTGGGTCTTCGTTTCTGTGCGAGGGCTTTCTCTAGTTGCGGCGAGCGGGGGCCACTCTTCATCGCGGTGCGCGGGCCTCTCACTGTCGCGGCCTCTCTTGTTGCGGAGCACAGGCTCCAGACGCGCAGGCTCAGTAGTTGTGGCTCACGGGCCCAGCCGCTCCGCGGCATGTGGGATCTTCCCAGACCAGGGCTCGAACCCGTGTCCCCTGCATTGGCAGGCAGATTCTCAACCACTGTGCCACCAGGGAAGCCCCAAATGCTCATAATTTAACATTCTCTTTTCTTTAGGCATGAAAAAAAAAATCAACCAGCTTGTACAAGTGCACGCCTATTTCCTTGAGTGCTCTGGTGCTACTGTAACTCCCTAGTTATCATACAAGGGGGTAGATAGGAGCAGCTTCAGCACTTCAGGGAATTTTTGGATTATAATCGTCATCCCTTGTCTAATAACCTTGATGTATTCTTAGGAACCACATTAGCTAGGGACTTCTAATCTGGTCTAACGCCCTATCCATTCAACAAAAATTGGTGATAAACACAGACTTACAAGAGGAAAATATTTCAAAGTACAAAAGAAAAACAGATCATTTTAAGGGTGGGATGTCACTGAATCAAATAAGCTGGCCTGTGGTCACATTTACTCTTAAAGGTATGTAGAATCAGGTGGGTTGAGGAGGAAAACATTAGTTAGTAATAAAGCTAGAGAGTGAAATTTATTACTCTTGGTTTAGATGTAGTGATGCGATGCTGAGCGTGGAGTACACATGTTCTATTTTCTCCATAATTTAGTATAATTTGGATGTTACACAAAGGAGCATGATTGTTTATCACCCATTTTCTTTGAAAACAATTCTAAAACTGGAGTCATAGTTCTGTACAGGCATATTTGAGAAAAATGCTGGGTTGTCAAGTAAGGTTCCCTCTAAATATAAAATTAAATGAAATTTCCATGTTGCATTCTGACATCTACAAGCCTAGGTTGGTATTTTAGTGCGAGAGTTGTGTAAATGCAAATACACACCAAGTTCCCCTAGGGCCGACCAGCCAGTGAGTACAAATGGGGCATATCCCTATAAGTATCCACATTTTGCTGGCTCAGTGGCCTTCAACTAAAAAACTGGAAGAACTCAGCATTTTCCTCCCTGAAAGTTTCTCCCCACTTTTCCGGCATGGCCCAGGAGGGATCTCATATGTGCTGCGAAAGAGCTTACCACATTCTAGTGAAGCTCCTTATTACTGGCCACTGCGCACAATTTACTTTTTAACCACCATTCATAGATTGCTACTGCCAGGCCCTGTATCCAGTGCTTTATGTGCATTACCTCATTTATGAATGAATGAATCCTCCCAGCCACCTGATGGGTCATGCATTAACACTTCAGTTTTATGGATGAAGAAACAGAGGCACAGAGATTAAAGACTCACAGGGATCTCAAGTGGCATTTCTCAGAATCACTCATTAATTGATTCAACAAATATATATATATATATATATATATATATATTTTTTTTTTTTTTTTTTTTTTTTTTTTTTGCAAACCAACCAAGGTACAGTTCAAGTACTGGGCTGCAGCGGTGAACAGTGCAGTTAGGGCCCCCTGTTCTCAGGTTTATAATCTGTTGGGGAGGTGGAGACAGACAATAAACAAAACAAGAAACAGAAAAAGATAATTTCAAATATCCATAAGGGCTATCATGGTGTTAGTAAACCAGGGTTATGTGAAAGAGAATGACTGGTGTGTGGGTGGGCGTCTTGGGGGGTGTCGGGGAAGCCATTTAGAGAAGGAAGCTTTGAGCTGAGATCAGAGTGAGAAGAAGGAGGCAGCCACCTGAAGAGTTTGAGCACGAGTGTTAGAGGCACAGGAAACAGCAAATGTAAAAGTCCCGAAGCAGAAAGGAGCTTGGTGTGTTTCAGGAACAGAAAGAAGGTCTGTGTAGCTGGCATATAGTTATCAGTGGGAACAAAATCAGAGAGGAAGCTGGAGGGGAGGCAGAGCTCCAGCCAGGTAGGGTCTCGGGTACCATAGAGTTTGATTTTATTCTGACAGTCATGAACACCCACTGGAGGATTTTAAGCAGGGGCATGATGGGATCAGATTCACATTTTAAAGCCTCGCTTTTGCTGTTTTGCGGATTGTCAGTTACAGTTTGGCAGGAGAGAAATCAGAAGGAGCAGCTGGGATGCCCTTTCAGGGATGGAGGGAAGAAAGGATGGTGGCTTGAAGGAGGGTGGGGCAGTGGAGGGGGGACAAGCGGGCAGATTCGTGGACTATTTTAGAGGAGGGATTGGCAGGAATTACTGATGGAGTGGAGTTAGACAGTGAGGGATGGAGAGCACCTGGGGGAGAGTGAGGGCTGTGGTTCTGTTTAGGGAGGTAGGGGGATGGAGGGAACAGGTGTTGGGAGTGGGAATAACGTCACGGGTTCTGTTAGCACGTGTTAATTTGAGTTGCCTCTGAGACATTCGAGAGGGGCGGTCAGGCAGGCAGCTGGACATCTGAGTCTATTCCAGGGGACAGGTCAAGGCGAGAGCTTTCAATTGGGGACTTGTCAGCATAAAGCTTAGGGATATCACCTAGGAAGAGATGTAGATGGTGAATCAATGCTGCTCAAAGGTGGTCCACCTTTGAGCGTGGTTCCCACCCACACCCTGTTACTGGTCCCAGTGAGATAAAAACAGAATTCAGAGTAAGTTTTAGAAACGTTTATAGCAATTATAACAAATGCCTGATCAGTAGCTTGTATTCTGTATGCCTTTGGTTTCATTGTTTCGGTAATACATTTTTTTGTTGTTGTTTTTAAACGATTTAAGCTCTGATTATTAACTCATAACCAAGGAGGAACTATTTAAATTTATTTATTTTTATTTATTTATGGCTGTGTTGGGTCTTCGTTTCTGTGCGAGCGCAAGCAGGGGCCACTCTTCATCGCGGTGCGCGGGCCTCTTGCTATCGCGGCCTCTCTTGTTGCGGAGCACAGGCTCCAGACGCGCAGGCTCAGTAGTTGTGGCACACGGGCCTAGTTGCTCCGCGGCATGTGGGATCTTTCCAGACCAGGGCTCGAACCCGTGTCCCCTGCATTGGCAGGCAGATTCTCAACCACTGCGCCACCAGGGAAGCCCTGGTAATACGTTTTTATTGCACTTTACAATAATACTGTTCTGCAGGGTTTGGAAATTAAAACGAAAACACCTAACTCTTTTCCCTAGACAGTTGAGGAACACTGCTCTGAAGTTTAGAGGTTAAGCAGGAAGGAAGAGATAGAAACAGAGCCTGAGAATAAATGGCCAGTGAGGCAGAAGGAAAACTTTGATTTTCCTTTGGTTGGAACCTCGTCTGACTCCAAGGCACAGGTGCTTCACTATGATTTTTTACTGCATTCTTTCCTAGGGAGTGACCACAACAAGGCCCACAATATAACACCAACAGAGCTGTGATCCCATCATGAAGCTTCTGCTTCTACGCCCAAGTGATGTCTCTTGATCTCCTAAGAGGTCAACCTAGGTTGCCAGGAGGGGCTGCATCCCCATCGGTTTTTATAGAAATGCGAAGTGTTTTTCCCTCAACTTCTTGTCTCACTTTGTCACTTGGGTCCCCAGAGAAATCCTATTTATACGTTAGGGTTTTTAAAAATATTTTATAAAGTCCCTACAGAAAGCCGCCTTCTCCTTTTAACAACAGCTCCTCTTTTTATAGATGTCAGACCTTGCCCGTGGGCAGAGCTAAAAAACAGGGCCATTCTGTCTCCCGTTTCCCAGGATCCGTCCTCTCTCTTGCACATCAGCCCACACAAATAAGGGTCCGTGATGGGGGAACAGGAGGCAGAAGCAGCTGCAGCCTCGATCTGCCAGCACTGATCTTAAACACAAACTTTAGGGTTTCTGTTTTTTAAGTGTATTATAGACTAACAGTTACTTCCCTTGAATAGATTTGAAAAGTAGTAATTTGATTTTTAGAGGTTTAAAATTTTCTCATGCTTTGGAAAAAGAAAAATGTCAAGAGAAGACAAAGAACTAAACATTTATTATCTTACCGCTTGGACTGATTTAAAATTGAGTTTCAAAATGATTATTTCACAGCAAGATCCAAGATGGTTATATCTAATTGATGCAAGAAATCTGTCAGTGTATCTGAGTTTGGCAATTTGAACTTCAAAAAGTACAAGTGGTTCTACTATTGACTTTTAGTGTTTCTGAGTTCTAAAATATATGACACCTTTAATAGCTAATTGAGTCACTACTCTGAGCGTGTTTCGACAGAGACACTCAGGACACGTGGTATAACCCTACTGCTATCTAGGTTTCATTGCCCCCAAATCAACACCAATGGAGTAGAAAATTTTAATTCTAGAAGCCATTCTAAAGCTTCATTTATAGGCAAAATTACCTTGAAGTTGCTTTTTATAGTTGCTTTAATTATTCTTTAACCACACTAGTGCTACTACTTGTATCCTTACATATAAAAATGATAATAATAGTAATGATAGCAATAATAATAAATTAAAAGTACATTACTTAGTAGTAGTAATGCTAATAATTGCAAAAACTAAAATTTATTGAGGTACGATGTGCCAAACAATATTCTAAGATTTTTACACAGATTAATGAATTTATAATCCTTGAGGTGTTGAATATGTCTTAGTCTGTTCGAGCTGCTATAACAAAATACTACAGTCTGAGTGGCTTATAAACATCCAAAATTTATTGCTCACGGTTCTGGAGGCTGGGAAGTCCAAGATCAAGATTGCCAGCACAGTCACGTTTTGGGAAGGGCCCTCTTCCTTATTCATAGCTGACACTTTCTCGCTGTGTCTTTACGTGGTGGAAGGGAGCTCTGTGCCGTCTCTTTTTTTTTTTTGCGATTTTAATTTCAATTTTATTTTTTTATTTTTTATTTTATTTTTTTCTCTCTTTTTTTAACATCTTTATTAGAGTATAATTGCTTTACAATGGTATGTTAGTTTCTGCTTTATAACAAAGTGAATCAGCTATACATATACATATATCCCCATATCTCCTCCCTCTTGCATCTCCCTCCCACCCTACCTATCCCACCCCTCTAGGTGGTCACAAAGCACTGAGCTGATCTCCCTGTGCTATGTGGCTGCTTCCTACTAGCTATCTATTTTACATTTGGTAGTGTATATATGTCCATTGTGCAGTCCCTTTTACACTGATTCTGTTCGTGATGCCTCCACCTTCATGACCTAATCACCTCTCCAAAACCCCATGTACGAATACCATCACCTTTGGAGGCTAGGATTTTCACATATGAATTGGGGGGGGGGGGGCGGACACAAGCATTCAGACCATAGCAAGGTAAATAATATTATGACCCCATTCAACAGGTGAGGAAACTGAGGCACAGTGAAGTTAAGTAACTGGTTCAAAGTCATTGACTCAGGAAGAGATTTTTTTTCATATTTAACTTGCTGGTCTGGATGTTTTACTTGCGGATGCAGGTGACAGATAGAATGTAGATAATGGTATTTTGTTTTGTTTTGCTTACTTACAGATGGTTGGAAATAAACTCAAATAATGCAGTGATGGAACACAAAGATAAATTGTATCTCTCCACACTTCTTTGTGGAACCAAAGTGTGCTTCTGACACTTGTTAGTCATTAGAGATACTTAATTATTCTGCAATTAACTGATTTTATAATACTTAAACACAGCAATAAAAATTTTCAAGGGCTTTCAAAGAACACTTAGTAGAGCCTTTTAAAAATAATGCCAAATATAAAAATTAAGTACTTTTTAATTTGTCTTAGAGCATTCATATTTCATAAGATGGAAATCAGCTTGAGATAGGCTAGCTTTCTACCAAAGTTAGCAAAATCTATGAGAATTAACGGAGAAGCAATCTGCTTTGCCCTACTAGTAACCCTAAATATTCTTGTTAAATATAAGAAGTCCACAAGTTATGAATAGGTTGTGTTTCATGTGTTTGACAAAAAGGTAATTTTTCTGTACTTATGTTTTGTTATAGTTTTCCATAAACAACTTTCTATGTCTCTTAAAACTTCTATGGGGTTCTTTTCATGACATCATAATATTCCAGTGAATGAATTTGACGACATATTGACATATGATTTCCTGAAAGGCTGTACTATTATTATTATTTTTGGCCACGCCACGCGCCATGTGGGATCTTAGTTCCCTGACCAGGGATTGAACCTGCACCCCCTGCGCTGAAAGCACGGAGTCTTAACCACTGGACCACTGGGGGAGTCCCTAGGCTGTATCATTTTAAACTTCCACTAACAGCTGTAATAGTGTCCTCACAGTTTCTGGATTTTAACTGAAAATAATCTCTGTCAGTTATTTGTGGGGAACAAAGAGAATCTGTTCGAACTTACATGCCTTTGATTAGGAACAATTCTGACCTTTTCCCATATACTTCATCTTGTGAATTGCCTGCTGTTTTTTTATGGTGGGGGGTTGAGGGGTGGAGACAGGAGGCTGTCCCTCCATTTCTCTTCCTAAAGATATTAACCATTTCCCTGATATATGTTGTACGTACACCTTCCCAGTTATTGGAAGCTGTTTTGATTTTAAACCTAGTGCACTTCCATTATTTTAAAGGATTCATATTAAGGACAAGTCTGTCAAAGCTGTTATCTAGTAGAATTCTTTAGGGTGACTTGAAAGTAGTGAACCACTGTTGTTAAGTGGTTTCCAAAGTGCTAAGACCACATCTTCCCTGATTTGCAGTCTATATATCACCTCAGAAAAGCAGACTTTTTTCTTATTTCAAAGATCCATTTCCATATCAGCTCTGTCCAAGTAACTACTTCCAATCGCTATAGTATTAATTTTCCTGTAAATTTAGATTTGAGGCTGCATCCACTCCTTTCCATACCTGCAATTTTCCATTTTCATACTCCCTCATAGGAGGATATGTAGGGGTTGGGATTTAGTCATGCCCAGATTTCCTCCTCGGCAGAATAAGAAAGACTTCCAAGGGAAGTGGTGTTAAGTCCCCTAGGATTACTTCTTTCTATACAGCCCCAAGCATAGAGGAAACAAATTTCCCTAAGAGAATGTAGGCAAGGGGTAAAGCTTCTGCTAAAAATCTGTAACTGTCCATTTGTGTTAGTATTCCTGTTTTTCTTATACGCAGTACATGTATGTACTACATGTATGAAAAGCTCAAAACGTCTATTTTTAAAAGTTCTTACTAATAACTAACAGAATGGCTAATATTAAAATTTTGAGGCACCCACAATAACATTTGTCAGACTTAGTGAAGAACCATATAAATGTGTATTCAACTATCTACTACATTGTAGGAGACTCTCCATTGATTGCCTAGAAACACTGTTAAATCATTTTGGTGACAATTCTTTCTCTGTGTCCTGTAATTGTGTATTGTATATTCAGATTAAGATTTTAAAAAATTGGTGCGATAGGTGTGTTGTTATTTTAGAAATGGCTGTCCTTATCCTAGCTGAAAATAGGGAGTTCATCCACTGGACTCAAGGCCAGTGCATTTTTGGCTTCTTATTGCTTCATAAGTTGCCAATAGAAATATACCCTAACAAGATAAAATCTTGGTTGAGCTTCCTTTAAGCCTGTTAGGCTGTATTCAGTTGATTTTCTAGTATCGAAGCAAGGACCTAACATAGCCTGAATGCCAGCTGAGTTGGCATTTGACCATCTGAAGTGGGAAACTGCCAATCCAGTGGATTCATGTTTTTGATGGCAAAAATGTCTTTACTGTGCCTATTTGTTATGCAGATTATTTCCCCCTTGACTCTGTGATTTAAAGAATCAAGAAAGTATGGTAAAAGCAATGCATGTATAATGTAAAAAGAAAAAAATCAATCAGTACTGAATGGTATTACATTGTATATATGTATATATAATATAAATACATATATAAAATATATATGTAAAAATACATTGCTCTTGGGGCTTCCCTGGTGGCGCAGTGGTTGAGAATCTGCCTGCCAATGCAGGGGACACGGGTTCGAGCCCTGGTCCGGGAGGATCCCACATGCCGTGGAGCAACTAGGCCCGTGAGCCACAATTACTGAGCCTGCGCGTCTGGAGCCTGTGCTCCGCGATAATGAGAGGCCCGCGCACCGCGATGAAGAGTGGTTCCCACTTGCCACAATTAGAGAAAGCCCTCGCACAGAAACGAAGACCCAACACAGCCATAAATAAATAAATAAATAAATAAATAAATTAAAAAAAAAATACATTGCTCTTTATTCATCCATTAATGTTAGACTTCTCACTATGAAAGATAAAGATTTAGTATCCCTACTGTATCTCTGTCGTTCTTCGTCCTACCTAGTGTTTTATTATTTTTATTATAACATAAATTTTAAAAAAAATAATTTATTTATTTTTGGCTGCGTTGGGTCTTCGTTGCTGCGCACGGGCTTACTCTAGTTGCGATGAGCGGGGGCTACTCTTTGTTGCGGTGCGCAGGCTTCTCATTGTGGTGGCCTCTCTGGTTGAGGAGCACAGGCTCCAGGTGTGCGGGCTTCAGTAGTTGTGGCACACGGGCTCAGTAGTTGTGGCTCGCGGGCTCTAGAGCGCAGGCTCAGTAGTTGTTGCACATGGGCTTAGTTGCTCTGCGGCATGTGGGATCTTCCCGGACCAGGGCTCAAACCCATGTCCCCTGCATTGGCAGGCGGATTCTTATCCACTGTGCCACCAGGGAAGTCCCATATAACATACATTTTTTAATTTTAAAAATTATACTTTTATCCCAATTTCTTGTTCTGTCAACTCTGGACTCTATAGACTCTCTAGGATGTAAGTTGAGGAACTAGGGTTCCTAATTACTCTCAACCTCTCCTTCACTACAAGCCCTGAGCTCCGTCAGCTCTACCACTATTTTTATGTTATCAAAAATTGACACTTACATTTTGATGTTATTGTAAACTTGCCCTGCTTTGTGTATAGGCTTATTCTAAACATTGGAAACCAGAGGAAGGAATGCAATTCCATGGCACCACACTTGTGCTTCTTTAAGGAGAATGTTCAAAGCATTAAGGTCAAATGGATTCTTTTTTCTTACATTCCTCAATTACTCAAAATCACATCACCTTTAAATTGGTTTCTATTCAGATAATGACTTTATTGTAGCTTCTCTGCCTATTCTGAAGGTTTTAGGTGTCTTTCTCTTTTGTAATTAGAGAAGAGACATTATGTTTTCCCCATGTTACTAAGATCTTTCAGCTTCTTAATCATACTTTCATTTGAAGAGAATTGTTTCCCTTGTTTATCTTAAACAGAGTTTGTTCTTGCTCATCCCGACCACCACAAGTCTACCATCCTTTCCTTTGTCACCCAGAAATCCCCATTTTCCTGGCTGTGCTTCAGTTTCTGTCCCTTATAGATCCAACTAGGAGTTTATTCGTGAAGTTGTCATTCATTTCTTTTCAGTTTTGAGGTAAAACACAGCTAGTAAAGGGTAAATGGACTAACGAAGACCCATATCTATTCATGAAAAGTCACCAAAAGCTGTTGGCTATTAACTCTGCCATTTTCCTTTTTAAGCCAAGAGAGTAAAAGGATTTTGTAATAATTCTCTCTTTAATTTAATGACTGGAGGGGATAAAGTGCTGCATTAGCTTTTGCCCACATTTGTATGTTTTTCCAAGGATATCTAATTTGGCTTTGAACAAATGACTGTTTCTTTAGCTGTTTCAAATTTCTCCCGTCTCCAGTTTGGAAAGCATAATGCTTACATATTTTTTCTTGTTGGAATATAATTCATATACCATAAAATTCACCTTTTAAAGTGTACAATTTAGTTGTTTTTAGTAAAATCAAAAGATTATGCAACCTCATTTTTTTAGTAAACTATTTTAATATTCACAAAGTGGATAAAATGGTAGAGTGAACACCCACATATCCATTACCCAGAATGAATAGCTGTAATGGCACCTTTAAAATTTTTTATTTTTTGTATTTATTTTTAATTTTTTTATTTTTTTAAATTTATTTATTTATTTATTTATGGCTGTGTTGGGTCTTCGTTTCTGTGCGAGGGCTTTCTCTAGTTGTGGCAAGCGGGGGCCACTCTTCATCACGGTGCGCGGGCCTCTCACTATCGCGGCCTCTCCCGTTGCGGAGCACAGGCTCCAGACACGCAGGCTCAGTAATTGTGGCTCACGGGCCCAGTTGCTCCGCGGCATGTGGGATCTTCCCAGACCAGGGCTCGAACCCGTGTCCCCTGCATTGGCAGGCAGATTCTCAACCACTGCGCCACCAGGGAAGCCCTATTTTTAATTTTTAAATTGAAGTATAGTTGATTTACAATGTTGTGTTAGTTTCAGGTGTACAGCAAAGTGATTCAGTTATACATATACATATATCTACTCATTTTTATTTTTATTATTATTTTTAAAATTTATTTCTTTGGCTGTGTTGGGTCTTTGTTGCTGCACGGTGGGCTTTCTCTAGTTGCAGTGAGCGGGGGCTACCCTTCGTTGCGGTGCGTGGACTTCTCTTTGTGGTGGCTTCTCTTGTTGCAGAGCACAGGCTCTAGGCGCATGGGCTTCAGTAGTTGCAGCACGCGGGCTCAGAAGTTTTGGCTTGCCGGCTTTAGAGCGCAGGCTCAGTAGTTGTGGCGCATGGGCTCAGTCGCTCTGCAGCATGTGGGATCCTCCCGCACCAGGGATCAAACCCGCATCCCCTGCATTGGTAGGCAGACTCCCAACTACTGCACCACCAGGGAAGTCCTCCACTCTTTTTTAGATTCTTTTCCCATGTAAGTCATTACAGAGTATTGAGTAGAGTTCCCTGTGCTATATCATAGGTCCTTGTTAGTTATCTATTTTATATATCATAGTGTGTATCTGTTAATCCCATACTCCTAATTTATCCCTCTCCCCCTCCTTTCCCCTTTGGTGACCATAAATTTGTTCTCTATGTCTGTGAGTCTATTTTTTTTTTGTAAATAAGCTCATTCGTATCATTTTTTTAGATTCCACGTATAAGTGATATCATATGATATTTGTCTTTCTCTGTCTGACTTCACTTAATATGATAATCTCTAGGTCCATCCATGTTGCTGCAAATGGTATTATTTTATTCTATTTTTATGGCTGAGTAATATTCCATTGTATATATACACCACATCTTCTTTATCTAATGACACCCTTTTTACTAGAATGCTTCTGAGGCTGAACTAATGTTGAGGAAACATTAGATTTTGAGGAGTGCATGAACTTTAAAAATGCAACATATTTTATTGCATGGATATGCAAGTGTGAAATCATTCAATTTTGGCCACTATCTCTGAAGACCAGAATCATTCAGACCTATCTGAGTGTTCTCTGTGTTGTGTCACAATAGGTTTAGAGTTTTCTTTACTGGGTGACTTTGAACTTTATTTTAGTGTTTTAGTACATCATATTGAAGTGTGAGATAAAAATTCTTAAAAAAAATTTATTTAGTGATATTTGTACCTGTTGATAATATAAGGTTAGAATCTTCCTTCAATTAGGATAAGGATGCAGCAGGATATGAACAGGCCCATTTATGGGGCAGGATTTGGGGTTGGGGGATAACACAATTCAGGTTTGGAGGGATTTGGAATTATAATTGTCATTGTGTTGAAACCAGGAAGTCAGGAAGCACTAAGGATGATGCAAGTTTCAGAGATCAAAGTAGGATAGAGCCTAGAGTTCAACAGGTCAGAAGATTTGAAAAAGTGTTCTCCCAAATTGAGCAGGGACTGTTTATTTTATGCACTGTTTTATTTCTTGCTAATGCTAGCTGCCACAGTCTCACAGATGAATCTGGGACATGCTAATGCACCTTCTTTTTTTGGTGTTACTAGACTTTTTACCAACATGTAGTTTGAAGCTATTTCAGATAGATATATTTTAAGCATCACTGCATTAAGTTGGCTTTTCAAAAGCCCAAAGTGGTAAAGTAATATTTCTATCTACATGTTGGTCACTAGATTTTTTTGTTTTTTATAGAACTCTCTCTTTTTTTTAAAAAAAATTAATTAATTAATTAATTTATTATTTTGGCTGTGTTGGGTCTTCATTTCTGTGCGAGGGCTTTCTCTAGTTGCGGCGAGCGGGGGCCACTCTTCATCGCGGTGCGTGGGCCTCTCACTATCGCGGCCTCTCTTGCTGCAGAGCACAGGCTCCAGACGCGCAGGCTCAGTAGTTGTGGCTCACGGGCCCAGTTGCCCCGCGGCACGTGGGATCTTCCCAGACCAGGGCTCGAACCCGTGTCCCCTGCACTGGCAGGCAGATTCTCAACCACTGCGCCACTAGGGAAGCCCTGGTCACTAGATTTAAGAGCATTTTATGTTTTTATAGACTACCCTGCTGTGTGTACTGCTCAATGGTGTTCCTGGTTTCATGTTTAGATAACTGTCACTGGATGTGCTATTTATATTTTTCCCAGCACAAATATCTCCTTTATTATTTTAAAAAATGGTTAAGGAATATGTGTAATTGTCAGTTTTTTATGGAAGCATAATTGACTTATTGTGTTAGTTACAGATGTACAACATAGTGATTCAATATTTCTATACATTACAAAACAATGACCACGGTAAGTCTAGTTACCATCTGTCACCATCCAAAGTTATTACAATATGTAATTGTCAGTTTTATTACTTTTTAAGCAGGGACTGAAATGTACCTTAGGGTTGTTGTTTTTTAATATACAATCCAGTCAGCCAACACACTCATCTAATTCTTTGTCTCTGTTTGACTTGGCTTGATAATCAAACCCCAAATGGCAATGAGGATTAAATCACTATGGCCCGTTTATTGCATTCTTATTTATGAGGTCATTGCTTAATACAAGTGGTATCTGAGTTTTATCTCATATCCCAGGGCCAGGCTCTTCTTCACATATGACAGATGGTATAATACTGGACTTCAAAACCAGTGCCTTCTGGTTCCTGGGGGGCACTTTAGGATTATGGAAATGGTTCTAGAAAAACATCGCCACCTGTCAAAATCTCTTTTGCAGAAACTCTAGCTCTCTTTGTAGGTACGTTATCTAAAAACATTCCTTTGCCAGCAAGCTTAGAAGTCACACTGCTCCACAAATGGTATGGCAGCGAGATCTACTGGCTTTCCATTGGTAAAGGATGTGTGGTTAGATATTTTGAGAGTAATACAGAGATTTGTGATTATTCATCCATATTCCTACACCTAGTCTCCTTAGGGACAGAGGCACACATACTGTGTTGTAATATTTGACTACTGGACTCCTGTTCCCACTTTGCAAATACAACTTTGACTTGACCACAGCACCAGTTTTACTAAAACATTTTCCGTTCTAAGACCAATTATTTACATTTACTAATATAATAAAAATATAAATGAAAAAAATAAATGGGATTTCAATTGGCTCCCAAATCCCTGGAACATACTGAAAGTGAAAATTTTTTTGTTTATCTGTGTTCAAAAGAAATTAAGGAGAGTGCTTTATTGGCTCTACAGGTAACAAAATAAATAATCTTAGATCCCTGGATTAATTAAAGAGCAAATAAACCATTGCTCTTTAGACAGAGACCCTTCAGCATTACTCTAGGTAGGAGCCTGCTTTCCTCTCTTCATGCCATTCCCTCTACCTGAAACCTTATAGGAAGTAACTGGAGGACTTGAGTGAGCTTCCTAGATTTTGAACTTCTTGAGGGCAGGGACTCAAGGATCTATCTTATCTTTGTAAACCTCTGCAGTACCTACAACTACATTGTATACATGGTAGGGAAAAGAAATTCCCAAGTTGTACTTGCTAACTTGCTTCATTTTAGGCAGTCTTGTGAGCTGATTGAAATCCCGTCTGGAACCAGTGTAGATAGCATGTCCTCACTTAAAAACTATTCCAGGCAAGAACTTTCTCAACCTCTTGAGTATATTTCATAATTATTAGATATTTACTGTTTTTACTTGATGGAAAACATACTAAAGAGACCTTACCCTCAGGAAACGTACCCACTAGTAGTAAAGAGTAGACTTAACCCTTTTGAAAACTCAACAATCTATGTAAAATAATCTATTGAGAATTTGATGCCATGATAAGTCAAGTCACGGGCAGGAAAGCACATCACCCTATTATGTGGCTAGTGGTCTGGGAAGACTTCCTCCCGTGGGGAGGTGAGCTGAATCTCAATGGATTGGATGGATTTGGAAAACAGAGGTGTGAGGAGAGCCTTTCAGAGAAGGAGGACGAGGGGAGCAGAGTGTGATAGTTGGGGAGACTAGACGGAGTTTTGGGGAGAAACTGAAGACCCCTTTGATTAGAATGGCGACTTTGGGAGAGTGAGTCATTATAGATAAGGCTGAAAAGTGAGCATATTATGGAGAACCATGAATGTAAGGTTATGCTGTTTGGACTTTGCTGTGTAAACAGAAAACCATTCGGAAGGTTTTTGAGCAAGGGAATGACACAGTCTCAGTGGTATATTTGGAAGATTTGGTGGGGAGTCTGGTAGAGGATGAATTAAATTAGCTGGCAGGAGGTTGGGCAAAGATCAGAGACAGGAAGACCAGATAGGGTTTCTGAATCCACTTATGAAGTCTCAAGGTCCTGAAATAGGGAGTTAGTGATGAAAATACAAAGGAAGAATGAGATGCCAAACACTTTTTACTTGAATATGACAGCAACAGCGTGTCTGTTTCTGATACAGGTGGTATTGGGCAGAAATAACTGGTTGTTACTTACTGGGAACAAACGAGTCCTTTATCTAATTATAAGGAGACTGAATTTGGATGTTGTAAATCAATTTTCCCATGCATCACCTGTGTTCTTTGGGTACCGAAGAAAATGGGGCGTGACATCACTAAGTTTTTCTCAGCAGCGTTCAATTCACCACATAAATAAATAACCTCAGCCCAGCATGCTACAGGAAGGCTGACTTTTAAATTGTTTAGTATAGCTGATTAAATTAATTCCAGAGACTAAACTTCAGATCTTCAAGGAGCATGTTTTCGCTTGGGGTATAGCATTACAGTGGCTGAATTACATATGATCAAGCTACCTGAGAAGTGGGTTGCAATATTTTTTTCCTAAAGGGCAATTTTTTGGACCAGGTTAGTGTTGCTAGACAATTCAGTCAAAGAATTCAGAATAGTTAGACAATTTTCCCTGTAGCCCTTATTTTAGGGCTCTCTTTCCTCTCTTCCCCACCCTAGTCCCATCATCTATCTAATTCACACACTACCTGGCACCCCACCAAATCCTCCTAAAATACCACTGGGATTGTGTCACTCCCTTGCTCAAAAACCTTCTCAATGGTTTTGTTTATGTAGCAAAGTCCAAACTCTATAACCTTACACGCGTGGTCCTCCACACATGATCCTAATCTACTTTTAGTATTCATAATATGCAATCAATGATTCTAGTATATTCTTAATTATTATATTTATACTAAGTGAACACAATAATATAGACTAGAGAATCTGAGCATTAAACTAGGTTATATAACCTGAATTTCAGTTGGAGCCCAAGTAAATGTAAAAAATTCACTTTCATATTTTGAGTTTTAAATTTTTAGATTTTGTTTACGTATTTGTCATAAGATTTCCGTATATGAAAGGAACCAACGTAGTTGTCCTTTTCAGTGTCTATGACTTTTTAAAAGATTAATTCATTAATATCTAGCTTTTTTTCTAGAGGTAATTTATGGCAGTTTATAGTGATATATAAAGTATGCCAAGGCAGCATAATTTAAAGTAGGTGAGATAGAAGAAAACATAGGTGTACCTCTCCATGACCTTTGGATTAGGCAATGATTTCCTAGGTATGACACCAAAAGCATAAGCAACCAAGGAAAAATAGATAAAATGGACTTCATCAAAATTAAAATTTTCTGTGTTTCCAAGGACTTTATCAAGAAAGTGACAATACCACCAATAAAATGGGAGAAAATATACACAAATCATATATCTGATAAGGGTCTATTAGTCAGAATGAAGAACTCTTACAACTCAAACAAAACTACACAACCTAATTTAAAAATGTACAAAGGGTTTGAATAGACCTTTCTCCAAAGAAGATATATAAATGGCCAATAAGTGCATGAAAAGATGCTCAATAGCATTAGTCATTAGGGAATTGCAAATCAAAATAACAAGACACCACTTCACACCCACTAAGATGGTTATAATAAAAAAGATAGCAAGTGTTGGTGAGGATGTGGAAAAATTGGAACTCTAATACATTGCTAGGGAGAATGTAGAATGGTACAGTCCTTTGGAGAACAGTTTGGCAGTTTATCAAAAAGTTAAATACAGAATTACCATATGACCTAGCAATTTCACTCTGAGCTATATAACCAAGAGGATTGAAAACGTATGTCCATGCAAAAACCTGTACATGAATGTTTATAGCAACATTATTCATAATAGTCAAAAAATGCAAACAACTCAAATATACATCAACTGGTAAACTGATAAATGAAACGTAGTATATCTATACAATGGGATATTTTTCAGCAATAAAAAGAATGAAGTACTGATATATGCTACAACATGGATGACCCATGAAAACATGCTAAGTGAAAGAAACCAGACGCAAAAGGTCACATTTTGTATGATTCCATAAGTATGAAATATCCAGAATAGGTAAATTCACAAAGACAGAAAGTAGATTAGTGGTTGCCAGGGAGGTGATGGGGGGGAGGAAATGGGGAGTGACTGCTAGTTTCTTTTTGGGTGATGAACATGTTTTGGAATTAGTTAGTGATGATGGTTGTAGAAATTTTTGAATGTACTAAAAACCAATGAATTGTATAGTTTAAAAGGGTGAATTATGGTAAGTATATTTCAAAAGCAAAGTGGATGAGAAAATTGAAACAAGCATATAACGTGGATCTAGGAATAAAACTAGTATTAACCTATAACGGTCCATATACTTGCTGTTGGTTGGTCATGAACCTAACTCCAATTAACTTATGGTTCAGTTACATAATTCATAATGTCATTAGTCCAATGGCTCAGGATTTGATCATGGTGACTGATCATAACCTACTCAGGCATTTCACTCTAGGTGGAATTTTGTACTGTAGTAGAGGAAACAGCACTCTAGCTATTTATATTCCACATTTTCCTTTAAGGAATACATTCTTTGTGTACATGTTATTTGGGAAAAGAAACATAACCCAGCCATATGAACAGTAAAGCAGTTTTTGAATGAAGAATGAAAAGCCACTAAATTAGGCTGATTTATTTGTATGAATGTTTACTGATATAATAATACCTCTGTTCTCAAAGTGTTTATATTCTAGTGAAGTGGCTGAAAGAATGAGGTAACTGTTATTTTTTAATTGGCTTACAGTTTTACCCAATAACTGTACTGACCAAGCCAAATAACATGGCTTTTTACTAGCAGAACAGTAGACCATAAGGCAAAATGATCAGAAAGGAGTTTTGCATAGAAAACTTCTGTTTCATCAAAATGTTGACTTTTCTCTATTTCTCATAACACTGTAGTACAGTATCATTTTCTCAGGACTGGGTTTAAGAAACTCCCTGGATTTATTTACAGACTCCTTTCCTTAGCCATGCCACACAGTTTCCTGTGCTCTATGTCCTGAGAGCAACTGTGGACAGTCACAGTCAGACGACTTAACAACTCATTCACAGTTCCTGTTTCAATTTGAGAATCAGACTGTGAAAACTACTTCAAGATTTGGTCCTTTGGGGTATTTTTATACCATAGATAATTAGCTTTGGGCACGTTGGACCAGCAGCCCTTAATCTTTTTAAAAAGGTGCTCATTTCCCTGGGACTTTGATATCATCCCAAAGTTTGATGGTGATCAGCTTTGGAACCAGGTTGGTGGCGCCATGTGGAATGGAACGCGCCTGCATGTTTTGGAGCTCAGGGTATACCTATACATTGGAACCTCTGGAGGCAGACAGTGAGTACCCTGGGAAGAACACTGGCTTTGGAGTCATCCTGGGTTCGTACTTAACCCTGATAGCTGCAAGAACTTGGTCAAGTACTTTCCCTAAGCCTCAATTTCCTCATTGGCAAAATAAGGTCCTAAGAGCATGGGAGTGAAGTGATGATTAAAGGGGCTAAAACATCAAAGGTGCTGAGCACAGTGCGTGGCACATGGTTACACAGAGTAAACGACAGTGTTGCAGTCCTTAGAACCAGTGCTTGAATGGGCTCAGTAAATAATTGTTGAATGAATGAATGGACTCCTAACTGCAGGTGGGAAAACATTACTTTATGAACACTTTAAAAAGTGAAAAGAATAGAGAAAAACATAACATGGACACTGATGTATAGACTTCTACAATTTTGCTATACTTGCTTCAGATTATGAAAGAAATAAAATGTCATAAATACAACTGACTTCCCCTGTGCATCCCTCCCAAATCTCTTTCATCTCCTCTTCCCAGAGGTAATTGCTATCATGAATTGTTGTAATTACTGCTTCTAGAGTATTCCCACATATATATGTAAATGAACAACATACAGCACAGCTTTGCTAATTTTCACTCTTTATATAAAAGCATTATGTACTACTCTCTAGCTTGCTTTTTTTTTTTTTTTTTTTGGCTCACCATTATGTCTTTGAGATTAATTCATGTTGATACATGTTGCTATAGTTCATTCATTTTTTTCCCTGCCTTAGAAGGCAAGTATTTTATGACTAAATCATAATTTATTTATCCATCCATGGTATTGGTGGATATTTAGGTTCCCCTCAATCCCCCCACTTTCTTGCTGTTATAACAATTATGCAATAAACATTTTTTTTACAACCTTATTGGAGTATAATTGCTTTACAATGTTGTGTTAGATTCTGCTGTATAACAAAGTGAATCATCTATACGTATACATATGTCCCCATATCCCCTCCCTCTTGTGTCTCCCTCCCACACTCCCTATCCCACCCCTCTAGGTGGTCATAGAGCACCAAACTGATCTCCCTGTGCTATGCAGCTGCTTCCCACTAGCTATCTATTTTACATTTGGTAGTGTATATATGTCCACGCCACTCTCTCACTTCGTCCCAGTTTACCTTTCCCCCTCCCTGTGTCCTCAAGTCCATTCTCTATGTCTGTGTCTTTATTCCTCTCCTGCCCCTAGGTTCTTCAGAACCATTTTTTGTTTTTTTTTTAGATTCCATATATATATGTTAGCATACGGTATTTGTTTTTCTCTTTCTGACTTACTTCACTCTGTATGACAGACTCTAGGTCCATCCACCTCACTACAAATAACTCAATTTCGTTTCTTTTTATGGCTGAGTAATATTCCATTGTATATATGTGCCACATCTTCTTTATCCATTCATCTGTCGATGGAAACTTAGGTTGCTTCCATGTCCTGGCTATTGTAAATAGAGCTGCAATGAACATTGTGGTACATGACTCTTTTTGAATTATGGTTTTCTCAGGGTATATGCCCAGTAGTGGGATTGCTGGGTCATATGGTAGTTCTATTTTTAGTTTTTTAAGGAACCTCCATACTGTTCTCCATAGTGGCTGTATCAATTTACATTCCCACCAACAGTGCAAGAGGGTTCCCTTTTCTCCACACCCTCTCCAGCATTTATTGTTGTAGATTTTTTGATGATGGCCATTGACTGGTGTGAGGTGATATCTCTTTGTAGTTTTGATTTGCATTTCTCTAATGATTAGTGATGTTGAGCATCCTTTCATGTGTTTGTTGGCAATCTGTATATCTTCTTTGGAGAAATGTCTATTTAGGTCTTCTGCCCATTTTTGGATTGGGTTGTTTGTTTTTTTGATATTGAGCTGCATGAGCTGCTTGAAAATTTTGGAGATTAATCCTTTGGCACTTGCTTCATTCACAAATATTTTCTCCCATTCTGAGGGTTGTCTTTTCATCTTGTTTATGGTTTCCTTTGCTGTGCAAAAGCTTTTAAGTTTCATTAGGTCCCATTTGTTTATTTGTGTTTTTATTTCCATTTCTCTAGGAGGTGGGTCAAAAAGGATCTTGCTGTGATTTATGTCATAGAGTGTTCTGCCTATGTTTTCCTCTAAGAGTTTGATAGTGTCTGGCCTTACATTTAGGTCTTTAATCCATTTGGAGTTTATTTTTGTGTATGGTGTTAGGGAGTGTTCTAATTTCATTCTTCTACATGTAGCTGTCCAGTTTTCCCAGCACCACTTATTGAAGAGGCTGTCTTTTCTCCATTGTATATTCTTGCCTCCTTTGTCAAAGATAAGGTGACCATATGTGCGTGGGATTATCTCTGGGCTTTCTGTCCTGTTCCATTGATCTATATTTCTGTTTTTGTGCCAGTACCATACTGTCCTAATTACTGTAGCTTTATAGTATAGTCTGAAGTCCAGGAGCCTGATTCCTCCAGCTCTGTTTTTCTTTCTCAAGATTGCTTTGGCTATTTGCGTTCTTGTGTTTCCATACAAATTGTGAAATTTTTTGTTCTAGTTCTGTGAAAAATGCCATTGGTACTTTGATAGGCATTGCATTGAATCTGTAGATTGCTTTGGGTAGTATAGTCATTTTCACAATGTTGATTCTTCTAATCCAAGAACATGGTATATCTCTCCATCTGTTTGTATCATCTTTAATTTCTTTCATCAGTGTCTTACAGTTTTCTGCATACAGATCTTTTGTCTCCTTAGGTAGGTTTATTCCTAGGTATTTTATTCTTTTTGTTGCAATGGTAAATGGGAGTGTTTCCTTAGTTTCTCTTTCTGTTTTTTCATTGTTAGTGTATAGGAATGCAAGAGATTTCTGTGCATTAATTTTGTATCCTGCTACATTACCAAATTCATTGATTAGCTCTAGTAGTTTTTTGGTAGCATCTTTAGAATTCTCTATGTATAGTATCATGTCATCTGCACACAGTGACAGCTTTACTTCTTCTTTTCCGATTTGGATTCCTTTTATTTCTTTTTCTTCTCTGATTGCTGTGGTTAAAAGTTCGAAACTATGTTGAATAATAGTGGTGAGAGTGGAAAACCTTGTCTTGTTCCTGATCTTAGAGAAAATGGTTTCAGTTTGTCACCATTGAGAACGATGTTGGCTGTGGCTTTGTCATATATGGCCTTTATTATGTTGAGGTAAGTTCCCTCTATGCCTACTTTCTGGAGGGTTTTTATCATAAATCGATGTTGAAATTTGTCGAAAGCTTTTTCTGCATCTATTGAGATGATCATATGGTTTTTCTCATTCACTTTGTTAATATGGTGTATCACATTGATTGATTTGCGTATATTGAAGAGTCCTTGCATTCCTGGGATAAACCCCACTAGATCATGGTGTATGATCCTTTTAATGTGCTGTTGGATTCTGTTTGCTAGTATTTTGTTGAGGATTTTTGTATCTATGTTCATCAGTGATATTGGCCTGTAGTTTTCTTTCTTTGTGACATCTTTGTCTGGTTTTGGTGTCAGGGTGATGGTGGCCTCGTAGAATGAATTTGGGAGTGTTCATCCTTCTGCTATATTTTGGAAGAGTTTGAGAAGGATAGGTGTTAGCTCTTCTCTGAATGTTTGATACAATTCACCTGTGAAGCCATCTTGTCCTGGACTTTTGTTCGCTGGAAGATTTTTAATCACAGTCTCAATTTCAGTGCTTGTCTTTGGTCTTTTTATATTTTCTATTTCTTCCTGATTCAGTCTCAAGAGGTTGTGCTTTTCTAAGAATGTGTCCATTTCTTCCAGGTTGTCCATTTTATTGGCATAGAGTTGCTTGCAGTAATCTCTCATGATCCTTTGTATTTCTGCACTGTCAGTTGTTACTTCTCCTTTTTCATTTCTAATTCTATTGATTTGAGTCTTCTCCCTTTTTTTCTTGATGAGTCTGGCTAACAGTTTATCAATTTTGTTTATCTTGTCAAAGAAGCAGCTTTTAGTTTTATTGATCTTTGCTATTGTTTCCTTCATTTCTTTTTCATTTATTTCTGATTTGATCTTTATGATTTCTTTCCTTCTGCTAACTTTGGGGTACTTTTGTTCTTCTTTCTCGAATTGCTTTAGGTGTAAGATTAGTTTGTTTATTTGAGATGTTTCTTGTTTCTTGAGGTAGGTTTGTATTTCTGTAAACTTCCCTCTTAGAACTGCTTTTGCTGCATCCCATAGGTTTTGGGTCATGGTGTTTTCATTGTCATTTGTTTCTAGGTATTTTTTGATTTCCTCTTTGATTTCTTCAGTGATCTCTTGGTTATTTAGTAGCGTATTGTTTAGCCTCCATGTGTTTGTATTTTTTACAGATTTTTTTCCTGTAATTGATATCTAGTCTCATAGCGTTGTGGTCGGAAAAGATACTTGATACAATTTCAATTTTCTTAAATTTACCAAGGCTTGATTTGTGACCCAAGATATGGTCTATCCTGGAGAATGTTCCATGAGCCCTTGAGAAGAAAGTGTATTCTGTTGTTTTTGGATGGAATGTCCTATAAATATCAATTAAGTCCATCTTGTTTAATGTATCATTTAAAGCTTGTGTTTCCTTATTTATTTTCATTTTGGATGATCTGTCCATTGGTGAAAGTGGGGTGTTAAAGTCCCCTACTATGATTGTGTTACTGTTGATTTCCCCTTTTATGGCTGTTAGTATTTGCCTTATGTATTGAGGTGCTCCTATGTTGGGTACATAAATATTTACCATTGTTATATCTTCTTCTTGGATTGATCCCTTGATCATTATATAGTGTCCTTCTTTTTCTCTTGTAATAGTCTTTATTTTAAAGTCTATTTTGTTTGATATGAGAATTGCTACACCAGCTTTCTTTTGATTTCCATTTGCATGGAATATCTTTTTCCATCCCCTCACTTTCAGTCTGTATGTGTCCCTAGGTCTGAAGTGGGTGTCTTGGAGACAGCATATATATGGGTCTTGTTTTTGTATCCATTCAGCCAGTCTGTGTCTCTTGGTTGCAGCATTTAATCCATTTACATTTAAGGTAGTTATCGGTATGTATGTTCCTATTACCATTTTCTCAATTGTTTTGGGTTTGTTATTGTAGGTCTTTTCCTTCTCTTGTGTTTCCAGCCTAGAGAAGTTCCTTTAGTATTTGTTGTAAAGCTGGTTTGGTGGTGCTGAATTCTCTTAGCTTTTGCTTGTCTGTAAAGGTTTTAATTTCTCCGTCTACTCTGAATGAGATTCTTGCTGGGTAGAGTAATCTTGGTTGTAGGTTTTTCCCTTTCATCGCTTTAAATATGTCCTGCCACTCCCTTCTGCCTTGCAGAGTTTCTGCTGAAAGATTAGCTGTTAACCTTATGGGGATTCCCTTGTATATTATTTGTTGTGTTTCCCTTGCTGCTTTTAATATTTTTTCTTTGTATTTAATTTTTGATAGTTTGATAAATACGTGTCTTGGCGTGTTTCTCCTTGAATTTATCCTGTATGGGACTCTCTGTGCTTCCTGGACATGACTATTTCCTTTCCCATATTAGGGAAGTTTTCAACTATAATCTCTTCAAATATTTTCTCAGTCCCTTTCTTTTTCTCTTCTTCTTCTGGGACCCCTACAATTTGAATGTTGGTGCGTTTAATGTTGTCCCAGAGGTCTCTGAGACTGTCCTCAATTCTTTTCATTCTTTTTTCTTTATTCCGCTCTGTGGTAGTTATTTCCACTATTTTATCTTACAAGGTCACTTATCGGTTATTCTGCCTCAGTTATTCTGCTCTTGATTCCTTCTAGAGAATTTTTAATTTCATTTATTGTGTTGTTCATCATTGTTTGTTTGCTCTTTAGTTCTTCTAGGTCCTTGTTAATCGTTTCTTGTATTTTCTCCATTCTATTTCCAAGATTTTGGATCATCTTTACTATCATTACTCTGAAATCTTTTTCAGGTAGACTGCCTATTTCCTCTTCATTTGTTTGGTCTGGTGTGTTTTTACCTTGCTCCTTCATCCACTGTGTGTTTCTCTGTCTTCTCATTTTGCTTAACTTTACTGTGTTTGGGGTCTCCTTTATGCAGACCGCAGGTGAGTAGTTCCCGTTGTTTTTGGTGTCTGCCCCCAGTGGGTAAGGTTGGTTCAGTGGGTTGTGTAGGCTTCCTGGTGGAGGGGATTGGTGCCTGTGTTTTGGTGGATGAGGCTGGATCTTGGCTGTCTGGTGGGCAAGTCCACATCTGGTGGTGTGTTTTGGGGTTTCTGTGACCCTATTATGATTTTAGGCAGCCTCTCTGCTAATGGGTGGGGTTGTGTTCCTTTCTTGCTAGTTGTTTGGCATAGGGTGTCCAGCACTGTAGCTTGCTGGTCATTGAGTGGAGCTGGGTCTTAGTGTTGACATGGACATCTCTGGGAGAGCTTTCACCCATTTCATATTACATGGAGCTGGGAGGTCTCTGGTGGACCAATGTCTTGAACTTGACTCTCCCACCTCAGAGGCACAAGCCTGACACCCGGCCAGAGCACCGAGACCCTGTCAGCCACACGGCTCAGAAGAAAAGGGAGGAAAAAAGAAAGAAAGAAAGAAAATAAAATAATTAAAATTAAAAATTAAAAAAATTATTGAAAATAAAAAAATATTAAAAAGTAATAAAAAAAAGAAAAAAAAAAGACAGAACCCTGGGACAAATGGTAAAAGCAAAGCTATACAGACAAAATCACACAAAGGATACACATACACACTCACAAAAAGAGAAAAAGGAAAAATATATGTATATTTATATAAACAAAAAAAAGGAAGAGAGCAACCAAATCAATAAACAAATCTACCAATGATAATAAACCCTAAATACTAAACTAAGATAAACATAAAACCAGAAACAAACTAGATGCAGAAAGCAAACCCCCAAGTCTACAGTTGCTCCCAAAGTCCACCTCCTCAATTTGGGATGATTCATTGTCTGTTCAGGTATTCCCCAGATGCAGGTACATCAGGTTGTTTGTGGAGCTTTAATCTGCTGCTTCTGAGGCTGCTGGGAGAGATTTCCCTTTCTCTTCTTTGTTCACACAGTTCTCAGGGTTCAGTTTTGGATTTGGACCGGCCTCTGCATGTAGGTCGCCTGAGGGCGTCTGTTCTTCGCTCACACAGGATGGGGTTAAAGGCGCAGCTGCTTGGGGGGCTCTGGCTCACTCAGGCTGGGGGGAGGGAGCGGTACGGAGGCGGGGCGAACCTGCGACGGCAGAGGCCGGCGTGACGTTGCACCAGCCTGAGGCGTGCCGTGCGTTCTCCCGGGGAAGTTGTCCCCGGATCACGGGACCCTGGCAGTGGCGGGCTGCACAGGCTCCCGGGAGGGGCGGTGTGGAGAGTGACCTGTGCTCGCACACAGGCTTCTTGGTGGCGGCAGCAGCAACCTTAGCGTCTCATGCCCGTCTCTGGGGTCCGCGCTGATCGCCGCGGCTCGCACCCGTCTCTGGAGCTCGTTTAGGCGGTGCTCTGAATCCCCTCTCCTCGCGCACCCTGAAACAATGGTCTCTTGCCTCTTAGGCAGTTCCAGACCTTTCTCCGGACTCCCTCCCGGCTAGCCGTGGCGCATTAACCCCTTCAGGCTGTGTTCATGCAGTCAACCCCAGTCCTCTCCCTGCGATCCAATCCGACCTCCGAAGCCCGAGCCTCAGCTCCCAGCCCCGCCCGCCCCAGCGGGGGAGCAGACAAGCCTCTCGGGCTGGTGAGTGCAGGTCGGCACCGATCCTCCGTGCGGGAATCTCTCCGCTTTGCCCTCCGCACCCCTGTGGCTGCGCTCTCCTCTGTGGCTCCGGAGCTTCCCCCCACCCTGCCACCCCCCGTCTCCACCAGTGAAGGGGCTTCCTAGTGTGTGGGAACGTTTCCTCCTTCCCAGCTCCCTCCCTAAGATGCAGGTCCCATCCCTATTCTTTTGTCTGTGTTTTTCCTTTTTTCTGTTGCCCTACCCAGGTACGTGGGGAGTTTCTTGCCTTTTGGGAAGTCTGAGGTCTTCTGCCAGCGTTCAGTAGGTGTTCTGTAGGAGTTGTTCCACATGTAGATGTATTTCTCATGTATTTGTGGGGAGGAAGGTGATCTCCACGTCTTTCTCCTCCGCCATCTTGAAGGTCTCCACAGTAAACATTCTTATCTGTCCTTCTGATGCAGGGTAAACAAACAGAAGAGGAACTATTTGGGCTTTGGGCATGTGCATCTTCCATTTACTAGATATTAAAATTTTGCTCTCCAAGGTGCTTGTATGGGTTTCTATTACCAGCAGAAGAGCATTCCCATTTCTCCACAAATTTGCCAACACTTGCATTGTCAGGTTTGAGTATGAAGTGATAACTCACTTCCGTTTTAATTTGCATTTTCCTGATTACTGAACGAATCTGAACAGCACCTTTTCATACATTTATGTAAGATCATTTGTTTTTCCTCAATTGTGAGTCACCTGTTAGTATCTTTACCATTTTCCAGTGGATTACTATGTCTTTTTTTTTTTTTAACATCTTTATTGGAGTATAATTGCTTTACAATGTTTTGTTAGTTTCTGGTGTATAATAAAGTGAATCAGCTATATTATTATTATTGATTTATAGATGTTTATAAATTCTGGATACTAATTCTTTGTCACATTTTTACAAATCTCCCAGTTTCCCACAGTTAGTTCACACTCTTTGTCTTATCACATTTTCTCACAACTTTACACTCTTCATTAAACCTAGCAAAAACACCAAACTTATAGATACAGAGAACGGGTAGGTGGTTGCCAGCGGTTGGGGTTGGGGGGTAGCAGGTATATAAAATGGGTGAAGGGGGTCAAAAGGTACAAACTTCCAGTTATAAAATAAATAAGCCCTGGGGATGTGATGTGCAGCATGGCGACTGTAGTTAACAATACTTCCTGTGTGTTTGAAAGTTGCTTAGAGTATATCATGTATGTTCTTATCACAAGAAAAATTTGTGACTGTTTGTGGGTGATGGATATTAACTAGACTTATTGTGGTGATCATTTTATGGTACATAGGAATATTGATTCATTATGTTGTACACCTGAAACATATAATGTTATATGTCAATTATATCTCAATTTAAAAAAAACTAGCATAAAAAACACCCAGGTTTAAACAACAAGGTCCTACTGTACAGCACAGGGAACTGTATGCAATATCCCCTGATAAATTATAATGGAAAAGAATGTGAAAAAGAATGTATATATTTTTATAAATGAATCACTTTGCTGTATAGCAGAAATTAACACAACATTGTACATGAGCTGTACTTCAGTAAAATAAATGCAAACAAACAAACAAACAAACAAACCACGCTCAAGTTTAACCATTTCTTTAGGTCTTCATTTTCTTATGATGGCTTCTGTGTCACGTAAGCTTATGTTAAATAAATTTGTATGCTTTTCCTCTTGTTAATCTGTCTTTTGTTACGGAGACCTAATCAAGAGCCTGAGATGAGTAGAGGAAAGATATTTTTCCTCCCCTATATATTCTAAAATTCTGTATTCTACTTTTTTGATCTTGTATCAAAACACAGAGAAACTTCTAAATTGTCACCTGGAATTTTATCTTGTTCCAAAGGTGAAACTATTCTTTCCTAGTGAAAGCTTTTAAAATATTTGTTAGCTCATTGTCTCAGGTGGTACCGTACATTTATCTTATTATGCTAGCTGATTCACTGCAGAAAAATGGCAAGGAGATGAAATGGGCCTATTGATTTGTTTATGTCCTGAGGCATGACAGCCTCGGAAAGGGAGGTAAATGTCTTTGATGATGACATTTTGAGATTCTGTAGAATTTTGGGGGTTACTTTATTGCTGTTATTTATATGAATTCACATTTAACATTGTTTCTGCAAGCTAGAGAGTGTTGCTATAAGTCACAAAACCTTTTTGCCCACTGGCAAAATGAAGCAGTTTTGTGAAAACTGCAGAAAATAGCTTTCCCACATACTCACAACAGCTGTTTCGTTTTATTTTGTAACAGCAACAAATCTCTAAACCTATTCCCTAAAACTTTTTACAAATCACACAGTCATGTTCTTTGGAGCTATAAAACATAGCAATTAAATATAGAAATGCACAAAAAGAAAATGAATTCAAGTCTTACAATCCAGATAGTGCCTTTGGACATTTAAAGACAAGAAAAGTGATACACATACAGGGCTTACATCTGCACAGTACATGCCGAGACTTCTTCTTTTCCAGACACTCAGTGCATTTCCCGCAAGAGAGTTTCTTTGTATTCTTCCAGAAGAAATGCACTTCATTTCTCATAAGGGATCATACTCTACACACCATTTTGTCCTTTAGTTTTTTACACTTGATAATCTACATCGAGGTTGTGTCACACCTGAGCATACAGATATGTGGAGTGCCCATTAATGTCAGTATCCCATTTATTGTATGGATGATCTGCATTTTTTTAAAAAAACAGTGTCGTAGTCTCTATTAATGGGTATTTAGATGTTTCTAGGCTTTTTGTTTGTTTCCGTTTTGGTTTTGCTTTTTCCATGCCATGCTGCAGGAAACATCCTCATCCATGTAATTTTGGCCCATTTTGTTCTGGTATATCTGTAGGGTAACTTGCTAGTGGGGGAATTTGTTAGTTCACCAATTATGTGCTTTTTAAGTTCTTCAGTTTTAATCCTGGAGATTTAAAAAAATATATTCTCAAATGCTAATTTTGGAGTAAAGGCCTGATGCTAGTTGAGGAAGCCTTCTTTTTTTAAAAATAGCATTGAGTTATTTTGTGTGGCTGGGGGTGGAGAGAGAAAAGAGAAACATCATTTTACTCACGGTGCATCTAAATATATGAAAATGTGGGGCATGTTGTTAACAGACTATGCTTCACTTTGCACTAAGGGAACACGTAGGCTCATTTACTGGCAGGCATTGGGTATCTGGTGGCTGATACCTGGTGGAGGTCTGGAGCTCGCTGAGACCCTCTCACCTATCTCCCCTGTGAGGTGACTGCCCTCGCTGCTGCCTTGAGTTGCTCCTTAGAGTTGGACAATCCAGGGGAGGGCCTGGCCCTAGAAGGTCTTTGTAAAATGTGCCTGCTGTGCTCGGGGGAGGAAGGCAGGACTTCTTAGAGGCCCCCGCCCCAGCCCTGTTCTGTTAATAGGGTGGGAATGCTCTTCACCTTGGAAGGCCTTGAAAAGGCCAGTACAAAATAGATGCCTTTCAGTGTAGCTTCTAGAAAACGATGGGAAAGAGAAGGGATAGGGAAGAGAGAAGGTCAGACCTGGTGCTAGGGAGTGTCTATTGCCAAGACAACTTTGCCTCTTTTGTCTTTAGGCAAAAGCAGGAGGAGACGATACATAGAAAATCCTAAAGATGCCACAAGAAAACTACTAGAGGTAATCAATGAATTTGATAAAGTAGCAGGATATAAAATTAATGCACAGAAATCTCTTACATTCCTATACACTAACAACAAAAAATCAGAAAGAGAAATTAAGGAAACACTCCCATTTACCATTGCAACAAAAAGAATAAAATACCTAGGAATAAACCTACCTAAGGAAACAAAGGACCTGTATGCAGAAAACTATAAGACACTGATGAAAGAAATAAAAGACTATACAAACAGATGGAGAGATATACCATGTTCTTGGATTGGAAGAATCAACATTGTGAAAATGACTATACTACCCAAAGGAATCTACAGATTCAGTGCAATCCCCATCAAATCACCAATGGAATTTTTCACAGAACTAGAACAAAAAATTTTACAATTTGTATGGAAACACAAAAGACCCCGAATAGCCAAAGCAATCTTGAGAAAGAAAAATGGAGCTGGAGGAATCAGGCTCCCTGACTTCAGACTATACTACAAAGCTACAGTAATTAAGACAGTATGGTACTGGCACAAAAACAGAAATATAGATCAATGGAACAGGACAGAAAGCCCAGAGAAAATCCCACGCACATATGGTCACCTTATCTTTGACAAAGGAGGCAAGAATATACAATGGAGAAAAGACAGCCTCTTCAATAAGTGGTCCTGGGAAAACTGGACAACTACATGTAAAAGAATGAAATTAGAACACTTCCTAACACCATACACAAAAATAAACTCCAAATGGATTAAAGACCTAAATGTAAGACCAGACACTATAAAACTGTTAGAGGAAAACATAGGAAAAACACTCTGTGACATAAACCACAGCAAGATCTTTTCTGACCCACCTCCTAGAGTAATGGAAATAAAAACAAAAATAAACAAATGGGACCTAATGAAACTTAAAAGCTTTTGCACAGCAAAGGAAAACATAAACAAGGTGAAAAAACAACCCTCAGAATGGGAGAAAATATTTGCAAATGAAGCAACTGACAAAGGATTAATCTCCAAAATATACAAGCAGCTCATGCAGCTCAGTATTACAAAAGCAAACAACCCAATCCAAAAATGGGCAGAAGACCTAAATAGACATTTCTCCAAAGAAGATATACAGATTGCCAACAAACACATGAAAGGATGCTCAACATCACTAATTATTAGAGAAACGCAAATCAAAACCACACTGAGGTATCACCTCACACCAGTCAGAATGGTCATCATTAAAAAATCTAGAAACCATAAATACTGGAGAGGATGTGGAGAAAAGGGAACCCTCTTGCACTGTTGGTGGGAATGTAAATTGATACAGCCACTATGGAGAACAGTATGGAGGTTCCTTAAAAAACTGAAAATAGAACTACCATATGACCCAGCAGTCCCACTACTGGGCATATACCCTGAGAAAACCATAATTCAAAAAGAGACATGTACCACAATGTTCACTGTAGCACTATTTACAATAGCCAGACATGGAAGCAACCTAAATGTCCATCAACAGATGAATGGATAAAGAAGATGTGGCACATACATACAATGGAGTATTATTACTCAGCCATAAAAAGGAATGAAATTGAGTTATTTGTAATGAGGTGGATGGACCTAGAGTCTGTCATACAGAGTGAAGAAAGTCAGAAAGAGAAAAACAAATATGTATGCTAACCCACATATATGGAATCAAAAAAACGGTACTGATGAACCTAGTGGCAGGGCAGGAATAAAGACACAGACATAGAGAATGGACTTGAGGACATGGGGGCGGGGGAAGGGGAAGCTGGGACAAAGTGAGAGAGTAGCATTGACATTTATACACTACCAAATGTAAAATAGATGTGACGACCTAGAGGGGTGGGATAGGGAGGGTGAGAGGGAGGCTCAAGAGGGAGGGGATATAGGGATATATGTATACATATAGCTGATTCACTTTGTTGTACAGCAGAAACTAACACAACATTGTAAAGCAATTATACTCCAATAAAGACATAAAAAAAAAGCAGAAGGAGAGCTGAGTTTCTCCACTTTTAAGAATTCCTGGCTCAAAGACTTAAATATAAGACATGATACCATGAAACTCCTAGAAGACAACATAGACAAAATATTCTCTAACATAAATTGTAGCAATGTTTTCTTACGTCAGTCTCCCAAGGCAAAAGAAATAAAAGCAAACAAAACAAAACAGAAACAAACAAACAAAAAAAACCAAATGGGACCAAATCAAACTTGTAAGCTTTTGCACAGCAAAGGAAACCATCAACAAAATGAAAAGACAACCTACAGAATGGGAGAAAATATTTGCAAATGGTGCAACTGACAAGGGCTTAATTTCCAAAATATATAAACAGCTTATACAACTCAATATCAAAAAAACAAACAACCCAATCAAAAAATAGGCAGAAGACCTAAATAGACATTTCTCCAAAGAAGACATACAGATGGCCAAGAGGCACATGAAAAGATGCTCAACATTGCCAATTATTAGAGAAATGCAAATCAGAATTACAATTAAGTATCACGTCACACAGGTCAGATTGACCATCATCAAAAAATCTATAAACAATAAATGCTGGACAGGGTGTGGAGAAAAAGGGAACCTTTCTACACTGTTGGTGGGAATGTAAATTGGTGCAGCCACTATGAAAAACAGTATGGAAGTTCCTTAAAAAACTAAAAATAGAGTTACCATATGATCCAGCAATTCCTGGTCATATATCTACAAAAGACAAAAACTCTAATTCAAAAAGATACATGTACCCCAGTGTTCATAGCAGCACTATGTACAATAACCAAGACATGGAAGCAAGCTAAGTGTCCATCGACAGATGAATGGATAAAGAAGATGTGGTGTGTGTACACACACACACACACACACACACACACACACCCCCAATGGAAGATTACTCAACCATAAAGAAGAATGAAATAATGCCATGTGCGGCAACATGGATGGACCTAGTGAGTATCATACTAAATAAAGTTTAAGTCAGACAGAGAAAGACAAATATGATATCACTTATATGTGGAATCTAAAAAAAATGATAAAAATAAACTTATTTACAAAACAGAAATAGACTCATGGACATAGAAAACAAACTTGTGGTTACCAAAGGGGAAAGGGGCTGGAGGGATAAATTAAGAACTTGGGATTAACAGACACACACACACAGACACACACATACACAAGACACAAAAGAATCCCTTGCTTCCATAAAGATGGTAATGACAGCGGTGATAGCTCCTATTTGAGGTGCTTTACATGCAGGTTTGTGCTTTCATGTACATTCTCCTTGGATCTTCACAGTGATTCTATTTTACAGATGAAGAAACCAAAGCCCAAAGAAATCAAGTAACTTACTCAAGGACACACAACCAGTAAGTGGCAGAACTGGGAGCCACGAGGAGTCCCTTGTTAAGGGGTCTTTCTGTTGCACGCTCATAAAGAACATGCAACTTAAATATCATGAATAGCCTTCCAGATGTGAAATGAGGGGTCTTCCTTTTAAAAAGCGATTGAAAGTTTGGAGTTGAGGTAATAGCAATTGTTAAAAGATGCTTTTCAGAAAAAGGTAAAACCATGGCTCTCCTACAGATGCCAAAATGAGCACATGTCAAAGGTTTTGTTTTACTCATTAATCAACAAAGGAGCCATGCAGATGTTATAACCAGTTCAAAAGAGAATTGAAATCCAGATACATTTCTAGATCAGGAATACCGAAACAAATATGTAAATGGAGGCAAACTGATTTTTGCACAGAGCGAGAGAGAAGACAATTGAACCTCTACCAGACATGACCATGATGGCATGTCTCTCAGTTTAACCTATAAACAAAGAGGTGCAAACAACTCAAAGACAACGGGCAGGGCTAGAATCAGATAACCCTTAAGTGTGTATTGTAGGTAGACAATGCATAGTTTTCCACTAAAACACAAATTCATCTTTGCACAATTTATGTAGGCGTGTCAAACAGGCTGAAAGGACAGAGAGGCTGCCTCCATGGTAGGTTGGTGGTAAGGAGGAGGGTGGGCAAGAGTCATCCAAGGATAGCTTGAAGGTGTTTCTCAAGGTTTTGAAAAGGTCAAGATGCACGCTGACCTTTCCCTGAAGTCCTTTCGTGCTGGCCTGGGTGGGCCCTCCAGGGTAATCCTAGACAACCTACCCTCCCAGGTGGCAGCCTGTGCTCTCATTTATTCCTGTTTCAGCCGTTAAAATTTACCTGCCCCATATTCCATTTCCCGAGACCCCCGCATTAGGCCAGGTTACAGTTTGCTCTCTTAGATAATCTGAGTATTTCTATAGGGGCCCGTCCTCATCATTGTGTGTCCCTCCTGGCATCCACAGCTGTCCCCTGCCCACTGCAGCTCTGGTCCTCTCCTGAGCCTGCCTCCCCTGGGTATCCCTATCCTTTGGATCTGTCACTTTCTCTTCCTCACCAAAATCTGGTCAGACGCTTAGAAAGGACTGAATAAGCAAATCTCATTGGGGTAAGTTTTTGTTTACTACCACTGCTCTGGGGCTGTGCCCTGTGCTAGGTGCTGGGGGCATAGTAGCTTAGGTAGGAGTTCGTGCTCTACTGGTGAGACAGCCATGTAAATAGTTATTACAACACAATGTGCTCAGTGCTTTGGCCAAGGTATGTGCACCTCAAGCCGTGATTACAGAAGAGGGAGGGATTAGTTCAGCTTGAGCTGGGTCTGGAAGCACGAGTGGGCTTTTGCTGGGGGAAAAGGACCAACCCAGAAGCTGAGGCCCCCTCCCCTGCCTCTCCTGGTCAGCCAGTGACAGGCCGTTCTCTGCTCCCTTGGCTCTGCACCTGTTTAGACAAGGACAAAGCATCTTCTGCTCAGAGAGGCCTCTTCGGGCACCAGTGGGATCCCTGTAAGCAAAATCTTCTGGGGTAAAGGAGATGCCAGGAAAGCAAAATTTCCTCTTACCTTGAAGTGTGTGTATGTGTATGGATAAATATGAGTTGTAAAAGATGACTGTTATTTTTTTTTAAAAATCTTTATTGAAGTATAATTGCTTTACAATGGTGTGTTAGTTTCTGCTTTATAACAAAGTGAATCAGTTATACATATACATATGTTCCCATATCTCTTCCCTCTTGCATCTCCCTCCCTCCCACCCTCCCCCTCCCACCCCTCTAGGTGGTCACAAAGCACCGAGCTGATCTCCCTGTGCTATGCGGCTGCTTCCCACTAGCTATCTATTTTACATTTGGTAGTGTATATATGTCCATGACACTCTCTCACCCTGTCCCATCTCACCCCTCCCCCTCCCCATATCCTCAAGTCCATTCTCTAGTAGGTCTGTGTCTTTATTCCCGTCTTGCCACTAGGTTCTTTTTTTTTTTTTTTTTTTTTTCACACACACACACTGTATTTTATTTTTACAAGAGATAAATAGACTGACACCAAGCATTGTACATGGATGACCACAACAAAAGCAACAATGATTGCAATTACCAAACATGAAACACACTCATACTATGTCATAATATTGACATTCAGTCCAGTAATCCTTCACTGTAACAGCTCCTTTACTTTGCAGTGAAAATTGATTTGTATATTCTTTGCCTCTGAGTCCTTGTGGGATTTTTTTTTTTTTAAATTCAGACAGGAAGTCACACAAATTATACTCATCCTCATCAGTTCACTCAGTCCCATGTAATTAATTTTTTTTTTCATCTTGATCTTTTGTTAGCACTTTTATGAGTTCATCAGTTTTTCATTAGAGTTCTGAAAATGCTTATTCATTCAGTTCAGCAGTACAGTCAGTTACCAGAAACCTGTACTTGTCAGAGTCTTTTCCATGAATTTCTTGAAGATGAAACCCTTTTATAGGAACATATTTGCAAAATCATCAGAGTACACCCAGAACTGTCTGTAAATGACAAAAGACTTAAAAATGACCACGGTTAAAGATTTGATGAAAGTTCATAATAATGCAGTTGACAAGAAAATTAGTTATTTCTGAGATATACATTTTAAAGTAATAACTAGGATTATTACTTATAACATTATACCAGAACATATAAGATTTTTAGAAATTTCATGCAATGTCTGAAACATTTATATTAACATATTTCCATACATATTTCCATACAAATACAAATATAAGATTTTTAGAAATTTCATGTAATGTCTGAAACATTTATATTAACATATTTCCATACAAATACAAATATAAGATTTTTAGAAATTTCATGTAATGTCTGAAACATTTATATTAACATATTTCCATACAAATAACCCAATGAAAGTTTAGTATTAGTTGTTTTGTTTGTTTTTTTATACTGCAGGTTCTTATTAGGCATCAATTTTATACACATCAGTGTATACATGTCAATCCCAATCGCCCAATTCAGCACACCACCATCCCCACCTCACCGCAGTTTTCCCCCCTTGATGTCCATATGTCCATTCTCTACATCTGTGTCTCAACTTCTGCCCTGCAAACTGGCTCATCTGTACCATTTTTCTAGGTTCCACATACATGCATTAATATACGATATTTGTTTTTCTCTTTCTGACTTACTTCACTCTGTATGACAGTCTCTAGATCCATCCACGTCTCAACAAATGACTCAGTTTCGTTCCTTTTTATGGCTGAGTAATATTCCATTGTATATATGTACCACATCTTCTTGATCCATTCGTCTGTTGATGGGCATTTAGGTTGCTTCCATGACCTGGCTATTGTAAATAGTGCTGCAATGAACATTCGGGTGCATGTGTCTTTTTGAATTACGGTTTTCTCTGGGTATATGCCCAGTAGTGGGATTGCTGGGTCATATGGTAATTCTATTTTTAGTTTTTTAAGGAACCTCCATATTGTTCTCCATAGTGGCTGTATCAATTTACATTCCCACCAACAGTGCAAGAGGGTTCCCTTTTCTCCACACCCTCTCCAGCATTTGTTGTTTGTAGATTTTCTGATGATGTCCATTCTAACAGGAGTGAGGTGATACCTCATTGTAGTTTTGATTTGCATTTCTCTAATAATTAGTGATGTTGAGCATCTTTTCATGTGCTTCGTGGCCGTTTGTATGTCTTCTTTGTAGAAATGTCTATTTAGGTCTTCTGCCCATTTTTGGATTGGGGTGTTTGTTTCTTTGATATTGAGCTGAATGAGCTGTTTATATATTTTGGAGATTAATCCTTTGTCCGTTGATTCATTTGCAAATATTTTCTCCCATTCTGAGGGTTGTCTTTTGGTCTTGTTTATGGTTTCCTTTGCTGTGCAAAAGCTTTGAAGTTTCATTAGGTCCCACTTGTTTATTTTTGTTTTTATTTCCATTACTCTAGGAGGTGGATCAAAAAAGATCTTGCTATGATTTATGTCAAAGAGTGTTCTTCCTATGTTTTCCTCTAAGAGTTTTATAGTGTCCAGTCTTATATTTAGGTCTCTAATCCATTTTGAGTTTATTTTTGTGTATGGTGTTAGGGAGTATTCTAATTTCATTCTTTTACATGTAGCTGTCCAGTTTTCCCAGCACCACTTATTGAAGAGACTGTCTTTTCTCCATTGTATATCTTTGCCTCCTTTGTCATAGATTAGTTGACCATAGGTGCGTGGGTTAATCTCTGGGCTTTCTATCTTGTTCCATTGATCTATGTTTCTGTTTTTGTGCCAGTACCATCTTGTCTTGATTACTGTAGCTTTGTAGTATAGTCTGAAGTCAGGGAGTCTGATTCCTCCAGCTCCATTTTTTTGCCTCAAGACTGCTTTGGCTATTCGGGGTCTTTTGTGTCTCCATACAAATTTTAAGATGATTTGTTGTAGCTCCGTAAAAAATGCCATTGGTAATTTGATAGGGATTGCATTGAATCTGTAGATTGCTTCGGGTAGTATACTCATTTTCACAATGTTGATTCTTCCAATCCAAGAACATGGTATATCTCTCCATCTGTTTGTATCATCTTTAATTTCTTTCATCAGTGTCTTACAGTTTTCTGCATACAGGTCTTTTGTCTCCCTAGGTAGGTTTATTCCTAGGTATTTTATTCTTTTTGTTGCAATGGTAAATGGCAGTGTTTCCATAATTTCTCTTTCAGATTTTTCATCATTAGTGTATAGGAATGCAAGAGATTTCTGGGCATTAATTTTGTATCCTGCAACTTTACCATATTCATTAATTAGCTCTAGCAGTTTTCTGGTGGCAGTTTTAGGATTCTCTATGTATAGTATCATGTCATCCGCAAACAGTGACAGTTTTACTTCTTCTTTTCCAATCTGTATTCCTTTTATTTCTTTTTCTTCTCTGATTGCCGTGGCTAGGACTTCCAGAACTATGTTGAATAATAGTGGTGAGAGTGGACATCCTTGTCTCGTTCCTGATCTTAGAGGAAATGCTTTCAGTTTTTCACCATTGAGAATGATGTTTGCTGTGGGTTTGTCATATATGGCCTTTATTATGTTGAGGTAGGTTCCCTCTATGCCCACTTTCTGGAGAGTTTTTATCAGAAATGGGTGTTGAATTTTGTCGAAAGCTTTTTCTGCATCTATTGAGATGATCATATGGTTTTTATTCTTCAATTTGTTAATATGGTGTATCACATTGATTGATTTGCGTATATTGAAGAATCCTTGCATCCCTGGGATAAATCCCACTTGATTGTGGTGTATGATCCTTTTAATGTGTTGTTGGATTCTGTTTGCTAGTATTTTGTTGAGGATTTTTGCATCTATATTCATCAGTGATATTGGTCTGTAATTTTCTTTTTTTGTAGTGTCTTTGTCTGGTTTTGGTATCAGGGTGATGATGGCCTCATAGAATGAGTTTGGGAGTGTTCCTTCCTCTGCAATTTTTTGGAAGAGTTTGAGAAGGATGGGTGTTAGCTCTTCTCTAAATGTTTGATAGAATTCACCTGTGAAGCCATCTGGTCCTGGACTTTTGTTTGTTGGAAGATTTTTAATCACAGTTTCAATTTCATTACTTGTGATTGGTCTGTTCATATTTTCTGTTTCTTCCTGGTTCAGTCTTGGAAGGTTATACCTTTCTAAGAATTTGTCCATTTCTTCCAGGTTGTCCATTTTATTGGCATAAAGTTGCTTGTAGTAGTCTCTTAGGATGCTTTGTATTTCTGCGGTGTCTGTTGTAACTTCTCCTTTTTCATTTCTGATTTTATTGATTTGAGTCCTCTCCCTCTTTTTCTTGATGAGTCTGGCTAATGGCTTATCAATTTTGTTTATCTTCTCAAAGAACCAACTTTTAGTTTTATTGATCTTTGCTATTGTTTTCTTTGTTTCTATTTCATTTATTTCTGCTCTGATCTTTATGATTTCTTTCCTTCTGCTAACTTTGGGTTTTGTTTGTTCTTCTTTCTCTAGTTTCTTTAGGTGTAAGGTTAGATTGTTTACTTGAGATTTTTCTTGTTTCTTTAGGTAGGCTTGTATAGCTATAAACTTCCCTCTTAGAACCGCTTTTGCTGCATCCCATAGGTTTTGGGTCATTGTGTTTTCATTGTCATTTGTCTCTAGGTATTTTTTTATTTCCTCTTTGATTTCTTCAGTGATCTCTTGGTTATTTAGTAACGTATTGTTTAGCCTCCATGTGTTTGTCTTTTTTACGTTTTTTTCCCTGTAATTCATTTCTAATCTCATAGCGTTGTGGTCAGAAAAGATGCTTGATATGATTTCAATTTTCTTAAATTTCCTGAGGCTTGATTTGTGACCCAAGATGTGATCTATCCTGGAGAATGTTCCGTGCGCACTTGAGAAGAACGTGTAATCTGCTGTTTTTGGATGGAATGTCCTATATATATCAATTAAATCTATCTGGTCTATTGTGTCATTTAAAGCTTCTGTTTCCTTATTTATTTTCATTTTGGATGATCTGTCCATTGGTGTAAGTGGAGTGTTAAAGTCCCCCACTATTATTGTGTTACTGTCGATTTCCTCTTTTATAGCTGTTAGCAGTTGCCTTATGTATTGAGGTGCTCCTATGTTGGGTGCATATATATTTATAATTGTTATATCTTCTTCACGGATTGATCCCTGGATCATTATGTAGTGTCCTTCCTTGTCTCTTGTAACATTCTTTATTTTAAAGTCTATTTTATCTGATATGAGTATAGCTACTCCAGCTTTCTTTTGATTTCCATTTGCATGGAATATCTTTTTCCATCCCCTCACTTTCAGTCTGTATGTGTCCCTAGGTCTGAAGTGGGTGTCTTGTAGACAGCATATATATGGGTCTTGTTTTTGTATCCATTCAGCCAGTCTATGTCTTTTGGTTGGGGCATTTAATCCATTCACGTTTAAGGTAATTATCGATATGTATGTTCCTATGACCATTTTCTTAATTGTTTTGGGTTTGTTTTTGTAGGTCCTTTTCTTCTCTTGTGTTTCCCACTTAGAGAAGTTCCTTTAGCATTTGTTGTAGAGCTGGTTTGGTGGTGCTGAATTCTCTTAGCTTTTGCTTGTCTGTAAAGCTTTTGATTTCTCCATCAAATCTAAATGAGATCCTTGCCGGGTAGAGTAATCTTGGTTGTAGGTTCTTCCCTTTCATCACTTTAAGTATATCATGCCACTCCCTTCTGGCTTGTAGAGTTTCTGCTGAGAAATCAGCTGTTAACCTTATGGGAGTTCCCTTGTATGTTATTTGTCGTTTTTCCCTTGCTGCTTTCAATAATTTTTCTTTGTCTTTAATTTTTGCCACTTTGATTACTATGTGTCTCGGCGTGTTTCTCCTTGGGTTTATTCTGTATGGGACTCTCTGTGCTTCCTGGACTTGGGTGGCTATTTCCTTTCCCATGTTAGGGAAGTTTTCGACTATAATCTCTTCAAATATTTTCTCTGGTCCTTTCTCTCTCTCTTCTCCTTCTGGGACCCCTATAATGCGAATGTTGTTGCATTTAATGTTGTCCCAGAGGTCTCTTAGGCTGTCTTCATTTCTTTTCATTCTTTTTTCTTTAGTCTGTTCCGCAGCAGTGAATTCCACCATTCTGTCTTCCAGGTCACTTATCCGTTCTTCTGCCTCAGTTATTCTGCTATTGATTCCTTCTAGTGTAGTTTTCATTTCAGTTATTGTATTGGTCATCTCTGTTTGTTTGTTCTTTAATTCTTCTAGGTCTTTGTTAATCATTTCTTGCATCTTCTCAATCTTTGCCTCCATTCTTATTGCGAGGTCCTGGATCATCTTCACTATCATTATTCTGAATTCTTTTTCTGGAAGGTTGCCTATCTCCACTTCATTTAGTTGTTTTTCTGGGGTTTTTTCTTGTTCCTTCATCTGGTACATAGCCCTCTGCCTTTTCATCTTCTCTATCTTTCTGTAACTGTGGTTTTTGGTCCACAGGCTGCAGGATTGTAGTTTTTCTTGCTTCTGCTGTCTGCCCTCTGGTGGTTGAGGCTATCTAAGAGGCTTGATGGGAGGCTCTGGTGGTGGGTAGAGCTGACTGTTGCTGTGGCGGTCAGAGCTCAGTAAAACCTTAATCCACTTGACTGTTGATGGGTGGGGCTGGGTTCCCTCCCTGTCGCTGTGGCGGTCAGAGCTCAGTAAAACCTTAATCCACTTGACTGTTGATGGGTGGGGCTGGGTTCCCTCCCTGTTGGTTGTTTTGCCTGAGGCAATCCAACACTGGAGCCTACCCGTGCTCTTTGGTGGGGTTAATGGCAGTCTCTGGGAGGGCTCACGCCAAGGAGAACTTCCCAGAACCTCTGCTGCCAGTGTCCTTATCCCCACGGTGAAACAGAGCCACCACTCGCCTCTGCAGGAGACCCCCCAACACCAGCAGGTAGGTCTGGTTCAGTCTCCCCCAGGGTCACTGCTCCTTCCCCTGGGTCCCGATGCACACATTACTTTGTGTGTGCCCTCCAAGAGTGGGGTCTCTGTTTCCCCCAGTCCTGTCAAAGTCCTGCAATCAATTCCCACTAGGCTTCAAAGTCTGATTCTCTAGGAATTCCTCCTCCCGTAGCCGGACCCCCAGGTTGGGAAGCCTGACGTGGGGCTCAGAACCTTCACTCCAGTGGGTGGACTTCTGTGGTATAAGTGTTCGCCAGTCTGTGAGCCACCCACCCAGCAGTTATGGGATTTGATTTTACTCTGATTGCGCCCCTCCTACCGTCTCACTGTGGCTTCTCCTCTGTCCTTGGACGTGGGGTATCCTCCTTGGTGAAGTCCAGGGGCTTCCTGTCAATGATTGTCTAGCAGCCAGTTGTGATTCTGGTGCTCTCGCAAGAGGGAGTGAGAGCACGTCCTTCTACTCCGCCATCTTGGTTAATCTCCCGCCACTAGGTTCTTCATGGCCTTTTTTTTTTTTTTCCTTAGATTCCATATATATGTGTTAGCATACTGTATTTGTTTTTCTCTTTCTGACTTACTTCACTCTGTATGACAGACTCTAACTCCATCCACCTCATTACAAATACCTCCATTTCATTTCTTTTTATGGCTGAGTAATATTCCATTGTATATATGTGCCACATCTTCTTTATCTATTCATCCGATGATGGACACTTAGGTTGCTTCCATGTCCTGGCTATTGTAAATAGAGCTGCAATGAACATTTTGGTACCTGAATCTTTTTGAACTATGGTTTTCTCAGGGTATATGCCCAGTAGTGGGATTGCTGGGTCGTATGGTAGTTCTATTTGTAGTTTTTTAAGGAACCTCCATACTGTTCTCCATAGTGGCTGTATCAATTTACATTCCCACCAACAGTGCAAGAGTGTTCCCTTTTCTCCACACCCTCTCCAGCATTTATTGTTTGTAGATTTTTTGATGATGGCGATGACTGTTTTTTATTTCTTAATTAAGGCTATTGGATTGATTTAGAAGTTTAGATCTCTGGAATTTTATTAGAAAAAAACTGTGACTGGACCTTGAGATCTGATTATAAGGCTTAAAAATGATCTTCTAAGAGCACTTAGTTATCTTCCAGGCCCACCTACCCATTCACCGAGGACGTCCTCCAGACTGGTCTGTCTGTATAAAGCCGGGAGCCATCACTTGGGCATCTCCTTAGGAGTAACTGCTCAGTGGGGCCCCGCTGGCTGGGAGGGGTCCACAAGACATCCTCTCCAGAATGTAAAAGAGCTTATTCCTGAGGTCCAGGAGATTTCATTGTGCCGCCTCTACTCCTGAGAGGTGAAGGTCAACTAAGGAAGCTGTCCCAGAAGGGATCAGGCCAGGAACGTGATTGGAAAAGAACACAGTTAATCCCCATTGCCACCAAATCAAACTTTGAAAAGCTACTTGATCTGTTAATAAAGAGTTAATAAAGAGTATGGCAACTCTCCTTGTCTTAGCTGAACACAATTTCCAGTCACTTCCCAGAGCAGCCTCTTACAGAGTAACTGACATTCAGTGTGAGCCAGATTTGTCGGGTGGGCTGACCCTGGCTCAGGACCTTCAAGGAGCAGAGTAGGGGCTGGAGTCTCAGACACTCTGTGTTTGGTTTTTAGCCACTGCTGGGAAGGGTTTTTATTTAGACACACTATTGATTATCCTTGTTGGATAATTATCCACGGCTGGAGTTGTGAAGATTGAAGGTAAATGGTAGGCAAATGCCCGACAAGGGGTGGGAAGGACTACGTTTCATGGTTCATGTTGTGTGGAAAATAGATTTGCTTCCTTGTTTTCTATAAGATTGAAGTTTTCATGCTTGCTGTTCTTATTCTAATTTTCCCTGGTCTTGCTACATCCATGAGGACCCTGGGAGAAAGGGGTTAACGAAGGGGTTTCAGGTTGGGTAAGTACTGTGATTCAAAGGCTACTAGAAACCGTTCTTTCCTAAAGATGCCTCTGTACTCGCTCACTGAACAGAATGCCCTTTGAGGCTCTCAGAAGCCCTGTGAAAACATATTACTGAAGAAAGGACCCTTCATAGACCCTTCTTCACAGCTAAGTTTATAGGAATAATTATTGAGAATTATTCTGAAGGAATGGAAGAAAAGGCAGGTATGTTTGATTAAAGAATGGAGATTCTGGGAGTTCCCTGGTGGGCTAGTGGTTAGGATTCCGGGCTTTCACTGCTGTGGCCTGGGTTCAGTCCCTGGTCTGGGAACAGAGAATCCCGCAAGCCATGCAGCATGGCCAAAAAAAAAGAATGGAGATTCTGAAAATGTTTAACCATCAGAAGGCGAGTTGTTTAGGCACCAGAAGGCTAAAGCAGGGATCCCAGGCTTCAGCCAGAGCAGCCAGCCCAACGCTGCTGGGATCATCCCCCAGGAGATGAGTGTGACAGACACGGATGCCACCTTTCTATTTCCTGTGGCCTGCCCTACAACATACAAAATCTGACACAAGAATGGGCATCCTTATTACTGCAGTACCTAGAATTATATTGTGAGCCTGACGCCAGCCATGAGAAGGCCACTGATCTCTCACAATACTGCAAGCAGTGGTGAGGTCAGTGGCCTTGAGAGGTCACTTCACCCAGTGCTCTGAAGATGGGTGATGAAGTAGAAGGACAGGATTGGGCTTCAAGCTCAAGCCTCGTGTGGCCCTTTCCGCACCTCAGTGACCTTGGGCAAGGTCCTGAGGTTCAGATGAGAGTAGAGGTTCTACTTCTCAGGGTTATTTAAGGTTCAACTGAGCTCTTTTATGTAAACTGCCCTGTACAGTCTCTTGGGCATCGTAGGTAGTCAAAAAATGTTTATTGGACTTTTATGGAGAAAGCCTATGTAGTTAATTTTCAGACTCTGTGAAACTATGGCCAACATAAATCCTGTCAGGGAGATCAGTGGCCTTTGGGGGAGGTGTGGAATCTATTGGCTTCTCACTATGTTTCCTACTTTTCATTATATTCCAGACCTGTCTTGCCAAGTTTGCCCCGTGATGGTTGGTCATTATTATATAATAACATACACAAGTGAACAAAAGTTCAAGCAATATGCAAAGCTGTTCAGTGAAATGAGCTTCTTGTGACCCCATTTACACTCCTCAGAGGTAGCCAATGTTGTTTCTTTTGTTTCCTTCCAGAAATTTTTCCCGCATGTACACTCCTAAGTGTCTTGTTCTTTACACAAATGAGAGCAGCCCAGACACACTCTTCTGTACCTTGTTTGTTTTTTTTTCAGTAACTTTACATCACATCAATATTGACTAATACAATACAAAAGCTAGATTATTTGGAAGATCATGGGCAACCTGGGAGGAGAACTGGTGCTTCCAGACAAAGAATGGATCTGGTTAAGAATCTAGGACTTGAGCACCTTTAAAGCTGCAAGGGATTTAATTATATTCCTTTGGCTTCTTGTCTGATTCCTCCTGGAGGACCTTCTGGGTTAATTACGGGTCCCAGGGACACTGGCAGACACAGCTGCTGCATTGCTGTTCCACAGAGGTAATTAATCATCCAGCCTGAGCCAGGAGAGAATGCTCCATTCTCTGTCCTCATTACCAATAGCTTCTGGAGAAGGAAAATTTTCTTACAAAACAGAACCACATGTGATTCTTTTTAGAATTATAGTGTTTCCATACTGGGTTTCCTATCATAAAATCGAGGGGAAAAATTGTGTTTGTATGTACTGGGGTGGGGTGTAAATCACTTGACTCTCTGGGGTCATCTATTGATAATTTGGAAGTTTTATTCAAAGGGACACTATGTGCCTATTTATTTCCCCTCTTTCCATCTTCCTGCCTTTTTTAATACCATAAAATCCTAGTTTGAAGTCAATTCATTATGCTGTATGCCTTAATCGTATACAGTGCTATATATCAATTATATCCCCATAAAACTGGAAGGAAAAAATCCTAGTTTGAAGGCATATTTGTGGTATCTGTTTCAGTGGTACTCAGTTGGAGGCAGTTTTGTCCCCCAGGGAATGTTTGACAATGTCTGAAGACGTTTTTGGTTGTCACACCTGGGGGGCTGGTGCTCCTGGCACCCGGCAGGCAGAGGCCAGGGATAGTGCTTAACATCCTACAAGGCACAGACATCCCCACGACAAAGAATTATCGGGCCCCAAATGTCAAAGATGCTGAGGTTGAGGAATCCTAGCCGATTCGTCTAGAGTTCAGTGCTCTCCCTACATGATATCAATTTTGTTGTTTTTGTATATTTCTTAGGACCTCAGACATCCCTTCCAGCTGTTAGGTTCTCAGAGTCTCTTCAGATCAGTAGATAAAGGTATCCACACAGAGCAGTTCACTTGCTCCTAACAAACACTAATGGCAAGAATTACCCCACTGCTGAGGCATTTACAGATGAGGCCTCTCACTTGCAATGGTATCCTCAGCCCCAGTGAATAGTAGGAACTCAGCAGACATTGGTTGAATGAGTGAGATAATGTGATGCTTTGGCATCAGCTGGTGGGCTTGCAGCAGTGATGTGAGCAGACATCTGGCACCAGCATACACTTTGCTCCATGGTGACTGTGACTGCTGCGACAGCTCTGTGTCCATGTGGAAGCTTCCGTTAACAGAGCTTACCATTTCCCCTGTATTTTCCTGCTGCTCCTGTGGATGAGCAGTTCCAAGCAGTGCAAGCAATTACAGAAGAAATTTATACATATCTGGCATCCGCAGAAGCAGCTAGTGTGTAATGAACTCAGTGTTGGAGACCTGCATAAAAACCACTCAGGGATTTTTTGATGATGGCCATTGGGGAAGGCTAAGCTGGGACGAAGTGAGAGAGTAACATTGACATATATACCAAATATTTTGGTATATATGTCAATTACATTTTTACCAAATGTAAAATAGATAGCTAGTGGGAAGCAGCTGCATAGCACAGGGAGATCAGCTCAGTGCTTTGTGACCACCTAGAGGGGTGGGATAGGGAAGGTGGGAGGGATACGCAAGAGGGAGGGGATATGGGGATATACATATGCATATAGCTGATTCACTTTGGTATCCAGCATAAACTAACACACCATTGTAAAGCAATTATACTCCAATAAAGATGTTACAAAAAAAAAAAAAAAACCACTCAGGGAGGGGATCATTGGTTCTTGGAGTTTAAAAGGACTTAATTTTACCTTGGATTCCCAAATCATCGATATCGTTTAGACAGGAGGATTTCTAGCATGGAAAGTTTACATGATCTTAATAGCATATATGTTAAAGATGAAGTACATCAATCGGAAGACAAGTGATTATCCTTAAGAAAGTGTCCCTTATAAGTTCAGGAGGTGGTGGTCCCTACATAAGAAAATCAGAAAAACATATTTACAATGACTTTGTTTCTTTTTTCTTTGGGGGGCTGTGGGGAAGTGTTTTCTTTTTCTTCTCTCTTTCTCTCTATTAATTTTAGATGCCCTATCTGTGACAAACCATTAGAACTTGCATATATGTACTTACCTTACTTAGTTACCGTAGCTAAAGAGTGCCCACCGGAGCTGGAGAAACGGTTCTAACACTGGCCATAAATGATCTAGGGTCACCTTTTCCTTACATGGAGGGACATGGCAGATGATGATGAAAAGTTCTCTGTTTTCTCCACTTCTTGTTGGATAGCTACTCTCCTGGCCTAGAGGACTCCATAAGACAGTCTGAGACAGAAAATAGTGACTCTAGGGGTGGATGGAACATGCATTTCTAATAGCACCAGAGAGATTTTCTGCTTTATCGTCACACTATCCTTTTGTAGAAACACTTGATTGTTTTGGTTGATAAATAAGGGGAGAAGTAGGAACTTCCATTATGACGGCTCCATATCATGACGGAAGTCGAATGTGATTGCTCCAACCTGTGTACCTAACTCTTAAGACTAATTTCAAGGGCAATCTGTAACATGCTCATTGTATTTATGTTTCTTTCCACATTGTATTTCTGTTCACGTTTTCCTTATTCTTGGTATGCAAATGAAAGAATTCAGAAGTATATTTGGTTGAAAATTAAAAATTAGGGTTCAGAAGAAATGTTTTCTTTTAGATGTATGGACTTCAGTTTTAAGCTTAAATAGCCCCCAAACTCCAAGGTTTCAATACGTTACAGTAGGTTTCTTATAGAAAGGAAAGGTCACTGTGAAAGCTGAGGTCAGGAAGGACCCCTCCGCACTTTGTCCTCCTTGGAGAACTGACTTGTGTGTGAGCACCAGGCAGTTTTACCCACTGGGCTGAGTGAGAGCAAGTCAGCCTCAGTGTTAGCCTGGGTCACTTATCAGGGAGGAGGCATTGTTAGGAAATACGTGTCTTTTAAGGAATGTAATTTGGTTTTTGTTTTGTTTTACTAAATGTGTTCTTACTAGGAAAAGAGCAGAAGATTCCCAAATTCCCAGGCTTGTCCTTTTCTTGCAGCTGATTTTACTTGGAAAGAATTGAAGGAAGAGGGTTGAATACTAATCCTAGGTGTGTTTGTGAAAATTAATGGTGTTTGGCTAGCTAATTAGGAGGAAAGGGCAATGCTCCCGAAGTAGAGCAACTAAGATGACTGGAATTTTCTTTCTTGGCTCTCTCTTCCAACTCCCTTGGCCCTCAGCCTTTCTGGGAAATCTTTGTGCCTTTTTTTCCTGCATCAAATAAAATAGTCCATGCTTCCGTGAAAGCTAGTAATTTTATTAGGAACAATATTATATTAAACATAAGTAACTTCAAAGTGTTGAAATTTTAGATGTGGATCAGCTTTGGGTTTTGTGTTTTTCTTTCCTTTCCTTTCCTTTTCTTTACTTCTCTTCTCTTCTCTTTTCTTTTCTTTTCTTCTCCTTCTTTCTTTAAGAATATGCAAAAGTCCACATTGGAATCACTTCTGCCCTCATGGCATAAAAGGGGAACAGAGAGGGTGGGAAGGAAGGAGGAAGAGAGAAAGAGAAATCTGAAGTGTTTTTTTTTTTTGAAATCAGAAGGATAACCATCCTTCTTCTATATATATTACAAGGACATAATGTGGGGTTAATTTATTTATTTCTTATTACAGTGAATGGATAATTGTCTTCTTAAGGTTTTTCCTTAGTTTTCTGAATCTGTAAATAGTTTACATAAAAATAATCTGCTTTTGACTTCTGTGCAGGCCACAGCAAAACAAAACAAACCCCTCTGAGTGTGTGTGATCCCAAGATACATGGAGGGAGCGTTTTACATTCTTCTGTGGAGCTGCGTGCTCAGTTACAGTTGGAAGACAACTCAGCATCAGCAGTTGCTGGATATATCCAGCTCTGACTTGGGGAGCTTTTGGTAACATTAGTCACAAGGACGTCAACCCTCCAGGGTTTCCAAATTCTTTTCAAGTGCAGCTTTCAGCTTGAGGTGCCAGGATCACTGGCTTCTTTCAGTGCTGGTGGTTGACAGCCCAGTTTTGAAAGGCTGCCTTTGGCTGGGGACCCAGTAAGTGCTATAGCAGAAAAAGCCCTAGGCTCCATGTCCAAAGACCTTCAGTCTGGGCTCAGTTTGATTAGCTGTCTAATCTGCAGCAAGTCACTTAGCCTCAGTGAACTTTAGTTTTTCTCATCTGTAAAATGAGATGTGAAGTCCGAGGTCCCAAATGGATGATTTTATGATCTAGATGAAGTTAATTAGAAAACCAGCTCCAGCCCTGTGATTAATAAACAGGAAGAGAAGGCACTCAATCCCAGGCTAAACAGCATCAGAGGGCCACTTCAGATGGAAAGAACGTTCCAGAAAGTAAAATGTTTGTGAGGGCTGATTACGATATATTTATCGAGGTTCTTCTCTAGGCATTTCTGGGAGATGATTTTCAAGTCCAAGTCGGTATGTAGACCCTGTGAATGCAGCCCCTTCCCAGTACAGAATGCAGTTAACACAGAGTAGGTACAAGTCAGTTTCCTATTTTTGTCTCATTTGAGCCCCTTTTAAGCTGTCACTCTATCCATTGTGTGTATTTTTTAAGCAGGGAGACACATTTTCTCTGCAAGAGTGATATTTATCACTTACTCTCTTTGCATTTAGAGAAAGATGGGTGTGAATTCCTCACTTCTTTTATTATTGTTTTATTGAAAGGAGTGAAGTTTTCTTAAAAGCTGCCCCTTGAAGGGAAACAATCCTGTTGAATGAAGCTGGCTGACTGAAACTGAAAGTTATTTAGTGTTACCAAAAAGAGACTAACACAAATGAAAAGTCTATACTTTCTCTAAGTAAATGCCAGTGGTAGGAAATGTGAGGTTAGAAGCCTTTCTTACCCTTCATTGGGTAAGAAAAACATTGAGGGATGGCTTCTTGACAAGGCCTATTTTTTATTTTCCCTTTCTCTTCATCTTGCACTTAGTTTTTCTTTCCCTTGGATGTGTAGTTTATTGCCAGATCTTATTATTGTGTACTTAAAAAACACTCTCCTTTGGGGACATAGCTCCCTTGTTCCTTCCTAACAGAATAACAGTTTTGTAACACCCGCCCAAAATGCAGGGATCTTAGTGGGATCTTGGGCATTCCATCTGAAGGGGATTATCCTGTATTCGTTGCGTAACCTGCCCTTCTGCCATCCTTGGCAAGTAACACACGTGCCCCAGAAAGAGGCCAGCACAGTAGGAACTGGCTTCCTCCTTCCCAGGCATTTTCTTATACCAATGTCCCCTCTTCCTTATTAAAACCTGAGTCAGGTATCAAAATGCTCTGTCAGCTACATCATGGAAATAGCAGGGTGAGAAGATGTGTATTTCATTAGCAGATGGAACTGTAGGGAAAGGAGGCAGTCCATTGCCCTAGGGTTTGATGTGTAATAAGTAAGACGTACTCATATAAAATCAATGACAGTTTTGTTGAGCAGATTCAACTTTGCCCTAAAAAGCCCCAAATAGTCCTGTGTCATAGACTAACCTGTACCAGGTTGTTCCACACATCACTAAAATTTTTCACTAGTGGCATCAGAGTGTGAGCTGTCATCTCCTTAGCTTTTATCCACGGAGCATGTGTGTCTCAACCATGTGATGACAGTAAAGTGGAAAACCCAAACCAAGAAAGCCAGCATGACACTGGGGAGCCTGGCAAAGAGAAGGTAGCCTTGATTAAGTGTGGTCAATCTGACTGAGTGTAGCTCATAATAGGCTGCAGCCTTTTTGCTTTTAAATTTCCTATCTTATGCATTTATGGTTTGAAAACCATTGTATGCCTCTACACTGTAATTTTTAGGTCTTATGAAGGAACCACTATAACTTTTAATTATGGCATCAGTACACTTTGTAATGAAAAGATTTTCCCTCTCATTCTCAAGGATGCACTGAAAATCTTCCCGATGTTCCTTGGACTCCACTCTCTCTACCCTTTGCTCTGCTCTGTGCTCCAGGCTCACCTCTACAGCTGCATCAGTGGCTCCCTTGACTTCTGCTGGAGTTGGGTCCAGCCTGTGGGGGGCTCTGGCGGGAGATCTGAGAGCGGGAGGAGAATGTAGTTGGGGTGTTTATTCCCCTGACTCCTTCCCTGCCAGGTCACCATTGGCTGTCTGTCCTTCTGTTAAGGGCCATCGCTCCTGTCAGGTAGCCCTCTCCATTTGGCTACCCCACTTCGGATTCTAGCATCTACTCTACCCCTCACCTCTGCAGGCCTCGGAGTAGTAACAGCTGCCCACTGTAGCTAGCCTCATGTAGTGGAGGTTCCTTGTCGGTTTACCGAAACCCTTCCCATACCTTTGCAAATATCCGCTTTGTTCAACTCTTTTCAAATGATGCAGTTTGAATGTTCTATCTGTTTCCTGCCAAGACCCTGACTGATACAGAAGTTAAGCATGAGGGCTGACCATTCCTGGTCCCGAGAGTGGTATGTGTGACTGTGAGACTTGTGTCAATCGTAAGCTTTACATGTGGCTTCTTCAGTGGTCTCAACATTGTCACCATGTAAACTGAACATCAAAAGATGGGGAATAGGGCTTCCCTGGTGGCGCAGTGGTTGAGAATCTGCCTGCTAATGCAGGAGACACGGGTTCAAGCCCTGGTCTGGGAGGATCCCACATGCCGCGGAGCGACTAGGCCCGTGAGCCACAACTACTGAGCCTGCGCGTCTGGAGCCTGTGCTCCGCAACAAGAGAGACCGCGACAGTGAGAGGCCCGTGCACCGCGATGAAGAGTGGCCCCTGCTTGCCGCAACTAGAGAAAGCCCTCGCACAGAAACGAAGACCCAACACAGCCAAATATAAATAAATTAATTAATTAATTAAAAAAAAAAGGATGGGAAATATACCCAGTCCCTATAAAAAGCCATTGTATAGCAACAGAAGAGCTCATGGTAAGTTGAAGTGGGATGACTGCAAACAAGACAATCAGCAGAAGAAAATTTTACAAAACCCTAGTGAAACCAGTTTCTAATGAGATGCTGGACAGCAATATTCATTTGCCTTCCTTGTGGCAACCAGAGTAACTTCTGTTACTGTTGCTCTTGTGACAGTAAAAATTCACTTGTGACAAGTGAATATATAGTGCCTTGTGACAGAGATACCTTACAGGGACTACAGACCCCAAATAGAACAGGAATAGCTTGAATATTGTCATAATCATTGACTAGTCTTTTTCAGACCTACTTACACACAAGTATGAGCTTATAGGTCAACTTTAAGTAGGGTGTATCAGAATGTCTTTAGAATTTTAAAGAATGAGTGAAAGACAAGCAAATGTTTCAGAGGCTCACCTTTTCTAGTGAAATAGTGGAATTCAGACACTTAGTATGCAAATATGGACCCATGCATTTCTTTCTGGAAAGCCAAATCTCTCAAGATTACATGTTAATACAATTCTGATAGTTGCCAAAGCCCTACTGAGTCACTTCATCTCTGGATCTGTTGGGCAGTTGAACCTGTGAGAGGAGTGGATGTGAAGTCCAGTGGGTATCCTTGACCTGGGTCAACATGGCAGTTCTTGCCCAAGTAAATATGTGTGTGCACGTGTGTATGCACGTGGTGGGGATGGTGGTATGTGTAGTTATTTTTTGCTATAGTTTTATGGAGCCTTACATGCAATATGAAGATTGTATTATTTGAGGAGCCCCCTTTAGGCAAAATAATGAAAAATTATGAATACAAAATTAGGTATAAAGATGAATGTTTATTTAGGAAGAGGAAAAAATCATAAGAAATGTCAAATTTCTTTCTTAAACGTGACAATTATCAAATATCATGCCATACAGAGCAACAGGCAGTTAAGTAACAAACATATTGACATATCTTTGTAATACTTCTCCCCCTACATTTTTAAAAAATTTCATTAATTAATTAATTTTTGTCTGTGTCAGGCCTTCATTGTTGGGTATTCGTTGCTGGACTTGGGCTTTCTCTAGTTGCGGCGAGCGGGGGCTACTCTTCATTGCGGTGCACGGGCTTCTCATTGCAGTGGCTTCTCTTGTTTCGGAGCTTGGGCTCTAGGCGCGTGGGCTTCAGTACTTGTGGCACATGGGCTCAGTAGTTGTGGCTCGCAGGCTTAGTTGCTCCACGGCATGTGGGATCTTCCCGGACCAGGGCTCTAACCCGTGTCCCCTGCATTGGCAGGCGGATTCTCAACCACTGTGCCACCAGGGAAGCCCCTCCCCCTACATTTTAGATGGCATTCTCTTTGATTGCCTCTTCACATGACAACAATTTTGTAATATTTTCTATATAGAGAAAAGAAAAATACTTTTATCTTTCTTTTAGCATAGTTTATTAAAATTTATTTTTTGTATTGCTAGCTGGAATACATAAAACAAGCAATTTCGCACAGTTACACTCACTGCTAGAGTTTTGGGTCTATAAATACCAGACTTTTTTTTTTTTTTTTTTTAAAGAATTTCACTTTTTATTTATTTATTTATTTATTTATTTATTTATTTATTTATTTTGGGCTGTGTTGGGTCTTCGTTTCTGTGCGAGGGCTTTCTCTAGTTGCAGCCTCTTCATCGCGGTGCGCGGGCCTCTCACTATTGCAGCCTCTCTTGTTGCGGAGCACAGGCTCCAGACGCGCAGGCTCAGTAGTTGTGGTAAACGGGCTTAGCTGCTCCACGGCATGTGAGATCTTCCCAGACCAGGGCTCGAACCCGTGTCCCCTGCATTGGCAGGCAGACTCTCAACCACTGTGCCACCAGGGAAGCCCAATACCAGACTTTTGATAGTTTTGATTTCTCATAGTGCCTACTGAAAAATGTATGGTGCATTTATAATTATACCTGTTTCATTACCAAGTATATTTATGGTAGGAGAGAACTTCGGTTTTGACTAGATGTTGATGAGGACTGAATCCTCTGCTTCTGATTTTACATGTCTGATGGTTGGAAGATTTTTTCCATAGACCTTTGTACATTTTAAACCTTGTTTCTCTTCTAAGGCCCACACAGTTCTTGTGCTGGATGCCATGGGACACATTCTTATCACATGACCTCTGTTCTCACATCTTCACGCCATGACACTGAGTCAGCATCGTACATGGTAGGAGTGTTCCTGGAAGTCATTTTTACACTGCAGTGATAGCTAACAATAATGTAACAATACACAGGGGTGGCAATGAACCCCATAAATATATTCCACAAAACCCCAAACTAAATGTATTCCTGACTCAACTTCTTCTTAGCCAGATTCTTAAAATATACTCTGTGCCACTTCAACACTGACCTACAAGGAGGGAAGTCAAAACGAAAAGAGAGAGTCTTAAGATTCTGATTGAAATATCTTTGTGTGTGTGTGTGTGTGTGTTTATGCGTGCACGCATGTGCACAAATTTTACAGACATATGACCATGTGAAAGATATTAGGGCTCCTCCCAGGACTTTGAAAGGGTCCCTGCAAGTGAGAATCCTTGCAGCTTAAGCATCATTAACTTCATGGTAAATCCACTTCTGTTAATTATATTGGAAAGCTTGTCTGCTGCCTCACTCAAGCATTAAGACACTGACCCTGGATTTTATTATTAACTAGAGTTGACTTTTAGGATAAGTAGATTTTACTACTTCATTTCCTTCCTTCTTCCCTCCCTCCCTCCCTCCCTCCCTCCCTTCCTTCCTTCCTTCCTTCCTTCCTTCCTTCCTCCTTCTCTCCCTCCCTCCCTCCCTTTTTCCCTCCTTTCCTCAAATGTAGGGGGAGAATAAGTACTTCTTTTTCTAATTACTTAATTCATTCACTTTTCTTTCATTCTTTTTTTGCATTCTCTCCACGTTTTCCTCTACCCTCTCTGGACCTCCTCCTTCACCAGAAGTACACTATTTTCATGTGTGTCACTGCTGCCTCCAATTACCAGTCCTATGTGGTTTTGAGGTCCCATGAAAGGAGGGTCTCTTAGCATCGCCTCATGCTTGGCAAGGAGACGTTTGTGGCGGAGGGTACCTGGAGAGAGGACTTGACAGGTAGGAGGAAGCGCTTTCAGGGAAACACTGACTGTCTATCAGACCAAGAGGTTTCCTGATGGCTCCAGGGGGCATAGCTGCTTCATGGTCACATGACAGCGCTGGACCGGTGCCTGCTGAGGTTGTTTTGTTTCAGAATGTGCCAGTAGCTGGATCACTTTCTCTAGAGAGAGCTCAGCATGCATTTCACACTTGCCATCCTTCTCATGGTGGTTTCTTTTTAAAAATGCCCTTTTCCTTATGGCTAAGAAGGTTTTAGTAAGGTTTCCCATCACCAAGACTGTTGAGTTGTACATATTTTGTATTCATCACCATGGGTGAACAAATAAAAGACCTGCCACCAAAACAGGCTTTGAAAAATAGTGATTAGCAAAATAGCTTAGTGAAACAGTGAGAACTCTGTGGGATGTTATGGCCCCTGACTGCACTGTCCAGGTGGTATTCACTAACCATAAGTGGCTACTGAGTTCCTGTTGAAGGGATAGTATATCAGGTTACATATATTTTGATATATTGGTTTAAATAAAATAATTGTTATAATTAATTTCACCTGTTTTCTTTTACTTTTTTTTATGCAGTTACTGGAAATTTTTAAATGATGGTGTTGGTCTCTAATAGGCCATTCCGTGTGTCTGAGAGTCTATTACTGGTGCCTTACTGGCTTACTGGAAGTCTGGGGCGAGGCTGCTTTGGTTTCCCACAGGATTGGGCAGGGTTTTTAATTTTTTTAAGTTGAACAAAACTCTGAAACATAATGAATCAGAGTAGCAGGCCATTCTCTTTATAGTAAATGGAATAATAGGGTAATGAACTCCTTTGGGGACGTAACAAGTTAAGCAACAGAACAAGTTCTCTGCTTTTAGCAAAATATTTCCCCCTAAGGTTATCTCTTATAACCCTACCTCTCCCCATCATAATTGAGCAACTGCCTTGGACGTCTTTAGCCTCAGGCTTCGTCACATTGGCATCTAGAAAGAGAATTAGTTTGCTCTCCTCCTTGAGACTACAAGCCACACTTGGTATACTCCTCCAGGGAAAAGTAGCTGTTGGGGTCTCTAACTGCCTGTTGTTTATGCCTCCAGCATATGGGAACGTGCGTTGACTTGTCGACTTTGGTGTCATCATTACCAGTGAACATTTGTGAGAATAACTCATAGTGAGGATTATTTATTGATAAGGATATCCCACAAAACTCTGACAATCAGTTGGTACTGATGCTGTTAATACAATATAGTTTATGTAACTTGGACGATAGAATGAATCTGGGAAAGAAAAAAGATAAAGTCTTTCCTAGAAAAGGGGCTTGTGCCTAATCAATTCAATTCCCAAAGGTTTCCTAATCCTTTGAACTTTGTTTTGCTGAACTTACTTGTGTGTAGTTTTCCATCCCCTTATCTAATTATATATTGTTATTTTGTACATAGTAGATGCTCGATTCCGATTGATTGATTTTCAGATTCTGAGTGTGACATCAAGAAGGAGTGTAGTCTTGTACTTGAGGTTCAGGTTTGAAGGTTTGAGTTTGACTTGGTGGTTTTTAAATGGATCCAATTCTTTTTTTTTTAATGTCTTTTTTGCAGTATAATTGCTTTACAATGTTGTGTTAGTTTCTGCTGTATAACAAAGTGAATCAGCTATATGTATACATATATCCTCATATCCCCTCCCTCTTGCGTCTCCCTCCCACCCTCCCTATCCCGCCCCTCTAGGTGGTCACAAAGCACCAAGATGATTTCCCTGTGCTATGCGGCTGCTTCCCACTAGCTATCTATTTTACATTTGGTAGTGTATATATGTCAATACGACTCTCTCACTTTGTCCCAGCTTACCCTTCCCACTCCCCGTGTCCTCAAGTCCCTTCTCTATGTCTGCGTCTTTATTCCTGTCCTGCCCCTAGGTTCGTTAGAACCATTTTTTTTTTATTTAGATGCCATATATATGTGTTAGCATACGGTATTTGTTTTTCTCTTTCTGACTTACTTCACTCTGTGTGACAGACTCTAGGTCTATCCACCTCACTACAAATAACTCAGTTTCATTTCTTTTTATGGCTAATATTCCATTGTATATATGTGCCCCATCTTCTTTATTAAATGGACCCAATTATTTATGGTAAGAATGATGACTGCCTTGTACTAGAGGTTTCAGGGTAAACCGGACCTGTTGGCTATTTGTCTTGGAAAATAACCCAATGAAATGTATTAACAAATAATTTGATCCACACCCCCATCCCACTACCTGCAGCCCTGCCCTTGCACTGCAATCTTCTGCACATAAAACAACATATTTCATAAAATTTCAAACTTTTTATTATTTCTGGTGTTGAGGCTACCTGCATAAATTACAATATCTTAAGTAACCGTCTTTGGAAGATACAGTGGCTTCATGTCTGCTTTATCATGGCACTAAGTTTTAGAGAGATTACTTTTGTTTTTGTGCCTATCTTGGTGACCAGACTTTCTCACCAAGAGTCTGAGTAAATTTTTGTCGACTGAATGACTTCTTACGTTTTTCTGTCAGTCTCCTGTGTTTGCTTATCCCAAACCATCTACAGTTCTCTTTTCCTTCATCCTTATTCATCAGGTTCAACCTCTGCAAAGAAAAAAAAAAAAAAAGAGTTTTTCAGAATATTTCCTCCAGTTTCAACGACTCAAGGTCTTTGCCTTACTCTCCTAATTCGTACCCTGCCCAGTGGTGACCCATCCCCTCAGGGACCACGGGCACTGACATCTGACTTTGGGACACAAGATGATGTCCAGCAAGTACACTTGTTGGCTTCGTATCCTAATCTCAAGTCAATTTATTTGTCAATAAGTCACATTCATTTTATTTTATAATTTATGTGATAACTGCTTTAAAACATGGCTCAGGCTAGTTGGTTCTAGTCAAGTCAGAATTCTGCCTGCTCTCTTGTTTTAGCATTTAAAAAATCCCTGTGTTCTTGCCTAGAAGTTTTAAGCATACGCACACCCTGTATCTGCGATGGTGTAAGTACATGTCTGCCTGGAGGTCATGGCATGAACCAGGCATTTCTCAGCTGATTTTGAGCTAATTCTGCACGTGTTTAGTTTAAGAACTAGCCCTGACACTAATTTAAAAAAAAGGAGATATCAAACTTTTATTTCTTATTACCTCATTTGTTTGGGTACTCATATTGTTTAAAGTACTTCGGTGAGCATGGAAATTTTGGGCACAATTATCCAGTCCTTTGAAAAAGTCTTAAAACTGGTATACATGAAAGGAATTATAAGGCAGCTTTTCCACTTCAGCTGATGAACTATTCATGAGTTTGTCTTTGAGAACCAGAATTCACTGAAATTGGACTTGACTCCTTATTAGGGTCAATGATCCACTAAATCGTTATACTTGGAAACAATCTGTGGATTCTCTTTGTGGAAATAGCCTATAACAAAGTGTACTTTCACATTCCCAGACATGCCAGAAAAAAAGACATTGGACCCCACTCAGGAAGGGAGAGACTGATTTGCCCTGCCCATTAAGTTACTCTTTTTTCTCCTCAGAATGACCAAAGGCAGGCTTTGCCTGTGAATCACTTTATTGAAAATGGTATGAAAAATAAATGAGCTATAAGCAATTTAAGGGAAGCTTGAAACTGGGCATTAGAACATCTCTGCTAATATGTAATGCACATTCTAAATTCCAGTTTAGTAGCTGGCCAAAGCAGATTTACAGATAATCCCCATTTATGAAAATATTCTACTGGGAAGTATTATAAGGTACCTTTTTATAGTTTATGTGGTAACAATTTAAGCTCTTGTTACTCCAAGATACCTCAGGGATGTAATGTTATGAGAGAGTGTGTGTGGCAGAGAGAGACAGAGGGAGAGAGGGAGAAGGAGAGAGGGAAAGAGAGAGAGAGAGAGGAGAGAGAGGAGAGAGAGGGAGAGAGAGACAGAGACAGAGAGAGAGGAATTGTTCAAATCACTCAGTAGCTAGAAAAGCCAAACCACAGTGCCACTTTAAAGTGTTTTTATTCTTATTCATATATTGTTCAGTGTATAGTCATGAAAGACCTTTGGTTAAAGATAAGAAACATTAAACAGATTGATGATAAAATACAAGTGAATCATTTTTATCATTAACATTTTTTAAAATTCTGCAAACTCTTATTCTCAAGTTGATGTTCACCATATTCATAAGTTTCACTCATCTAAGTAAAATTCTTCTTTAAATCATTGGAAGAACTATGGTATTTCAAAAGCCAATGTTTTAGAAGGATAATATATTAATGATTATCTGCAATTTTTTTTTTTGATTATTAGCAGTAAAGATTTTCCTCACTTATGATATTTAGAGAGAAAAGCTTGGAAATAGCGGGCTGAAATTTTTTTTTTAGCTTACCATTAAAAAAAGCAATAAAAGTAATAAAAATCAGTCAGTTGAATGTTTAAGCTTAAATATTAGAATTCTAAGCATCTATATGATCATGTTGCAATAATACAAAGTTAAAATTCAGTGTACATTTTTTCCTTGGCATGTGTTTAAAGATTTCTATAATAAAAAATAAGCAAAATAGTATAATGAACCTCACACATCCATCACCCAGTTTCAGTTAACAACACCCTGCCATCCTTGTTTGATGTAAACTTCCACTCCCTCTATTATTTTTTAAGTTATTTTTTAAAGGTATAATTGGCATACATTGATGTACAGATCTTAGCTATAAGATTTTTTTAAATGGATACATCCACATAACTTCTATCACAATATTGAACATTTCCACATCCCCAGATATTCCCTTGTGTCCCTTGTCAGTGCATTCTCTTACTCCACAGTTCTAAATAGATTTGCCTGTTCTAGAACTTCGTATAAACAACATACTCTTTTTGCATAAGCTATCTTTTGCTCAGCATAAGGTCTGTGTGATTCATCCATGTCCTTGTATATAGAAGTAGTCATTCCTTTTTATTGCTGAGTGGTATTCCATTATACAGCTATACCACAATTTGTTTATTCATACTATTGATGGGCATTTGACTTGTTTATAATTTTTTGCTAATATGAATAAATCTGCTATGAAAATACTCGAAAAAGTCTTTTTGTGGATTTATGTTTTCATTTCCTTTGACTAAACATCTAGATGTGGAATTGCTAGGCCAAGGGGAGGTGTACGCTTAACTTTATAAGAAAATGCCAAATCTTTTTTAAGTCGTTGTACCATGTTAAATTCTCACTAGCCACGTATGAGAGGTTTAGCTGTTTTACATCCTCATCAACATTTAGTATTGTCATTTGGTAGACAGGCATCTAAGTGTGATTTTAGTTTGCATTTCCCTGGTAACTAATTATTTAAGAACTTTTTCATGTGCTTAGTGGGTATTTGCATATCTTTCTTTGTGAAGTGCGTGTTCAAGTCTTTGTTTCCCCACTATTAAATTGTGTTGTTTATCTTCTTATTGAGTTGTATGACTTCTTAAAAATATATTCTGAATACAAGTTCTTTGTCTACTTTATGTTTTACAAGTTTTTTTTCCCAGCCTGAGATTTGCCTATTTATTTTCTTAATAGTCTCTTTTAATGAATAGAAGTTTTAATTTCAATGAAGTTTAATGTATCAGTTTTTATGGTTTGTGTTTTTTGTATCCTATTTGTTCAAGAAATCCTTGCCTAATCCCAGGGAACAAAGGTAGTCTATGTATTCTTCTAAAAGCTTTATAGGTTTGGACTTTAGGTTTACATCTGTCATCCATCTCAAAATAATTTTCGTATGTACTGTGAGGGAGGGGTTGAGGTTCATTTTTTTCCCACGTGGATATCCAGTTGTTCCGGTTGTTGAAAAGACTCCTTTCCTGGTTGAATTGCATTGGGACCTTTGTAGAAAATCTATTGATCATGAAAGTGTGGCTCTCTTTCTGGAATTTCTAATCCATTTATTGATCAACTTGTCTTTCACTGTGCACACTGTCTTGATTACTGTAGCTTTATAGAAAGTCTTTTTAGTCATATAAGTCTTCCATCTTTGTTCTTTTTCAAGATTGTTTTGGTATTCCTAGGCTCTTATGTTCCCATGTCTATTTGAACATCAGTTTACCAGTTTCTATTTAAATACACCTGCTGAGAATATTATTGGGGTTACATTGAATCCATAAATTAATTTCAGGGAAATGAACATCTTAATATTGTATCTTAAAATCCATAGACAAGATATATATCTCCATTTATTTAGGTTTTCTTTAATTTATCTCAGCAATTATTTGCAGTGTTTTGTGTAGAGCAGCCTTTTTCAATGAGATTTCACAAGAGAATTAGCCCTACTGCGCTAATGCATTCTTCATAGATAATGAATTAACTTACTGTGTATCCATCTAGAAATGCATTAGGGTATTACTTACATGTGGAATCTAAAAAAGGCAAATTCATAGAAACAGTGAGTAGAATAGTAGTTACCAGGGGTGGGGGAAATAGGGAGAGGTTGGTAAAAAGGTATAAGTTCTCAGTTACAAGATGGATAGGTTCTGGGTATCTAATGTATAGCATGGTAAATATAGTTGGCAATACTGTATTGTGTAAGTGAAATTTGCTAAGAGAGTAAATCTTAAGCTCACTCCCTCTCTCTTTCTCTCCCTCTCCCTCTCTCTGTCTCTCTCTCTCTCACACACACACACAAACACACACACTCACACAAAGGTAACTATGTGAGGTGATGGATGTATTAATTAACTTTAGGGTGGGGATCCTTTCACAATGTGCATGTATATCAAATCATCACGTTGTACACTTTAAACATCTTACAATTTTATTTGTCAATTATACCTCAGGAAAGGTGGAAAAAGAAAATAAATATATTAGCTTGGTAGAATCTTTGGTAGAATTAAGAATCTAACTGGGCAACACCTTGCAATTCTGCAGTACAATATCACAAGCAGTGTATTGACATTGATTCAACCAAGACATAAAGCAGTTGCATCACCACAAGGATACCTTGTGTTGCCCTTTCATAGCAGATATAACTGTTTTAAAAGTTTATTTTTTACTTCTGGTAGGTACTACTATAAATTATATAAATAATATGTTTGTACTTGCATTTCTTTCAACAATTGCTCTTAAACTAGGAACTTTAATACTCACTTCCAGAGTTTTATTAGTTTTAAATCTACTGTTGGTAGTCTTTATAACTCAAAATAATATACTGCTATATTTTATCTGATTTTAGATAATACCTCCTGAGTCCCTATAATGTGAAAGGAGGAAATTACCACTCCTTCACCTCACTTTTCTTCTCCTACACACGTTTTCTGCCTTCTTACTGTTCTCCTCTATACCCTACTTTTACATTGTCAAGGTTTACAATATTGTACATCTTCTAACTTTCAGGCTTTCTTGTTTATTATAGGTTGATTTTGAGATCTGAAAACCAATAGAATGCATTTATAACATTAAAGTTATATAAATGTTCTTAACTGCAAAGTAGGTATGTGATTGGACCTGTAAGAAAAGGAATTATTTTGAGCATTGATGCTGTTTTGCTCTAAGAGAATGTTCAAGCATTATCAAAGCATCATCATCAAAGGGCCCTTTTCCAAAATCCTTATTTTTTTTTGCTTAGAATTATGTTACTTTATATTACTCTTTAGTTTGCATCATAGTTGCACCATGATTTTCTTATACAGATTTTTAGTTTACACAAAGCTTTTAATCCCAATTCTTTTTTTTTTTTTTTTGCTAGGCAAAATGAATGTATTAATGGCATCACTAAGATCTTCTGTCCTCTTAATCATACTAACTTGCTGAATGAACTCTCTTTCTTGAAGATGCGTTCTTGGAACCCTCTGACCATGTTCTAACCATATTTCTAGATCTGTTGCATAGCTGTCACTGTGGGACAAACACCACCACTGTTTTATTCTTAAACTAATTCTACATTTTCTTGGAATCTATAGTTTTATGTTTGAGGATTAATTTTTCCTTCTGTTTGAGTCAAACTTTTTTCAGTAAGGATGCATGGGAGGTCAATGGAATCCTTGCAAGTCTGAAAATGTCTTATTTTGCCCACATGCTTGATTGACCTGGTAGAGATATCCAGATTCAATGGTATGTTTTCCCTAAAACTTGAAAGGCTTTGTTCTACTGTTTTCTGAAATTCAGAATGTCTGCCAAGTCTGATGGCAGCTTGATTCCTTTTCCTTTCTTGGTAACCTGATTGGGTCTCTGATAGCTTTAAAGATCTTCTCTGTATCTTCAGAGGTCTGAAATTCCACCAGGATATGTCTTGCTGGTTGTTTTTGTTTGTTTGTTTGTTTTCTTCATCCTATTCAGCACCTGGTTTGCCCTTTCAATATGAAGACCTGTGTCTTTCATTGGGTCTGGGGAATTTTCTCTTATTATTTTCTCCCCTCTTCTCTGTATTCTCTTTCTGAGATTCCTATCAAATGGGTGCTGGGTGTCCTCCATCTCTCTTAATTCTTCTTTCATATTTTCCATCTCTTTTTTATTTTGTTCTATGTTCTTGGCAATCTCCTTGACATTTTCTTCTAGCTTACCTATTGAATTTCTTTTTATTTTCACAATCATTTTTAATTTCCCCATACTCTCTTTGTCTCTGCTTGCTCCTTTAATCTTTTCCCATTTTTATTTCATGGATACAGTGTGTTCTCAAATACCTTAGAGGATATGAATTGAAATTGAATTTTTATTTAGGTCCTCTTCTTTTGTATGAATTATTTGTATTCTCTAGAACCATGTGGTTATATTTTCATCTTGATCCCATTTTGTGTTGTTTGTTTTCCTCAAATGTCTAGTGATTCTTACTTGTTTCTTCACATGTATTAATAAATTAATAGGGAAATTAATAAGGAAATTTCTAGTGGGGGAATTAATTTTTCCTTCTGTTTCCTTGCTGGTGTAATTTTCCTCTATAGCTGCAGTGTTCTGCATTGTCTCTGTACAAGAGATCTCTAAAATATAATCTTCAATACATTTAGTAATATATTGATCTAAAATAAGTTTTACTTTAAAGTCTGTATCATATACCAAATGAAATGGCAAAATAACCTTTTAAAACCCCAAGGAAGATTATGGAATTTTATATCAATATGGAAAGGTTTGGAGATCTAAGTTTAAAAATTAATGATGTAAAGAATTAGCTGAATTACTAAAACTGAAAATTAGGGCAATCTAAATTATTGAACTTTATTAGACTAAATGATGTGTGGGTTTTCATTTTAATAGCAAATCTCACTCTCACTTTAGTCTTGTTCTGTTCCTATGGTATCATGGTTTAGATGCCCAGGAACCTAACATCTAATTCATTGTTAGAAGCCGTTTGCACACATCCTGTGTGAAGCCGGCACCTCCTGACATGTTCGCTCTGTGCTGGTTTTCCTCCCTCCTACTTGCTGACATTTGCTGGCGCTGCCTGGGGAGCTGAGTGGGCTGGCCCGGGGCTGGCTGTCCTGCCGCACAGGACAGCTGTCTGCGAAGCCCAGCGCCAGCTCCCAGGACTGAGCACCTCACCACTCAGGAGCATGTGCCTCAGGGCACGAGAGGCCTTCCAGGCTGCCAGATTCCAGTTCTTTCCAGTTTGTACTTTTTAGAAGTAGTTTGTGTCTCTGACTGAGACTGTTTTAGAAGTGCCATTTAAATTTTGTTAAAAACCCACTGTAGAGTGACCTCACCTGCACTCGTGATGAATAGGGGCAGGGAAGAAGCTAGGCCCTGTAAACAGAAAAGTTCTGGTCTGGAAATCCCTCCTCTTCCTTCTCCCTCCAGAGTGCTCTGAGTCATGGGTCTGAGAGATTCAGATTATTGCAAATTCTTGTTCTTACTGAACCCACGCTGGATGAGAAGGCCTCAGCATAGCACTAGGACTTAGTGACAATGGAGGAAAAGATCCATTCAGCATCCGCTGTGAGTTGAGTTGTATCCTCCCAAAATTCCTCTGTTGAAGCCCTACTTCAGAATATAAGTGTATTTGGAGATAGGGCCTTGAAAGATGTCATTAAATTAAAATGAGGTCATTAAGGTGGGCCCTCATCTAATATGACTGGTATCCTTATAAGAAGAGAACATTTGGGCACAGAGGAAGAGAGAAAGAGACATGAGACATATGCACACACAGAAGGCTGACCCTGTGAGGCCACAGCAGGAAAGTGGCCATCTGCAAGCCAAGGTGAAAGGCCCCAGAAGCCAAACCTGCCAACACCTTGACCTTGGACTTCCAGCCTCTGGAACTGTGAGAAAATAAATTTCTGTTGTTGAAGCCACCCCAGTCTGTGGTATTTTGCAGTGACAGCCCTCACAAACTGATTCAGAATTTTTAGTCAACAAATCCTGATTCTTTCCCTGCTGCCCTCAAGGACAGGAAGAAGGCATTCATTGGGGCCTGGGTAAGTAGTCTGATCACTTGATTCTAAACCTGTGTCTTTGATTGATGACATTGGTGCTATCAAGGAATGATTTTGACTAGCCTTGCTGAGTTCTAAACTCTTTGGATATCAAACTTGGATGGAGAGCTAGTGAGGGAAATCAGAAAGACTGTAATTAGGAGAATTTCACAGGTGTGCAAGCATAACATTGTGTAGGATGTTAGCTGAGATATGCTGATAAGGGCCAGTTGCCACAGGCGATGGCAATAAAGATCTGGAAGTTCTGGTTTGCCAAAGAGGCTGACACCCCAATAAGACCCTGACTTCAGAGATTAAAATTTGAAGTCCCTTGGTTTAGTTGTACAGAGCTTCATGAATGAAAACCTTTCTTTTCATTTGATTTGTTTTCCCCCCATCTCTTCAATGCCATTATATTATCATTGGTGTTTCTAGCAGCAGGATTATTCAATCTGAAAAACTCGAATCCTGCTGGACTTAGTCCTGACCTCAGTCTCAGGTTGTGGACTCTACATCATGCATTCACCCACTCTGTGTCTCAGCTTTCTTTACCTAAAAAGAGAGATAATTCCTGCTCCCTACTTCACAGAGATATGATTTTGATGTCGTAGGCATCAATTTTGAGAAAGAGAGTGGACTTCAGAAAGGCCTTTTTTCCCATTCAACTTGGATGTGAGAAAGTGATGTAGTAGCCTCTTTGAGCCTCAGTTCCCTCATCTATAAAATGGGCACAGTATTACCTCCTTGAAAGGGTATTGTGCGTATTCATTGAGAACATATGGAAAGCACCTTGCATTAATCCTTGCATATTTTAAGAGCTCAATAAATGTTAGCCATTGATGATGACTGTGATGATGATATTACTAACAAGATGTGATTTCACTGCTCTTGATGCCCTCCTAACATATTGCTCTGTCTCATGAAAGGAACATCTGCTTTAAGACTCAGGTTGGTTGAAACCATCTAACATGAGGGGTATAGGATTTAGGAGAATGTGTGGAGGTATAACTACAGAATGAGGTCTTATTCCTTTAACCTACAAGCGCTAAAACTTCAGGATATGCCATAAAGCAGCCTTTCTCTAACTTTAATATGCACATAAATTCCCTGGAGATATTGTTAAAAGGCAGGTTCTGATCCGGTAGGTGGGAGTGGGGTTGGGTGCTGAGATTCTGCATTTCTAACAAGTTCCCAGGCAATGGCAAAGCTACTGCTCCAGATCAGCTTTGAGCAGCAAGGTGGTGGCGCTGTGACCCCAACCTGTTTGTCAACTCCACTTTTACCCATCAGTTATTATTTTCTATTGCTTCACATTAAAATTCATAACAATTTCATTTTCATTTTTCATCTTAAATTGGCAGGGCTCTTCCTTCCCATCCTTAGCCTCTCTAACACTTTATTTTTTTAACAAAATAAGAATAACAACAATGACAATGACTAATATTTATATAGAGATTACTATGTACCAGGAGCTGTTTACTTAAATTCTTATGATACCCCGTAAGGTAGGTACTTTAATCATCCCCATCTTATAGATGATAAGACTGAGGCACATATAGGTAAAAGAACTTGCTTAGATACTCATCTAGTGCATGGCAACTAAGATTATTTTAGGAGTCTATTTAAAGGAGCCTGTTGTAAATCAGAGACCCTAGAGATAGCTGGAATAGTCCAGTTTAATTTATCAGCTTTTGTTGCTCACAGTTTGGTTTCATCACGTTTTACAAAACGTGGAGCCCACCTTCCTGGAGCCAGCGACAATGGTATTTATCCAGAATGCACTCCCAGACTAACTGCAGAGGCTAGGTATCCTGATGAGTACTAGAGTGACCCTGGGACTAGACCCCATGCAGTGAGCTCAGCTGGTTTGCTAAGTAACAAGACTTTAAGAATGAAGATCACAGCAAGCAGGACAGATCCTGCTTCCATCCTAATTTGAATGTAAATTCAACTTTATCAAGCAAATATTATTTTCTATTGGTTTACATTCAACCTCAGAAAGTTTTTATTTTTCATCTTAAATTGGCAGGTCTCTTGCTACTTTCCTGTCCCTGGCCTCTCAATCTAGTACTTTAAAAATGTTGAGAATAAGAATAAGAATAAAAATAAGAATAGGAATAAGACCACCGCTGTACCTGCAAGCCTGCCCTGTAGGGTTGTGGGCAGTTCCAGGAAGAGCTGTAGTAGACAGACCTGAGCACGTTCCTGGATGAGAACAGGGACCTTTCTGTTAGGAGCTGTGTCCTCTGCAACTTGGGGAAAGTGCTTACACTGGAGCACATTGCTCAGAGCCCATGGTTGGCCATAACCCTGCCTTGGCCACTCACTTATTCTGGGACCTGGGACCAGTCACTGACTCTCATGGTCTTCATTTTCCTCCTTCCTAAAGTGAAAGGATTGGACAGGATGGGAATTTTTCAAAGTGTGTGTTTGTTTTTAGCTATGGAACCCTGTCTTCAAATAAAGGGTCATCTGGAAGCCCAGAAAATAAGATAGATGAGCTGAAATTTCTCTGGTAGAAGTTGGGGTGGAGCCAGAGTCAGCCCTTCTCATCCCTCTCCAGTCCACGAGAAGCCTCATTATTCTGTGTATGAGCTTGAAAACAACTGGACTAGGTGATCCAAAGGCTCCCTCTAGCTTCTGTATGGTCTGTCTGTGCCTGTGTGCTCAGAGGAACAGAGATTGGAGTATCAGAAGGCTACCGTTGAGGAGAAGTATTTGACTGCTAAAGGCAATTTTGTCCTTGACCCCAATGGTTGGTTATTAAGAACACTAAAAAGGTTTAGCAAGGCATCCTCAGTGTTGACTTGTTTTGAAAGATTTAAATGCATGTTGGGTTTTTTTTTTTCTCCTCTATCATTAAACGTACCTTAAACTAGACTTATCCTCTTGAATTTGGGACAGAGTAGAAAGATTTTTGTTTTGTTTTGTTTTTTTGATTTTTGACTAGGTTTATAAAGGTGTGATGTATATAGTTACAGGCTAGCCCAACTCCCTTTGCTAAAGTAAACAAATGATCTTGGAAGAGATGAAAGTTGAAAGCAGGCAGAGATTAAACCATTAAGATTTTCAAAAGTCAGTAGGAAAGTCTTTGGAATAATTAGTTTGCATGAGACCATAAATAAATGATTGCTTTCATTAAAGGCTAGATATGAATGTTTTGCTGTCCGTAAATTGTTAACTAGGCAGGGTAATACAGAATGTTAAATTAAATTTAAAGTTTCCCAAATTACACTGAGTTGAATCAGAGTCAGTGGTTTGAAGTAGCATTCTCATTCTCATTAAAATGTGGCATATTTTCTCTTCCCACTAACTTTGAATAAAGCTTCCAAAGAGAATGCAGCTTCCAAACTGGTTGCTAGTGGTACACACTGAGTGAAAGATATAGGTGAGACAGAATGATGTAGTACCGTTTCCAGGGGAAGTATGTGTTTTCTAGATGTTTTTTCTATTTTCCTACCCCCTAACAGCAAAAAATTCCATATAACATGTAGCCCGCTGTGTATAGCACAGTCAATAAATATCCTCCTTCCTTCTCTAGGGGTGAAGCTACATGTGAAATATTTTGCAGTCGCTATGATCATATGTCACTTGTGAGCAAAATGGTAATTAATGTGGAAATTATAAAAATCCAGACTATAGTCAATCATGATTTAACTTAATGTTTGATCCTCATACAATGAGAGAAAGGTAGAATCTCCTCATTCTGCAGTAATTTTTTTCGTTTTAAGACTTCATCATCGCAAATTTTCAAAGGCACAGAAAGACTGGAATCCCCCAGTTCCTACAGTTTATTTGTGTCAAATGAGCATGAAAGAGAAATGGCCTGTTTTTTTTTGCAGGGAGTATAGAATACATTTTAATCCCCACTAGCCTAGCCCAGCAGGTTGGGTAGGAGTGAAGGTCAGGGCAGATGAAATAGATGAAAGTGGGAGAGGAGGGAAATAGCAAATCCATGACTGTCCACTTCTTAGCTGTGGATGGGCGATGTAGAAGCCGTCTGATGGCAACCACTAAGTACGTTCTGCTTCGAATTAGTCCTTCTTTATTAGAAAATGTTCACACAAATAACAGCGTTGATATTGGTTAATTGCATGCAGAGCGACGTGAATAAGGCTCGAGGATGTTGCGGTTGAGCCATTTGATCACATCTCACTCTAGCACAGTGATGAACATGTACAGACCTGAGTTCAAGTTCCTGCTCCCCTGACCACAAGCTCTGACTTTAAGAAAAATTACTTTCTCTCTAGGCTTAGTCTTCTCATCTGTTAAAGAAGGATTAATAATACCCTTCTTCCAAGTACTTACCTTCTAAGGTTGTTATGAGGAAAAATTGAGAGATGCAGGTGAGAAATGCCTATCTTAGTTCCTGGGACAGAATAACTGCTTGAAAAATATTAGCCCCATTTTGGGGTGCTGGCAGCAAATAATAGGGGGCAGCATCAAGTAGTGATTAGGATAAGCATAAATTCAGGTGATGGATTCCAATGTACTAGCTATACTGTTTCCATCCAGCTAATTGTTTGATGTGGGGAGTCTAGTTTCTTGAGATTTCATCTCAAGTCCTTTTTGACAAATAGTGGCCAAAAAAAGAAGAAAGGAAAAGAAAGGGAGGGAAGGAAGGAAGGAAGGAAAAAAGAAGAGAAAGTAAAAGAAAAAGAGTTGATAGAAATGTTGGGTGGCACTGTTATCTCTAACCTTTTCTGATACAGATAGAGCAGGTATTATTAGACCATTTAACAGATTTAGAAGTCAGTTTGGTGACTGACCTGGGATCATTGGTGAGTTAGCAATAGGACCAGGTCAAGAGGTTGGATCTAGTAAGTGTCAGATGGCAACTCCAATCTGAACATGGAACACTGCTCTATACAGTGGGCATGAGGTTTGGGGAACAGTCTGCCATGCTGGTGGTCCCCTCACTGCAGCCTTTGCAGAGACAGGCACTACCCATCAACTAGGTCTCTTTGTGAAGGAGCTTAATTCAGGAGAATCTCATGAAAACAGCATGTGACTCAGAAAAATGATTCTTTTGACGTCAACAGAAAGAACTCCTCCCTTCTCCCATGGAGTCTTTAGTATTTAGACCTTTTGCAAAAAGCATTAGCAGCCTTCGATATACTCTTACTTTTTGTACTGCTAAATTCATATTTTGGATCACCCCGCCATTATCTCAGGCATGGAGATGGCTTTGGCATCTTCTCTGATTTAATGATTTGCCTGGAGCTGTTTATTCTGGAGAGAGTTTTAGCATCCTGGGCATGGGTCTCTGACTCAGACCACTTGTGTCCAAGTCCCCAAGTGCCAGCTGTATCTCTTGTTAGTGGAGTGGCCTTGGGCAATTTCTTCAACTTTCTCTCTGTTCAGTTGCCTCATCTTTCTGATGGAGATGATAATGGTACCTGCCTCAGAGGGTTATAAGAAATCAATGAGAGAATCTTTGTTCAAAACCTGCAGAGAGTGAGCCCTCAGTAAATGTGAGCTATGAATAATAATAAGGCTATCCTATTTGCGGTTTATGAAGCTGAGATACACAATGACCGTACGTTGATATTATCTTAGTAAAGGTGTTGATGTTATCTTAGTAAAGTCCATAAAATTTCATTTCCAGTCACAAAAATAATGACATGGGATCCACGTGGAAATCATTAGCAGAAACTGGGTCTAGTAGCACAGAGATCGTTGTGTGCCATAAAGACCATATCTAGATGAAGCCACCGTCAGAGTGCTTTGTGTTTAAGTGGGTGGTGAACTACTAGTTCTTTTAGTTCCTGAAACTGATCTTTCCCATGGAGTCACATAGCTGAGCTTGGATTGAGGCCAATCATCGGGGCTTATAATTGAATATCATCAGAACACAAGTTCAAGGGAAATGACAAATCAGTACTTAACTTTTTTTTTTCCTGTGCCTTTCTAGTTAGGGTCTAGAGGGGTCTTCTTTCTTACTGAATATGACCTTTTAAGAAATTTAGTTTCCATCTTTCCCAATAGAATCATTTTTCTTATGGGATTAAATTTGCTTCAAGTTTCTGTCTCTTCTGCTTAGTTTAAAAGATGAGACCAGGGCCCTGTGCATGTTTTGTGATTGATATCCGCTATTTTTCACTCTTAGCTCTGTCATAAATTATATTATGGTAGGCTTCATCTCCTAAGCCCAGTCTTTTAATACAATCTGCTGTAAGATGTGCTGTTTGCCTGGGAACACGCAGCATCTGTGTTTCCAGGTTAGCATCGCGGGGGACCAGACCGGACTTGCAAACAGAGCCAGGCGCTGAGGCCTATGGTAGCCATCTAAATAGCAGGACTGAATGTTGCTGGTCAGAATTTTCCTCCTTATACATTCTGTGTGGCCTTGGCAAGTTCCTAAATTCCTCTGGCTCTAAGATTTCTCTTTGACACTATGAAGTAAATTATCTCTAAATTCCCTTCTTGCCCTCTGCTTCCTTAGAGCAGTATTTCCAAATTCTGTTTTGGGGTCAGTTAATATTTGTGCTGGGGTTGGGCGTTCTCTGGTCCAATAAATTTAGGAAATGCATCTTACCTTATTTTTGTCTTAAAGAGTTACAAGGCACATATGTCTCTGAGAAGTCCATGATTAATAAACCTGTTTAACAATGTTGAATGAAGCATTTCTCAAATATAGGTGAATATGCAATTGAAGGCATATTTTATTTATTAATTTTACTGACTGACAATCGCTTTCCTGGGAAGACTTATGAGGAGCATCATTTGGGAAAGATTTCTGCTCCAGCTTCCTCAGGTGACTGAGTTATGTAAGGTAAAGAACACATAGCAGTACCTCTGATTTTAGAATGACATTGTAGGGAGTACCATTGCCATTTAATTGGAAAACGGTTATGTAAACAGTTTCTAAGCAATTGGCTTTTGGATTCTACTAAATTGCCAGTGTATCTCTGGCTCAACTCACAGAAGTAAGATTTGGAGGAACATGATCAGGAAGGAACTACTTTATTGGCTAACACTTCAAAAAGTCAAAGTTTCCATGTTGGATCGTGCCCCAACTCCCTCTCCGTGCTGTCCTGCCTTATAAAAGGCAAGGAACGAACCCGTCCATGCAGGTTGCTTTGAAACTAGAATCCTGTTTTAGTCCCAGAAAAGAGCTACAGCACTACACGTGGTTTCTTCTTCCCCCTTTCATTTAAAATCAGTTAGGGATCATATTCTGTGATTTCAAGGGAGTGGGAAAAACTAGCTTCCATCACAATCAAAATGAGGACTAATGAGAAAAAAAAATGCAATGATAAAAGACTTCTGTTCCATCCTTCTGGTAAGAATCCTGAGACACTAATAAAAAAACAGTAGGGCTAAATTATGAAATCACTGTCATGAGAATGCTAGGCATTGGGCGTAATCAGAAGATTTCAATAAATGCGACTGGCCTTTTGGCAGCAGCTAACATATGACAGCTCTGCAAATGCCAAGCATTTTATCAACGAGTGGTCCAGTTGTGATCCTTTGTCTGGCGCCTGGTGCTTCGGCCAAGTCAGGAGGATGTTATCAGAGGCACAGAGTTCCAGATGGTGGCCTGGACTCAAGGAAGGGAGGGTGGGGCGACCCAGGAGTATGACCCAGAGCCATTTCAAAAGAAATCAAAAAAGCCACCTGGACGGAGAAGAGAGTAAGCTGAGAATGTTCAATTAAATAAGCTTAATGTTTAAACAATGTGATCATGTAGTCTTTCCTTTCATTGGGTAGATTATAGGCCTTATATTGAATTAACTATCTCAGAATTGGGTGCTGGGGCTTAAGTTTTTATTGCAGGAATTAAATGAACTGCCCTCACACTTAAAACAGTTATGCCAGTTTCCTTCTACCTCTTAGCCTCTAAATGTGTCTGATGCTGGAGATATTTGTCCTAAGTGTCTTCTCCCATTTAAACTGTCTTCCTAATGTTTCCAATTTGCAAAAGCCCTGGTGTTCAAAAATAACTGGGAGAAAAGTTGGACTGTGGGTGGTAGGTAATCCAGCCCAGCATCAGGGCATTACTGACTAGAGGAAAAAATGCCTCTTCCTGAGCCTTACCGGAGGAGGCCATTGCTTTCAGACAGCCTGTACCTAATACAGAAGGGCTCCAAGTCCATGACTGGCCTCGGACCAGCGCTTTGTCAGGGAACCACATCCAGGCTGATAGGGAAAGGAGTCTGCCCGAGTTGGAGTATTTTTGTTAAATCCTAGCACACACAAAAAAAGTGCTAAAAGCCCATCTGGCGAGATGATCATTCATTAAGTGAAAAGAGGATGCAGAAGCCTTCGGGAAATCGATCCTTTTCTTTCCTTGTCTCACGTGTTTGAGTTATTGTGCACTCACAGTGATCAAAATCTGCATTCTGAATTGTGCAGATTGGAGGCAAACCGGCGGAACGTTCTGGGCGTGTTTTAATAGTATCTTCCCAGAAAGGGCGGTTTTCTGCAGCTGTGGTGTCAGTGAACTGATGTGTTGTTCAGAGTAATCTTTAGAATTGGTGGGAGACAGAGCACAGAGAGCCAGGAGTTGAGGAAGGAGCTAGACTTGTGCCGGAAACTCCTCATTCTTCCAGAGCTGGCTGTGACACACCCTCTGGGTGGCACACCCCTCCCTCGGGTCCAACTCAGCCCACAGACTCGTGGGAGGAAAGCCAGGGCCCAAGCCTCTCCTCTGAGGAGTGGATGCAGTCCTTCTGTGTCAGCCACCTCGGGAAGAGAAGCTGAAACCTTAGAGCTTTGTGCGCGTTAATGACCTGGGAACCCATTGAGCTCATGGACCCTCACCACATCCTCGAAGACAGCCAAGGTTTGACTGTCCGTATTTGTAAACTCGACATACGTGCTGTCTGGGGTAGACTGTGTGTTTAAAGATGAGGAGAGATGCAGTGACTTTTCTACTGGTTAAAATAGTTGTACGCTTATTATCTTAACCCTCTATGTGCACAACATGTTTGTATAAAATGCGTATGTTATATATTAACATATTTATAGATATCATTAATATAATGGGATTTAAAAATGGACAGCCTATCTAAATTTAGATAGGTTGGTCTGTTGGAGCACTTTAGAAGGAGTCCTCAGTGACTGTAGGTGAACATCTGTGACCCCATTTCTGCTCACGTGCTCTTTTCCTTTCACCCGCCATCTCCATGCCAGTACCTCTGTGTTAACATAGCTTCGAGATGAAGTCTTTCATCCCCTTACATTACAATGTAGTTTTTCTCTCCTTGGATCAGGCACTCTGGGTGTTTTGTTTGAGTTAGGGGTGCCGTCCCTAGGATGCTCCCCTACAGTTGTGCCTCGTGCGACAGGTCGTACCCAGGTGAGACTGGCTTCAAGAGTGCCGCAGCCCACCCTGCTCCGCATCCCCAGGGACCAACAGCCAATGCCACAGCCTCAGAGGAATCCCAAGGTGATTTTGCTGGCTGCTCCATTGAAACCAGCAGACCTTGTCGATTCACGCTGATGCTTTTGATCCTAGACCGCTTAGGGTAAGTGATTGTAACATTTTGGCTTCTGGAGAGTAGACTATCCGGTAGTCCCATGTAAGGCAGATACGCTTTGTACCTGCCACCATCACTTTTGAACGCTCTGCTCTTCTCGGTTTACCAGGACCTCCGGTGAGCTCTGGTTCGCCTTCCTGTAGGACTGGGAAGCCTTGGCATTGCTACACTTCACATGTACACACTGTTGAGAGGTACAAAGGAACTGAATGTTGGCATACTCTGTAACTGATGAATAATTCATGGGGGCTTTCTGTGCCATAAAATTTTCTTCTATAAATGAACATTACTTTGAAAGACAATGCTGATTGAAAAATCTGGAAATGTGGTGTCATATTCTTTATTGATCTGCCTTCAACATTTGCTGGGAAGGCAAAAGTTGACAGACATCAGAATAATTAAATTTAAAGCTGACAATAGCCCCAGGTGGGCAGTAAGCCAAAACCTCAGCCGCAACTTTTTCTTACCAGCTTCTTTCTAAAGTGTAACCACCTGATGTTTACAAAAGGCCTCTGGATTCTTTGACACTCTCTGGGCTTTCTTTGAAGATAGAATCTGAATGTTAATGATAACACCGTACATATTAATTAGTATCAACACACTACTGATATTTATAGTTGGAAACTATGATTCGATGGCTTTTCCTAACTGAAAGGGGTCCTAGAGATAAAACTAGAATATCTCAAGATGTCTAAGTGTCACTATTTGAATAAATTTGAAGTCCTCTGATTCCTTGCACTGTAAAAAGAGTAAATTTTTTTTTTTTTTTGGCTGCATTGGGTCTTTGTTGCTGCGCGTGGGCTTTCTCTAGTTGTGGCGAGCGGGGGCTACTCTTCGTTGCGGTGCACGGGCTTTTCATTGCCGTGGCTTCTCTTGTTGCGGAGCACGGGCTCTAGGCGTGGGCTCAGTAGTTGTGGCACGTGGGCTCAGTAGTTGTGGCTCGCGGGCTCTAGAGCGCAGGCTCAGGAGTTGTGGTGCACGGGCTTAGTTGCTCCGCGGCATGTGGGATCTTCCCGGACCAGGGATCAAACCCGTGTCCCCTGCATTGGCAGGCAGATTCTTAACCACTGTGCCACCAGGGAAGTCCCCAAAAGAGTAAATTTTAATTTCAATTTCCAGGAAAGATAGGGCAGGTTTTGCAAAATCTTACATGAAAGAGAGATTATAAATTAACAGAGTAAGTCATATCTGATTATATTTTTAGTGGTCACTGGAAAGAAAAATTCTTTCAAAAGAATTTCATTTCTTTTCTCTGTTTTTTCCTACTCCCCTCCTTTCCACTCCATGGCGTATTTTTAATGTATTTGGAATCTTTCCACTTGCTGCCAGCTGGAATCTACAGAAAGTGTATCCCTAGAACACTAAACAGTTGACTTGAATCTCAGTCATAATTAAATTGGAAGTTGGCAAATTATTCTGAGTCTTAAAAAGAGGCACACCTTATGTCTGTAACATAAGGAGTTTCACTACTCTGCATTGTTTTAAAAGTACTCTCCATAGGGAATATTGACAATATTTTTTAATGACTTTTTTTTTTTTAAATAGAAGGATGTTTTGAAAGGATGTCTAATAAACATGTTTGACCATGCTTGAATTTGGTGTCTTAACTGGTAGCTGGGTCCCGGATACTTTAAAACAACCAAGTTTTCACCTGCTCATCCATCCCTCTTTAATGCGTGCATCACCCTGTCTTTTTCTCCTGGCACACCTTGAAAGCATTAACTACTTAGAGGACTGGTGATATAAGACTTTGATACAGCAATTTACTATCTTCTGCTCTAAAGGATCTGCTTAGAGCTAGTGTTTGCATACAATTAACATTAGTTATTTAGGCATATGAGCTACCCAGCCTTCTATTTTATACTAAAACCTGACTGCTGATACGTACTTCTCCATCATTAACATACTTTAAAGGTTGGGGTCATAGTCAGGATATTAATTCAGAATATCGAGATTTAACAAGACATCTCTAAATGCCATTCATTTCCAAAAAGGGGCAAAAATGCCGTGCGCTGATTGGCACCCCGTTTAGGTTCCATGTGAGAGAATGGAGTGTTGGGCAGGTTTTTCTGCTTTAAGAGGCAGTCACAGCTGCCATGGAAAATGCGCTCTGTCAAGGCCGGTGGCCAGTGGGTCGATTAGAGCATGACCCTGCTAGAGACATGTGTGAACGGTGGGAGCCCACCCAGAAGCGGGTTTGTGTAAAGCAGTCAAGCATCGAAGGGGCCTTGGGAGCTCCTGTCCGAGTCCTGTCTACCCCGCAGACGCTGTTCACAGGCTCCCCGGCCTTGTGACCTACCACGTACCTCGAAGATCCTAGTGCAATAGAAACTCCCTGAGCCTGGTATTACTCTTCTTTATAACACTTTGCATGGAAACCATACCTCATGTGACACGTGAATGAAGTGGTAGAGAGACTTAGAAGGTGAACTGGGGTACACAGTGCTCTTGGGGAAAGGTCGGCTTGTTAGTGGAGTGGTATTATTTTGTGGCAAGTCCATCTCTATGGTCTATTTTTAAATGATTTAAATGGTCCGTTCTGTTTATTTTTCACATACAGTGTGTTGCTGGCTATGTGAACACTCAAATGCACATGCAGGTTCATGGATTTAAGTAGCCACTTCACTTTTGAGGCTCTTGGCATGTCTTTCCCTACTTTTTTAACTTTAGAGGCACTCTCACGGTAATAGTGTGTCTCTAATTGGTAGCTTCACTGGGGAGGATCTGCGGATGTGTCACAGATCCCTCCCCCGACTTGGCATTAGAGCGGCTCATTAACGTTCTGTTTGTTCTCGTTAATTTACTAAGCATCTTTCAGCAGGTGGCAGGTACTGTACTATGTATTGTTCAGAATAAATCTCTGTCATTTAGAATCTATAGTCTTGGAAGGACTGCTGGCATGTGTGTGCCAAAGATGTGCTGGGCAGCTAACCAACATGAGAAATTAGTAAGGACCTGAGCTGGGTGAAGAATACCAGTATTGGAATATAAGATGTAAGAACATGTAGTCACCTAAGGAATGTAAATGGGTGCAGCCAGTATGAAAAACAGTATGGAGGTTCCTTAAAAGCTAAAAATACAGCTACCATATGATCCAGCAATCCCATTCCTGGGATATCCAGAAAAGATGAAAACTCTAATTTGAAAAGATACATGCACCCCTATGCTCATAGCACCACTATTTACAATAGCCAAGACATGGAAGCAACCTAAGTGTCCAACAGATGAATGGATAAAGAAGATGTGGTATATATACACCATGGAATATTACTCAGCCATAAAAAAGAATGAAATTTTGCCATTTGCAGCAACATGGATTGCCCTAAAGATCATACTAAGTGAAGTAAGTCAGAAAGAGAAAGAAAAATACCATATGATATCAGTTATATGTGGAATCTAAAGACTAATACAGATGAATTTGTATATGAAACAGAAACAGACTCACAGACATTGAAAACAAACTTATGGTTACCAAAGGAGAAAGGGTAGGGAGGGATAAATTAGGAGAATGGGATTAACAGATACACAGTACTATATATAAAATAGATAAATGACAAGGATATACTGTATAGCACAGGAAACTACATTCAATATCTTAACCTATGATCGAAAAGAATCTGAAAAATATATATATTTATAACTGAATCACTTTGCTGTACACCTGAAACTAACACATCATTATAAATCAACTATACTTCAATTTTAAAAAAGATGTGGTCCCCTGAAGAGGTTAGGATGCTAGCTAGGGAAGCCCTGGGGGCTCCTTGGGATATAAATGACCCCACTGATTTCAGTGGGGCACAATCTGACCACAGGTCACTTCTCACCATGGCTCCAGCATGGGATCAGGGTGCCTCTGGTCCTCAGGAACCATTTCTGCCCCTGCTCACTGCCAGGACCACAAGGATTGGAGATTTATTTTCCTCTTGCTAAAATGACTATTCTTTAGTGAATTTCAGAGTTATTTTTTTCGAATGTAAGTATATGATTTTGGACTTGTAGAAGGAAAGTATGTTCCTTCTGGACACAACGTTAAGTTCTTGAGCTCTAGAGACAAGAGATTTGGTTCACATCATGGCTTTGATACCTACTAGCCAGGTAACCTTGGGCAAGTGTCTGAATTTCTCTAAGCCTCAGTTTCTGCTTCCATAAAATGGAGCTAATAGTAGGGCTACCTGCTTTATAAGATTGTGAGGATTAAATGAGGATGTCTATAAAACCCATGGCATGGTGCCTCACGTGTAATAATGAATGGGTTCTAGCATTAGCGATTATAGTTCCACCTGAGAAATTCAGCTGCTTCCAAATTATTTATATTGTTAAATAGTGACTTGGAATCCATAGGCTTTGATTCTAGATTGGTTATTTTATTTTTATGTGTGTGTTTTATTTTATTTATTTTAAATTATACAAATCATACAAGAGTAAGCTGTCACTGTAAAAATGTCAAATACTATATGAAAGGCAAAAGCTTCTCTTGACCACCATCCAAACCTAGGTGGTAACTACTATTATCAGTGTTATTTATTCATTTTATTTTCATCAAAGTAATGCATGTTCCTAGTTTTAGAAGTCAAATAGTGTCTTCTTCCATGAACAGGAGACAAGGGAGTAAGAGCCAAGGATTCTGGAGTTTTTCTGGCCTGACTTTCTAAGATCATCAAAACTATGGCATTTCTGTTACAGAATGTGGCCTTTCTAGGTGGGACTTTTTACTTTTTTAGTTTTCATCTTTGGCTGGTATCGGTGAGGGTCAGTCTCCTGGCAGAGAGAAGAAAGGGAGGGGAAATGGAGGTTTGATGCTTTCCTGTAAATACGTCATCCCATCCTCCTGTTCATCCTTCAGCCCTGCCTTCAGTGGTACTTCATGCCTCCAATAACAGGCCTTTCCCGGCTTGCCCCCGCGGTTGTTTCCCCTCCAGGTTAAGTTTCAGCTTCTCCCTTTCTGCTTATGTCATCCATTCATTTTCCAGCTTCCAAAATCGTGTCAACATCTGTCTACTGTTGTTGTTCCTTTCATGTTCTTTTTGGGGTTTTGTGAAGACACAGAGATAAACAATGTTCACAGCACCATGTTTAACCAGAAGCTCAAAGTTTCTGTAGATTTTCCCACTCAATTACTGTCTTATACTCTAATTATCTCACATTTTATTTAATCTCCTCCAACAGAATTATAAGTTCATTAATATTAAAACTGTGATTTTTATATCTTTCAGTAATGAGCACATGGTGGGTGTGCACTAAATTCTTTCTTTAAATTGAGCTAACATTGATTTATAACATTGTATAAGTTTCACATATACGCTATTATAATTCGACTTCCAAATACACTACAGCATGGTATATATACCACATCTTCTTTATCCATTCATCTACTGATGGGCACTTAAGTTGTTTCCTTATCTTGGGTATTAAAAATAATGCTCTGATAAACATAGGGGTGCCTATAGCGTTTTGAATTAGTGGTTCATATTTTTTGGACAAATACCCAGAAGTAGAATAGTTGGGTCATATGATAGTTCTATTTTTAATTTTTTGAGGAATCTCCATACTGTTCTCCATAGTGGCTGCACTAATTTACATTCCCACCAACAGTGCAGGAGGGTTCCCTTTTCTCCACACCCTCTCCAGCACTTGTTATTTTTTGTCTTTTGGTAATAGCCATTCTAATGAATGTGAGTTGATATTTGTATTTGATTTCCCTGATGATTAGCAATGTTGAACATCTTTTCATTTGCCTGTTGGCCATTTGTATGTCTTCTTTGGAAAAATGCCTTTCAGATCCTCTGTTTATTTTTTAATCGGGTTGTTTGTTTTTTGTTGTTGTTGAGTTCTTGAGTTCTTCAGTCACTAAATTCTTAATGATTAGTTGATTGCTTTTCATATTTGGGTGAAAAGGGACATCATATATATTACCTTTAAGAGTTTGGTGCCATAAAAACCATGTCACTAAAAAATATTACACCGGGACTTCCCTGGCGGTCCAGTGTTTAAGACTCCGTGCTTCCACCGCAGGGGCATGGGTTCGATCCTGGTCGGGGAACTAAGATCCCACAAGCCATGTGGTGTGGCCAAAAAAAAAAAAAAATTGCACCTTTTTCATTTTTGTCTTTAAGATTCCGAAGGAATATAAGTATTAGCAGTAAGTATTATCAAACAAGGTACTCTTGTATCAATTAGTTATTCCTGCTTCCTAAACCATTCCAAAATTTGGAAACTTAAAGCAACAATCATCTACCATTTTTCATGAGTCTGCAGGGTTGGCCGGGGGTCAGCTGCTTTCTGCTGAATCAGTGGGCAGTTTGGCAGCCTCACCACATGTTTGGAGGTGACTCTGCTCCACGCATCTCTCATCCTCCTCTTGGGACCAGCAGGTTATCCCAGCCATGTCCCCATCACGGTGAAGCAGAAGGACAAAGAGCAAACAGAGATATGCATGACCTCTTTGAGGCCTAGCTCAGAACTGCACAGTTACTTTCTTCCTCCTTATTCTATAGGCCAGAGCAAGTTACATGGTCAAAGTGGTGGGCATTGTAAAGTTACATGGCAAAGGGCTTGGGTACAAGGAGGGAAGATGAAGTTGGGCCACCAGGGCAACCTATCTTGCCTTCTGTGCAGTAACAGGAGCCCTGGCATGAATGGACACTTATTGAGACTCACTTAAGTAAAAGTCTTATGTCCAGCTAAACTTGCCAGACTTTAATTTTTTATTTATAAAAAAAAAGGGACTTCCCTGGTGGCGCTGTGGTTAAGAATCCGCCTGCCAATGCAGGGGACATGGGTTCGAGCCCTGGTCCGGGAAGATCCCACATGCTGTGGAGCAACTAAGCCTGTGCGCCACAACTACTGAGCCTGCGCTCTAGAGCCTGTGAGCCACAACTACTGAGCCCATGTGCCACAACTACTGAAGCCCACACGCCTAGAGCCCGGGCTCTGCAACAAGAGAAGCCACCGCAATGAGAAAACCCGCACACCACAACAAAGAGAAGCCCCCGCTCGCCACAACTAGAGAAAGCCTGCGTGCAGCAACGAAGACCCGATGCAACCAAAAATAAATAAATAAAAATAAATTTTAAAAAAATTAAATAAAATAAAGAGAGAGACAATTCTAACCCTCAAGGACTTTACTAATCATACTTGAGGAAATGATGTACAGATGAAACTAGTGAATAAGATGATTATAGAGCAAAAAGCTAAGAAATAGAAGATTTGAACACTTTGTGTGTGACTAGCCTAAAGCAAACTTTTGCTGTAAAGGACAAAATAGTAAATATTTTAACCTTTGTGAGCTGAGTGGTCTCTTGCAATTGTTCAGCTGTGGTTTCAGCACAGAAGTAGCCATAGATAATACACAAATGGATGGCCATGACTGTGTTCTGATAAATCTTTATTTGTAAAACAAGACAGCAAGCATTAGTTTATAGACCACTGGCCTAGAATATTGAAAGAAATAAGACAGAGTCAGTTATGGAAGGCTTGCTGAAAAAGGAGCAATGGTTTCCGAGGCAATAAAGATTAATTTAGCTCAACAAGATATATTTTAGATATGAAGTCAGAAAAAACTTATGGTCATTCAATAGGTAAATTTTCCAACAGGTTAATGTGGTTCAGTCAGAATGAAAACTCATTTCTCTTCAAAAGTATTACTTGCTGCAAATGATTTCTGCTTCTGATTGCCTATTTGAAAACATGTTTAAGAATGTTAATATTTTTGCTTAGTTGGAGGATGAGGAAAGAAAGATTTGAAAATAAAATGAAAGAAATACCTAATTAAAGAGATTTGATTTTATGCCACTTTAAAATTTGTGTTTAACTGATGTGACCTAGATTTGTATAAAGGAACCAGAGTGATTAATAGGAATGATTTATTTTTAACTATTAAGAAACAATATGCAGAATTTAAGTGGGTAGTTTTCCACCTCAATTGTATTTCACTTAGATGTTCCTTAGTAATCTTCATGCTCCCCCTATATTTGAAGGAAAAAAAGCCCAGAATACTGTTAGAAAGTAAAGTTTTTTGCTCAAAATCTTTAATACCTGTTTACTCATTTGTAGTCAGCTTGTCATCAATAGCCTGTATCTTGACAGATTTCTGCTGATTAAATCCAGATAAAGAAGAGTTTGGACCGTAGCTTTAGGAAAGGCGGGAAGGAGGGATGCCCCCTTGGATAAGATCCTTAATTTTATATACACTACCAAATGTAAAATAGATAGCTAGTGGGAAGCAGCTGCATAGCACAGGGAGATCAGCTTGGTTCTTCGTGACCACCTAGAGGGGTGGGATAGGGAGGGTGGGAGGGAGACACAAGAGGGAGGGTATATAAGGCTATATGTATATGTATAGCTGATTCACTTTGTTATACAGCAAAACTAACACACCATTGTAAAGCAATTATACTCCAATAAAGATGTTAAAAAAAAGACAATAGTTTAGAAGCTGTAGAAGATGAAAATGGAGAAAGTTTAGGTTAGTGTGTTTTAATTTAGTATTGAAAATCCTCATATTTTAAAAAAGCAAACCCATTCTAATATTATTATAATTATCACACTGTTCATTTTGTCATTTTTATTTATTACTACTTCATATCTGTATAGTAAAATAGTTGATCTAAAAAAAAAAAAAGTGTTCTAAAGCTTCGTGTTTTTCTCAGGTATCTCTTAGTTTTTCCCTCCTGGTGGAAATGTCAAAATATACACAGAAGAAGGGGTCTGAAAGGTATTATTTTATTTCACTCATTTGATTTATTATTTATTGAGCTCCTGCTTTGTGTCAGTCGCTGCCTTAGGACCTGGGGATGCAACAATGAGGAAGATCAGCTCTGATTCTTCCCGTTGGGGTGCTCTGGAGCCAGCAATGGCCATGGATGGGTGACCACAGTGCATCAATGTATCAGGGGGTCCCAGAGGGAGGGAACCAGTCTCAAAAGTAAGAGGGATTTTTCTCAAGGTAAATAAACTCCCTCCTGATTTTACATACATATGATTAAAATAAAACTGCACTGTGAAAGAACTTAGAATTTGCCATTCCTAGTCATCATACCTGAGGTTAGCAATAAAATTAAAAGAAATTCCTGGTAGGTTTTAAGAACATCATTTGAAATCCCCTGAGTTTCTTGGAAAAATACCATTTTTCCCAGGTAAAATAATCGTATAAATCCACTCTCACTGTTACTGATTATTACCTTACATTTTCTTTTAATTTGTTATATACATTATGTTTTCTTGAGACATTCTCTTTTCTCTCATTAATTTCCTTTCTTACTGTTGTGTTCACAGAGAGAGAGAGCCACAGACAGGCTATGAGAAAAAGGATTAGGTAAAGGATCTGCTGAGAAACTTCCTAAGATGCAGCCTTCCAATAAACTTACAGATATTCTATCTCGTTATGAAGAAGAACATTTATTTTTAGTCTCTTTGTGACTCTCAGAGCATTCATATAAATGTCTGATTTTGAAGATTTTAACAGTGTGTTGCCTCCACAGTAACATTAAGAATAACAATAATTAAGATGGCTAAAAAAATTTTTAGTGCTTGTCGTGTGACACACACTGTGCTAAATCTTTACATATCATATTATCTCATTCAATTTTCTCAAAAACTCTGGAGAGGAGACACTATTATCATCCCCATTTTACAGATGAGAAAACCATCACAGAAGTATCTTGCCCAATGTCATCATAAGTGGCAGATTCAGACCTTGAACCCAAGCAAGTCTAATGGCAAAGTTTATATTCTCACTACCTCTCGACTCCCTGAACATGAAGTGCATAAGAATATAAGAAAGATTTTATAGTTATGATGATATTTAAAATAGTAACTACTCAACTTACTCGTAAGGATTGAGACGAAAGGTGCATACAGATGGTCCCTTGTAAGCAATGGTTTGCTAACCAGCTAACCTGCTGCACCTTTTAAAATTCTTTTCCTCTGAATACATTTGCCTGAATTTTTCCCCATAATGCCTTTTTTTGATAAATTAAAAAAGGCAACTCTAGGAATTTCATCTTTATTGAAAACAAAATGATTGAAATAAATAATTATTGAACACCTACTATAGGCCAGTCATGGTGGCTAGGAAATTGGGGATACAGTAGATATGCCCCTACTTTCATGGTGCTGCCTACAAGCTTTTGGGAAGACAAACTTTATGCAGATAATTGTATAATTAAAAAGTGTGGCATCATGAGAAAATATATAGTGTAATAAGAAATTTTAATTTAAATTGGGGCACCCTGGAAGGCCTCACAGGAGGTGACATTTAAGCTGGTGTCAAGTTGATGAGTAGGAGTAAGCATCTGGCAGTGATGGGAGCCATACAGATTGCTTGGCAGGGGGGAAGAGTGTGTATGAGGTCCCTGATGTGGGAACAAAGTGTGGTACCTTCAAGGAACTGAAAGATGGCCTCTGTGACTAGAGCATCACGACTGAGGATGAAGGCTAAAAGAGATGAGGACAGGGATGCTGTTAGTGCCTGACATGGTAAGAGTTTTGGGTTGGATTGTGCAGTGACTAAATATTGAAAAATGGCTGTACAAGTTTAAGTAGTAACATTTTTTAAAATTAAAAATGATTACAAGTAAATTTGGATGGCAGTGTGGTATTAGTGGAAAGGTTTTTTTTTAAATAGAGAAATGGAAGGGAATGGAGTCCAGAAATAGTCCCACACACGTGATCGTTTGATTTACAACAAAGGTGCCACTGCAATTCAATAAATAGTGCTGGAGCCATTGGATATTCATGTGGGGAGGAAATGAACCTTGATCCCTATCTCACACCATTTACAAAATTAATTTGATGTAGAATAGATAGCTAGTTGGAAGCAGCCACATAGCACAGGGAGATCAGCTTGGTGCTTTGTGACCACCTAGAGGGGTGGGATAGGTAGGGTGGGAGGGAGACGCAAGAGGGAGGAGATATGGGGATATATGTATATGTATAGCTGATTCACATTGTTATAAAACAGAAACTAACACACCATTGTAAAGCAATTATACTCCAATAAAGATGTTAAAAAATTAATTTGAGATGGAACATAAAAGCTAAAACCAGTTTCTGGGATAAAACAGATGAGAAAATGTTCATAAGCACGCATTAAACAAAGATTTCTTTAAAAAACACCAAAGCAAGCACTAGCCAAAAAAGAAAAAAGTCGCTAAATTAAAATTTTATTAAAATTAGGAATGGTTCATCAAAGGATATCATTAAGAAAATGAATGGGCAAGCTGCCATCTAGGAGAAGGTAGTTGCATTGTGTTTGAAAAAGTACTCATATCCAAGGTATATAAAGAACTCCTACAAATCAATAAGGAAAAGGCAGATAATCCATATTTCACAAAAACATCTACTTCACAAAAAGAGGATATCCAAAATGACTGATAAACATATGAAAAAAGTCTCACTATCATTAGTCATCACCCCAGTGAGACCCCATTATTCATCTGGCAGAATGGCTAAAATTAAAAGGGCTGATAATACTAAATGTTGGCAAGAATGTGGAACAACTAAAATTATCCTGCATTGCTGGTGGGAATATAAACTGAACCAGTCATTTTGGAAAAGTGTTTGAGAGTACCTTCAAAAGTTAACATATAGCCACTCTATCCTAGGTATATAATCAAGAGAAATCAGCATGTATGCCCATAGTGGACATCTATAGTAATGTTCATAGCAGTTTTATTTATAATAGCCCCCCACCAAAAAGCCAAATGTCCCAAAACAGGAGAATGGATAAATTAGTTGTGTAGTTGAGGTGTATTTTTCCAACGGAATATTACCCAACAATAAAACAAAACTACTGATACACACAACGTCATGGATGAATTGAACAAACATTATGCTGAGTAAAAGGAGCCAAACGTGGATAAGTACATGCTATACATACATCTTGGAGTTCAAATTCAAGCAAAGCTAATCTATTATAAGTCAGAATAGTGGTTTCCTAGAGGGAGAGGAGATGTAGCATTGACCGGGTATAAAGAAACCTTGTCAGGAACGTTTTAGATCTTGATCTGGGAGGTGGTTACATGTTGTACACATGAAAAAACTCATTGAACTGTGTACTTGAGATTCGTGAACTTTACTGCATGTAAGATATATTTCCATTAAAATTTTAACATTAAAGTCCTAACGGTAGATTCGAATGACATGGGGAAAAGTTTCAGTAAGCCAAAGTTATAAATTGCGTATGTAATATGATGTGAAATAAAGATTTTCATAGAAAATCACGGAAAGAAAATATACTGAAGAATTAACAGTGATTTCTGGATGGTAGGACTGTGTTATTTCCATTTCTTAATAGTTTTCAGCATCTCCTAAATGTTCTCTAATGAAGTATATTACTTCTATAACAGAAAAGCTGAAATGGGAACAACTGTAACTAAGAAGGTATTTGACATAACTTGATCCTCAATTGTAAATCCATTTTGATATTTTGGGGGTGGGAAGTAGCAATTTAGGACAGGCAAATTCATAGAGCTGTAGGGTTAGCGAAAGCTTCATGGGGAGAACCTCAGGGAAACTGAGAAAACATCTAGGGAAGATGTGGTAGAAGCAGGAGCAGGGCTGGACAGCTAACCTTGTGTGATGTTGTCTTTGACCTGTGATCCTCAGTCTATGTTGGTTGACTGTGTTTCTATCCACTTCATGGATTCTGTGGTCCTTCAAATGTATAATTGCTTTTTCACTTAACACGTTGATCTTCTAAGCCATTTGTAATTCTTATTCCTAAAAAGCTCTTTTCCTAGCCTTTTACATCTTCAGGCGTTACCGTTTGCTCTGTTCTCTATTTTAAGGCATCCTTCCCCCAGCACCCTGCTTCTGCATATGCCAATGTGAGTTTAAAAATTAATTGTGCCAAGGCATTCTCTCCTCCTTCGAAATAAATAAATAAAACAATACCAGGAACACACACACACACACACACACACACACACACACACACACACACAGACACACACACAGAGCTCCAAATGATCCATCCATCTGTTGAAGACATCCACCATCCACTTCATCCTGGTGCAGGCTATTTTTGTTTGCTTTGTCTTGAGAGCTTCTATATTGAACGCCTTTAAAGAATACTTAGGTTTTCATCAGAAAATGAAAAGCAAATCACTTTGTTTTTCCATTTTATACCTATTACAGAACTGTGCACAAAGAAATGCTCAATAAATGCTGATTGAATTGCCCTTCTACAGATCACGTTCTATGCCACATTCAGATTTTTCCGTGCACATTTTTACTGATGAGTGCACATTTATAATTATGAAGCGGATTGTGGAAGGGGTCATATTCTTTAGAATCCAGTATTTTTCTGAATCTGTTCTCTGCAAACCTGTATCCTCTTAGGTGAGTTTAATTACTTACTACATTTAAAGGATGAATTGAATTGAAGGATGAACTGAAGTCTTTTGAAAGTGGTTTTTTTTTTAACTGCTTCTCTTCTTTTTTTGGCAGGGTAAGCAATAGCGTTATGCTGTTACTGGAAATTTTAGTCAATAAAATGTATGCTTCTTTAATTAGAATGCTAGGAAGTACTGCTGAGTTGGATCATTTAGTTAGTGCAATGAGCTGAGAGGTTTGAGCATTTGTGTGCAGAGGGTCAATTTCAGTAAATTGAGTATATATGGGCCATTTTAATATTTTCTCCCAGATAACTTACATCTAGTATTCATTTTAAGGTCCTATGTTCATAAATATTTGTGAAGCGTCTCCCCTGAAACAGACACAGAAATGAGAGAGACCACCTTTGCTTTCAAGGAGTTCCTGGTCCAATGAGTTCTTTTCTCCTTCATCCATTCCCACGGCCCCGATGCTGCCAAAGTTACACCTCCAGCTTTGACTTCTCCCCTGGGAGCTAGAGCAGCATGCCCCGTTTCCTGCTGGTTACCACTCCATGGATGTTCTGATCACATCTCAAACTCATTATTACAACTGAAATTAGTTCATTATCACCTTCTCCACCCAAACCCATTCTCTTTCCTACGTCTCTTTTCTCAATGGCTCTACTTTTTTCCAGTCACTCAAGCTCTAACCTTTGGGAGTTCTAACAAAACCCCTTACATTACAGATTTATTTCCCCCTTACTAAGCATCCACCTCCTTTTATTCTGGCCACTTGTCCAGTGGAGTCACCTCCTATAAACACTGCCCATCCTCAGAGCGGCTGGGTGTATGAATCCATGCAAGAAAGCGGTGGCTCAGCAGGATACCCTATATTTGTGGGAAGATCTTAGAACGATCTTGTGTTCCTTACCTACTAATAACCCTGTCTCACTCCACTTGCCCCTTGGTTGTCAAACTTATCCACCTCTCTTCCCATCTCAACCTAGGCTGGGTGCTTTCCCTTCCCTTCTTCCTCCTAAATGCTCACGCATAATTGATTGCTTCCCCATTTCCACTTCTCTTTCTGACTCAGTATTTGCAGAGACAGGCAGCTCTTCCATTGGATTCTCTCCCTCAAGCACTGCGCCTTCCAATTTGACACAGCCTGAAGTTCTCCCAGCCCCCAATACTGCCTGCCTAGGCAGCTCCCAAATCGTGGCCTACCCCAGCCAATGACATGGTGTCAAAACTGGTATGCTTTGAGAATCCAAAAGTAGGTTTTGCGTTTGTTCCCATTTCCAAAGTTCATGATATGGTGTTTACCATGGGATAATAACATACAGTTTATGATTTATAGAATATTGGAGAGAAGGTATGATTTTTGCATTGGGGGAAACGGGAGAGGCAAAACTTAATGGAGAAACATGGATGAATCTCGAAAACATGCTGAACAAAAGAAACTGGGGGCGAAAGGGTACATACTAGATAGTTCTATTTATATGAAGTTCTAGAATGAGAAAAATGGTGAGAGAAATCAGAATAGTGGTTGCCTCTGATGTGGAGGTGGAGAGCGGCTGGGAAAGATCACAAGGGAACTTTCTGAGGTGACGGATGTGTTCTGTACCTTGAGAGAGATGTGGGTTACATGGGCGAATGAATTTGTCAAAACTTATTGAAGTGTACGCCTAAGATCTATGCTTTTCACTGTAGGTAAAAATTTTATAAAAGAAACAAAAAATTAAGGGGAAAGATATAGAGTAGAATTCATAATAGTATCCTACTAGTGATTAGAGATAAAGGATTATATAATGTAGGTATAAAGAAAATAATGTAATGGAGAAAGGACATGCTTTTGCATTCATGGCAAGGAAAAAATGTGGTAAAATTTGCTCTGGAAGTAAGTGCTGCTGGTATCATACACTCAATTGTTTGGGAATAATGGCCACTTTTGTGGTGGTTCATAGCAGATATGTCATAATTAAGATCCAATTCTGCAAGTAAGAAAATATCTTGTATGTGAAACCTTCCAGTGCTTCTAAAAATCTTCCACCCCTTTGCCTTCCTCCAGTACCTGAAATAAATCACAACTGTTTGGCTTAAGCTTGGTGAGTAGGAGAGTTTACATCATAGGTTTGCAATAACTGATACACAGATCTTACTTAGGCTGGTAACCCACAGACCATGATAGGCCTGTGAACATGTGTTGCTTTCTTTCTCTTTTTGCGGGGGAGGGGAGGATGTGGATCTTTTTTGTTGTTGTTGTTTTTTAATTACTTGCAAATATTTGAAACTTGGGATATTTCACATAAAAATCTGAACACCTGGTAATCCTTGGCTGGCGTTCCAAAACAGCAATAATTGCCTGGATCTGAATAGTGGCTCCTTCTTAAGGTGGGAAACGTACTTTACACACATCTTACTACAAGTATCACAAGTATCTCAGGATCGAACTACTGCCTCAATTGTTGTTTTAATTTCTATTTTCAGTCCCATAAGTATTTGAATATGCAGCCTTTGAATTAACATTTATAGAGCCCCTCATATGTTCTAGGAATTATTAGGGGCTTTAGCAGATACATAAGGTAGATACTATTACTATATCCATTTTACAGACAAGGCAACCAAGGTTTAAATAAGTGAAGAACTTGCCTGAGGTTGCCCAGCAGGAAGTAGCAAAGCCAGGATCTGAAGGACGTTTTCTTACTCCAGAGCCCATGCATTTACCCACCACATTGTTGTTCTCCTTTGTTTATTTTTAGCTTTGGTTTCATCCATTATTTAGTACTAACCTCTGGTTGAGTTCTTGTTGGTTTCCTTATGATTTATTTTGATAGAAAGCCCTTGGTCTCCAAACTCTCTTGATTTTGCATCCTTAGCAGTAAAAAAAAAACCCATGCCTATTTATGTTTATTATTTACTAATAAATAATACTCTTGTAGGGCTTCCCTGGTGGCGCAGTGGTTGAGAATCTGCCTGCTAATGCAGGGGACACGGGTTCGAGCCCTGGTCTGGGAAGATCCCACATGCCACGGAGCAGCTGGGCCCGTGAGCCACAACTACTGAGCCTGCGCGTCTGGAGCCTGTGCCCCGCAACGGGAGGGGCCGCGATAGTGAAAGGCCCGCGCACCGCGATGAAGAGCGGTCCCCGCACCGCGATGAAGAGTGGCCCCCACTTGCCGCAACTAGAGAAAGCCCTCGCGCGAACCGAAGACCCAGCACAGCCAAAAATAAATAAATAAATAAAAATAAAAGTAGCTATAAAATTAAAAATAATAATAATAATAATAATACTCTTGTATATTAATATTATATACATTCTAAAGCATACATATATTCTGAAATGTTAAAGAATAAGATATTATGTATATATTTATATATATAATATCTCATATACATATTATATATAATTTTCTTTCTACACTGCAATAAATTATCTTTTAGGTATTGCATACCCTGTTTTGACAACCAGTACATGAAACAATGCCTGGACGATGATTCTGCCTGAAAGCATCTTTCATGTCAGAGACTCCCAATTTTGTATCCAGTAAGTTGTCCCTTCCAGATAAAGGTGCAGTAGAAAGTCACCAGATCAGCCCAGATTATGGAAAGAACAAAATTCTCCTTTGCTCGAAAAGTAGTTGTCCATCTGTAACCACATTGACAACACTGTGCTCTAAGCTTTTACAGCCCTGAACTTCAAAATAGCTAACAGCATCTTTTATTGATCTTCAGGTCTCATATTTGCCTTTGGGTAGTGTAGGTTCTCTTCAAACCTCTAATTCTGACTGTGAGTTTAGTTTCAAGGGATGGAGTATCCTCCCGGGTCTCAGTTTCTCAGTCGGAGCTGCGGGGGATCCGTGTAGAGCTTGTACCCTCTCACCTCACAGGGCTGCTGCCATGATTAACAAAATTGGACAAAAACAAGTGCTGGGAGAGGCTGTTAATAATGGATCACTGTGAAATGCATCTGTGGGTACGTGCCAAGAGTTTTCCCGGAGTTCTGACGCTGTAAAGAATGGCTGTGAGCAGGATTTGGGGGGCATGTCTTGTGCTTGTGTTATTTCTCTGACTAGAGTTGTTTATATGTGGATGGATAGGTTCTACCTTCTAAGACCTGATCTTTCCCTGATCTTCCTTCCCATCATCTTGTGTGATCTGAACAAAGCTTTCTTCTGGAGCATTCTCTTTGGATTGTTCTTTTCTGTCTTACCCTAGTCCCCTTCTTTACTTAATACGTTTTTTCTTCAAGATCCAGATCAAACACCCTATTCTCCAGAATCCCACCAGCACCAGGCTGACCCAACCTTTCTCTCTCAGGCACTTTCATAACCTCAGAGCATGGCATTGAGAGCATGGCAAGGGAACACACTTGACACACACGCCCTGTGGACTCCCTCGAGGGAAAGCCTTCTTTTGTTTGCTGTTGTTGGAAATGTAACAGAAATACATAAAATTGTCCATGTAAAATCTGAAACATAAACCACTGTCTCTTTCTGAAACACATTTTTTAAGACAGAAAATTAAAAGGTACCACTAACTATATTTCAAATATCTAAACCAAACCCCTCTCCCATCTTTTATTGCACTAACTATACACTGGGGTGGATTTACCAAGTTGCACTATATATAGTTAAGCATATACATGCCCACGTCTCCGGCTAATTTCCGTGCTCTCTGAAGGCCCTTGTCTTATTCGTCATTAAAGCAGCTAACACCTGGCCTGTCCTATTGTGACACTCAGTATATGTTTGTGGAATGAAGAGAGCTCCCTTAAACAAAGGATGCAGAAAAGCCTGACACCGATTTTCAGCAGCAGGTCTCCTGTTATATTCCTTGTCTACCTTACATATGTCTTGTGACCACAAACTCCAGGGAGTTCCTCTTTGAAGTCAAAGTTTAAGTGCAGAGGTGAGTGATCTCTAGAAAAGATGTGGTGAGCAGGAAGCCCTGATGATGGCATAGTCAGGAAGTAGACTGTTCGGGGTGGAACAGATGATTTGACATTTTCTAATAAATTGACAGTGAACATGAGATTTGCCAGAGTGAGTCGGAGCTATTCTGTGCCGAGATAGATGAATCATGAAAACCTCAAACCATGCCACTGGAAACACTCCCCTCTGCAGTTTCTCTCCTGGGAGGGCCCTAGAGGGGACACCGGAGCGGGCAGGCACCGCGCACCTGCTCCAGGTCCAGCGCCTCCATCAGTGGTGGTGCAGAAAAGTGCTGACGCTGCCGGGGTTTCTCTTTCCTATGCTCAGCTTTTTATCGAACCAGCAAGAACAACCTGTCTCCTAATGACCAACCACTGGGACAGCTTTCTGTGGCCACAGCTGGCCTGGGCCACTCAGGCATGTGCCTGTCACCTAGTGCCTTGCAGCGCAGTGGCACTTAGACGAGCTCTGAGCAGCAAGAGGATAACCGCATCCTGAAGCTGCATATGTGGGAACAGGAGTTCTCAGACCCTTAAAGCAGTTATTAATGACCAAAGTGTGTCTTGTCTTTGATATCTGGCTTTTATCCAAGTATTGTGTACTCGTATTTTACAGTGACTTTTTTTTTTTTTTTTAATTTTATTCATTTATTTTTGGCTGTGTTGGGTCTTCGTTTCCATGCGAGGGCTTTCTCTAGATGCGGCGAGCGGGGGCCACTTTTCATTGCAACGCGCGGGCCTCTCACTGTCGCGGCCTCTCTTGTTGCGGAGCACAGGCTCCAGACGCGCAGGCTCAGTAGTTGTGGCTCACGGGCCTAGTTGCTCCACGGCATGTGGGATCTTCCCAGACCAGGGCTCGAACCCGTGTGCCCTGCATTGGCAGGCAGACTCTCAACCACTGCGCCACCAGGGAAGCCCCTACAGTGACTTCTTATCAAGAGGTGTCAAATTCTATTTACAAGGCCCTGAGCAGCTAGTATGTGTAGAGTCCTACGTGAAGGAAACAGGATGACAGAGGCAAGACTCCTGACCTCTAGAAACTTAGCACCAGTGGGGAAAATAAGGCAGTCTACAGGTAGCCGTGTTACAAGGCAGGGTATAATAAATACCACAGCAGAGCTGCTTTTGAAGACAAGACAGGAAGAAATTAATTCTAGCTGGAGGGATTCTGGAAGCCTTGATGGAGAAGGTAGCCGCTGAGCTGCATTTTTAAGCACAGACGGAATTTCAGAAAGATCAGGTGGGAGAAGGTTGAGGTATTTCAGGAAAAGAGAAAGAAGCACAGAAAGAATTAAGGGTTGGGGAATATGGGGTGTGTTCAGGGCAGGAGAAGTTTCGGCAACGGAAGGAGACCCCAGCCTCGTGGGTTGTGATCTGCGGTAAGTAACGTAGTGCTCTGACTCCGCGGAACAGATTGGTGAGGCAGCCTTGTCTAACACACGGGGTTCGAGCTCCGGGGATGCCTGTGACCGACCGTCCCCGAGCTGATCCCCGTCTGCGGCTGCTTCCTTGAAGGCAATCCAAGCCTGCCTCTCATTGCTATTTGGAAACCTTGCCTATGGAGAGAGTATCGTTAGAGGGTAATCTGAGACACTTGCTGTCTGTTAAACTAATTACGCTTCAGTCTTCAGAGCGCCTTGGTGCTCTCAATCCTGAACGCTTAGCAGATTTAATGTAGCATCTCAATTATTAATGGAGATGATACGGAAGAGGGGGCTTGGCTGCTTGTCCCGTTTAGAGCAGGTCTTGGACGGGTGGCATTACGGGAAGAGAGGCAGCTGCTTGCAGAGCGATGGACGAAGCAGGCCTTCCAGAGGAGCCCTACCCAGGCAGGAGCCTGTGCCAGTATGCTCAGAAAATCACAGCCTGCCTTGGAGGGATGGGTAAGACCCCTTAAACATTGGGCTTTGCGGAGGAGATGCCCAGGTTAATGTTGCAGGCGAACAGAAGGACTAAACTTAAGACTGGCCGGTGGCAGGGAGCAGGTGTAGCTGCCGGAGTGGGAGAACCTCCAGTGAGCTGAGGCGTAATCGTCTGGAAGTCCGATCGATGGTGCCCCTTCCTCTGAACGCTCCCACTTAGAAAACTGCTGTTTCTCTGCTTACTCTGTTCTGCTCAGCAGCAAAGATCATCCTGATTATTGTGAACTAGTGCAGGTGTTTTCAATGGACTTGCTAAGCTCTTTTGTTTGCTCACTTCTGATTAAAACAAAATCCAAAACTGAAAAACAAGTAACCCCTTTGTCACTGATGAAGCCACAGGCTGTAAATTCAAACTATTTCCTTATAAAACTAAATCCCATACAAATTGGCATTTTAAAGGTGGTAATTTTCTCTCTTAAAATTTTTTTTTCTTAGCAAAAAGCAGGTAAATCTTAGCAGGTGATTTAAAGGGGGAGGAAGGACATTTGTCTGGAAAAAAAAAGACCTAAATCGTTACATGGAATAAAATTAAAGTCAGAATTCACTTGCGGAGAATTGCTGCAGGGATTGACCTGTGACTGGCGAACTAAGAGCAATAGTTAAGGCATCTGTCCCCTGAGCACTGTGCAACCCCAGAATCCTTGGTTCTGAGGTTGGGGTTCATCTCATTATTGAGCTCCTACAGTATGCACAGGCAGAGTTCTCAGGGCCTCTCAGTGCTGGTTGAAGCTCTTGGTTCATTTTCCCACTGACAGTTTCTTTTCATCTTTTATCATAGAAGAGAAGCTTGTTTAGGTGCAGTGGAACTGTTGCTAGCAGCATTAGGAAAGTCCTATCTGATAAGATATGCAGGCCACCCAAACAAATTATACATTCGTAATTAGCATTAGCTTTGTAGTGTAATGCATTGTGATACCTTGTTTTAGAACCATGTGAACTGTCACAGAAACCACTTTACTGCTTTGTAAATGCTGTGACTGTAATTTTACATGAGCTGTGGCAAGAGGCTGATGTTGGTGCAGCAGTGGAAGAAATGGGTCCACTGGTGCTTCTTTAAGGATCTTCTCCATACTGTGCTTTCATGGCTGAAGAGGTTGCTGTCAGGCAGATACCACTGAAAGTTTATTTTTAAGACTGGAGGTGTGGCCTCTGCTGGCTGTTTACAATGAGCTATGTGGAAGAGGTTAAGCTAAGAACTCTGGGCACTCTGGAAAGTGGAACTTAGCTCAAGGGTGCCCAATGTCACTGCTGGCTCCAACTCCCAAGCAGCCAGCATCTGAATTCTTAACTCTCTCCACCACCTGAAAAAGAACTCAGCACCTCACATTTACATGCAATGAGATTGTCTTTAAAAGCAAACCAACCTCTGTTATTCTCATCAGCCTTCTTTATGGTTCATATTTAGTTTACTTTCCATCCTGACTTAAAATTCATAAAATAGATAGAACTTCTTATATATAATCCTTTTATTGAAGAATAATTTAATTTTTTTCCTTTTACAGTCTATCAGTACATAACTGCTTTTTAACTACATATATGGATCTATAAACTTGTCCAAAAATGTAGGTGTGGCCTGAATATGTTCTGCTGAAACAACAGCCGAGTCAGTGCTATAGAATTCGTTTTAGTGGACAATGCTTGACAAGTTTAGGGACCAAGAAGGCAGGATAGCTTTGTCATGGAGTAGTTATACTTTTGCTTGGTCAGGAAGATGCTGGATTTGAAAAACAATCATCTTATCTGTCCAAAGTCTATGTTGGTGTATCGTTAGTATATGCTACAGCCTCTGTTTAAAGCGGCTGTGTCCAGCTTCTCTACATAGAAACATAAACATGTTTCACAAACAGGCCATGTGGACACACACATAAGCAGATAGACCTTCTCACTTTCTCAGTTTGCAAAGGACAAGCCTATAGGAAACTAACCACAGGAAGAAGGAATTCATAGTTTAGGGAGGAGGTTCCCACATTACAACGTTTATTAGAAAAACACTCTAGAAGAACCAGTAGGTCTACAATGGGCCTCAGGCATCTGTGTTTTAAACAGACTGGTCCAGGAACCATACTTTGGGAAACATTTGATAAAATATCTCACATTGTACATCCTAAGGCTCTTCAAAATAGACAAGCAAGAAATAGAACACATACAGCTTGTTTTACTCGCTTTGAAAACTGTTTTCAGAGGAAGACCTTGGAAAGATCTTTTCTGGGGGCAATGCTGGTATAGGGCTTAATTTCCAAAATTTGAGAACAGAAATTTCGCCATGTGACTGTGGTGTGCAGAAGCTTCCATACTTGCGCCCTCTGCAGCTCCAGCCCGATCTGGATGGCCTTTGGGGCAGAGTCGATCTCCTCCATTCCCACTGTGCTTCCCACTGGCCTAGAATCATTCTAGCAAATTTGAATTCTCTGGTTCTTGAACTCTGTTACCAAATCCTGCATTAAAGATTAGGAGCTAATAATAAAAGAAGCAAAGATTTCCTTTCTCTGCTTCATCTCTCTATAGCTTTTGTGGAAGGACCTTTCGACCGTGGTAGAAACAGTCATGGTTTAGGAGTCAGGAGACCTGGCTCCACCCTGGGCTTGCTGTGTTGTCCTGGGAAAGTCACTTAGCATCTCTAAGACTTACCTTCCTCATCTTAAAAATTAAAGGGCTGGAGTAGATCAATGCTTCCTGAATGTTGGTCCTGGTATGGGGAACTTTGAGAAATATAAGTTCCTGGGCCTCGCCTCCAAAGAATCTCATTCAGTGGTCTGGGCTAGTGCCCCAGATTTTGTATTTCTCAAAAACTCTACACAAGATTCTTCTGCACAGTGATATTTGGGAACCACTGGACTTGACTATCTTTGAAGACGTTTCTAGCTCTATAATTCAATTCTGTTTAAAGTGTGTAAGGGTTTTATTGAAAAGAAAAAGCTGTTAGAATATAATAGCCCAATGACAGGAGAAGGAGTATGGTTTTATTTACTCTGACTTGTGACTATTGTGTGTTTATAGACGGTCACATATTGTGCTTAACCTTACTGAGTGGATATCAGAGGGTAAATACTCATTACCAGGGTTGTCCTTTGTACATCAGCAGCCCTAAATGTGTGACGGTCCTGCTAGCTTATAACTTTATTAATACACGCAGCTACCTTCATGATAATTCTGTCTCCGTTATGTGATTCTTCTAGGGATTCTGCAATAGCAGAAAACACATGAAACAACATTAAGAATATTATTAGCTTTTGGATTAATGGAATGAGGCAGAAAGATTTTCATGACACTAGGGGGAGGGGTTTCCCTCTAGAAAATGAAAAGGATTATTTACTGTGGCCTGGAGCTAGCTATGTTGCTAGTTGAAGCTGAAGAACTTTAATTGAGCTCTCCCTTCCATGAGATCTGAAATACTAGAGCACTTGGAATTATTATCCTGAGTTTTTTCTGATATGCATTTTTAGATTCTATTCGATAGATATGCCTATTCACAGTACTCTTACCAGATGATATTGAGTATACTAGGAATAGCCGCGGGTGAATTCTTTTAGCTGTTGCAGCTATGTCCTTTCTCTTGCTCTGGATATTAATCTGATTTTTAAATATGCATTCAGGTCTCTGACTGACATAGTCTTGAGTTCCTGGTAGCGGTTGTTTTTATACCTGATCATCTGTGTATATGGAGCCCTACCTAAGCTCTTGAGGGTAATCACTTAAATACATCTTCCTTAATCTTCTTTTCTGGGCAGTGAGAAAAAAACAATAAGGAGTCAGGAGAGTTGCGGAGAAGCACAGCTTCTTGGGAGCCTGGTATCTATTTCTCACTTCTGTGTAATCAGTGCCAAGATGCCTTGCTTCCTTGGTTTAAAATCTCTGGGGAAATTGTTCAACTCGGTGAAAAGCAAAGTCACCTCATCTGAAAAAACCAGCACCAGGGGCTCATACAGAAGGAGACTGTTTGTCGAGGATGTGAGTGTCTCTGGGAGCCCCTACCATGCTCACAGGCGGGTCACCATCATTCATTTGTTGTGTCTACATCCTGAGGTCTATTGCATGTTCGAGCACTTGTTGAACAACCTTGATCTTCTTGGTGAGTAAAAGAGCCCACTCTGGACACGGCTTTGTGTTTCGTGATTGGCATAAGTAATAAAGTATTATCTAGAACCATTCTTCCATTATGTATTCTTCAAAGGAAACACTATCCTTGATATATAATTAATGGGGTGAGGGTGGGAGCAATGGAGAATGTAACATAAGTACAGCTATGGAGCTAAAGTCTGACGGTAATTTTGTCCATGATTTTATGATCTCAGTAACAAATACGTCTCTTTCCAAACTTGGTACTAATAATGGTCTATAATAGGAAGTATGATGGAAAAGAAAGATCTCTGTCGATAGATGCTTTTCTTTCATATGATATAGGGTGAACGGAAAAGAAATATTCAAGGCAGCAGACTGCCACTCGTAAAACGAGACCTAAGTGAAGTTGAGGTCTAAATTGTCACTGCCTCAGGTGTGCTGATCTTGTGAAATATTTTAAAAGAAAAGAAAAAGAAAGGATTTATAATATTTTGAGAACTTGTTGAGGCTTCTACTCAGTGAAGTTATTAGAATGTGGTGACTCATCCATCTGCCTGGGAAAGAAGTTGAGGAAGCCCAGATGAGGGCAAGAGTCGTTGCACTTAAGAGTTCTCAGACTTGGAAATTACAGTGATTTCTTTATTAATGAAGATGACATCCACCCAACTGCTTACTCCTTTGTCAAAATCAGTACTAGGATTTGTACAGGAGGCAGAGGGCTATTAGACATGGTCCCTATAAACATGTGAAGATGAGCCGAAAGAGCCAGAAAACAGAACATATACCTGATAATTCTTTGCTAGAGAGGACGGCAGGGTTGGATTAAAGCCAGGTAAGGTAAGGGAGTTAACCTATACTGGGATGTTTTGTTTTGTTTTCAATTAAGTTTTAAATAGCTTTATTGAGATATAATTCATATATCATACAATTCACCCATTCAAAGTATACAGCTCAATAGTTTTTAGTATATTTGCTGTTATGTGCAACCATCATCACAGTGAACTTTGGAAATATTTTATTGTCTCAAAAAGAAGCCCTGCGCCCTTTTACCGTTATCCTGCCCTCACCCCAACCTCTCCATACCCACCCCCCAGCTGTAAGAAGCCTCTAATCTCCTTTCTGTCTTCATAGATTTCCCTATTTTGGACATTTCCTATGAGTGGAATCATACTATATGGTCTTTTGTGTCTGGCTTCTTTTACTTAGCATGTTTTCTAGGTTCATTCATATTATTATATGAAAGTATCAGTACTTCATTCCTTGTTATGGTTAAATAATATTCCATTGTATGGATATATATATATACCACATTTTGTTTATCCATTCATCAGTTAATGGACATATGGGTTGTTTCCACCTTTGGCTCTTATGAATAATGCTGCTGTGAACATTCATGTACAAGTTTTTGTGTGGCCATATGTTTTCATTTCTCTTGGGTATATACCTAGGAGTGACATTGCTGTGTCATATGGTAGTTGTATGTTTAACCTTCTGAGGAATTCCCAGACTCTTATCCGAAGTGGCTGCACCATTTTACATTCCCGCCAGCAGCACATGAAGATTCCAATTTCACCACATCCTTGCCAACACTTGTTATTATCTGACTTTTTGCTTCTAGCTTTCCTAGCAGGTATAAGGTAGTATATCATTATGGTTCTACTGAGCTTTGACTGGGGCAGGGAGAGGCTGGCTAGCAGATCTGTGTTAGGGCAGGACAGGACACTGATCCGACAGGTGCCGACGGTTCCTGACGCTCACAGTTCTTGGTTCTCTTACTCCTCAACAGTCTCCACTTCACTACTCCAGCCTCATCCTTTTCAGGGGAGCAAGGAGTGGGGATAGAGAAACCGTGACTTCTGCCCCCAGGCCTCCTATAAGCCACCCTAGAAAAACTTGGTTCAGAGCCAGCTGACCATGCCTATTATAGTTTAGGGCACCTCTCTCAACTATCGGATTCACATGCTGGCGGATACCTAAAATCCCTTTATTGAGGAAAAAAAGTGAATTCATCAGTTAGGGATAAAAACCAAACATGTAGCTTTCTGCTGGAGCTAACATTTAATTATAAATGATTTCAGTGCTTCTACTCAGTGATTCTACATATACAGTTTTACTCAGCCATAAAAAGAAATGAAATTGAGTTATTTGTAGTGAGGTGGATGGACCTAGAGTCTGTCATACAGAGTGAAGTAAGTCAGAAAGAGAAAAACAAATACTGTATGCTAACACATATATATGGAATCTAAAAAAAAAAAAAAAAAGGTTCTGATGAACCTAGGGGCAGGACAGGAGTAAAGACACAGACGTAGAGAATGGACTTGAGGACACGGGGAGGGGGAAGGGTAAACTGGGACGAAGTGAGAGAGTGGCATTGACATATATACACTACCAAATGTAAAATAGATAGCTAGTGGGAAGCAGCTGCATAGCACAGGGAGATCAGCTCAGTGCTTTGTGACCACCTAGGGGGTTGGGAAAGGGAGGGTAGGAGGGAGACGCAAGAGGGAGGGGATATGGGGATATATGTATACATATAGCTGATTCACTTTGTTATACAGCAGAAACTAATACAACATTGTAAAGCAATTATATTCCAATAAAGATATTAAATAAAAATAAATGAAATAAATAAAAGAGATTCAAGGTAAATGTTTTTGGAATGAGCTGTTGATGCTCAGGAAAGAGATAAGGTCTGCCAGTAGAGAAGGCAGGAAGTCAAGGGGAGACCAGGTAAACTGTGGTTGATGGAGAGTGTGCTGGACAATGGCTTGTCAGTAGTTTCAATCACAAGAGAGCAAGAGAATAAGCAGTATCAAAGAGAGCCTAGGTAAAGGAAAGTGTAACCATCACTGGGGTATCAGTATCTTAGTGGAGGCAGATAAGGAAACCTGGGGGATTAGTTCAGTGTGTGGCTTTGGGGTTGGACATTTCAGAATTTGAGTCCCAGCTCTTCTACTTACTAAATGTGTTATTTTGGGAAATTAGTGTCTCCAAGTGACAGTTTCCCCATCTGTAAGGTATGCTGAAGAACGCACACCTTACATGATTGCTATGAGCAGGTCTGCCCCTAGGGCATATGGGTTCCTGGGCAAATATTTTTTGTGGGGCCCCTGTTTACATAAACAATTTGAGTCACCCCAAATCAGTGTGTCAACAGTCCAATCCTGCTCAGTCATGGTAAACAAATACCATGCCAGCCTCAGGAAGTGATTATTCACCAAACTCCCCTCCAGGAATTGAGCTAGTTCCAGGACCTTGGTTGGCTAGAGCTCCTCCAGGCATCTGGTCAACCCCCTGCACAGCAAGGGAGAGACATAGAGGATCATTAGAGAGTGCTCCAAAGAGGAGGCTGGACTGCCCTGCCTAGATAGCACTGCTGGCCCCAGCTGGTCCCAGGCAACAAGAAGGGACTTAGACATTTTTGAGGAAGGTTTGGTTTAGGGGTAGGGTCCCTGCTTGCCTGAGTCTAAGGACAGCATTGATTATAAGGATTAAATGCGAACATGCACATCAGAGGTGTTTGATATAGTGGCACACACAAGCGTCTGCTAAATTTTAACTGCAATAAAAATACAATAGAGTAGTTTATTATTTTAAAAAATAATGATTTTATCTTCCACTGCTGTGAAGCAATAGAGGTCCAGTTTTTGTGCTGCTGGGGCCCAGGAGTATAAACACAGCACAGGAAGTGGGGTTCCCAGGAGGCTACTAAGTGTGCTTGAAGTATCCTGTTTGGGACAGGTGCTTGAAGGAAGCTCACCCTCCTGCAGTCATGTGTGTTCCTGTGCTAGCAAAGCCCCACAGTGCTCAGGAGCAGCTCCTGGCAGGATGCTCAGGGATGTTTGGCAAAGGCCTCCGGCAGCTGCCAGAAAGACCTCAAGATGTTGCAGCTTCCTGTTTTTGTCTGGTGCTCGCTCCTGCTTTTGAGCTGTGCAGAGCTCCACGCTTTTCAAAGTGCCCCTATGTGTCTTTCTCTTTTGTCATGCTCAAAACAACCCCCAGAAGTCACTAGAGAAGGAACTGTTTTCCCCATTTAAGAACAGGAAAGGAATTGGCAAGAAGCTGGGACTTGTAGACAAAGCAAAGATATCAGTGAACGTAAAAAATAGCTTCTGCGTGTGGATCTGATTGTATCTCTGATTGTGGATGCAATACCACTCTAGAACCACTGTCGTTCATTGTGGGACTGCTGTGTTTCCAACATTGTGCCCAGTGCTTTATAATTTTTCCCCATTTAATATTCCTAATAACTCAACAAAGCCAGTACTACTTTAATCTTTGTTTTACAGATGAGGCGTCTGAGGCATATGCAGTTAAGAAACCTGCCAAAAGTTATATAGGTAGAAAGTGGAAGAGCTGGATTTGGACCCAGGTTGGCCTGACACCCAAGTTCATGGTCTTAACCATGATGTGGTAAGGCCTTAGCCCTAGGAGCTTAAGGACAGGTCATCCATGAGATCTGCTGAGCATTGGCAAACTTAAAATTTGTAAATAGTAGTTCTAAAGAAGTACTTTAACAACTCAAATTTGAAGATTCTCTTATAAAATAAATTGGTTTTGCCAGGAAACTTAGCAAATATTTCTTTTTCCTAGTTCATAATTACAAGCTATCTGCCTGGGGTTTTCTCCTCACCTTACTGTCAGAACTTAGAGTAAGTTTGTGAACCTGTGTTGTTTTCTGACCTTCTGAGCTTTTGGGTCTAGTACAAATGAAAGAGGCATATTTAGGGCAATTACCTTCTCAACAAACAAACAAGAAGAGACTGGTGGTGCTATCAAAAGCCCTAAGGTCATCTGAAAGGGTTCAATGATTATGTTGTCAGCTGAGTCCAAATCCCAAAGCAAAATGTTCTGGACTGGAGACCAGGGACCAAAGTAGAGTTGGCAGTCCCCTCCCTGGTGATTAATATATTGTTGCTTCTTGAAGTGGTAGCAACCTGTTTTGTTATATTGTTCATGGCATGTAGCACTGTGGTTCTCTAACTTTCTGTGTCCCTTTTCATCCCGTTCGCTGTCACTAATCCCATTTCTGTCAAATGGCCAGGGGGAGGTCTTGGACATTGTGGCCCAAAGGCTAGAAGGGACTTTTTGTTGTCCACAGTTTGAAGAGCACACCTTCCAAGACTGTGGAGCTTTTCTATCGCATCTCTCTGGTAGTGTTGAGATGCTATGTTGGAAAAATATTTTAAATACTTGGCAAATCTCAGACTCAATGTTGAAGACCCCTACCCACCCCACCTTTAATTTGAGAGGGGTGTTTGACTTCTGGCCATGAAAAAAAATGTTTCCCAGAAGATGTGACAAGAAGGAATATCCGGTTCCTCCCCTCAGCCCTGCTGTCCTCGCCGATGGCTACACGAGTGGCTGTCTGGACACAAAGCGGTGACAGGAATCTGGTGTTGGCAAGGAGGTGCGCTCGGTCGTGGCCTCAGTTCCTCCACCACACCAGGCCACCAGGGCCACGTCCAGTTTGTTGATGGGATGTGGTTCCCTCCAAACAGTAGTCTTACTTTGACTTTTATTCTGTTGAGGTGGGAAATGATCGGTGGTAAACGACCTCTAAGTCTTGGGAGGGCATGGAAGGAGAGATTGGAGATTTCAGCTACGTGGTAAAGCATTAGACAGCCTGCATTTTTCATTGATTTGTAGTTATCAATAACCCCTGTTAATTTCCCAAAGCTTCCTGTTCCATTAGTTTAATCATATTTCCCAGAATCAGAGTGTCAAGCCCTTGACGGTCAGACCCTGCCTTTCTATCACATTTTCAATCATTAACCCCCCTCTGCCCCAACACTCACACCAGAGGTCTTTGTCACAGATGTCTGAAGGGCCCTTTCACCTTCTCTCTCTGTGCTGTTCTGCTTCCTGCCATAGCCTTCCCGGTTCCTCTGGCTCTCAGGCAGGATTCGCTTTAAGCTTTTCCTCCTCTGGGCAGGCTTGTCTGACCTCTTCCCTCATCCTCCCGTGTGCTGTACAGCACCCCATGCATCTCTCTTAGAAGTACCTGTTTATAAGCCTCTCTCGCTTAGCACACTGCAAGGTCCTCTCTGAGAGCATGGAGGGAGCCACATTTCTATTCTTACTGTATTACAGTACCTGGTATGGAAAAAGGCTGTAAGTGTATGAGTAAATGAACGACTAGATGTTTGTAGAAATCAAATCGCTATGTTAGAATACAGTGGGCGTAAAATTATCCCCCTGCCTTCAAGTAGCTGAGGCCCGAAGAAGCAGTTTGGTGCAGTGGCCGCAATTTCTGGGCTGTGGGGTCAGGCTGCCCTGCCAAGTTCAAAGTGCAGCGCTACTCATTTTAGATGTTGTGACTTGGACACCATACTTAATATCTTTGAGCCTCAGTTTTATCACTTATCAAATGTGGATAATACTACCTACACTGCAGTAATAGTATGAGGACTAAAATAAAATATAAATATAAAAGAAGAAAATAAACTAGCCTTAGTAGCTTTTCAATAACTATTTCCCCCTTTCCTCTTCTCTCCACCCCAATTGTGGGAGAAGTGAAATAAATTCTTAGGTAATAAATACAATTAGTTTTCCAAGCAAGGAAAGATAACGTGGACCTGGGATGGCCAGGGAAATAGAAAGTAGGATTTGAGCTGGAAAATAGAGGAGACATACCCAGAATAGGAGTAGAAAGAAAATATCCCAGTGAAATGAGATTAGAAAGAAAAAAACTAGAAGTAAGACATTTTTCACTTAGTTCCACTGCCTCTCTCTTCTTGGTCCAGCCTTATTGTTTTGATGTGTATCTTTGTTTTTATTTATTTATTTTTTAGGCCTAGGAATGTGGACAAGTAACTTATTTTCACGGGAAATGTTCCCATCTAATTTACTTCCTTAAGTAACTGAATATGCTGAAATGCCCCATTAGTTTTAATTATATGTATTAATACTTAAAAACTAATCTTATTTAAAGTCAGAAGGTAAGGCAATCTGTTTAAGTTTATTGTTCGGCGTTGGTTTTTTTCCCTGGCTTTAAAAATATTTTTATTCTTACTAAGAGTGGACTACCTTCACAGAAACCCCTGATTTAGCGTCATGTGATCCTAATGAATCTGGGGTGTGACCCAATGCTTATCATCATAGACGCCTGTTACCTTAGTAAATCAGCCATGAGTCTGGAATGGCTCTGGGATGCAAGCTGAAGGCTGCCAACAGGAAAGCAGTATAGTCTATTTGTGATGCTATTTGTGATGTAGCCAGGAGAGCGGATGACTCCTTTCTCAACCTCCAGAAGACACCACACTCAGAATGCAAAAGCAGAATGCATGGCACCTCCAAATTTAAATAGGCCAGAACTCTAGAAGAACTGTGGTGTGCCTCAGAATTCTAGATGCTTCTTAAGAACGGAAATACAACTTTGATATCAACACCTTTCTACAGGGAGTGAGAGACTGAGGCCCAGAGAAGTGAAGTGACTTTCCCCAGATCTGTTGGATACATCAGAGGTGAAATTAGATGAAGAACTGGTCTCCTTTCTCCCTGCTTAACATTGCAGAAGAGGAGACCAAAGGACTGCCAAAAATTGTTTTAGTTTAGTTTGAGATTCAGCTCAGGTGAAACTTTCCCTTGAATCTTCTCCAGATGTCCCCTCTTTGGGGAATACCACACAAATGCCCATTTACGGATAAGTATTTCCACCTTTATGCACTTTTATGCCTGGTTATATCTATTTGTCTGCATGTCTCTCTTTGCCAGGTAGTCAGGTTCTTATTTGCAGCAAAGTGGTTTTAGCGGGCTTTGTTTCTCCAGTGTATACTAAATGCTGTGCTTGGTAAATAAACATATTTCATACATTTAAAAAATTAAGATATAATTCACATGCCATAAAAGTATGCCATTTTAACATGTACAATTTTGTGGTTTTTAGTATATTCACAAAGTTGTGCAAACATCACCACTATCTAATTCCAGAGCATTTTTATCACCCCTAAAAGCGACCCTGTATCCGTTAGCAGTCCCTCCCTGTTACCACCACTCCCCAGCCCCTGGGAACTCCTGATCTATTGATACTTTCTGTCTCTATGAATTTGCCTATTCTGGACATTTCATATAATTGGAATTACACAACACATGACCTTTTGTGTCTGGCTTCTTTCACTTAGCATAATGTTTTCATGGCTCGTCGATGTTGTAGCATGTTATCAGTATTTCGTTCCTTTATATGGCTATGTGGATACGCCACATTTTGTTTATCTGTTCATCAGCTGATGGACATTCGGGTTGTTTCTGTTCTAGGGTATTATGAATAATGCTGGTTTTGTCCCTGTTTTCCCCAGGGACTACACTATTTTGCATTAAAATTGCCCTTAATACAATTTTAAATTAAGTCAAAACTATTCCCCAAATATGAAATAACCGGTTTTCATTAAAGTGAAAAATCCCATGTGTACATTCATGCCTGTTTATACCCTGTATCTTAATCTTCAAAACCTCGTATATCCCTACAACTTAAAGGTTTGCAAACATATTACATAAAGGAAGGTAGGATCTTTACTCGGTGACTTTAGTTACCTGGTTTTGTTGTTCCTGCTACGGGTGCCTTAGGATAGCCCCCAAGCTTTGTTTGGTTGCTGTTTAAAGATCTTTCCTCATCCAAGTTCTGTAGCCATAGATAGCAACTGAAATGAATCAGAGGATGTCAGAGATGTTCTGACTCACAGTGCCCAGAAAAATCCAGCTCACAGAGGTTTTCATGTGGGCCGGTGGAGAGGGAGCATTCTCATGACATAAAATAGGTCCCCAGTGGATAAAGATGGGCTTGGGAAGAAAAGTCAAATAGTTGGAGCCACTGCCAGCACCCAGCTTTCTCTCTTTATGTCTGTCACGCCCCGGATCATGTTGTAATGTCATTTTTGACATCACTAGAATATTCTAGGGTGTTTAACATTTGCTCTTTGTGTGGGACAATTCCCAGTTCTGTTTCATATCACTCTTTTCCCTGAAGGGCTATCATGTGGTTCTAGTATGTAGCTGGATATGTTCATCTGTTATCTTTTCCTCAGGCCAGACTTGTCCTTGAAGTGACACTCAAACTCTGTAACCAGTTGGTAGCCAGCCCTGTTGCAGGGGTACTGGCTACTTAATAATTAACTGCCCCATCACTGAAGTCATCAATTGCTACAATATTATCATTGATGGAAATACTATGTGATGTTACTTTGTTTAGTAATCCTTCAACTGAACTTGATCTTGCATAGATCATGGTTCAGTTGGTCTATGTTAAGATTTTTAAAGAGGACACGAGAAGCTACTTTCAACACGTTTCTTGGTTAGCTCTTTTATCTGGATACCAGGAGTGGTCTAGTTCATTTCCTGTCTGTAGCAACTGGTGAAAAGATGCTGAGCCCAACCAACTTTCTGTAACTCTTCCTGTATTTGGGGAGGACCATATTCTACTTGAAGCTTTCCTCTATCTCTTTTGCTAAACGGCAAGCATTCCTTTCTTCAAACCTTTATAGCATTTTCTCAGTACTTCTGATTCCAATCCCTTTCTACTTCCGCTTAAAGTTATTTAAGTACTTGGGCTACTTGCCCTCCTAGAATGTAAGCTCACTGAGGGCTTAATCTAGGCATCTTCGATCTATATATCAGTCAGCTTTATGAAGTTTTATGTATTATAGATGTTCAGTAAATGCATAATTAATGAATCAGTGGTAATTTCTTTTCATTCTTCCCTGAATTTTGCCCATTTTGCTTTCAATTGTGTGATGCTATGGCTTAATGCTGTTTTTATGGCTTCGTTGCTTTTTTCTGTGTGTAAATTTAATGGCCAATGAAGCATACTGGTAAATGCCCAGCACTCTTAGTATATTTTATTCAGGAAGGGAAAAATATAGTGTATAATTCAGATCCAAAACCAAGAAGAATTTAAGTTCTAAATATTTCCCTTCCTGTCCTCCCTCCCATCTCCCCAAACCTCAACAAATCCAATACATATGCAGAGTGTTTTCTATCTTGCTGGGGAATGGTGAGAAGGGAAGAAAGGAATAAAACTACCTTTTATACCTCTTTCAAAAATACAGCCAACGTGGCATATGGCATATAGTACTAGCACAATCTTTGGTGCAATTGTAGCAATGTGAAACTGTTTAAATTTTTTAAATGAAAGCCCATGTATATATGTAAGTAGAATATTATTATAAAATGATTCATTTCTACAGAGCTTGATAAACGTCATAAATCACATCCTTCTCCCCAAAACATAACTGCAGTTAAAAGACATTTGGGGGCATATTGGTTTATGAGGCAGTTGTTTGTTCTGACCCCTGTGACCAGAGTTAATCCAAGTAGCCTTATTGACATATTTTAAAGGAAGAAGCACTTAGCTGCTTCCATGGGCATTAACTCACTCATTTGATGTTTCTAGGAACCAGGTTTGACTTTTAGAGGTGAATGCCAAGGAAATACGAGCATTCAAAAGAAGGAGGAATGTATATGCGTAAGAACATAGAGAGGTCGGTCTCATAGGAACCCAGGAAATGCTAAGCAGTCAGACCTCAGGAAGCATAGGATTCCAGGCTGCTCCAGGACCATCTGTTCAGTTTTGGGGAATGTCCTATTCTCTTCCCTCCCAACTGGCTTCCTCTGACACTTTACCCCTTGGAATTTTGGTATCCACATGTCTCTATGAAGCCTGCCCCTGGCCTGGCCTTACGTGATCTTTTAATACATGTACCAGCCCCTGACTAGGACTTTTCTATATGACTCTTAGTTCAGAGTCCCAGAAGTGAAAACCTAATTGACCCAGCTCCTCTTTCTCAAGGCAGGATATACATTGTAAGTGCTTGGCCAGCTGAGGTATGGGTCCCCCCTCCCCACCCAGTGTCTACTTATGATCCAGTCAGCCACAGCCAAAGCATGAAGTCATATTGCTCAGTGCCCACTCAGAAGAGGGGTTGAACGGGGACAGAAGAGGAATGATTAGGGCAAGCATCCCCCAAGGCATATCATTACCTCTGGGCAGTGACTCTATGTTGATAATGAAAGTCTTGTCATGAGAAATTCCATGGCATTTTCATAAATATGCAGGCTCAATAACTGGAAAGAAAAATAAAACTCTATGTGGGTATCCTTGGAACCAGTGTGTCATCTCTTTTTCATTCATCAACCTCTCTGGAGGAAAGATACTATGGAAATCCTAGATATAAATAAATGAGAAACAATTTTGGATCTTGAACCAAGAATCTGAAAAAAAAAAAAAAAAGAATCAGTAAAAAGGTAAAGGTGTATTAACTCCCTTTTAGAACCCTGAAGATACATTTGCCTTGTGATACCCTTTGCCTTACCAAGTCCAAGTGATGGGAGATGAAGTAGACAAACAGGGGTTAGGTTTTGCATAATCTCTAAGCAAGGATGAAGCAACTGGGTGATGTGACTTCAGGTGCTTCTGTGAGATGCCTAGATCAAGAATCTTGGACTCTCTGGTGCAAGTCATCTCTTCCTGCTGTGAAGACAAGGACAGTATCTCTCTCATACGTCTCTCCTACCCACCTCCTGATATTTGTTAGTTATAATATTGTTTTCATGTTGTTCTTTGCTTTCTTTGCTCAAAAGAGCATTCCCATTCTCTTTCATAACCATAATCCAGTAATTGGGGTATCAGTTTCATATTTAATAGAATTCACTGCTCACTGCTAGTCCTTTTACTACAATATTTGCATTCCTGAGTTTATTTTGACTCATCTCACTCATCTCTTCATTGACTAGATGTTGATGTGAAGCTATTTTCCAAAGAAGTGTTCGTGGTGTTGTATTTCCCGACCACCTCTGTGTTTGTGGTTGGTTTGTCCATTGCCTTTATGTCTGAACAACATTTGGGCTGAGTGAAAGGTTCTTGGGACACACACTTTCTTTCCCCCGAGATTTTCAGGTATTGCTCCACTGTCTTCTGTGCATTAGCATTGCCACTGAGAAGTCTGAGATCAGCCTGAGTTTTTCTCTTTTGATGAGTGATGGGCTTTTTCTGTCTGGATATATGGAGAATGATATCCTTTGAAGTTCAAAAGCTTAGGGTAAGACCTGGAGTTAGCATTCTGTATCAAACTTTGTTAAAATAGTATCTCTACACACTTTAAATCTGCAAGTTCAGATCTATCTTTATTTCAGGGAAATTCTTGTGTATTAGATCTCTGAATATATCTTCTGCTTCTTAAATTCTCTACTTCTGGGACACAATTTTTTTCGTTTTCCTTTATTTTGCACATCTATTGATTGTCTCTCATTGTTTTAGGCTCTTTCTTCTGCATTCATTGAGATCATCTCAAATTTTTTTCTATCCTAGGAATTAGATATTTATCGGTGTCTGCTCTCTTCTTTGATGTCTCATTTATTCCTGTTGATCCTGAGTAGGTCCTCAGTTTCCACCTCTTATTTGTATAATCTTTTTCTTCATCTCATTCTGTTGTGTCATCATCACACACATGAGCTCTTTTTAAATTTCATGCACTAATTCAACATTTTGTGCCCGTTCCCCTTCACTCTCGTCCCACACAGAAGCCAGAAGGATCCTGTGGAAATGACAATCAGATCATGCAACTTTCTCTGCTCAGAGCCTCCAGTGGCTTCCCACCTCACTCACTGTAAAACCAAGGTCCTCACATGACTGATAGGGAGGGGCCTAACTCTTCCTCTTCTCTAGCCTCACTCCGGCTCTCACTCCTCGAACACACCAGGTCACCTCCCTCCTTCAGACCTTTGCTCTTATTGTTCACTTGTCTGGGATGCTCTTTCCTCAAATATCCATATGGCTACTCCCCTACCTCCTTCAGGTTTGCGCAAATGGCACTTTCTCAAAGAGGCCTTCCTCGGCCACTCACTTCAAACCACAACTCCTTCCCCCAACACTCTTTCTCCAGCCTTGATTTTTCTCCAGACTTGATTTTTCTCCATAGTACTTATCACTTCTATCATCTATATCATATGATTGATATATATATATATATATATATATATATATAGTTTACGTATATATTTTATTATATCAACCACATACACACACAACTAGAATGTAAGCTCCATCACAGCAAGGATTTTTGTCTATTGCCCTTACAGCAATATCGCAGCACCTAGAACAGTTCCTGACACTTAGTAAGCACTCAATAAGTATTTCCTGAATGAATGAGTGGGCTGAGGTTATCTTTGTCTTCCTGGGGAGGTTTCCTAACATTGAAGTCCAGTCTTTCTTGGATGGTTGGCCTCACACTGCCTTTTTCATATGGCAGCAAAGGTCATGTGTCAAGGTATCAGGAGGGGGTCTAAATTCTTTAAGGCATTGTAAGTAAAATTCCCCACATTTGATATGAAAAGGCTCCCTATAGCCCAAAATGGTTTTGAAAACTTGAGCTTTACAGTTTTCCATTATCCTGTTTTTGTTGTAAATTGATGAAGCAGTGAGAAACTAAGTCATAACAATCATTATTACCTTCCTTGAGCTCCTTCTGGATGCCAGACACTTTCATTTCATAGAGAGCCTCTTTCAGCCTCACCCAGTACCAGGTACATAATTTGCAGGGTCCAGTGCAAAAGGAAAATGTGAGACCCCTCGTTCAAAGTGCAGGAATAAAGTGCCATTAAAGGTACTACAATATGAAGCTTTTTTTTCTTTATTCCACAGACTCTTTCTCACCTTGTCATAATGTTTTTATTTGCTATTTAATGTTGTCCTAAATAAAGTAAAATTTTAAATTGTTGACTTGAAGTTTGACCTTTCATGTTTACACTGTGCACCACTCATTTTAAACGCAAAGAGCACTGAACTCATTTGTGAAATTGCACAATTTATATTTCATAGATCGCAGATGCATATGTATTTCATTCTTTCCAGAAGCGTGGGAATTCTGCACCCAAATAGCTCAACTGTTTTTATTTCACTTCTTAGATGCATGCGCATTCTAGCGACACTCTCTACCTTTGGCTTACTGACGGGTAAGGAAGGACGGAAGGGAAAGGGGGCAGTAGGTTGTCCTATCTTTCCTTTTGCTTCTATATCATCATTTTCAGTGTAAGTGGTTGGCTAAATAGGGAAGTAACATGAGTCAGAAAGGATATGATAGGGTCCCTTGGTTGTTTGTGTTTCCTTGAACACCTTGCCTTCTTTTTTGCATTCTGGTTTGGATGGAAAGTGACCTCTCAGTGCTGCTGTTTATTCAGTCGCAGATGTGACACACTTTCCTTGCACTCCCTGAATTCCCATGCATCACGAGTCCACTGGAATTGGGAGCTCAGGGGGCATCGCAAATACCCCCTGTGAAGGGGGCAGCAGGAATGGCAGACACACATCCTGTACCTCTCTTGTCTGCTCACACGCATGCTCCATTGTCCCATCCAACCTCACTTATAAGACACAAGCTCAAAGATAAAATTCTTGCAAATCTCAATATAACAAGAGCAGAGCATTAAACCAAATGGAGGGCCCATCTGAGCACAGGTTCCTACACAACTTCCCAGGTCGCGCGCCCGGGAAGCCAGCCCTGTCCTCACCACAGCCTCACAAGTGGAGCATGTTACTACCGTTCACAGGTGAGACTGCTGAAACCCAGAGAGAAAATAACATGCCCGAGGTCCCTGAGCCTGTGGCAGAGCTGGAACTCAAATCCTGGCTGTTTGATCAGGTTGCCTGTGTGGCCAGTTAGCATGACAAAATAACCACAGGTAGGAGGTAAGACCCCAGGGGTTTTGGCCATTTCCAAGTAATTGTGTAACCTTGGACAAGTCTGCCTTAGGACTTTAGTTTTCATCTCAATGTGAGGCTAATGCCTGTTTTTTTTCATACAAGTTATAGTTTTTCACAAGCCAGAGGGTTGGTTGCATGGTCCCTTCTCTCTTTGTCCTGAGAGCTGGAGGAACTCACAGAGACGTGTGTTGGGTGACAGTGCTGTTTTTCCTGTGGCAGCACATGCACTAATGGCCATGCACTTTGCATGCTTTATTTGGCCTGTCCCTCAGACGATGGCTGAAATGTCCCAGGAGAATGTGAGAGAGGTTATTTTCTGGGAGTGTGCCAGGGCCTAATTAGAGTGAAGGGGGCAAATGGAGGCTTTGTCAACTTTGCAAAAATTCTGTGACCACCTCCCATAAAATTTTTTTAGTTGTCTCTCTATGTAGACCACAGGAATGCTGTTCCTTGAGGATGGTTAGACAGGGTAGATGATTGAATTGCATCTTAAAAGACTCGAGAATGTGGATCTGGGCAAACCATCTTCCCCTGTCCAGCCAAGGATGAGCCCAACAGGCCAAGGGGATGCGATTCACCTGGCAGGTCCTATCATAAGAAGTCCAAGAGCCAATGAAGGATAAGGTATCAGGAGAGAAGATCATTTTATACAGACAAGGCAAAATGGAACATCATTTCCATTGTGTCAAGTCGTCTGGAAACGCCAAAGAAGTTGATGTACATTGAGTGCATCTTGACTCAAAAAATGTTTGTGTGTGTGTGTGTGTGTGTGTGTGTGTGTGTGTGTAGTTGGGAACAGGGGAAGGGAGACTCTTTCATGACCTCTGTGGAATGAAGACCCAGTAAAGCAAAAGACCCAACAAAGCAAAGGGAGGGCCCATGGCTCTGGATTCTGACAAGCCTCTTCCCTCAAGTGTAAAGATAATAACATTATCTTATCCAGTTGTTAGGAGGATTAAATGAGGTGATAAATGAATGTAAAAAGAGTAGAATGGTAGCTGACACATAATAAGCACCCTGTAAATGGCGACAAAAGTGGTACTTAGGATTAGTTATTAAGGAGACTTCATAAAATGCTACCTGGTTAAGTTCCTTTCAACTCATTTCTCCCCACGGTGAATTATTGGTTTGCATCTTGGCAAATACTTTCAAGCAACCACTAAATTGATTTATATATAAGAGACTGAATTTACTTTTAATTTACTTGAGTAAGATTTTTAAATCAGCCTTTTTGATATAAAAATGAATACTTAGCCAGCATTTTGACTTACTATGGTAAGCCAGTGACATTTATTCCTTAGAATTCATCAAATATCACATTCCTACTTTGTGCCTATCACTATTTGAATACAGATATTCACATGTGATCCCTTCCCTCAGAGAGCCCACAATCTTTTGCAAAAATAGACATATAAATCCTTCATTGCAGTGTAGTAAAATTCAGAGCACTGGTGACATTAAGTACCAGAAAGAAGGGGGTGTTGCTAGGAAAGGATCACAGCTCCAGATGATAGGAAATGACCGTTTTTCTTTCCTAGTAACTGTATTTCTACCTAGAAAATATTAGGGGAAAAGACAAAGCCAATAGTAAATTGTTAGGGGGAAAAAAGGCCTTTTTTCCCAAGTAATTCAACTTGGAAGTATTTCTGTACTTCTTGTGAACTTCTCATGTGCCTGAAATTAGGCTAAAATTCATGAAACTCTCTGTACTATCAAAAGATCCTTTGAATTTCAGTAGTAGGTTCCAGTACACTTTCAGGAAAAAGGCTTGTTTTGTGCTCCCTCTGCAGTTTATATCTTTAGTGGATTATTTATAGAGAGCTTTAAATATACCTTAGTAATTTTTCCTAAGCTGCAACCTATTGTTTAGGTCCAAACTCAGAACTGGCTTCTGAGAAGGACCACGGGGAAGTTTTGGATACAAATGTAAAATAATTCTACTTGAAGAACTCATGGAAAAGAACTTTGCTGGGCATTGATTCTGTGAGATTCACATGGAAAAAATCCTAAGAATTCTCCGTTGAAAACATGAGAGTGGGATCAAGAGGGATCAGACATTTAGGAGTTTGTATCAGACTGTAGGAAACTTTGGAATCATCACTGCTAATAAATTTTCATGAAGATTGCAGTGAATGTCAGGATGATTGTTATTTCAGCCAACTGAGAAGATGGAGGTTGTTTTTTAGATGTGGCAGCATGGGCTATAGCTATGTTTGTAAATTTCATGTTCATTTACTTCCTGTGATGCAGGCCAATGTGCTAGGCCAGTCAGTGGTCCTTCATCACTTAAGGAGCTGGTGCAGCTCGAGCCTCATCCCAGAAAATCTGAATCATCAGACCTTGGATGGGACCAGGTGTATGCATTTAAAGCACCCCTAGTATTTTTTTTATCCCTGGAGGTCTGCAGGCTGCACTCTTGGCAGTCTAGCAAAGCATGAAAACCTCCTTCCCTTCATGGAGCTCACAGCCTCATTGTGGACATGAAGCCATTACTCCAGGAGGATAAGCCAATCCCAAATGGTTTGTGCTACTTAAAATGCTATGTCTGGGATGTGCCTGGCTGTCATTTTATTCTATTTCTCAGGGAAATATTTAAGTACACTAATAAACATAGACACTTTGTGGGCATGTCTGCTAAACACGGGACATGCACACACCAACACAATCCAATTTGGAGGAAGGAGGCAGTATGGTTGGAAACACATCATAGCAGACTTTGAAATGCACCCAAAGTCTTTTGAACTTAATTGGTAAAGAAATAGGTAGCTCAGGTTTGAGACTCTCATCACATCACTTCTAATGTCCAACGTCCTTAGTGTGGCATTCAGAGCCCTCCGTGACCTGCCACCCTGGCCTTAGATTGAACCTCTCCCCATTCCCCTTGAACAGTGAGCTTGATACCTTCTTGTCCCATGAGGAGGCCATGGAATGATCTTTCCCCCTTTCTTCATTTGGCAGCCCTCTCTTACTTCTTTACTCCTCCTAGTAGCCTCTCCTGACTCCCCAGTTTGGGCTCAGTACTGCTCTGCACCCTGTGCACCCAGTTCTGTCTTTTTATTTTTTCGGCTGCGTTGGGTCTTCGTTGCTGTGCGCAGGCTCTCTAGTTGCGGTGAACTGGGGCTACTCTTTGTTGCAGGGCGCAGGCTTCTCATTGCGGTGGCTTCTCTTGTTGCGGAGCATGGGCTCTAGGCGCCCAGGCTTCAGTAGTTGCAGCACGTGGGCTCAGTAGTTGTGGCTCGTGGGCTCTAGAGTGCAGGCTCAGTAGTTGCGGCGCATGGGTTTAGTTGCTCCATGGCATGTGGGATCTTCCCGGACCAGGGATCGAACCCGTGTCCCCAGGTGGATTATTAACCACTGCACCACCAGGGAAGTCCCCCCACTTCTGTCTTACCACCTTCCTAATTGGGTTGAGAGTTTGTGTGTGTGAGCATCTCCTCCACTAGATGGTAAGCAACTCCAGAGCAGTGATTTCTCTCTTCCTGTTTTGGTATTGCCAGCCCAGTACCTGACGTACTGTAGATGCCCCATACATGTCTGCAGTGAGGTTGATAGATGGAAACATTAAATGGAAAGCAAATAACAGACTCATTCTCAAGTTTTCCTTCAGCTGGATTCTGCTAGAGAGGATTTTGAGCACTCTTCTGCCAATGAGTCCAAAGGTGTTGAGGGATGCATGGCCATGGAGGGGTCCTGAAATTCCTGCCCTGTGGATGCACAGGCCATAGGCAATCCGTGGCTCTGTAGGAGAGAGCAGTGAGGATGTGAACTCCATCAGGTTGCTTGTTTTCTGGTTTTCACATTTCCCTCTTAATTGGCATGGCTTCTTTGGAAGTGATGTACTCTTGATTTTTTGCCAAGAGTGGCTGTGTGCTCACAAAGCTTTTCTCTCCAACAAAATGGTTTCTGTCCTTTGGTCACTTGTGGACAACCCTGGCTTCATTTTGTGAGTGAATGACAAGGCGGCAGTGAGTCAGTTTGGGGGAATAAAACAACAAATGAACCCGCGGGTTGGTGTCTGTATTATGAACTCTTATCTCATCTGAGTGGAATGAGATTGAGATAAGTTCTTTGGAAATCTTCTCTAGAAATAAGAATAAAAAGTCCTGCTGTCTTATGAACTGTACATTTTTTATTTTTTCCTTCATTTGTTTTGCTGCACTTCTTGTAGCTTTAACTAACTGTAAAGTAGAAAATATCTATGCTTTGCTTCTGTTCTCAAAGCTCTTAATTATTTGGCCCTGAGGCCGGAGACAAAAGCAATTTGGTTTTACTCTGCCACATTCCAAAAATAACTTTAGTAATACCCTCTTTGGTTATCTTAAAAGTATAGAGTGGATGCTTTTATCCTAAAGTAGCAGTGTCTGACTGTTGGGGGGACTTTAGCTATATGACTGTTGTTTAGCAACTAAATGCTGGTGACTCATTCACTTTGACTGTGGTACAGGAAAATTCTTTCCATGGAAAACACAGGAGGGGGGCAATGTCTCTGAACCACTATGTAGTATTTTCCTTTGCAAAAGGCTTCCCTGGAAACGAGTAGGCACCAGCTGTTACTCTGCTGGCGTAGTCTCCAAAGCGGCCAGTGAGCCTTCCTCAGCCAGGGTTTCTGGGCAGTTTATCCACAAAGGTATACAGGTAGGTTCAGAGCTGTAATAAATCAGTTTGGTTAATAAACTGAAATCTCAGGATTAAAAATGGTCACCCTGAATAAAAGAGAAATTGAACTAATTGCATTTACAGTATCCAGAATATTTATGTATGATCTGGTTTGGACTAGAAACACAATGGTGTTTTAGTGTCACATTCCATGGGGTGTGGGGCGGGAAGGGAGAGAGAGAGGGTGAGAGAGGGAGTGCCTCAGTGAGGTGCTAGTCTATTTATGCAGCAAAAATATAATAAACTAAATTCACCTGCTAGGCTCACAGCACCAAACTAATTCCAGTTCTCTGAGTTTAATTTTGCTTGTCCGCATCTCCTTGCGGGCTCTGAGGGTGCTAGCCCTCAGGGGATAGAAAGGGCTGGTCCCCTCCTGCTCTCGAGCCCTGCCCATCCCTCTCGACCTGAGGTCGTGCTGCTCTCATGCTTGGCTCTTATTTATGAATGGAGGTTAGAGAAGCCGCTTAAAGGCTCTTTAGTGCTTACACTCCAGCTGGCTGCTGACTTAGGAAAAACATGACCCTATGGGGCTGCGGTGGGGGCAGGGAGGACCGTGGGAGAAGTTTGTGTCATAGAAATGACGACCCATGGGTTGGAGGGGCCTTATTAGCCCTTTCTTACAGGCAGAGATGCCCAGGCTATTAATAGTAAAGCCCTGAATCACAGATGTAGGAATGTCACAGCTGCTTGAGCTCTGCCACTGTTACCCGGCAGAAAAGCAGCCCCGCCCAACGTCATTTCAGCTATAAACAACCTCGGAGGCAAAGATGAGGCACGTTGATTGACTTCATTCCTTTCTGTTACCCCAGCTCTCTTAGGCCCAACACGGTACAATATTTGCGGTAAAACAGTCGAATCCTGGCTGAGCGTTCTGGTTCTGCAGGACGGGTTGCCCATCTGCCTTTGTGTCTCTCGCTCATCACATCTCTCCCACATGGTGGGGAGAACAAGCAAACGATCTGGGTTCCGGAGACAGGTGCTGGAATGGGGTGGGCGTCGGCTTAGTGACCCCAGCCTCCATCCCCGGAAGTCACCTGCTCCCGTGAGACCAACGTGTGCTCCTGTGGGTCAGAAATCAAAAGCCTTGTCACTTGTCAGGTTTCACTGCCACTGCCGGATCAGGCTTAGGCTGGTGAGCGGTGCGGGGGTGACTGCCCTTCACTTTGTGGCTGGGAGGGTTCCTCCCTCACATATACACAACCCAAGAGGGGCTTGTCTAGAAAACTCTAAAGAAGCAAGGAGAAGAGGGAAGTCAGAATCCTACCTGGATAACTCAGACTTTTACTTTGATCCTGAATTTGATCCTGGATGAGGAATTGAATCCTGAAAGAGCCTCTTCCCAGGCTCCCTCTCATTGTCCGGTCGGTCCCCTGCTCCTCCCGTTTCAGGTAAGGGGTCAGGGAGCAGCAGGGCAAATCACAAATCAAATGTCATTATTCATTTTTCATTGTAATTAAGCCTCCAGGACCCTAAAAGTTGAAAAAAATGAACTTGAAGGCATCACTAGCATTATTTTTCTACCAAGGCTAATTTTACTTATTTATTTATTTTTGGGGGTAGGAATTTAACACAAATTTACTTGCATAGATTTAAATTGCAGTTTCTATTATAAAAACAGAAAGGTTACCCTTTCACTTTTTTTTTTTTAACATCTTTATTGGAGTATAATTGCTTTACAATGGTGTGTTAGTTTCTGCTGTATAACAAAGTGAATCAGCTATACGAATACATATATCCCCGTATCCCCTCCCTCTTGCATCTCCCTCCCACCCTCCCTATCCCACCCCTCTAGGTGGTCACAAAGCAGTGAGCTGATCTCCCTGTGCCATGCAGCTGCTTCCCACTAGCTATCTGTTTTACATTTGGTAGTGTATATATGTCCATGTCACTCTCTCACTTCATCCCAGCTTACCCTTCCCCCTCCCCGTGTCCTCAAGTCCATTCTCTACGTCTGTGTCTTTATTCCTGTCCTGCCCCTAGGTTCTTCAGAACCATTTTTTGTGTTTTTTAGATTCCGTATATATGTTTTAGCATACGGTATTTGTTTTTCTCTTTCTGACTTACTTCACTCTGTATGACAGACTCTAGGTCCATCCACCTCACTACAAATGACTCAATTTCATTTCCTTTTGTGGCTGAGTAATATTCCATTGTATGTATATGCCACATCTTCTTTATCCATTCATCTGTCGATGGACACTTAGGTTGCTTCCATGTCCTGGCTATTGTAAATAGAGCTGCAATGAACATTGTGGTACATGACTCTTTTTGAATTATGGTTTTCTCAGGGTATATGACCAGTAGTGGGATTGCTGGGTCATATGGCAGTTCTATTTTTAGTTTTTTAAGGAACCTCCATACTGTTCTCCATAGTGGCTGTATCAATTTCCATTCCCACCAACAGTGCAAGAGGGTTCCCTTTTCTCCACACCCTCTCCAGCATTTATTGTTTGTAGATTTTTTGATGATGGCCATTCTGACTGGTGTGAGGTGGTACCTCATTGTAGTTTTGATTTGCATTTCTCTAATGATTAGTGATGTTGAGCATCCTTTCATGTGTTTGTTGGCAATCTGTATATCTTCTTTGGAGAAATGTCTATTTAGGTCTTCTGCCCATTTTTGGATTGGGTTGTATGTTTTTTTGATATTGAGCTGCATGAGCTGCCAAGGCTAATTTTATTTATTCAGTTGGTCTGAAAGAAGCTGAATTGACAGCAGCAGTAATAGGAGACTAATAAGCTAACAATTGACTAGTTTTACTTATTGGAACAGTCCCTGGCTTGCCCCTCGGCCCCCCTCTTCTGGCAATCATTTATCAGACCCCGGGAGGGGGCCAGGGCTCCGGAGCATTTTGATGCCCGTTTTCCCGGCACGAGGAATGCTACGTGGTGTCAGTGACCAGAGATTAGGACACTGGAATTTTGCATTTGTTACAGCAGCAGCTGTAGTGAGTGGCTGAAGCCGAAGGGCAGCGTCCCGCCCTCCCCCCTCCACCAGCAGGGCGCGGCCACCACTCGGCAGCGATCGCTGGGGCGGGCACCGGAGCTCGGCCCTCCAGACAGGGGGCGGGATTTTAGAAAGAAGCCCCGGACTTGGCAAGTGGATGCCCCGGTTCTTCCTCGCTGCCTCTGCCGCAGCCGATCTGTCTGCCTAGGGGCGCTCCCACTCCTAGACTTTGTTCCTGTTTCCTTCGGTGCTGCTCGCCAAAGGCCCTGGTTGCCATGGTGAAGGAGAAAGGTAATTATAAATATCGATCACTGTGCATGGTTGCAGAAGTTGGACTGGTGCTGCAGGGCTCGGCCACCTAATGGGGGATGATCAATGGAAAGCCAGGCAGACATGTTCTTGGTGTGAGAATCTGTACTGTGGTGTCCGTGTTTCCACAGAATGGAGACTTACTTCATCAGGAACCTTTCATTTAGCCACGGCGTCGTCAGAAGCACATCCTGTTTCTGGAGTGTTTGCACAGCCGAGCTCCCGGGCGTGCGTCTCTTTTGCCTGACATTGCATTTTGAATTTTCGGTTGTGTTTGAGCCTTGCCTTCCTGCCCTCATCCTAGCCTCCATTCTTCCTCACTTACCCCCACCCAAATCAATAAATTAATGAAGATGTGTAATGAAAGGATCCTTCTACCACGTCTGTGCTGTGTTGGCATCTGCCCAAGCCTAGCTGTATGGCTGGAAGTTCGAAGTGGGCTGTCTTAAAGGTTCCAGGTGTGCCACTCTTAATAACCTGTCATTTCAGCGGCATCCCTAATCACTCCTCCAAACACCTTAAAGGATGCTTGACATGTCAAAGGTGGCAGATTATGTCTTAAGAAGAAAGTAAAACGGGAGAGGGCTGTCATGCTCTGCACAGGTGTGCAGTATTTATGCACTGGGCGTGGTCCTGAAATGGAAGGTAAATCTTTCAGAATTGAATTGTAGTTTAAATTATTCGTTTATCTGGGAAATATAAAAGAGCACAACAGTGTTTGATTTTAATTATCCAAGTAATATATAAATATGTCTTGCGTTAAGAAAAGTGAAATGTCACAGGAGACTAGAGAGTGAAAGGTGAAATCCCCTTGCCCCTACCCTGTACACCTCAACTCCCCTTTCTCTCTTGAGGCAAAATTGTTAATAGTTACTGTGCATCCTTTTAGACCTTCTAGACAGGAATAAGATAGATAGATGAGAGATAGATACATAGATAGATAGATAGGTAGATAGTATTTTAAAAGGATCATTCTTTGATCATTTTCTATGGCTTGATTTTTTTCTCTTAATATGTCTTCGGGACCTTTACAACATGATTTGATAGTGTGAGTAACCACCACTTAATTTTGCTTTTTGGGTAAGCTGGGATTTATTCTACCACATTTTCTGACTGGGGACGTACTTTTCTCCATAAACACAGATGTCTGCTCTTTGGGGGCTGTCTTGAACATTTCAGTGATTTATCTTTATCTACTTTCTCGTAAAGCCCCTACAGGGAATAAATATTAGGTGAACGTGCTGAACTCAAATTGATCCCTATTGCTGGAAACTCAGTTCAGGTTTATTATGCTAATGGATGGATGGAGAAATAGGATCATGACAGCTAAGTGTGTTAAGACCACACCTTAGGACAAAGAGAAACAGCTTCTGTTCTATCCATTCTGCTCCTGTGTATCTTTCATAAATCACGTTGTTTGGCTTTGGTTTTTCATGGACTAAGGGGTAATTGCGTGAAATGGTTTGGTGCGAATATAGGTGCTTCTAATAATGTTTCCTCTCTTTTTGGGGTAATACCAGGAACGCTCAGAGTAACAGATAAAGATGTTGACATTTAATCAAGGTCAGGTCTCTTCATTTTTACCTCTGCCACAGAGGAGAGAAACAACCTGGCTCTGATCTCTATTGCTAATGGATTTGAGTTTGTTTCCCCAACAGGAGTAATTTATGAGTGATGGGAAAGGGGATGGTAAAAGCCACTTCCCGATTCCATCCCCCAGGGGTCCAGGAAGCTCCAGACATTTTGTATGTGGTGAATGTATTACAGATCAGTGGTCCCCGAATAGCAGCTCTTTTTAGGTCACTACAGACTTCCCAAAGCTCGGATTGCCTGTGTTCACATTTGCTTTACAAGTCAGTAGCCACTTTCTGACTGGAACACTTTGGACAGGGCACCGAGAGGTCACATACTGGTATTATCTGAGCCCTTAGCCACTGATTAAAGGCTGTTCCTTTTTTATTTTGAGGTCTGTGTCAGTCTCCACTTCTGTCTCCCAGCTTCCTGACTGCATTGACCTCAGCCAACAGCAGGGGAAGGCAGGGTTTTTGGTGGGTACACAAGCGCTTCCATGGAAAGAAAGGAATTTCATTATAGCTTTTAAAGAGAGAAGGGCACAGGAAAGCACGTAGTCCAGACATTCATCCTAGAGTGAGAAAACTGGGCTTCAGAAAAGGTAGGTAAATTGCTCAAAATCACACAGCAGGTAATTGGACCAAGCGCTCATCCTCTGTGTTCCATCAAAGCGGAACATGGCTCAGTGTCTGCATTTACTACAGTGTGTGGACACCCACTGGCTCCGTCACTAGACAGCGAGCCTCTTAGAAGCAGCCCTGTGTCTCTATCTTTAATCTTCCAGTTCATAGCTTGGTGCCTGCCCATCGTAGATTCTCACAGTTGAAACAGGTTGGCCTGTTGTCAGAGCTGGTTCCAGAATCTGTGTCTTCTTGATTCTGAGACCTTTCTAGTCCTCTCCATTTCCTCTTGCTGCCAGAGAGGCCTAGCTTCTTCCTTTCTCCTGGAGCTGACGCGAATCAGCCTTGAGCGAGCTTGGATCACGGCAGCATCCATCCTGAGGAACATGGGAAGCCCTCTGAAGGAGTGACATAGATTCCCTGTTGCTCACCGCTTAGAGATGGTTTAGCTCACACTGACTTGTGCCACCATTTTCTCTCCTAGGTAAAGTTTCCATGTATCTCTCGGCTTGGGATTGACACTGACAGGAAAGAAAGCATGCTGGCAGATCACACCTCTACAAGTGTGGAATGACATTTGCCAACATGCTTTGACCCTCATTCTCTTCTCTTCTCCTAACCAGGTGCCCACCCATTTCCAGTTGCAGAGACTTATTGATCTGGGAATCTTGATGAAATGGTTATTTCTCTGACGCGTTCAACGGCGTCTTACCCTTGCTGTGTCCTGTAACAAAGAAGCAGGAGAGATTTTGTGGGTTTGTCAGTCAGTATCTGTCTTTCTGAATACACTTTCATCAACCTCAATTCCAGAGCCCACTCTACTCATTTAAAAACTGTAATTGTCTAGCTTATGTGTGTTCTAGTGCAAGTTTTAAAAATGAACACAAAAGGGATTTATTATTCCTTTTTGTTAGAGAAAACAAGAATAAGCAAATACTAGAGATTACGTTGTGTAAACACTCATTTATTTATATAATAAGGGGGGCTTATGGTTTGGAAATCATGTAAGAGGATAAAAATTTAGCAGCGAGGGAGTCACATCAAGGAAAACAGAGTTCTACATTTGAGCACATCATTTTTTGTTTATTTTGTTTCTCAAGTTTTCTGTCACTGTTAGATGACCCAACTTGCTTTTATTTATTTTTTTAATAAATCTATTTATTTATTTATTTTGGCTGCATTGGGTCTTCGTTGCTGCACGTGGGCTTTCTCTAGTTGCGGCGAGCGGGGGCTACTCTTTCTTCGTTGCGGTGCGCGGGCTTCTCATTGTGGTGGCTTCTCTTGTTGTGGAGCACGGGCTCTAGGCACATGGGCTTCAGTAGTTGTGGCATGCGGGCTCAGTAGTTGTGGTGCACTGGCTTAGTTACTCCATGGCATGTGGGATCTTCCCCGACCAGGGATCGAACCCGTGTCCCCTATGTTGGCAGGCAGATTCTTAACAACTGCGCCACCAGGGAAGTCACCCAACTTGCTTTTAAGGTAGAGCAGGACCCAGTGAAACTCATTGTAGTTCACCCTCGGTGGAGAGACGTTCACCCTCCACCTGACATTCAGGTATATGAGACACACACACACAAAAACACACACACACACGGAGCAATCTTGTTTCTTAGCAACTTCTGAGAACAGTGGTGTACTGGGTCTCAGATGTGTTTTACAGACTGGCACCAAAGCAATCCTCTTAGGATGCTGATGTCATCATATTTCCAGCTGAAAAACCTAAATGAGTGACAAGGTAAAGTTCAAGCCTTCCTGCTAATCATTTAGGATTCTCTCCAAGTACTGAAATTACCTCCTCGCCACTCCTATCTAAAACAATCTTGTTTTTTGCGTGTGTGCTTTTATTTAATTACATCTTTATTGGAGTATAAGTGCTTTACAATGGTGTGTTAGTTTCTGCTTTATAACAAAGTGAATCAGCTATACGTATACATATATCCCCATATCCCCTCCCTCTTGCACCTCCCTCCCACCCTCCCTATCCCACCCCTCTATGTGGTCACAAAGCACCAAGCTGATCTCCCTGTGCTAAGTGGCTGCTTCCCACTAGCTACCTATTTTACATTTGGTTGTGTATATATGTCCATGCCACTCTCTCACTTTGTCCCAGCTTACCCTTCCCCCTCCCCGTGTCCTCAAGTCCATTCTCTACGTCTGCGTCATCATTCCTGTCCTGCCCCTAGGTTCTGTTTTTGTTTTTAATGTTACTATTAAATCTGCCAGTTATTGAAAATATACTAACTGGCAGGCTTTGTGTTGAAAGCTTTATGTACATTGTTTCTAATCTTTGAAACCATCAAGGTCAGTGGTACTCCTCCCCTTTAATAGATGAGGAAGAGGAGGTTCACAGGAGTTTAGAAACTGGCCAGAGATCACTTAGCTAGAAAGTAGAAGAGCTGATTTTCTACCCAGGCCTATCTGGCTCCAGAATCTGTGCTAATTGTACTTACCGTACCTCCCCCCACACTTTTCCTATTTGAATAATCATGGAGGTATCTTCCTTCTCCATCCTGGGTCATTCTGCCCCTCCTGTCCTGGTGAGAAATATATATAGTCTCCTTTTCTGTATCTGCCCAAGACCTAACTCAAGTTCTGCTTCCTAACAGTGCTTTACAAAGGCCCATCCCTTCTGTATATTCTTCTAGAGTTACTATGAGCACTTAAGTAAACACCAGAGTAATTATACAACAATTTAATCATCACCTGTATGGCTTAAGGAAGAGTGTCTGTCTCTCCCTAAGGAGTTGTTGACTTCATATATTGTCTTATCAAACAACCTTTAGGGTTGCCACGTGTTGTTGCCTCTAATGGTATCTGTTCTTCCGCCCCTTCCCACTCCTCCCAAAACCCACACCCACACAGACGCTACCCACTCAGGCGCGTGCACACTGCCTAATGTAATCAAAACCCATTTCTGTTCCATCCTTGGGGAAGTCTGAGAACAGATCGTTCTCTGCAGTATAATAATTCATTATCCATCCAAGTCGCCTTCCAGGCCCCCTGTTGGTGTAAAATAGCTTCTCCTAGATTCAGTTTTCCAACCCTGCTTCCCAGGTTGATGCTTCATACCCCACCCCTACCTGCGCCTGGAATTGTCTAGGTTCTTCATTTATCCTTAACCTGAAAAGCCCCAAGGTTTTCAAGGGACACCAATGACAGGGATATTTCCTAAGTAAGGTCTAAAGGGAAGCTATTGATTTAAGGAGATACCATGATGCTATAAGCTTCAGAATACATTGTCTTGATCTGTGACTTATGCACACAACTCAGTTGTGAACTTTGAATCTTTGAAGGGAGAGGAGATCCAGTTTTGTCATCATATTCCACTCGAGAGGAAAAAAAAAACCAAGTGTGAATTTCTCTTACTGTTTTATAAATGAAATAGTACTACTCTCACTAGGAAGTATGGCTCTGCTCCGGTTTTCTTCACAACCGAAGGGCTGTCTGGGTGATGGGATTTCTAACGCTAAGGGAAAGAACTTCACATTAAAAAAGAAAAATCACAACAAATCCCTGCCCGCTGCCACTTACTCACTGATGTCTAAAAATGTTTATCCAGAGAGAAAAACAAAAAAAGACTTTGTTTCCACAATTAGACTTAAGGCTGAATGTGGAAAGAAATCTGAGAGAAGGAACACATTGACTTAAATTTACCCGCTCTTGAGAACATCTCAGCTGGTTGGGCCACTGAGATGGGTGGTCTTCTTTATCCATTCATCTGTCGATGGGCATTTAGGAGAAACTCTTTTTTAAAGAACAAGAACTTGACTTTCCAAAGTCCTGCAGAAAAGACATCCTCAGTGAGACTCACCCTACCAAGAGCAAAATCTTGTGCACCGATTCTCTGTGGGGGGGCGGGGGGGCTCCTCTGTGTCATCATCATATTCACAGCTCCTGGGAGGCAAGCAGGAGGGCCCTCATAGTGCTTGCATCTCGTGTGCCAAAGCCGAAATGCTGAGTATTTTCCTGGGCCAGCATTAGAGAGTCAGAGGACCTTTCAGAAGGTTCAGTGATGGGTGAGTGGTGCAGGATTTCTTCCCATTGTGGTTGAGCCTGATCTGGGCACACCACAGTAGAAACCAGCCCAGCTTCCTATTTCATTGTGTGTTGGTCTGATGGTGACTCATACCGAGAGGTATGTTTATCCCAAACTGGCAGGAGCTGTGTATTCAAGGGCACATTTTGTTAACAGTGGGGAGGGTGAATATTTGTATGCATGACCTCTTTTCTCTGAAACGTTGCATTTGTGTTCACACTGACATGATTAATGCTATTATGGTCCAGTGTGCCCTGGGGGGCCCCAGGGTTGAGTTTCTGTGTCCCATTGCAATCCAATAGGCTGACTTATTTGAATACTTGGACTTAACTGTGAAGATGCTGGTTTTCTTAAGACTTCCAGGGAAATGACTATCGAGGGCAGTGGTTCTCAACTGTTGGCAGGCATCAGAACCACCTGGAGGGCTTGTAAGAACAGGGATGTCTAGGCCCTGCTCCCAGAGTTCTGATTCAGTTAAGTCTGAGGAAGGGCGTGGGGTTTTGCATTTCTAGCAATTCCCAGGTGATGTTGACGCTTGTGGTCTGGGGACCATACTCTGACACTGTCTAGGTAATCCATGGTTTCTGTGGGTAAAATGATCAGCCTTCCATGCAGAGAAGTGAGAACTTTTATATAAGTAGCCTCTCCATTCTCTTTTGCTAATTGATCTTGCTTACAATGCAGACAACAAAGAGAAGGCCAAGAGCATTGTTCTCGCGCTGACTCTCCTGCATCGTAGAATGAAGCTATAGTTCATTTAAAAAAAGACCTTCTGGGAGATCTGAGTGGCCAGAAGACTGCTGTCAGTATATGACACTGGATGGGCAGAGAGTGGGCCTGGGAGGAAGTTACAAGGTGCCTTTCCCTGGGAGTGAGTTGGCGTTCAGGTTGACTTGGGGAAGGCAGGGAGTCCAGGCACAGGAGTGCCATTCTGTAACCATCATTCCTAATTCTCGAAGGGTTAGGTGAACATTTTTACTGGGGTTCATACACCTTTTTGGAATCCTTTGTAAAAGATAGTTTCAAAGGAGCCAGGATAGTCTTTGAGGAGCTAAAACATAGTATTAAAACCTGGAGCATTTCACCCACCTCCACTATATCGGTCTGTATTCTAGATGTCTGGATTCTGTCTTGTCATTCAACAAAATTGATTGTTCAACAGTCTGTATTCACAATTCTAATTGAAACATTGTGCAGGGAGAAACTTAAGAAAAATTAAGACAAACAGAGAATGGTAGAAAAAGGTAGCACGGTTATTTCACCGTGGAGTATCTGATGGGAAATGAGAGAGAGGGCTGAGTACCCCTCAGAAAAATGGCAGGAGCTGTGGGTTCCCAGGTCCATGGAGGGTCCCCTAAGTGACACGTGGAGCTAGATGAGTGTCTGCTGGATTGCTATGTGCCACTCGTGGGAGCCCTGTCTGGACAGCCGTCGAGGAACAGTTTTAAGGCCGACAGTGGGAATGGTATCTTCTGGACTGGGTTCAGTGGTGCTGTTCCTGCTCAACTGGAAGACACTGCCTGTCCTGCCATGTGTGAAGAGCCCAGCCTGAAGCAATGAACCATAGCAACGGGATTCTTGAGCGCATCACAGATTTATTGAAGTCTACTCTCCACATTTCGGGGGTAACCTGATACACTGAAAAGGTCCTACCTTCAGTAGGTTAATGAATTAGCCATTGTTGGGAGGGGTGCTGATTGAAAAGAGAGGCAACACAAGGTGATCAGAAGGGATATAAATGGTATTCTCTTGGGGTTCAAAGGAAGGAAGAGTTAGTGTTTCAAATGAATCAGAAAAGGCTTTACAGAAAAGGAGGCATTTAAGATTGACCTTGGAGGGTTCTGTTAATTTCTTCCTGTTAGGGATGGTGTTTAATTCAATTCGTACTCAGTATACAGTGTCTGCTCCATAGTAAGTGCTCAGTGAATGTTGAACGAACTAACAAGTGGATGAAGGATGCGTATGGGTGCGGGAGGTGGTTATCCTTGTTTAAATGTTTATTCAGAACCTAATAAGAGATGAGCAGTCTCGGTATAGAAACAAATAAAATGTAGTTCTTGACCTGAAAGCACTCACATTCTAGCAAGGAACATAAACACAGAAATGATTATGATATAATGTGAAATGTATGCAGCAGAGAACGCAAAGTAATATGGGGCTGCAGTGCAGGGAGTGATTAATTCTCCTGGGAGGTCATGGCAAGCGAGGCTTTGAAGGTCGAACAGGAGTGCAACAAGTGGATAAAGGGGAAATGAGAGAAAGGTTTCCAGTTGGCAAAACAGAAGCAATGAAGGAAACGCAGCCAGCTGAGTTTGGCAGGAACTACTATTGGTCGCGTGACTGCAGTGAACATGAGGAAGGGTAAATGGAGGGCTTTGCAGGTCAGGTTGAATTGAGGATGGTTAGAACCAAAGGCTGTACATACAGATGCCTCCAAGAATCAGGCAGGTGACCTAAACGAATGGAGATTAGGACAGACTGGACAGCAGGGACCCCTCTACAGCGAAAAGCCCCTCTGTTGCTCTATCCTGGTTCCCACGAAACTAGGAATGGAGGCACGTAGGCCATGTGGCCAGGCCTTCCAATTTCCGAGAGTGACTAGAAATAGGGGGTTTTATGTAAAATCTCCAGATGCTTAAATGTTGGCAAATGATTCAACTTTCTCTTCAAAAAAATCTTTGTGTAGGCCAAACAAAACATGTCTGTGGGCAGGACTCAGCCAAAGGGCCTTCCGATTGTGGTCTGGGGCTTAACACGGCGTTCACCAAACCTACCCACAGTAAGAAATCCATTTTGACACATCAAGACTCAAGACTTGTGCACTTATGCATATAAATGGCTACAGAAAAAGTCACATGAAGCAATACTTAACCTTTACTCTCTGCTCTTTTCTAGCCTCTCCTATTTTTTTTAACTAAGCTGGTCATGATCCATTGAACCGATATCCTGTTTCACTGGGTTAAGACCTGAAGTTTGAAAACCATTGGTTTAGAACATCTACACTAACTAAAGTTTTATTGTATGGAAACAGAACAAGGTACTTTCTTGGGCAACCATGTTTCTATCCTGGACACTTACAATAGTGCTTAATATGTACATTTTGGTTATTTTGGTTAAGTTGGATTTCTTCACTTGCAACTGGAAAAGTTTTGACAGAATAATTTCGGAATCTTTTAGTGATCATTTTATCCTAAACAGAAGTTGGCCAGAATTTGGTGTCCTCTTTTGGGGTGCTTGTCATCTTTTGGGTCAATTAAGGACTGACCCAGCTGTTAAATTCAGAGTAAAATGCTACGTGGTTGAATTTCAGCGGCAAGTCCAAAGGAGAGCCCCATTCAGGCCTCATTAGCATCTAAGCCTGATGTTTCTGGAACGACTTTCTCGTTTAGAAGAATTTCCCCCTATGATTCCACATCACCTCTCTGCTCGCCTGGTCCCCTTGTTTTTGCATCACAACCAGGGAGAGTAGAACAAGTTCAGGGCTTGGGCAGTGTGTCAGGTACCACATCACCCATCATCAATGCAACAACTCTTCACCTCCATTGGTTGGGCACCATGTGCTATATAGCCTTCAGTTTTGACATATCAGATTATTTCAAGAAATATTATAACGTAGGGGCTTTGGAGAGAGGTCACCCCTCCCTTGGAATGTCTGAGAGGTGAGTTGTCATAGCAAGCCTCTCGTGCAGCAGGAAAAGCATAACCTTTCTTTGGGTTCTGGGTGTGTCTGCCATCACTCCTACCTTGAGTTGGAGGCACCCCTGCAAGATGCAACAGGACTCAAAAAGAGCTTGGACTATGAAACAAGAGCACCAGAGTGGCTTCTTGCCGTTGGAAGGTGCGGCAGTGATGGAGAGACCCCTAGGGAAAGGCCGTGCTTAACATGAAAGCCCAGGGACCATGGTGAGGTGGCACTGATATGGTGGTGGTTGCATAATAGGTAGGCAGAGAAGCCAGGTGCTAAACATGAATCAAACAAACAAGGCCAGACAGAGAGCAGCAACCTACAAGGACAGAGAGTGTCCCATACGATACTACCAGGGGTGGGGAAACCAGTGCAGTGCAAGACCATGAGGAGCAGTATTTGAAGATGAGGTGGGAAGGCTCCCTGTTTTTACAGGATCTGTGTGTCACCTCCCTCCAGGGCCCCGTTCTCATCCTCGTGCGGGGGAGCGGCCCCCCCTGGAGTTGTGCAGCCACAGCCTGCACATCTTCTTTCCCCAGAGGCAGTGCTGCCAGGGGGTGAATGCTGGGGTTGGTATCAGATGAATCATGTCTCTAGAGGACGTAGAGCCAAGCTCCTCACCTGTGTGAGATTTGATTTTTTTCTTCAGTGAAAATAGCACTGAGAACACCCACCTTTCTCTCCAGGTGCAGAGGTTTGATAAGTTATCTGATAAGTTTGAGCACTGGAAAGGGTTATTGGTTAGATCTACAACAAAAACTGTTAAAAAAAAAATGATAGATTGTTCATCAGAAACCAGGCTAGTGGGAGTAAAGGAAATGATGACATCATCATTAGGAGAAAAAAAAATGTTGTACAAGAAAGGGGCTCTATTCACAGATTGCACTGCAGGTTCTAGTCGAACGATGATTACATTCTCAAAGTGTAAGCACTGACCACAGTTAACTGAAAATGTGGTTTAGCCATATTAGTAAGAACAAGATATTAATAAGTAGTGACTGAGTTGGTAGGAGAATGCAGCAATAAGAATAGCAGTAAGAATTTCTTAAGACTAAGAAACAGAGCGATGAAGACCAGGAAAAACACCGAAAGTTGAACGCATCCGCTTGTGGTGAGCACAGAGGAGTGAGGGTGGAGAAGCAGGAGGAGAGGTGAGGCAGGCTGTTGCCATCGTGCATTATAAGTATATGTGTTTTTTATGCATATAAGCCTTTTCAGTTTCTTAAACTTTGATAAAAATTAAAACATATGGGAGAAAACCCATACTACCCTCTTCGTATCTTTATTGTCAGGATTCATTTCAATGACATAACTTGTATAAAAATCTCACAAACATTGCTTGAAGGTCTGTTGATCTGTAAAGTTTATTTAAATAGCAGGGTAGGTGCACAACCCAGAGCCAAAGGGAATGACCCAAGATCCCTTGCAGAGAAAATAAAACGAAAATGTAGGCAATGAGAATAATTAAATTTGTAGCTGGCTGGAGAGGCAGTCAAACTGCCTTCGGCTGGGATTTTCAGGAGAGACAGGTTCAGAGCCTGAACTTGTGAAACCCTTCCCTGTATGTGTTCATCTCTTTCTCATTTGTCCCTTGTGGTACAATTGTTCCATTTACCTTGGTAACTTTGTATGATTATCCCCGAAGCCTTCGGGATGTTATAGGTTTGCCTGGAAACATAGCATTTATGAGCGGGAGTTCTGCAGCCAGACTGCCTGGGTTAAAATCCCAGCTCCACTGTTACTAATTGTGTGACCTCAGGCAAGTCACTTAACCCCGCCTGTGCCTCGGTCTCCTCATCAGAAAATAAGGACATCAGTTGTACCAACTTCACAGGGTTGTTGTGAGGGTTGAATCAATACCTATAAGGCATTTAAAATAACCTAGCAAGAGCTCAGTAATTGTTTGCTTTTGCAGCTATTGTTATCACTGTGCCTCTGGACTGAGGAAAATTGGTGGGACAACGTTTTCATTGGGATGGAGTTCAGTGATCAGATTAGTTTCAGCACCCGGGCAAGTAAACAGAGCTAGACAGGTGAGCTAAGGAGCCACCCATTTCTGCTGGCCAGTCTCTTCCCAGTTCACCTGAAGCAGAGCAAGGCCTTGTAAACTTCTGTCATGCCACCCTGCTCCGGGACCACGCGAGTGGCTTCCTGTGGCCAATCATTCCTACTGTCCTGTGATAGAACGTCACCAAGGAGCTCTACTGGCTGGGTTCTTGAAGCCCGCGTCCCCTGGGCAAGCAAGCTTGTGATACTAGTTCATCTTTCTGCTGTGGAATGAAATGAGATGGCTGATAATGATTTGGTGCAGGAACATGTAGACCTTATAAGAATGGTTGTTTTAAAATGTTGGAGGCCGGAAGCCAGGTGTGCCCAGGATTCTTGCCGAGGAAACTGTCCGCCCACTCTGCAGCAGCCCCTGCTGGCTTCTTCCCATCATTGTGTCATGTCCTGCTCTGGGAACACTGCGTTTCGATTTTCCAAGGCTCTGGTGACACCTCCGCTCCTGGCCCCAGGTCAGTTCAGTTGGAAGTGGTGCTCCTTTGTGCCGTTCTCATTCAGAGAGAAGCTTAGCCAGAGTTGATTTGGAACTGGTCCACCAGTAAGCTCGTTCCTTCAGCTTTTGTTTTTTTTCTGAGTCAGAAATTTAAGCAAGTCTTAGTCATTATGTCATTAGTTGAGTTTATTGACATCATCAAAATTACCTAATTGATACATCCGATTGGTGACCCCAAGGCATTTAACCAACTTTCAATCTCACCCAAAGGCTGTTACTATGGAAAAGAGACAGGAAATCAGGCTAGTGTTAAGTGAATGAACACACTGAACATACATCTACAGAGCATAGACCTTGTGCCAGGAACTGTGCTAGACCCTGGGAATACAGTGGCAGTAACCTTGTAGTAAAGAAGACAGAAAAGAAGGAAACAGAATATTTAGATGGTGGTAAGTGTAAAGCAAGTAAACAGAGATGGGGGTAGCAGGGAATCAGGGAAACCGAGTTGACTTGGGTGGTCCCGGGAGAGCTCTCAGACGGTTGATGTGAGAGCTGCTTTAGGGTGAGACCAGAAGAGGAGGAGCCAGCCTTGCAAATACCAGGGGGACGAACCTTCCGGAAAGGAAGGGGCATGTGGAGATCTTGAAGCATCAGGAACTGGAGCTTGGGAGCGATGTGGAGAGGACATGAGAACAGACCAGGGAGGTGGGCGGGCTCTGTGGGCTACCATAGGGCGCCTTGGATAATGCGGCAGAAGCTACTTAGAGGCCTTAGTTGGTGGTATGATCTGCTCAAATAATGCCCTTAAAAGATCATTCTGGTTGCGAACATGAGTCAAAAGCCCACACTATTTGAAGACAGAGCCTGTGCATTCTTCCCAACTGTCCCCTAAACCCCTCCTAGCACCCTACTTGTTGAGGGACCAATTACTCAGAGGCATAGCCTCTTGTTTCTAATTTTCTGGCAAATCTCCAGTGTTGACATACCTCTAGCCAAGTCATGTTTGTGAAACCTCCCACATGAGACGTGAACTAGGTCTGATGGTGTCTCATCCAGTTTTTTTTTTCTTCTGATGGGCTCTTTTTCACGAGGGCTGCAGAAATGAAGTGATAATGAGGACATCTGTCAGGTTGGGATGTGTTGGTGAAAAACAAACATATACCTTAGTGGGGAGGATTCCATGCATTAGTAAGGTGTGAGATGTGTAGAGGGAAATCCCCGTGTGTGTGTATACAGTTGTTCCTTCTGATTGCTCTGCGGATGTTGAGAAGCTGAGACTAACGGACACTAGTCAAACCTGCTACTTAAAATCGATAGAGACAGAAAATAGATTAGTGGTTGCCCAGGGCTGAGCAGGGGAGGGATGGGGGCGTGACTGCTAATGGGTATGGGGTCTCTTTTGGGGGTGATAAAAATGTAAAAAATACCAGAATTACTACTTGTGGTGATGGTCACACAATTCTGTGAATATACCTACAAACATTGAATTGTACACTTTAAATGGGTAAATTTTAGGATGTGTGAACTATATGCTGATAAAACAAAATCTGTTCTTTAGCGTCTTATGGGTTAAACTGAAATGATGACACCGAAAGCTGTACGATTCATTGGGTGCACTGAACATTCACTGGGTGTTACCCAGCAGAAGAGCAGGTGTCCATTGCTAAAAGTCACAGAAGACAGCAGAGCTGGAAATTCAACGTATTTGTGTTTCAGGCGGAGCACATGGTCATTTATTTATGATCAAGGATCTTAAACTACAGTTCACCGTATCCCCACACTGAAACACCATGGGAACCATCATGGCTTCCATTTGGTGAACACTCATTATCTGTCAGGAAAAGTGCTGAGCACCTTTCATACATTTATCCTTGTTAAGTGTCAGAATAGGTTTTATCCCCATTTTACAGAAGAGGAAATTGAGGCTTAGAGAAGAAAAGTAACTTGTTTCATGATCACAGAGCTAAGAGGAGTGGAGCCCGGATTTGCACCAGGTCTGTCTGACCAGAGTCAGGACTGTGCCCATCTCACCGCTGGAGGGGACCCCTCGCTGAAAGCCATCATGTCATCGTGCGCGGCTCCCAATTTGCCTGCACTGTGAGCTGAAAAATAGTCCTAATTCAGCTCCTGAGAAATAGGCCAACTGGGACTTCCCTGGTGGCGCAGTGGTTAAGAATCTGCCTGCCAATGCAGGGAACATGGGTTCGAGCCCTGGTCCGGGAAGATCCCACATGCCGCGGAGCAACTAAGCCCATGCGCCACAACTACTGAGCCTGCACTCTAGAGCCTGTGAGTCACAACTACTGAGCCCGCGTGCCACAACCACTGAAGCCCGCTCCCCTAGAGTCCATGCTCTGCAACAAGAGAGGCCACCGCAATGAGAAGCCCGCGCACCGCAACGAAGAGTAGCCCCCGCTCGCCGCAACTAGAGAAAGCCCTCATGCAGCAATGAAGACCCAACGCAGCCAAAAATAAATAAAAATAAAAATAAATAAATTTATTAAAAAAAAAAAAGAAATAGGCCAACAGTACTCTGATTATATCACTCATCTCAAGACCTCCACCTGCGGGAGATAAGGAACCTTTAGAGTCTGTTCCTTAGCTTGTCCTTCAAGGATGCGCAGGTCAGACTTTGTTCACTGTCTTCTATTCCATGTTGCCCTTTGCGCACTGTGTGCTTCAGCCAAACCAGGTGTCCTGACGGTCCCCAGACATACCCCATCCCACCCCTCCATCATCTAAGATGCCTTCCTCTTCCTTCCTCCTCATTTAAATCCTGCCCTCCTACCCTGCCTTAAAGACCCAGCTGGGAGGATGCTTCCTTCTTGAAAATTTTTTTGGTTTCTCTCTCCTCATTTTACACTTTTATTTCAGCACACGATTTACTCTCTACCTTTTATTCCCATTCATATTCCTTCTCTCTCTCTCCATCTCTCTCTCTATCTCCTTATCTGTCTGTTTATCCTTTCCTCCACCTCCTTCCATCTAACCTACCCCATAAAAGTGTAAACTCTTTGAGGGCAGGATCTGGGACTTACACAAATGTCATGGGAGAAACGCTGCCGCTTTCGCCTTCCGTTGCTCTTGCCCACGAAGCCTCTGGGTCAGAGGGCTGCCCGACTAACCGTAGCTCTCCCACCTCCAGGCCCTGGCTCACGCTGTCCCTGCTCCCTGAACCATCCTCCCCTTGTCACCATTTACATTCTGCCCATACCACGGTCTCAAATCCCACTCCTTCCTCCCTGGAACTTTCTCCAGCTATTCGTCCCAACCTACTGCATGCTTCTCCCTGCAGAAGTCCTAGCATATCGTCTATGCCTCTCCTACAGTCTTAAACCTCCCAGGACAGCTCCCAAGTGGTTTTCTCTCAGCACTGACCAGCTCCCCAGGGAGGGCGTCCTGTGTGCTGTGCCCAGAACTGGGGAGGGCACGGGAGGTGTGTCTCCGGAGTTCCCCATAGGGCCTGGAACAACACAGGACACACAGAGGCTCTTATGCGGTCAGTATTTGTTGACTCTTGTTGATAAGAAGTTATTTCCCAAGCGTTGGAAGGTTGCATTTAGGAGTTTTAATGGAGACATTTATGTAATGTCTCTGTCCTCTTCCCCCACCAGTCGCATGTTGAACTTCAAACATATTTTTTCTTTTCCAGTGATAGACTTCACTAAGTCTGAACTTTGCTAAACTTTAGGAAATAACCTCTTTTCTCCCACTCCAGCAGATGAATCCCTGAAGTTAAATGAGAGAATGATCGAACCACCCAGGGTCAGGCTCTCTGTCGCCCGGATGACTAGGAAAATACCTGGCAAGGTGACAAGTATAGATTATGTGTGCTTGCCTTTTCTTGCAAAGGTAACACGGGGCAGAGTTATGTCATACAGAAAGCTTGAACAAGCCAGAACTGAAGTTCCGAAAGGAGCCTAAATACCTAAAGTGTAGTTCCAGCGTTTGTAAGATCATGTCTGATTCTGCACGTTGGATACTGTGAACTCAAGTCCTTTGCTTTCATCTTCCCCATAGGCCTGCGGACGCTGGAGAGACCCAGGGGAAGGTGACCGTGCGTGTTTATTCACAGAGTGCGAGTGGGAGGGCCACTTCAGAAAGGGTTCAAAGTCTTGTTTCTGAAATTTACTACCACCTGAATTAAAAGCCTCATGTTGCTGTTTACCAACAGGTGACCTCGGGCACAGTGGTGTGCTAGTAAATGTGTCACAACCGTCTATGGGAGTAGGCACAGGGCAAAGCCCTGATTTGTAAAGTTTGCCGATTTCCGTGGTGTAAATACCCGCCCCGTGGCTGATTTCAGGCTCCTAAGGTGAAGTCGCTGAGCGCACAGTTGGGCAGAGCTGTGCGAGGCCAGCTCTCCGCAGCAGGCAGGAGCCCTACCAGCTCACCACTCTTGAGGGGAAGGTCCTTAACATTGCTAATGCTCAGTGAGGTCAATCTGAGGTTGATGGGATAAAGGGAGATACTATATTTGAACACCTTTTGTAAATTGTGAAGTACCATACACATATTAACAATTGTCATTAGTTTGTCTTAAATGCTATTTTTAACTAGTTAGTAATTCCCAGTGTATCCTGGGCAGTAAGTAGAAGCAGAGAAAAAAAGAAAAAGGCAAAGACAGCTGGGAAGCTTCCTGTGCTGTTATCAGACTTCAGTGTGTACCTCACAGGGACACTACAATTAACATCTTGGTTTTTTGTTTTTTTTAAACCCCTCTCATGTGTCTGGATTTGGAATTAGTGGGGAGAAGGCAATGGTGGTGCCACCAGGCCTAAGTGAAACCCCATCCCAGGACCCTAGGCCTAAATGCTGTTAGACTGTGACCCTCTCTCTTGGTGGTCTGCCAGCAGGGTTCAGGCTGAAGCCACAGCCCAAGTGTTTGACTTGATCCATTTCTAAGTAGAATTGCTGGGGCAGGGACAATTTGAGATCCCTGGGTGACTTTCAAAGGCTGTGTCACATTTCAGAAGGTATTTTTGTTACACTTTAGAAATTCCTGCTCATCAGGGTTAGTGACAGTCTCCCAACATTCACATGACTCGGGCATCTGTGTGCCAGGCCGGTGCTGTGGGCGCTCGCCCACGAGGAGATGACCTCGTGTTGTCCCCACTTCAACCTGTGAGGCATTCTTAGCCCTTTTTTTTTTTTTTTTAATAAATTTATTTATTTATTTATTATTTATTTTTGGCTGTGTTTGGTCTTCGTTGCCGCGCACGGGCTTTTCTCTAGTTGCGGTGTGCGTGCTTCTCATTGTGGTGGCTTCTCTCGTTGTGGAGCACAGGCTTTAGGCACACGGGCTTCAGTAGTTGCGGCACGTGGGCTCAATAGTTGTGGCTCACAGGCTCAGTAGTTGTGGCTCACGGGCTTAGCTGCTCTGCGGCATGTGGGATCTTCCTGGACCAGGAATCGAACCCGTGTCCCCTGCATTGGCAGGCGGATTCTTAACCACCGCGCCACCAGGGAAGTCCCTCTTAGCCCTTCTGTATGGTCTCGGGGAAGTGGAGGCTCGTGTCAGGAGAGGCAGGACTAGGAATCAGGTCTCCTCCAGGGTCCTTTCGAGTTACTGTTCGGGAGGAGCGGTGTGGCTTTCTACCAATGACTGTGCTCCAAAGTTAAATGACTAAGTGCTGTCAGAGAAGGGCTAGGGGAGGCCAAAGAAAGGAGTGGTCTCAGTGAGTCATCTCAACCAAACGGTGTGTCAAGGGAGACACTCTTTTAGAAGCAGGAGGAGAAGACACCGAACTGATGGTAAATCCCTTTCTAAGATTAACCTTCATACCCAGAAGGCAGGTGTAGCACACACAGCAGGGCAAAAGCATCATATGATTTACACGGAGGAAATTTCCTGGCTGAAGTATTATAATCCTAGTACCTCTTTGCCTTGGGGGAATCAGATTAACTGGATTAAAGCCTGGGCTGTTGCTATAATCAGGATCCCAGCTGACCCATTGGTGACGGTGTCTTTTATGTTTGGAGGAATAGCAGAGACAGACTGCGTTGCCTCAGAAAAGGCAAATTAGGTATTGGGATCTGTTACAAGCAGAAAGCCACCAGTGGCAGGATGCTAGAACAGAGCCGTCCTACTGCCCGCTGGGAGTGTTTGTGCCACGGCGGCCGTGTGCTTTGTGCCAAGCGGTAATCCTGACCACAAGACTAACATGGTATAAGGAAATTAATTAGGTCATGGAAGCCAATGCAAGGGAAGGGTCATTTTGGACAACTACTGACACAGTTAACAGTGGGTAGCTTCCCGTAACTACCACTTGCCACAGCAGGAAATGGACTTTTAGGTAAACTGCAAATTACACACTCTGTGCATTTATTTAAACTCCTGAGTTGCTCGATTCCTAGGCTCAATACTAGTACCATTCGAGCATAAAGAAAGGGAGGAGGAGGTGGAGAGAAGCGGTGGAAGCGCGGGAGAACACATCTCTGTGATGTGTGTTTACAATTAAATGGGAACTAATGGGGTAGAAGCATAGAAAGCTTTCTCAGTAGTGAAGCAGTCTCTCTGAAATGTAGACTCCCAGGATAATAGGATTCCTGTCTTTAGACAGAAACCAAACTTACCAGCAGAAAATCATTTTGTGATTGCAAATCCAGACCAGTCCTAACCAGACAGTTTTCCAACCCAGGCCTCTGCTCAGGGTGGAGGCTGGATGTATTCCCTTGCTCTATTACCCTTCCCCTGTAGGTGTTCTTTCCCCAAATATTGCCGCAGCCTGGAATAGCTTCTTTTATATTTGAAGTGTTATTTCCCATCTGCTTATTTACTAGCAGGTGATACCTTTGGGATTATGATGCAGCTGGGTGTTCACTGCTTCTGAGCTGTGTAATCAGAATTTAGTACATTGCACTAGCTTGGTTTCCTTCTATGCGGCATAATACTTTCCTGTGGAAATCCCCTGCCCAGTGCTTCTGAGTGTGGGCTTTGGAGTCAGACGACTTCCTAGTTGTGTAATCTTTTTTTTTTTAACTTTTTATTTTATATTGGAGTATAGTTGATTAACAATGTTGTGATAGTTTCAGGTGTACAGCAAAGTGATTCAGTTATATATATACATGTATCTGTTCTTTTTCAAATTCTTTTCCCATTTGTTAACATAATATTGAGCAGAGTTCCCTGTGTTATATGGCAGGTCCTTGTTGGTTATCCATTTTAAATATAGCAGTGTGTACATGTCAATCCCAAACTCTCTAACTATCCCTTCCCCCCACCCTTCCCACCTGATAACCATAAGTTCATTCTCTAAGTCTGTGAGTCTGTTTCTGTTTCGTAAATAAGTCTTGAACAAGGTATTTGACTCCTAGCCTTGGTGTCTTCCGCTGCACAACAGGAATAATAAAACAGCACCCCCGAAAGGCAGTTGTGATGATTATCTGTGATTGCGAGTGTAAATCAGTTAACACAGGGCCTAGAACATAGTAAGTGTTCAATAAATTGTACTTGTTACAATAATAGAATGGTGTTACAGAGTTACATACTGAGATGTCATAAGTTCAAGAATCTGTAGCTTCATATGGGAGATGCTCCAGTAGTGGTATTGGCTGGTAACTGTATTTTCCCTGATCCAAAAATTGAACTGAGAAGTACAGAGAGAACAACTCAGATTATTTGAAATCAAAAGTATCCCAGAAACCTGGAGGAATTGACCATTGAGCTTGCAGTTTTGTAGGGTCAGGATTGATGCGCTGTGAAACAAAAGCAAAATAAACACAAAACAAGAGAAAATTAAGTGCTGGGTGACAGTGCAGGTATTTAGTGCTTTAGGACTTGGAGGAGAATGAAATATTTTATTAATATAAGCTACAGTGAGAGCTTCAGAGAAGCTTCAGATGACTGACCAGGCAGTGGTCAGGAGGCCTCACTAAAGGGAGCTTTGTATATTTATATGAATGGACAGCAGAGGATTTTAGTGTCTATCTTTGGAGGGGGGGTTGGCCTGCCAGAGTTCAAAACCACTCAGCACAGTGAGAAATACTCAGCAATGTAGTTTCTTCTTAAGTATCTAAATAGCTATTGTGGGTCATGTTATTGAAGATCTCTGAAATGAGACCAAGAACTTTAGACTTGATGGATTGGGACTGAGAGAGATAATGGAAGTTATTTTGTTTTTATTTTAATAGACTTTATTTTTTAGAGCAGTCTTAGATTTAAAGAAAATTCAAGAAGATAGTACAGAGAGTTTCCGTATACTAGTTTTCCATATGAGTAGCATCTTACATTAATATAATTCTTTTGTTATAGTTAATGAACCAAAACTGACACATTGTTAACTTAAGTCTATACTTTGTGTGTATTTTCTTGGTTTTATCTGATGTCTTTTTTCTGTTCTGGGATCCCATCCAGGATACCACACTACATTTAGTCATCATATCATTTTAGGCTTCTCTTGGCTGTGACAATATGACTTTCCTCCTTGTTTTTGATGATCTTGATGATTTTGAAGAGTACTGGTCTGGCACTTTGGGGATTTTCTCATGATTAGACTAGGATTATGAGGTTTGGGGGGAAGGAAGGTCACAGGGGCAAAGTACTAGTTTTCATCACATCATATCAAAGGTACATACTATCAACACGACCTGTTGATGTTGACCTTGAGCACCTGGGTGAGGTAGTGCTTGTCAAATCTGTCCACTGTAAAGTTTCTCTCCCACTCCCCCTTCCATACTGTCCCCTCTGGAAGGAGGTCACCAAGCACAGCCCGAACTTAAGGAGTGGGGAGTGATGCCCCACTCCTTTGAGTTGCCTATTCTTCTCACGTCACATTGAAGAAGAAAGAGCCAGGGAGCAGGGAACTCTCAGCAATCTGAGAAAAAGGGGTTGGAGACTGGATGCATGTGGTGAGAGAAGGGATGACTAAGGGATGTGAGAGTGGACAGAATTTCATGGGAGATGAAAGAGAGGGTGGGATCAGGATGACTGCAAGGCTCCAAGCGTCAGTGATTAGGGGATCGTTTGGGTGTAAAGAGCACTGCATTGGGGGCTTCCCTGGTGGCGCAGTGGTTGAGAATCCGCCTGCCAATGCAGGGGACACGGGTTCGAGCCCTGGTCCGGGAAGATCCCACATGCCGCGGAGCAACTAAGCCCGTGCGCTACAACTACTGAGCCTGCGCATCTGGAGCCTGTGCTCCGCGACAAGAGAGGCCACGATAGTGAGAGGCCCATGCACCGCGATGAAGAGTGGCCCCCATTTGCCGCAACTGGAGAAAGCCCTCGCCATTGGTTTATTGCCAACTCTCTATTTCATGGCTGTGTCACCTTGGGTTTGTCACTTTGTTCCTCTGAGTCTCAGTTTGCCCATCTGTAAAACGTGCTTGACAGTTTCTGCTCTTCCTACCTTGTTGGGCTCTCATGAGAGTAACATGAGATAATGCAGATGGAAGGGCTTTGAAAGCCATCAAGCCTGTGTGGTTTCAAAGGCTGGTGAAGGGAGTGACGGTGCTAATGACAAGGAAGAGTACTTGAGAGGGGGATTTCTTACCTGGGAGATTCTGAATAATTCAGATAACCCGGGGCAAGTTATAACTCATACTGAGGATGGTGTCATAGGCTTGTGATAGTCACCTGCTAAGGAGATTTTTATTTCAAATACGCTTTCTCAGATATTCTGATTCTGCTGGTCTAGTTCCATGGTCTGTCCCCCAGAAGGAAAGAACTTGGGTAAGACGAGGCTGGTTCTGGAATATTAGGAGGGGCTTCACCTAATCTTTTCAGCTTTCCTCTTACAGCCTTTAATGTCCTCTGCTTGGGGGCACTGAAGGTAACAGGTTTCCTTAATGATCTCAAACCCCCCCCCCCCCACACACACACAGTCTCATCGCCTGCGATCTCTAATAGGCATTTCCAAAGTAACACATCCAAAATGGAACTTTGGTTCTGTTCTATGCTGGAGTCTCAGGGATGAGGCTCACCTGCTTTGCTTGACTGTGAAAGGCAGTGTGAAACTCCTCGGTTAGCCTTGCAATAGCCTGTTTTAACTGAGTCTCCAGAATCCCTCCAAACTGGATATTATGCAGTGGATGAATCCCTTTACCTTTTCAGGCCAATAAATTCTTGGCTCTTCATATACATTTCCTCGCTATTCAGGAGATATGCAACCATGCTTTTGGTTTCTCATCGTATTATTCTTATTTTAGCAACAAACTGATGAGCCATGGAAGATTTTAACCATGTCTGCCCAAATTCCGGGGTAAATCACTGACTACTTGGTACAGCAGAAGAAATTTGGGAAGCCTGAGTGTACCTCTGCCAATAATTTGCTGCTGACTTTGGGCACAAGGAATGTAAGCTCTCTGCTCATTTTCCCTATCAGTAGAATACGGAGGGACCACCCAGGCTCTGAAGGATGGAGCAATCAAGTAAAAATTAGCAACAGAGCTAGTTGGCAAATAAGAGGAGTACAGAATTAATGTCATTTTTTATGTTGCAAGTGGCTCCGCATATTTCAAAAATGTAGGCTTGAGCCAAAGAATATACATTTGGTATTAACCAAACTGCCAAAGGAAGTTATGTAAAAGAGACCTCTTTACTGATCTTTAAAAAGCGGAGAGATTCTTTTGTCTATACTGATTTGAGTTGGGATGAAATAAATACTGAGTCTCTTTTGGTCTTTGGATTCTGTCCTCTAACAAGCAGAGCCCATTTCTTCACAAGTAGGTGGTTCTGATAAGTGTCTGCCTAGGCTGATGTATGATGGAAAGGCAAGTAAACGTGATGTAGTCTCTGCTCATCTCTGGGTGAAAATAGAGGTCATCTCTGGGCATGGAGGGTTTCGCAGTGTAATATATATTTCCAAAGGGAAATGCTTGCAAAATGCAGATGCTGATCCCAATTCTGACCTTCGTGACTGGTGCCAGCATGTGCATTGGCACCTGCGTTGAGGCAAAGGGAAGAGCCAAGAAGTGAAATGATATTTTCCTTCCCTCATCATTACTCAGCATAGCTGGCTTGCTTAGCTATAAAAAATTCAAGTGTCAAGAGAAACTGCAGTGCAATTTCTCATCCAAAAATGCATTCTCCCTCACAGTCAAGAGATCCACTGTGTTCTAATGTTGCTTCTGAGTTGGATGGTCTTGTGGGTTACTTTTTTTCACTCTAACTCTTCTCTGTAACTTGCTTAACAATATTGTCTGAATTCTAAGGGGACAGTAGTTCTTAAACTGTAGTATGCATAAGAATCACCTGAGGAGCTTAGGAAAATAATAGGTCCCCGACTCACACCCTTAGTTCAGTGGGCTGAGGAATCTGCATATTTAATACATGGCACAGGGAGTTCTGATATAGGGCATCAGCAGAGCCACCTTGAGGGTTACCATCTGGGTGCCATGCTCAGCTAGCAATATATTACTGTACACAGTGTATAAGCCTTTATAAACCAAGTCCTAGTTGCTGCTTTTAGAACAGCCTTTGAGCCTGGCTAAATAAATTATTGCCTGACTTAACAACAATCATCGCTGGACTTATAATAACTTCTGATTTCTAAATTTCTGATTTAGACAAGAGGAGCATGAGCTTGGGAGTCAGAAAGCCCTGGGTGTAGATCTTTGAGCCTGCACTTACTGTTACTTGAACAGGCTGCTCAGCTTCTCTGAGGCTTGATTTCCTCATCTGTCAAGTGGGAACGGTATTGCCCACCTCACTGAGGAAGGGGTGGTGAGGATGAAATAAAATGACTTATATGTAAGCACCTAGCACCGTGCCTGGCACTTAGCAGACAGATGCTCAGTAAATATTATTTTCCTCCATTCTTATAGGAAGCAGGAAGTTGAAACCAACAAACAAAAAACCTTACATAAAGCAGATATTGTTAAGGGAGACTTTTTTTTTTAATGCCCAGGTGAATAGATTTTTGGCCTTGTTACACATCATTTTAAAAGTCAGTGGTTGTTTAGAGATCTTGGAAGGAAGCCCCTTCTTAATTGCTTTAGATAGTACTGACTTCTGTTGTGAATACAGGTTTCCAAGAGAGATCCCAGCAGGCAGATAAGGAAACGCAGGGGTATCACGATGTTCATACCTTTGCCGAACACTTTGGGGTCCAGTGCAGAGATTTCAGGTCAGGAGTTTAACCCGAAACTACACCTGCTCCTGGTCTAAATCTCACAAGGAGAACCTTGTTTCTGAGAATTTAACTAGTAATGGATTAATTGGACTGTCTTATTCAAACTCTTTCCAGGAGAAATGAGAACATTACAGTGGTCTGAGGGAAACAATGCACTATTATACTCGTGGTATACAGAGAGCTCCTTGCTGTGAGGTGCTTTCTAAATTCAATTTCAGCAATACCTGCCCACGCCCCCCTCCCCCGGTCCAACCTGGTTTTACCGTTTGAAAAAAGAAATCATCTTTGTTCTTTGTGTTGGTTGATTAATTTTAGGTTCACTGTTCTTATCCCATATCACGCTCATGCAGGTACTTATGTAATACATTTCTGTATATCACACGGTTCCTCCTTCTGAGGACCCAAATCAGAAAAGGAATTTAATAGCAAAAAACGCCTTGCTGCATTCTCTGGCTGGACAAGCTGCAGGTTCAATGAAGATCCTTGGGTAGCGTCAAGTCACAGGTGTCCTCTTGCTGCCTACTCTCTTGGTCCTTTGTAAGAGGAGCCTGTAATCCTATTCCTGGGGCACGGCAGTTACAATAACTTCTCTTCTCTGAAGGCCACACTCTGGAAACTGAGAGAATAATCCCTGTAAGCCCCATCATATGATTTTAGAGCCTGGAAAGATCTTCGAAATCCGCTGATCCAATTCCCTTTGTTTTACAGGAGAGGAAACTGAAGTTCAGAGAAATCCACGTAGTTACTAATTTATTTATTTATTTATTTTATTGATTGATTGATTGATTTTTGGCTGTGTTGGGTCTTCGTTTCTGTGCGAGGGCTTTCTCTAGTTGCGGCAAGTGGGGGCCACTCTTCATTGCGGTGCGCGGGCCTCTCACTGTCGCGGCCTCTCTTGTTGCGGAGCACAGGCTCCAGACGCGCAGGCTCAGTAGTTGTGGCTCACGGGCCTAGTTGCTCCGCAGCATGTGGGATCCTCCCAGACCAGGGCTCGAACCTGTGTCCCCTGCATTGACAGGCAGATTCTCAACCGCTGCGCCACCAGGGAAGCCCCTAATTTATTTTTTTAAAGGACTGCCTGCAGTGTGTGTATCAGGAGCTGTGCACACAATAGGAGGCTCATAATAGACATCCAACGGGTTGAGTTGCCAAACGAGGATCAGGAATGACTCTCTGGAGACGAGGAACTAGCCAGTGCCTGCTAACTAGGAAGGAAATAAATGTTAACTGAGCCCCTTTGGTGCACGAGTGTTCTGCTGTGTTCAGAGGAGCTGGGGAAAGAAGGAGGAGTAAAAACGGGGAGAAACAAAATATGAACTTTAATAAACGGTCCTCATTGTCAAGGAACTTACAGTCTGCAGTGAACTCCTGGCTGGAAGGCACTTTCTAAATCAAGATAAGGACCTGCCGCACAATACTGAACCAAATAAGATCATATACTTAATGACCCAATTACATAGTCCTGGAGAAGTTTGGGAGGAAGAGACAAGACTTCTGGCTGCCAGAGGAACAAGCCCAGTGTTTTCCCCACCGGACTGTTAAAGCCACAACTCTCTTATTGATCTGTGTGTCCCTGTAATTATGACATGGGGGCAGAGGCTCCACTGGTGCTTATTGAATCAATATGTGGCTCATTTGATACTAAAATTATGGGTATATTTATGCGTGCCCACAATGACTCCTTTTGTAGGAATGCTTTCTACTCACATGGATCTTTTGTTGTTTTTCTTTCAGTGGCCCACCCTCAGGACCCTCACCACCCGTCAGAGAAGCCTGTCATTCACTGCCATAAATGTGGGGAGCCGTGCAAGGGTGAAGTGCTTCGGGTCCAGACCAAACATTTCCACATCAAATGTTTCACCTGCAAAGGTACGGAGCCTCCAGCTTCCTGGCTGTGTGCCACGTCCTTGCCTTGGAGGCTGCCCCATCCCATTAACTCCACACCAGTTCACCAGATGATAAATGAATGTGCTCCCAGACCCTGGAATTGCTCACCTTCCCTAATTTGGGAATGGATTAAACTTAAGGGGGAGACTGAGCTCCCCCCGCCCCCAAGACCAGCAGTACACTGTCTTTGGGTGTTCACTGAGGTTCCTGATCCTAGGAGGGGAGACTAATTGTGGAAGAGCAATGAAAATGGAGTTTTGTGTTTTGTTTTGTTTTTGTTTTTCTTTTTGGCTGTGCTATGCGGCATATGGGGTCTTAGTTCCCCAACCAGGGATCAAACCCGTGACCCCTGCCATGGAAACATGGAGTCTTAACCACTGGACTGCCAGGGAAGTCCCAAGTTTATATTTCTTTTTCAAAAAATTTTTTTATTTTATTGAAGTATAGTTGATTTACAATGTTGTGTTAGTTTCTAGTGTACAGCAAAGTGATTCAGTTATACATATATTTACGTATTCTTTTTCATATTCTTTTCCATTCTGGTTTGTCACAGGCTGTTGAATGTGGTTCCCTGTGCTATACTGTAGGACCTTGCTGTTTATCTGTACTTTATATTTCTTTTTCCCTGAGATGAGGGACTCCTACTTCAAAGTAACCATGTCCCAAAGCCATTTTTTAAAGGAGGACTGGAAAACTTTAAGATTGGGGTGCTAAGTCACTGGCTTCTGTGCGTGCGTGTGTGTGTGTGTGTGTGTGTGTGTGTGTGTGTGTTGAGAAGTGAGAATTAAGCAAGAACACTTGGAAGGCCTCCAAGCAGGAAAATACTTCCCATTTAAGAAGTGACCCATTTGTGGTTGATTTCCATTAACAAGCCCCCCTTTTTGGGTGTGCAACTCTTGGCATCTATGTATGAAATGTGCTGTCCTGTTATTCTGGAGCCAGGGCCTGGCCAAGTGGCCAAGGAAGAAGAGAGTAGTTTCTGTGTGTTTATTTGAGAAATATGTTACTTGAGCTAAGGGCATGTCTGGATAGCTCAGGCTGGGGTTCAGTGATGTTGGAAGAGGTGGAGGAGGGGCAAGACTCTGGGCCTGCCCTGTAGCTTTACTCTGAGCTCTGCACGTGGTACCCACCCTCATTCCTGGAAACCATGTTTCATTTTGAGCCTCTTAGGCTACAAAAGGTCAGCATTGCCATCTTAACCAGCTGTCCCCGGGGTCTCTCAAGTAGGCTCCAGGCTGCCTAGAGACCCTCAAATACATGATCAAAGGCGGTGGGCCAAAGCTCTTCTGGAGTCCACAGCTGTTTCTTTCACTGAGTGTAACCTTTTCAGGAAAAAGAGTACTAGCATATAGCTCGGGTAAAAAGGTGGAGGGGAAGGAAGGGCATGAGTTTAGCTCCCATTGAGCGTGACAGAGGTGACAAAGGCTATAATGCGCATCATATAGAGAGAGAGTCTTTTATCCTCCTGGAAATCCCTATGAGCAAGTACGATAAATCCCCAGTTTTCAGACGACCCAAGTTGGTTATCAGGAAACATCAAGGTCACACCCAGGGAACTGACTGTGTCCACACTCTGTGTGCCTTAAGTCCTGCCATTGCCGCTAAAGCAGCTCTGTGGTCTCAGGCAAGTGACCTCTCTGTGGCTCTGTGTCCTTATCTGTAAAAGAAAGAGACTAGACCACGTGATATTTAAATCACCCCAGGTCTGATGTTTGCCAGTTCTATATACACATAACCATATTTCTATATAATACAGAACCCAGAGGTACTGAATTAGAGCCTTTTAGGTAGCATGTCAGAAAAAAATATAACTTCTCCTTGCATCCAGATTGGCTAACTTGGAGTCAGGCATTATATTTTGTTTTATTTTTTGCTCATAGATTTCCTGAGACATGGCTTAAGGAGTAGATTTGGTATGAAATAAACAGAAAAAAGTAAAGAAGGGCAGCCCTGTATGTAGTTTATATTTCTAGTTGAAAGTACAAAGTCTTAGTCTCCGGGTAGTCACTGTTCAACACATCAAGATATTAGAAGACACATTCGTTTATCCCCCGGGAGGTAGAAGTTTCCATGCTTTTCTTCTAGTTTAAATCGAAGGACTGAATGTAAGTTATTTATGTTGGAAAGTTGTACCATATGTACTTTGTTTCATGCTATCAATGTGTTCCTGAAAAGTTGAATTTTTTTATAAATTACATCATATTTTGAGAACACGTCATTCATAGGAATTATTTTTAGTTTAAACAAAACTTTACTAAAATAAATGTCATCGGTTCTTGTAAATTTGTATTTTCCCATACTTTATCTGTCAAGTCTACTGTCTTATGTCCCCAACTTACTGGGGTCACCCCTTTTTTTACTATCCAAAGAAAGTGTTTAAGCTCCCCATGTCTTATACTCTAGCAAGTTTATGCCTTTTCCCCAAGATTCTAGAGTAGTGTTGTCCAGTAGAAACATGATGCAAGCCACATACATGATTCTGAATTTTCTAATAGCTATATTAAAAAGGTATAATGGGACAGTTGCAGTTAACTTTCATAATATATTTTTTATTTGTCCTTACAGACCCAAAATAGTATAATTTCAACAAGTAATTAAAATAAAAATTATTGAGATATTTGACATTTTTTTTTTTTCATACTAGTTTACAGTGCATCTCAATTTGGACTAGTCAGTCACATTTCAACTGTTCAATAGCCACAGGTAGTCAGTAGCTATAGTATTGGACAACACAGTTCTAGAGATTCCTCGAGGTTTACATTCTTGTGGTCCCCTCTTGCTCTAAATTCTTGCCACTCCCAAATTCTTGGTCTCCCCTTTATGAGTGCTGTGCCTTTAGCATGGCTTCACCCCATACTGAACACCATTTCTCTTCGTCCTTTTCCCAAAGTACCACTTCACAAAGCAGCTGTTTTCAGCAGAGTTTACTAACTGTCTGGGATAATGGAGGGAGTTATAGCACAGAATAGACAACTGCCTAGCATTCTCAGGCTTTCTCTTTCCTTCCTTCCTTCCTTCCTCACTCCCTCCCTCCCTCGCCCCTTTCTTTCTTTCTTTCCTTCCTTCCTTCTTTCTATTAACTAGAAAAGTCTATTAATAGACTTTAATTTTTAGAGCAATTTTACATTTACAGGAAAATTGAGCAGAAAGTACAGATGAGGGCCATTTCTCATACTTATTCAGAACCTCATCTGCTACCATCTTGGTAGGGCGTCCTCTCTCTACAAAGACCCTTCTCCCCTCCATCCCAGGGACCCCAACTTCCTTCTCCCTCATTGTCAGCTCAGGAGTCTAAATTACCTTAGGGTCTCTACGTTTTATAAGCTCATTAGGAGTGTTTCCCAGAGGAAACAGAAATCTTCTCCTTGAAGAATGCTGTCTTCCTCCTAACCCAAGTGGCCCAGACTGCAGCTAAGTCTTAAAACAACAGTTTTGTTTTCTTTCTGTTACATATAAAGCAGAGGTGTCATTTTTACACAAATAACAAGTGTTGGCGAGGATGTGGAGAAAAGGGAACCCTCGTGCAGTGTTGGTGGGAATGTAAATTGGTGTAGCCACTATGGAGAACAGTATGGAGATTCCTCAAAAAATTAAATATAGAACTACCATATGATTAAACTACTCCACTTCTGGGTATTTATCCAAAAAAATATGAAGACACTAATTCAAAATGATATATGCACCCCTATGTTCATTGCAGTATTATTTACAATAGCCAAGATATGGAAGCAACCTAAGTGCCCATCAGTAGATGACTGGATAAAGAAGATGTGATATACAATGGTTATTACCCAGTCACAGAAAAAGAATAAAATCTTGCCATCTGCAAAAGAATAAATGAATGGATCTAGAGGGTATTATGCTAAGTGAAATAAGTCAGACAGCAACAAATACTGTATGATTTCACTTATATGTGTCATCTAAAAAACAGAACAAGTGAACAACCATAACAAAACAGAAACAAGAGTCATAGATACAGAGAACAAACAGGTGGATGCCAGAGGGGAGGAGGAAGATGTGGGAGAGAAATAGGTGAGGGAGATTAAGAGGTACAAACTTCCAGCTGCAAAATAAATGAACCACTGGTATGAGATGTACAGCGTGGGGACTACAGTCAATATTTATGTAATACCTTTGTGTGGTGGCAGATTGTAACTAGACTTGTCATGGTGATCATTTTGAAATATACAGAAATGTTAAATCACTGTGCTGTGTACCAGGAACTAACATAGTATTGCAGGTCAATTATACTTCGAAAACAAACTCACAGAGAAACAGATCAGAACTGTGGTCACCAGAGGCAGAGGTGGGGGGAATTGGATGAAGGTGGTCAAAAGGTACAAACTCCCAGTTATAAGATAAATAAGTACTAGAGATGTAATATACGATGTGATAAATATAATCAACACTGTTTTATGTTACATGTGAAAGTTAAGAGAGTAAAGCTTAAGTTTTCTTCACAAGGAAAAAAAAATTTTTTTTTCTATTTCTTTAATTCTGCATCTGTATGAGATGATGGATGGTCACTAAACTTACTGAGGTCATAATTTCATGATGTACGTGAGCCAAATCATTATGCTATGCATCTTCAACTTATACAGAGCTGTATGTCAGTTATGTCTCAATAAAACTGGAAGGAAAAACAAAATAGAGATGTCCTGTTCAGATTGTGAGCTAATGTCCCAGGATGGAGGATTTTGGGTGGAGAGCATTTGCTAAAACAAGCCTGGGCTTTTGGTCAAGACCTGGCTGAGTGCGGGAGGAGGAGCATTCAGGTTCTGACTGCGAGATGAGTCAGGATCTCCGGGTGATTCTCTCCCCTCCCTCCTACCAGCTCTCCTTCATACGTATACCGTGGTGCCAAAGCCTTGTAGTTCTTGAATGGGACCTGAGGGGACCTTCTGCAATTAGAAAGAAAGCCCTAAGATGCAAATACCCGTGGAAGTAAAAAGCAGAGATGAACTCTTTTACTAAGAATGGATTTTGAAAGAGGAGGGACAAAGAGGACACTGAACATCTTACATGAGAGCTAGACAAGTGCGAAGGTGGGAAAGGGTTGCAGTGGAGGAATTAGAGTTCATAACACAAACTTAAACCCATTAGCAGTCCACGACTTCATAGGTTTAGCTGTAACAGGGTCAGGATTGGTGAGCAGGAATTTTGTTGGTGAACCTATATCACTTCCTGAAATGTCTGATATCTTGGGATCTGATGGCCCAAGAGTTATGTATCCAATTAGTACATGTTAATGGAACACATACTCCATGCAAGATATTATGCTAAATGCTGAGAAAAGAAAGACCACAGCACGTTTGTGTGCTGACACACATACATGTTTGTGTGTCAGAGAACTCATGGGGTATTTGAAGAGGTATATACATGAGCAACATGTATTATATTGAGTAATAAGTGCTGTGATGGAGAGAAATATAGGATGTGGACTGGGGGCAGGGAGATAGATGCAGAAGGGGGATAGAATGGTTGTCAGGTGGAAATAATGTAAGGTGGCACCAGGTGTGATAGGGACTCAGGGACAGATTTAAAAGACGTTTAAAGTTAAGGTTGCTAGGATTTTATGACTGATTGAATATGAGGAATGAAGAAGGATCCAGGTTTCCAGTTGGACTGCCTGGGTGGACAGATGGTTGCCACCAACTAAGGATATACAGGAACACTGGATAGGCTAGTGCAGGGAGAGAGTTCAGTTTGGGATACATTGAGGCTGAGCCCACATGGTCCATACAGAGTCTCGAAGGCTTAGCACTCGAGAGGTACTGGTCTGTGTTGGGAAGAAGGGTTCGAAAGTGTTTGGCATCCAGATAATGGCTGAAGCTCTACAATTGTGCGTGGAATTCCCCTGGGAAAGGGCAAAAGGCAGGAACTGAATAATAACGATGCCAGCGTCTGAAGGAAGCAGAACCTAATTTCCATTTGTAACCTTGGAAAATGTGCCCATCTGGTAATGAGATGGAGAAAGTGATTTAATTAATGGATAGATTCTATAATTAAAAGAAAAGGAGATCCCCATAGCTTCTGTTATTCTTTATAATAACCCAATGGAAATAAAATATGGCTGCAGGCTTCTGGATGGAGCTATTCTTTATCTTCAGTACTCAGTGGCTTTGTTTTTCATCCTTGCTCATTAGCAGCAACAATCCCACTAACTTAAAAGAGGTTTTTTCTTTTTAATGCTATCCATTCATTCTGATATTGTTCCAGTGATATGATCATTTTTTAATGTAGCACCTTGTCTGCATCAGGATTGTAACACATGCTCTATAAGAGAATAAGAAACCTATTTAAATAGTATAAATTTAATATTTAATAATTACATATTTAATATTTAATTATATTTAAGTTAATTATAATTATATACACAGTTCATCATATACATTGTTGACACATTATATTGTTCATTATAATTATTGTTGTCTATCTTCGGCATTTTTTTTCAGGATAATGCCCTAGATCCGGTTTTCTTCCAGAAAGTTCTAGAGCATTTAGAAACGTTGAGGGACCAGAGGATTGAGAAGGGCTTTCTAGCCAAATGTTCTGTTTTCAGTGAGCCTTTCCTGGACTATACTGTATAAGATTTCAGCTGCTCCCTGTACCATATCTCTTTCTGCTGTATCTTTTTTCCTTAACATTTATCATTATTTAGTATATTTTATTCATGCATCTTTACCCCCTACTAAAGAGTAAGCTCCCCTCGAGGGCAGAGATTTTTGTCTGTTTTGTTTACTACTGTGTACCTGGTACCTAAAACAATGCCCGACGTATTAGGTGCCCAATAAGGGGAAAGCTGACTGAATGAATGAATGACCAGTAACCGTGTATTTCTTTGGCACTTGAATATTTGTAAGTGTTTCTAATGGCATAGCTAGTCAACAAGATTTATTGAGTGCTTACTATGATATATGCCCTCAAATGCTTACTAGACAGCAACATTATCTTTTGAAAAGAACGAGTGTAAGTAAAGCTATCTGTCATTGATTACAGAGCTACATGTCTGCCTGGCAGATGGAACAGATAAGAGAACTTGTGCTGAAGGCTACTGTCAGGCAGCGCTTGGGTGGGATGTTGCTGCTGTTTAGTTCTTTATGCTGGTTTAGCCCCTTAGCTTTCACTTAACCCACTGGATATACCCCACTGCATGTGGGGTATTTTCGGACTCAAGTGGACATTGATAAAGCTCTAGTAAAATGGAAGAAATTTCTTGTATTCCCTAAGTGCTGAGCTCGGGCTTTTAATACCTATTTAGAGAATCTGACTCATTTGGAAATTGATTAAATGGAAGAATTAATCAGGATGCAAGAAAAATAAGTCTGATGCAAATGTGCTCCCTTCTCACAGCAAATCAGAAACCACTTTCATGCCATCTTTTGTTGATAAAAGAATAATCCTGTGTAGTTTATCTTTTGAATCTTGCACCGTGTTAAAGTGTTACCTAGTCAAATAAATATAATTTAGAGTATAAGGTTTTGAATTCCAAAGTGAAATAGGATAAAGGCTCAGAACTTCTCCAAAATACGCTGCTTAACAATTTTGACTCTTGTTGGGAGATAATTATCCATGGGTCTCTTGTGAGCATAGGCGCCGGTAGCTTTTTGTTCTGAATTATCTTTCCAAGGATGTTTGTATAGTGAACATTCTTGGAAGATAGAGATAATGTTTCCCTCTGGAGTAGGGGACGGATTTGTTTGCTGTCTAGTATAATAAAGATAATGTCTGCCTCTAGAACAAAGGTTGGATAGATTTGCTTGCAGCTCATTATGAAAGATTGGGGTTTCCGAAGCTCGGGGTTCCTCAGTGACACAAACCCCCTGCACGAGCAGCATCCTGGTGACCTGCTTCTCTTGCCTCTGTGGGATTTGGGGGGTCATGGGGAATGGGTAACAAATATGAAGCTCATGTTACTCGCCCTGAGTCATAAAGTCTTTCGCTTCTTAAAAAAAAAAAAAAAAAAATATTTTGCTTCTGACCCAGGAGTTTCATGTCTTCTGCCAGCATCCATGAAATCAGGGCAGGCTAACTTGTTAGCTTGCAGGTAAAAATCTCAAGTTCTTTATAGTTCTTGAGAGCTCTGTTTTGTGTCCATGAAAGCTTACTTTTTGGGAAAGGGAACGCTGAAGTTCACCCAGCTTGATCAAAGAAGAACACATTTTCTAAGAAGATGATTTGTACAACAAAGGTTATGGGAGTGTTTATATCATAGAGGAGGGAGGAAAACGGAAATGTTCCTCAAACATTTTTAAAGCAAACACTGAACTCATCCTGTTGCTGGTTCTTTTCACGTCCTGACCCTGAACGCTTGGAGTACCCCATGGTCAGACCTCATCTCTATGTCCACTTTCTAGTGACCTCATCTAGTCTCATGGTTTACAAGTACCATCTGTACCCTGACAAATACCAACTCGATTACTCTCCCCTGCAATCCAGACTGGTATCTTCAAAGGCCTTCTCAGCATCTCCGGCAGGCCTCTCAAACCTAATTCCTGGTTACTAGCACCATCCCTACCCCCTAACCTTCTCCTCCAGTCTTTTAATTTCAGCAGTTGTCAAGACCTTCCTCCCAGTTGCTCAGGCTAAAAACGTTGGAGTCATTTTCACTCCTCTTTTTCTTTCACATGAAGCAAGTATTCCACCAACAAATCCCTTTGGCCCTATCTTCATAGTGTATACAAAAATCTGACCATTTACACTATCCCAAAGATAATGATCCTGCTCCAAGCTGCCATCATGTTTTGCCTGGATTAATAATGGTATTGGGTCTCCCTGCATCTGCCGTTGCCCCCCTTCCCCAGATTATTCTTAATGCAGTAGCCAAGGTGATCCTTAAAAATAAAGCCAGATCCTGTCACCTTTCCAAAGAATTCCCGCATCTTTCAGAATGAAAGCCAAAGACCTTAATTTGACCTTCAGGGCCCCTCCTCACTGCTACTCCCAGTCCTCATGTCCCACCACTTTCTCTCTGGCTCCCTCTGCCAAGCTACACTGACCTGTTTGATTGCTCTTAAACAAACCAAGCATTGAAGCACCTCAGGACCTTTGCACTTACTGTTCCTTTTGTTTGACAAGCTTTTATCCAGATATGTGCCTGGCGCCCTCCATAACTTCCTTTGGGTCTCTTCTCAAATGACACTTACCAATGAGATCATCTTTGACACCATCTGATATGGGTAGATGTGTATATGTGTATCTGTGTGTGTTTACATATATATGTATTTATATACGATTTAAGTTATGTATGGTTTGTTGGTTGCCTGTCTACCCCTGCTAGAACGTAGGCACCAACAGGGTTTGTACAGCAGTCCTTAGGAAAAAACCTAGCTTACATTAGGCACTCAATAATAATTGCTGAATGAATGAATGAAATGTTTATCATTGATTGATACTAATTACACATTATTATTTCCAATTATTAAATCCAGGTCACCCCAGGCTTGATTTCAATCAATGTCTCCTTAAGTGTGGGAAGGAGAAAATTATTTTTGTAGTTCCCAGATACAGCATTTCTCACACAGGGAAAAAATATTCTCTCTTCAATATTTTTTCAACGCTTCTAATTTCATGAAGCAGAAAATCTTTATAACAAAGAGAGAATAGCTGTCAGGCCCAGGGCCTTGATCAAGCAATGATATCAAAGCTCCAACTGAATTACATTATTTAATTATTTATTTCTACAGATACTTTATATAGAGGGCAAGTGGCCCTGGAAGTTTTGATTTACAGTAGTGGTATACATTTGCCTTTTAAAATAATTGTACTTCATAAAAGTGAGATTTATTTGTCTCTATCCTGCCTAAGGAGAGTGCAGGCCTGACTGAGAGCAGAGACCGAGGCCAGTGCCAGCTGAAGGTTTGGGTGGGGCTCAGAATACAGAAGCAGCCTCTTCAGCTGCCTGTTCAGGAACTTCTTTTCCAGATGCACTTCCATGATTACAGACCATGTAATGAACAACAAAGCCGTGTGGCTGACAGGGTCTTGGTACTCCAGCCGGGTGTCAGGCCTGAGCCTCTGAGGTGGGAGAGCTGAGTTCAGGACATTGGTCCACCAGAGACCTCCCAGCCCCACATAATATCAACCGGCGAGAGATCTCCCAGAGACCTCTGTCTCAACGCTAAGACCCAACTCCACTCAACAAGAGCAAGCTCCAGTGCTGAACACCCCATGCCACACAACTACCAAGACAAGAACACAACCTTACCCATTAGCAGAGAGGCTGCCTAAAATCATAGTAAGTTCACAGACACCCCAAAACACACCACTGGACGCAGTCCTGCCCACCGGAAAGACAAGATCCAGCCTCATCCGCCAGAACGCAGGCACCAGTCCCCTCCACCAGGAAGCCTACACAACCCACTGAACCAACCTTACCCACTGGGGGCAGACACCAAAAACAACAGGAACTACGAACCTGCAGCCTGCAAAAAGGAGACCCCAAACACAGTAAATTAAGCAAAATGAGAAGACAGAGAAACATGCAGCAGATGAAGGAGCAAGGTAAAAACCAATCAGACCAAACAAATGAAGAGGAAATAGGCAGTCTACCTGAAAAAGAATTCAGAGTAATGATAGTAAAGATGATCCAAAATCTTGGAAACAGAATGGAGAAAATACAAGAAACGTTTAACAAAGACCTAGAAGAACTAGAGAACAAACAAACTATGATGAACAACACAATAAATGAAATTTAAAATTCTCTAGAAGGAATCAATAGCAGAATAACTGAGGCAGAAGAACGGATAAGTGACCTGGAAGATAAAATAGTGGAAATAACTACCACAGAGCAGAATAAAGAAAAAAGAATGAAAAGAATTGAGGACAATCTCAGAGACCTCTGGGACAACATTAAATGCACCAGCATTCGAATTATAGGGGTCAAAGAAGAAGAGAAAAAGAAAGGGACTGAGAAAATATTTGAAGAGATTATAGTTGAAAACTTCCTTAATATGGGAAAGGAAATAGTCAATCAGGTCCAGGAAGTGCAGAGAGTTCCATACAGGATAAATCCAAGGAGAAACACGCCAAGACACGTATTAATCAAACTATCAAAAATTAAATACAAAGGAAAAATATTAAAAGCAGCAAGGGAAAAGCAACAAATAACATACAAGGGAATTCCCATAAGGTTAACAGCTGATCTTTCAGCAGAAACTGCAAGCCAGAAGTCTGTGGCAGGACATATTTAAAGTGATGAAAGGGAAAAACCTACAACCAAGATTACTCTACCCAGCAAGGATCTCATTCAGATTCGACAGAGAAATTAAAACCTTTACAGACAATCAAAAGCTAAGGGAATTCAGCACCACCAAACCAGCTTTACAACAAATGCTAAAAGAACTTCTCTAGGCAGGAAACACAAGAGAAGGAAAAGACCTACAATAACAAACCCAAAACAATTGAGAAAATGGTAATAGGAACATACATATTGGTAGTTACCATAAATGTAAATGGATTAAATGCTTCAACCAAAAGACATAGACTGGCTGAACGGATACAAAAACCAGACCTGTATATATGCTGTCTACAAGAGACCCACTTCAGACCTAGTGACGCATACAGACTGAAAATGAGGGTATGGAAAAAGATATTCCATGCAAATGGAAATCAAAAGAAAGCTGGAGTAGCAATTCTCATATCAGACAAAATAAACTTTAAAATAAAGACTATTACAAGAGACAAAGCAGGACACTACATAATGATCAAGGAATCAATTCAAGAAGCTATAAAAATTATAAATATTTATTGACCCAACATAGGAGCACCTCTATACATAAGGCAAATGCTAACAACCATAAAAGAGGAAATCAACAGTAACACAATCATAGGGGACTTTAACACCCCACTTTCACCAATGGACAGATCATCCAAAGTGAAAATAAATAAGAAAACACAGGCTTTAAATGATACACTAAACAAGATGGACTTAATTGATATTTATAGGACATTCCATCCAAAAACAACAGAATACACTTTCTTCTCAAGTGCTCATGGAACATTCTCCAGGATAGATCATATCTTGGGTCACAAATCAAGCCTTGGTAAATTTAAGAAAATTGTAATTGTATCAAATATCTTTTCTGACCACAACGCTATGAGACTAGATATCATTACAGGAAACAAACTGTAAAAAATACAAACACATGGAGGCTAAACAATACACTACTAAATAACCACGAGATCACTGAAGAAATCAAAGAGGAAATAAAAAAATACCTAGAAACAAATGACAATGAAAACACCATGACCCAAAACCTATGGGATGCAGCAAAAGCATTTCTAAGAGGGAAGTTTATAGCAATACAATCCTACCTCAAGAAACAAGAAACATCTCAAATAAACAACCTAACCTTACACCTAAAGCAAGTAGAGAAAGAAGAACAAAACAAACTCAAAGTTAGCAGAAGGAAAGAAATCATAAAGATCAGGTCAGAAATAAATGAAAAAGAAATGAAGGGAATGATAGCAAAGATCAATAAAGCTAAAAGATAGTTCTTTGAGAAGATAAACAAAAGCGATAAACCATTAGCCAGACTCATCACAAAAAAAAAGGAAAAGACTCAAATCAATAGAATTAGAAATGAAAAAGGAGAAGTAACAACTGACACTGCAGAAATACAAAGGATCATGAGAGATTACTACAAGCAACTATATGCCAATAAAATGGACAACTTGGAAGAAGCAGACAAATACTTAGAAATACACAACCTTCCAAGACTGAACCAGGAAGAAATAGAAAATATGAACAGACCAATCACAAGCACTGAAATTGAAACTGTGATTAAAAATCTTCTAACAAACAAAAACCCAGGACCAGATGGCTTCACAGACGAATTCTATCAAACATTTAGAGAAGAGCTAACACCTATCCTTCTCAAACTCTTCCAAAATATAGCAGAGGGAGGAACACTCCCAAACTCATTCTGTGAGGCCACCATCACCCTGATACCAAAACCAGACAAAGGTGTCACAAAAAAAGAAAACTACAGGCCAATATCACTGATGAACATAGATGCAAAAATCCTCAACAAAATACTAGCAAACAGAATCCAACAGCACATTAAAAGGATCATACACCATGATCAAGTGAGATTTATCCCGGGAATGCAAGGATTCTTCAATATACACAAATCAATCAATGTGATACACCATATTAACAAATGGAAGGAGAAAAACCATATGATCATCTCAGTAGATGCAGAAAAAACTTTCAACAGAATTCAACACCAATTTATGATAAAAACCCTCCAGAAAGTAAGCATAGAGGGAACTTACCTCAACATAATAAAGGCCATATATGAAAAACCCAAAACCAACATCATTCTCAATGGTGAAAAACTGAAACCATTTCCACTAAGATCAGGAACAAGACAGGGTTGCCCACTCTCACCACTATTATTCAACATAGTTTTGGAAGTTTTAGCCACAGCAATCAGAGAAGAAAAAGAAATAAAAGGAATCCAAATCGGAAAAGAAGTAAAACTGTCACTGTTTGCAGATGACATGATACTATACGTAGAGAATCCTAAAGATGCTACCAGAAAACTACTAGGACTAATCAATGAATTTGGTAAAGTAGCAGGATACAAAATTAATGCACAGAAATCTCTTGCATTCCTATATACTAATGATGAAAAATCTGAAAGAGAAATTAAGGAAACACTCCCATTTACCATTGCAACAAAAAGAATAAAATACCTAGGAATAAACCTACCTAAGGAGACAAAAGACCTAGAAAACTATAAGACACTGATGAAAGAAATTAAAGATGATACCAACAGATGGAGAGATATACCATGTTCTTGGATTGGAAGAATGAACATTGTGAAAATGACTATGCTACTCAAAGCAATCTACAGATTCAATGCAATCCCTATCAAACTACCAATGGCATTTTTCACAGAACTAGAACAAAAAATTTCATAATTTGTATGGAAACACAAAAGACCCCGAATAGCCAAAGCAATCTTGAGAACGAAAAATGGAGCTGGAGGAACCAGGCTCCCTGACTTCAGACTATACTACAAAGCTAGAGTAATCAAGACAGTATGGTACTGGCACAAAGACAGAAATATAGATCAATGGAACAGGACAGAAAGCCCAGAGATAAACCCACACACATATGGTCACATTATCTTTGACAAAGGAGGCAAGAATATACAATGGAGAAAAGACAGCCTCTTCAATAAGTGGTGCTGGGAAAACTGGACAGCTACATGGAAAAGAATGAAATTAGAACACTCCCTAACACCATACACAAAAATAAACTCAAAATGGATTAAAGACCTAAATGTAAGGTCAGACACTATCAAACTCTTAGAGGAAAACATAGGCAGAACACTCTATGACATAAATCACAGCAAGATCCTTTTTGACCCACCTCCTAGAGAAATGGAAATAAAAACAAAAATAAACAAATGGGACCTAATGAAACTTAAAAGCTTTTGCACAGCAAAGGAAACCATAAACAAGATGAAAAACAACCCTCAGAATGGGAGAAAATATTTGCAAATGAAGCAACTGACAAAGGATTAATCTCCAAAATATACAAGCAGCCCATGTAACTCAATATCAAAAAACAACAACAGTCCAATCCAAAAATGGGCAGAAGACCTAAATAGACATTTCTCCAAACAAGATATACTGACTGCCAACAAACACATGAAAGGATGCTCAACATCACTAATCATTAGAGAAATGCAAATCAAAACTGCAACAAGGTATCACCTCACACTGGTCAGAATGGACATCATCAAAAAATCTAGAAACAGTAAATGCTGGAGAGGGTGTGGAGAAAAGGGAACACTCTTGCACTGTTGGTGGGAATGTAAATTGATGGCTGTTCTCCAGCCACTATGGAGAACAGTACGGAGGTTCCTTAAAAAACTAAAAATAGAACTACCATATGACCCAGCAATCCCACTACTGGGCATATACCCTGAGAAAACCATAATTCAAAAAGAGTCATGTACCACAATGTTCATTGCAGCTCTATTTACAATAGCCAGGACATGGAAGCAACCTAAGTGTCCATCAGCAGATGAATGGATAAAGAAGATGTGGCACATATATACAATGGAATATTACTCAGCTGTAAAAAGAAACGAAATTGAGTTATTTTTAGTGAGGTGGATGGACCTAGAGTCTGTCATACAGGGTGAAGTAAGTCAGAAAGAGAAAAACAAATACCGTATGCTAACACATATATATGGAATCTAAAAAAAAAAAAAAAAAAATCTTCTGAAGAACCTAGGGGCAGGACAGGAATAAAAACACAGACATAGAGAATGGACTTAAGGACATGTGAAGGGGGAAGGGTAAGCTAGGACCAAGTGAGAGAGTGGCATGGACTTACATACACTACCAAATGTAAAATAGATAGCTAGTGGGAAGCAGCTGCATAGCACAGGGAGATCAGCTCGGTGCTTTGTGACCACCTAGAGGGGTGGGATAGGGAGGTTGGGAGGGAGACGCAAGAGGGAGGAGATATGGGGATATATGTATATGTATAGCTGATTCACTTTGTTATACAGCAGAAACTAACACACCATTGTAAAGCAATTATAATCCAATAAAGATGTTAAAAAAATAAAAATACTATAATATCAACTCTGGTTAAATCTAATGAATAAAAATGTCTGCTTCACCTAAAAAAAAAAAAAAAGTGAGGTGATGTTTTAAAAGGCATTAAGGAAACAAAATCTATGGCAAAAAATATAGTGAAGGTGGTACATGAGTGAAATTGGGAAAGTTTGGGGAACAGTGATTCTGATATTAGACTTGGATTTGCATCTGAAGTGATGAGGCTGTTTTTAGTGTAGTCTTGGGACTCAAATGTTATACAATATTATAATCATGACATCTACTGAAAAGAAGAAAAACTGCACTTACGTAAATGTAGTCCAACTTTTAAACTGCTATGGTGAGGTTTGTCTGCCGCTAATGAGATTGAATTAGTGAATTTTGGTTGCAATTTGAAAAGTAAGAATTGACTCTACCATGGTCATTTCTTTCTTTCTTTTTTTAAATAAATTTATTTTTTTAATTTATTTTTGGCTGTGTTGGGTCTTCATTGCTGCCCCCGGGCTCTCTCTAGTTGCGGCAAGTTGGGGCTAGTCTTTGCTGTGGTGCACAGGCTTCTCATTGCAGTGGCCTCTCTCGTTGCAGAGCATGGGGTCTAGGCGCACAGGCCTCAGTAGTTGTGGCACATGGGCTCAGTAGTTGTGGCTCGCAGGCTTTAGAACACAGGCTCAGTAGTTGTGGTGCATGGGCTTAATTGCTCCGCGGCATGTGGGATCCTCCCGGACCAAGGCTCAAACCCATGTCCCCTGCATTGGCAGGCAGATTATTAACCACTGCACCACCAGGGAAGTCCCTCAACAAATAGTTTTTTTTTCAAGTGCCGAGGCACTCAAGAATAAGTCATACACAATCAGGTTATACATATAAGTTAGACATGACCTCTGCCTTCATAGTGGTATTCCATAGACTGAATGTTTGTGTTCCTCCCAAACTCATATGTTGAAACCCAATCCCCAATGGTGTTAGGAAGTATGGCCTCTGGGAGGTGATTAGGTCATGAGGATGAGCCCTCATGAATGGGATTAGTGCCCTTATACAAGAGACCCCAAAGAGCTCCCTCATCCCTTCTGCCATATGAGGACCTAATGAGAAGACTGCTCTCTGAACCAAGAAGCAGGCTCTCACCAGACACTGAATCAGCTGTCAACTTGATCTTGGACTTCACAGTCTCCAGAACTGTGAAAAATAAAGTTCAATTGTTTATTAACCACCCAGTCTGTGGTATTTCGTTATAGCAGCCTGAATGGACTAAGACAAGCTATTAATCAGACATTGAAATAATCATAAAACTATGACTTACCGACTGTCATTGGTGCAATAAAGGGAAAATGAGAAGATCTGCCTGGGCAAAAATGTGAGCTTGTAACAGGAGGATCTCAATGTGTTTGTGGTGGGGGGATGGGCAGGTGGTCAGGAAAGGCTTTCCTACCCCACCCCCATCTCTCCTGGAAGAGAAATTTGAGCTGCCGTGTAAAGGATGAAAGTACAGTAGCCACTTAATTTTTCCTTGTAATAAAAGTCCGCTAAATGGACTTCATTATTCCAAAGAGCAGATTTGCATTCTTTTCTTACTAAAAGTCACTTAAATTTTGGCATAAATCAATCTGGGAATATCGACACTTGATGACCTTCAAATGTTTACCATGTGAAATGTTTATAGAGCATCTATCATCTGTCCATTCACCATCCTAGGCTATGGAGGTCTGAAAGGTATTTATAACATGATGCCTACCCCTAAAGAGCTTGTGATCTGGTGGCAAGCAGTGTGCTTACTAGAGGAACCATGGCTGGTAGCAGGACAGGTGCAGGTGAGTGGTCCAGAGCACAGGTGCAGTGAGTCCAAGACTGCAGAGACCACCTAGAGCTGAATGGTCCAGGGATGTTGCCAAGAAGGGGACAAGATATGATAAAACACGGATGCTCCAGAAAACATAATAACCTTCCCAGGACTGGAAAGGGGGAGCATGCTAGTTGTGGTCAGGGGTAGGGGCTGCTTTGTTCAAGGTGATGGAGACAGGGGTATGTCTGGAGTTGACACTGGCCTTCATTTGGGGAAGCAAGCTTTCTGCTGGAAATGAATGGAGCCATAACCCTCCTACTGTCATTTGAAAGATGGCATTTTAAACATTAATTAGAGTAACTTTATTCCATTTCAAAAATGGAACTAGTGTTGTATGTTATTTATAGCCACATAGTTTTAAAAAGACTTCTGAACATTGGACGTCTGTGGAAATTTTTAAAAATCAGATCACATGAGCTCGTCTCTCAAGATAGCATTGGCAGAAATCTGCATACAGAATATGTCTTAATAGAGACTGTTGCCACTTCGCAATGTGAGGCTTAACTGTGTGTTAGAGGGTGTGGGAAATGCTACCTTTTGATGCTCATAGCCCATGAACATCAAAATTATTTTTAAAGTGTTTATCTAAAACTATTAGAAAATCTGGGTTACAACGTCTACTGATGTCAATGAATTGCAATATATTTTTCAAGAATTAGTCTTTAAAGACTGGGTTCTGTGAAAGGGCTTGGGAAAAGCATCCCATCTCCAATAGCACTTTCCATTTTTGCCATCTTCGGGTTTATAAGATGTTTACCAGACCAGGATCATTCCATGTAGAATATGTGTATTTATAAAGTGCAAGGATTTTATGGAGTAAAGTGGATGAAAACTGAGGGGTGGGTGGGTTGAATATACAGATTAAGAGTTTTCTGTGTTTAGTTTTTTTTTAAGTAAAATTATATTATCTAATTTATATGCTATAAGAACTAACTCTTCATGTTTGTATCTCATTTCCAAAATGGTACTTTAGGTGATGATAAAATGATAAATTTGATGCTCTTTTCATTGCAATGTAATCTCTATGATTTGATCTAGCTGTATGGGTCAAGAAAGTAACATTATCACATTGTCCATACCGAAAAGGATAAGTACTCTTCTATCCTGAATGGAAAGGCCATTTATTCTGTCATAAATATTTTCTAACCATGGATATAGTATAGCCTCTTTCAAGAGCCTGTTCTCATTTGTAATCACGTCTATGGTTATAGCTATAAGCTTATCTAACCTGATCTCTTGGTACATGTAAAGCAAATGTTTCCCCAGTTTGTCCTTTAGATGGAAAAGAGCTGATTATTGATTTCCTTAAAATAACCCATCATACACATAAGACCATAATTACCCTGACCTCTTTTCTTTGGTCTAATCCCAATTCCATTTACCTTTTTTTTTCTTAGCTGTTCTCTCCCAGCCCTTTAATTACTCCTGTTGCTACTGTGTGATCCCATTCTAGTTTCTTTTCATGCACCTTAAATTATGGAGCACATAACCAGTCACAGTCTTTTTCTCTGTAATCAGGACCTTCTTGGTATTGTGAGCCCAAAGCAGAGCTATAGTGTGACCCTACACATAGCACATGTGAATTGAAATGGTCTCTTGAGTTGTTGAGTTACAGTCAATTTCAGTTGTGAAGGAAGTTCAGAGTCTTAAAAGACTCAAGAAGTTGAGAGAGGGTGGAGTTACTACCTTGGCACCACTATTTTGATGCCAATTTGGTACTTGCAGAAGCAAAGACAGGATTACTGGCTCTTTCTTTATGCTGTGCCAGAGCAACTTGGTTCTGCCCACACTGTCCTGGTTTAAAGCAATATGAAATAGGAGGAAAGGGACAATAAGTTTCCATCTCTCTAAGTATCGTGGAAGATATAAAACAGCATAAGAAGTGGTATTTGCCTTTAATAAGCTTGCAACTGAGATAAGGAAAAAATCTCAATGGCAGTATAAGGTACAAGATAACATATTAAGAGTCAAACGTTAATAATTGTTCTGAGCCCAGAGGAAGCAGAGCCAGAGGGGACTGGAAGAAACCATCAGCTTCATCACAAGGTCAAACCTGAGTGGGGCCTGGGAGGCTGGCTGGGGTTGGTATGGGTGTTGGCAGGAGGTGGGAGGAGGTGTCTATCCGGCAGGGGGGTGGGAGGGTCAGTTTGACTGGAATAAAGCGCTCATGATCAAGAAGAGTCAGATGAATGTTTGGTAGATGCCAGGGCCTTAGATGCAAGGTCAAAGTGTTTGCAGAGTGAAGCAGGAGGTCTTTTACCATAATACTTGGGAGGAGGTGTGCAGGGTAGATTGGGCAGGAGAAACCAGAGAAAAAGAGCCCATTAAGAGGGTTAATAGACCCCATGCTAACTGCTTTTTTGTGGTTGCTGGTAAAAATGGGTAGGCATCTGTGCCTTTATCTGTTTTCTGCAGGTTCAGCTTATAGATACACATATAATTCTCATGGAGGCTCTGTCCTTAGTGTCTGGGAGTTCATAAAAGGCAAAGATACATGACTGAGCTCTTTATGGGGACTGAAAAAGGGAAAGGGAGAGGAGAGAATATAGACCTTAAAATTTACCTGTGGGCCCAAAATTCCAGTGGGTGGCTTAATCTGAGGTAGGCTTACCTGGGATAAGCAAGATCCTATTAAGTCTGGCCAGCCTTTCATTTCTTCCTTGTGCACATTTTCAGCATTTATGCAAGATCTTTCCTAATTATTAAGTAATCTATGCTATCAGAGAAGACTTTAATACTTGTTTTGTGTTATGGGCCAAAACCAAAACAAAACAGTACACTGAGTGAGAGATATTATTCTGGGTGATATCTTTGTTATTTGAGCTGGTTATAATTAATGTGGATTAACATAATTAATCCACAACAAGCATTAAAATCAAACTTACTTTGTAGTTGAAGATTTTATTAGTAAAAGAGGTTCCTAAATGTTTCCTTTTCAGCCAAGTCTCTTTAGTTATTATTGTAAACTCAAACTTGGAATTAATACAGCCCCTCAAATGCCTGGCTTTGGGGTCTCATTTTGCCATCTGGTTGGACTTCTATCTTCTTTCTAACTATCTTCTTTCCCAGAAATGATCATCGATTTCATTGAGCATTTAGAAGTTAAGGTGAAAACTATTTAAATATGTTTTTGAGGCTTAGTATTTGCTTCCAGGGTGATGCATTAGCTAATAGTTATTTTTGGTGGAAGCTGCCCCCTCTTATTATTGTTTATGAGTCTCTGTTCAGCTATTTTGAACTCTGGGCGACAGCATGTAGTACTTTGAAGCTACAGTGTATGGTGCTTTCAAACACACTGCTCTGGATTTCAGAGCAGAATCTGATTCAGTGAGACCCCACCCTGTAATAGAATTGGGAGTGGTTTGGGAAGATGCTATGTCAAAGTCTACCTTTGTATTTTCTATGAAAAAAGGGTTTGAGGAAGTGAACAGAATAACATCTTGGGTGAAATAAAATTCTTTTAAAATTTAGTTGGAGTAGAGGATGGATGAAGAGGATGGGAGGTATATGATATTCACGGTGCAGATCCACCCATGAAGTGTTTGAGAGTTGCGTACCCTGCGTCCATCCCAGCCCTGCTTCTGCCCATGGCAGCCTAAGAGGAGGCAGGGCTAGTGCTGGCCCAGGCCAGGTAGAATGGGGTTTCAACTGTAAAGCAGAACTTCTAGAGCACATAGCCCTTTTAGGGTGTGGAGAAAAGGGAACCCTCGTATGCTGTTGACGGGAATGTAAATTGGTGTGGCCACTATGAAAAACGGTATGGAGGTTCCTCAGAAAACTAAAAATAGATCTACCATATGATCCAGCAGTCCCACTCCTGGGTGTTTATCTGAAGGAAACAAAAACACTAATTAGAAAAGATACATGCACCCATAACTGAATCACTTTGCTGTACAGCAACAATTAACACAACATTGTAAATCAACTATAGTTCAATTTAAAAAAAGAAAGGACACATGCACCCCTATGCTCACTGCAGCATTATTTACAGTAGGCAAAGTATAGACGCAACCTAAATGCCCATCAATAGATGAATGGATAAAAAAGATGTGATGTATATACACAATGGAATATTACTCAGCCATAAAAGAGAGTGAAATCTTGCCATTTGCGACAACATGGATGGGCCTGGAGGGCGTTATGCTAAGTGAAATAAGTCAGACAGAGAAAGACAAATACTGTATGATTTCACTTTTGTGTGGAATCTAAAAACAAAACAAATGAACAAATAGCAAATAACAAAACAGAAACAGAGTCATAGATACAGAGAACAAACAGGTGGATGCTTGGGGGAGGGTTGAAGGGGGAGAAGATAAATAGGTGATGGAGATTAAGAGGTACAAACTTCCAGCTGCAAAATAAATGAGTCACCAGTATGAAATGTACAGTGTGGGGAATATAGTCAGTAATTATGTAATATCTTCCTGTGGTGAGAGAATTTAACTGGACTTATTGTGGTGGTCATTTTGAAATGTATAGAAATATCAAATTACTAAGGTGAGTAACAAGAACCAGCATAGTGGGCTTCCCTGGTGGCGCAGTGGTTAAGAATCCACCTGCCGATGCAGGGGACACGGGTTTGATCCCTGGTCTGGGAAGATCCCACATGCTGGAGCAACTAAGCCCAAGGGCCACAACTACTGAGCCTGCGCTCTAGAGCCCGCGAGCCACAACTACTGAGCCCGTGTGCCACAACTACTGAAGCCTGCACGCCTAGAGCCCGTGCTCTGCAACAAGACAAGCCACGGCAATGAGAAGCCCACGTGCAGCAACGAAGACCCAGCGCAGCCAAAAATAAAATAAATAAAATAAATTTATTAAAAAAAATAAATGACTAGCATAGTGTTGTAGGTCAGTTGTACTTCAAAAACAAACACGCACATTCATAGAGAAAGAGATCAGATTTGTGGTTACCAGAGGTGGGGGGAGGGGGAGGGGGAGTTGGATGAAGGCAATAAAAAGGTACAAACTCCCAGTTATAAGATAAATAAGTGCTAGTGATGTAATGTACAACATGATAAATATAGTTAACACTGCTGTGTGTTGTATATGAAAGTCGTTAAAAGAGTGAATCCTAAGAGTTCTCATCACAAGAAAAAAATGTTCTATTTCTTTAATTTTGTATCTATATGAGATAATGGATGTTCACTAAACTTATTGTGATAATCATTTCATGATGTATGTAAATCAGATCACTATGCTGTATACCTTAAATTTGTACAGTGCTGTATGTCACTTATATCTCAATAAAACTGGAAGAAAAAATAAAAATAATGTAAAAAATAAGAAAGAAAGAAGGAAAGCAAGCACATGGCCCTTATCGCCAGAAATGAGCGGGTGTAACCCAGATTCTGCCATGAAAAGCCTTCATTTCCCTGGGGCAAGTTCAGAAGGGCTCTTCATGCCCTGTGATGGGCTGACCAGCTGGCAGAGTGCCAGACCACAAAACCAGCGCCTGCCCTAGAAAAGAGAAGAAAGAACCCACCTAAGGCTCCAGGCCCCCAGTTAGAATTCTTATGTTGCTCAAAACTAAATTGATCACGTTTGCTTGACTTCCCTCCCTCTCTCACTAGGATGAATTGATTAAAACACCAATGAGACCAGCAGAGATGTTCAATCTCCAGATCTAGATGAAGAAAATGTCTCTTGCATTTTACCTCCAAGCAACCTTTGGGCAGAGTTTTAAGTATTACCTATTCTCCTAAATTTCTGGCAGTATGAACTAGTTGACAGATGGACTGTCTCTGAAATGAATTTGTTGCAACATAAAATGTAACTGCTGTTTTTAGAAAGTTGAAGAAATAGTTGCTACTACAACCCTGTTCATGCCGCTAGAATACTATGCTGTTTTCACCCTTATTTGACACCTCCGTACTTTGTTCCCCTCCTGTTCTGTGGTATTTTTACAACACAAGCAGCTCCTGTTAACTTTTTTTGAAAAGATGTAAGATTTTTAAATGTGCTGTTACTATTTTCACAACTTTTATATAAAATTGCTTCGATGTACATATTCCTACTTAACTAGTTAATGGAATGCCTTGGTTTGCAGAGAATGAATTCAGGGGTGTCACACCTGCAAGACATATGACTGTTTGTGGCCATGCTTTAGTAGGAGCAAAGCAGGCAAGATTCAGGGGGGCCTTGAGTGGGACATGTTTTAAATAATTGATCATGAGAAGAAAGCAATTGATTAATCTCTTTCACTGGCAGCTCTATTTTTTTTTTAACATCTTTATTGGAGTATAATTGCTTTACAATGGTGTGTTAGTTTCTGCTTTATAACGAAGTGAATCAGCTATACATATGCATATATCCCCATATCTCCTCCCTCTTGCGTCTTCCTACCACCCTCCCTATGGTCACCCTCTAGGTGGTCACAAAGCACTGAGCTGATCTCCCTGTGCTATGCAGCTGCTTGCCATGAGCTATCTATTTTACATTTATTAGTTTATATATGTCCATGCCACTCTCTCACTTCGTCCCAGCTTACCCTTCCCCCTCCCCGTGTCCTCAAGTGGCAGCTCTATTTTTTATGAAAGGAATCTATGCTTTTCCCTGGGCGTATGTTAACTTTCAACCAAAGTAAAGACAAATGGAGCATCCAGAGTTAAAAACCTAAATAGACCCTACTGAAGTTCGACCTTACTAATTGGGATTGTGTGATCATTTGGATGGGAAAGTTTTACTTTGCGCCACCAGTTAAAAGTATTTGCTAAGCTGTTAATATTAAACAGACCAAAAGTTTTTTTTAATTTTTAAAATGTTCACCTTTAGATATTTTGGGTTAAAAAGAGTAACTCCTTTGTCAAAGTGTAGTTTTCAAGAAGTTAAATACATGACTCTCATACAAATATGGAATGAACATGCACCAGAGATTTAGTCAACTCATTAATGAAGGAACTAGCAGAATGTAAAGCTGGTTCAAAGGAGAACCAAAGGAATGGGTTTAAGGGCATTCAAGAAAGGATGTCGGGATAAGATGCCAGGGTTAGATATAAGACTGGTTAGCGGTCTAACAGGAGAGTAAATCTGGACAGAAATCATCTGCACATCTACCGGACAAGAAGCTACAGGTTATGGTTAATTTTCAAAGTCCAGGCTTTTAATTAGTAGTAAAGAGCTTGTCAAACACAGATCCAGTGCCCTGGGTCATGAAACAATTCTGTGTGGGCTGTTAATACTCCTGCATGACACTGGAGGAACATGCTTCTCTCCTTCACCTTGTTTACAAGGTTTGGATAATTTTCCTTAACATCTTATTATTAAAGTGAGCTTCTACCTGTATAGGCACCAGGAATAGACAAATTCTTAGAGACAGAAAGTAGAGTGGCGGTTGCCAGGGGCTGGGGGGAGGGAGGGAGAATGGGGAGTTATTGTTTTATGGGTCCAGAGTTTCAGTTTTGCAAGATGAAAGATGTCCTGTGGATGCATGGGGGTGGTGACTGCACAACTATGTGAATGTGCTAAATGTCACTGAACTGTACACTTAAAAATGGTTAAGATGGTCCATTTTATGTTATGTGTGTATTAGCAAAATTAAATAATTTTAAAAAGTGAGCTGACACATAGGTATGTGAAGAAAAAGTTAACAATTCTTCATCCTACTGAGATAACCCATTTAATAACCCTATGTTTATCTTAACTCACTTTTCCTCGTTCATAAAAACATAAGTAGACTTTTTAAAAAAGGGATTATTAAAATTCTTTGTGAAGTTTTCTCTTTTAACAATATGTCATGGACAGGCCTCTAGGTTACAGATATTGATCTAACCCATTCTTTTTAATACAAACTCCATAGACTGGATATATCGTAATTTATCCAACTATTGCTCTACTGATGGAAATTTGAGTTGTTCCCAGGTTTTGGGTTTTTTTTTTTGCCAGTACACAGACTGTTATAATAAGGCCGTTTGAATACAAGAGAGTGATGCTGAAGGCCAGGACCTGAGTAAAGATGGCAAGAAGGCAGAGGAGGGAAATGGATCAAAGAAATGTTTTCTTGGGAAAATGGATTGGATTTAGTGGACAGTTGAAAATTTTGGTGTAAGAGTGGGAGAATGCATAGCGCTGCCATTTTATTAAAAGTGGGAATAGCAGAAGGTTTCAGAAGAGATGGCAGAGAAGCTGAGAGGGTAGAGTTTGTGTTGACAATGCTGTGTTCGAGTTAAGTGTGCCGTCTCTGCCCAGCTTGGGGAAGATATCACAGATAAAGACATAGATTTGAGAATCCTTCACACAAAGTCATAGTTGAAGCTCTGAGAGTGGATGAGACCTGTTCCCAGGGAGGCCTTGTGTTCGAGAGGAAGGAGGTGACATCCATGGGAGTTACTTGCATTTAGGGGTCTGGCCAAGGAGACTGAGAAGTTGTGGTCAGAGGAGGAGGAGGAGGAACAGGCAAGTAAAGCCCGGAGAGGGAGGAGTCTGAGATTACGTCCCAACTAGTCCAATCTTAGGAAATGTAATAACGTTAAGTACTGTTAGGTCTGAGCAGTACGGACGTTCCCTCTCACTGCTTGCTGTGTATGCCTTTCATGACCCCTGCCTCTGTGAGTCTGTTTTCAAACGCTGGTTTCCTTGTGTATAAACCACCAGAAGCAGTGGTACAGTTTGGTAAGCCAATTTGGGCCACTGCTTTGAATTTAAGGACTAAGCCAAATCAAATGGCAAAGGGGCACAGTTTGATTTTAGTTTGGCATCTCTCAACAGTAATTACAAAGTCATTTTTTTAAGGCTAGATTAGGTTCATATAAACAAAGACTTTATTATTAAAGGAGAGTATGTGTCAATTTCACAAAGCCATGTGAACTAGAGAGGCTGCAGGGGTTCCCTAAGGAAGCAGTGAACACAGGGATTTCTAAAACGTTTAGAATTAGCTTTGAAGCTGTCTCAACAATCTGTATTAGCATAATTACCCTATTGCCACCAGATCTTTTTATAAAGGATCTGTGAATTTTTACATTCTGTCTACCTTAGGTGATTGGAAGGGAGACTGAAGGGAATTACTAGCAGTCCAAATGCCTTATTTTGTTACCTTTCATGGTTTTGAGAAATACCCAAGTTTGGAAGAGCAACTGAGTCATTGGAACTGCTTGATGCCACTGAAGAGTGAAATCAGTGGGAATTTGGCAAGTTTGAAGCTAGATTCAATTTATAATAATTCAAAAATTGGTTCCCAGTCTTATATCAGATACCATGGTTGGAGGTCCCTAAAGACGAATCAAAAGAAGTGAAGCTGAGGAGTCTTACCCATAAAGTGCTTTGTCATTTTGTGGGAAAATAAAAAAGAATACATAGAAAAATATTGAAGAAAAATCTCTAAGGTGTCCTGTGACCCTCAGGATTGTGTTTATTGTTGTTGAAGGAATTTGCAGGTAGAGTGAGGTTAGTCCATACTTGAGTTCTCTCGAGCCACAGGACCATTTGGTAAGGAGAAGGCAGGTGTGGCAACAGTGGGAGACTGGCAGGTTAGGGAGGCGGCAGGTGGTGAACGAGCTGGTTTCCAGGTAATGTGATCACAGTAGGTTTATATGGTGGTCATTTTCAGGCATGATGGACTCAGGCCATCATCTTGGGTTACTTGATTATAAATTGCAAAGAAGGAGGTCATAGCTGTGGAGTGTTGATCTAAACAAAGACAGATGAACCCACAGTGGAAAGCTTGTTGTAGGTTCTGCGTCACCTTGAATATCTTTAGTAGTTTGCCATTAGTAGAGACTGCTAACTGAGGGTGGGGCAGTAAGATTCCATCAGAATCTTACTGTGCTCAACACTAGTTCATCTAGATGCGTTCATGTGTCATGGGAACTTATCATGCGTTCCAGTAGGTCCTTAGGAAAGCAATTAGTGACTGAACTCACCTCGTCCCTACCCCGGCTGAGTGCCCATACCAACTGCTTGCAGGAATAATCAGGACAAATCCTGGATTCTTTGCCCAAGGCCCTGAATTGTACAGGAGTCATCCAACCTTGGGAACAGAGATGTTAAGAATGGAGATTTCCAGCTTTGGTGTTGCTTCCCAGTCACTTGGCAGTGGAAAATCTTTACTCGCAGAGGCTGCCTTTGGCTTTATTTTTGGACCAGTTGCTGAGTCCTGCTCTGGTCTTGCCTGAACATGCAGACCTGGAATCCCAGGACCTGCTTTTTTTGCACCATCTCCGTAATTCACAGCTGCACGGTTTTGAAAGAGACGCCAAAATCCAGACACAGCAAAGCAGCCTCTTTTGCGTGTGCTGAGGTCCTGAATGACAGTTTTATCTTGGACATGTTCCCTTTTCTTTCCTCTTCTGCTTGTTCATTTTTATCTCTCTCTGTAATATATAAATAATGGACTTATCCTATTTACTGCACAGAGAAAATTAAATGTCTGAATTGTTTAGAACTATGGGAAAGTATTTCCAGAGTGTGAAAAAATAGACACTGGACATTTCAGCTTTTGGTGTAGTGGGAATTTATTACTCAGCTCAGTAACAGTTTTGGTCCAAACCAAGCAGTTGTGTGGGCAAGCAGTGCTTTCCTGAATAGCACTGCAAGAGACAGTTTTGTTCATATTTGAGACCGCATGAGCCAAAGGTATCTTTCCATCAAAGACTGATTATCTCTGAGTCTTAGACATATCACAGAAGCTGTGGAGCCCTAGCCAGTGGATTTTACTTGCATGAGATATTGCATAGCCCCCAAAGGGGAGGGAAACAAAAGGGGAGGGAGGCAAGAGAGAGAACTCAGAGCCCAACAATAAATAGCTCTTTGTACCAGTCCCCCCCTCCCAAACCCCATACTGCTGAGATCATAGAGTAAGTTAGCAGCATGCAGTAGAAGGCACTGCTGCCCAGCGGCTTGGCAGATGATGACCAGATGTGAACTTGTCTGTCCACAGTGTGTGGCTGTGACCTGGCCCAAGGGGGCTTCTTCATAAAGAACGGAGAGTATCTCTGCACCCTGGACTACCAGAGGATGTATGGCACGCGCTGCCATGGCTGCGGGGAGTTTGTGGAAGGAGAGGTGGTGACCGCCCTGGGCAAGACCTACCATCCCAACTGCTTTGCTTGTACGATCTGCAAGTAAGTGTGGCTTTCCCCAACAGAGAAGCGCTGGGTTCTGCTGTCAAAGCTTGGAATGTGCGCTTTGGTCTTCAGTTGTACTTAGTCTTTTTTTTTTTTTAGTATTTATTTATTTTGGCTGTGCCTGGTCTTAGCTGTGCCAGATGGGATCTTTTAGTTGCAGCTTGTGGGATCTAGTTCCCCGACCAGGGATCGAACCCGGGCCCCCTGCACTGGGAGCGTTGAGTCTTAACCACTGGACCACCAGGGAAGTCCCTTGAGTTGTACTTAGTCTTAAAATATCTGTTCTTTAAAAAAAATTTTTTTATTGAAGTACAGTTTGATTTACAATGTTGTGTTAGTTCCAGGTGTACAGCAAGGTGATTCAGTTATACAAATATACACATATATCTTTTTCACATTCTTTTCCATTATAGATTATTACAAGATATTGAATATAGTTCCCTGTGCTATACAGTAGGACCTTGTTGTTTATCTATTTTATATATAGTAGTTTGTATCTGTTAATCCCAAACTCCTAATTTATCCCTCCCCCTCTCCTTTCCCCTTTGGTAACCATAAGTTTGTTTTCTATGTCTGTGAGTCTATTTCTGTTTTGTAAATAAATTCATTTGTATCATTTTTTTTAGATTCCACAGATAAGTGATATCATATATTTGTCTTAAAATATTTTTTCTGATGCACCTTTAGATGTTTTTATTTTCCTAGTGTGTTATCAGGCTTAGTCAAAAAGTAATTTACTTAGGAAACTTTATATGTGATATCCTCCACTAAATAATGTGACCGATTTTAAGTGCCTTGAAACCAAATCTGACAGCAGCTCTAGGTCTTGAGGCATTTTGAGCAATGGAAATGTGGGAGGAAATGGCATAAATACTTGGAAAGATGAAGCTTATTTGGAAGTATCAGTTCTTATCAGATGAAGCTTATTTGGAAGTATCAGTGTGTGGGAGTGGGTGTGTAAAATAGTTGCATTTGCTCTATAACCAGGGAGAGCAAACTGCCCCATGGGCCAAATTAGACCCAATACCTGTTTTGTAAATAAAGTTTTATTGGAACACAGCCATGCCCGCCCGTTTGTTTATGTATTGTCTGTGGCTGGTTCCAAGTGACAGTGGCAGAGTTGAGCAGTTGTGACAGAAACCTTATGATCTGCACAGTCTAAAAAAATATTTACAATCTGATCTTTCAGGGGAAAAGTTGACAACGCCTCCTCTCTATCATCCACCAAGGTTAGATCTTTACTGCACAAAGCAGCTTGATTAAAATGATCAGTCAGAGAGAAGAAGGAAACTGTGTGAAGCGTGAGTGGAAAATGTGGTTCATTGTTGTTGTGTTTTGAGTGCTACACATTACAGAATTTACAATGGGTTCGATTCCTATAATGAGGAAACTCACCAATAAAGGATCAGCTACTTAATTGACCCATACTAATCAGGCAATCCCATGCCTTTTGGAATGGTGTTGATTCCGTGTGCTCCATTTTGCTATGCCTTTGTAAAAACTACAGTTCAGTTCAGTTTGTTCTGTTTTTCAGCATTTCATGTTTCTAGGCCAGAGGAATGTAAACTCTAGAAGGGTAAATATGATTTTGTATAATTAATTAACAAGATAATGCACATGGATAAATTGTAATAAGATTTAGATGAAATATTCATAATCAAATTATTTTAATAACTTTATATAACTATTAGCCCATTTTTTAATTATATATATTTTTTAAATCATAATTTAAAAATTCTGGGTTAATGAGCTGAAATTTTTTCTGTATTTAATCAAAAGCAAAGCTTCCTCTTGACCTCTCCTTTTTCAGGCTGTAGCTCACAGCCCAGTTAAGAGCCTGGACTGGCATTCGGGAGACCCGAGTTCTGGTCCTGCTTCCTGGGCTGATTTGAGACCTATGTGAGCTAACTTTTCCACAGCAGTTGTCTCATCTGTAAGGTGACAGGCTGTGAACTGGATACAAGTGATTCCCCAAACCTGGATGGTCACTGGAATCCTCTAGGGAGGGTCTCTTTAAAATATCCATTTCTAGCCTTTCTCCCTCCTAACTCATGATGATTTAGTAGTTTCTGAAGGGTTACCAAGGAGGAGGAGACTCAGTCGGGTTGGAAGGCGCTGGCCCAGGTAAACTCCGAGAGCCTTCCTGATCTTGGCCCCGAGAGATCATTGCTTCAAGTTGGTAACGGACAGACATTCATCAGCTGTAGCCCTGTCCCCGCGTGTCTGAGCCCGCAGAGAGGGGCCCGCTGTTGCTGCTCTAGTGCTACTGCCACTGCTGCTGAATGACGCCAGTTTCCTCTGCGGAGGCGGCCTTTACAGTTTACAAATTGCATTCATGGAGAAATTAATTTAACCCTCTGAGCAATTCTGTGAGGTCAATCAGGAATTAGTATCCCTACTTATGAGTGACTTTGAGACCCAGAGTGTAAGGGATTTTCCCGGTCCCTCACATCGCAAGGCCAAGGTTTGAACTCAGGTGTTCTGGCTCTAAATCCAGTTCTCCTTCTATTACAAACATTCAGGCAAATATCAGAAGGAAGTGAACCCAATGGGCAGAGGACGTAGGGAAATGAAGGGGGGTCATTTGTGAAATAACAAAATTCAAAATTCAGAAGACCTGGTCGCGTTGTTGAGAACTGGACTCTGGTTTGTCCCATGGTGGGTCTGTGTGGGGTTCAAGTTTAAAAATATAAGCTTAGATGAGATGCAGGGCCTGGACTAGGGTGAAGCCAGGGAGGCTCCTGGGCGCACAGTTTAAAGGGGCGTTTACTCCCGGGTCATGCGGTGCCCCTGACAGTGGGGGCCTCCTTAGATGCTTGGCCTCAGGTGCCTCGCTGCCCTCACCCTGGTCCTGGCCCTGATCAGAGGCAAAGAACCTGAGCTTATTGTGTCTGTGGACCCTTCACTCCCTGAGGGCCTCCTTACAGAGCAGATTGGAGGCTTGCTTGGTTTTAATTAATAAGTGTGAAGCGATAAGCCTGTTGGTATCCACCAGAGTGTGACTTTGATTATTAAAGACAGAGCAAGTTCTGAGTTGGTGGATACCACCTGCACCTGCCTGTGGCTTGGTCTCCCTAGCTGGTCAATCCACGCAAGTTGCTTAACCTCTCTGGGCCTTATCTGAGCAATGGAAAGTAACACGGCACCAGGAGAGGAGAGGAGAGGAGAGACCACCTCAGCTCAGCACTTCTAAAATTTGGCGGTGTGAGAGTTTAAAACTCTCCTTGATGACTGGCAACATGCACATTTGTGGAGTTAAGTCCAAATTTACTATCTGTGCGTGCATTTTGGTTAATCACCAACAGTTAGGCGGCCGAAGGGCAACTTAAAGCAGCTGTGAACGTAAAACATGTCCAGAAGCTTGAATTTGTTCTTAAGAAATTGCTTCTGACCCAGATGCGTGGGGATGTTTGGCTTATGAGTTGCAAATTTCCTGATTGACAGAATCACACATTTGAAAACTCACGATGAAGATCATTGGCACATTGGTCAGTTGCAAGAAAGTAGGCATGGAACCTGTCACATGGCTATTAATTAATGACTTTTTTTAAAGCTATCTGCCTGCTGAACTGGGAGCAAAAGAAACTGGTAACGTACCTGAAAAGGCAATATTTTTGCAACGTGTGCTGTTATTGATGAATATCTAATGTGAAAGGGAAATATCTTTCTGAAAAGAAGCTAATACTAATTTTTAAACAGATATTTATAGCATCTTCGTATTTCTCCAAGTTTATAAGGGACTGGGGCCCTAGCACTGTGAGATATTTAGTTCGCCCATTTAGACGTCCAGGACAAAGTCTAATTCAGCATAATTATCACATTGGTCCAGGGAACTTAAAGAGTTAATGCTTGACCTGTAACCAGTTCTCTTGGGGGAGGGCCTTAAGCTTGAATAGGAATCCATTGCATTTAAAATATTTCTTCATGGAGGTGTTTCCATTTGGAAAACGGAGAATTTTACTGTGTGTGCCCTGCTAGGTGACTTGTTGGAACATCCCTCCGCTAATGAGTGGAGGTAAATGGTATCATTTTACTATCTGGTTGCCCGTAAAAGCCGCGCATTCTCCTTTCCTCTCAAAATGAGGCACGTTTGTTTGTTTGTTTGGACTGGATCCAGCTGGCTGGCTTGCTTCAGGCTGCATTTCAGATGGTTTGTCTGGTGCTCCTCTTTGAAGCAATGAATTGGCACCGGAGGCCAGCAAAGCAGGAGTGAGGAAGAGGAATGAAATTGCCGCAATAACCTTGAGGGCCATGTCTTTCTGTCTCCAGGCGCCCGTTTCCACCCGGAGACCGAGTCACGTTCAATGGGAGAGACTGCCTTTGCCAACTCTGTGCACAGCCGATGTCTTCCAGCCCTAAAGAAGCCTCCTGCTCTGGCAGTAAGTGCCCCAGCCACCTGTTGACATGAATTCCTTCATTCCTCAAAGGTAGCTTAGGCAGGTACCTTCCTTTTTGAGAAACTCTGGTGGCAGGAGCCAAGAGTAGGTCGATCTAAGGCATTTTCAATTGTAAAACGTGATGCGTGGAGAAGCCTTCACTAAAACCCATGCAGTGAGAAGCATCTCCCTTATTTCAAAAGGACAGAAATAGAATTGGACATCACACTGTGTATTTTGATAGTAAATGAAGGAAAAAGAATTATAAACTGTTACATCAGAAACGCCCCTCTCTGGTCATGGAGGTTAAGCTGTGAGAGCATTTGGTGGTGATGTGATTGATGTCTCTGTGTATTAAAAAAGCTATCCCCCACTGTGCCTTGGGCGAATGTGGTGGTTATAATTTACTCTTAAATAATTCTTTATTACTTATCACCCTTAAGTATTCTTTATTCACCTGGAGGGTTTCTGACATTTATTCATTGAACAGATAATTTGCTGAGCACTTACAATGTGTGTGTCATTCACACTAGAGATACAGGCGTGGACAGAACATACTCAGAATCCTCAGGAAGCTTATTTTTTAGTAGGAGCAGGTAGACAATGAATGCGTGTACAAAAATATCTAATACCTGAAGAAAATTAAAGTAGGAAGAAAAAGCAGGGCAATGGGTCTGTGTTTGTATGGGGCAATCAGGGAGACCACTCTTAAAAAGTGTCACCCAAAGCGAAATTGGAAGAAAGTATGGGACAAGCCATCCATACATCATGGGATTGGTAATTCTTGATGACAAGGCTTGTCTGACCTGTGTGAATCCAAAGAAAACCAGCTTCCTTCCAAATAAAAATAGTGGCCAAATGCAGTATTTCTTGTAGTAAATAACATTGGGTAGGTCAGTTCACTCTGAAGTGAGAGGGATTCTGAACTCAGACAGCAAGCAAGGAAGCTCTCCTTCCCTCTGTTTCCTGGGGCGTTAGGACCTGGTCTAGAGGTTTGCCTCGGTTTCTGTGGATTGTGCCCGACCTCAGAGAGCAAATGCCTTTAAACCCTGCCAGTCTCAGCACATAAGAATGAGATAAGCCCCTTCTGCTCTGGAGGAATTTCTTGTAATTTATAACAGCGCTTCCAAATCTTCCTGTTAAAGTAGAAGAGTTATACCTGTTAAAAATAAGAATGTTATGACCAAAAGTATTTACATAGAAATTGGATTTTGACCATTGGGAGAAAAGAAGAAAATAAATGTATTAGTGCATCTTATTCAACACACATGATCAGATCCTTAGCATGTGGATTTATATGCCCTACTAATAAATAACAAGCAGCCTGGGTAGGATAAGGGCTACAAAACAGGACACTATCCTAGACCCCTAATAGGGTTTCAAGTCCCTCACTGTGCTTACCTACTCTGCCCCATGCAGGTCATTGGGAAGGTGACCTAGGTTGAGAATAGGTACCCCTTGCTTGAGAGGGCTTGCTTTGAAAGTATGTTACCAAAAAACTTTGCAGGAATTCTTCAGTCTAGTTAAGAAAAAGAGGATGTTATGAGTCCCAGGATGGGATGACAATCTATAAGAGAAGATCACGTCCGTAGGTCTATTATAGGACTGGCTGCATCCTCAAATTCAGTGGAGTCCTTTGGTCCAACTACCTTTCTTGATAGGTGAGGATATTGCAGCCCACGAGGATATTCAAGGTCACACAAGCTATCCAATAATAAGGTAGGGTTAGAGGCAGGGCTTCTGACTCCGAGTTTGGGGCTGTCTTTTTGTTTCATCTAATACTCCTCATTGTCTGGTTTAAGAAACAGAAGGAGGATATCTTTAAAGGTTTCCAGTCCTCTTCCTCCATGTAATTTGGAAGCGTATTTCCTAATCATAGCTCCACCAAAATGGTTATTCCAATTTTTATCAAACATTGTTTTGCTTTATCTATATTTTCTTGTTTTATATGACATAGTTGTTATGCACATAAAAAAGAAATTAAAATTCTAAGTATAAAAATGTATCAGACTCAAATTCATTACATTTCTAATGCTAGATTTAACAATTATTGCATACGTGCAAATTGTTGGACCAAACCATATTTTCTCCTTTGCTCCCAATGGATGAATCCCTTTTCTCTGTGCAACTGCTTTGGTCAGAACATTTTTATTTTCAACAAGTACTTGTCTATTTAGATAAGTACTCAAATAGCATTTCTGGGGCGTGTGGGTGTGGGTGTCTGTCAAAAAGAGAGCTCTTATATATGGATACACACATGCAAAATACCCAAAGGAGGCAGGCACACAAATACAAGAGCAAGTGAATTTTCAACAAGTTTCTGAAATTCATTGGAGCATAATTAGAAAACACTTGGTTATTCTTTGTAATTCTTTAAGAAATGCCCTATATTTTAAAACTATACTGATGTTACTTTGATTCTTATTTTAAAAAAAAAAGTTTAACTTGGCAAAGCTTCCTAAAGAAAAGCAAAAAATGAAACTTTTCTTTGATAATGTTCACAGTGTTAGTGAAATAGATCAGAGAGCCAAGATCCTCTTTTTCCTTTGAAATGTTCTTTCACAAATGAGTTTGCTCTTCTGAACCGAAATTTTATTTCACGTTCTGTGGCTGGTTTTCCATAATCACTGAATAGGAGGTAAAGACAGTGTGAGAGGGATAGAAGAAGTGAAGAGTGGCCAATGGAAGCAAGTCAATGATGTGATGAGAATTAACACAAAATAGGCTCTGTTTGCGCTTACTCAGTAGAGGTGCAATTTCAACCACTCAGAGGCCACTGTGTCTGTGTTGCTCTAATTTAGGGAGATGTCCCAGGGGAGTGCCTGTGATGTCTTGGGTCCTCTGCTTGGTGCTTTCTTCCACATTACAGTAATTCTTCTCACCTTTATTTTATTTTCTTCTTAAAACATTTGCGTAGTACTCACTGTGATCAGCACTGTGTAGCTGGTGTACAAATTTTAACTCATTTAATCCTCAAAACCACCCTATAGGTTGGTACTAAAACCATCCCCTTTTCACAGATGAAGAAACAAAGGGCCATAGAGGTGAAATAATTTGCCCAAGGTTACACAGTGGTAGAGCTGGGATACAAACCCAGGCTCCAGATGCCATGTTACTGTCCCGGATATTTATTTCACAATGTAGGTATCACTCTCTGATTTCCAAAGATGGAGGTTGCTGAGCCTTGGAGCAGTGACCTGACTTGTCTGCGGATTTACTCGAGTGTCTGCCTGAAAGGCTGTGTGCTTTCTATGTGCCACAGTTGCCTCCCTGGTGTAGCAAGGTTTGGTGAATAGAAACCATCAGGAAGTTATTCATAGAAACAAACTACTTCAATTAAAGATTATTGCCCTTGAATTAGTAAAAACTGTTGCTGCACCCAGTCTAATGCAATTTGAATTCAATAAGCAACAAACATTATATAACATGGAGATAATAGTAAACATTGCCTCACAGGGTTACAATGAACATTAATTAAACTGCTTTTATAATTGATAAAAAAAAATCAATTGCCTATGTCTAGCTGATTCATACTTTAGAAATAAAAATGTATGTCCAGAAAGCATGATGCTCTCCCAGAAGTTTATTGACACTCCTTTAAGGCCTAACTTCACTCCATTCTTCATGTATCTGCCAGTAATTGAGGGCCTGGTTCTTTGGTTTAAGGAGCCACGTGAGGGGGAGTCTGCGTGTGACAACCTAGAGGGTAGGGAATCGGGTTTGGATGTTGCTTCCTGCACGGCTCGGGTCTATTTCAGGCACCCGAACAGAAGTGGGTTGCTGTCTACGATCACCCTTTCCATTTCAAAGGGTGTCTGACTAGTGTCTGATTGTGTGCAGATTGATGCGATGAACACCCCCACACACATACATCCAAACCCATCTTCCTCTCCTTTACCCCCTCTGTACAGCATGGCCATTGTTCCAACTTCAACTGGAACTCCTAAGGTATTGGGGCAAATGCTCTACTTGGACTGAATTTAAATCATTACAGATAAACAGTCATGTGCATGTTTTCAAAGGGGAGGAAGATTTTTCAATTATTTTACCTTTCTGTTTGGTGCAATAGCTTTTAATAGTTGCAAGATAATGTTTCTTTTATCTATGTTCTCTCTCAAAAAAAAACATTTGTAGGTTGAGTGGGATTGTCTGCTGAGGCACCTACAATAGGTGGAGTGGTGATGATCTGACGCTGGCATCTGACTGCCTGGGTCAGGCTGTGGCTCTAGCCATCTCCCGACCTCTCCATCCTCCATGTCCTCTTCCGTAAAATGGGATGGCAATAGGTACCTATCTCGTAGGATTAAATAAGTAAATAGATAAAAGTACTGGATACTTATAAAACAAAAACTTACTGTTCAGGCATTGACTTCTGAATTTTTGTGTAGGACAATCTTCGCTTTTTGTGACTATGCTTTTTTCACTCTACCGTTCATGGTGGCTGTCTTTTCTGTTCATTGGATATTTTCCACCAGTATGTAAAACCAGTGAAGGCAGGAACACGTGCACACATACAACCCATGGATTGTTGGGTTTTGACTCTTGGTGATGGGTTTTGTGGCAAGGTCTTCAAAACAGATCAGCCCCACCTTCTTGAGACACTTTCTTCCAGTAGGATAGGACGGCAGAGGAGGCTTGGCAAGCCTCTGCTAAAGAGTATGGGTTCTGGACAGGTTGATGGCTGGTTTTTATCCCAGTTCTACCACATACAGGCTGTGTGGCCTTGAGAACTCAATCTCTGCCAGCGTTTCTTTGCCTATAAAATGGGAAACAATAATAGTTCCTTTCTCATTGGGTTGTTGTGGGGATTCATATAAGTAAAGTACTTAAAAAGATTCATGATACCTAATAAGCTCATCCAAATGTTAACCATTGTTCTTTAAGGAAGTTACGAGACTAGAACTTGAGCTTAGAGATAATTTAGAATCAGAAAGGAATGGAAGAAGAGAGCGTAGCACACTGGTTTCAGATGTGGGCTCTACCTTTCAGAGCGCTTGGGTGTGACTCCTGGTCCTGCTTCTTCCCAGCCATGAAGTCATGGACAAGTTATTGGATGTCTCAGAACCTTCATGCTCTCATCTGAAAATCGGAAAATAGCTACTCCTAAGGGTTGTTATGGGAATTAAATAAGATACTACTACGTGGGAGGACAGTCTAAATGTGGGGAGGGTACTTGTAAAAACAGCACAGGGGGAACCCAAACAGAACAAAGGCTTTGTTCTTCCACATCCTGAGAAGAAAAGCTGGAAAGTTAGAGCAAGGGCGCCAGGTCTCTGGAGGCTTTGAGGAGTTTGGCAATGTGGAGCTCGGCTTAACCTGGAGGACAACCAGATGAAAACAATGTTCTAGAAAGATTAAGGTGGTAATGGCAATAGTGGTGCGCAAAATCAGTGATTTGACATCAGTGATCAGAGCTGGGGAGACCATTGGTTGTGGGTACAGGTAATGGCTGTGAGAAAAGGTGAGGAAGATGAATGAAAGGACTATATGTCAAAGAAAGATATGGATGTCATTCATTCATTCAATGAGCATTTCTTTGAGCACCTACTGTGTTCCTGGCACCAGCCAAATTCTTTACTGCACAGTTAACATGATGTATTACAGTGATACATTTGTCACAATTAAAAAACCAACATTGGTACATAACCTGTTGCATTTTAATTGTTTAAACGTGTGCCCACCTCCACTACCAAGTTAATGAACTCATTAAAGATAAGGACCCTGCTGTCTTTCTCTCTTATACAAGGTCTAGCACATAAAGCCCTAGATAAACATTCCAGAAATTGAATCAAAGCCATCTTTATCTCTAAACAGAGCTAATAACAATCTTCGCTTTTTAAATGGGTTTAAGTGTTCATTGTAAAACAATACAAATTTTACAGAAAAGTACAAAGAAGGAGATGAAAATCACCCAAAATCCCATCACAATGAGATTACCTCTATTAACATTTTGGTGGACATGCTTCTGGATTTTGCTCTAAGTGTTATAGACACATGTACAACTTCGCGTAAATTCTTCCCATAGCATTTTGTTCATGTGTCTTCTCATCAAACATCATTTGTTCTGTTGAGTGTCACACAAAAGATTGAAAGCTTTGAATTTGCTTAGGCTCCCTGGCTACAGGGCCAGCTCACAGGTGTCCCGGCCAAAGCTGTGCTTTGCATTTCTATTGTGACAGTTATTGCCACATAGCTCCCCTAGCTCTTTGCATCTTTTTCTCTCCAACCAGACTATGAGCTACCTAATGACAAGGTCTTTTTTTTTTTTCCCCCCTAAGAATAGCACTGTGCACACAGCAAGTACATGAATGTTCATTTAGTGGGTAAATTGATGCCATCCCAGGAGAGCCTTTCAGGTAATAAATCTCAGCTCCCAGGTCTGGAATGTTGAGTTCTGAATGCTACTTGAATGACGATGGTGACAATGGCTTTTGCGGTTTTGTAAAATTACATAGTACAGCTTGGGTGCATGAGGGCAAGGTGTATTGGCATGTTTAAACGTTCATTTTCTCATCTTATTTACAAGTCTTTCCTCTTATTTAATAAACGGGGAAGGAGCTATTGCTTTAGATAATTTGGCTGATGACAGCATCACAAGGTTTTTTTGATTTGGGTGTTTTTTTTCAGTAGAAGTGTCAGGGAATGTATTTCCCAACTTTGAGTGTGAGGTTAGAGAGGCCTCACCTCTCTGGGCACTTAGGGTGCCAGCCCCTGGCCTGGAAGGACAGGGTCTAACCTGACATGGCAGTTCCAATATTGCTCTACTGGGTACGGATTAGACTGTTGAGAGACTTTCGAATTGACATAGTAGCCAAAGATTCATTGCAGGAGGACAAGGTATGTTGCAAAAAGGAACATTAATATTTAGATTTTTCATACTGAAACCTGTTACAATTATGAGTCAGACATAAAGATCCCAGAGTGACATATCTTTTCACTTAACCAGAACCTGGATTATCTCAGTTGCAAGAAAGGAAGAAAAGTTCCCACCTTATAGGGAATGGGTCCAACTAAGGGGCAGAAAGGGAAAATGGGTACAAAAAAATGTTTCAGTGGTTGGCAAGTTAATGGTATTTTGTTATTTGCTGTTTTCATTTCACTAGATACGTCTTTTATGTAATAAGACCCATACCTTCTGACAACTTATCAGTAAAACTAGAATTTTAACGATTGGAAGAGTGGTTATTCCCCAGTTTAATTTTTCAGCAGCAGTAAAGATTTAGCTGTTCAAAGGACTGCTGTGTATACCTATAGTTGTATATTCCTATAGACTGTCCTCAGAGGGATACTGAGAAATTACTCTTAGTGCTTATCTCCAGAAGAAAGGGAGCGGTAGCAGGGAGATAGGGAAGGAAAGGAATTATTTTTACTACATGAAAAAAAAAAGTTTAACTGTGTGTACGTATTACCTATTTAAAACCAAAGCAGGGCTTCCCTGGTGGTGCAGTGGTTGCGAATCCGCCTGCCAATGCAGGGGACACGGGTTCGAGCCCTGGTCTGGGAAGATCCCACATGCCGCGGAGCAACTGGGCCCGTGAGCCACAACTACTGAGCCTGCGCGTCTGAAGCCTGTGCTCCGCAACAAGAGAGGCCGCGATAGTGAGAGGCCCGCGCACCGCGATGAAGAGTGGCCCCTGCTTGCCACAGCTAGAGAAAGCCCTTGTACGGAAACGAAGACCCAACACAGCCAAAAATAAATTAATTAATTAATTAATTTAAAAAAAAAAACCAAAGCACATCAAAAATAAAAATAATGTTAAATTTAAAAAATAAAAAAAAAGGGACTTCCCTGGTTGTGCAGTGGTTAAGAATCCACCTGCCAATGCAGGGGACACAGGTTCGAGCCCTGGTCCGAGAGGATCCCACATGCTGTGGAGCAGCTAAGCCCGTGCGCCACAACTACTGAGCCTGCCCTCTAGAGCCTGCGAGCCACAATTACTGAGCCCATGTGCCACAACTACTGAAGCCCACACGCCTAGAGCCCGTGCTCTGCAACCAGAGAAGCCACCGCAATGAGAAGCCCACGCACCGCAACGAAGAGTAGCCCCTGCTCGCGGCAACTAGAGAAAGCCTGTGCGCAGCAACGAAGACCCAATGCAGCCAAAAATAAATAATATAAATAAAAATAAATTTATAAAAACACAAACAAAAAAATAAGTAAATAAGTAAATATAAGGCCCTTTCCAGACTGGAGTCTCACTGCAGTTTGCCCTTGCTGTGACCTTCAGTTGTGTATGTATTAAGTGACTGGTCACATGAGGAAAGTACTGAAACTGACATTCTACCCTTTCTTTTCTTCTTTCTATCTTTGGAATAGAGTCAATGAGCTGATGTTGGCTAATGAGTACTGGATCTGAGAAACTGGCGTAAAACTTAAGTATGATTTCCTCTTTGGCAAGAGCCCGGTTTGCTGGTTGACCATAGCCAGTTAAAGATTTATCATGAAACTCCTCACCAGGTTAAAGTTTACAACTTAATTAAGGAAATCAGTATAAGGGCAAACCTTCTTGGTACAGATTTTTTTGACTGAAATTCACATAACATAAAATTAACCATTTTAAAGTGAATGTTTAAGTACATTCACAACATTGTCCAACCAACACTTCTATTTCCAAAACATTTTCATCACCCCAAAAGAAAACTCTATACCCATTAAACAGTTACTCCCAGCTCACCCCTTCTCCCAGGCCCTAGGAACTACCAATCTGTTTCTGTGTCTTCACCTACTTTGGACATTTCATATAAGTGGCGTCATACAAGTGTGGCCTTTTGTTTCTGGCTTCTTCCACTTAGCATAATGTTTTCAAGGCTCATCCATGTCGTAGCATGTGTCAGAATTCCTTCCATTCAATTCCTGCTTAATAGACTCATAACCAATTAATGGAGAGGAAAGGCAAACAATCTGGCTCCTTTTAATAAAATTTCCTATTCAGATCCTGGTCTTGAATACGAGAAAAAACACACCCAATGCTAATCAAAGGAGGGGGCTTCTTGACCTTGAGAATTCATAATACTCCTATCGGAATTCTGTGAGCACTGGCTTAGGGGTTAGAATTGGAAGTTTCAAATGTGCAAATGGTCTGTATTTGTAAAAATTATGACCAAAGCTATAAGTATATATGATGTACACTTTAAAAGAAGGAAAGATGGGATTGATTGCCAAATATTAGATAATAGAGGGCTCAGAAGATGACTGTTCCTGGTCCTGCCTACAGCTTGCCTGATGAGGCTGATAATCTGCTGCTGTTACGGCCCATGAAAACTTGTTTGTTGTGCAGTATTGTTTTCCCAAGACAACAAGAACCTTCACCTAAAATAGCAGGTCAGAGGCTGCTCTGGCTTGTGATGTTTCCATCATGGCCATCAAGATAACAAAGGGAGCAGCTAACCTAGGCAAGGACATGGGTGATTGTGCAAAGTCTGGTTCAAGGTTACATATTCAGGCAGCCCATAACCTTTTAAAATAATTCTGCATCATTTTTAGTGAATTTGAGATATAAATTATTGAGAGCCATAAGATGGCAAATACACCGCACCTATGTATTTGAATATAAATAAATAGGAATGTTCCAATTCCCCTCAGCCCCAACCAGTATTTGTCTTGTGACCCCCATGTATTGCTTTTTGGCAAATGGCAGCGTAGAATTTCAGAAGTTAAAAAGTACTTAAAAAACTAATTCTTGAAAAGTGCTTAGCCTAACACATTTGCATTTTGCCCTCTATCTGTCCTTTCTTTTGGTGACCTCATACCCATGGAATTTGCCGTGACATGCTAGAAAAGAAAACTGCAGACTCATGTCAGTAACTCGAAACGGATTGTGGCCGGTCAATAGTTGTCAACACAGATGTCTGGTTGGAACTTGGCAACACTGAGCAGCACAGGTGAAGAGCAGACATTCAACAATGTCCACTTGCTAGATGGACGCTCTTATCACTACTAAATGATGTGGCCTTTTTAGTCAAGGAAGGGTTTTCAAATACCCAAACCCCAAACCCCTTATACCTTAATGATGTTAAAACTGTAAGCCAAGTCTTGTTAAAAAAAATAGCATAGGGACTGTCTGGATTTTTTTTAAATTGATGGGTTACAAATTCAAGGGCCTACCAAAAAAGGGCCAGGCTGGTAACATAGGTGCATATGCTCAGTTCAAGCTTGAAAACAGGTGGCAGTGGACATTTAGACCCTAGGGGGGGATGCGAACCTTAGCAAACTGAAAACATCTGTCCTGTCTAGGGTGGGCACCCACTACGTGCCTCCCACAGTTATTCCCACGAAGGAATCCACGTGCCAGAGGCTGATCAGACGTGTTGAAAGCTTGTGTCAAAGGCAGCTTTTTGACCTCATAGAATCTGACCCATGTTCAGGTCACACTTCTCTTGTCTCCGCTTTCTCTCTTTTTGGGTAGAACAGCTGTTCTCTGGTATTCTGCATTCACCATTTTATTACACAAGGTCATGTGAAATCCACATCCTGTGGGAGACATTGAATGACAAGATATGATGTCATTAAATTCAGGATTCAAGTTAGCCAAACCCTGGAACTTAAATTGGGGGGTTTTGTTTGTTTGTTTTCCCTAAAGCTCCTTATATTGACTCCTGGCCAGGGATAAAGTGCCTCTAGTTAACAGTCTATTAAAAGGACACCACTTGAATATAGAGTCTCCAAAATCTTATTCTACTTTCTATTAATAACAACCTATGTCTGTTTTCAGTGTATTTTTTGCTTTGTTTGCCTGGTGTGTCTTCTTTCTGCTGAAATAGATGTGTCTGGGACAGATCTTGTTACCCTTTTTAAAAATTATTTCTTTCCTTCTGCCACATCTCCTAGGCTAGAATGAGAAAAACTCAAAGTTGATGACTAATGATGTGCAATTTTTGACATGGAGTGATGTCTCAGACACATTGTTCCTTTCTAAGAATGTGTACATTCAACATGCAAAAAGTATATATAACATGCATCCATAATAGATTTAAATTAACAACAACAAAACACCCAGCAAAAATTAATTAGCCAGGGGCTACGGGGAATGTTGAATGTTCGTTTTCTCTCTTTCCAACTGCTCAGTTGTTATTATTTTTTAATTTGCAAGCAGGAAAGCAAGGACAGCTTCTGGTTCTGGATCCCGTTTGGGCCATGTGGATTCCTTGCCCTCTGTTCTTCTGATCTGATTCATCCCAGGGCTGGATGGAAACCCAGAGGGCAGAGCCCACCCAGGGACAGCTTGGGGAGCAGGAGTTCCTGAGGGTTCCACCTGTCATCCAATTCCCAGATTCAGATGGATAGAGAGGTCACCTGTGGCCCAGAACCTGCTTGGGAAAAAGAGAAGGAGCTGGGAAGAGAGTTGGTAGAAATATATGCTAAGAGGAAAGAATTAGTTCATTCATTTTTTTTTTAATATAAATGTATTTATCTATGGCTGCATTGGGTCTTCATTGCTTCGCGCGGGCTTTCTCTAGTGGTGAACAGGGACTGCTCTTTTTTTTTTAAAATTAATTAATTAATTTATTTTTGGCTGTGTTGGGTCTTCGTTTCTGTGTGAGGGCTTTCTCTAGTTGCGGCAAGTGGGGGCCACTCTTCATCGCGGTGCGCGGGCCTCTCACTATCGTGGCCTCTCTTGCTGCGGAGCACAGGCTCCAGACGCGCAGGCTCAGTAATTGTGGCTCACGGGCCTAGTTGCTCCGCGGCAAGTGGGATCTTCCCAGACCAGGGCTCGAACCCGTGTCCCCTGCATTGGCAGGCGGATTCTCAACCACTGCGCCACCAGGGAAGCCCCGGGACTACTCTTCATTGCGGCGTGCAGGCTTCTCATTGCAGTGGTTTCTCTTGTAGAGCACAGGCTCTAGGCACGCGGGCTTCAGTAGTTGCGGCACATGGGCTCAGTAGTTGTGGCTTGTGGGCTCTAGAGCGCAGGCTCAGTAGTTGTGGCTCATGGGCTTAGTTGCTCTGCAGCATGTGGGATCTTCCCAGACCAGGGCTCAAACCCATGTCCTCTGCCTTGGCAGGTGGATTCTTAACCACTGTGCCACCAGGGAAGCCCGGTTCATTCATTTTGATTCAGTCAGAACAGAAACAATGGCTCTCTCCCCATCCATCAATTCCTTGATCTCCTCTGCAGCCTCCTCCCTGGCAAGCCCTGCTCTGGCCCTCCCAGTACGGTTGATCCATCTTTGCCTCCTGCCCCCAAGATGCCCAAAGACAGGGAGACCTCTCCCGGCAATGAGAGACATCACTCTGCATGGGGGACAAAAAAGAGAAAGCTAGGCTTTAAAGACAACACTGGGGAGATGGAGAGAAGATGGGGGTGGGAGATTTGATCTCTGCCTAACTGTCTTCCCGCCACTGGGATTCCTCTCTGTGTCACCAGACATTGCTCTCTGCCTCCTCCTTCATTCTTGAAATACAGTCCATCCCTGTTATTTGCAGATTCTGTGTTTGCCAGTTTGCCTACTCGCTAAAATTTCTTTGTAACACCAAAACAAATACTCCCGTGCTGACCCAGCAATCCCACTACTGGGCATATACCCAGAGAAAACCATAATTCAAAAAGACACATGCACCCCAATGTTCATTGCAGCTCTATTTACAATAGCCAGGTCATGGAAGCAACCTAAATGCCCATCGACAGACGAGTGGATAAAGAAGATGTGGCACATATATACAATGGAGTATTACTCGGCCATAAAAAAGGAATGAAATTGGGTCATTTGTAGAGACGTGGATGATCTGGAGACTGTCATACAGAGTAAAGTAAGTCAGAAAGAGAAAAAAAATATCGTATATTAATGCATATATGTGGAACCTAGAAAAATGATACAGATGAACCGGTTTGCAGGGCAGAAATAGAGACACAGATGCAGAGAACAAACGTATGGACACCAAGGGGGGAAAGCGGTGGGGGTGGGGGTGGTGGGATGAACTGGGAGATTGGGATTGACATGTATCCACTGATGTGTATAAAATGGATGACTAATAAGAACCTGCTGTATAAAAAATAAATAAAATTCTAAAATTAAAAAAAAAAAAATACTCCCACACTTTTCTGGTCATTCACAGACAAGCGCAGAGCTGTGAAAAATGTGAGTAGCCGACTTCACCTGCTCCTAGCTGACCTGGAACATGGGGACACTCTGCCTTCTTCTTTCAGCTCTTACACTGTAAACGTGTGTCCTCTTCGAGGTCTATTTAGGGCAGCATTTTTTGTATTTTTGTGCTTTTTTAAATTGTGGTAAGATTTTATAACATAATATTTATTGTTTTAACCATTCATAAGTACACAATTCAGGGGCAGTGAATACGTTCGCAACATTGTGTAACCATCACCACTCTCTACATCTCAAACTGTTTCGTCATTCCCAACAGAAACTCCGTACCCATTAAACACAAACTCCCCCTTCTGCCCTCCCCCCCAGCCCCTGGTAACTTTTGTACTACTTTTCATCTCTATGAATTTGACCGCTCTAATTACTTTATATAAGTGGAATCATGTGGTGTTTGTCCTTCTGTGTCTGGCTTATTTCACTGGGCACAATGTCTTCGGGGTTCAGCCATGTTGTGGCATGTGTCAGAACCTCATTCTTTTTGTGGCTGTATAATATTCCATTGTATATATATACACACCACACTTTGTCCATTCATCTGTTGATGGACTCAGGTTTTTTCCACCTTTTGGCTATTGTGAATAGTGCTGCTACAAACATGGGTGTACAAATATCTGTTCCAGTCCCTGCTTTCAGTTCTTTTGGATATATGCCCAGGAGTGAAATTGCTGGGTTATATGATATTTTTGTGCTTTTTGTTGCTGATTTCACTGCTTAAAATGCCCCAAACGTAGTGATGAAGTGCTGGCTACTGTTCGTTCCCAGAAGGCGGTGAGGTGTCTTATGGAGAAAATATGTGTGCAACATAAGCTTCCTTCAGGTATGCGTTATAGTGCTGTTGGTTATGAGTTCAGTGTGAAAGACTCAACAGTATATAGTAAGTGAAGTGTCTTGAAACAGAAACAAAAAAAAAACCCTATATCTGAAATGATTTTGTGTCTATTTTTCATCCACATGTATAGCCATGAACTTATGTGCTTATCTTTGTTGATGACAACTAGAGTTTCTTTTTTTATTCTCATTTTTAAAGAGGGATTCCAGGGGAAGCTTGAATTTTCTGGAACTTATATGGACAACAGTATCAATACTGAAACTTGATATTTTTATTCTTAATTTTTAAAACTTTACAGTAAAGGAAGCAAATACTCTGAATTGACTTAAAATCGCTATGGACATTTTATAACATCTCAGTATCTAAGCAAGCATCAATTAAATGAGTGAAGTCTCTCTCTAGTCCCTACTACGATTTACATTATTTTCACGATGATTCTCTGTACCCACAAGTGAACCTCATGCTGCAGCTCCATGATGGCTGTTTTTGCTCATTGACAGCAGAAGAGGCAATGACCAGGGGAACAAATGCATGGTTGGAGCTTTAAACCCAGAAAAGCCCTGTAAAGGCCTGGGTTCATGTTCAAGTGCATTTGAGAACAGTCGATTTCCACTCTGCAGTTAATGGGGAGCTGTTTATCTGTGTGACCTTGTGCAAAGCTTGGGCCCACCCTGGGCCTTACTGTCCTGTGTGCAAAATGAAACTTTCACACCAGAAGTCTTCAAAGTCCCTCTGGAACTTTGTGTGGATAATCGCTGTCCCTCCAGGTTAGCGGGAGCCCCAAGGGAGGACTGAGATAACGTATGCAAGATCTTTTCAAAGTTAAAGCGTGAATAATAACAACAACAATAATAATGTTAATAGGACGATGATGATTGTGGAACCAGAGAAACCAAAATGCCTTTTCCAGAGGCTCACAGTGGGTCTTGGTTATTTGTTAAGGGGAAGATGAAATGCAGGTTTTCTGAGATTATTGCAAGTGTGAGGACAGACATCGATTGTTTACCATGTGCCCGACACTCTGCTGGGGGATTACACACATGTTCTCTCCACTCTCATGACAGCCCCAGAAGGTAGGTATTGTTCATCTGCCCGTTTTACAAATGAAGAAACTGAAGCCCAGTGTTACCTAGCTTGCCCAAGGTCCCTTGGTTCCGTGTCAGAGCTGGAATTTGACCCCAGGTCTCTTTGCCCCTGAGGTCCTTAATCCCTATGCGTTGTACAATCAGCGTATAGAATGGGCCAGAACACTAGTGGGACAAAACAGTAGTCTTATTTTTTTCTGTTGCTACCTTTATTATCCTCTATCAGAGCTCCCTTTCTCACCCTTAATAACATCTTAGGCAGATCCCATAGCTTTCTGGTCACTTTCAGCTCTTAAAAAGTCCAGTATAGTCGAAAACTTTATTCTCACGTCCACATCAGAGCTGCACCCTTTTCCCAGCTCAGGCCGGACCCAAATAGGAGACCTGCAATGAGGAGGGGGCACAGCCTCTTCTACTTCTTTACTCCTTCCTGTCCGGCTTGTGGCTCCTTGGGAGTCCGGGCAGAGGGGAGGGGGATTAGAGGTACAGAGGACAAGGTGTTGTAACTGTTGTCTTTCAGCTAACTCTAGGGAGAATTTTTAATAGGACCCATTTTGAGTTCCTTGACAAAAGTGTGCAATTTCTGGCTAACCTGTTTCAACAGACCCCCTCCATCCTCCCCAGCCTCAGGTCCTACTCCTCATGACCTCTTACTAATGCCTGGCAGGCAGCTTTCTCAGGTGGGTTCATTCAAGATGCTTGGGCGTGGGTACCAGCCACAGGACACAAGTGCATCCCCAGTGAGCCAAATGGTGGCCATGCACACCTCTCCCACTTCTGTCTTCTCCTTAGCCTGCCATCAAGAGGAGGGGCTCCAGCCGGCTTCCTGCCTTCCAAATCTTCCGGACTTAGCAGGCTCCAGACTTTTCGTTCATGAACGCTACCAAGCGCCAGGACAGTCCGGTCAATTTGTCCCAAGAACTCTAACATCAAGCTCCTCATGGATCCACAGGAGCACCAGGGCCTGAGCACCCCCACTCAGTAAACATCTAGGTGGGGAGCGGGAGGCTGGTTCCCCCCCCTCTCCCGGGGTCCTCTAATCCCTCTCACAGCAGAGGGGAGGGAACACCCCATTCCTGCTGTGTGGACAGCTCCCTGCCCACTCTCCTCCATGCCTTTGTGAATTTCTGATTTCAGAGGTAGGGAGGCAGTAGGGGTTGAGAGTCATCAGGTAGATTCTACTATCTTTTGGTAAATCCGGCAAGGATGTTCCTAGCCACCTGCTCTGGAAGACGGAAAATTTATCATCATTGTTTTCAGCTCTAAGACGATACATAGCCCAAAATTTCAAGACACTAGGAAAAGTCCCATTCCATATTCTAGAAGCTTTGGTCGCAGATGGGTGGCTACTGTGAATGGCAGCTTCCACCTCCACTGATGGTTCTAGGCATGACAGAAGCCTGGGAAGGCAGGGATGATTGGGAATTCAGTTACCACGAAGTTCCCTTTTCTGTAGCTCCATTTCTCAGCCTTCTGTTCCAGAAAATCATCTTCACAGAGTAAGACATCTTTTTGGCTCTTACCCTTTCCAAATGGGAAATTCTAGGAAGGCAGAAATCGTTCTTAAAAAGAACATAGCTATCCAGGCTGACAGGACCTTAAAGGCAGCCCAAGTGATGACATCTTTCTTAACATCATGAGAACACAGGTTTCCTTCCAGAGAGCCATTTGTTACCTTCTTCAACTTAAGTACTTTTGAAGCCCAGGTGTCCATGGCCCTATGCCGAAAAAGAAAAAAAAAAAAAAAGAGTGAGATTAAAGGAGACAGACAGGATCCCTATTCTCAAGGATATTTATTAACTTTGAACAAAATGATATAAATATGGAACCAGGTGTGTACATGGATATTAGTTTAACTTGGACATAAGTAGCCAAATCCCTGCTTTTCTCTTGGCTCCTGGTGCCAAGAATGAAAGGCTTGGGGGCAGAGCGTTTAAGGCTGTTGCAGTTTTCTTCTGTTTTCACATTTGGTCGTTGTGCGTCCCTGATAGAAGACCAGCGAGTTGCTAGAGGGTTTGATTTCCTTGATGCTGCTCCATATTCACCTATTTCTGACTTTGGCAGTAATTCCAGTGCCAATCACCAGCTTTCTATATTTATCAGCAGCTGCTTCAGTGATGTGGAAACAATTTTCTCAACAGCTGAAAAACATGAAGATAGAGACGAGGACATTTTGTTCTTTATAAAAGAGCTTAGTTGGAATGAGCATAGGAGACACAAACCATCAGCACAAATCTTTTTATCTCAGCATCTTTTCCACTTTCCCCAGCGTGACATCAGGATTAAGGAGAGTATAAAGTTTTGTCCAGAGAGGAACGAATGTGTAACCTCTGTGGAATACACTGGAATACTTTGAATCAGCTGGGCCAGTATCCTACTTTCCAGGAGGCCATCTTTGTTGATTTGCTTGATTTATGTCTTAAGGTTTGGGATGAAGGAGCCTCATCCCCAGCCTTTACTTCCAGCCCAGTTTCACCAGCTGGCTGGCTCTAGGTGGTCACACTCGGTGAATGCTTCTTCATGAAACATAATCAAGGTCAGTTGAAGAACATGTGCCCTCCGTGGAACACTGCAGGGTGTAGAGGATCTGAGAGGTTCAGGACACCACCTGTGAGGTCAGAGGCTTCCAGACTGCAAGGCAGTTTGACTCCATGACTGTGAGGAATAATAAAGATTGTGAAAAACAACTACTGTTTCAAAACAACTATGCCATGTCTATAAAACGCTCACACGATGCCTGGTTCACCAAAGCCCTCAGTGCAGAATGATCAGAGAGGTCATTATTGCACTCAAATTGTCTCAGCTGCTGTCAGAGCTCTGGGGTATCTGGGCATTAATGTGCTTATAAAAAGAGCAAGACAGAATCAAGAAACCTGGTTTCTAGTCCCATCGGCTGCTACCAAGGAAAGGGGAACCACGTGGAGCGCCCAACAGGTACCAAGCATTCTAAGTGTTATATGAAGCACTTCATGACGCGGAGTTTCTCTTCTTCCTCGCAGCAACCTGAGAAGTGGGTCAGCATTTCCCAGATGAAGAAATGAGGGGTCAGAGAGAATAACTTTTCCGAATTAGAGCCCAAGCGTTCCTAATCCTAAAGCCAGCCCTCTCGCCGTCCCCTCACCTTTGATCTCCCTCAACCCCAGTGCTATGCAGGGGAGATACCAAACAGCCCCACCGACCTTCTTGAGCCTGTCTTCAGTTGTAGAATTGAAAACCTATCTCTAAAGTTTATTTTCTGCTTTAAGAATTCTATCAACCAGCATCTTCCGTATTATTTTAAATCCTTATTGCCACCTAGTGGGCATAATCTAATCAGAAGAATGAAGAAAATTTTCAGTTCACTTGGATTAAAACCTGCCACTTCATCTTAAATCCATATTGTGCTCCTGACCTTTAAAAATTGTATTTATGAGCAAATATCATGGCCTTCCTTTCTTTTTTTTTAATTTATTAATTTATTTATTTTGGCTGTGTTGGGTCTTCGTTTCTGTGCGAGGGCTTTCTCCAGTTGCGGCAAGCGGGGGCCTCTCACTGTCGCGGCCTCTCCCGTTGTGGAGCACAGGCTCCAGACGCGCAGGCTCAGTAGTTGTGGCTCACGGGCCCAGTTGCTCCGCGGCATGTGGGATCCTCCCAGACCAGGGCTCGAACCCGTGTCCCCCGCATTGGCAGGCAGATTCTCAACTGCTGCGCCACCAAGGAAGCCCCATTTTTATCTTTATAGTAAACTACCAGATGAGTGGTCCCCTTTGAAAGATTTTTGGTGAGTTGCTGGGAATCGTGTAAATCCCAGCTTTTAAAAAAAATATGTAACGCTTTGTGACCATATAATACACACTCAGCTTATAATGGGCTATACTTAAAGAAATTCTAATCTGCAATATTCATAACTTGTATAGTAGATATACTTTTAACTTTATAAATATTTTGCTCAGCATTTTTTTACATTCTCGTGATAAAAAAATATGAGCTTATGTTATGCATACTGTTTTACAGCTTGCTTTTTTTTTTACTCAATCTATTTTGGACATCTTTCCTTGTCAGCACACAAATCTACCTCATTCGTTTCAGTGGTATGTAGTATTCCATTATTGACCATACTGTAATCAATGTAACCAGTTTCTCATTAATGTCCACATAGGTTATTTTCAGCTTTATTGTTACAAAAATGTGGTAGAGGATGAATATATATTCTTCAGGGGATGGACATACACGTACACTCACATGCACATTCTTTTGCAAATTTATTTGTAGAATAAAATCTTAGACATGAAATTGCTGAATATAAAGGTTATGTAAATACCCACTGACCAGAGGTCACCAGAAGCACACCTGTAATCAATAAAAAAAAGTCAGGTGTACTTAACAAACCACAGCAAGGGAGAAAACGAGAAGAATTGTGAGCTATCTCTGGATGACATTTAGAGGAACTTTTTATAGGATTTGGGCTTGTGCTGGGTACTGTTAGGGAAGTTCTTCTAGAAGGAGAGAGAATTCAAGTTAGGCTAGAAATGTCATTCTTAGTACAGGAGCAGCAGTCACAGATGTGGTCAGAAAAGGGGTGTGTGTAATCGTTTTGTGTACCGATTATTCCGTGAGTGTTTTTTATGATCAGTTGGGGACATCATGAGCAACGTGCCAACAGTGCTTTCTTTCACTTTCTCAGGTACGTTGATTTTACAGAAATTGCTTTACAGAAAGGTTGTACCAATTTACAGGCAGACCTCGGAGATACTGCCTATTCGGTGGGATCAGTTCTAGACCACCACAATAAAGCAAATACAGCAATAAAATGAGTCACATGAACTTTTTTGGTTCCCCAGTGCGTATGGAAGTTATATTTACACCATTCTGTAGTCTATTAAGTGTGCAAAACATTATGTGTAAAAAAGCAATGTACATACCTGTATTAGAAAATACCTTATTGCTGAAAAATGCTAACCATCATCTGAGCCTTCAATGAGTCTTAGCGGGAATACCAAAGATCACTGATCACAGATCACCATAACAAACATAATAATAATGAAAAAGTTTGAAAAATTGGGAGAATTACCAAAATGACACATGAGACATGACATGTGAGACATGTCAAAAGAGACATGAAGTGAGCAAATGTTTTTGAAAAGATGGCGCCAATAGACTTGATTGAGGTAAGGTTGCCACAGACCTTCAATTCGCATTATATTTGAAGCACAATAAAGTGAAACACAATAAAATGGGGTACGCCTGTATATTCTTCTGGGTTCTCTTAAATATTCCATTTCCCTAACAACCATGTTTTTAATAATCAGAATAAGGGCAATTGTAATAATAGCAAATGTTTATAGAGCTCTAAGTCCTTTATTTCATTGATTCCTCATCAGAGAACTTGAGACAGGCACTAATAGCATCCTGGCTTTCATATGAGGAAACCAAGACTTAGAAAAGAGGAGAACCGGCCTGGGTCACGTGGCTAGCCAAGATGAGCTGGGGTGCAGAACCAGGTCGTCTCATTCCAGGGCCCACACTCTTTACCATGAAGAAACACGTTCTCCTCTATCTGCTTCACAGGAGCCTGTCACGGAGAATCGAAAGCTAAGGAATTATGAGCCATTGAATTGATGATCACAAATCTTCGAAGGTCTGGTTTAGGCTGATAAGGAAGTAGAGTCCTGTTTACAAAAATGAGACTTACGGGCAGCCTTCCAAGAGTCCCATACATAGTGTTAGAGACGCATCCAGCATGGGAGTGCTTAGCTACTCACATGGGCCCTCAATTAATAAAGGCCGATGAGAGCTTTCTTAAAATCACAGCCAAGACGCTATAATTAAATATTCTCTGGGCCGGCTGGAGCTCAGAGGGTATTTAAATCACCCCCAAGGAAATAAACTGATGAAGGACCTCCATGCCCTTGGATCCACGGAGGTTTATGACGTTCGCATCCTGTGTGAGGATGGGGCCTGCGAGTCTGCTGGGGAAGGTTTCGAGCAGGGAGAGAACGCAGAATGAAATTGTGCTTAAGTAAATATTTATTGAGGGTGTGGTGGGTGCACACTGGGGTTCAGAGCAGGCCTGCATGCTTGGATTTAGCAAAACAAACGTAGAGTAACCACTGGTGGCTGCTTTTTTCCAGATTGTGCTGGCTGTGGACGAGATATCAAGAACGGGCAGGCGCTTCTGGCTCTGGAAAAGCAGTGGCACTTGGGTTGCTTTAAATGCAAGTCCTGCGGGAAGGTCCTCACCGGGGAGTACATCAGCAAGTAAGACTGGGGCCTGGGGCGTGGATCCTTTCAGCAGGGATGGGGCCGTCTTGGGCCCCCTGTAGGCCCTGCTCTCCGGGTCTCCACCCCATCCCATCAGACATAATGAAAAACATTCACATCCCACAATCAATATGAACTTTTTGCTATAAAACTTTTGAAGAGAATTTTATTCTTCTGTTGTTGCCTACTATAAGTTTAATGAAATATTCATCATTGCCTAATGTAACAATGAAGCTGACATAACTGTAGGCTGTATGTTGTAACCAATTAAGCATTTAGTAATTTTACTTTTGCTAATTTTTTTTTCCTATTTGGAACTAGTAAACCTTTACCCTCCTTCTAGGTCTCAGACATATTTGTAGACACCCCCCCCCCAAAAAAAAAAACCACTCAGGGTCTAGGCACGGAGCCCATTAGGACCACCAGGGAATAGGTTCATTAGAGTCAGATGCTGGTGTAGATAATAAAGCAGGTGAAGTTTTTGTTTTTGTTTAATGTAACCTGGAAAAACTAGATACAGTGGTTACCTTTCAAATTAAGGAGGAGGGACTTCCTCGGTGGTCCAGTGGTTAAGACCCCGCACTTCCACTGCAGTGGGCGCGGGGTTTGATCCCTGGTCAGGGAATCAAGATTCCACATGCCGTGCAACAAGGCCAAAAAAAAAAAAAAAAAAAATTAAGGAGGAAAGAATGAGCATGGAGCGGGGGGAGGGTCCAGTAGCAGTGAGGGAAAGTTGTCCCCTATCCACTTTAAAAAATGGTCTCCAACCAGCACCTATTCAAAACAAATTTTAATGAATTTTAACGCAGGAATATAGTGAAACAAACAAAAGAAGTAGCTTAGGCCCCACCCCCTAGAAATCCAATTCTGCAGGTCTGGGGTGAAGCAAACACCAGTATTAGAAAGAGAGAAACTGCACAGGTGATTCTGATGCACAGCCAAAGCAAGAAGAGAGAAATGCGCGGCCTTTAACACTGACGGCCGTGCAGCGCTAGGTAACTGGGCTGAGTGGCACGTTTTAACTCTTCCGTGCAATGGCACACATAGAACATGATATTTTTCACTGTGTCCTGAGGGAAATGAAGGAGGTTGCAGGAGGCTGAATGAGAGGCCCTGGACCCCTAGGGCCCCTGAGGGCTAAGGGGATGGCGTCTCCATGCTGTTGGGAGCTCTGGCATATGAGTCAGTGAGCTGGTGGGGGATGAGGAAGAGGGACCCTGGGACCACAGCTGAAGCCCATCTTGCAGCTGAAGCTGCAAGAGAGAGAGACTCCAGGTTTTTGCTAGTTAGGTCTGAGGCAGTCCGGGAATCAGCAGCCGTAACCCTTTGGCTGTTATTTCCACGTGGCTTGGAGAACCTCAGCGTTCTCCCTGAATCATTTGGTTTTGTGGGCTTTGACCCTGTCTGACCAGGTCTCCAGGCACGTGAGCGCTGGGTGGGAGAGAAACAGCTTCTGCTACCGTTCTGTGCAGGAGGGCGGAGAGAAATGGGGTCTGGGTGTCTTTCCTGCCCTCGGCCTTCTCGGGAGCTGACGCTCTTTGTCCTGCAGGGATGGCGCTCCGTACTGCGAAAAGGACTACCAGGGGCTCTTCGGGGTGAAATGTGAAGCCTGCCACCAGTTTATCACCGGCAAGGTCCTGGAGGTAAGTGACAGACGGTCTTCCCTCAAAGCTCCCGTCATCTTCCTCAAGGCCCTGGAAAATACACAGGGGTCTCTTTTCCCATTTTTTTCCATCTTCTTCTCACATGTGGAGGAAAGAGTAGTTGTAGATGACGAATCACTTAGAGACCTACTGTATGGTGCTGTCTTCTCAGGCAGTGCCTACTGAGTGCTTGTGTGGAGGAAATTGGAAGGACGGGGAATTTGAGGGAAAAAAAGAATGAAAAAGAGTCTGTTAAGAATTATGTAGTAGGAAAGGTTATATTAAACTGTTCTTTTTTTTAGAAGTCAGAAAAGAGGAAATGAAGAGCGTGCTAGAGCCATGTGTGTGGGTGGTACACCTGTGCGTATGTGTGCCCGCATGTCTGTGTGTGCGTGTACACGTGTGCGCCCTTGTGTGTACACGTTGGAGTGTACAGACTCAGGGAGCAGAGGCCCCACATTGAAGCTAAGAGACGAAAGAGTCATTGGAGGTGAGGGCGTAGACTTCCCCACCCTTAGAGAACCACATCCTGTGTGACCCAGAACGCCCTGTGGTCCAGGCTGAGCCGAAGCCTGTCAGGTTCAGGTGTGACTCTGCCTCGCACCAGGGAGCGTGGTTCCTGCTTTCTCAGCAGCGGCCCCACCAGCTTCTGCCTCTGGGCTGAGCCGAGCTCCTCCTGGGCCGGGGCCACCTGTGGACATGAGGCCAGAGGTCAGAGAGTCACTGCCTGGCTTCTCGTAGGCCTGTGGGGTGTTAGCACATTCCCATGGAAGAAGTAGAGATTGCCTCACACCCGTCCCGCGTCTCAGGGCGGAGAATGTGCGCTGAGCAGAGGTGAGTCAGGACGCCCGGTGGAGTCCTTGGAAGGTAGCTGAACAACTTGTCACATCGCTTCAGCAAGACACCAGGGCACTGAATCCACTTCATCTCATTCAAACTTCCCAGCAGGGTATGTTTCAGGGACCCAGGACTGAATCCGAGAGTCCCCCAAGGTGTCACTGGGCAGCTTCTGTGGGATTTTACCAAGTTCGGGGTAGCCTTCCTAATCCCACAGCAAGCTCTGCAATGCCTTCCTGTCCGTGAAGTGCAAAAGGGGGCTGACGTTGGCTCTGTGCTGAGACCTAGTCCAGCTAATCGGATTTGGGAGATAAGGAAGTGCGTGTTGTCAATGCGGTTGCCTCTGACTCAGGGGAAGGGTGTTTCGGGAAGAAGGAACAGCAATGGCAGAGGCTCAGAGGCAAGCACAAGCACAGCACACCCAAGAAACAAAGTCATTTGGGCAGGAGCATGGCTGAGAGAGATGATGCTGGAGGAATGGGAGGGGCCCGAGCGTGAGGACCTCGAAAGTCACATTCAGGAGTTTGGCTTTACCCTAAGAGTGGTGCGAAGTGTTGAAGTGATTGTGGCTAGAGTGTCATATGGCTGGATCAGACTGTTGTGTGAAGAATAGGTGGGTGTCCTCAAATGCATGCGTGTGCCCCCATGTTCACGGCAGCTCTGCTCCCACCAGGCAGAAGGGAAAACAGCCCGGGAGTCCATGGATGGATGGATAAACACAATGTAGTATATATAGACAATGGAATATCGTTCAGCCTTTAAAAGGAAAGAATTCTGATACAGGCTACAACATGCATGAACCTTGAAAACATTATGCCAAGTGGTAGAAGCCGGTCATGAAAGACCACACACTGTATGCTTCCATTTAGATGAAATATACAGAGGAGATCGACCCCTAGAGAGAGAAAGCAGATTGGTGGTTGCCTGGAGTTTGGGGTAGGGACGGGGGATGGGGAGTAGCTGCTTATTGGTACCCCCTTGGGGCAATGAAAATGTTTTGGAACTAGATAGAGGTGGTGGTTGCACAACCTTGTGAATGTCCTAAATGTCACAGAATTGTTCCCTTTAAAATGGTTAATTTTATGTTATGTGAATTTCACCTCAAATTTTAAAAAAATGGTGGAGACAGGGAGGCCACTTAGGAGAGCTTTGGACACCAAACAGTGGTGGCACTAGCTGGAGTGACACCTGAGAAGTAGATGCCCACCACCACACACACACACAGCCGGGGGTCGAGGAGGAGTTTCCATGGCCTTTCCAATAAGGCTTTTATTGCCAGCCCAAGGATACTTCAAGGCTGGGTTTGGGGCCCAGGGTGATGCACATCCCTAGGAAAGCTATTGGAGAAGATGCATGTGACCCATCCAGAGGGTAGCTTAAAATCCAGCAGTCTCATCCCAAGACACAAAGTACAGTAGTCCTCGCCTGTCCTCTGAATGTGCCCCTCGTCCCTCCACAGAGTGAGGAGCCCTGAGTGGGGCCTTACAGCATTTCCTTGGCTTCCCAAGTTTGATCTGCTGCACAGGTCTGAAATAAACCTGTAGAGTTGGGAGCAATTAGGAAATTTCATTTTAAAACAAGATGGAGTGTAGACTTACTGTGATGAACCATGTGTAAAAATACCGAATCACTATGTTGTACTCCTAAAACTAATAGAATATTGTCTGTCGATTCTAATTCAATAATAAACAAATAACTAAAACACCAGAACTATAGCAAGAGAGGCGGGAAGACAGTGAACGCAGCCCCCAGCTTGAGCACCACATTTGTAGACAGCGTGGATGGAAGCAGCTATCTCCTCAGGCCAAATGTGGGACTATGTCCCCTGAGAATAGTTAGGGAGGCAAAAGGACTTGTGAGGGGTGTTGATTATCTTCAGATTTAGTTCAACAGCTGTAGGAAGGAATCTCTACAGTAAAACTAGATGCTGTTTTGAAGACACATGCTGTTCTGAAGACACATCTGCTTACTCTGGTTTCTCCCTGGAGGCCCGAGTATTCCAGTGTTTGCAGGGGCTGTGAGGGCCCCTCACCCAATTGGCTTCAGGCCTCCGTGAGGGCCATTGATGAGGACGAAGCCTGGGACGCTTTCCACACAGAGGTGGGGCAGAGGTGGGGCAGAGGTGGGGCTTTTGGGAGCAGGTTGCAGCGGGGTTCTGGGCAGATTCAAGACCCACCCTGTGGGCGTGCCATCCCCCTCAGATGGGTGTGTGATCTAGAAAAATGTGCTGCACAGTGAACAGCTGACATGTGACAGCTCGTGAGTCAGCCTGGCTGGGTTCCCAGCACAAAACTCTGCCCTCCTCCCTCTGCCTTTTATTCTCTGACCCACTGTAGGTAAAGCATGATGATTCTGGATTTGTTGTAAATACTGTAATCCTTGCTTTTTGGGGTGTTTTTTTTTTCCTGTTTTTAACGTTATGGTAAAATCCACATAACATAAAATGTACCATCTTAACCATTTTTAAGTGTACAGTTCAGTGTATTACATAGATTCATAATGTTGTGCAACCATCACCACCATCCATCTCCATAACTCTTTATGACTTTGAAATCTGTACTTATTAAACAGTAACTCCCCATTCCCCTCTCCCCACAGCCCTTGGCAGTGACCACTCTACTTTCTGTCTCTATGAATTTGACCACCCTGAGTGTCTCATATAGGTGGAATCATACAGTATTTGTGTTTTCCACTGATGGGCTTATTTCACTTAGTATAATGTCCTTGAGGTTCATCCATGTTGTAGCATGTGACCGTATTTCCTTCCTTTTTCAGGCTGAATAATATTCCATTGTATGGATGTACCACAGTTTGCCTATCCATTCTGTGATCTTTGATTTTTTTGGTTATGTTTTTGATTGATTTTATCCATAGAGATTATAAATGTATTATTAGTTCCCTGTGTCTTTTGTAACAGTGGTGGCTTAAAACCGCAGAAACTTATTGTCTCACAGTTCTGGAGGCCAGAAGTCCCAAACTGAAGTGTCGGCAGGGGCTGTGCTCCCTCCAAAGGCTAGGGGAGGGTCCTTCCTTGCCTCTCCAGCTCCTAGTGGCTGTGGCTACATAACCCTCATCCCTGTCTCCATCTCCACAGAGCCTTCAACTCTGTGTCCTCTCCTCTCTGTGTCAAACCTCCCTCTGCCTTTCTTTTAGAAGGTCACTTGTCATTGGATTTGAGGTCCACCCGGATCATTCAGGATGATTCCCTCCTCTCAAGATCCTTAGCTTAATTACATCTGTAAAGACCCTTTCTCCAAACATTCACAGGTTCCAGAGATTTGATGTGGATATATCTTTGGGGGGGGGCCACCAGTCCAGTAAACCTGGGAAATTACACAAGTATCATCCTGGTGAAGGCTGGAGCTCTGGTGTGGTTTTTTTTTTTTTTTTATCTCAACAGGTTTTATTTATTTATTTATTTATTTTTAAACATCTTTATTGAAGTATAATTGCTTTACAATGGTGTCTTAGTTTCTGCTTTATAACAAAGTGAATCAGTTATACATATACATATGTTCCCATATCTCTTCCCTCTTGCGTCTCCCTCCCTCCCACCCTCCCCATCCCACCCCTCTAGGTGGTCACAAAGCACCGAGCTGATCTCCCTGTGCTATGCGGCTGCTTCCCACTAGCTAGCTATTTTACATTTGGTAGTGTATATATGTCCATGACACTCTCTCACCCTGTCACAACTCACCCCTCCCCCTCCCCATATCCTCAAGTCCATTCTCTAGTAGGTCTGTGTGTTTATTCCCGTCTTGCCACTAGGTTCTTCATGGCCTTTTTTTTTTTTTTTTTTCCTTAGATTCCATATATATGTGTTAGCATACTGTATTTGTTTTTCTCTTTCTGACTTACTTCACTCTGTATGACAGACTCTAACTCCATCCACCTCATTACAAATACCTCCATTTCATTTCTTTTTATGGCTGAGTAATATTCCATTGTATATATGTGCCACATCTTCTTTATCCATTCATCTGTCGATGGACATTTAGGTTGCTTCCATGTCCTGGCTATTGTAAATAGAGCTGCAATGAACATTTTGGTACATGACTCTTTTTGAACTATGGTTTTCTCAGGGTATATGCCCAGTAGTGGGATTGCTGGGTCGTATGGTAGTTCTATTTGTAGTTTTTTAAGGAACCTCCATACTGTTCTCCATAGTGGCTGTATCAATTTCCATTCCCACCAACAGTGCAAGAGTGTTCCCTTTCCTCCACACCCTCTCCAGCATTTATTGTTTCTAGATTTTTTGATGATGGCCATTCTGACCAGTGTGAGATGATATCTCATTGTAGTTTTGATTTGCATTTCTCTAATGATTAATGATGTTGAGCATTCTTTCATGTGTCTGTTGGCAATCTGTATATCTTCTTTGGAGAAATGTCTATTTAGGTCTTCTGCCCATTTTTGGATTGGGTTGTTCGTTTTTTTGTTTTTGAGCTGCATGAGCTGCTTGTAAATCTTGGAGATTAATCCTTTGTCAGTTGCTTCATTTGCAAATATTTTCTCCCATTCTGATGGTTGTCTTTTGGTCTTGTTTATGGTTTCCTTTGCTGTGCAAAAGTTTTTAAGTTTCATTAGGTCCCATTTGTTTATTTGTGTTCTTATTTCCATTTCTCTAGGAGCTGGGTCAAAAAGAATCTTGCTGTGATGTATGTCATAGAGTGTTCTGCCTATGTTTTCCTCTAAGAGTTTGATGGTATCTGGCCTTACATTTAGGTCTTTAATCCATTTTGAGTTTATTTTTGTGCATGGTGTCAGGGAGTGTTCTAATTTCATACTTTTACATGTATCCGTCCAATTTTCCCAGCACCACTTATTGAAGAGGCTGTCTTTTCTCCACTGTATATGGTTGCCTCCTTTATCAAAGATAAGGTGACCATATGTGCGTGGGTTTATCTCTGGGCTTTCTATCCTGTTCCATTGATCTATATTTCTGTTTTTGTGCCAGTACCAAACTGTCTTGATTACTGTAGCTTTGTAATATAGTCTGAAGTCAGGGAGCCTGATTCCCCCAGCTCCATTTTTCGTTCTCAAGATTGCTTTGGCTATTCGGGGTCTTTTGTGTTTCCATACAAATTGTGAAATTTTTTGTTCTAGTTCTGTGAAAAATGCCAGTGGTAGTTTGATAGGGATTGCATTGAATCTGTAGATTGCTTTGGGTAGTAGAGTCATTTTCACAATGTTGATTCTTCCAATCCAAGAACATGGTATATCTCTCCATCTATTTGTATCATCTTTAATTTCTTTCATCAGTGTCTTATAATTTTCTGCATACAGGTCTTTTGTCTCCTTAGGTAGGTTTATTCCTAGATATGCTATTCTTTTTGTTGCAATGGTAAACGGGAGTGTTTTCTTAATTTCTCTTTCAGATTTTTCGTCATTAGTGTATAGAAATGCAAGAGATTTCTGTGCATTAATTTTGTATCCTGCTACTTTACCAAATTCATTGATTAGCTCTAGGAGTTTTCTGGTAGCATCTTTAGGATTCTCTATGTATAGTATCATGTCATCTGCAAACAGTGACAGCTTTACTTCTTCTTTTCCGATTTGGATTCCTTTTATTTCTTTTTCTTCTCTGATTGCTGTGGCTAACACTTCCAAAACTATGTTGAATAATAGTGGTGAGAGTGGGCAACCTTGTCTTGTTCCTGATCTTAGTGGAAATGGTTTCAGTTTTTTTCTGGTGTGGTTTTAATTGAACCCTCGCTAAGCATCGGAGGTGTCCTAAGGCCACTTCTCTGGGTGTGGTTTTACCTGAGATACGAGCAGACACTGGAGGGAGATTTGAGAAGGAGGAGGGTCCCTGGACGATGATCAAGAAGCTCCAGGCTCAGCTATGTCACTAATTCCTGAGTGATTTTGGACAGATCGTTTAGCCTCTTTGAGACTATCTTCATTTCACAGGTAAAAGGAGTGGCATGTAACCTCTGAAACTCTACCCTGTTCTAAACTTCTCTCTCCGTTATTCCTTAATATCATAAGCCCTACCCATTACATTGGCTTGAGGGAGTGGGGAGGAGAGCCTTCATGTGTTTTAATGAAAAGGGCTCCAGGGGATAGGAAATCAGGGATTTACTCTTGGATCTGGAAATCACAGCTATGTGACCTTGGGCAGCTCACTCAATTTCTTTGAGCCTCAGTTTTTTCTTTAAATACAAGCATTAAAAATATATATGTAGGGCTTCCCTGGTGGTGCAGTGGTTGAGAATCCGCCTGCCAATGCAGGGGACACGGGTTCGAACCCTGGTTTGGGAAGATCCCACATGCCACGGAGCAACTGGGCCCGTGAGCCACAACTACTGAGCCTGCGCGTCTGGAGCCTGTGCTCCGCAACAAGAGAGGCCGCGATAGTGAGAGGCCTGCGCACCGCGATGAAGAGTGGGCCCCGCTTGCCACAACTAGAGAAAGCCCTCGCACAGAAACGAAGACCCAACACAGCCAAAAATAAATAAAAAAAAAAGAAAGGTAACTGAATCCTCCAGCTAAGGTGTATGCCCCAGTCCCTTTAAAAAAAAAAAAAAAAAAAAAAAAAAATATATATATATATATATATATATATATGTAAATCCAAGACTTGGACCACTTGACTCCTAAAGTTACTTTGGTTCTAAGGATCTGAGTTCTGTAATTCTCATGTCTTAGATCTAAGTGGTCAGAGCCAGCAGTTCTTTTTTTTCTGGAGAGATTTTCTGGAAACTGGCCTGTAACACTCAGCATGTGGCATACACTCAGACTGTAGTTTTATTTTTCATTAGCTTGCTTTCAGTTTTGTAAAAACTTATAACTTATATTTTGCTATAAGTGGCACATATTTTAGAGCTCTAAAATATGTGCCACTTATAGCAAGTGGCTTGCTATAAGTGGCACATATTTTAGAGCTTATGCTAATTAACCTAGAAATTCAGGAGCATTCTGAAGATGTTTACAACCTGCCTCCTAACTAAGAAGTCCAGAAGCAGATTCGTGTGAGACACTGGAGTGTGCCGATAGTCTTCTATCTCCATCTCCACCTCTAAACGTCTCTGAAGCAACCTTCCTCCTCCTGGTCCTTACTTCCCTTCCCTTCCCCCACCCAGCTCCCTTCTGCTTTAGCAGCTTAGTGGTAACAGGACATGACATGAGACTTCAGACTTAGGGCACAGATGTCAATAGACGTTGGGGACATCCCTTTGGTATGAATTTCCTTCCATCTTTGGTGAATGGTCCTAGGAGATCTCTGACTCCAACAAACTCCCTTTCCTGGGTTCAGGTGGTTACCTGCCAACTTTCCCAAGAAAGAAAGCAGCAACAAAATAGTTGCAAAATGAATGCAGTACAGAAAAAAAAAAAAAAAAAGCCAATGTCAAACTAGACACAGAAGTCTGGAGGGTAAAGGAAAAGGGCCCGTCCCATGTCCGCCCCCTTCCCTGTCCTGGGCTGTTCCATCTGCAGACCGAGGCTGGACTTGACTTCTCTTAGTCTGTTCTCTTGCACAACCCCCTTCCCCCAGGGAGCTCAGTGTTTACCGAGCGCTCCCGGGTTCCTTCAAGACCAGTGCTCTTAGGGTTGTCTGGCTCTGCAGGCATTGCCACCCTCAGCAGGCACCTGGCCGGCTGTGTGCCCAGCCTGCTGTGTGCTCTGGCCCCAGAGACAAAGGCCCGTGGTGTGTCTGCATTCCTCCCAGCGGAGGGCTGGACTCCTAGTCTTTCCCTGGCCTTCTTCCTCAGGTCGCCACACCCAGGAAATCAATCCTCCTGTCTTTCCAGAATGGCTGGTAGCCCACGCCTTTCTGTGGTTTGGTGTTTACTGTGCCACTTGTGCTCTCCTGGGAAGAATGTATGACAGGGTCTGTCAGAATTTGAATGCCTCGCCATGTAAGAGAGAGACCCTCAAATGTGGCCCAGGGCCAATCCTCCAGCCCCCTTAGTGCCATTCCATTCATACCTATGGCAACACCGTCCTGTCTTTATCTGTTAACTTGGAAGCCTTGGATGAAAAGACAGGACTTAGACTGGCTTTAGACCCCTCCTGCTCTACCCCTGCAGTGTAGGAAATGGAATCACAACATGAGTCAGCAAATCCTTTCCCTTGATTCTCCAAAGGATTAAAACCGATGGCTTTGTTTTGTTTTACCTTGTTTTGTTTTTACTTTTTTTTACTTTTTGATTAAAACTCCTTTTTCATAAAGCCCAAGGACAAATGTTTATGATGTTCCTGCGAAACTAATTCACGTTATAAATTGGAGGCCCTTGTCCCCTTCCTTCCTTTTGCTGTAGGTATTTTAAGCATGTTCTGCTGTAACAGCCACAAGCAATGAGTAGATCTTGTTCTGGGCTAAACTGTTACCTAGTGAGAGGAAATATAGGCTGTCCCAGGGCACTTGCATGGCAGATAATCTTTTTGTCACCATCGAAGATGTAATTTGCAAAGACAGACTGAATGGTGAAGTCCCCCCTTTCTTGTTCTATGTATGTCATATAAATGCAAGCAAGACTAACAAGCTGTGTTCATGCAGAAAACTAATTTCATTCTTCTCATTCTCACTGCACTCCCAGGAATTCATGCCTCCTTCCCCTTAATTGTGGACCCAAATATTTTTGAGGATCAGGGAAAGGAAAAGAATCAAGTAATATTTGTAGTCTTGGTTGAGATGGTCTCTGCCCCGGTGGACAGTGAACCACCACAATAGCCTGCTTTTGTATGATATATTTCACATTTACAAATGATCTCATAAATATTTAATCCTCACAACAGGCCTGTAAAGTGATGAAAGCAGTTCCTACTGACCTCCATCTACAGATGAAGCTGCTGAGCGCCAGAGACCTGGGGGCTGATTGGTAACAGAACCCAATTAGAAGCCAGGTCTCTCAGTTCTCAGAAGATAGGAACACACACCTACACACATGCTGCTTCACGATCCATCTGGCAGTAATCATTGCAGAAAACAAGTAATTAATTTGCCTCCCAAAATAACTTACAGAAGGACCAAAATTTACCATTCCTGGTGAAATGGGGAAAGTGTCTCATTAGTGGCCCTGTTATATCTATTTTCAGGACAGTAAACATTTGCTGCTTGTTTGGTTTCCTTTTTACCCATGTGAAATGTCACCAAAGGTCAGGGACCCTGCTCATAGAGTCTGTTGTATTATTTCCACACCGTCATGCCTCATTCTCCCTTGTCTCCTTTACTCAGCTGGAGGCTCCACAGGGCACCTGGCATGGCCTGTGGAGAATACTGTTGATGGGTGGTGCTGTCTCAAGTGAGGGAGCTTGCTTTCTTCACCAAGCTCTGGTCTAGGACTCCCCAGAGCTCAATGGAGAGTCAAGAAGAGCCTGGGAGGCAATTCCATTATAGGGACACCGGTCACCTTTCCTCATTTAAAATATAGCTTAACGATAAACTGCAAAAATGGCCTCATCTTAAATATGAGTTAAGCAAGATGTACACTATCCATACAATGGAATATTATTCAGCAGTGAAAAGGAATAAGTCCCTGATACCTGCTACAGCATGGATGAACCTTGAATATATTATGCTGAGTGAAAGAAGCTAGTCACAAAAGACCACCTATTATATGATTCCTACAACAGGCAAATCTGTAGAGACAGAAAGTCTATTAGTGGTTGCCCGTGTCTGGGGGGTGAGGGAAATGACTGTTAATGGGTATGGAGTTTCTTTTGGGGGTGATGAAATGTTCTTGAATTAGATAGTGGTGATGGTTGCACAAGTCTGTGAATATACTAAAAACTACTGAATGGTACACTTTTTTTAGAAGGGTGAATTTTATGGCATGTGGATTATATCTCAGTGTAGGTAGGTAGATAGGTAGTAGGTAGATAGATACACATACATATATGCATACATCTATCCATCTATGCAGAGAGATATTCAATACAAGGTGATAGAGAGGTTTGGGATCCTGTATTTCTCGGTTTCCTTATCTGTAAAATGAGGATACGATTGCTACCTCATAGGGCTGCAGGATTTGAAAAAGACATAAAAATCTTTGGCCTAATTAGTAGCTAGGTTAGTCCACTCCTCTCTCTCCCTCTCTTCTTCCTTCTTCTGGTCTATGATAGCTTAACTTATTAGGTATAAGAAAGTGGGTAAAGGACGAGAATGGGGATTAAGTCAATAAATGTCTTAATGCCAGATCGTGTACCACCTTCTTTCCTTTGTGGGCATTTAAAGTTTTATTCCCTCACTTGGTCACAGGTTGCCATCACACAGAACCATGCCCCTGATCATAGTGTGTGACTTGATTAACATATAATCTCCCCAGTGAGGGAAAGCCAACTGAAGTTTAAATTCAACGTATGGTTTATGATGTGTTGGTTGCAACGTCTTATTTGCAAAGAATAACTTAGTGCTAATATTTGTCCCTTCCATCATTAATAGATCAGGAATTGACCCAGTAGAGCATAAGAAGCACATTGACATGATAAATGATTGGAGGAAAATCTATCTGATTCACCCAAAATTATCCACTTTGTCTTACATTAATGATAAGAGGAAATGTGTTGCCAGGGTAGCAGAAGACTGTTCACAGGCAGTAAAGATTCGATATTTATTTTTAAAAAGCACCCATTTCTGCCAGCACAAATGGAAGGGCTTTCTTCTCTGGAAATGACATTTTGAAAAGACTTTGTATTTTGAGTTAAAAAAGATGTTCTGTTTTTCAGTGTTATTTCACTTCAGAGAGCTTAGCTTCTTGCTGGTGCAACGTGGCAGTGGGGTGACAGCCGAACCAAGTGGGGTAATGTGACTCTTCCAGAGAAATCAGCAAGAAGTACTGAGGATGTGCTGATGGCCCAGCACTGGGGGCCACAGAAGAAGGTGTGAGATTTAGGACTTGTTCTCAGATAGATGAGGCGTGCATTTCTAAAAGTAATAGGGTGTCCGAGTCCAAAATTACGCCCCCTGTAGTGTCCCGGGGACGCCCAGGGCTCTTGAGTACCCAAAGCTATTGCAGCATCTTCAGTCTGAGGGTGATTCTCAGTGATGGTATTGAACTTTGGAAATAGCTAGGACCCAACAGCCGAGAGGCAGCCTGCGAAGACACGTGACCAACAAGTACAGGGAAGGGATGGGTCTCTGGTCTGGCCACTGTTCTGAGCACAGAAGTGATGACCCCTCAGCTGTCCTTTCTCCTCTCCAGGACCCAACACTTTGTGAGCCTCAGAAGGCTCATGTGTCTGCATTCTCATGGACCCAAAGCATCCATCCTTTCCCTTCCTCCTGTTCCCCACCTGCTCCCACCCCTGGCTCTGTTCATGTCTCCTTCACCACTGTAACCCAAAAAGGGATGATTATACCCCTTCTTCTAAGGGATCGATTCCAAGGTGCCTCACCTGCCCTGCAGAGGTGACCTTCAGTGAATTTCAAGGTAATTGTCATGACCATTTCTTGGTGGAGCAGAAAAAGAGTTCAATCTTTGACAGTGTATCTCAGTACACAAAAGATAACTGGGGGCCCACAGTTGTGTGAGGGCCAAGTAAGAGGCACACACAATAAATGCCCTGGGGTTTAAAAGAGATTCTTGTCAATTCTTAGAAGTCAGCTTTGGATTTTGAGGAATGGGTAGGTACAGGCAGGTGAGAGTGAGAAATTTGTCTCCATTTGCTCTTGTGACTGATGTCTTAGGTCACTTTTTTCCTACCTTGTCTGTTTCTTTGGTTTTCATTTTACTGTTTGGTTTAATTGCATGCGTATAATGTGCTGTTTTCCACTTCAAATCATTTTTGTAAGTAGGTTGTAAACTTTAAAAATTAAGAAAAATATATTTTCCATTGCTGACTATCATAATTTTAATTTAATTATGAGGTAAATTGGCGTTTGTGGGTTGACCTGGATCCATTTCTCCATCTGAAAGTTCATCCGTATTAGAAAACGCCTGCCACCCTGTTGGATCTGCCCATCTGGTGGATGGTGAGAGAGGCAAAGGGCTCTCTACACCCAGATTCAGCCTTTCTCCTGAAATCTGGGTTGTATCTCCAGTGGGCATTAGGGCAACCCTTTGGTCTCAAGGAATCGTCTCTAGCTTCTGGGTTCCTGACAGCTGAGACAAAAGGTGGTGTCTCGAGCTACCTCGGCTGTATTTTGTCCTTATGTTTTTGTCCACTTAGCCCCTTGTAGCAAGTGTTCAACTTGGGGGTAGACATTGAAATGTGGCACCATCCGCAGGTCACCAGGACAACTTCTATTCTGGGCACAACTTTCTCTAGGTGAGGATGTGAAATTTTTTTTTTTTTTTTTTTTGGTGTCTTTACTCTTCTGCTCTTTTTTATTTATTTTAGTTATTTATTTTTGGCTGCATTGGGTCTTCGCTGATGCACGTAGGCTTTCTCTAGTTGCAGCGAGCGGGGGCTACTCTTTGTCGTGGTGCGCGGGCTTCTCATCGCGGTGGCTTCTCTTGTTGTGGAGCACGGGCTCTAGGCGTGCGGGCTTCAGTAGTTGTGGCTCACGGGCTCTAGAGCACAGGCTCAGTAGTTGTGGCGCACGGGCTTAGTTGCTCCGCGGCATGTGGGATCTTCCCGGACCAGGGCTCGAACCCATGTCCCCTGCATTGGCAGGCGGATTCTTAACCACTGTACCACCAGGGAAGTCCAGGATGTGAAATTTTCCACGAGGCCCAGGAGGTGATGACTGCTCCAGGGGAGAGGGGTGCATTTGGTCCCCTTGGCCTCAGGCAGCGATGCTGCCCTGCTACATATCCTACTAGGAACAGGCTTCCTCCTCTTTTGTTTTCCACCTGAACGTGCTTGCTTCCTGCACCTCACGGCTTCCCACCTTGTGAGGGATGTAATGCCAACTCCAGCAGATGGACCTGCCTAGAGTGTGCCAGGAGGAGTGACGGTCAGGGCTGGTGCTCATCCAGCCCAGAGAAAATGAACTGGTTCAGTAATCCCTTTCCCTAAAGGACACTTTGGAGTGGCCTTGCAAATGAAAACTGTTTATAAACCATCTATTTTCATGGCCCTGCAGCAAAACTCAAAGCTGCAGGCAGGCATCTTGGAAACATAGACAGAATCAGGAATTTTGGAGCTTGAAGTGGCCTTAGGTAAGGTGGGAGAGGGAAGAGTGGTTAGTAGAAAGAACTGACACAGCCAGACACACCAGGATTGATTATAGTGCCTACACTTAGAGCTGAGCAAGTTGCTTAAACTCTCTGAGCCTCAGCAGCCTCATTGTAAAACATGGATAATCTTTACCTTTTAAAGGCTTTAATCGGATTATAAATGAGTCATCTGGGACAGTGCCTGACATACAATGCTTCAAGAATGTTTTTTCCATTTTCTTCCTTTATAAGTGAAGAAAAAGATTTTGTAAAAGCCCAGTACATTGAATGAGCTCATAACTTCCTACCTGAATGAAGGAGTCAGGCTCACCCCCACCGATTTACTCTCTGATGTAGTTAAATATGTGCTTATTTCAGATGTACAAGTTAATAGTCATGTTGATGCTTTCTTTTGAAATTTTCTTAAATCACTTAACTTCAGACATCCACATGCCCATAAATTCAATCTATCATTGTTCCAGCAAGTATTTTCTTTTACAGTACTTTTTACAAGGCATCTAGCAGCTGCTAAATAAAGATTTGTTGATGAATGATTGTTTTTCCCATTATGAATTTTTGTCATGGCCTTCACATACTCTTTGGGCATAAATTCCTCACCACCCTACTGATTACTGGTTCCTTTCCCTCACATGAGAAATAAATGCCCACATGTCTTTTTCTTGTCTGTTAATGTCTGTTATCACATCCACCTGAGTGTGGTCTGTTAAGTATAAACTCCTGGAGGATTTGTGCTTTCTGTTAAATTGTTCTGTATAATGCCCAGCACATTTGCCTAGATGGGGCCTTTCTCAGTATCTAGGATGATGATGAAGAGGCCTCTTAGCTTCTACGGACTGTGAAAGCTCCAGTATCAGCTCCTTGATATAGACTGAGTCCCTTTGGAACAGATGTTAACCACCTGCCCCTTTGATTAGTAACATCTTTATTTACATACCTTGCAGTTCACCCTGGTTAACTGTGTGATTTAATAATCCTTAGTAAATTTACAGAGTTGTACAACCATCATCACAATCCAATTTTAGAACATTTTCATCACCTCAAACAGATCCCTAAGCCCCTCCTTTGATTCTTTATTCTTCACTTTCTTTCCCATAATCACATCCACATGAATGTAGAGAAGGCAGGTCGACAGGAAAGGCATCTCGTTATTGCTCGCTAAGGGCTGCCCAGCTAGGCAGGTCTCTTGAAACTCTTGACTCTGTCCGGTGGTGATTTGGGGCTCTTTTCATTTGGAAATCTGCTTGGTAAATTTAAAGATGAACCATCATCTTTCTCTCCATCCTAGAAGATATAGAGGTGGTTACAGAAATAAAATCTGAAAGAGGAGCTGATAAGTCCAGATATGGGAGAGTAGAAGAGGATGATGAAGTCTGGGGGTTAGTGATCCCAGTTCTTATGCTTCAGTACTTCTAGCCCTGTGCCTGGGAGCATGGTTGAATTTCCCTTTTTCCTTTGTAAGGAGGGACACTTTCACTCCTCTGACAAACAGTGGACTGCCTACTAATGTCCCAAACAAGAGGCGAAGTTCTAGGATCACCTGGATATCTCATTTAAAGTATAGATTACCAGACCTCACCCAGAGGTTCTAGGGGACCAGGCTGGGGCCAGGAATCTGCATGTTAACATGCCACCCTGCTCTGGGGGATTCTGGTAGGGCCAGGGGGCTACAGATCACACTTAGAGAAACTGACCCTAAAAGGGTGTGGTGAAAGCACATTCATGGGGGCTTTTGACTCCTGGGAAGGATAATGCACTAGAAATTTTAGCTAACCCCCTGTAATTATTGTAATGTGTAACCCAGTAGCTTCCTCTTCATTTTAGAAGCACTGTTTTATTGCTAAAATCCTTACATTTCTTCGGCAATGTTTGGGATTGCTTCCAAACCAACCTAGAGAGATTACACACACACACAAAAGGTCTTTTTATTAGCTGATCTTTACGAGCAAATAATCTCCATGAAAAATTTCCCTAAATCGCTTTAGTCTTGTTAAAAATGACAGGAATCGTAACAGAATCTTGCCCTAGTCCTAAGGGAGGGCTACATAAAAGGGGCTGTGCTAGCAGCGTGGTAGAAGGTTTCTGGCTCCGTCTGTTTGTTCATAAGTATGCAGAGCCTGTGGCTTTGCCTTCTGTGGCGGGTTCATCTGGGATTTCTGCAGGACAGTTTAGTGGACGTGAGGTAAGGTGTGTAAAGTGCCTGGAATGTAGGTAACTAGTAATTTTTTGGGTGCGGTAAAAGGACACAATACAAAATGTACCAACAGTATGAAACATGGAAGCTTCATAAGTGAAGTTTTGGGGGGATCACATTTATCTCAATACAAACATTCTGAAATATGAAAATTCTGAATAACGAGTGGAAACCAAAATCAAGTTGCACTGTGTTTTATTACACCTACAGAAAGGATGCCATAAAGTGTGCCTCCAGTGCAGTGACTTAGGAGAGGAGGCTATCTGATCTCTATGCTCAGTCGTGTACCTTTCCGTCATCTCAAATCGAAGAAAGAAAGTAAAAAGCATAAGACGCTGGTTTCAATGCAAGCCTCTGCCCCAGGGACAATCACTGTCAGATTAATGGTGCAGACAAGCATGGGTGAATGTGAAGAAATGGTACTTTCCTCACCTGCAGTTAAAAAAAAAAGAAAACATACCCCCCTCCTTTTTCAGAAACATGGACTGGCCCGTTAGTGGTTGCCGGTGTGTTTAACTAGTAAATGCAGTGGGGAGAGGGAGGGTGGGAACGCCTGCCCCAGTCTGTTCTCTTTTCCGGTGTGTGTCTCTGGAGAGACGCGCATTTCGTTAGCTCTGCTTCCGAGAGGAGCCCCGCTCGTGTCCCCCAGGCGGGCAGGGAGCCCCAGTCTGTCGGGCTGAGGTCTGGCGTTTACAAGCCTCTTTGCAGTGTTGTGAGTTTGAAGCCCAGAGTTCCCTGCTCAGCAAAACCAGGAACCGAAGCAGAAGAAAAGGAGCCCTGGATTAAGGTAAAGCGACGTTGCTGGAGGTGTCCTTGGCTTTGCAGAGCAGACGTGAAATTCCCCGCTTCTTTGGCGACATGGGAGACCCCCAGGGTCCTCCAGACGTGGTATGCTGGATGCTGGCGACAGAAGCCACTGGCTTTGGCCTGAAGGACATTTTACTTAAACTTTTTGCTTTTCTTATGATGCAAAATGAACTACGGAGGTTTTTTTTCATGCGTCTAGTAGTAAAGAGCAGAAAAAGGCAGGTTATTTGACTGAGTAATAGTTTATTGACCTTTTAAAGAGTGTTTTTTCAGACCGCTACCCCCAAGATTGAAAGGAGAGTGTGGTTTCCAGATTGTTTTGTTTTGTTTTGTCTGTGCTTGTAGAGCTCTGCGGAATTTATGTTTGAGATGAAAGAACTTAAGAATCCTATTTGGGGGGTCTGATGGTAAAAGGGGCTAGGGGAATTGACTCAATTGATCTGTTACTACAGATGTGAGGATTTTTTCCTTTAAGAAGATTCCCATGAATGAATATGGGGAAGCAAAACATTTGTGTATTATTCATTTTTTCTTACAGCTACAGGTTGAGAGAGCCTGACTGTGCCCTCTCTTTACCATCTTTGGGCAGGAAATGTAAGAAATCTAGAGATTCTTGCCTTTCTAATGCAAACAGGTTTTCTGAAAACCTAGTTATTAATCAAACCATGCTCCAAAATTTATTTTTGAGAAAAATTTTTAAAGCAGGCTGTGCTAGCACTGAAGAAGGAATGAGACAAGAAAAATCATCTCAGCCATGAAAGAAATAGATTTATGATTTGGGAAAGGTTAAAAAAAAAAAAAAAAAGTGAGTCTCGCCTAAAAGTCAGCAGGAGTGGGGTTGCCATAGCAGCTTCATCTATCCCTTAACTGGGATCGGCGATTTACGAGAAAATTGAGCCTGTTTTCTCTGAGACAGTCTCAGGAGGCATGTTAAGAGGATGTGAAGTTATTTAGATTATCCAAACAGGTTCTGACAAGTAAGTGAAAATGACTAATTAAAATATTGTTGCCATTCTATAATGGATCAAAAGGCTTGTTGAGTCATGATGTACTTACAGAAAAGGTGAATTTGCCACAGCTCCTTGATATAAATTACTTTTGAGAAGGGTTTTTAAGACTAAATGTGAGGCCTGGCTCAGCCTCTTTGAAATAAGCTTTCAATGCACGTTTCGACCTAGTGTTTTCAGGTGGGTTCCTTCTGCATTTTCATGTGTCAGTGAGTTTAACCCTTGCATCTGTGGCTTATCGAACTGGTTCAGGGGCTATCATATCATGACAACAGAGGTCTGCAGGTTTTTCCCTCCAACTAAATAATAGCTAATTTAAAAGGACAGAGAAGTCCAAAATACTCAGGACTTACACCCCAAGTCTGTAGAGGGATGATCATGGTTTTGCCTCCTGTAGACCAGGTTTCTCAGCCTCAGCACGACTGGCATTTTGGATGGGGTGATTCTTTGCTGTGGGGAACTGGCCTGTGTTTAGCAGCATCCCTGGTACCCACCCACTAGATGACAGTAGCAATTCCCTCCCCAACTCAACAACTAAAAACGTCTCCAGCCATTGCCAAATGTTCCCTGCCGGGCAAAATCAGCCCCCAGTTGAGAACCACTCCTATTAAGTAACCACTTTTGAGACCTACTGGGAGGGCTGTGGCAGGGGCGGGGAGGCAAGACCCCAAGGGAGGGTGTTTATCAAAAGAACAAGAACAGGACAAATATTTTGCCCTGAGCATTTTGGTCTTTGCTTTGTTTTCTTTTTGTTTGAAATCACATCCTGGGCTGGGTGATGGAGCACTCTTCTGGGTATACATTCTTCTGCTCCTGGCCTCTCCCCTCCTGGTCCTTTGTGGGCCTTATTTGATGCAGTGCCTAATCAAACTTCTCTGAAAGGAATCCTATCTTAAGTGCATCCCAGAAATGCACTATTTTTTTTTTTAAAAGAAGAATCTCGTATTATAGCGTGGTTTTATAAGGTGTAAAAAATAGGTGTGCCTTTGTGTAAATCTGGACACACCTATTTGGTTTTTCTTCTGGAACCTGTAGCTAAGTGCTTTCATTTCTTTTTTCCTTTCCCCCTCTGCACCAGTAAGTCTCAACCTTTCTGATTGAGAACTGGGTCTCCTTTTGTCAATGAAATAAAATAGTCACAGCCTTTTTCCAATTCACAGATAACAAAAGAGTCAATGGCTGGAACTTTTTCCATTTAAAAGTTTTCTTACACCTTTAGCATATGCTGTTGTGTGTTTGCTCTCAGAGGTTAACGGATTACAAAATGAAATCGTAACAAATTCTGGAACAAAACATCGGAAATAGCCAATTTTGCTTAGTTCTACTTAACTTCTTTTGGTGGACCTATGTTCTAATTATAGCTTTAAATTTTATAAGTATACATTCATAATCTTATTAAACAACAATCTGATATACAAACTATATGTATTACATTTTCTTGGCATTTCTCCAAGAACATGATAGGTGCTGAGCACCATGGTATGTTGCAAGGAGCTGCCACAGGCTGTTCTGGGGAGAGAACCCTCCTCAGGCCCAGCTCGGGTAGGGGGGTAGGGGTGGTGCCTGACATTGGCTGAGCATATCAGGAAACACCTCTACTTGTTGGAGTCATTCTTGGTGATGGGTTGGAATGGCCCATGGTGTTTTCTGTGATTCATTACAAAACGCATCTTCCGTTTACCTCTACCTGGAGGTACCTATGTATCTGACACCTTGTGCTCTCTTAGAAGCATTTCCTCATTTGAAAATCCACTCCCCCATTTACTAGATCTGAGATCTATGAATGCAGAGAACATTAGTATTTTAGGTCCATTTTGTCACCAGGATGTAGCACAGTGCCTACGGATGCTGGCTGCTCAGTAAACAAGTGAATGTCAGTGATTCCCCTACAAAGACCACCTGGGAGCTTGGTCTGCAAGAAGTTTGCGTGTCTGCAACCTGTGTCCTGTCCACATAGTCTATTCTGTGTATTTTTTTCAAAAGGACAAATCCATTCCCCATCCAAGCAGCCTTTAATGTTTGAAAGACTACCAGGGAAGTCTTTTAACGATATAGGAGTAGTGGTTCTGCGGGTTGTAAAATTTGGAGGGGAGAGCTTTATAAATTTTTCTTCCTGAGGTCCAGATATTAAACTTATGCTCTTATATTTAAAGCCCCACATGCTAAAGCTGCCTCGTGGCTTCAGTAAGAAGAAGAGCATACCAAGCCTAGGACTTGACCTAAAGGCAATGCATTCCCATCCTCTTTGCTTTTAAGAAAATTATCCAGTCCAATGAACTTGTAGATCACAAATGAAAAAATATGCCTTATATACTCTTATGTGTTGGAGTCTGAAGTCTTCGAGAATTGGGAGTGTCTACTGGGAAGTCAGAACAGTGCTCAAAAGAGCCCACATTTCTTGAATCAGTTATCAGGACGTGGGCTGTCCAGATGAGGCAGATGACTTGAAATGGGGACTTCCCTGGAATATGCAGGATGTAAAGATGCAGTAGTGGTATGTAAAGGAGCCCAAGATGGTCTTAATGCTGTGATTCAAAGACTGTCCCCAGCTCCGTTTTCTAAAGCAGAGCCCCTGGTATGAGTCAATATGGGCAAGAATGAGTCAATATGGGCAAGAATGAGTCTAACCGGTGCCTTAAGCTGCCCAGGCTTAAACTGTGACCTTGCAGGGAGGGGGCCCTAACAAAAGAGGAAACAAACCCCACTGCTTTTCCTGTTCACCAAGCCCGGAATGTCTTTGGCAAATACGTGTCTGTGTCCTCCTCAGCATTGCTGGTTCACATTGAGGTCGTTTTTTTGCTCATAAACATTAGATGAAGCAGGAATGCTTGCTTACACTTAAGACGGCTTTTATCTTACCCTCCTGCTAAATAATAATAGTGTTGGTTTGTCTTGGGGCTCTGCAGCTGGCTCCTTGCATCCGTGCTTATATCCGTATACCTTGTCCAAATAAACATACTTGAAAAGATAGAGAAATGTGTTTTGAACAGTTTAAAACATCCTCTAACAGAGAGTTTTAGCCCAGCTTTCTGCTTTGTTTTGGCAGCTTGTTTAGGATGCAAAGTGTATCTTGTTCTGGCAACAGATTAAAGAAGGTGTTGGTTCTTACATAGCAAAGTTTAGGGCCTAAGGACTGGGGTGGGGGGTGCTGGCGAGTGCAGATTTCCAGTCTTCCTTTGTGGTTTTTAAAGAGTTTTAAAGCATAAGAAAAAAAATGTGCCTGACTTTGTTTTTTTAATATAAATTTATTTATTTTATTTTTGGCTGCGTTGGGTCTTCATTGCTGCGCACGGGCTTCTCTAGTTGCAGTGAGCGGGGGCTACTCTTTGTTGCGGTGTGCGGGCTTCTCATCGCAGTGGCTTCTCTTGTTGCGGAGCATGGACTCTAGGCACATGGGCTTCAGCAGTTGTGACGCGCAGGCTCAGTAGTTGTGGCGCACGGGCTTAGTTGCTCCGCGGCACGTGGGATCTTCCCGGACCCGTACCAGGGTTCGAACCCGTGTCCCCTGCATTGGCAGGCAGATTCTTAACCACTGTGCCACCAGGGAAACCCCTGACTTTTTTTTTTGTTTTGACTTTTAACCTCAGAACTGTAAAAACCTATTGAAAAACCTTACCTTGGCTTAGCCAAGGAGGTAATCTGCGATTAAGCTCCTGCCCTGCCCCCCCAAGTCACCTACATCTCTCCCCCCGATTCACTCCAGCCCACTGGCCTTCTTTCTGTCTCTCAAGCACTCTCTCGCCATCTCGGGGTCTTTGTACTTGCTGTTCCCTCTGCCTGGAACATTCTTCCCCCAGGTCATCTTCTGTCCCCTGGCCCTGTTTTATTCTCTTCATGGCACTTTTTTTCCACGATTTGAAATTCTTCTTTGTTTGTATACACGTCGTTGTCTGTCACCTGTTGCTAGAATGTAAACTTCATGACAGGTACTGCCATGTTCCCAGCACCTAAAACAGGATCTGCAAATGAATGTATTTACAAAACAGAATCAGACTCACAGACATAGAAAACAAACTTATAGTTACCAAAAGGGAAAGGGTGGGGGAGGGATACATTAGGAGCTTGGGATTAACAGACACACACTACTTTATATAAAACAGATAAACAGCAAGGTCCTACTGTATAGCACAGGGAACTATATTCAGTATCCTGTAATAACCTATAATCCTATAATGGAAAAGAATCTGAAAAAGAATAGTTATATGTAACTGAATTTACTTTGCTGTACACCGGAAACTAACACAACATTGTAAATCCACTGTACTTCAATAAAATAAAATAAAATAGTATCTGATGGAAGGTAGGTAGGTAGGTGCTCAATAAATGGATGGTGGATGGATAGATGGAGGAATGAATGGGGAGGGAGGAAGGGAGGCGGGGGGTGCTATCTGCCTGTAACCTCCTGCTCCCCTTTAAATCTAACCAAGTGCTCCCCTTCTGTGGTGCCCCCCTCCACAGTAGTCTTGGGTGGTTTTCTCCCCCATGCCCACCTCACTGGGCACATCACACCAACAGTGTCACCTGTTGTAGTCCCTTGTTTTGGAGTCAGCCACACCTCTGCAGGGTAAGCATCGGGACAGGAATATCTAATAAAGGGTGATTATGGCTGCAGTTATTATTAGTTCTTACTGCACTTTATAACCCTGTCTCATTAATGTCCTTTCACCCATGTGCATTACTCTGTATTACTTTCACCTTTGTTTTGCAAATAAGGAAACTGAGGCTCAGAGCAGCTGCCCAATGGCCTACAGATGATTACTGGCAGGGCCTGGATTTGAATCCATAATGTCTGTCTCCAAAGCCCATATTCCATGGCATTTGTCTCCTCTTCATCAGGTTGACTCACAGGCCCGCCATCAGCTTTTGCCAAATGAATGAAACCTAAGACCTCACCTCACCTCCTCCCTCTCTTCCTTATTATTTGAGCTTATAAGCATTATTTATAATATAAACATTATTTATAATATTATTTGCAGTATTATATAAATAGTATAAAGATGAACGTATTAGCTCATCTCTAAGGACAACTAGCTGGTGTATCTTAAGTCACTTTTTTTAAACTGACAGGGCTTAATTGATTATTTAAACTCTCATTTTTCTCATGTAAGCAAATCCATCCGTAAAAAGTTCAGCTATTGTTGAGTCATGCATATGAACTTTAACCGAGGTGGTTCCTGGGCAGCCCTAGGGACCAGTTTCCCTGTCTTCAGCTCCCAACGTTACATTGATTTCCCTTAGAACATAAAGCTTCTACTAAGAAAAAAATGTAGCAGCCATAGATGGACATTTCAAGTGAAAAAAAAAAAAAAAACTAGGAAAAAGCCTGAAAATGTACAATGTGTCAGTGTTTCTTCCCATATTTTTAACACAACCAAGTGCTTCCAATTGCCTGCCCCTCCACTTGGTTGTGTTAAAAATATGGAAGAAAGGCTGACACCAGTCTTTATGAGTTTGGTTGGCCCCAGGATGTTCCATTGCTGAGGTAGAAAGCCAAGATCAGAAGCCTCTGCCGACACGTGCATGTGATTCTCTAAGCCCGTTCTAAGATGATAAAAGCTGCTGAATTTTCATAGCGTTGAGGTGGAAAGAGTGCACATGCCTGGGGTGCCCTCATCTGTGGTGTGCCCGGTAATGTGAGTCTTCGGGTAGGAACTAGGCAGACTGTGCTGGTGTGTTGCGAGCAGGTCCCTCATCGTCTGGCAGCTTGAATTTTCCAGCACACGACGAGTCCTGATGATGACTTGAATAGGGCAGAATCCTGACAAGGCTGGTCGGTCAAAGCTTTCCTAGGCGCATGACCAAGTTTCACCCAGGTTTGGGGCCAACCCAGCTGGTTCCCATTTTCCTTGGTGGGAGGATAAGCAGGAAGATGGAGTTCATGTGCTATTTGTTGATGTGATAAAATCAAAAGGCCCTCCAGCACTGGGGGTGGGACCACCAAGAGGTGCTCTTGTCATGGGTAGCATGTGTGTGGAATCTGTCACGAACCCCAATGTGTGACCCAGCTTCTCTGTCCATCACAGCCACTACTGGCCCTTTAACCATCCCTGAGCAAAATTGGAGGAACTGTGACTTTTTAACACAACTTTTTAACACAAAACCCTCAAGCTCCATAATGGTCTTGGGTGTGCTCATTAATAACTGTGTCTCGTGGTTTGAATTTAACTGACTTTGGAATGAGAGTATTGGAAAGGAATTTCTGACTGAGTTCATGCATTACTTCCAGCCCAGAGCCATTTGGTAACTGGGGCCTTGCCTAATCTGAACTCACACCGACACGGGCTGCAACTCAGTTGGTTGGTTCCCAGACCTGGCCTGGCACCAACCTGAAAGATCTCTTCTCTACCTGATTTTCTGTGTTAGAGGTAATTCCTGCTCAAGACCCCTAGAAATATCATGGCAGGATCGTTACATAGATTTAATCTGGTCTGACCTTCTTAAAGTTAAAGATATTGAGACCCAGAAAACACAAGAAGGCACCACCTATTGGTGAGAGCCAAAAGCGAGTCTCAGAGCAGTTCTGTGTTTCACCACCCCCAGCACTCCCCAGGCCACCCCATTCAACTACTTCTCTGCTTATTGTACAAAAAAAAAAAAAAAAAAAAAACAGGTATTCCAAAAGGCCTTTGGAATATTAAAGCTATTGCGTGAAAGCAGGGTACTAGGGAGTTGAGTGAATTTCTCTGCTGGTCGTTCCGTGGATATTTGAGAAGTTTTTGCTCAAAGCTTTATTTTATATTCTCTTTGTTTTGAGACACCTTCCCTTTCCAGGCCACTAGACACTTTCGTTCTTATCCTGAAAACGTCTGAGTTCCCACCTGCTTCCAGGAAGATTGTATGTATGTATGTATGTTTGTATTTATTTATTTATGGCTGGCTGCGTTGGGTCTTCGTTGCTGCGCGCGGGCTTTCTCTAGTTGCGGCGAACAGGGGCTACTCTTCGTTGCGGTGCGTGGACTTCTCAGTGCGGTGGCTTCTCTTGTTGCAGAGCACAGGCTCTAGGCGCGCGGGCTTCAGTAGTTGTGGCTGGCGGGCTCTAGAGCGCAGGCTCAGTAGTTTTGGCACACGGGCTTAGTTGCTCCGCGGCATGTGGGATCTTCCCGGACCAGGGCTCGAACCCGTGTCCCCTGCACTGGCAGGCGGGCTCTTAACCGCTGCGCCACCAGGGAAGCCCCAGGAAGATTGTTGATGCCTGCCCGGGATGCCCTGCCCTGTCCAAGTAGAGAACTTCTAAAAGTTTTCTTTACAAAGTGATGTGTGCTCATTTTAAATAAATATGAATAAACAAATAAGCACATGGTATAGAATCATAGAAGGCAGAGGGCAGATGGTAACTCTGTCTGTACAGACTCTTTCTGTAAGGGGCCGGATAGTAAATATTTTCAGCTTCACGGACCATTACTGTCTCTGTCTTAGCTACTCAGTGCTTCTGTTGAAGGGCCGGACTAGCCATGGACACCACCCAAACGAATGGACATGGCTGCGTTCCAATAAAGCTTTATTTACAAAAGCAGGGCTACAGTTTGCCAGCCCTGGTAGACATCCCCCTCTCCCTCCCCACCCCGCTCCCCAGGGGTGGGTGTTGTTCGGAGCCCCTGGCAGCCACAGAAGTGTTTACGTACATGGAGTTTAGGCACATGGATTCTGTCATACCGAATGTAGTTCTGTATCTTGCTTTTCTCCTGTTTCCAATGCACAGATAAACGTGGGAGGGTATATATCCTTTTTTTAGACAAATAGGACCACGTTGTGTCTATTGTTTTACAGTTTCCTTTTCTTCACTTGGCAATGACTCGGGGCCAGTGCTTATGGATTTAGGACTTTATTCCTAAAGGCCACACAGTGGCCTCATTCTTTACCTTGCTCCAAGAAACCATAACAAATACAAGAGAATAACTATAGATGTAAATAATTACTGGCCGACAGTCAAAGATGATGTCTTGTTGTGTACAAAGGGGCAAGTTAATACATGACTTTGCACAGCGATGAAGGTTTCCAAGCAAATTTTAGGGTTAACATCATGATTGATTATGAAGAGATTTCTGTGAAATCCTGAAAATGCCAAGTTTTGTGTAGCGCTGTGGAATATGGGTTGTGGTGAATGAGGTTAGACCCGCCCTGTGCCTGCCCTTCAATGTCTGTACTTTTGGAGATGCCCTGTGTTCATTTCCTAGGGCTGCTGTAACAAAGGACCACACACTTGGTGGCTTAGAACAACAGAAATCTATTCACTCACAGTCCTGGGCGCCAGACAACTGAAATCGAGGTGTCAGTAGCGTTGTGGGTTCCTTCTGGAGGCTCTGACGGAGAACCCGTCCCATGTTCTCTCCTAGCTTCTGACGGCGGCTGGCAATCCTGAACATTCCTTGGCGTGTGGATGTATCACTCCAGTCTTTGCCAGTCTTCCCGTGGCCTTCCTCTTTGTGTCTCTCGATCTGTTTCCCCTTCTCTTTTCTCGTAAGGACTTGTCATTGGATTTAGGGCCCACCCTAATCCAGGATGACCTCATCTCAAGATCCTTACCTTAATTACATCTGCAAAACCCCTGTACCTAGCAAGGTTACATTCTGAGGTTCCAGGTGGACATACCTTGAAGGAGCCACAATTCAACCCACTCCATGTCCTCTAAACATCAGTGTTCTTCCTTCTCAGGTTTTTCTCCCTGCCTAATTCTTGTCATAATCAGCAGCCCTGCTTTTTGAGGAGAACCCTGGCAGCCCCAGGAATGGCATCTGCTGAGAGTTATTTGCAAGTCTAAGATCAGTCTAAGGCCAGAACTGCAAGGCTTCTAGGAATTTTCTTGCCAAGTTCAGCAAAATAAGAGGCTAATGAGAAAAGTATTTGCATATCTGATACCTTAATTGAAAAGAAAGCAGGGCTTGCCTGGTGGCACAGTGGTTAAGAATCCGCCTGCCAATGCAAGGGACACGGGTACAAGCCCTGGTCCAGGAAGATCCCACATGCTGCGGAGCAGCGAAGCCTGTGCCACAACTACTGAGCCTGCGCTCTAGAGCCCACGAGCCACAACTACTGAGCCCGCGTGACACAACTACTGAAGCCTGTGCGCCTAGAGCCGGTGCTCCGCAACAAGAGAAGCCACTGCAATGAGAAGCCCTCGCACCACAACGAAGAGTAGCCCTCGCTCGCCACAACTAGAGAAAGCCCGTGCGCAGCAACAAAGACCCAACGCAGCCAAAAGTAAATAAATAAAATAAATAAATTTATTTTAGAAAAAGAAAAGGAAGCAGAAGGAAAACTTTCTTTTGTAATCCCCAGGGGTTTTTAGTTCAGTTGGTGCCAGCTGAATGGTGGCCTTGCTCTGAACTTAACCAGCACTGATAGTTGAGTTTCGAAGTTTGACTCCAGCATGAGGCCTGGATTACCAACACCATCTATTTGTATAATTTTTCAGAGGAAAGTTGTATTCATGCAAAACTAAAGGATTGTGGCTGGGTATGTCACTTGTTTTTAATAGTTTGAGAAAACAGCTGTTATTTGTGTTGCACAAGGCATTTGGATGCAAAAAGGTTTTAGTTTCTAAAACTGAGAAATGAGACCAGCCCACTTTTTACTGGGAGACAGCACCTTTGGTCATAAGTGGCAGAAACTCACCTCAATCCAGCTGTCTTAGTGTCCTAGGGCTGCCGTAACAAAGTAACAAAGTACTACAAAGCGGGTAGCTTTAAAGCAGCAGAAATTTATTCTCTCACAGTTCTGGAGGCTAGAAGTCTACAGTCAAGGTGTTGGCATGGCCAGGCTCTCTCCGAGGCCTCTGTGAGGGCAGGAGGGGGGGTTCCTTTTGCCTGGTCCAGATTCTGGTAGCCCCAGGCATTCCTTGGCTTGTGGCAGCGTAACTCCAATCTCTGCCTCCTGTGACCTGGCATTCTAAGGGATCCTGTCACTCTTTCCTCCTCTTATGAGGACACCAGCCATCCTGGATTAAGAGCCAACCTAACTCTGGTCTGACCTCATCTTAACTAATTACATCTGCAATAACCCGGTTTCCAAACAGGAGCATATTCTGAGGTGTTGAGAATTGGAATTGCAACAAACGTATCTTCTTAGGGGACACAAGTCAACCCCTAACACCAACTGAAGCACAACAGTTCTCACAGGACCAGGCCGCCACAGAGGGCCGGAGGGACTGAAGCCTGGGCCTCGGATGCTGTTTGTGTGCTCTGGGCTGTCGGCTTGTCTCTGCAGGTGTGTTCATGCTCACAAACCTACTCTCTCTGCTTGAAAAGGACGGAGCTACAGGGGCTCCGAGCAGCTCAACCTCAGTGGAAAAGGCTGCTCTCTCCCCTGCTCACATCAGGAAGTCCTGGGGAAGGTGCCATTGCCATGGTGTGGTCACCTTTCCAGCCTGGATCATTCTCTGTGGCCAGTGGTGGGTCGTGGAGACAGTGGCAGTTCCTGTGAATGGAGTTGGGGGAGGACGAGGCTCTCCCCAAAGCAGGGTGGCCTTAACTCGCTCACTGGGGGATCGTGAGCGTGGGGTAGCCTCAGCCGCACGTTACTTCTGAATGGCCCTGGTCTTGACTTGCTCTTAATGCGATCTCGTGCATGGATTTGTTCTTTTACACCCGCTGCGCGTTCACCTGGACTAACCCACGTTCAGGTGCTGGGAGATATCCCCAGATGTGTTTTAGATTTTGTGTTTCTCTGAAAGGTGCGTTTGCATTCAGGCAAAAAGCCCATGGAGACTCTTAATTGAATCTTTAATCCCTAAGGATGCTATGGTGGTAGCTATCAAGGACGGGTGCTTTGTGCCTCTTAGTTTTCAGACTAACGCTTTTAAATTTCTAAACAGGATCGCACTAGTGTAGAAACAGTTTTAAACTCTGCTCAATGGCCTGTGGGAAGCCCGTTTCCTGTACTTTGAATGCCTTTTTGTATGTGTTTTTATGCACTCACTGCTGGAAAGGTACGGTTCTAGTTCAACTATAAAAATTAATTCAGGGGAATGATTGCATAAATTAACAAAACAGTTCATAATTCAAAATGCCCATTTCATGTCTTAATTATGTTTACTTCTATCTAATATTGAAAAATAGCTTCTTATTCTCTGAGTCTACTGCGAGCAGCATAGAGCAAGCCACCTGAGATAACTAATCTGCAGATAGTCCAAGAAGAGATACCCATACAGCCTAGAGGCCAGACACAGTGATTCCCTGGGTACCATCATTTGAGGGAGAGCATCGTTTGAAAACTTTTCAGGCTTGTGATGACGTTTTTAAGAATCTCTCTGTCTTGGAAATTTGAAACACAACCCAAACTTAGCAGATATCAGTAGCCAACTAGACTCTGCTAGGGCACTAATCCTTGCCGTCTCTTTGGTAAAGGATATATTTCTTGGTAGCATTGAATCCATCACCTTTCTCAGAAAAATCAATCGCTTATGTCTACATACTCTGGACTAGACAGGAATGCTAAGAACCATTTACCTGTTCTTTTGTTCCTGGTTGATGAGGGACGCCCTTTGCTGTCACCAGCCACCAGAATTAGTGAGGGACATTAAATTCACGTCGACTCCAGGACCACTAGTGCTGCAGGCTGAGTTGGACTTTTATTGGTGGTCGTTTACTGTAGGTTAGGAAGAGGTGAACTGAAGCAAGTCTACCCGGTGAAATTGCTGTGATGTGGTATAAGCTAGCTCGGGATAAATTGAGTGTGAAATCATTACTGTCGGATGTTGCCTGCCAGTGGTTTTGTGTGTGTGTGTGTGTGTGTGTGTGTGTGTGTGTATGATAATTATTTTTGCTTGATTTAAGAGGTGGTAGAATACTGGCTGTTACTGAAATAAAGCTAATTTCTTCCTGTTCTGAGCCATTATGTTGCATGGTTGGGACGTTTGAAACACAGTTTTCTAAGATCGCTGCTTTTCTGCAATGAAGAACTAGTATTCTTCTTTCTTCTCTTTCTGTCCCCTCTGTGATTTTTGTTCTCTTAATTTATCCCATCTATCAGTTAAATGTATAAGGGGTAAGAAATGAGCTTTTAGCTCATCATTATATATGGAAATTATATAGAAAAGCAACTCGAGGTAAAGAAATGTCTGGTTTTCTGGGTTTGCTTTTGTGTGTTGGGGAAAGAGAGGGTGGATGGAGTGGTCCAGGTGGATATGTTCTTGGCTATGATGTGAGTGATAGGGAAAAAAGTCTTGAGTTTTGGTACATATAGTAATGAAAGGGAGATTCTGCTTACCTTTTTTTTTTTTAATATCTTTATTGGAGTATAATTGCTTTACAACGGTGTGTTAGTTTCTGCTTTATAACAAAGTGAATCAGTTATACATATACATATGTTCCCATATCTCTTCCCTCTTGCATCTCCCTCCCTCCCACCCTCCCTATCCCACCCCTCTAGGTGGTCACAAAGCACCGAGCTGATCTCCCTGTGCTATGCGGCTGCTTCCCACTAGCTATCTATTTTACATTTCTAATCTCCATTTACAGGTCCATATTCCGTGATGTCTTCTCTGACCCCATGAATCATCATTAACCACTGTCCCCTCCTCTTGATCCCAGGGCAGAGTCTTTCATTCAGTGAATGCTTATTGAGCACTTACTGTTTGCACAAACTGGGGATGCAGAAATGAACAAGGCTCCTGCCTAAAGGCTTTGACCTCATGCACACAGGCCTCTGGTCCCTAGAAAACACAGCTGGACATTACTATATACCAGGCACTCACGTGTGTGCATTACATTGGGTTGGAACACATTTCCTTTCTCCAGATCATGAAATCTGGCCTGCTTTATGCACAGGTGAAAACAGCAGTTTGTTCAGGCTCCTGCCTTTAATAGACTCATTATTTTTGGGATAAGTATCCCTCCCAGCAAGGTTTACAAATCTAAGTCATCTCGTGCTTATCACGGCTGGCCTGCAGCAAGGAAGTGGGAGCAGCTTTCCTGTCCTAATTGGACAGAAGGCAGTTGACTTGTCTTGGATGGGGAGTGCCTGGACCAACCTTTCCAGGAAGATGCTAAGAGAGCATCAGTGCACCTGAGATAGTTTGTTGATAAGGAAGTGATGTCACTGTTTTCACGCTGGAGAGAGCGGCAGAGGGACAGCTGTTTGGTCCCATAAGAAAGAGAGGCCTTTAAACTTGATGATATTGGAGAATATAGACAGTTGGTTTTTCTCTTGAGAGTTTGGGAGTGTTTTTTGCAGGTGACCTGTTTGTTTCATACTGAAAGAATTAGAATTACTCTTTCCCGGGAAATGTATTAGGAGCAAATTACAGGAAGTAGGACTATTCTAGAAAGAGGTGAGGGGGGATAAAAAAGAATTTTTAAAAGGAAAACATAGTTTAGAATAGAATAAAATCCTAACGTAAATTTACCAATATAGTTTGATTTCAAAAATTCATTCTGTCATTGCTCTACAGCATGATAATTTTTCTCAGTACTATACTTACCTAACATATTTTGGGTCTACTAGTTTGAGGTATAATTCATTCTTTAAACAAGAATTTAGCATTTAATGCTTGTACTTGCTAGCTGATTGCATAATTATTGTTATAATATACAATTATAAAAGACACGGTCCCTGCCTTAATGGAACTTAAAAGTTAGTGGAAGTCCTAAAACACAGAAATATCTAGAAGCTCATGGCGCTATATGAATGGAATAAATGAATGCTATTTATTTAAGAGTGCAGATGAGGTGGGGTCATATCCAGGTGACATTGATAAGAAAAGGTCCCTAGAGAAGGCAGCTTTTGACCCAATGCTTGGAGCATTGGTATTTTATTATATAAAGTAGACTATTTTTGCAAAATATACCTACTATGTGCTCAACACCTACAAGACTCTGGAAATATGAAAATGAATAAGACGGTGTCCTTTCTTCTGAGAAGTGAAAAGTCTAGTGGGAAAACCTGTTAAGTAACCAGCAGTTATAATTTATTGCATTAGATAAAGGGGTGTCTACTTCCATCAATGTTTAAAAAGTATATATTCGAGACCAGAAATAAATGCAAGTCGAAGGGAATGCCCGAATCTGGGGAGTTGGAGAAGGCTCACTCTAGAAACTCTCAGCCTGGGCTGCGCCTGGGAGTCACTAGGGGAGCTCGTTAAAGCTGCTGGTGCCCAAGCCCTTCCCCAGAGCTACTCCACCTCTCTTGAGGGGAACCTATGATTCTTTAAAGCGGGACAGGTAGATTGAGACCAGGTCGTGGAGGCTGCTGAATGCCGGGGTAGGAGGTTCAACTTTTGTCAGCAGGTAATGGGATGACATTAAAGACGTTTTATCCAGAGAGGATTGTGATCCATGTGGTGTTTAACAAAAACTAACCTGCCGTTTAAATGTCCTTAGCTCAGTAAAGGGCCTCTGGTCCAGTTGCTGAGTGGTGAGGAGGGAGGACTGACCAGCATTTCTTTGCAGAGTGGCTGCTTTGCCCAGGCAGCTGGGCTTTTCCTGTCTGTGTGCCTGCCTGTCTGTCTGTCTGTCATCAGAGGAGCCTGCTGGCTTTGACTAAGTTCAGTAGACTTTGCTGAGGAGCACTTGGATGCCTTGACCTCAGAACTCAGGCCAGTCTGCTGCCCTGGGGCAAAGTGCAGGCTTGACCTCGGCTCAGGTCACAGGATCTAACACTTCAAAGGTTCCAGAGCTGTGACTGCGCAGAATCACTGGTCCATGTCTGTGACTCAGGCTGTCATCTGAGTCCCAGCGTCTAGCCACCACAAGGTCACTGGCTTCCCTCTGACAGGACCCTCTGTCACCTGACATAACGGGTGGGAGGGGCAGCAGGTGTGGCTGGCAGGGTGCCTGCCCTCCTGGCCCGAACTCTCTGCTTATCCTGGCTCCAGCCCAGAGGCCTGCCCTTCCAGAGGAATCCAGAGGGTCGCTCACAGAGCAAGCCCCCACCCAGGCTGTAAAGACTGGAATGTGAATCATGTATCTCTTTCTTTGCAGGATACAGAAATGCTTTGGTCGTCATCCAAAGACATGAGCTTTGCTTTTAAATGGGTTCTGATTTGGGTATTGCCAAATGTGGGGTCCTGAATTCTTTCATACATCTCCCTCTCCATCTTAGAATTTACTTTGCGCTCTGTTTCTTCTTCCTGCTGACCATTAGCACTGATAGTGACGGCCAGAGCACCCCTCCCCGCTGCTCCTAGTGAAACGGTAGAGTCTGGGCTCTGCAGATTCTGGGCTGGAAGGCTTGGTTGTTTGTTAAGGGGGTAGAGTCCAGCCACAGTGGGAGAGGAAATCAGACAAGGTTGTTTTTAAAAGCAAGCTGTGTTTTTCTGACTGCTCTGGTATTGGTTCCCACCCTGAAGGCTCCTCTAACCCTGGGGAAGAAAAAATATTTTTAGTCTGATACGGGGCTGTAGGCAGCCCAGAGCTGAACCATCTGTAAAAGAGTTGATAACTCAGAGCCATGGTTTTAGTGGAAATAACTTGTAAGGATCACCCAAGACTCCAAAGCAAGGCAAGGGCTATGCCCAAGGCTCTGGGTTACCCAACTCTCATGAAGTCCTTTAAGAGTTATTTTAGAATAGAAATATCGAGGAAGGAAAAAGAATGGGTAGGATAGAGAAATGTTTGCAATTCCTGGAGAAGATAAAAATCATAGAAGTGGAATTTACTTTAGAGATAGCAACTTGATGAAGAAAAGCAGTTGACAAACTAGAATCTCACTGAACTGGGATGACATGTTTCCTGTACACTATATAACAAGCTTAAATATTTTTAATTTAAAAAAACCCTGCTTTCTGTATGTTTCCTACAAGTTACAAAGTCATTACTAAGATGATAAATACAGGGGACCTGCATGCTGTTTCCCATCCCCTCTCTCCCAGGCACACACTTGTGCCATTTGGCCGCCAGGACATGTGTATTGATCGTTGATTCCCTTGGAGCATCTGGCAGGGACGAGACGCTTTGGATTGCTGTTATTTGTGCATTCCTGACTCCAACATGCTCTTGAGTTGGAAAGGAGACCAGGAATGAGATCATGAGTAATAAGAAACCTTAAGTGTTTGCCCTTGAACAAGAGACAAAAATTATCCAGTTGGGATTAGATTTCAAGAATGTTGAACTTGAAGGCAAATATTTATCTCCTGATGTTAAGAAAGGAAAATATGTAAAACCTTTAACCTTGACTGTAGGGTGGTGTCTGCATTTGAAAAACGGGTTGCATTAAACCGGAAGCATGATGAGTTTCTCGTTGTTCCTTCCCTGGAATTATGCAAATAGTTTTTAGCACATGCAGAGCAGCAGCTGACCTGGCGTTCTACTCAGTGTTCAACGTAGTATCCCATTGGATTCTGAGAGTCTGTCCCTCTTGGGTCTAACTTCCTAAAGAGACCCCTTAAAAATCCCTTTCAGAGTGTAAGTATTTGGAAAGAAAATGGCCTAGAATAGCTGGTATTTTGCAACCTAGTTCATCCTCTCCCTGTGTCATAGTACTCAAGGTGAATTTACATGTAATTAACATTTCTTTTACCTACATAGCAATCTTGCAAACTAGGCAGAAGCAATAGTTTTCTACCCTTTTAACATTATAGAATATACAAGTCTTTTCAGACAGTACATAGGATTGGGGGAAATAAGCAGTTGGGTCCCAATACATCCAAACATGCTGAAAGTTCAGTACAGCATTCAACCTAACAGATTTCTCAAACATCCACCTTTTATATTCCTGACATTGCACCTACCGAAACTGGGGCAGCCTAATAACATGTCTAAAATGGGCCAAATGACACTCTCCTAATGAGACCCCAGGAACCAGGATCATTTTCTAGTCCACAATTTCAAATTATCACCCCAAGTGAGTTATTGTTGTGCAAGGGATAGTCTTCAAAGATCCCTTGGATCTTACCTGGGTAGTTAGCTGCTGTACTCCCTCATGAGAATTCATGGAAGAAGGAAAAAAAAACAATGCTTATTATTTTTAAGCTGTCCAAGTTACCAAAGTAATTTCCAGTCTTTCTGACCCTTGACATGTACCAGGATGTAGGGGGAAGGGAGAATGGACTTAATCAAAAACCCTAGATTGAACACTAGCTCTGTAATTTAGAAGACTTTTCTTGGTCCATAAATAGGCATAAGAGTAATAGGGTACCCCCGAAGCATTGGGTGGATTAAACGGGAAGGTGCTTCACAAACGTTCAACTGCAAAACAAATGCAAAAGATATTATTAACAATAAAAATAATGGATAAGAAGTGTTTAAGCTCAATCATGAGAGGATAAGTGAAATCTTTTAGTAGCCACTGAAGTCCTCAATCTTCCAATTCCAATTCTTTTTTGATCCTTGCCAGTGGGCCTCAGCCCTAACTGGAAGAAGCCACTTTTGAAGCTTCATGACAAAGACTTGTACAGAGTGATCCAGGGAGTGCCAGCCGTTGCCTGCTGATTTTGAGCCTATATTGGAATTAAATATGAGGACTATTTGCATTTCATCCACGTCTCTCCATCAGTTCATCCACGTCTCTCTAACAGAAAGACAAGGATGAAAGGAGAATTGGAAATTGCTCAGTGACACTCTGGAGATACTGGAATAATGGATACCTGATGGGATTAAAGTACAGAGCTTTTACTAAGAGGCCATTTTATTAAAAAAGAAAAAATCATTCACTTCACAGAGGTTAGAAATCACTTTGGGAATCTGTTTGGTAAAGCGCTGTTAATTTGATTCTTCTTATTTAATTCCTTCAAATTCCTCTCGGATTAAAATTGTAATAAAAGGCAAAAACCACTTTGGATAACCGTTTGGCAGCACTCAATCTGAACATAAACGTATGCAATGACCTTGACATATATTGTCTACTTTTATGTATATGTACCACTGAAATGTGTATATAATTCACCAAAAGACATGGGCAGGAAGCTTCACAGCAACACAGTTCAAAACAGCCAACATTTTAAAACTACCAAAATGTCCATCAAGAGTGGAATGGATAAATAAGATGTAGTATAATTACACAAAGGAATACTATGGAATCATGAGACGTGGTGAAGTACAAGTACACACAGAATCATGAATAATTCTCACGGTGTTGAGTAAGAGAGGCCAGACATATCTGCTTCCTATTATGTAAACTTCAAAGACAGGTAAAAGTTAGAAGTCAGCATAGTGATTAGAAATCAATGACTGGAAGAGGACATGAAGGGGCTTCTGGGTACAGATAATGTTCTCTTACTCGGTTTGGGTGCTAGCTACAAGTTGTGTTGCATTTATGACAATTCATTAAACTAGAAATTTATGACTTGTGCATTTTTTCCAGTGTATGTTCTACTTCAGTAAAGAAGTTTACTTAAAAGAAAAAAAAATTAAGGTGTACCTCTTTCCTACTCCAAAGAAAGGAAAAAAAAAAGTGCATTCAGGACTTCCTGCCTACCTTGTAAGGGAGAACATTGTGATATAATATGTAAAATGCATGGCATTTTTTGTGACAAAGAAAAGAAAAAAAGCCAAATTGTAGAACAGACTGTAACAACAATTACCTTGGTCAGGGAATACCAAGTCTAGCTAACACTCAAGGAAATTCAACCTCAAATCCTTGAGTCCCTGGTTACCCTCTAAACTATGTTGTATTCCTTAATAACTTATCGGAAGAGACTAATGAGATGATGTTATCCATGCTACTTAATCAGTTCCTGGTTTCAAGGAAGTACATTTAATACCTATGAGACATGACATGACTTAATTGGATTTGAAAATGACAGGCAGGCTGGAGCTGCCAGGGCTGCTTTACAAGGATTTAGGGTCACATTTTCTTTCCCATACCACGCAGACCACCTATGTCAAGAAATAACATTTGGGAGAGTTGTTTTTAAAGGACTTGGTGTTATTTCTAGTGGTTTTGGTTTTTTGTTTTGTTTTATAACATTTGATCACACCGTTTGAGTAGTTGGGTGTGGGAGGGATCGTGAAAGTAAAATTTTTGTTAAGGTCTTAAAACATCGTCTAGTCTTCCTTGAGCCTTAGCAAACTGTAAAATGTGAAGACCTTAATAAATAAACCTTTATTTGTATTCTTTAAAAAAAAAAAAAAAGGAAGTTGAAAGATGATACTGTAAAGTCATAGGAAATACACCTTTTTAGGGCAGATCCCAGCAAGGGTCTCCCCTCATGAACGGAGCTGCTGAGGGTAGGGAGGCTGGGGGACCTGGTGCTTCTGAGTACAGTCTGGAGTTGGACAGACTGGGGTTTAGATCACAGTTCCATTCCTTGCTAACTGAGTAACCTTGGGTGATTTCTTGATGTCCCTAAGCTTTAATTTCCTCATCTGTTAAATGGACATAATACCCCTATCACAGGGTTGTAGGGAGAGTCAGATGGAATATGGTTTGTGAGGTGCTTAGCGTAGTATCTGGAAACAGGTAAATACTGAAATGACAGCTGGGGCACAGAAGTTCATCCTTTAGTTCTCTTTTGGCCATAATTGTGCAGGAAATGGTTGCTCAGCATCTGGAGATTTGGGGATAAGGGCTTCTGTTGGCCTGTTAATTTACCCGACATTTCTAGAGAACTTGCTCCATGGAAAGCAAGAGAGATCCTAGAGCTATGATGACACATGTGTGGCCCACGTCTTTAAAGGGATGTATAATCTAACGTGAACGAGAGGGAGCAAGCTCACCTGCACTTACTGGTACCAGATACTTACTTTGGTATGAACTGAACTTGCCTTTGGTTATTTAATTTTCATAACAATCCTATGTGGCAGGTTTTCTTATGCCAGTTTTTACAGTTGAAGAAATAAGTCCAGAAAAGTGCCCAAGGCCACACCATTTGCAAGGTCAGAATGCAGACCCTGGGTTCTCTTGATTCCAAAGCCCATCTCTTTCTACTCCATGTTGGACAGTGGGATGGGGCAGACAGCCCAGGCATAATGTAACTGAAAGTGGGGTCCGGCTGCTCGCCTCTCAAAAGCCAATAAAGAGCCCAGGTTGGTGGAGAGGAAAGTTTGTTTTATTTTGGATGCTGGCAACCGGGGAGGGTGGACACCTGTCCAAAGGCCAACTCTGTGTCAGGCTCTGACAGTCATCTTGGAATTGGTCATCGGTGGTCAACCAGCATCATCTTGATTGTTTCAGGTACAGTTAATCTTCAGTTTCAGGTTCCGTTCGTTTCCATTTCTTTGAGGCCAGTTCTCGGAATTGTGGCAGCTTATGCCATGGCTACAGCCTGGTCATCATGTAGTTCATTTCTTCCACCTGGCGGGTGTTTCAGTATCTGTAAGACAGCTCGCAGGATATGGCTCAGAATTTTGTCTATAGCCCTTAAGGAGGATCTAAAGGTCCTTGACTATGTTTAATGACTAAACTATTATTATTTGGTCTCCTTTGACTGTTTTCCTTTGTTTCTGCATTTTCTCACTTCTCTGATTAAACTTATTCTTTGACTAAAGTTTTTCCACAGACAAAAGGCAGGCTGAGGACATGAGAGGGCAAGGACCATATCGTCCTTCTCCATTTCAATAACGTTAGAGGCAAAGTTAAATGTGTGGGACAGCCCAAGCCCAGAGCTGTGGGAACACCAGAGAGGAGAGGTTAGTTTCAAATGCAGATATCCGTGCATTTCAGATTTACGTTTTGCCTTCAGTGTAGTTATTTGCTCTGCCTTGAAATTTGGCAAACTATTCAAAATACATGTTAACAGAACTTCTCAATCATTTTGGCCATCTTTTTATATCATACAGGATATTTCTATTTATTTTTCTAGTTGCCTGAGATTTCTGAAACAAGAGAAGTATTGTATCCATGATGTGGTGATATCAGTACAAGAGAATCGAACTTGTGTCCGAAGACCTGGGATGTTTCCTAGTTCTGACACTTAGCTGTGTGACCTTGGTTTTGGTGCAGCAAGTCACTTGGCTTCTGAGCCTCGGTTTGATCACCATAAAACATGAAGGATGATGTCACCTGCTTCAAAAGTTCAGATAAAACTCCAATTAAATATTGTGCATGAAAGCACACAGCCAAAGAACCAGCCTGAGAGATTCCCAGTAGCGACACTAAGGTTAATGGCGTAGCCCAGGTTTTCGTTTCAGTGTCTCATGTGGTCCCCAGCAAGTTACTTAATCTCTCTGCAGCTCCATTTCTCTTGTTGTACAAGAGAATAGTGATTCCTCTGAAGAAAGAGAAATACTGATTAGATTAGCAAATTAGGCAATTATTTTCTAATCCCTTTGAAAATGTTCAAGTCTTTAGACAACTGCTAACAGTACAATATTGCACACATATATCTAGCTTTCTATATATGCAGGTATATTTTGTTCTGCAAAAAAAAAAAAAATCTTTATTTTTCAACAGCTTTCCAAAGGAATCTGGACCCCCCCCAAAAGGAATGAATGCATGCACGCCCTGATGTGTCCTTGTGAACAGTGCACAGGAAAGTTTCTCTTGTCTTCCAGTCAGGTCTTTCCCCCACTCCCTACTGTTTTCTTTCTTTCTTTTTTTTAATTGTCCTGTCTCTTTATTAAAGAATAGTTTATGTACCATAAAATACAGTTTATTTTTATTACATTTAAACAGTTGTGCAGCCATCACCACAATGCAGTTTTACAACTTTTCCATCACCTCATTTTGACTTTGCAGTCAACCCTGCTCCCAATCTTATTCCCATCCCCATTTCCAGCAACCACCAATCTACTTTGTATCTCTTTCCTTTTGCCTTTTCTAGAAATTTCATAGAAATGGAATCAATATGTAGTCTTTCGTGTCTGGCTTCTTTCACTTAACATCATGTTGTTGAGGGTCATCTATGTTGTATGTAGCAGCAGTTTGTTCCTTTTATTTAAAAGCAGTAGCTTTGCAGTATTGCATTATTTGAATGTTCCACATTTTGTTTATCTGTTCACTAGCTGAGAGTCATTTGGATTATTTCCAGTTTGGGGCTATTTTTGGAGAACACTGCTGTGAACTTTTGCGTATAAGTCTTTGAGTGGACATAAGTTACCATTTCTTTTAGTTCGAAACCTAGGAGTGGAAGTGTGCTGGGTTGCATGGTATATTTATGTTCAACTTTTTGAGAAACTGCTAAAGAGGTTTCCAAAGTAGCTATACCACTCTCCTATTGCCATATAAATTTTAGGATTGGCTTGTCAATGTACAAATAATCTGACTGGGATTTTGGTAAAGATTACACTGACTCTATTGATCAATTTAAAGAGACCAGTTAGGTCTTTCAGGAATGCACATATCTACAGATAATGTTTATCTAGCACTGTTAAACTGCAAAGACTGCTTAAAAGTTTTTGCACTTCCTTCCTTGGAAGGAGATGAGATAGCAGTAACCATCTGCCAAAAGCCAGTGTGCAGTTACACCGGGGTGTTGCAGCCTTTTTTATTCTTTTATATTTTGAGCTGGTCAGAGGGAACCAGAGCGCTGGAATGCCATTGCGTATTTCTCTCTGCACCGTTTTGTGCATCTTCTCTGGGGAAGACCAGCCGCCGCCCCTCCCCCTGATGTTTGGAGCAGGGGCCGCAGTTGGGGCTATATAGTCGGTGAGGTGGCAGGGCTGCAGGATGTTTGCTCTTCTCTGTGCAGACTAGCTGTGCACAGACTTGTGGGGAGCCCTGTGGGCTTTGTGCAAGCTGCCTGGGCAGACTGATTTATTCACCTTTGCCCAGGATCCAAACTTTGGGCCAAGGCGCACCCTCATGACCCTGCCTAAACAGGATGCTGCATCAGGGAAAAAAAAGCCTCCCGGAACAGGGGAGTGGTAGCTTCGGGATCAAGCTGGTCCAGTTGCACTGGAAACCTCTCCCACTTCAGGGGAAAAAAACAACAAATGCAGAAAAGGCTGAGTCAGCCCTCACACCGCCTTTCTACAGGAGCAAAACGGGAACTAGCGTGATTCTGCCTCTCCCTCCCCACCCATGCACCTGCCACATCCTTGTTACTCCCTTTGGCTTCCTCATCTACTGTCAGGTTTCCCCAGTTCACAATGATCTGCATGGACTTAGGTCAGTGCTTACAAAATAAAACAAAAGAAGCTTATTTCTGGGCCCCACCCCAGGGCCATTGAACCCATGTTTAAAAGGCTCTTGGGTGTTGCTTATGTGCAGAAAAGTTAGAAAACCCCTGACCTAGGTCAACACACTAACCTCCAAGTGTTTGCATGTCCTGAGTCTGAAAGCACCATCAACCAGACCCATGTTTGCGGGAGTCTCAGGGACAGAAATGCAATTTGTTTACTCCTCTGGGTATTCTGAGCACCATCTCTGAATCAAGTTAGATTTTTAAAATGAGACTGCAAACCTAGACCTTGATAGTTTAACTTCCCCTGTGAGAATGATTTCATTCAACGACCTTTCAGTGCTACATACACCCTCAGTTTTTCTCAAGGGTCTGTGTAAGAAACAACTACTTGGACATTTCCAGCCATCGTCGAAATTAGTGTGGAAGTTGTTTTGCTGCTCCAGAACTGAGGTCTCCCTATGAGAATTCCTTCGGTGCTTTTTGGAGGCAGTTTACGCAAGAGGAGGCCTGGAGTCAGGTGACCTGGACTCACAACCCAGCTCTGCTTTTTGGAAGCATTGAGAGCTTTGGAGAATTTGTTCACTTTGAGCTTTCAGTTTTTGCTTGCAGAACAAGACTGTAAAATAGCACCTACCTCACAGGACTGTGTGAGAGCCATCACTCAGAGCCCTTGGTACCATGCCTGGAAAAGAGCAAGACCCTATTGAACCTCAGCCTGCAGTGACTGTTACTAACTTAGAATCAGGAAACCTTGCCTCTCTAGTGACAATTGTATGTGACCATTTTTTTTCACACAGTGAGACTTTCGTGGCCCATTTTCCCTTTTGTCCTCATCTACTGAGAAGCTCAGATCCCAACAAACATGTTTGCCTGAGTGTGGAGCCTTTTGATTTTTTTTTTCCTCTAAGGTTTTTGTTCCATTGTTTTCAGGTCACAGCCTTCTCTGATAAGCATCTGGAAGTCTTTTTTGGAAGGAGGCGTGGCATAAGCTATAAATTGCTGAAGGCTGACCTCAAGGGCCATGTTTCATATCTCCTGGGCAGTATCAGGAGTAAAGCACTCCAAGAGAAAAGGGGTAAAGAGAAACTGAAAAGGGCAGTTAGCCATTCCGGAGCTAAGCAGATTATCTGTCCAAGGACGGGGTCTATAATTACAGTTCTGTTTTCTACTCCCAGTGGCCTGTTACATTGGCACAGGGCTTAGGGCGTCAGAACTCCTCCTGGCTGTCAGACACTATGGAGTCTTTGGTTAAATTCCATTCCCTGCCATCAAGAATGTCCTTTCTCTACCGAGATTACTTTTCTGTTAACACTGCCATGTGAGCTTGTAGAGGGACGGGATTTCACACAGAATCATAGAATTTTACAGCAGGATGGGACTTGAAATTGTCTAGTCCAGCCCTTCACTTTTTACAGAGGAGGGTCCTGGGCCTTGGAGAGGGTAAGTAGTGACATAATTGAGGTCCCATGAGTAAGAAATAAAGAAATAATACCCCAGTCTCCTGATTCTGAATCTTGTAACCCTTTCCCTGCACCCCGTGTCCACAAGGAGTTCAGGGCTCCTTTCTCCTGCTTTATAGCAGGTGGTATTTCCCCAGATGGTATTCTCGCCTGTATGATAAAGTTTACACTTCAAGTTAGAGATTAACTAAATAGGAATAATAACCACAGAAGTGTGACTTAATCAGCACCATTAAAGGCAAGTGATTTTTAGCACTTTGAATGTGTATGCAGGTGCTTTTATAAAACTCAACTAAATAAACAAATTGTTTATGGTCTATAGAGTTTAATGCCAGCCAGAATGTGGACTTTTTAACGTGTGCATTTTGAATATGTGAAAATAAGTAAGGTTGTAATTTTTTAAATAGCAGCGTACAAAGATGGACGGGAAATGGTAATGACAGGGCTGTAGTGAGCCCCAGAGGTACATCTGGCCTCTCGGGCTGAGGCAGAGCTGGTGTTCCAGGGTGTGGGCCTGGGGACAGGTACCCGGTAACCACTGCTTACGAAGTCACCTGTCACAACAAAGCCCACGGTGCTTCAAAAGTTTGCAATCAGGGGACTTCCCTGGTGGCACAGTAGATAAGAATCTGCCTGTCAATGCAGGGGACAAGGGTTCGATCCCTGGTCTGGGAAGATCCCACATGCCACAGAGCAACTAAGCCCATGTGCCACAACTGCTGAGCCTGTGCTCTAGAGCCCACGAGCCACAACTATTGAAGTTAGTTGACCTCGCGCCTAGAGCCCATGCTCTGCAACAAAGAGAAGCCACCACAATGAGAAGCCCGCACACCACAACAAAGAGTAGCCCCCCGCTTGCTGCAACTAGAGAAAGCCCGCGTGCAGCAACGAAGACCCAAAGCAGCCAAAAATAAATAAAATTAAATCTTTAAAAAAAAAAAAAAAAGTTTGTAATCAATAGCCTCCTCTCCACAGTGAATTGTGTGTTCCTCATCTGTTCGTAGGTGGACGCTGTTTAGTCTCATTTTGCTCATGATCTGAAATACTTTTCCTTCTTCTAAAAATGACTCTAATTTAAATGCTTTGGATTCAGCTACATCCAGTTTTTTTGGTTAGTTTGCATATAACCCCGTCTGTGTTCAGCTCTGTTACCTTTGCTGACCCTGTGCACAGGGCTTGTCTGTGAACCATCACGGGTGCCTGTGTTAAGAAGAAGTGAAACAGAGACGGGGTGGCTCACACATGCAAAGGAGGGGCTCCCCTATCCTGAGCGCATGGCCCTGTGCCCCCCGCCCCCCAGGCCTGCACTGCTGCACAAACAGGAAGACTTTTAAACGGCTGTGCAACTGTCCTTTGATTCTGGCTCACTGTATCTCTTGACATGTTCAGCATCATGGGATGAGGCAAGTGCACAGGTCAAGACCGATGCCCCTGGCGTTATGCTGGCGCTGTTTCTCAGCAGTGGTTTTGCTCATGACTTACAGAGCAGAGCCCTGCCACAGGAGCGCTTGACAAATCTTCCGTCCATCTTGTATGACAGCTCGTGTAACACAGTTACTCTCCTTTGCCTGTCCTTGGGAAAGGGCGGCAGCATCCAGAGAGCCTTTTGTCATCATCCCAAACCGCGCTAACAAGCCTTTCTGTGGATGGCCCTAGAACCATCTCTGTGCAAAGGATTATTATGTTGTTATTCCTACTATTGTACGCAGTACATCACAACATTTTCAAAATGTCATTTGATCATTCACCCTAGCATCCCTGTGAGGTAGGTGCAGCGCTGGGGTACTGTATGGGTATTAGTTATGGTACTAGTTAGGAACATGTGCTCTAGAGCCAGACTACCTGGGTTTGCAGCCTGGCCCTACCACTTTCTAGCTGTGTGACCAGGAACAAGTTTACTAAATCTCTCCAAGCCTCAGCTTCCTCATCTATAAACTAGGGAATAATAACCTTAGGAGGTTATTGTGAAACAAATGACTGAATGTTTATGAAGTATGTAGAACAGTGACTGACACAGAATAATCGTAAAAATGTTCACTTTTATTGTTATTGTCACCATCAACTTCATCATCTCTACTTTGCAGTAGAGTTTCCAAGAGTTTGTGATTTGCCCAAGATCACATTGGGTGTTATGACTCCAAGAGACAATGGACTTTTTTCTTCTTAGTCTTTATTTCCTTATTACACAGTAACATAAAAATGAATTCTTGTAAAAGATCAAAGCAATACAGAAACATATAAAGGAAATTGGTAGGTTCCCACCCTGCTCCTTCCTCTTTCCCCACAAGGAATCACAGAAGACTAACTGGTGTGCATTCTCCCTACCTTCTCTCCATGCAGGGCACACATATAAAATCAATATACATATATATATATACATATGTGTGTCCTCTCCAGAATAAATAATAGTAACAGTGCCTGACTTACAGGACTGGATGTTGGGGGGCAGAGGGTGAGGGCAGGCAATATACTAGCCCTCTCATCAGCTCCATGAGTTAAGTGCTATTATTCTACCCATTTTACAGCTGTGGAAGTGAAGGTTAGGGAGATTGTCACCTTTACAGGACCACATAGTGCTGAAACTGGATTTGAATCCAGTCAGACTTACCCCAGTATCTCCACACTTTTGACTACTACTATATGTGGCCATATCACAGGCATTATTTTTCCACTTGATTTTTTTCTCTTAGTAGTATTTGTTTGAACTCTTTCCATATAAATACATATACGTTTACTTCTTTCTTTTAATGGCTACATGAGTCAATATTTTATTTCACTACTTTCTTATTTAGGTTGCTTCTGTTTCCTTGTTCTTTGCTGTTATAAATGATTCAAAACTGAATACCCTTAATACATACACTTTTGGGCACATGTGTGAGAATTTCTGTAGAATGGCTTTTACAAGTGGAATTGTTCATCAGGGAGTAATATGTACGTACACATTAAATTTCAATAAATATTGCTTTCCAAAAAGAATTTTGCTCACCAACAGTGTGTGAGAATGCCTGTTTCCTCACATTAGTCTTCTTCTTATCTTTGCCAATTTGTTGAAGAAAAACACTCTTTTTCTAAATTGTGCTTCCCTGATTCCTGGTGGGGTTGAGCTAATTATTTGGGGGGTTATCTACCTTTCCTCTGGAAATTGCCTTTTGCCCATATTGCCATTTAGTTTTCATTGTAGATGCTCTTTATAAATTCTGGGTAATAATCTTTTCTCTGAAATGCATGACCAGATGTTTTATCCCTGTCTGTAACTTTGTTTTATGTCTAGAGATTGTGTGTGCATGTGTGTATGTGTGCAGGCTCACGTACACAGTCAATACTTATCTTTATTGTTTCTAGGCTTTGCCTTGCTTAGGAAAGCCTTCCCGAGTTTGTTAAAACAGTCTCCTTCATATTCTTCTAATATTTCTATGATTTTGTTTCAACTTTTAACTTTGTACCTCTCTAGAATTTGTTTTTGTGTAGGTTGTGAGTTAGGAATCTAGATTTAACTTTTTCTAAGTGAAAAACTCATTGTTCTCACCGTTAATTGAATAACCCATTTCTTTCAACTCATTTGAAACACCACCTTTATCATAATTTTCTTGTTGTATCTATGGCTGGGCACCTGGTTCCTCTCTTCTGTCCCACTGATTTATCTTCTATCCCTGCACCAATATTAGAACACTTTAATTATTTTAGCCTTAGAATAACTTTTTATTTGGGAAGGGAAAAACCCCTTTCACTGCCACTCTCTTTTCCAAAGCAGTTTTTATATTTTTGTGCAATTTTTCTTCCATGTGAACTTTTAAAATCAGCTTGTCAAGTTCTATAAAAGAAACTCCTGTGTGTATTTTGACTGAGAATATATTGCATTAATAGGTTCATTTTGGATAATTTGGCATCTTTACTATATTTAGTTTTCCCATCCGCAAGTACCATATGTCTCTAAGTCTTTCATGCCCATCAGTTAAGATCCTTATGTAGATCTTTCATCGAAGGGTTTATTTGTTGCTATATTACCAATAGGGGCCTGTTTTCCCATCACCTGGACTTAATTTGTATTACTAGTGAATAGGAAAACTATTGGTTTTTATATATTAATTTTTTATCTAGCTACTTAACTGAACTCTTTTATTAGTGACCTTTATACTGATTTCTTTTTCTTGATCTATCACATAGGTTAGGACTAAAACCATAAAGAAAAACGCTGGTGAAAGTATACATCTCTGCCTTGTTCTTATCTTTAATTAGAATGCTTCTAATATTGCACCACTAAATATGGTAGATACACTTTATCAGCCTGAAGAAATTTCTTTCTATTTCTAGCTTACTGAGGGCGTGTGCTTTTCACTGCAGACTACACCAGATTCCCGTCAAGGGGCCTTAATTCTGTCCCCTACATTTTCCTTGAGAATTCAGAGATTGTCCAAATGCCTGGGACCTCCCAGCATTGATATCCCAGCTGACCCAACACAGTTTAGAAATGAGTAATATTTTCTCTTCCTCCTTTCACTCACATTGGACCCTGGATGGCTGAAGAGAAAGGGCTACTTTGTGTGAACATTTCCTATACTCCCCTCACATGCCCCCCCCCACCCATCCTACACCCCCCCCACCCCCCTGCCGAAAAAATAAATAAATAATGCTGTGTGGATAAGAGCAAAATTCCACTTCTGGAATTTTCTGGCAGGCACCACTGAAAAGATTTCATTCCTGGCTTCTACTTGTAAATAACTTCCATTTTTTTTCCACTGGGTTATCTTGAGTAGCTGACCACCATCTCACACTCTAGTAGCTAATTGGTTTCATAGTTTCTACAGGAGGGTGTGAGAAAGGAATCACTACCTGACCTCTGATTTCCTGTTGAGATTTCACGCAGGCACAGGGTGAAGCCACTTCTAACTCTGGGCTCTCAGCAATGCCTTGTGCACAGTTAATGCAAAAGAAATGTTTTTATGGTCGATTGATGAAATGATTTAATTGCAGAGTACATATGATAATTTTTGGGTGGCGAGACTTTTTGCTAAGATGTAGACGAAAGGATTTTGCTTTGTCGGGCATGCATTTGGAGCATGACTCTAATGGGACTTGGCACCTGTCTACAGATTTGTCCCTGTGTCCAGTGACATTTTGCTTTGGGGAAGTCAACACCCACTGTGGTGGCATCTGTCATATTTAAGAATGTGAAATGCTCAGGAATAATGCAGAGCCACCTCAGTAACATGCCTTCTTCAGAAAACAATTAAAATGAGACTTTGGCAAAAGATTGTTATAAGCAGCAGAGAAGAGAGTTGGGGCTCCTTCTAAGATAAAAAGCAGCGGATGATGTTTTTACTATGGTTTTTCTCATGTTGATGTAAGCTGGGTAGATTATATTATTTTCAGACTGTTTAGCTAGGAAAGCAAGAACCTGCTAAATAGGATCCTTTCTTTTTATTGCTTTAGTACAAACCAACACTGGCCTCCAACATCAATTTGGCTGTTAATGTTTTTGAGGTGGGCTTGTTTGGGAAATGGAGTGGGCTCATCTCAGGCACATGCTGTATAACTGGCAACCATCCAGGAGAGCCCAAGCTGAGAGACAACTGGATGCCAGAAACCCCAAGAGGCAAGGCAACCTCACATGGCAGGCACAAGTAGCTGGTCTTTGAGCCCCTCCCAGATCCAGTGGGATCAGCTTCAGCTTCTAGGGCTGTTGGTATAGGAAGTTCGGTCAATTGGACAATTATTTTTCCTGCCTTAGCTTCTTCTCTTTTCCTCCAGATTCCCACATCCAGAAAAGAGGCTGGGAGCAGTGACCAGTAATAGACTAAAATATTTCCTACCTCTTCTCTTGCAGGCAGGTGACAAACATTACCACCCTAGCTGTGCACGATGCAGCAGATGCAACCAGATGTTCACAGAAGGAGAGGAAATGTATCTTCAAGGTAAGGTGGACTCAAGAATCCAGTTAAGTTCTCCCCACCTGGGGAAAGAAAACCTTGCTATGTTTGTTTTTAGAGAAGGAGGCATTTCGTTAGCTGCAGGGCTACAATGTAGCCAAATGTTACCTCATCAGTTAGTATTAATCAGCCAAGCAATTGACATCCTGGCAGTGAGCCTCTGAGACTGTTAACAGAGCCGGTGTGTTGCTTCTGGATGAATGAATTGGACTTGATGTTTGCTGCTATGGAGGTTAGGCAAGAGTGAAAATCAGCTCCCCCTCCTCCCACCCCTCCTCCCACCCAGCCCCCAGGAATATGCTTGGGAAACAAAAGATCAAAAGAGGAAAAGCATTTCTAGAAATGTTACACATTGGATGGCTACTTTGTCTCTTCTCACTTCACTGTCCTGGGGGAAGAAGGATTTTGGGGGGCCTCCCAGGCTGCTCTTATCCAGGCTTTCAGGAAGAAGAAAATCTCATATTTGGTGGATTGCATCACAGATGTACTTCATCCCATCCCAAAGAGGACATAGCTGTCATGGTGTAAGAGAGAGGGACAGAGAGTGAGAGAACACACCCAAAGTCCCTGACAGAGAAATTAAGAAGTTTCTGGTGCCAAGGAAGGGCTCATTACCAGAGGGCCATTCAATTTTTTTTTTTTTAATGAAAATAATTTTGAGAAATTTTCCCAGTGTACAGCTATGATTAGCTTTTGTCTCCTCTAAAATTCTGAAGCTTCTCAGAGAGCTTTAGGGGAGGATTCTCCTCCAGTCAAACAGCACCATCGTGCAAGCATTTTACTATTTTTAGCGGGAAAAAGAGTCATTAAATAGACAAGGGCTTATCAGTAAAATTAGCAAGAACCACAAGAGCTGTTGCTTATTCAGTTTCGCTAATTACTGGGTCTCATCGGCCTTTACATGTCATTTCTTCATGTCTCTCTGCATGTAACACTATGTGTAGTTTTAATGAATGGTTTGCTTTGCTCTCAATTTTTGTTTTTATGCAACTAAGAAAAGTCTCTGGAAACGATTCTTGAGTATTAGAGCAAAGCTTTGGCTACTCTCCCCTTAAAAATGCTAGCTAGATGAGAAATTGACAACCCAAACGTCCTTTTAGCTTTAGAAGGATCTCTCTGAAAAATTTTGATTAAAAATCTCACTGAATTTTCAAGGGCCCAATAAGGACAAGTGAGAGGCACCAAATCCGTGGTCTCACGTGTGCTTTATATGACGCATTTCCCCTGAGGACAGGCTGTGATTCCATGAAAGCAATAGGCAGGTGTCGGTTTATATTTTCAGCATGGAGCAGATTTATTCTTCAGTTGGTCTCCAGGCTCTGTTTTAGATCTGAGTGTGTCAATTACAGCACTCACAATCAAAGTCCCAAGAGTGCATGTCACCCCTGTGTCTGCTGAGAACCGAGACTCAGGGTTCTGTCTGGGTGCAGCTCCGCACGTTCACATGGTTCTGGAAGCTGAATAGAGAGGGTGATTTCAGGCTGTGCATGAGTGCAGCACATTCATACTACAAATAAACAACTCTGTTAGTTTGGGCTACATTCAGAATTGGGGGATTGTTGTAAATCTCTCCTGGAGCTGGGCTTCTGTGTTCTTTGCCTGCCCTCTTGGCATATCCTTGAAGAATGAGCAGTTTCATCTTCCCCAGCATCCGATGTTCTCTCTGGCTCACATTCCCTATGTGTCTGACCTCTGGAGAACAGTGTGACACCGTGTGCACACCCGGGATTCTGGGCCAGGACGCCCGCTCAGTAGAACCTCCACAGCGCACGCAGCTCCTGGACCCGGCCCTGATCCCCGGCCCTTGGCTCTCCATATTAAGACGATTTCCTGTGCTTCGTAGCCAGCTTCAGAGTAAATGCTAGTGCTGAATGGACTATGTGTCTGCCTGGTTTTGGTTTGTTTGATTTTTTTTTTTTTTTTTTTTTGGCCCTGGGTTAAGCAAGATAGAAATTACTGCTAAATAGGGATTAAAGTATTATTCTGATATAAAATGTATTTTCCCTGTCATTAATTTAATAGTATTTTTGTTCAGTGGTGTAAAATAATTCGAGAGTTATTTTAATTTGATACTTTTCAAGTCCACACAGATTGCTGCTTGAAGAGAGAAAGATTTCAACAATGAAATGTAGAAAGTCTAATATTCATACTGAGATTCTTATTAAGTTTATATCATTTACTTACTGCTTTCCACTTAGTAACTTTTTCAGATTTTTTTAACTTTTTATTTTATGTTGGAGTGTAGTTGATTAACAGTGTTGTGTTAGTTTCAGGTGTACAACAAAGTGATTCAGTTATACAGATATGTGTATCTATTCTTTTTCAAATTCTTTTCCCAATTAGGTTGTTACAGAGTATTGAGCAGAGTTCCCTGTGCTATACAGTAGGTCCTTGTTGGCTATCCATTTTAAATCTAGCAGTGTGGACATGTCAACCCCAAACTCCCAAACAATCCCTCCCCCACTTCCCTTCCCCCTGGTGGCCATAAGTTCATTCTCTAAGTCTGTGAGTCTTCAACTTAGTAACTTTATTCGCTTAGGTCTTTTTAAGTCCCTCTTCAAGTTCTTCTGCCCATTCCCACATTTGAACATACCCTTATATGAGCATATAAGACTTACATATAGGCCTTAGCCATAAATTACATAGATTGTCTATCTAGGTGTAAAAAAATCACATAGGCAGACATTTGATTCTTATAAGAAAAGAGCTTTTGATTGGATATAAGTGTTTTGCTTAGTTCTTTGGTACTGGTACCATCTAAGAAAGTGCTTTACACTCCTATAAAGTGAGGCATTAACCCAGGAACAGAAAATGACACTTAATTAGTGCCTTCATTTGTTTAAAAGTGAAGACTTTTTGCAGTTAATTCAAAGGTTAAAAGTTAAAGGAAAACTTGTGGATTTGTAATGTAACTTTCAACCTTTCTGCTAGTTAGACTGATTTCCTGTGTCTGTTGGATCAACAAAAAATTCAGTGAGTTTTGCTTCTGGTTATAGACGATCTGGTTTGACTTTATTGCCCTCATCTAAATTGCTTGGTTGTTTTGATGTTATATAAGCATGGCTTATGGCTTATATTTCTGAAATTAAATGCAGCTGTTGCTAAGCACACAGACATTACTTTTAAAGGATAATGATACAGTTTAAAAACAAAAACAAAAACCACCACCCAGTCAAGAACTAAATGTCTCTTTCATCAAGACACTCTTGTGCCCAATTAGTGGTCTCTGTGGTCTAGGATTATGACTGTTATAGAACAGGTTCAGACCAGAGGTGGAAAACTCCCCTGGAGTTTGAACTGTCATGATTCACTTGGGCACAGGGCCACTCTCAGAAGTTCTATCTAATAGGACTGTGGCTGCTTTCCATTTCCTTTATTCTTAGCCATGCATTGTCTTTCCAGGTTCTACCGTTTGGCATCCCGACTGTAAGCAATCCACCAAGACCGAGGAAAAACTGCGGGTAAGGAAGGCAATAGTGCCATGATGCCAGGTGTACTTGCTGGGCACTGTGTTTGTAGTCACTAATTTTGGGGACTGGAGTTTGGGTGAAAGTACTTTTTTATAACTTTTTTTTTTTCCTCTATAGCAGACTAAGTGGAAAGGCCATTTGGCCAAGAAAGGAGGTCCCCTCCTACCTTAAATCAATGGTGGTTTTTGTTCCAAATGCTTGTGTTGGACAAAATAAGCCTTGCCTCATAAGTCAGGTTCTTAGGAAAGCATTCAAGGGAAAAGTCAAACCTTACAGATGTGAACAAATGTTTCATCAAGTTCTAGGTCCAACATCTGGTGACCTCATCACCGGGCTCTTTTTGTACTTTGTCCATAATATCACTCCAACCCAAACTCTGAGGCCATTGCTCAGCTCTTTCTACGTTTGATTGGCCTCTCAAATCCAAATTCACCGAGTGGCCTCCATCTCCAAAAGCTGATGATTTGTCAGATAAAACCTTTGGGGAAAATCATGATGAGCCCAGACGTGTCAATGTAAACAGGTATCCTTGATTGTTTTTGTAACTTAAACCTTAGGTAGCATCAAAATGTTTTTGTAACTCCCTAGAACATGGACCACTCGGGCAAGAGGATAGATTCTCTTTATCTCTCACTTCTTTTATCTTTCTTTCCTTTTTTTTTTTTTTTAACCTCTCACTTCTAAAGCCTTCCCCTGGTCTTACTCAATTCTCAGATCACCTCCAGGTGACAATATTTTATCTGTTTAAAAAGCAAAGAGCTGTACACAGTTGCAAGGCCATGATCATAATCTGTATCTTACTCAGATGCCCCCAGTTTTTCACTTGGGCTGTGAAGTATTCTTCAGAGCAATAATCACACTGGACCCCAGTCTACACTCCCTCAGTTTAGCTACCTTAGTGGTACCCTTGGAAAAACTGGAGGTTGACTAGGCCACCTGGTGCCTCAGGGAAAAGAATGGCCTGAAGTTGTTTTGAAAGCCAGACTCTAGAAGACTCTAGAATGTGGTATCATTTCTTCTTGATCTGCCGTTAGCAGACATTAGGAGCGATGTATGTAATTGCCAGCAGCTGCACAGCTGCTGCATCAATGTGGCCCGATCACTAATGCGTCACTTGGGAAGGGGTGGCTTGGCTTCAGAGAAATGATTATCAGTGAGACCCATTTTTTTTTGGCCTGCCACCCTGGGAATGACAGGTCTTATTTTCATTTTGCAGTATCTTTCCTTTATTCTCAGCGAAGCTCAGGTCTGCCCAGGAGCTTTATTTCCTTTGCTTTTTTTTCTGCTTCAGCTGGCATCTGTAAGATCAGATGGAGATATTTTGCCATTTGCATAACTTGTCCCTTGCCTGTGACCCTGAATAAAAGCAGTTGTCTTAGAATTCAGTTAATGTAATCAGACTTTAAGTGTAGGGGGAAAAAATCACTTTTTCTCAAAATAATTGAATAAAGACCAGACAAACTGGAGAGGAATTTGTCCACCAATATCAGGATGATTTGGTCCCTGTTTCAACAGAGAGTTTCAGCTTGAGCATGCGTACCTAACCCTCCCATCTATCAGTCAGTCAGGCGCACACTGGAACAGTCACCAGACTCTGGGATTTTTGAGGACCCATGGATGCTTTGAAAGCAGGTTATCATTATAAAATATTAAAACATTAAAGATAGTACTTACTGTCACTTTTATCATAAGAATGTAAAATTCACAGCATAGCTTGTGGATGTTGCCCAAAAACCACCCAAGTAGCTAGTGGTTGGCACTATCTTTACAGTGTTGCTTCAGTTTCTTGCATAATCGTTTTTACTTCATCCCTGATGAAGTGTTTTGGGAGGTGAAGAGAGGAATACTAACGTGGCCAGACTGAATGGAATGTGTCTTTTCTGTATAAGGATTGCTTGCATTTGCAGATTGTGTTACTAAAATGATTTTTTTTTAAAAAATCAACACTCTTGATCGCATCTTGACAGAACTCTATGGATAAGATTATGAAAACAACTAGTGAGATACTTCCACTCATTCTGGCCAAGAGGACCTGTTGTTTTTTTCTTCCTTTAGTGAAACTTCCCAGAGAATTCCAAAGCTTTTCTCCTAAAGCCAACATTTACCACTTGGGAGGTCAGCCCAGCCCTCAGCTCACTCACCCAGAAATAAGGAGAATGATGCACCTCCAAGGAAAGAGGTTCTGACGTGCCCCAGGTGGGGTACCGGCTGACGCTGGTGGGATTTAAAAGAGTCTAGATTTTTGAAGAAGGAGTAAATCTTGTGCTCTCTTAAGGGTGTGTCTCCAGATGACAGTCTTGAGCCAGGATTTCCAGGCCGTTTACTGGGTGTCACATCAGTGCAGTTACTATAGCAAAATGAAAATGTTTTAAGACTCTTTTGGCAACCCCACTGAGTAATCCACGTTCTTGGTACTTCAAGAATTTGTGGGGCTTTTGTAATAACAGATTCTTAAGAACATCTCTCAATGGCTTCATTGGCTTCTCACTCTTCACATATCAGAACATTTAAGCCAGAATAAATGGAAAGGAACGATGGTGGGTTGGAACATAGGTAAACATACTGTAACTTGAAGACCAGTTAGGGAATTCCCTGGAGATCCAGTTGTTAGGACTCCGCACTTTCACTGCCAAGCGTGTAGGTTCAATCCCTAGTCGGAGAACTGGATCCTGCAAGCTGCACGGTGCAGCCAAAAAAAAAAAGAAAGAAAGAAAGAAAAAAGACCAGTTGCTATGCTTTTAAACATGGACCCCAAAAATACACACACACACACACACACACACACACACACACACAACTAAAGTGATGTCACTTGTCACTTATCAAATTAGTTTTCCTGAAGGTTTTTTTCTGTTTTTGATAGTGTTTCTGAATCGAGGCTATTTCATTGTTCATTCTTCCCTTTTTCATGTTTCATGGCAGCCACGAAACATCCGTCGTTCTCCATCTGATTTCTTTTATCCCAAAAGTCTGATTCGACGCACAAGATGGTCCCCATCTCTGCAGGTTGGCGCTGTGTCTGGGCTGAGGCTGGGAGCCACTGTCCTGGGCCCCAGGCTTCTGTCGCTTTTCCTCCCCTTGCTGCTTTCCCCACATAACTTCCGGGCTCTTGCAGAGGCAGATGCTTTTTCTCACCCCACGGAGTGCATCTCACATTCTGATTCTGGCTGTTTTCTTCTCTGGACAACGTTTTCATTTAGAGCAGTGGCTAAAGCATTGTCTTCAGTACAGCGAGCACATTGGAAGCTACCCTTTTGGTCCTATGCTCACACGTTTGTTCGTTGAACAAATATTTGCTAAGTACCCAGGTATAGTAAGGAAGAAAAGACAGGTAAATAATTATAAAATGATATAGAAACATATCACAGGATATGGATCGTAAAGATCAAGGAAGTTCAGATGAGGGAAGGGGGTCAAGGGGCGCTTCCTAGGAGAAGAGGTCTTTGAGTTGAGTTATGGAGGCTGAATGGGATTTGAACATGTAGAGATGATGAGAAAGGGGTGGGCCTGGTGAAGAGAGCGTCAGGAGTATGGAGCTGGGGAAATGCAGTGCTTCGGGAGGGAGAGCTTTGGCTCCAGGAAGGAGTAGCGAAGTGGGAAAGGAAACAAATAAGACCAGGCACCAGCTCTGCAAGAGGCTGGGGGATTGACATACACTTTCATTGGCTCTCCCTAAGAATCCCCGTGAAGTAGCTATCCTGATACCCATCTTACAGATGGAGAGACTGAGACCCATCATCGTTAACTAACTTGCCCAGAGTTATCCCAGCGGTAAGTGGAAGAGCTGGGATTGGAACCCAGGTCTCTCTCTGAGCCTATAACTCATGTTCTTTCCCCTGTCCTACAAAGGGAGAGTGAGAGAGAAACCTGGGAAGGCAAAAAGAGGACAACGTGAAATACTGGCGAAGTGTGATAGTGTATAAGGAAGAGATGGTGTTGAAGGGTAGCACCACCTGCCCAGGGCACCCTGCAGGAACGGGGAAGGTCCTCGGCCTGCTCTCCAGATGAGCAGCAAGGCAGGGGAGTACGCTCCCTGCACACACTTGACCTTCTTTCGGAGTCTCTTAGAATCGGTTGAAACCTTGGCCTGTTAAATTACGAGTGACTTTCCACAATCCTATCTTTGTCCAGACGAAACCCATTTGACAACTCAGGGTCGCAACACAGCTCTTTAGTCCAGGCCTTGTGCCTGTGCCTGTTTTCCGTGCCTGCCAGAACTGTACTACAGCCCAGGAGAGTTTTGGTTTGGATCTACTTTTATTAAAACTTCACCTTCTTTCTTTAAAAGATTTGAAAAGTAGTTAGAAGTACAGAGTTTCAGAGTAGAAAGAAACGTTTCAGACATCAACCTGCTAAGTTTCTTCATCTATAGAATGAAGTTAGCCCAAGGCTACGCAGGTCATAAACAGCAAGACTTAACTGCAGACTCCAGGGCTCGAGTGCATCGTGTTGGCCCGTGATGCTGGGTTACATCCAACATGTATACGTCATATAATCTTCGTCTATCTTAAAGCTTTAGCTCCAGTGGCAGGGTTTCACGTACAGCAAACTTATAGGGTCATGAATCCAGAGGAAGAGCCAAAGATCATCCCCACTGCAAGTGAGTGCTCAGAATTAGTACCTACTTGGCAAGAAGTTGCTTTTTCAACAGCTTTTGGGGTTTTCCCTGAAAGTATACTTTATAACTCAGATAGTGTTTTATGTTGGTAGCCTAAGGCTATCACCAAGTGATTCATTTTCATAACTTGAAGAAAAATACCACCAAATGTGATAATTTTTGGTCTTCTCCAGACCGTTAAGTTTAAGAGACATGGAGCATCTTGAGAAGTGGTGGGGAGAGAGAGAGAGGGTGGGGCGAGGGTCTGTCTTGAAAAAAACTTCTCTCTTCCTATCCTGTTGTTCAAAAGGGACATCTGATTCCCATTATCCAGCCTTAAATATCAATGAGGTCAACTGTAGCCCCATCACAGAAAGGTGTAAACAGCTTGGGACCTGGCAGAGAAAACAGGCTATTTGACAAGGTCTTGCTTTACCCATTGGCCATTGAGGAACAGCTCAGGAGAACATTCGAGAAGCCTGAAAACGCCAAAGCAATTCTCAAGCCACCCAGATATTTTGATCTTTTAAATATTGTGGCCTACACAGCAGCTCATTTCACCAGATAATATCAAGCAGCTTTAGTTGTTAGGTAAACTGTACACCTTGCAGGGACATTCAGCACTCCATGCCCCTGAAATAAGCCTTGTTTTATTGTGGAGGAAACTCATTTTATTATTTATATTCTGAAATCTCCCCTTCTTTCCTCTTGCTGAATTATAAGTAAAGAAAATGGTGAAAGCAGAATTACCTAAAAAAAACATATTCTGGTTTTGCTTACTTGGAAGAGTTTTATAGGAATAGCAAATTTTGTCTATAGGTAAAAGTTGGTACTGAGCATTTATAATTCCTGTTGTAATGCATTATAAACAAAGCACACGGTATTCCCAGGACCAAGTTAGTAATATTCTGGAGTGGATCACTTGCTTACATTCTAAAAAGGGGCTTCTGTGTTGTGCCTTTGGAGGCTGAAGTATGAATGGCTGCCATCCAAAATGGGCATGAGTTTTTTTCTTCTGAAACTAACATTCACTATATTATAAAGTATGCACTTGCAAACCCATAATATACCCAACAAATACCATGTGTATATTTCTACAAAGGAGCTAATTAGAGGCTTTAAGTATGTCTAGAACAAGGAAATAATGCTGTTGGTTATTTTTTTATTAACGTTGCTACCATACATACCACTTTGTTCCCAGCTTTCACTCTGTTTGAAAATTTTATTCTTTTTGGTGTGTCTTTACAATTCATCAGAATGTATGGGTGTTAAGATTTATCCTGCAAAGACAGTGGGGACTCTTGGCCATAGTAAAGGCTGATGGCCATTGTGCACCTGGCTCTAGAGAAGGGGATGTGTGCCCGTGAGTCCCTCCTGCTTCCTCACAAACACAAATTTCTTTTTGCAAAAGGAGTTCCTGGGAATTCCCTGGCGGTCCAGTGCTTAGGACTCTGTGCTTTTACTGCCTAGGGTGTGGGTTCAGTCCCTGGTCGGGGAACTAAGATCCCACAAGCCATGCAGCACAGCCAAAAATAAAACAAAAAACAAACAAAAACAAAAAAAGAACCAAAAGGAGTTCCTTTTTTGACTTAGCAGTGAACGTTCAGTATATGCAGATTTTTAAAAGTATTCCTTCTTCTGCAGCTGTTATCACCACCTTGTCTGGTGAACTTCAGCAAAAACCCAAGGCAGGTACTGTCAGCCTTAGCAGCACTTCGTATAAGGTGTCAATCACCTTATATCGGTAGTTGTCCCGTAGGTGTTCGTATGATCTCTCCGCTCTGGGTGCCAGTTGCCTGTAGTTCTCTCCCTTAGAGCATGGCTTTGGATGAATGCAGATTAGATGAACGTAGTTGTTGCACCCCTGCTCCTGCTGAATGGGGGGAGGGCAGGGGCAGCAGAGGGCTCTCCAGCTCTCCCCTTCTAAGAAGGGACCAAGTGTGCATGGTGGCCCGCGATTGGAAATAATCGGAAAATATCACTTCTCTGGTTAATCTCCCGGCAAAGCTCTGGTAAGTGTTTTTCAATGGTGAACATTTAAAGAAAGTTGAGAGCTGGGGTGGAAACATAAAAAGATCTGTTCAATGTAATTTTCATTCTGTGACTACGCCTTCTGCAGGGTAGAACAGGTGGACAAAGTCAAGGCGTAAGGGAAAATATCAAGTGAAAGGTAGAGGGTTTTTTAAAACGTTTCATACAGAAAACAAAAAGACTTGCATTTTCAAGCACCTGCTATTAGTGATCAAATGCCATTTTTTTCTCTTTACTGTTGAAATGAACTACTAGTCAGGTGAGACCTCTCTTTGTTGATTTATTTTTTTCCTTTGAGGAAAATAAAAAGCCTTTTTGAAATCAAAAGTAAGTAGGTGAAGGTGTGCTGGAGAAATAAATGTAGATTTAGACCCCTTCCTCATGAGAGATTGAGGGAGGACAGCCACATACAACTACAAGGTTCTTTCTGAGGGATCCTTGCCTCTTGTTACCAAAATAAGGATTAAATGATTTGCCTAATCTTGTTGGCAAAATACTTTGAAAGATCACAGCCAGTTTATAATCCTTCCTATATCTACCTTGCTCTTTCCACCCTTCCCTCTACCTTTTTATTTTCCTCCAAAGATGGCATCAAAAGAAAGAACTGAATTTTTCCAACTGTGCTTTCAAGTTGTTTTTTTCTGTAAGGCATGAAGGAAAAAGTGATTAAAGGAGAGTAAGTAAATTGCATCTGCTTTAACAGCTTAACCACAGATCCTTGTTGCTTTTTCTCTGTAGAACAGAAGTGGGCATACCTTTGGGGATACAAATTTGAAATTATCTTCATTTATAATATTGGCAAGAGGGTATCCATCATAGCTCTCATAGACAATTCCAGAAACAAAGGCTGTTGGCCCATTTGGGTTCTTGATTTAGTTTGATGAATCACTGTTGTTAACTTGGATATCTGAATAGGTTAAAATAGTAACTTAGGTTAAATAATTGCACATAAGGATCATGTGGAAATGTGGGTCATCTGTAACTTTGTTACAGTTCAAAGAGGTGACACTAGAATCAAGTTAATGATAAAGAAGAAACTGTCAGTGGGATTTGAAAGAGGGAAAACATGTCAGTAAGTTGTTGCTTTTGAGGTTAAGATGAGTTTTAATTTGACTGTGTGGATATGAGCAGCTGTGTTGGAAGACAGCTCTGTGCCTTTTGAAGATGAAGGCCATCAGAGACCTTCAGCAAGTTATGTATTAATTAGAGGGAAAATACAGCTAGAAGAAGAAAAGGGGTACATTATTAATAAACAAGATGGTCATTTAAAATTCAGCATGTTTCTTTTCTTTCTTATTCTAAAATACTTCTCTCAAATTACGTTGGCATTTAGGTCTTAACATTTGGATTTCTTTTGTCATATGATGTAATATTAGGATTTGGCTTTTTTTAATTAACACTTTAAAACACATACAAAAATAAAATTCAACACACTTACAAGTCTAGATGTTTAGAATTGAAAGGTAAAATTCTAAATATTTAAGATTCAAACTCCAAAATTAATAGTCCAGTTTTTAGAAGTAATTTTATGATCTTCTTAAGGGAGAGAGCTCTAACCTCTGCTGGTTGAACAAATACACTTTGGGAGCCATTAGGGAGTGTGGCACAAAGCAGGCATCCCTGTGTACCATTTAAGCTTGGAGCACAGTTCAAGAGGCAGCGAACCAGGAACTATACTGGCAGGTCAGACAGGCCTGTGCAACTCTTTGCCATCTGTCATGGAAGGGCATTAGTAACTAGAGCCAAGACGTAAGCAGGAAGTCACCATCTTGGAAGGATATAGATTCACTCCATGGAGTTCTCAAGAAGGGGAAGGACATTTGTCAGCTCCAGGTGGGGCTGCTGCCCCCATGTGCTGAGATAGTTAACATACGTGCGTTCCAAGGTATGGGAAGGCCTCCAAGGGTGGCAGCTGCAGAGAACTCTAGGGAAGTCTGGTCTGTGGAGCTCACATCTGAAAGGACTAGCCTATCACGAGGAACAAAACAGAGACAGTGCTTCCCTTCACTATTTGAGATGAACTGGCTCAGAACTCCAGTCTAATGTCAGGTGTCTGGAAAATGCTGGGTCTTTGCCATGTGCTGGGCAAGGTGCTTGAAGCTTTATATGTCTTGTCTCATTTATCCCTAGGAACTAGGGGTTGTAAGTACCCTCTCCTCCATTCTATAAGTAGAGAAGTTGAAGCTCAAGGAAGTTAAAAGTAAAACAAAAAAAAATGAGAGAAAGGAAAGAGACTCTCATGTGATGTCACACAACTAGGAGAGCCAGTGTGCGAGCCAAGGTATTTGACTCCGAAACCAGCCATTTAACCCCACTAGATTATACTCTACAGAAGTGTGTTTTATCCCATTATTTCATTTTAAACAGGAAAATAAAGACCATTGTAAGAAAATAGGCAAGCAAGAATAACCCACAAACAAGATGCCTACGGAAGTAAAGTTTACAGTAAGGTTTAGGAGGTCAGAAGGAAGCAAAAGCAAACAGTGGCAAATGCAGTGAAAGAAAGAGCAGATTCTGAACCTCCAAGAGGTACTGTAAGCGTTTCTCCAATACTCTAAGTAGTCTGAAGATGCACGGGGCTGAGTGAGCTCTCTAACAAGAGCCGGGGCGGCAGTGGATTTGGTGAACATTGGCTTGACTTCGCAAACTGACTATGAAACTCTAAAATCTTTATTTTGGAATCACAGACTCCAGGAGAGTTGTATGCGAATTGGAGGTGATTCTGATCTGAACACCTTTGAAGAATCAAATGGGACTTGACAAGAATTCAGATTGTCAGATAACTTAAAACCTTTAGCCCTACAGTATTAACAGGGTAAATGAGTAAGATAAATGCTTCAGAGAAAGCCTGTGCCACTCACAGAATACTCTATCCAGTGAAGAAGGAAAGGAGAGAGACTGAGCTGGGAAAGGTTGGTTCAGCCAAGAGGCCTTTTCCTTCCACGAAGTTCTCCATCCCTGGAAGGGCACCCAGGGCCCCTTTCTGACCTGTGCTCACGTTCTTCCCCAGCTACGTTCCTATCGGCTTGCACAGTACACCAGAGAACAAAACACTTCAGAGCCATCCCCAGGTGCATCATTACAGGAAAGACAGAAAGGATCCCTGGCTCACATTTGACAAAAATTAGGATGAGTAACATGGAAGAGGCCCCAAAGCTCCGTATGCACTTTAGCTATTCACACAGTGTCCTCACTGCTTTTAATGAAAACAGACCTTGTTGTCATAGCAACGCCAGCAACCGAAGATGTTAGACTGTCCTAGGGTGCACCCTCTCCCACCCCACCCTAACACTGAGCTGTTACAGGCTTCTTAGAAGCTTATAAGTGGCAGCAAAAACATTTTCAGTTAGCAGGCACTCTTTTCTGCTAGTTCATCTCAATATTTTTCTTTTACTTTCACCTCATTTATCCCAAAGCTATGTTGATGAGAAATAAATGGCCACACACGCCTTACAACATGGGCAGCAAATTTAGCGCAGGGATTAAGAGCTTGGGCTCTGCCTCTAAGGTGTCTGGTTTCAAATCCTGACACTTGCCTACTTGTGTGTGACTTTTCCCTCATCTATAAAATAATGATATTAGCGGTACCTACTTCCTGGGGTTATTGAGAAGATTAAATGAGAGCATGCCTGGGGAGTGCTTAGCACAGGGCCTGCTACATAGTAAGTGGGCAGTAAATGTTTGCTGCTATTAATATTCTTATGTTGTTACATAAGAGGTTTCATTTTTATATTGAGTTTGGCAAATGTTAGATCCTGGCCACTTGAAGCTGAAGGACTACCTGTAGTTAATGATTATCCCACAGAGATGGTTATTGGCTCAGCTTTCTGAAGGGGTGGCATCTCTTTTTAAAGGAGGGCTGCACTTTGGTGGTGTCACTTCTATAATTTGATTGGGAAATGGGTCCAGGAGTTGGACTTTTTGAGTAGTGTTATTATGTGAATCCTTTCTTTTTCATTATACTCAGATTTGGGGATTTTCTCATATTGAGATATGCCTGTGATGGGAAAATTGTCACTTGAGGAGGAAAGTGCTTGTATGAGGCAGGTCTGGGGGGGCAGGGACGGAAGTGTCGAGCCCGGCACACCTCCATTGTACCCCGTGTGCTTTCTTCTACCCCCTCCACCCTCCTGTCTCAGAGATACCAGGGACACTGGCGAGAGCAACTGACCCCAGCCTTCTAGTGAATTCTTACTCTCAGGGCGAGTATAATCACTGCCTGCTTCTGGTTGGCCAGGCGGGTTTGCTTTCCTTGTTTCAGATGTGAGTTCCATAGTGATGCAACATCCTTGTTTTTAGGAGGGTTTTTTTTGACTCAGTTAGACTCATATTTGAGGTACCAAAATATCAGCAGAAACAGTACCAAAGAGGAAAAGTCCTGTTATTCCTAACATAGCTCTATAAATTATCCTCTCCAAGAAATAGCTGCGCGGAGGGGAGCAGATCTTCCAAGACCAGGCCTTTGGGTTTCTTTGCAGAGCTTTCCAGAACATACCAAGCAGAGGTGGGGGGCAGTTAATTCCAGCTCATGCCTTTTCTTCCTGCTCCCATCTCACTCTCAGGGTTCTCCAGCCTCTATTACAAAGTCTACTTTCTTATACCTTCCCCAGCAGCCGACCACTAACCTTACCTCAGTGACCTTCCACATGGTAAGGCTCAAAACATGCAACTGACATGAGTCAAGTATCCACAAACTGAGTATTTGTTTACAAATAATAAATTCTAGCTCATTCCCGCAACAAATATTTATGCCTTCTCTGTACCTGTGTAAAACATCGGGCGCATACAGTGGTGAGAAGATAAACCCTCTGAGGGCAGAGGTCATAACTAAAGGTAGTGAGGGAGATTAACATGATGATGAAACCAACAAATACAGAATTATACATTTTATTCATGAAGCAAAAAAACAAGAATGGTACTGTGAGAGAAAATAACAAGGTCACCAACTCTGGAGTGAAAGATCAGGGAGGGCTTCTTTGAGGAGGTGATATTTAAGCCAAGACTGAAGGAGGGGGAAAAAATCAAGTAAAATTGGGTATCAGAGCATTTGGGGCAGAGGAAGCAGCAAGGATAAGGACCCTGAGGCAGTGACATGTACCATGTTCTATGAGTGACAGTGGGTAGTGAGTGATGGGGGGAAGGAAGGCAGGGACAAAATCCCGAGGCCCTGGGAACTGTGATTTCATTCTATGTGGACCCTGAAGCCAAAAGCAGGATAGTGACAATCCAAATTGTATTCTTCAAAGATCTCTCTGGCCACTGGGTGTCAAGTGGATTAGAAGAGGGAGAGAATGAAGGCAGGAAACCCACAGGAGAGGCCATTGCAGGAGTGCAGACCAGCAGAGGTGGTGACTGGGGCCAGGATTGTGGCCATGGAGATGGAATGTGCTAGAATGTGTCCCCTTGTAGGAGACAAGGAGAAAAAGAAAAGCCCCGAAATGCATTTTCAAGGCTGATTGTACAACTAGTTCTCATTTACCTTTCTTTCTAGGTTTATTTTCCAATATTCAGAAGAGTTACACCTCTTTCTCTTTTTAACCAGCTTAGTCTTTAGGAAAGTGTAGGAACTTAGGCCAGTCTTGATTCTGAAGCCATGGTCTGAAATCTTACAAGTCACTCTTTATTTTACAGCCTACCAGGACTTCTTCCGAAAGCATTTATTCTAGACCAGGCTCCAGTATCCCTGGGTCCCCAGGTCATACTATCTATGTAAGTATCTACTTCTGGAAGAGACACTTCCGGACCAGGGGCGGTAGCAGCTGGTAAGCATGGACCGGATAATCCAAAAGTGAAAAATTCAAAATGATTTTTATTTCTGTTATGAGATCCAGTTTTCATTCTTGTAGATCAGCCATCTCAATCCCATTTTCCTCCACGTGATCAAGGGTTTATGTGAATGTGACCATTGGTATAGAGTGAACGAGTAGATGACCTGTAAAGTGCGGTGATACGATGCAGGACTTAAAAAATTGTTGTACCTAACTTGCATATAGATATTTGGGGATTAATTATACATTTTATAATGCTGATACTGAGTGTCTTTAAATTCTGCCACAGAGGTCTTTAAATATTTAGTTTATTAAATATGCAGTTCTTGTTTTTAGCCATCTGGGAGGATTTTTTTGGCTATCTGTTTGAGCTTTTCCTTCTCTGTAATAAATTTAGGAAATTATCCTGAAGGTTTGCAGGCTTCTCTACTTGATGAATAGACTTCTTCCTAAGCTTTTGGTGACTTTTTTGAAAATGTGATTAATATTGGTATAAATGGGCAACTTTATTTTTTTTAATTTATTTTATTAAAGTATAGTTGATTTACAGTGTTGTGTTCATTTCTACTGTACAGTAAAGTAATTCAGTTATACATATATATACATTATTTTTCATATTCTTTGCCATTATGGTTTATCACAGGATATTGAATATAGTTTCCTGTGCTGTACAGTAGGACCTTGTTGTTTATTCATTCTATATATAACTGTTTGTATCTGCTGATCCCAACCTCCCAATTCTTCCCGCCCCCAACTGCCCTCCCCCTAGGCAACCACAGGTCTGTTCTCTATGTCTGCAAGTATTAAACAGGCAACTTTATAAAGAATATGACCGTGCTAAGCAAAGTGTTTTGGGTTTTGTTTGCTTTTAAGGTTTTCACTTTTTAAACAAGACATGAGATGAGCTAACCATAGTTCCCCGAAGATGAGACGGCAGAGTGATTTTTTTCTTTCTCTTTAACTTTGGCAGGCAAAAGTGGACAATGAAATCCTGGATTACAAGGATTTAGCAGCCATTCCCAAGGTCAAGGCAATTTATGACATTGAACGTCCAGATCTTATTACCTATGAGCCTTTCTACTCTTCGGGCTATGATGACAAACAGGAGAGGCAGAGCCTGGGAGAGGTAATAAATTCCCAGAAGTTGTGAGTGGTACAACTTGTTTCTCTTTGGCACATGTATAAAAACTACTGACTGGAATCAAAATAAATCAGAGGGTCCTTTTGGTTGCCCACTGTTTGCAGGCTTCTGTACCAGGTGATTTGAGGTAGTCAAAAACCTATCACACCATCCCTGCCCTTGGAGAGGTGTGGGGAGGTAAGGGAGCAGACCAACCACAGAAAACGACAGTGCAGGATGAGTAAGCATCAGTACCAGGTTGTAGGATAGCAGAGCCGGCATGCTGGGAAGGAAGCCGAAGTTGTCCTGTCCGGGGAGACTCTGTGAACTGGGCAGAGGGAATAAGGGAGGGAAGAGTCCTCGGTGGGTGGGGGGATGGGGTCTTGGTTTTGGGGCAAGCTGAAGTACATCCATGGGGATCATGAGGAGAGAGATCACAACCCCTAAATTCTGACAGCTGCAGTTTTCAGCATCATAAGATAGAATGTGCAAGAAAAGAAAAAGCAGAGAGAATTGGGCCACGGTATAGGACCGTGGTATGAGCTGGGCTTCTGGAATCAAGTTACTTGGGCTCAACCCAGGAACTCCACATGCTGGTTGTGTGACTTTGACCATGAGACAACCATTCTGATCCTAGTTTTCTTGTCTGTAAAACAGATAATGACAGAATCTACCTCATGGGGTGTTAGTGAGGATTAAATAAGCTATCTATTAAAGATTAATTATCTATATATCTAGATAATTTATCATCTATTAAAGCTAATCTACATTAACTAATTATTAAAGCAATTAGCAGAGAGCCAGACTGGTGGTAAATGTTCAGAAAATGGCAGTTACTACTGTTGTTTTTACCTGTCTTCTTGGGGCTTATTAATACTCTCCTAACATTAATGGTCCACAGGCTGGAGCTCAGCCTCAGCCCCTGGTGACCCTCCCCTCTCTGTCCCCTAGGTCTCATGGGCTCTGGTCTGTTTCCCCTGGCCTATTCAACTCACTCTAAACTTTTCCTCCTTTGTTTTGTAAATTGGAATCATCTATAGACTGATTTGAGTCCACTCAGAGAGGTGTTTCCCAAGTAGTGGACCAAAATCAGTCCTTCAACCAAGGCTAAAACCGATAATCTGTAACATCACAGTGCTTAAAGATCTTAGATGAAGAAAGTTCGTGAAAACGTGGCAATTCTGTTTAATTTATTCTCAATAATGTATGTATAATATTTATTGTTTTATAGTCATGTCTGTATTTACACACACACACACACACACACACACACACACAGTATCTGTATTGAAATGGTCCTTTGGGCAGGAAGTGGTGTCTGTTTTCATGTAGTGCCACCTAGTGGTCATGTCCCTGTAACTGCATCTGCAGCCTCTCTCAAGAGCAGGTTGATTGGTCTGGGTGGTTCAGTTGCCTTTGGGTGGCAGAGCTTCAGAGAGGATAAGGGGCAAAGGAAGGTTCCTGAGCAGAGTGCCTAGGGGCTGGTCCTTGAGCAAGTGGATGAGAATTTCCTAGTGTTCAAGTCACACAAGCAAGGGGAGGTGAGCTGCTTTACGGTGTTCTGGGCCCAAAAGTTTGAGCTTTGAAGTGAAAGTTTCTGGGTTTGGAACCAGGCTGATTTTTCCTCTCCATATGACTTTGGGAAAATTACATATTTCAGTCTCCTTATCTGTAAACTCAAGATAACGGTAATACCTCCCTTAGAGGTTTTCTGTAAGGATTAAGTGAAATATTTAGATTACAACAATACCTGGCACGTAATACGTACTCAGCAAAAATGCTGGCTGCCATCATAATCAGCACTGTTACCATCATAGCCTAGAACGAGGCCTGTGGGTTTCTCTGAGCATAAAGTCTGGATGCAAGGAGGCCCTCTGATCAGACGTATTCATGAACTCTTCCCCAACGCATGGATCTTGCAACTTAGACAAGTTTGCAAGCTATTTAGTTATTTATTCCTTTAATTATTAACACTTCTTCCAGAGAATCCATCTACTGCCATTTTAGAAACCTGGAGGAGTAAGCTTGAAGTTCTGTGCAGCCATCTGTGCCTCCAGAAAGCCGATCAAACCAGACCATGGGGCTCAAGGAAGTCTGGAGTGCAAGACAGCCAGCAGCTTCTTGTAAATTTGGAAAAAAAGGGCAAATTCTGAAACTGAGAAATCCACCATGGGCCCTGTTCTTCAGAATGCTTTGTTTGCATTTCATTTCTATTTGAAAGCTTTTTGCATTTTAATCATAAACATTTCGATCATTCATTTAGGAAATATTTATTGAGCACCTAATATGTGCCAAGAGCTGCTCCAGTCGCTGGGAATACTTGGTTGTAAATGAATGGAGTCCTTGCCCTCATGGAGCTTGCAATGTAATGTGGGAGACATAATAAACAGACAGATACATCACATAATTTTAGAGGGTGATGGAGCTGTGAGGGAAAATGAAGCTGAGTAAGGAGAAAGCATGCCGGGACTGGGTTGCTACTTTAGGCAGGAGGATCACGGAAGGTTCTGTGTGGTAGTGCATTTGAGTAGAGACCTCACTGAGGATGGGGAGTGAGCCCTGCAGGTGTCTGAGTGGAAAGCACTGCTGGCAGAGGGCACAGCAAGTGCAAAGGCTCTGAGGTGAGAGAGGGGTTGGTCTACTGACTGCCCCGAGGAAGCCTGTGTGCCTGGAAAGACGAAAGCCAGAAGGTGAATGGTGTTGAGGTTGGCAAGGCCACTGGGGAGAATGCCACGGACCTGGTCATCATAACATCTCAGGTGATTACTATGGTTATAATTTAGTCAACAACTGTGTTTACCAAATTCTGTGTTTCAGTAGACACTGTAACTCACAGTAGTAAACAGCATAGTTTGAGCATATAGGGGAAATAGTTCCAATTTCTCTAACTTAATCACCTAAAGCATCGCAACATATTTCCAAAACCCATGCATCTTAAGCAGAGACATGTGCCCTAGTCTCGTAGGAGCTTTGTCCTTATGTACCTGTCTGAGCCCCACTCTCAACTTACTGAATCAGAAGACAGGGGATGGGCAAGGGTGCTGGCATGTGTATCTTGAATAATGTTTCCAGGTGATTCTGATAAGCAACTGTAATTAAAACTGAAAATGAGCTAATAAACGTTGTGACTTTAATTCTCTTTTATTCTTCTAGTCTCCAAGGACTTTGTCTCCTACTCCATCCGCAGAAGTAAGTGCCATTTTTGAAAATTATAATGGGTGGAATTGGGGAGTTACTTGGACCATTCCTAGACTCAAATTTTTGCAAAAGGACATTAAACAAAAGAACAGAAAACCCGTGTACAAGATTATGATGAATGTAAGATTCCTTACGTGTAAGATATGACTATAAGACCCAGAAGTAAATTTCTTTCTAAATGGAGACTAGGGAATAAAACCAGTGTTACCCTGCACCTCTGAGTGGTAGGAAAGAGAGTGGAGAATGGGGCCACTTGTCCCGATGTTGGGCTCTCTCCTCTCATCTATAACTGATTGATCTGAATCCTAACCTACTGATTATCTGAAATGGCCAGCAGTGGTCATGGTGTTTCTATCAGCAGAGCCATCTTCATGGGAGACCACTTCTCTTAGGCTAAAATCAATCGTCTTGTCCCCCCCTCTCAGGGTAAATCGACCTTATAGTGGCTTTTATCAAGTCCACCAGGCTGGCTGTTCCCTCGGGAATAACCTCCTGAGTATCTGGATCACATAGAGCTGTCAGTGATGGGTCCATAGTGAGCCGTGGGTCCCCTGTCAGCCCAAACATGCTCTTCCCCTCTGCAGCCTCCAGCACCAAAGACAGAGCCCCCAAATTAGTTACTCTCCCAACCCATTTTATTAAAGGTTCTTCAGGAAGCTCATGATACTGTTCTATAAAATGAAACAGCCCCTTCACACTATACCCCTGATCCCAGGAGTGTCTTGGTTTTGCTGTCACCCACAGTGACAGAGGTGCTTGGTGACCAGAGGTCTTAGAAGCACTTTCTGTTGTCCCAGCATAATTTTTCCCTTGGAGGGTGGCCTAAGCTCAGACCAACTCAAATCTGAGCATGGTCCGGGTCTAACCCAGCACTTGCATTTAAGCTATTACAGGTAATAATAATCAAGGGATTGTTTGTTCAGCGTGCTTCTTCTTATTTTGTATTTCCTTATGTATCCAATGAGCAAACTCCTCAGGGGTTAGGTCTACCCCCTTCTAAAAATAATTAAAATAATAATAATAATTAATAATAAAATCAGTAGTCTTGTCTTAAAGCTAAGTAACTGTCTGGATAGTCTATATGAAACTGGACTGATCTCAGGTAATCACAATAATTTGAGATGGTAAAATCTCTGTAGTATTGTTGTGGTTTATGATTGAGTGCTATGAATAACTAATTTCTATGAATATTCTGATTGTTTTCAACTGAAGTTATGAAGAATTAATTTCTATTATTGACCACTTGTCAAAAATAGAAATAATAATAATAGGTCGAGGCACATTATTGGGGGAATTGTGTTTTGTTGTTGTTTTAATTTATTGTTACAGCCAACTAGGATCAAATCAAAGTTTTTTTACCTCTTGCTCTCAAATTGCACACATCCATAGTTTTTGAGGTTTTAATTTAGTCCTTTTTCATGCATTCTTTCAAACTTTTATTTTTATTGTGCTAGTAGAAACTTCATAGGGCAACAGATTCCTAAAATGTAAAACGTTCCTTGTACTCTTCTAATTCTTTTAAAGTTTTATGTTATGTTTGTGTGTGTATGATTTTTTTTTATACTTTATACCTACAATATTCTTTTCTAGATTTGGACATGGTGACAGACTAGTGGTACTATTGTATTCCATTAAATTGATATGCCATAACTTAATTATTCCCCAGTTTTGTTGAGCACGTAATACAAAGTTTTGTCTTTATAAATGGTGGCATTATAAATATCTGAGGAAATTTTTCCACTTAAAGATCGTTTAAAAATTGTTTTTTTCCTTTTTGGAATTTGCTTCCTAAAGTAGAAGTAGAATTACTGGATTTGAGGCCACCACAAGCTTGTCCTCCAGGAAAATCAACGTAAAACATCACCAGATCAACAGCACGGATGGTGTGGGTTGGTGGTTGGATCCAGGGATGAGATGAGGGTCAGGAGGCTGGTTCTGAAGCAGGCTCCACCTGCACACGGGTCTCTTACCTGCGTGGAACCTTCTGAAACATTCTGCATTTGTGAAGAAGGGAGGTGATACCATGTGTGCTACCTTCTTTATGATGCGGATCTGATGATACAACCTATGCGAACAGACTTTGTAAAACTGGAAAGCACAATATAAGTGTGGTCATTGGAATTATTCCCTCTTTTCCCAGAGCTCTATCAACACTGGAGTTTATCCTTTTTACATCTTAAAATCTTGGTAAAGGCAAGCACTACAGGTTTTGAACAAAAAGCACTAACCATGGAATGCTTGTTTGCATACCTATTTCAGGAATATGGCCCCAAAGTGTATACATGAACAGGTAGACGGGATAGTTCCTGGGTGACTTTGGTGCAGCTTGATTTCGCTTGAACCTGACAACAGCCTGCATGTATGCCTCGTGCTCCCACTTTCTTGCACTTGCTTCCAGGGGTACCAAGATGGGCGGGACCGGATGATCCACCGGTCCACCAGCCAGGGCTCCATCAACTCCCCTGTGTACAGCCGTCACAGCTACACTCCAACCACGTCTCGCTCTCCCCAGCATTTTCACAGACCTGGTAAGGGCACCTGTTCCCGGGATTCACTCTCTAGAGTCATCCGTGTTTCTATGTGATTGTTTTCCCCACCGCTGATAGCGTATTTAAAAATCTGGCTGCCAAATCTGTCTGCCCCTCTCCCAGAAAAAATTGCCAACTCCTATTCCATTGTAGTTTGTGTTATTTCTTTTCTCAAAACGAGAGTCATTTTATGGTTATATTCATTATGACTTATTAAATAATTACATTTTGACAGTGAACACCTAGAAGCAAAGGAGGTTTTTTGTTTTTTTTAGACTTGAAGAAAATCTCAGCACTTTGAGACTTAAAATGGAGATCTCCAAAAGAAAATATGGTGATGTGCCTTTTAGGCTTATCTAAAATCTAAATCCAGTATTAGTCATTTACTGGTGGGTTTATTATGTTTCCCCCATCCGGGTACATGGTATTACTAAGCATGCTTGGTTAAGAACCTGCTAGAAAGAAGTCTCATATACAACCTCGGGGTTGTATTTGGTAACTTTTAAGATGCCTTCCGACCTAAGATTTTGAATCAGACTTGGAAAATATAAAAACACTAGAGGTGTACTATGATGGAGAATATTAAGAGTAGTGGACTTCATTTACCTTTATCTCGGCAGAATGTAGTCCCTTTTACTATTAGTGGGTATCTCCTATGTAGAGTAGAAAAAGCATGGAGATCCCAGCACAGACCCAGGATTCCTAAGAAATAGATTCACCAAGGAAGAATTTTGGCCTTCTCAACAAACTTGGTGATGATGTATGTCTATGAAGACTTCATTTTAAGCCTCTTGCTTCTGTGCAGGCTGATGAGAATAAGCCCATTCATATGCTAACGTATTTTATAAAATAAAACCAAAGGACGTGAACAGAATGTAAAAAGGCTGCAATCTTCTCTTTAAAGCCATAGATTTAATGCTTGTAGAGGATTAAATTTCTACTTTTTGATCCTTCAATAAAGTATAGTTTTCTCTAGACTCATAAATATTTACTCAGTATTTGTTGAGTTACGTTAAAGGAAAATTTTTCAGGAAAGAAATTCCTTTTATTTTTCATGTACAATGATATTCACTTTACTTCTGGGTTTGGATTTACACCACTTTCTGTCTGGGTGATGAGAAATCCTTTGTGCCACCACCCCTACGTATGGGCATACCCTGATACTGCAGCCGTACCCTTGTCAGAATGATGCGAGGTTCACTGGCAAATTGTTGTTCGAGAGAATCCCTGGACAGCAAGGGAGTGGTCAGCCAGGGAAGTTGTTTCCCTAAAAGATCATGTCCTCATTGGGCAGTAGAAAGTTTTCCTCTGTTGCAGTCATGGTTCTGATGCCAAGAGCCTGTAGAACATTCCCCATTCCAAGAACTTCTCCTCCCCCTTCACAATACGTTATGGACATGCGTGATGTCGGTTGTTAGGGCTCCTAATTATTTTTTCGAGGTGGGGCTCTGCTAGCATAGTCATGGTCAGCACAGAGCACCTCAGAGTATCCACTCCATACGTTCTAGATACCAGAGGATCGCGCACATCCTTAGGTCTGGGCTTAGGTTAATGTCCAGAACTGAGTTTCCAGTTCCCTGGTGTCACCACTACCCAATTCTCAGGATCACGGGTAGCTCTTTGCTACACAGGGGATACAGACAGGTTTCCCTTCTGCATAGGCAAAGTAAAATTAAACTTGCAGTAGGATACGTTTGCAGCTTAAAAAAAAAAAGAATCTGACCCTTACCTATAAGTATTTCTTTGCAAGATTCTTGAAATGATTGTCAGTTTTGTACATGTGTTTCAGAGGGTTCTGTTTCGTCAGGTGCCTTTTAAAGACAGCTATGGTTGAGTCTAAGTGACGTGCCCAGTCCTGGCTCAGTGGTAGCTGGTGTCATCCTGACAGAACCTTCTGGTGGCCGTTCCCTCCCACTAAAGCCATTTATTCTTGGAGAGTGAACTCTGTACTGACCTAAACCTGTTTGCAGACTCTCCCCACTTTGTGTAACCCTTCGTAGATGCCTTCTTAACCCCTTTTCCTTCCTCCTTTTTCAGACTTCTGATTAACGTTCATTTTTTTTTTCTTCCTTGGAACGATGGCGTTGTCCCTGCTCCTGTGTTAATTTCTGCTCTTCTTTTCTGTTTGCACCATGTCCTGCCCCGATCCTTGCTGCACAGAGCTGCTGTCTCCTGGTGTGCAGAGGTCCACCCTGCACACCGGCAGCCTCAGCTCCGGCCACAGCGACTCCCGCCCCAACTCCCCTTTCCGACACCACTTCCTTCCCCATATCAAAGGTAAGGAGGCAGGCTTCTCCAGGCAGCACCCTGCATAGCGGAGATTTATTAGCACCCTGGGAAGGCTAATAAGGTGTATCTCCAAGAGTCAGCTCCGAGCTTTGGACTTCTCAGCATGCCTGCGTGCGTCATGACTACACCCAGCCGTGTCTTAGAACTGGCATAGCATCTCTCGTTAGGAGAAATATGTCATTTCTAAAGGGCTCTAGATGAAAAAAACAGGAAATATGTTTGAGACCCTAAGATTTGTTATCTACTGCTTAAGAAAAATATATATTATTATTTTGTTTTTCTCTGGTCAAAAGCAAAATATAATATATATCTGGGGAATCTTCCTGGTTTTCATACGTGTTATGGCTCAGCAAAACACAACGGTATTCAGCAACAAGGGTTCCAAAGTTGTCTTAACGGTGATAAGCCACTTAACCACGTAACAATATTAAAATGTTTGGACGGTATGAAAGATCTATGGCAACGTAACTTAAATTTCTCTCCTTGAGACAACCCTTAGAGTAATGTTCCTTTGACCTGTCCTGATTTCTACATGATGGAGAAGAGGGACTTTGCCTTCTGTTTTCTGTTACTGCCCATTTCTGCCCTTCCCTCTATGCCGTTCCCATTGTTCTCATTGTCTGCTATGTTTCCGTAGCCATTCTCAATCGAGCCAAGAGCCCCAAATTTAAAATAAGTAGGAGCCATAATTTAAAATAAGTAGGAGCTCCCAGAGGATGCTAACTTTTTCCATAGTCTTGATTTGAACCAAATTAACGGAAGAAAATAGCTTAAGGAGGCAGTAGCAGGCAAGCACAGATGTTGTCGTGGGTCTTAAGACAGACCTAAGGGATTCTAACCCCGATTTCCAAGAGCTCACATCACTAACACTTTCTCAAGCAGCCTAAATGTTGTGCTCTTTGACTGAATTTCCTTGGCAGTCATTTTACAAGCATGTGATTTTAGCATTTTCTGTGCTGTAAAAATAACATTGCTGACAAGCTTATTTGAAGACACATACCGTTTGCCACTAGCAAAGAAATTTTTCAGCAGGTGCAGCACTTTCTAAAATTCTTGACAGATTATTTAAAATTATTACTGCTAATTAGTATTTGGGGAGGAAAGACTTTTATTATTTAGATGTCAAGATGATACTTTAGAGAATGTCTATAAAACCATAAGAAATTATTGAAAAAAACTTCAGAGATGTATTTTAAAGAGACTTTAATATAGAAGCCCTTGGCCAAATTAAGATGTTTGTTTCTTTGTTTCTAATATGCAAGGGAAAATGCATTTTTTAATTCATTAAAATGTAAACTGCCTTGTTCGGTTATTATATATTTCCTCTTTCAGAAAGCCACTTTGTGTAGGAAGAAAAATGTCATGTACCCTATAAAGTTATACAGAGTTATACAAATAACACATCACAAAATATCAAGACTCAATACCTCGTGCGTGTGCACAGCCTTATGGTGAGATGGGCACCCATGTGGACACTGGAGTCCCGGCTTTGAATATTATCTCTGTCACATGCTAGCTATGGGACCTTGGATTGTAGACTTAACCTTTTGAGTGCCACTTGCCTCATCTATGAAACCTCTCCTAGGGTATTGGGGTGTGTGAGGTTGTCAACTGAAAAAACAAAAAATGCACAACGTGAGAGCTGTGAGTTAAATTTTATTTGGGGCAAAACGAGGACTATAGCCCGGGAGACAGCATTGCAGATAGCTCTGAGAAACTGCTCCAGAGAGGTAAGGGGAAGGTCAGTAGATGTGTGATTTTGGTGAAGGGGGAGTACGTGCAATCAGGCACCTATTTTTTGCAGAAGGTTGCTGCTAGTCACGAGGAGCAGATGTCACCATGAAGGATTTTAGTGCTTTTCTAGATACGAGGAGATGCAAGAATTGGGCTCATAAAATCTTCTCCTGAAAGTATCTGACTATCTGAAGACCTGTCCTGTCAGTTTTTCCCAGAGCACAGAGGGCCTCATTCCTGATCTCCACCCTGAACTCCTTTCAGGGGGTGCTGAAGGTCAGCCGCTGCTGCGGCTCATGATTTCATCCTTATAGAGGTAGATGGCAAGTGCCAATTTGTAGTTGGCAAGGTGAAATGCCCTGGTGTGTAGTGAGCGCTCAACTCTGGTCCCTCTGTGATTTCCCCCTCGGCATGGTGCTCTTAGAGCACTTCCGGTTGCATCAATCCATCACTCTTCACAGCGTCCCTATGAAGTAAAGTAGCAGGGGGCAGCCATGGGGGTGGATGAAGAGTTGAAGCCCTGGTTAAGTGACCCGGCCAAGGACTCACAGCTAGGAAGTGGCAACACCAGGACTAGATAAACCCCAAGCCTTCCCATCCCTCATTCCTATGAGGGGGCTGTGTTTCGGTCTAAATGCTATACACGAAGTATAATTTTTAAAGCAAACTTTTATTCTCCATCTCTTTTTAACTAGAAAATTGCATTCTTACGGAGGCCAAGACAAACAGCTACTTTCAGGCATTTAAACTACAAAATTAACTTTTCAACAGAAATACCAAGTGGTTAGGAAAATTACAGTACTTCAGTGTGCCTAAATGGTGCTTTATTAAAAATGTAGATATACAATCTTTTCTTTTTTCAGTCTGAATTCGAAGTACACAGTCAAATAGTATAGGTTTAAATTATAGAAAGCAATAGTTTGTTACTTCGAGCTTACGCTTAAAAAATATCTAATGGTCTCTCTCCCATTTTCTTTTTACTGGATATATGCCTACAGTTTGTTCAGATGAAATAGTTTATATACTTCAGATACAAAATATAATGTACATAACAGTATATGCTTAGTTTTAAAATCAGCTTTTTGCTAAACTACAAAATCAATCATGCAGAATTTGTATATTAAAGATATTGCTTTAAAAGCCTAGTTTAGTTGAATAGCTAAATACGGATTCTGCAAAGAATTACGTCTTAAGTTATTTTGAAAAACATGTATCCATTTACATGAAAGTCCTCTCCAGCCCCGGGAGAACGTATGGCCATTAGAGAAACACATCTAAGATATCTTTAAAGGAGCAAAGTCTCCCAGGGTTTTCCATGGCTCTTCATTTGAGCATTCACTCTTTATCTTGGAGCTTGTTTTGCAATCTCAGGGAAATTATTTTTAAAACAAATGTAAGCCAAGGAGCTTGAGGACCCCAGGGTAGGATGTCCATCTCAGGAAGGTGTGGCTGAAAGCAGGGGTCCCCTAGCCCCTCTGGCAGCCAGAAGCCCACCTCCCATTGCCCAAGTCCAATTCTTGGCCCTTATTTCAGACGCATGTGGCCCAGGCCCCCAGGGTCCACGGAGCTGAGGACACCTGCATGGGTGTAGAGCTGAGATGCACATCACCAGCTTTCTCTCTATCTCATTGGCTTCCCCATCCATTTTCTGTAATGCCCATCTTGTTTTCCATTGTGTTTTTTATTTCTGTTCTCTGACCTTCCTTGCAGCTTCATTCTATATCAGTATATCATTGTTGGGCCATTTGGACAAGTGCATGCCTATTTGGAAAAACTATTTTCACCTTGTTTTGGGCTTTGTGCCATGTTTGCAGAGTTTCTCTTCCTTTCCCTTTGAAATACTGTTAGACATTACCTTCTGTGTCCATGAATCAGATTTGCAAACAGGAGGGCTACATATATTAAGTCTCTTTGAAAGAAATCTTCCTGTTTTGCCATACATATGAGTTGCTATGATGCAAATATGTATTTGACACTTGCTGAAGGAAACCATAACGTTTATTGAAGCTTTAGACAAGGACCAGTAATCTTGAAACTCTGTCATGACATTCTAGATGCTACCAACTTTAAGGTCCCCTCAGAATTTATATTTTGGAACATAAGCACTTAGAGGCCAGAAGCTAAGTGGTGCCAACCGTTTCCCACAGCAGACACAAGCATTGCCATTTAGATTGACTTGTCTTAGAATTTGTCACTGACGCTCTCATGGTGGCGAAAAGAAGAATAAAAGTAGGACAGAGCGTTTGAATTTAAGTACAGTGGGAATCCTTCCAGTGAATGATCTCCCGAGGACTGAAAAATTGGCCTATTGGGCTGACTTGGAAGGAGTTAAAAATGAAGACCGGGCTTCCCTGGTGGCGCAGTGGTTGAGAATCTGCCTGCTAATGCAGGGGACACGGGTTCGAGCCCTGGTCTGGGAAGATCCCACGTGCCGCGGAGCAACTGGGCCCGTGAGCCACAATTACTGAGCCTGCGCATCTGGAGCCTATGCTTCGCAACAAGAGAGGCCGCGATAGTGAGAGGCCCGCGCACCGCGATGAAGAGTGGCCCCCACTTGCCGCAGCTAGAGAAAGCCCTAGCACAGAAACGAAGACCCAACATAGTAATCAATCAATCAATAAATAAATAAAATCTAAAAAAAAAAAAAAAAAATGAAGACCAAGAAATGTATATCTATATATACAGTAGCTTCTCACCCCAGTAGCTAAGATCACTAACAACTTAGATGAACCAATGCAAGGACTTATTTAAAGGAACAAAATGGCTATGAGTGTGATATATACTATGTTATATGATACATACACTATTATATTATTTTTAAACAATGTCAACTCCAGGCTGATAGATGATCATGATGATGATGATGATGATGATGACGATGATACCTTCCGTATATGGTATTTCATCTGATGGCTTATACATCACTTTGCCTGAGTAATGAACTAAGCACGAAAATAACCTTTTAGGGCCTTCATCAGTTATTTCCATCCAGGATAGAGGGAAACGATTTATCACTTAAAGAAAGGGTGTTTAACTTAGAAAAGGCCTCATCTTGAGAATTTTTTTGTTAATGCCAAAATTTTTAATGCCTTTCGCATTTCAAGGACTAAGAATTTGGTACCTAGCAACATTATGTACTCTGAGACCTTTAACCCAACGAGCCGTTGTGATGTGTAGAAATCATACTATGCAGGATCACTTAGATGGGTGTGTTGCTGGGTAGCTGTCTACCTAGTGTTTTTAAATGTCTCATGGGAGATTTTAAATGATTATAGAGTTAAATCTACTTACAAAGACTTGAACATACTAGCATTTTTTCTAGCCACTAGAAAGGTCAGTGGTTGCCGAAGATATGCTGCTAAGTAAAAAACTCTGCCCAACTGGAGACAGCATTCAGCCAGAATACACCCTTTGGGAATTCAGACAGTCGTTCCATAGCCTTTGAGAGCCGTCAACCATGGAAGTGATGGGTTTCTACTGCCACTGGGCAGCAGAGCATCTTAATGATAGAATACTTGGGCAAATGCTAATTCTAATGACCTTAAACCTTGATGTCCCATATATGCAGCTATTTTTGTGTGTGCGTGACCCTGGCTAGTAACTATCAGAACAAATTTAATGGAGTTTCATCTGATTGGATATTATAACCAAAACCTGTGAGGACATTCCCCTCCCCCGAAAATCTGACGTTCTACAAATACAGGAAGGTTAGAGGTGCAGGATTAAGGACAGGGAGTAGTGTGGTTTCAAAGCAGTAGCACCAGTGTTCAAGATATGCAGGGTCTTCAAAAAAAAAAAAACTCAAATAAAGCAAGAAAGTTGAGTCTCTCTAGAACTTCCTTTGAGAATAGCCCACAAGAATTATTCTGTTTTTAAATTATGGATTACTCTTGTGAATAATTTCTAATGTTTGTAGGAGTAAAGAATTCTTCTGAAGTGAAACAATTAAATTGGGGTTATTAAGGATCAACTCTAGGGAAAGCTATTTTTAAAAAAAAAAGAAAAAAGGTACTATTGTGATCCCACTGCTGTGTCCTAGCATCCAGCTGCCTATAATTAAGAGAAAGATGATGGTTGATACTGCAGTGGTGCTCACTAAATTAGGTCATTCATTGCTGTAGAATTAATTAGTTGGCCTACTTCAGTCATTCATTCACAGACATTTATTAAGCACTTAGTCGTGCCCAGGCACTGTGTTGAACACACAGAGATAAATGAGATCTAGTTCTGATTCAGCCTTAGGTTTAAAGCAGGATTTTCTTCTAAACATAAACTGTATTCTTCCTTCCCCTGCTTGCCTCTACTGGTGTTTTTTATATTAATTTTTTCAGACATGAGCTGGCTATTTCTCTTTAGGAGAGTGATAGTAAATGAGGTGACTTTCCCTTTAAATGAGCTTTTTAATAGATCAGTGGTTGTAGGTGAAGCTTCATAATTTTTAGCAGCTAATATCTCACTTTAGTAAAGTCAGCATTATAATATATTGGGAGCTAGATGCTAAACTGACTCTTGAAACAAAAAAAGAAAAAAGGGCAAACGTTTTAGAACATGATAACCAAAAACCTGGACTCTAAATTTGAGACAGTAACAAATTCAGATCTCATATTCGGAATATCTTACTGCCCATTTGGTACAGATCTGTGCTCTGGTTATCTAAAACTATACATATCAAAAAATTAAAACTCTATTGAACATGTTATTGCGAGACTCCAGCAATTGACATCTTTCATGCATTGCTGGCCAGATTTAGAACAGTTTGATTTACTTGAGGAAATTGGCTCTTGTACACCTAAAACTAATATAATGTTATATGTCAGTTATATCTCAATTAAAAAAAAAAAAATTTAAGACAAAGTAAAAAAAAAAAAAAAGAGAGAGAAAAAAATTGACTCCTGCTCTATTTTCTGAAGATCTATGATTTATTTAAAATTGTTAGCCTTAACTGATAGATAAATTGGACTTTATCAAAATTTAAAACTCTTGTGCTTCAAAGGACACTATCAAGAAAGTAAAAGACAACCACAAAGTGGGAGAAAATACTTGCAAATCATACGTCTGATAAGAAACTTGTTATCCAGAATATGTAAAGAACCCTTACAACTCAGTCATAAAAGTAATTACCTTACTAATTCATTAACTTTTGATAGTCCTATATCTTCTGGTGTATTCTTGCACGGATGTTCGCTCAGTCGTGGGGAAGGAGGACAGTAGGGTAAGAGCTGATCTCTTTCCGATTTTGCACAAGTCTCAGTTCACCCTGCAGTTCTCATCAGAGGGAGTGATGGTGGCTATGGGGGGGTCCTCAAGGCTTTTGCAGCCAAGCCCAGCAGCACGTTCCAGGCTCTTCCCCACTCCCCCCTCCAAGAACGCCGTGCTGCCCAGCCGCAGAGGCCCATCCTGTTGCTCCCACACACCGGGGCCCTTCCTTCCCCGTGATGTTCCAGCTCCCTAGAATCTGGACCTTCTCACCCCTCCGGCCACCCATCCACCTGGTGAGCTTACCCTTCAATGACCAACTCAATTCTAGCATCTTTCCGTAGCCTTTCTGAAAAATCAATGGCACCTTCATGTGAGTGCCATAGAATTTTTCGCATACCCCCGAGTAAGCACTTATGTGGTATTACGTGTACTTGTTGCTTATAAGTCTGTCTCCTTAGGTAGACCCTGAGCCCCGTGCAGCTACGCACCACATCTCATTCACCTACTTAGCCTCAATCGAAGCGCACTGCCCAGCCATAGTAGATGCTCAGTAAATGTCTCACTGATGGAATTTCTAGACTGGATAGAGCCTCTTTTAAGAGAAAGGTGGAGAGAAGTATAAGTGGTCCCAAAATACCTGGAAGAAAGGGGTCTGACTCTACTGTGTGTATTTCAAAGTGAAGCAACAGAAACATAGGCTGCAATGAAGGCACTTTGCGTTGCTCAGAGGAAGGACCACACAGGTTCCCAGACTCAGCCTCCCGTTCAGAGAAATAGATTCTGATTGCCAGCCTCTGCCATTATGCCTGGAAGTGATTGTTTTGGGGTTTGCATATCCCACCCCTTTACATGCTTGGGTTGTAACCATCTGACGACTGACCCTGAATCATTAGCAAGTGACTTTCCGTTCTTCTTAATGTACTTTCCATCTAATCAGTTTGCTGCCAGCTCACAGCCTTCAGCCGCATGCCATTGGAATGATGCACCTTACCGCTCACTGCTTTTAACCTAGTTCCACTTGAACTCAAATCTCTCTTTTGGAAAATTCAACCTTATACCAGTCACCTTTGTGAGCCAAGTTGATGAACTGAGTTTGTTTCTTTGGTTCCTCCTTTTTGATGTACCTCCTTCCGGTTTGTTCGTTTTGAATTTTTATTATGCTTGCTTTGTTTTCTTTCTTGCTCTCCCTTCTCTCATTTTGTTTTCTCCATTCTTCTCATTGGAGGCAATGAGCCATCCAGCGGCCGGAACTCCCCTCTCCCTTATCGGCCAGACAGCCGCCCTGTCACTCCAACTTACGCTCAGGCCCCTAAACATTTCCATGTTCCAGGTAGGAGCTGACATGGTCTGTGCCTTGGTGTCCTGTCGCCGTGTAGAATGTAGCCTTGTCACGTCTGTCTCGTCTCCATTTCTCATGCTCTTTTAATTGCGGTGCTCACAGTCGACAAACCCTAAATTGCAGGATCTGACCTAGAGGGCCTTTCAAAAGCTTTGTATGTGAGATGCCAGGATTGTATTGAAGGTTTACGTTTTCTCTAAAATTTTTGAAGGGGGATGGGAGGCAGAGGGTGGAAGAATAAGGGTTGAGTTGCTTTGTTTTGACAAAAATTTTAATTTTACCCTTATATTAGTACCTTCTAAGATACCACTCTGTGGTTTAGTGTCGTTGTCTAACACAATGGCAATCTAGTTATCTTCTCATCCTAAAGACTGAACCTCAGTGTTCTTGAGAGTACTTTTATTTTATCTGTTTGTCTCCAGTGTGGAGATTCTTTCTGTGGACTTTTCAGAGAGCTGAAAAATTGGGTCATTTGGAGGGTCTTTCTGCAGTGTGTAATTAACTAACCACCTCCATAGCCCACAAAGACATCTTGCAATTTAGGCTTGGTGCTATAAGCTTTGCTGTCATGGTACAAATAGTAATTTGCCATCAGGAACTGGAAAAATCAGAACCCATCAGTATCTTAATATTTAGGGTCAGCTCACAATCTTTGTGAAGGCAAGATTGGCCATCAGAAGTCATGATATTATTTTTCCATCAGAAGTACATTGTTTTGCTTCTTTTAGCTACTGAAAGTGGTTTAATAAATTACCCGTTATGTTAATGTTGGCATACATATTTGGAATCTGTAGTAGTTTTTCTCTTTTGCATTCCAAACTTACCTAGAAGTTTGAACCGAGGAAAGTTCAATGGGATTCATACCACTGAGATAGGACTGCCTTTAAAAAATATATATATAAATGAAGTTTCATCGAACCTTGAAAATCAGTGTTGTACGTTTGCAACTTTTTTCATGAAGAATGCCCAACCAGGATCCAGTGCCCAAGATTCGGGGGAAACCTTTTGAAACCTCCTGAGTATTTGCAGTCAAAGTTTAATGGTTGCATAATCAAATGGGGTTCTATATAAATATATGAATAATATTTGGCATCTCTTTACTTTTCCTTTCTTTTGTAAAATTTGGCCTATACACACTAAGATTTTGTCAAACATCCTGTCAATACATCAGACTAGCCTCGCACCTAAAAATTGTTTCTATGTTTTACAAAAATATACTCTTAATTTCACTACATCGCTTTCCACTGTTCCACTCATTAGTTGAAAAGTAAATTGAGCCACTGGTCTCTACTGGGAGCTCAATTTCGAGACAGTAGCAATTTGGGGATCTTCCCCAAACTGGTTATGTCTTCCTCACCATCACAGTATCTGCACTGCTTGCGTTTCTTCCTGTTTTAACGCCACTTTTAGTGAAGTGTATATTTGAAATAAATGGCTCATGAGTGAATGACATCTCTCTATATCCTAAGATGTATTACAAAGGATTCCATGTCACATGTCTATAGTAATTCACTCATTCCTGTAATTTCTTTTTCCAGTAACCTCAATCTTTGTAATACAAAAGTTAACCTTCTGGGTTATTTTTGTTGGAGAATCTTCAGTTTGGTTTGCCTCTTGGTTGATCTGTTTTTCCCATCGGTGGATGGCTCCCCATAATCACACACCTTTTGCTTTTCATTTCCACAGATCAAGGGATCAACATTTACCGAAAACCACCCATCTACAAACAGCATGGTAAAACCCGCTTTCCTGCGCGTAGCTTTTAAGTAGCAACGTCAGCTGAACTCTTCGCTGTCCTCTGAAAGGCTTACCTGCTGCTGCTTTTGAGAATCAAACTGGGGCATCCAGTGTATTATACCTTTATGGTCTCCTATGATGCAAATATTGTGAAGTCGGTTTTCCTAGATAGAGAACACTTAGCTTGATTAGGAAACTCCTAGCTTATTTCTGAGCCCATCAAACCATGTATCATTTCACTCATAGAGAAGGAAAGGTACGGTCACACAGTAATTCACAAACTCCCTAACAAGACTTTTTTGGGGGGCCATCAAATAATTTAACCAACCTCTCTGATAATTTTCATGAGCTTGCAATTAGTTTAACTAATTAAAACTAGTGAAGGCTAGCTACCTAAAAATTAATTCGACCAAGGGAATTCCCTGGCGTTCCAGTGGTTAGGACTCTGTGCTTCCATTGCAGGGGGCACAGGTTCGATCTCTGGTCAGGGAACTAAGATACCACAAGCCACGTGGCCAAAAAAAAATTAATTTGACCAAGCCTCCATCAGCCTGACTGTCCAGTTCCCCAGTTTCTGATGGGGCATGCAGATGTCTGCACCCTGTGGTAGAGGGGATGGGACTCACGCTGAGACAGAGGCCCTAGCCTTGATCCCAGCTCTTCACCTACATGGTTCTGTGATATCAGAGACATAACCTCTGTCCCTCAGTTTCTCATCTGCAAAAACCAGTACATTAGGCCAGCTTGTCTCTGAAATTCCTGCAAACTAAGAACCACTGATGTGGATTTATAATTGTGTTTTCCTTTTCTGGGAATATAGAAATTTTAAACCCAGGAAATCATATTAGTCTTTGTAAATCACATTTCCCTCCAACATTATTAGGTCTCTATAGATTCAGCTGCTATAAATCTCTGTGAATGGGTAGAAAGCCAAGACTGGTCTCCAGGTGATTTCAGAAAATTATACACAAATTGTGACTGGAAATTTGAAGGCTGCCTTTAGAATCCAGTTGACATTAATGAGTCCTAAAGGCTTAGGATGACATGAAAAGCAAATAAAGTTGAAAATGCAAAAAGCAAAAAAATTTCAGGCCAACATTCTAGGGGAAAAAGAATGTATGTATTGTAATGGTTCTAGAACTATGATTTTTTTTCTTCATCTGTGTTTTTTTTTTTTTTTGAGTTTACACCATGTGCTTGCTTTTTTAAGTTTCTTAACCGTGTTTTTGTTTGCTTTTTTTATGGTTTAATGTCTTCTCACCCACTCATTAACATGTGAATGTTTACTGACTTCACCAATTCTAATGCGTAAGTACTGTTTGAAGTCTGGCTTTAAAAAAAATTTTTTTTTTAATTTAAGAATAAGATTCCCAGTTTGATTTATCAGTTTAGAGACTTTTTTAAATACTGAAATCTCTAAGATCCTGCCTCTCCAAATAAAAATAATCAAATAATTAAGATTTAAGAAGATAGGATAATGTTAGGTTATTTATTTGGAAGAGATTAGTTTGCTTCTTTTTGTGAAATTGACTTTGACTTTACTCTTTACTTTCTTTCAGTCTCTTGTAATTAAGAGTAGCACAACCAGAGCGGTACATCCCAAAGGACATTCTGCAAAAGAGCAGTTCTCTGTGATAGAAATAGATGTCATACCAAAAACTGGTGTCTATGCCCTGTGCATTTGGAAAATGCTAGACTTAAATAAAGTCACACTTCTTAGTCTTTAATATGCTAACACATATTGTCCTTCTTTAAGAAGAGGATATAGTGTGCAGTGTTTTCCAAGCTGATTTTATCTTTTATTCTCATGAGGTTAGAAATTCAGAAAAATACTGTTCCATGCCTGGCTGAGAATTTACCCCTTATTATTATGTAGGGCGACCTCAGTCAAGTTACTTAAGCAAATTGAGACCCAGAAAGTTACTTAAAAAATGTGGAATTGGAGATGAAAATTCAAAAAGTTACTTCCAGATTTAAAAATCTATGAGCCCAGGGATAGGGGCAAATTTTATCTATAGCATTATAAATATGTTGTGAAATGTTTAGTAACATCCCAGGTCAGCTTGCAAAATTAGCCAGAATCAGGGACTGACCATTTAACCTGGTTTGTTTTGCTCCATTTCTGTGATTCCATCTGGGGCTCTAAGCCAATGACTCCACCATAAGCGTAGCCATTAAGAACTCTGGGAACTAATGCTGCTCCTTGTCTGGCTTTTGTGGTTTTAAAGCTGGATGAGTCATTTGTATATGCAGCCCCTTGAACAAAACAACGAGTGGGTATGGCAAACCCAAGTCTCAAGGCTAAATTCCTGCAAGCTGACAGTGGATTTTCCTGCTGCCATTTCACCTAGGAATCAAGGACACATATACAATATGCAAGGATTGAAATGAACCGGACCAATATTTTTGTGGCTAAGAAGCCACAAAAATTCAAAGCCAACCAGCTCTCTTATGATTAACACCTACAGTCAAATGACAATGTCATGCTTTTCACTTACCTCTTTAATTTCAAATTAACTAGATTAAAATTTCTAATTGCTCTAGAATTGTCCAGTGGAACTTTCCATGATGATGGAAATGTTCTATAATTATGCTGTCCAATACAGTAGCCGCTAACCACGTGTAGGTATGGATCACATAAAATGTGGCTAGTGCTACCGAGGAACTGAATTTTAATTTTATTAATCATTTGTTTTATTTAATTGTATTAATTTAAATGGAAATAGCCACATGTAGCTCGAGCTAGTATCGGACAGCACAGCTCTGGAACAAGATTTTTCAGATGTAGAACAGATGTAGAATGAAGCTTTGCTTCTGGCAGAACGTAAGGAAGATGAGTCGAGTTGTCACTAAGATCTGTTAGTGACTGGGTGATGGATAGTGGTGATAAACAGCTCTCTGGAGTTCACACTTTTTGCCAGAGCACGAGAAAACTATGTAAGAGGATTGATTGTACTACCATGGCCTTACAGACCGATAGCTAAGCTGCCCCTGATTCCCATCCAGATGCAGCTGCCTTGGCAGCCCAGAGCAAGTCTTCAGAAGACATCATCAAGTTTTCCAAGTTCCCAGCAGCCCAGGCTCCAGACCCCAGCGAGATACCAAAGATTGAGACGGACCACTGGCCTGGTCCCCCCTCACTTGCCGCCATAGGTATGCAACTGTAGCAGCTAAGCCAAATGGACAAATTGCTAGGAGATCTCAAAATGCAGTGCTTAAAAATATGCAAGGAAATGTGTCCTAGTGTAAAAATTTTTTAAGAAAAGTATGACCAAGAGTTAGAACAGTGAAAAGAACTAAGGTAGTATTAACGTGTGTGCAAAATGCTTCAAAAACCCAACCACCGGAGCCTTGTGCTAACCAAACCCAGTGAGGTGCAGAACTGGTCTAAAACAGGTGTTTTGTGTGGACTCTCAGTTATTACTGTAAAGTCAGTAACTCTTTTGAATATAGTTGAATCAAAGCCTCCTGCCAAGAACTTCGTTCTATATAGTTAGAGCATAGTGGGTGGATTTACTGAGTGTCCACAGAAGTGTGATTTCTTTGAATTAAGTTTGTTTTAGACGATTTCTGGGTTGTAATTACAATTCTCTTAACAACCAATCTTAACACTGAAGCTCTTTCATTTTTCTCACCTGATCATGTTCTCCATTACTAAGGAAGGGCTGTTACAGAGTAACAAGTGTTCTGGAATATTACTCATGTAAAGTTACATGATTTCACATCTGTCATTTCCATGACGTCTGTGCTAAAATGTCACATTTGAGCTGTTTCATTCTTTGCTTTGAACCACACATTTATGCTTTAGAACTGTGTCTGTGTCTTTACTGTTTTGTCATTAGTGAAATCACTTGGCCCTAAAAAATGGTATTAGCAAACTCAGAAGCTAGTACTGAAAATTTAGTGAGTCAGCTTTCCAAAGATATGACTATCTTATCACATTTCTGTTGACAACCTAAAAGGCCTTCAATTTTCCAAAATTCCCAAATTTTCTTCATCCTGCTGTTTTTCGCCAAGTTATTTTTGGAATAGCTTTTACAAGCAATAGAAGTGGATTTTAAAGCAATTGATATCTATAGAAGTAGTTGAAGGAAAAATCTCTTATACCTCCTGGGTTCCTTATTCACAAGTATTCTATACATTATGTTGACTTAAGATGTATCTAGTTCTTGAAAACTTATGTCTATTCATTTTTGTTAGTGTAGATTAAAGAGAGAAAATTCACGTTGATATTCATGATTTTAGAAACTAAGACTCAGTCGTCAGCTTTTTTTTTCTGCTGGTCCACGTCCTTCAGGCAGTTCTTGGGGCCGCTGAGGTTCCTAGTTCAGTCGTGTTGCATAGCAGGGACATTAAACAGCTAAACTTTGGGGGAGAATTAATATTTTGTTGTTACCAACTGTCATCACTAAATGGTTTGAGGTTCCAAAATGAAGAAAGCTTCTGGTCCATTAATCCAACTGATCAAACCCTGAAGGTATTAGTTAGAGTTTATTTTGATTAGATTAACAGGCTTTCCTATCTCCTCCCACAGCTAAATTAGTCCAAGCCACTTAGGAAAAGCGATAATTATCTTAATTTTCCAGCCATTCAGACAGATTCCTCCTTTCCCCTCCATCTCCCCTTTTTCAGGAAGCTTAAAAATTGTACGTGATCTGCTCTATTATACTGAAATAAGTAACTTTTTAGCTGCGTTAACCCTTTTTATTGGCCCATTAGTATAAAACTCTTTTGTGACCATTTTCCGAAAGATTGAGAGCAAGGAAACATTAGAGACCCATCCCGTCAAAGAAAAATAAAGCATGCTTCTTTTTCTTTTTTTAAAAAATTATTTATTTATTTGGTTGCACTGGGTCTTAGTTACAGCAGGTGGGCTCCTTAGTTGTGGCTTGAGAGCTTCTTAGTTGTGGCTTGCTGCCTCCTTAGTTGCGATACATGGGCTCCTTAGTTGTGGCATGCAAACTCTTAGTTGTGGCATGCATGTGGGATCTAGTTCCCTGACCAGGGATCGAACCTGGGCCCCCTGCATTGGGAGCATGGAGTCTTAACCACTGAAGCATGCTTCTTAATGAATTTATTGGAGGTAGAAGGCAGGGTGATGGTGTGGTGCCAAACCTAAATATTCAGAAAAAGAAAACAAGATTTTTAAATTCGTCACAAGAGAGTGACTGTCTTACCTATTTGATGGTATCTAGATGAATTTGGCTTCCTCTCTATTTGAACAATGACCTCAGGGACATCAAAATAATAACCGCAGATGCCCCTCCCACCTACTATGGAAGCTCTGACCAGTGGCCAGTGGGATGACTTAGACCCAATCATAATGGCAAACCGAGTTCTAATTGAGCAGATCAGATTGTTGGGAGGCATGCCTTACTGAATCACATTTTGGACTGGCTTGTCGAACGGGGCCCGTTGTCTCAAGAAACCAGCTGAATTGGTGGCAGGCTCTTTTCTCCCATGTGTTGCTCACGAATGTTGAAGACCACTGCTGACTTTGCCTGCCTGACACGTTGAGCACAGGTGGACCAGTCCCTTGAGATCCCCTTGCTGTGGGGCTAATGTGAGAGGTTGTCTTTGCTGTGGACTTAGGAGCTGACATGAGACGCAGATCTAGCGGCAGAGAGGAAGACGACGAGGAGCTTCTGAGACGCCGGCAGCTGCAAGAGGAGCAATTAATGAAGGTTTGTCCTGAAACGACTTTGCTGCAGTCTTCAGTTCTGTTGATCCATGTTATTGAACGATTACCGTGGGCGAGCCACCAAGATGAGCAGGAGGTAGTCCCAGCCCTCAGGGGCTTACTGTCCAGTAGGAGAGACAAGATGGGCATCTGGTGACTGTAATAAGGCAGAATACTTAGCAGGTTCTGGAAGAGGTGACCTGGAGGTCAGAGAGACACGGAATGTTTGGGCCTTTTCGAGGAGAGCGAGACTCTGTGTGGGGTGTGTGGGTGTGGTGCATGTGTTGAAAGGATGCTGAAAGGCCAGGTAAAGCCAAAGTGCACTCCGAGGTGGTACAACACCTTCCTTCCCTCACGCAGGCTCTGCTGAAGGATTTCCCTTGGGACAGAGCCTTTCTCCAAGTCTTTCCTCAGGACTCATAGGACCTTGTGTGTATATCTGGGCCAAGAGAGAGGGGATAAAATGGACTGTCACTAAGACATGCTCATTATACCCTCTGTCTCTATCTTAGGCCCACAGCATCCCAGAAGGCCTGGGGTTGAGGGAGCCGAGAAATGATAAACTCCTACCAATAAGGGTCATTTTCCAACGATACTTAATCATATGGGGAATGCACATGATACTAGTTATATAAGGATACAAAGTTACATTTATTATGTGTTCCCAGTTTTGTATATTATGTGCATAGAAAAATACTGGATAGGTATAGATCAGAATGTAAATGGTGGTTATCTCTGAGTGGTGGATTATGGGCTATTCTTTCCTTCTGGATTTTCTAAAATCTGTACAACGAGCATGCATTATTTTTTTCCCTGTTTTTAAACAAATCAGTGTAATTTATCTTTAAAGGCTACTATCCCCAGTCTTCCCTTCCCACATCAAAAATCTGTACACACTCACACATTGCCCTCCTGAGTCTACCTGCTGGCGCTTTGCGAGGAGGGCAAAGGAGGGAGAACATTCTTCTGATCTGGAGCCTGGTTTAGGGCAACAGAGCCTTGACATTGAAGGGACTATGGTGGGTTCAAGGTCCAAAACCTGGCTGACCTTTTGGCGAGCCACCAGGCTCTGGGACAATATGCCTCAGCCCTCTCCAGAGTCAGGAACTTCTTGCAGGATCTCCTAAAAAGAAACTGCAGTTCCCTAAAAGTAATTGCAGGCTTCGCTTTCATTTTTCTTTTCTCTGTGAATAGCTCAACTCGGGCCTGGGCCAGCTGATACTGAAAGAAGAGATGGAGAAGGAGAGGGAGAGCCGGGAGAGGTCCTCCCTGGCCACCGGGCGCTATGATTCTTCCATCAACTCAGGTGAGCAGCAGACCCACCACCTTCCCTGAGCCAGGAGCTGGCCACCTGCCTGCAAGGAGCCTAGTTTGATGGTTCCAGGAGAGGCAGGGTGGTTTCTGGTGGGATCTGCAGAGTGTTCCATAGGAAAGGAAGTGTAGGAATCCTATGTCATGTCAACTTAGCTTAAGAGCCTGCCACGGCTCTTCCTTAAATGTGTGTTTCCTTCCTGTTGGAAATAGGGGGAGCCCTTGGAGGGTCTCAAGAACCAAGAGGTGTCAGTTCCCTTGAGCTGGGTCTACCTTCTAGAACGTACATCTCAGAGGGAAGCGGCAAAAAGAAAATCCTCATAGAGAACAGAATGCTTTTTATAATTTTTTTTTTTTTGATGTGGTTGCGCTGTGGGACATTAGTTCCCCAACGAGGGACTGAACGCGTGCCCCCTGCAGTGGAAGCACAGAGTCTTAACCACTGGACCGCCAGGGAAGTCCAAGAACAGAATGCTTTTTAACTGTAGAGAGCATGAACAATTTTTTCAAAGTATTATGACTTTAGTATATTCAGTATAAGAGCTGAGGGCTAACAGTGCTGTTGTTGATGCTTTTTTTTTTTTTTAAAGAAATTCACGTTCTTTATTTATTTATTTATTTATTTATGACTGTGTTGAGTCTTCGTTTCTGTGCGAGGGCTTTCTCTAGTTGCGGCAAGCGGGGACCACTCTTCATCGCGGTGCGCGGGCCTCTCACCATCGCGGCCTCTCTTGTTGCGGAGCACAGGCTCCAGACGCGCAGGCTCAGTAATTGTGGCTCACGGGCCCAGTTGCTCCGTGGCATGTGGGATCTTCCCAGACCAGGGCTCGAACCCGTGTCCCCTGCATTGGCAGGCAGATTCTCAACCACTGCGCCACCAGGGAAGCCCGATGCTTTTGAAAGAGATTACTTATATACCGGGCTGAAATAGTCTTTCGGTATATTTTCCCCTGCTTATACTTGTCATAAGCCTGTTCTCTTTTAACCCACAAGATATCTTCTCACATGTGTGAACTAGTGCATAATTTTCTCTCCTGAGGATTCCTTTAAACATGTGTTTAGTGTTTCCTATGCAAACACTTCTGCTAAACATTATTTCATTTAATCTTCACAACGTACCAATGAAGTAGATGATATTATGATTATTATCATCTTCTCCATTTTGTAGATCAGGAGACAAGGAAAGGGAAGTTTAAGTAACTTACCCAATGTCACATTGCTGATAACTACCAAAACTAAGGTTTAGGAGTCCAAGTATTATAACCCCAGAGCCCACACCCTTAACCGGAATGCCCTGCTCCTTCTCATAGATGTGTCACTGGCATTGATCTTGGATTAGGTAGTTTAGTAATCTTTAGAGTTCCTTCCAATTCTGCAATTCTGTTGTATAAGAGTAAATAGCACTGTATCTACACGGGTCAAGAAATGAAGACTTAACAAGATGGAATACCATGCCCGAAGATGCAGAGGTGTTAAGTTGCAGAGCCAAAATTCAAGCCCAGGTCTACTCCCTCCAAAGCCCAGCAGCTTATGAGGTGTCCACGCTGTTGATCAATGGGGTACCCTATCCCAAGCCTCCCAGGCGTCCAACTGTGCTTGGCCAGTAGATCTTGGTAACTTAAGTGTAGGCCTCCAGATCAGTTACCGCTGCCATACCAACTGGGACTTAGGCCTGTGTATCCCAGTAGCCCTGGGTTTAGATCATTGCTTGGATCTTTACAAGCTGAGCAGCCGTGGGCAAGATACTTAACTTTCTATTAGCCCCTATTTCGTCTCCTGTAAAATGGAAATACTACCATCATTATTAGGATTGTGTTGAGGATTCAGAGATGCCAAGCACTTCTTCCTTCCCCCCCCCTCCTCGAACATTTCACTGCCCACCCATTCCCTGCATCACCCAAATATGGTGGCATTTTGTGAACACTTGAGCCCAATATTTGGATTTTTTTTTTTTCTAAATCTTCTATTCTGTAGGGTAGAAGATACACTGCCAACTTCATGAAAGAATTGGACTTCCGGTTCCTAACAGTTACTTTTTTATCTTTCTCTTATTCAGCTTCACATGCTCTATCATCGAAAACCTCATCTCTCCCAGGCTATGGGAAAAACGGACTTCACCGGGTGAGATTTCTCAATTACTCGTTTCTGAGTCTCTTCCCTCTTGAGTCGTGGTTGAAGTATTGATGTATTGTCAGAATACACCTGACAATATGATCTCAGTGTTGGATATAATGAAAATTGTAATCACCCTGCTCTCCTGGTAAATCACTTTGAGTTACAGGCAAAATAAGATATTTCTATTGAGAGAAAGAGAAATTGACTTTAGATAAAAGAATAGCCTGTATAAGCTTATGGGAAGACTAGATTAATTGTGTGGCAAATATTTCTACAATCAAGCAAAAAGTAATTACTGGAGCCATTATCTCTGCTGTAAAAAGATACAGGAAAGTTTATTACAACCTCCCTCCCCACAAAGCATGGAACCAAGTGTAACTGTGTAGCTGTGGTGTGGAAAAATGTGTTTTTATTTATCAGCAAGGGATACTTGCTTGCCAAGGACCTGCTGAGCAGTAGCATAGGATATACCACAAAACACAGGTATTTCACAGAAGAAGAACTACGTAGGAAAAATAATAGGGGTCCAGGAATTCAGCTTGGGAGGAATTCTTAGGATTTTGTAAATCCTATCTTCCTTTTCACCTGACTCCAAAACGAGTACTGTGGAGCAGATTTTCTAATGGTGCGTTTTTCTTCATTTCAGCCTGTTTCTACAGACTTTGCTCAGTACAACAGCTATGGGGATGTCAGCGGGGGAGTGCGAGGTGAGGCCCCTGCGGCTGGGTGTTGGCTGACCAAGGGGGAGAAGGGGCTGTGCTGTCACAGGCATGTTGGCTGGGCTCAGGCTGTGTCACATCCTACGGTCAGATCACATCTGTCCTCTGAGCCATCAGGGCATTTATTAAAATCCCAGAGGATCTCTCCTGATGTGAGACCACAAGAAGCGAGTTTGTAGGAGGGAACTCATTGCTCCTACTATGTGCTGAGCGCTAATTAGATCCCTGGAAGTACCGTGATAAGCAAGACATGGGCCTACCTTCAAAATGCATGTGGCTACAGATGCACTGGTGTGCAAGGCAGAAATAGAGACACAGATGTAGAGAACAAATGTATGGACACCAAGGGGGGAAAGCGGGGGGCGGGCAGGGCTGGGATGAACTGGGAGATTGGGATTGACATATATACACTAATATGTATAAAATAGATAACTAATAAAAAATGCATGTGACAGAGACAGAGAGAGAGAAACTCTGTGAGATAAATGCTATGGTCGGAGATGCAGAGAGAAGGGAGAAACACCTTCAGGGTGTCAGCTTCCCCAGGGAAGGGTGTTTAAACTCATAACTAAAACCAGAGAGGCGTCTTCCAGCTTCCGCGAGCAGCCAGGCCGCGTGCGCAGAGACCCGGAGCCGGGGGAGCGTGGCTTGTTGGGGAATGTTTGGAGAATTGCAGTAGGATATACTCTCTGTTGATGTTTCCATATTTTTCTATGGTCTTGCCCTTCTGAGATTTTCTTTTTCTTTCCTTTCCAGACTACCAGGTACGGAGCACTGTCTTTCTCAAGTTGGCCACCCCAGCAAAACAGCCTTTTTTCACAATCCAGACACGTTCTTCTGCGGCTCCAGGGAAGGGTTTCTGTTGAGAAGACCCTGATTTTGGTTGATCCATCTAATCATTAGTCCACAGATGTGAGGAGCCATGAGCGGCAGGCATGCCTGGGGCCCAGGTCAAGCTGGTCCTGCAGGTCTGCGCGAACCAGACCAGGCGTCAGAGGACCCTCTTGCTCTGCCTTTGGAGAGTCCTCTCTGGGGTGGAAGTGGACCAGCATCAAGGGTCCACGCACATGCAGTTGCTTTTTCTTTTAGTTATAACCACTCACTCCTTGAGGCCCTCCCCTCCTCTGTGTGGTCACAGATGAAAAGAAACCCCTGTCTTGGCCAATAGGAAAGAGCTGCTGTGGTACCATTCCTTTTTTCCTAGAACCTAAACCTTGTAAAATGATAATGGAGAATGAGAAAAGGGGAAAAATGCAAAGAAAGCTAAGATTAGAATAAAAAAAAAAAAACAAAAAAAACAAGCATAGACCTGGCAATTCTTTGACGTACCATATACTTTAACACGTGCAGCCTACATTCAGGGATCAGTCAATAGTTATTAAGCCAAAACCTTTCATCAACTGGAGTATAAAAGAGCAGCATTCCCACTATCCCTGCTTTTATGTAACAAGGAGCTCATTTTGAAAAATCCATGGTAATTAAGATGACACATCTCTAAAATGGCAGTGAAGATTTGAGACCCAAACAGGGAGGTCTAGGAGCCCACAGAGCTCTCCCTCAGCTCCCCATGCTGCCATGGGCTGCTCCTGAAACCTGCATTTCTGTTGCAGACCCTCCCAGATGGCCACATGCCTGGAATGAGGATGGACCGGGGCGTCTCCATGCCTAACATGTTGGAACCAAAGGCAAGTGTGGCTCTTTTTCTCTTTCCTCTCACATGGGATGAAACTGGGACATAACCCTAAAAAGATTTGATTTTCTATCTCTTTCACCATTTTCAGGGTTGAGACCCACTTGGCTCCAGGCCAGTGCATTAGGCAAGCCGTGTCATAAAGCATCTTTCCACTCTGTGGGTTTTGTCACACCGAGTCAGCAGGTTTAAGCTCTCCCTGGGTCTGGTGCTGTGTGTTCCCAGTGAAGTACCAGCACTTCTCTCCTATGACCTCGGTATCTACTTGGCCCCTGCCATGAGTGTGGCAAAGCCTGCTCCATGTGGAACAGCTGCAGCCCCCTCCAGATAGGGTGACCAACACACCCTAACTTGCCCAAGACTTTCCTGGTTATAGCACCGAAAGTCTTGCATCCTGGGATCCTCCTCAGTCCCTAGCAAAGTGGGATGATTGGTTGCCCCAGCTCCAGAACATCCTGTGACTCCAAAGGTATCCAAGGGCTGTGCTCCTTGGTGACCATAACTGGGGCTTATTTCAATATGTCATCTACCAAAACACTGCTTCTGGGGCCGCATGGCTCCCTGGATTCATGAACTGGTCATGGAACGAGATTGTCTAACCCTGCAAGTGTGAACTGCCTTGTAAAACAGATACCTATAATTTCAATTCTCTTCTAATTTTTACCTTCATCCCCAGTACATAGTAAGCTGTATTCTTTTACTCAGCAACGCCCTCCAGAGGCACAGTGCCGCCTGAGACACTTGTGGGTATTGGCAATGTATAGGAACCTGCCCTCTCTGCTGGAGACTTGAGTGAGGAACACCCATCACTCTAATACTCTAATCATAGTGTCTTAGAAGCTCTATCTTGGGAGTCTTAGATTTTAGGTAGCTTCTGCTTGTTAATAAAATGGACAGCGGTGGGAATTTTTCCCTGGCGGTCCAGTGGTTAGGGCTCCGCACTTCCACTGCAGGGGGCACGGGTTCGATCCCTAGTTGATCTAAGATCCCACATGCCACATGGCCAAAAAAAAAAAAAAAAAAAAATGGACAGCAGTATTCTAGAAGAGGTGTTTTTCTTTGCTTCTCAGATATTTCCATATGAAATGCTGATGGTGACCAACAGAGGGCGCAGCAAAATCCTAAGAGACGTGGACAGAACCAGGCTAGAGGTAAAAAAACAACAAACAAACACACAAAAAAACTTGTCCCAACTGCATAGTCCTGTGCATTTTCTGCAGTCTTCCCCTAAGAAATGTTCCAGCTAAGGCAAAAAATAAAAAGGATCAACCTAGGTTAAACTAAGCTAACTTGGAGGAAAACCCAAATTTGTATTTAGGAGATGAGCATAAAAATGTATGGTAAAATTCAGAAGAACCACCCAGGAGATGCAGTATGATTTTAGTCATTTTCTTTGGAAATTTGATGTTGCCCTAATTTATGGCTGGTGATGTAGAATGGAGTCTCCCATCACTCTTCAGATACCCCCAAATCCTTATCTTTCTCTGAGCCTGGGTTGAGTTTGTTGAGATTGGGGAGGGAGCGTTCAGTAAAGAGGTGTGTACTAGGCAAGTTCCTCTCTTGGCTGTTTCCACATTCCTTGTCGAAGGGTTAGCTGGGTACACATACCCAAGACCTCCTTAGATGTGGAAGACTGATCTTCGTGCTTTTCCATCTGAATGGTTTTAATTAAGAAAAACTCTGGCTGCTAATCTCATAAAGAATCATTAATTTTCTCTGACAAAAAGCAGTACATCTGTATGTGAGGTCAGGCTGGCACAGAGAATAAAGGCTCCACTATCCTAAGAGAACTTTACTAGGCGGACAAGAGATTGAAGTTCTTGGTCTCTTCAGTAGACCAAGCATCCACCTGAACTCCCACTGCTGAGCCAGGAAAAAGCCCCAGGGCTGCCAAAGGACCACTCTGGAAGTCTCTTTCTGGCTTTCTTATTGCTCTGGTCCATTTTCCCTGCATCTCCTCAGCGTCCCAAGGACCTGAAGTGGAGTCACCTCCAGCATAATGAATCACCTTACTGTGCCCCATCACCATTCAGTGTTATTACAATCATCATTAATACTCCACCAGCTCTTTTCTTTGGTAGGAAGGGTGCCTCACCTGGCCTGGCCAGGTAAGGAACCACTGGGTCCAGTGCCTGCTAAGAAGCCTCAGAGATAAACTCCTCTTCCATCATTCTGCCTTGCTCTTCAAAACAATTACTTATAAACTGGAGAGCAACTCTCAAGGTCATCCATGTGGCCGTCAGGACTGACCACTGTTCTCTTCTCCCATCACAGCGCCACTTAGCCCCAGAAGTGTTTCGGGAAATCTTTGGAATGTCCATCCAGGAGTTTGACAAGTTACCTCTTTGGAGACGCAACGACATGAAGAAAAAAGCAAAACTCTTCTGAGTACCACACATAGACAGCAATTAGAAAAAGGACTGACCATGGCGGTGACACATAGGATGTTGTATTAAGGCCCAAACTTGATTGGAGAATTTGCAAACTACTGTCCCTCAGCAACAACCAAAAGGGAAAATCTGATTAAAACACCCATGAGCCCAATGTTGGGCCAGCCCATGGCAACATTCGCCCAGAAGCAGTGGGGTAGAAATGTCTGTGTTCCCACCCTCGACAGTAGTGTTCACGTGTGACCTTTTTCCATCACCTTATGTGCACAGCAGGAGCTACTTCTTTTGTTTTCTTTCAACTGTTATTCAATAATAGTGTGACTGTATGGGTAAGAGCCAGCAAGTGCCCTTAGGATGCCGCATGGACAAAAGCAGTTGTAATAATTCCAAAGTACGAGTATATTTATTATGTAGCGCCGCGGCTGAGAAGGAAGAGCCCGAGGGATAGATCCACGTGGCAGCAGCCTTTGCCCCACCTTTCCTCACTGGCCTCCTGCAGACCTGCCTGGGCTTCAGCAGGAGGGAAAGCAGAGTCGGGGCCCCCGGCAGCTCTGTTTCAATAGCCACCAAAGTCATTTTTAACATGCTCCTTGTTCCCTACTGTTTGCTAGGACCTGATTGGCAAATTACTTAGCCTATTATTAAAAAGAAAAAAGAATTCAGAGAAAGAGAGGAGAAAGGAGTGAATGAAAATTCTCCTTAAATCCTTTTCTACTTCAGAAAGTATGTTCCTCCCCACCAAGGACAGGAGATGTCTCAGCCCCGCAGCCCTCCACTCTTACAAAGAAAGGAAAGGGGAATTGTCTCCAGATTGGCCCAGTTGTATGCTGTTAGGTGAGTTTTGTCCAAAGGCCATAGCAGTCTTGACCAAAAACAAAAGTTCTGTCTCCTCTCAATGCAAGTTCTCCGACCCAGCAAACTCTGCTCTCTATCCGGCATCCTCTAAATCACATCAAGCCCTCGCTGATTTTGGTTTTTTTAAAGGTCTTTTCAGTAGTAGGCTAAGGAAAGGCATGTTTTTCTCTTTGAAATCTCTGCAACTCCAAGGTAGATTGCCTCAAACTGATTTAATTTGGTCTTTTGAGCTTTCTTTCTTGCCTAGCTCTGTTGACTTCCTGGTTTGCACGTGTGTGTTTATGTGTTTTCACTCACCCAGGGCAGTTTGGTGAGTCTGCATGTGCTTTTAAATTTCATTCCTGCTCGAATGTTTGTCCCACTGTGCTGCAGCTCCTCAGGGACATTTGCACAGGTGCACATGACTCAGAGGTCAAGAGTGAGACTAACTGCATCCCTGCCGCCAGGTCCCCTGTGGAAGGGTGTTGGTTAGAAGCCAGCATATTCCATGACAGATATAGCTCAAGTCAGCATCAGACCGAAGACCGCAGACCTAGGGTCAAACTATGTGTAGACAGCAGGACATCTCACCAGAGTCCTCAAGCTCAGTAACACAAGAGTCACATTGGAGCCGAAGATTACCCCAAAACTTGCATTTAAGACCCCACCATGGTTCCTGAAAGCCTCTGGCTGAGACTCAGACAGGACGTGAGTCGCATGTAGGAGGTTGTTACATTTATTCTCATGCTTTGGGGCTCTGTTTAAGAATTTAAACTCTGTTTTAAAGCCAAAAAAAGAAAACATCTGAATTCACCTGCGTATGCCACTAATAATAAAAGCTCAGAAATTCTTCCTGCTGGCACCAAGTATTAGAATGAGTTAGTAGCTGACGCCAGTGGTAAAAAGCAAGTAGAATATTCTTTCTGACCTTGTACTGCAGACCTAGCTTGTGACACACTCTAGCAACCGGGTGCTGTAGTGAATACTGCAATTGCTTTATAGTATTCTGTGCACTTCCCGAGGGAATCTAAACCTGCCTGACCTTTGCTAGACGCTGAATGTTTGAGGACTGTTCTCACAAATACGTGTGTGTGTGTGTGTGTGTGTGTGTGTGTGTGTGTGTGTGTGTGTGTGTGTGTGTGTGTGTGGACCTACTAACGTGTTTAGCAAATGGCTCTGATGAGGTGGATGTGAGGAGACCAGCTCCTTGGACTGAAGGCAGACTGCAGCCCACAGTTTCGCCCCTTCATCTGTCCGTTGCCTCTTGCTTCATTCAGTACATCCGCCGTCCCATCTTCTGTGACCTCTCCTGCATGGGCAGCCTGGGCACAACGCCTGTGTGTCCTAATCCTTGCTTCGCTCTGGCAGAGTGTGAGGGGTGAGGACCATGGTGTAGTCTCAGTGTTCCCCTGCCACGACCAATAACAAGGATGGCCAAATGTATCCGAGGGTTCGGCTGGAGGAGAGGTTTTTTTTTCATTGGCTAATGAGTTATCATCCACGTACTTGCAGATTAAATGTCAGTGTAAGAAAAATGGCGATGATAGTTAAAGAACCGAGCCCTAAATTTGCCGCCACTGATGAAACTCTACTTTTCTTGTAACTTTTGAATTCAGTTTTGCATCCATCTTGGGGCGGGGTGGGGAGGAAATAGCTTCTTTCCATATCAAGTGTATGAGCTAATTTAAACTACACCGTGCAAAAATGCCTTGCCAGAAAATACCAGTAGCTTCCTGGCTGCAAGCAGAGCAGTGCTGTGCTCTAGGGAAGGGGGCACTGGGAATGCAGAGCGGGCTTCCCAACCCCACTCCCCAGGAGAAGGCTCCAGCCACGGGCATGGGTCACAGGGCAACCTGATTCTTCCAACCGCCAAATTGAATCAGTGGGCTGCAACGCCCTATGTGCTTTGTTGAACTGGGCTCAGCGTGCTTGTCCCGAAAATGTCCAGGTCACTACACAGGAAATCAGTGTTCTCTGCTTGAACCCTGCCCCGCATAAAAAAATTCCAGTTGTTAACACAGTCAAATTAATGAGGATTGTTTAATCTAGGAAAGGAAGTATACACATGGCAAGCTTCCCTAGTGCATACATAAAGGGCTACATTTTTGAGCATTGGGCTTACTAGTGATTCTTGAAGCATAGGCTGATTGCATGAAGAGGCCTCTATGATGACCTGAAAGTCAGTGCTTCCTTTAAAGTTTCTTCCAAAAAAGCCAGGATACCATTTAGTCTTCTGGTGTGATTTATGTTGAGATATAAAGAGCATTTGGAAACATGTCCAGCTCGCTAGGTATCTACATTTTGGTTTGGGTTCATTATGAAATGTTCTTAATGTGACTCCTTCAATAACAAAAGATAAACTGCCTGTTCCCTGAAACCTTGAACAGAAAAGCTAGAGACAATGGGTAATAACGTGCAAAGAAAAAAAAAAAAAAAGTAGTTTCTATCTGTCATGTCCTCTAGTCTCCCCAGTTCTCCCCAACTCCCCATTCTGTTGTTTCCAAGCTGAGTTTCCTCTTCCGAGGTGAGGCTGGAACAATGCTCTTTTCAACTCCTATCCCCTCCATCTGGTGATGTCAATCAACTCCACTTGGAAAAGTCTTGCTAGAAATGTTTCTAAAACTTTCATCTAATTTCTTTACACTTTAAAGCAAACAACTTTTTCTAAAGAATTGCTTCTTAGATGATTATACAATATATATATCTATGCTTTTGCAAGTTTAAAAATTCAAATGAACCACTCTTGACTAGGTAGGTCTTTCTAAAAAACTCTTTAAAGCAAACTTGATGTTAGCGTTCTCTTGCATGTTGAAGGGGCAGGGGACCCTCAAGGCTGTGGGCTCCCAGAGCCCTCTTTCTGACTGTCAGGAAAGATGGTGGAAGGAAGATGAACTCTGTGCCGTCAGCCCTTCTGCATCCTCTGCAGCAAGCTCAGTTTTTACAAATCACCTCATCTGTATTTCCGGTCACTGTTTAATCTACTTCCTAGGCCAGCCTTGATTTTATCTGACTTGTAAAACCATTTTCCTTTGATAAACCAAGTGTTGTCAGGATGCCCTAAAACTCACTCATTAGTACTCCCTTTTGAAGAACGTTCTATTCAGAAAAAGAGATCATTTCAGGCTTGAGGTTCGTAATGACACCTTATAGTGGTGATGTGCGTTAAGGGAACTACCCAATTATGTTGTAATGAAAGAAGGAGAAACTTTGACTTTGGCATTTTAAAAAATCACTGTCTTTCTATTTGCTGCCCAGGGAGTAGTGGGGAGATGGTGACTGACACGCTTTGCATATGGATCTTTGTGTTTTTCATTTGGGGCAAGTTTCATTTATGGCAAACTCAAAAGGAAAGGGGGAGGTGGTCAGTTTAAGCTGAAAAACTTTCTAAACAATATATGTGTACACAGCAAAATTAAACCCAATCTTTTCTGATGCTTCATGTAATTGAGTGGCGATTGTTATCATTAAATAAAATTCTTCCCAAAGGAGTCTCTCCCGAGAGTGACGATGCCATGAGTCGCTTTCTGAGCCCGTTTGCCAAAGGTAGAGGAAAAGACTGCATCCACTAACATTCAGAGAAGCAATGAGCCACTTAGTGATTGTATATGTGTATGTTTCTTTACCCTACGGAAGAGAAGACGAATGTCCGCAGGATTGGTGTTCTTTTGGGGTGTTATGTACAGACCTGTCCAGTAATAAACATGTGTGGTTTCTGTGAGGTGCTGACAGTCCTGCATCGAAGCTTTTGCAGTTCTTTCCTTTTTAAGTTGGGTTTAATGGAATTTTTTTTCAAGTGTTGGAAGGCATACTGTTCTTCCTGCCTCCCCTCCCCTTCCAGAAACAAGAAAGCAAGTATTTGGAAGAACTGCTGCTTAAAAGATGTATCATGTCCCCCGTGAAAGTGAGTGGATATCGGTCGGCATCCTGAATGCCACGTGCCAGTGTGCAGAGGTGGGATGGCCCTGGGCCTGCGTTACTGTGCTTAGGACACCCGACGCGCTCCACACTCTTGTTGAAATCAGCACCTGCCGCCCCTCTGCCGCTGTCCTGCGTCACTGTTGTCCTCACAACTCAGTGAATAAAGTGTGTGCTTTATGCGTAACTGCCTCCACACCGTGTTTCCTTTCTGGTTCCCCTGCTCCCTTTAAAGGTCTGTCCCATTTGAAAAAGTGCCAGCCCAACTTCTAAAGACAAAAACAAAATCAAAATCAAAGTCCTGGGAACGCACTTTTATCACGTAGGAAGGCAGGTTAGAGGGGGAAATGCATCAGATAGCAGTGGTATATTCCAGAATTGTTTGCCCAATAACCCAGACCATATTGACCAAGTCAACTAAAGAAAAAAAAATTTAATAGAGCTGTTGCACTGTGCTGGCCTAGCTGGTATTCAGTTTTGTGTGTGACGCAGAGCAGCAATGGTCTGATCACTTAGGCAAGGCTGGGGACTTGAGGTTTGAGGACAGGAGCTTCTGAACCGCCGCCGTGAGTTGGGCCATTTTACTAAGAAACTAGAATGCAGTGGGAGGAAAACATCTTTGACCTCCACTGCATTATCAAACTTTAGGCAAAGAAAATCTTAAGGATTTCAATTTACTTGTTATCCTCACCGCCGCCGTGATTTGGGCCATTTTACTAAGAAACTAGAATGCAGTGGGAGGAAAACATCTTTGACCTCCACTGCATTATCAAACTTTAAGCAAAGAAAATCTTAAGGATTTCAATTTACTTGTTATCCTCACCGCCAAGATTTGAGGCTTGCCAGAAAACACAAGGATGTATTTATACTCACAATGGTCTCTCCGACCGTAGCCATCCTACTATGTGTCTACCAAGCCTGGTGCCTTAGTCCACATGGGCTGCTATAACAGACCACCAGAGACTGGGGGCCTTGAACGGCATACAGTTATTTCTCACAGTTCTGGAAGCTGGAAGTCCACGATCAAGGTGCTGGCAGATCCAACGTCTGGCGAGAACCCTCTTGACTTTGTAGACAGCCGTCTTCTCATTGAGTCCTCACATGGTGAGAGAAGAGAGGAAGTAATCTCTCTGACATCTCTTTTCATAAGGGAACGAATTCCATCATGAGGGCTCCACCTTCATGATCGAATTACCTCCCAAAAGCCCCTGCCTCCTAATACCATCCCCTTGGGTGTTAGGATTTCAATCTAAGAATCTGCGGAGGACACAGACATGCAGTCCGTCATACCTGCCCAGGGGCCCGTCGCCCTGGCATTCATGTGGACCCTCTCCTGGAAGCCAGAAACAGGTTATTCTCAAGGCAGCTGGCAGGTTAGTTGGCTACTGTGGAAAACGGGTCCGGAGGCCCCGGCCGGAGGTCTGTGCTCTGCTCACTGCTGGCCGCCGCCCACACCGACGTCACCACTCGGGTCGTGGTTCCCGCGAGCAGTGCCGATCTTCAGTCGAGGTTATCTTGAGCGCCCTGTGGCATTTGCCGCCATTGATCACCATTTCATGGGAAGTCGACTCGCTGTGCCGTCGGGTGGTCCCCCCCTGCCCGCCCACAGCAGAGCTCACGGACTGCAGTGGGACTCCTGCCTGCCTGGCCCTGGCTCGCCCACTGCTCGGCCCGGCCCCCCTCCCACCACGCCCACCCTCGAATCTCACCCTCCAGCTCTTCCAAAGCACCGCGAGTTCCCTGAACACACCATGCCCTCCCCCGCCTTTACAGCTTTGCCAACGTCATGTCTTCTGTACCACGTCCAGCTCTTCTAGGTGGTGGAGAGACGAGAGGACCCGGCCCCGAGGAAAGGAGGTGATGGCAGTGTTGACCATCTGAAATTAGTTGCCCACAGCTCTTTGAAGTTACCGTGTGAGTTTCCCATGGGCTCCAGCTGCCCTAAATCAAAGACACAGCCCAGTTCACACCCCCTCTAGGAGCCTGCCTTGGTGGGCCCAGCCCAACCTGCCCCAGTAAATTCTTTGCATGCCTACGGGTGAACATCACGTTTCACGCTTTTCAAGTTTTGCCTAATACTGCTAGCTTTGCCTGTGTTTCTGCTTCTCAGCTGAATGGTAGTGAGAGCTTCTCTGTATCGAGCGCTTTGTGTTGGCTTTACATTAACTGGGTCCCCCAGGACAGCCCTACAAGCAGATAATTGTAGCTCCACTTATACATGTGAGGAAACTAAAGCTCAGAGGCTAATTAAACGTGCCTGACTGTTCAGGGAGCAGCAAAGCTGGTATTACCCAGATCTGTCCCACTGCAAATCCCATGCTGTTTTCCAATGTCCCACTGCCTGTGACTTTCTTTTTTTAAAAAAATTAATTATTTATTTATTTGGCTGAACCCCGTCTTAGTTGCGGGATCTTCTTTGCCGCACACAGGATCTTTTAGTTGCTGCACGGGGGATCTAGTTCCCTGATCGAACCCTGGCCCCCCTCATTGGGAGCTCGGAGTCTTAGCCACTGGACCACCAGGGAAGTACCTGCCTGTGACTTTCTGAAAGCAAGGAATGCGTCCCCCATGTTCTAAATCTCTGGGGGCACACTGCACAGAGGAGGCTGTCAGTGTGAGACTGGCCAGTTCCCCTCAGTCGGCCACAAGCCACAGCACTACCGCCAGGGCATGGTTATAAATAGCGGGTGGGGTGTACTCACTAGCTGTGTGTCTCAGGGCCAGTTATTTAACCTCTTTAGACCTCAGTTTGCTCATCTGTAAAATAGACAAAATAATAAGACCCATCAGAAGATTGTTGCTAAATCATAACACCTGTTGAGCACAGCGCAGGACCTAGCATGTTGTCATTGGTCAGGAAACTTGAGTGATCTTTATTAAGGGTAATTAGCCACTTAGACTTGAAGAATCCCAAATGCTCCCTGAAGCTCAGTTTCCTCATCAGTAAATTAGGAATGAATACCTGCTCTGGCTGTCTTATGGGGTTGTGAGGCCAAATGAAGTAGAGTAGAACTGCTCAGACACAGGAAAGCACTATGTTTACAGATGATATTGGGTAATAAGGGTTTCTGGTACTTGGACAAGGTCTACTACTATTTTATTTTATTATTTTGTTTTTTTAAAGTATAGTTGATTTACAATGTTGTGTTAGTTTCAGGTATATAGCAACATGATTCAGTTATACATACATATATATATATCTATTTTTTTCAGATTCCTTTCCCTTATAGGTTATTACAAAATATTGAGTATGGTTCCCTGGGCTGTACAGTGGGTCCTTGTTGGTTATCTATTTTATATATAGTAGTGTGTATATGTTAATCTCCAACTCTTAATTTAGCTCTCCACCCCCCTTTCCCCTTTGGTAACCATAAGTTTGTTTTCTATGTCTGTGGGTCTGTTTCTATTTTGTATATAAGTTCATTTGTATCTTTTTTTTTTTTTTAGACTCCACATATAAGCGATATCATATGATATTTGTCTCTGTCTGGCTTACTTCACTTAGTATAATAATCTCTAGGTCCATCCATGTTGCTGCAAATGGCATTATTTCATTCTTTTTTATGGCTGAGTAATAACCATTGTATAAATATACCACATCTTCTTTATCCATTCATCTGTCGATGGACATTTAGGTTGCTTCCATGTCTTGGCAGTTGTGAATAGAGCTGCTATGAACATTGGGGTGCATGTATCTTTTTGAATGGCAGTTTTCTCTGGATATATGCCCAGTAGTGGTATTGCAGGATCGTATGGTAGTCCTATTTTTAGTTTCTCAAGGAACTTCCATACTGTTCTCCATAGTGGCTGCACCAATTTACATTCCCACCAACGGTCTAGTACTATTTTAGATAGTTTAATCATTCAAGAATTTTAGTTTTTGTTCTGGGCTTTTTCCCCCTCTAGTCTTTATATGAATTTTCCAGCATTAAAACAAACCCACAGCTTTTATATGCTTCAATAACAACACTGTCTTGTCCAATAATCATCTATGATTGAGATCCCTTGAAGATGTGATTTTTTTTTTTTTTTTTTTTTTGGCCACACCACGTGATTTATGGAATCTTAGTTCCCTGATGAGGGATCGAACCCAGGCCCCCTGCAGTGGAAGCTTGGAGTCCTAACCACTGTACCGCCACAGAATTCCCAAGATGTGCTAATTAATAGTAATAATAACAGTGTTACATAGCAGTTGAGAGTGGGCTATAGCATCAAACTCCCTGGGATTTTTTTGTTTTGTTTTGTTTTTATAAATTTATTTATTTATTTTTGGCTGTGTTGGGTCTTCGTTGCTGTGCACGGGCTTTCTCTAGTTGTGGCGAGTGAGGGCTACTCTTCGTTGCAGTGCGTGGGCTTGTCATTGTCGTGGCTTCTCTTGTTGCAGAGCACGGGATCTAGGCGCACAGGCTTCAGTAGTTGTGGCACGTGGGCTCAGTAGTTGTGGCTCACGGGCTCTAGAGCTCAGGCTCAGTAGTTGTGGCGCACGGGCTTAGTTGCTCCGCGGCATGTGGGATCTTCCCAGGCCAGGGTTCGAACCCGTGTCCCCTGCATTGGCAGGCGGATTCTTAACCACTGCGCCACCAGGGAAGCCCAAACTCCCTGGGTTTGAGTTCGAGCTCCACCAATAATTAGCTGTGTGACTGGTGACAGTTTGCCTAACTTCTCTAAGCCTCAATTTCCATTTCTATAAAATAGGAATAATAATAAAAATACCTACCTTAAAGAGTTATTGTGAGAATCAGGTAGAGTAGGACCCGGCATGATACAAAATGGGCACTCAAACATTACCTTTTATTAATAAAGCAGCTGCCATGTAGTGAGGACTTACTATTTGCCCAGTTCTGAGCTAAGCATATTACATGCTCTATTTCATGGAGTTCCTTACATCACTTCTACTTTAGAACTGAGGAAACAGACCCAGAGAAACCAAGTGCCTTATACAAGATCTGCCTATTGAGTGGTGGGCCTGGGATTCAGACCCCATCTCCCCAGTTCCAAGCTCAAAATGTAAGCAAGTGTCATGCAGAGAACGGCTCAGGTGTCCCCACGGGTACTGCAGGAGCCAGGGTGCCAGGCCACCCACAATGGAAGCGTCCAAATGTGCCAGCTTGGGGGCTCAGCTTTTCCCAAGGAGTTTTAGAGCCATTGGACCTCGGTGTTTTCTGGGTGGGGAGGATTTCCCCAGCCTGCTCGAGGGATGTTTAGAAACACCAGCTGCAGAAGAGTTGAGACTCATTCCCATGAAAGATGGCTTTGGTTTCAGAAAGATCTTTCCAATGTATGACTCACTTCAAAGCAGCCAAAGGCAGCAGAGGCTGAACTGCCGGTCCTTACAGTATTGAGGGACATTTCCTAGGCTCAAGAAAGCTACCAGTCCTACTTAGCCCCCCCGCCCGTTTCTGGAAGGGGGCTCCCTCCTCCTCCCCGCAGAGTCAAGCAGCCTTGCCTGGGTGTGTCACCAGCCCCGCCCTGCTGGACATGGCCCATTGTTGGCCGGAAAGCCCTGGGAAGGGTGGGGACTTGGTGTTAGCAGCTTTTGAGAAAGTTCAGGGTGGTCAGAGGACTAGTGCCCAAAGCTTTGGGGAGCTCAGCCCCAATTTTGAGGACCTGCCTTCACACCCTAAATTCCCTTCTCCCCCCACACCAGCCAGGGCTCTGACAAAGAAATGCCCCTTCCATCCTACGGCACTCGGGGAAGTGCTGTGGTAAGTCAGGGCTCTGGAAGAGGGTGTAATATGACCACATTTATTTTAGTTTCCAGTCTCAACTGGATAAAAATGCTCTCCAGGGCCTGTCATTGTGCTAAGCACAATAGCAGGCCCTGGAGAGGTTTCTCTGTATTTATTTGTGCTGTCCCCCTGCTGCTGCCTCTTAACTCGGCCCTTCCCATCAGATAAAAAGAAAAATTGGCTTGGGAAAACCTCCCTCCAAAGCAGAGGCTGTTTCTGCTTTGTCCTGAGCATGTTTTACTTGCGGGCCCTCCCAGAACATCCTGGGATATTCCAGAAGGCCTAGAGGCAGGGTAGAGCCACCTGGCTTCCAGAACCAGAGCTTGGGAATCAGACTTGAGGGTACATGAGTCCAGATAGTCTAAGAGGAAGATGGATAATAATGGTCTGATGGCAGCGGCTGACATTCTTTAAGAGCCTCTGGAGTGCCAGGCTCAGGGCTAAGTGTTACTCTGTGTAGATTATTTCATTTCATCGGTGAAAGGTACACCCAGGACTGGGAGAGGCCCACTAAAAAGTGGATGGGATTCTAGCCCCTTCCCATCACGTCCAACAGCCATATTCCTCCTGAGGCTGTCACAGCTCTCTGGGGTCTCCTCATTTGCACGTGGTTTCTAAGATTTGCCAAAAGGACCATCTTTGCAAAGACTAAGCCCAGCCTTTCTCTGCAAGGTGGAGCCTGGCCATGAATAACAACATTTTGCTCGAAACTGCACAGAAAGGATAAGTTCTTTCATTCCTGCTATTGTCCCAAAGCATATGCTTCTTAATGAAAAGTTAGAAAATGTTGTGGGCAGTTACATTCCCATCAGATAGGAGTAAGGGTCAACTGGATTACCCTGTCTTTCTTTTTCTTCCTTCCTTTCTTCCTTTCTCCCTCTCTCTCTTTCTTTCTTTCTTCTTTTTTAAATATATAGAACAAATTCTTCCTCCTCCACATAAAAACAAGGTATTTCAGGCAACTCGGAGAAAATTGCTAGTATTTATTAATCGTTATTTGAATCAGATGGCTTCCACTGGATGTGGCACTTTCACAAGCATCGCCTCTGAACCTTCTCCCTACCCCCCACCACAAGCAACCTGGGGAAGTGTCATTGCCCTCAATACACAGATCAGAGCTTGGCTGACCTGTCCAAACTCACATGCGGAGATGGGGAAGAGTCAAGATGTGGCCCCAGGTCTAACTGAAAAGCTTATGCTTCAGTCCACAAGGAGATTCTGATTATGTAGGTCTGGGGAGGGAGCCAGGAAGCTGTGTCCTAAAACAAAATGTCAAAGCTTCCAGATAATTCTGATGATCAACCAAGTTTAGGAATCCCTGGCCCACACTGCATGGCCTCAGGTCAAGAGTGGAGCTGGTCTGTGACTCACCAAACATCCATCGCCAGACCTTGCAAGACTCCATCACCCTAACACATGCGACCAGAAGTCAGACCAAGGCCTCGGAAGTCTGCCCTTGCAAATAGGCCTACAGTCTCCAGAGGCCTCCCTAAGAAATCACTGGCACCGTCCTTCACACAACAGGGTGTCTAGCTCTCTGAATCAGAATCTGCTCAAATGTCACCTCATTCTCAAGGAGATGAAGGAGATTGTCTCCATTTACAGAAAGAAGCATGAGATGAGAGAGGACGGGTCAGGTGCCTAGTTGCTTAAAGGAAAAACAATCCACTGGCATCTCTTCACCTCCCTTTCTCCTCTCACAACCTTGAGAAACCTCTGAAGGTTGAAAACATGGCCTAGAAATCCTATTATTCTACCAAACAACTTATTTTTTTCCCCCAAAGTGCTCACTGTTTTTTCAGTCTATTGTTTGCTGGAAGGGTGGATATAAAAAACTCTAGTCCTAAGTTTTCTGTTGAGACAGTTACTCCAGGGAAATTTGGGAACTGTCTTCAGGGCCTGGCTGGGGAGAGAGTAAGACCAAGGAAGCCAGGAGTTATGTCTGCAAACTCTTCTTTTACATAAACGTGGTTGTTTTTATTTTTGAACCCTTATATATGAAAGCATCTACAGTGAGTTGAAATAATGTCCCTCAAAAGATATGTCCACCCAGAACCTCAGAATATGCCCTTATTTGGAATTAGGGTCTTTGCAGATGTAATTCAGGCAAGGATCTGGAGATAAGACCATCCTAGATTCAGGTGGGCCCTAAATCTCACCACGCACGTCCTTATATGATACTCAAAAGGAGAGACACAGAGACAGACACAGGAATGAAGGCCATATGAAGGCAAAGGCAAAGATTAGAGTTGTGTTACCATAAGCCAAGGAGCCACCAGGATCTGGAAGAGGCAAGTAAGGATCCTCTCCTAGCACCTTCAGCAGGAGCATGGCCCTACCTACACCTTGATTTTAGACTTCTGGACTCTACAACGATGAGAGAATGAATTTCTGTTGTCTTAAGCCATCCAGTTTCTGGTTATTTGTTATGGCAGCCCTAAGAAATTAATACTGCATTTTTATCGGTGAAAAAAGGTCCCTCGACTCCTCAGCAAGGTAGAGCAGGCAAGGGTCTAAGCCAGATGCCCTCAGTGTACTGACCTAGGGCCCCAGGGCACTGTGATGCCACTGACCAGGTATGGAGAGACAAGGCCTACTTCTCCAACACCAGAGAGGCAGATAAGCGTCTGATTTTTCTCTTCCTAGAAAAGAAGATCAGCGTTTGCCTGGCTATCCGTTGACTTGCCTAGCAAGCCTCAATGGCCCAACCTAGTTAGAATGTTTTCAACTGGTAAGCCCGAAGCAGGCAGAGTCCACCTTGGGGATGGAGCCCCTCTGGGCAGAACTGAGCTGGCCAGTCAGGTGGCAGCATGTCTCTTCCTCCCTCAGGGGACTTTGCTCTTTAGGATGAGCCTAGCCCTGGGCTAGGCTAGAAGCAGAGCACACTTTGATGTAAATGTCCATCTGCCAGCGTGCAGGGGCAAAGGGACCTGTGAGTTCACCTCTCCCCTGGGGTCATCAGGAGACCCCTGTGCCTCGTGAACTCCTTTAGTCCAGAGCCGCCACCCAGTAGCACGACCTGGACAAGGTACTCCTGCCTCAGTTTCTGCATCTCCATAATGAAGAGGAAGATGCTGCTTATTGCAGGAGTTGCTGAGAGGATTACATGAGTTAATGCATGAGGTGCACTCAAAACAGGCCCATACTAACACACAATAAAGGTTAGCAAAATATTATTATTGTTAGTATTATTAGTATTTAGTACTGGGTGTTATTACCATGACAGGGAAAGAGCCCATACATTAGTGATTTAAAACTTGAATGAAAATGTCTATATCCCAGGAGTTTATTAAGAATGCAAACTCCCAGGCCTCACCACCAGACAGGTTTAATGGGGGACCCAGTAACTTCTCTCTGTATGTGTGTGCGTGCGTGCGTGTGTGTGTGTGTGTGTGTGTGTGTGTGTGTGTGAGAGAGAGAGAGAGAGAGAGAGAAGGAGAGAGAAGAAGGGAAGGAGGGAGGGAAGGAAGGGAGAAAGGGAGGAAGGACGGAAGGAAGGGAGGGTGGAAGGGGAGATTATTAACAAACCTGTCAAGTGATTCTGGGGCTGGTGGTTCACAAATTATAAGTTTTAAAAACATTGCCCAAATTAGGTTGTTCCCTAGAACTATGAAGTTTATTTCAATTATTAATCACTAGGAGGGGACTAGGTTTGCTTTAAAACTAAAATTGAAATCTTGACATCTCATCTCCATTTTCTGTAATTGGTTGCTTTTAAACAATACAAAATGCCAAGGTCATAAAATTGATTTTAATGAGTCTTTTCCTGCCTCTAGAACGTGCTTAAGTTCAAATCGCTAAGCTTTAAACTCACGATTTCTCAGCCGACGTAATTTAAAAAGAAAAACAACAACACCACCACAGTATTTAAATAGATTTTTTTTTTTTTTTCCTACTCTGGGACGAAATATTCTGTCAAAGCATCAAAGTTCTTTAAGATCTTTCCAGAGATGAGAATGGATTTGTCCTTCCTCAGTTACTGTGTCCCCTTTGCCGGAACACATGAGCAGAGGCACAAGGGGGCATCTAACTGCCACCCCAGCACACCTGACAAAAGGTGAGGCCTTTGGGGGATGAGGGCAGAGCCCTCACGGGATTAGTGTTCTTACATTGGGTTGGCCAAAAAGTTCGTTCGGATTTTCTGTACTGTCTTATGGAAAAACCCGAACGAGCTTTTTGGCCAACCCAATAAAAGCAGCTCCAGCAAGATCCCTCAGCCCCTTCCACCTTGTGAGGTTAGAAGGAGAAGTCTGCAACCTGGGTGAGGCCCTCATCCCACCGTGCTGGCACCTCAGTCTCAGATCACCAGCCTCCAGAACTGTCAGAAATAAATTTCTGTTGTTCGTAAGCCACCCAATTCGTGATATTTTTGTTATAAGAGCCTGAGACGGTCAGAAAGTCACTTTCCAGACTAACTGGGTTTTTCCTTCAGTCTTTGAGTCTGCAAACCTTGAATGGAGAAAGTCCCCTTCCCTTCTCTCTGTCCAGGTAGCCACAAAGTGGGTGTTCCCTGAAAACTCTTTCCTGTTGGAGGAAGAAGTGCAACTAGAGGGAAAAATAGAGGGAAAACGGGAGAGAAGTAGCCCTGCAAGTTTGACCCTTGTCTTATTACATCTGAAAAAGACATTACGTTCACCTGAACTCAAGGTAGAACGTCTGCCACTTGGGGGGACTGACACATTATTTCTCTATCATACTTTCTACCTGAATGTGTTTCAGATTTTGAAAACATCCCATCAGAGCACTTCGGTTGGTTGTACAACTCTGTATTCCTGCTTACTGGGTGATGTCATAAGCACTGCTATAAGAGGGCCACATAGGATGAAGTACCCTTCTGGAGGTCTGGGCCACCAGGAGGCATTCCAGCGTCTGGCGCACAGTAGGTGCACAGCGTACAGTCAGTGCTGATTAAATGACTAGAAATGATTTTTCCTAGCTGTGCTAATTCTCCTTCATTCTCAGTGGGATAGGCAGCCTAAAGCCATTCGAATATCTCATGTTTAAAATGTCAGTAACATGTATTCAGTACCTGAAGTGAAAGACATGATGCTTGGTGTTATGGAAAATATGAACATGAATAAAATAAGGGATGGGGACTAGGTGAGCCAAGTGAGGTGCCGAGGGCCCCCTATTTAAGGAGAGCTCGTTCTCAGGGTCATGCAAACATTGACATTTAGAAAACACAATCCCTGCCCTCAAGGAGCTTAAAGGCTGGAGAGCAACGTGGGCAAGCATATCGTAGGTTAGATTTGGGACCTAAAGCAGATGAAAAAGTTCATGAGATAAAAAAGAAATCAAATGGACCAAGGACCTAAATGTAAAAACCCTAAACCTACAAATTTTCTAGAAGAAAACATAGGGGAAAATTTTCATGACCTTGAGTTAGGCAAAGACTTCTTTTTTTTTAATTTATTTATTTATTTATTTATTTTTGGCTGCGTTGGGTCTTCGTTTCTGTGCGAGGGCTTTCTCTAGTTGCGGCGAGTGGGGGCCACTCTTCATCGCAGTGCGCGGGCCTCTCGCTGTCACGGCCTCTCTTGTTGCGGAGCACAGGCTCCAGACGCACAGGCTCAGTAGTTGTGGCTCACGGGCCTAGTTGCTCCGCGGCATGTGGGATCTTCCCAGACCAGGCCTCGAACCCATGTCCCCTGCATTGGCAGGCAGATTCTCAACCACTGCTCCACCAGGGAAGCCCACAAAGACTTCTTATATATGATACCAAAAGCATGATTCATAACATTTAAAAAGTGATAAATTGGTCTTCATCAAAATTAAGAACTTCTGCTCTTTGAAAGGTATAAAGAGAATGAAAAAACAAGCCTAAGATGGGAAAAAATATTTGCAAGTCACATATCTCATAAAGTACTGGAATCCAGACTATGTGAAGAATTCTCACTATCAAGTGCTGGTGAGGATACAGGGCAACTGGGCTCTTGGACACCACTGGCGGGGATGCAGAATGATGCAACTGCTTTGGAAAACAGTTTGACAGTTTCTTAAAAGTTAAACATACATTGATCCTATGATATCACAGTCCGGCTCCTAGGTCTTTATCCAAGTAAAACCAAAACCTTGGCTCACACAAAACCTGTACATGAGTGCTTATACTGCCATGATTCACATTGCCTAAAGCTAGAAACATCCCAAATGTTCTTTAACTGAGGAATGGATAAACAAACTGTAGTTCTTCCATACAACAGAATAGTACTCAGCAATAAAAAGGAACGAGCTCTTACAATAACACAGGTGAAGCACACATGCGTGAGCTAAGTGGAAGAAAAGCCAGAATCAGAAAGCTACAGATATATGATTAGATTTACATGAGATTCCGGAAAAGGCAAAACTATAGGGCTAGAAAACCACAAATCAGAGGTTTCATGGGAATAGGGGAGGCAGAGGGTTGACTACAAAGGAACACATGGAAATTTTGGGAGGTGATGAAATGTTCTGTGTCTTAATTGTGGTGGTGATTACGTGACTGTACACATTTATCAAAACCCATGGAACTGCACACCAAAAAGGCTGAATTTTCTGTAAGTAAACTATACCTTAATTAAAAATTTGTAAAAAATTATAATAATAAAAGCAGTTCAAGTCAACACATTTTTATTGCCAATACTAGTGTACTGGGATCTGTGAGATGTTATAAAAGAAATGTGATATATATCCAGTCTTGAGAAGCTTACAGTCTTGCTGTAAAGTAGGCACTATTCTAAGCACTTGAGAGAAAACAGGGAGCAAACAGACATTAATCAAGTAACCCTACAAGTATAAACAGAGGGGTATGCATGTGTAAAGAATTAATGGCCTGAGACTTCCCTGGTGGTCCAGTGGTTAAGAATCCCCCTTTCAATGCAGGGGGTGCGGGTTCGATCCTTGGTTGGAAAACTAAGATCCCACGTGCCGTGGGGCAACTGAGCCCGCACACCACAACTACTGAGCTCGCGCGCCTCAACTAGAGCCCGTGTGCCACAAACTACAGAGCCCACGTGCCCTGAAGCCCGCGCACCACAACTAGAGAGAAGCCCGGGCGCCGCAGCAAAGAGCCTGCATGCCACAACTAAGACCCGACGCAGCCAAAAAAAAAAAAAGAGAGAATTAATGGCCTGATTGATTCTAGAACGTCTGCAAAACATGCTCTGAGGAATGCTTCTATTTGAATTGCAGCTGGACTGGATGTGGGCTGCAGTGGGATGGATGGAGGAGCTGAGGGTGCATGCAGGATGACTGCTAAGCTTCTGGATTGTGCAACAGGAGGGGTGGTGGAACCTGCAGTGTACTTTGGAAGAGGAGCAGGTTTGAGGCGGAGAGGAGAGCATGAGCTCAACATATGAACAAGGGTTGAACCATGAGAGCAACACCTGATTAAGGGCATAACTGTGCAGTGCACCCAACAGAAACAAAAACGTGCATGCATGCAAAACCTTGTACGTGAATATTTATAGCAGTGTTATTCATAATAGACCAATGTCCAACAACTGATGAATGGATAAATAAAATGTGATATAGCCATACAATGGAATATTATTTGGCAATACAAAGGAGTAAATACTGATACCTGCTACAACATGGATGAAACTTGAAAATATTATGCTAAGTAAAAGAAGCCAGGCCCAAAAGACTATGGAATGGAATGGTCTTTGGAAATATTAAATAATTCCATTTATATGCCATTTCCAGAATAGGCAAATCTATAGAGTCAGAAGATAGATTAGTGGTTGCCTAAGGCTGGGGAAATGGGGAGAATGGGATGACTACTAATGGGTATAAGGTTTCCTCTTAGGGTGATAAAGATGTTCTAAAATTAATTGTGGTGATGGGTGCACAACTCTGTTAGCATAGTAAAAACAATTGAATTGTACACGTTAAATGGGTGATTTGCACGGTATGTCAATTATATCTCAATAAAAATGTTTTTTTAAAGGAAGAAAGATAATCTGGATTAAGATGTTTTTAGATGTTCTATTTAGAATATTGAAATCTAGAAATCACTCAAATACCTCCGTGGGAGAATGATTATAAAAATAATGACAAATCAATAAGTTGGAATTCAACACAACAATTAAAAATACATGCAATGACAAAGAAGGGCAATTAATTTGAAAAGATGTAAACAGAGTTTTATTTTTATTGTCAAAAACAAAAGCTAGGGCTTCCCTGGTGGTGCAGTGGTTAAGAATCTGCCTGCCAATGCAGGGGACACGAGTTCGAGCCCTGGTCTGGGAAGATCCCACATGCCGCGGAGCAACTAGGCCCGTGAGCCACAACTACTGAGCCTGCGCGTCTGGAGCCTGTGCTCCGCAACGGGAGAGGCCGCGATAGTGAGAGGCCCGCGCACCGCGATGAAGAGTGGCCCCCGCTCACCACAGCTGGAGAAAGCCCTCGCACAGAAACGAAGACCCAACACAGACATAAATAAATAAATTAATAAATTAATTTTAAAAAAAACCAAAACAAAAGCTATGTAGTGGAGAAAGATGCAATCGATTTTGGAGAAGAGTGAGATCCAGCCAAGTGTCAGCTGGAGATGCGGAAGGATGGGAGATTGGAGATGGTGGAAATCAAGAGCGAGGGCAGTGTGCTTCCAGAGCTCTGTCATGAGAGGCTCAGAAGTGGCTGTGTTGGCTTTTAACCCAGTGGGAAGTGGTCAAGAAGCTTGGGCAGGTGGGATGTACATTTATGGCTTAGGATGAGGGCATTGAATTTGGTTCTATGCACACGAAGGAAAGCGTTTATTGAAAAACAACGTTCCAAGCTCTTAGTTCTTTCCTTTGCCTTCCTCCTCCACCCACCCCCCGAGACTTGAGCACTTGCTAAATGTACCCACTACCCATTTTTGAGGATTCACTCAATAGCAGATGTTATGCTAAGTTTTTTGTGTGCTTCATCCTGTAGCATCCTTACAACATGTTCATGAAGTAAGTATTATTATTATCCCCATTTTACAGATAAAGAACCGTGCCCAATGTCACATTGACATTAACAGGTAAACGATGGAGGTGGGATAACTAGGACACGCCAGCCCTTCAGTCTGAAGGACTGAGTCAAGACATGACCCAGCTCAGGAAAATCTTTCTCACAGCCTCCCAAGCTCTCCCACTTTTACAAGCCCCCTGGAGGTGGCCCATCTGTTGGGCAGACCACAGATTCTAAGACACTCACCACTTTAATGTTCCCAGGTGTTGTTTGAATTAAGTGACAATATTTGTGTGAGGTAGGATGTGAATCCTACCAAGAGCCCTCAGGTCAATGGGGCAGATCCAAGAACAAATCCACAAGTCAAACACACTTGCAGCTTCATTCTCTGAACAGTCCAAGTTATTTCATCTTTATGTGTTAAAAGGTTACTCATTTTCTGAGGAAACTGCTCCTCAAATGCATTAAAAAAAAAAAAAAGATTGTTGTTCCTTGCCATCTGGGACCTGCCTGTTTGCCTGTTCTTGGCTCCAAACCCCACACCCCAAGCCCTTCTGCTTGGGGGCCTTCCGTAAACATTACTTGAATTACACTAAAAATTCTAATCGAGTGACAGAATGAGATCCCCAGACACTGTCCAATTGTAGTGGCCTGGTTTCAAATGTTCTGCCCTGGTGGAGACTCCTCTAAAAACGATTCCCATTTATAGTCTCTCAGTTGTTTCTGCCAGAAGAAATGGTGGCTACCTGAGGCTGTTTCCAAAAGGAAGTTGGGAAGCCGCTTTACTACAATCCTCCTCTCTCTCTCCCTTCTCTCCTCCTCTCTCTCTCCCTTCTCTCCTCCTCTCCTGTCTTTGCTTCTCCCTCCCCCTGAAGTATTTTGATCCTGGAAGAAAAGCAAGTACAACTGTGTGATCCAGCAGGAGCACTGAAGCGAGCTCATTGTAACTCAGTGTTCGAAATCCTCAGAGACCGGTCATGACCCCAGGTGCAGGATGAACTCGCCTTGAAGATTTTGTTCCAGAATTTACCAACGTGAAATTTTCTAGACACTTTATCGTGGGCCCCAAAAGATGTCAAAATAATAGGCAGCCATCAGCAGAGAAAGGGAAACATCGTTTCCTTGGTTTGGCTAACTGTGGGAAAGGGCAGCTTCTTGAATACTTGGCTCCTCAATTTGTAGTCCTGGACCAGCGGCATCGACATCGCCTGGGAGCTTGTCAGAAATGCAAAATCTCTGGTCCCACTCCAGACCTTCCAAATCAGAAGCTGAATGTTAAGATCCCCAGGTGGTTCCTATACCTGTTAATGTCGAAGAAGCACTGACTTAGTAGATACGGCTTTTTTGCCAGTGCTGATGGAGTCTCTGGCCGCCCCTTTAGGCTATAAATCCCATGAGGACTTCGTGCAATTTATCATCCAATAAGACCCCAGGTGGCCATGCTTAGTGTCAGATACAGAGAGGTGGAGGGCAGAGACCTGAGTGGGTGGGTGGGTGGATGGGTGGTTGAAATCCTAGCGCCAATTCTAATCCTTAGCACCGAATAGGACCCTTCTGCATATAGAGTGATTGCTGAAACAATCCACAGCTCTGTTTTCTCTGCCACAGGAGGCCTGAGTGATTCTTATCACCTGGAGGAGGACGCCCTCACTTTCAGCCGTCTTAATCTGAAAGATGCATCTAACACCTGTTGTGAACTAACGTCTCAGACATGGAACTAAGTTCTTTATGTGTATTATCTCATGTAGTTCTCACAGCCAACCTATGAGATGAGTATAATTTTTATTCCTATTTGACTAAGGGATAAACTGGGGTACAGAAAGGTTGAATAAGTTGCCCAAGGTCACCGGCTAGAAAGAGGTAGAGGGGAGATTCTAATCTTGACTCCATAGCCTATATTCCGGTGTTTCTCACCTTTCTTTCATTGTCGCCTCCATCCAGGAACCTTTGTAGACATTTTCTCCTTGTGATATTGTGATTTATAACAAGAAATTTATATCTCTGACACAGAGCTCCTAAAACCCTTGGAATTTCCTAAGTGATGAGCGATAAAGGTCTCGATACTCTTAACAACCCCCTCTCACCACACCTGAGTTTACGTTAATGAGGTGACTTTTGGAAAGTTCCTAAGGATGGGGGCTGGTTGCCAGGGGAACCAACCATGTGACTGAAGATTTGGAACTTTCAGTTCCAACCCCCTGACTTCCGGGGAGGGGAGAAGGGCTTGAGGTTGAATCAGTCACCAGTGGCCAATGATTTAATCAATGATACCCATGTAATAAAAACTCCATAAAAACCCAAAAGAAAAGGGTTCAGAGCACTCTGTCTTCATGAATCCCTGAAGATGTGGAGATAGTGGTGAGCTGGGAGAGGCATGGAAGCTCTGTGCCCTTCCCCCATCCCTTGCCCTGTGCATCTCTTCCATCTGGCCGTTCTTGAGTTATATCCTTTTATTATAAACTGGTAATCTAGTAAGTAAAATGTATTCCTGAGTTCTGCGAGCCACTCTAGCACATAAATCAAACCTGTGGAGAAAGTTGTGGGAGCTACCAATACATAGGCAGTTGATCAGAAGTACAGGTGATCACCTGAACTTGGGATTGGCATCTGAAGCTGTGGGGATTGGAGGCAGGGAAGGGCTCGGGGCGCAGTCTTGTAGGACCGAGCCCTTAACCTGTGGGATTTAATGCTATCTCCAGGTAGATGGTGTCAGAATGGAGTTGAACTGTAGAATACCCAGCTGATGTCAGAGCATTGCTTGGGGGTGTGGGGAAACCCCCACACACACATTGTAATAGGCGGCTGAGATTTTACTCCCCCGTGAAATTTTAATCCCACAGATAGACTGTATATCTGTTTATATACTATGTGCGTGTGTGTTTAGTTATACACTGTAAGACTTTTTTCATCCTACCCCAAGAACAAATTTTTGTCCGCTCAGGGATACAATCACTCCCGTGGAGAGTACGTCACTCTTTCAGGAGGATTTGCGGACAATTCTATGTGCTAGGCTGTACCCACAGTGAGGAGCTTGGTGTTTGGGGCTCTAGAAAGGCCGTCTTTGAGCAGAACAGGACCAGGGGCCTTGGCTGATGTGGCAACATTTTCCATCCTGGAGGAACCAGTTCAGACCTGCTTTCACCCTCAGCACAGTGGCTGCAGCGGGAAGAGCCCCGCCTGCGAATCAGGAGACCCAGAGTCCAGCCCCAATCCTGCTTCTGTGGCTCTGGGTCAGTCATTCTCTCAGCACATCCGTTACCAACCTTGAAACTGGGGGTTTGAACTAAACTGGTACTTTTAAAGGAAAACCAAGTCTAAGGGTAGGCAGAGTGCTGAGCTGGAAGCAGCACACAGGACCTGCTGGGGAAGGCTCTTGGATCAGGGTCACAGAGATGTGCCCCTGCCCTCTGGACGGCCTTCCGCCCCACTCCTGCCTGCCCTGGGGCTGCTTGGCAGAAGCTGCATCAGTGCCGGCCCACTTTGCCTTAAATACTAATGGAATCTTGTTTCCGCAAGATTGAGCCAACCTCTAAGTGATGACTTCCCATTGCTATCCCTTACCCCAATCAGTGACTTTGGGGGAAAAGACTTAAAATTCCACTCCATTCATCCAACCATTGGAAAGGGATCCAAAAAGTGTACACCAAGGAGTGGGAAGAAGAGTCACCTGGCATGTCAACCGGGAGAGAGTGGATTCTGAAACCCAGCAACGAGAGTCTGAAGAAGCTCAGCCTTGCTAGATGGAGAAGCATTAACAGACTGAGCTGTTCTGGCCTGGTATGGGGCCCAGGCAGCCCCAAGAGGCCTTGGGGAGCTAAGCCTGTTGGCAGCGCAGAGCTGGGGAAGCACTGACTGCAGAGAGGTAGCTGCCTCTGCGTGAGCGGCTGTGGGCTTGTAGCAGGGTCTGTGGGCCCACAACCAATCTATAAATCCCAGGCACCCAAGACTTGCCAGTCCTGACTGGCGGGCTACCTAGGGGCCTATACTGAGTTCCTGCTCACAGGATCCCATAGGCTATTTGGAGAGACTAAGACCTAAAAAGATGGTCATTTTTTTCTGTTATTAAATGAGAAATGGATCTTGGGGTGGGTGGGGGAAGTGTTACAGGAGTTCAAGAATCCTTTCAATCCTTCAGTCCTTTCAAAACATTCTGGGAAGACTGGATGGAGGAGAAAAGCCTCTGGGCTGGGTTTGGAAGGACAGCTGGGACTCTGCAGGGGAAGGGAGTTCAGGAAAGGAAGCAGGAAGTACTCTCTGCTCCCAGGCACAAATGAACGATTCCTCTGCAAGGTGGCCTTATCTGGGGACTCTGAGGAACCTGCGGGGCTGCCAGTTCTGGTCCAGCTGCATTTCTGTCTGAGCCTCATCTGAGAAAGGATGATCTTAGCAACCACGGGAAGAGTCAGCAAAAACAATCAAGGAAGTGAATCCAAGATCAAGATCCTGACAACTGCCCAGGCACCAGAATTCAGGCAAATGTCAGGGCTACTGTATGATCCAGGATGACACAGGATTAGGACTACCCAGGGAGAAAGGGCAGCCAAGCCCTGAGCAGAAACAGCTGGAAAAAGAGCTCTTGCTGGATACCGTGTCTGGGCTCTGGTGCCACCTGCCAGCTGCTGGCCCCCTTGGGTTGGTGCTGGCACCTCTCTGGGTTCCTGCATCCCGAGCGTCAGGTCACATGGTTGGATTCGCTATTGATTCCAAGTTTCCAAACAGCTGTGAAATGTTCTGCATCGATGGACTGGGAATCAAGGCAGGAAATGGGAGGCAAAGGGCCTAGAGATGGGCTGGGCAAGTGCTAGGAGCGACAACACGGAGAGAGGAAAAGACAGAGCGAGGATGCATGTGTCCACCGAGTTTCAGAGCCTCCGATTTGGTGGGAAGATGACTGGAGAATGTGTCCTTTCACTCCCACAGTCCCAATTTACTGGAGAGAAGACCCAGCTGAGCGTTTGAGAATCTTACCTGTTAGCTAGGAGTGGATGTGTGACTTCAGGAGGAAAGGGAGAAAGGTGATGAAGGAGAGTCAATCCTTGATCTCTCTGGAGAGTGGGGGGTGGCACATCAGAATGGGGATGGTGTGGGAGTCGTTTATGAAAACCTCCAGTGTGCTTTTCCAGAGTTGAGAAGAAGTGTGCGGCCCAGCTGGCACCGCAGAGCTGTGAGAACAGAATGTGACCTTTGTACACGGAGTCAGGAAACCCAGCAGCCCTGCCCATCTACGGTCCTAGGGACCAAGGAGGGCCCAGGACACTCAGGCCACAGAAGGGAGGCCCAGAGGAGCCATGGGCCCTGGGCCATGAGCCCTTGACCCACAGCATGACCTGGGCAAGCAGACATGCTCCTGGAATCACAGGCCTCTCTGGTATGAAATAAGGGGTCCCGTGTCCAACTACTTCCAAAGGAACATTCTTGGATTCTTTGATCTTCAATTACGTAGATCTTTGGAGAGTCACCTTTCATTTACTCTACCTGATAGGAATATTTTAAGGAAATTTATAAACATAAATAACCCCTTTATAGAAATCAAATCATTATAGGAATATTGACCAGAATAGACTGGGAGTGTTTTTTCTAAGCTGAAAATTTCCTAGAGGTACAGCTAAAAGCTCACATTCTCCCCGGTTTGTAGGCCTGTATCCCTCTGCTGTGCCAGCCCTGCTATGGAGGTAAGGGCACCAGGAGACCAGGGAGTGGTGCTGGCACTTCCTGCTTTTCCCTATCAAGCCACCCACTGTGGGCTCTGGCACAGAGTCCAACCAGAGGGGCACCCAGGGATCCCCCTCCTCTGACCGCCCCACTCTCCTCGCCTCTATCTACTCCCTCTCAGCCTAGATTTGCTTGCTTTCTTTAGGCCAAATATTTATTGGTTTTTTTGTTTGCTTTTTGTTTTTAAATTCTGGAGTATTTCAAACATGCTGGCTGAGAGGCTCAATCACCTGAATATTGAATGAACACTTCCTACTTCAAGATTCCAGGCCTTGGTTTCCTCAAATGTAAAACTACGAGAGGGTTGGACTCCAGCCAGTGGCCCTCACTGTATAATATAAAATACACTCTTGTAGCAACGACTCAGATTTAAGAAATGTTAACTTCATGCCATGTTGACTTCAGAGACTTAAAATAATAAAGAAACCCACTAGGATGGGAGTAATTTTAAAAAATGGAAAATAAGTGTTGGTGAGGAGGTGGAGAAATTGGAACACTTGTGCATTGCTGGTGCGAATGTAAAATGGTGGAGCCACTGGGGAAAATATTTTGGTGGTTCCTCAAAAAGTTAAACACAGAAGTACCATATGATCCAGCATTTATACTCCTAGGTAGTTGGGTCAGAGATGGTGTTCAAATGGGACTGGCTTGGGTCCTGCGCAGCGGTGACCTTGGGCAAGTTACTTAGGTTCTCCATGTGTGAAATAAGGGGAAATAGTATCTGCTGCCTGGATGGTTGTGAGAACCAAACAGGATAAATTTTGTAAAACTGGGCTCCCCTCTTCATTGCCTCAGCTGGCAATTGCCTCAACCCCTTTGCGGTTGAAGAAAGCTGTCTGGTGCCGAGAATTGGTTTAGGAATTAAGGGAGAAGCAGCCCTTCAGTCATCTGTGTCGCCGACACTTTCACCTGCACACCCAGAGGGCCCGGTGCACCTCCACCCCACACCCACCCACCACCTACACTCCAGGCTGGGGGTACTCAGTTTGGTTTTAGGACTGCCTGCAACAGAACAGCCCATTTGGGATCCTATGGTATGGGGTGGGGTCGGTCATAGCCCTCAGAAGGTTGAGAAGGTGCTGGAAACCAGCTCGTCTGATCCCAGAGGCCAGAAACTCAATGAATTATAATTTGAATGTGAGTGGCTCCTTTGTGGAAGTTGCAAAGTGACTAAAGACACAGGGTTAAACCGCACCCAGGACTTGGAGAGAGGGGGACACAGTACTGAGCTTTCCAGAGGCCTGATTCCTACTGATGGTTTGAAGTAGTGTTTCGGTTTCATTCTTGCAAAGGGCAGTGAAGTCCCATTTTCAATTCACTCTGCATACATTTCCGATTGATTTCTGTTTGTCTAGAGGCTCTGGGATTTGCCAAGTTTCCGTGATAAACTAGAGAGGATTTAGGAAGAGGTCATTAACAGGCTGGAGCCAGGTGGGGGAAAGGGGAGAGGGAATAGGCATGATAGGGATATCGAGCCTCCCCCTCCCCAGCCTGCAGAGAGGGGCTGCGGTTACAGGAAGTGCTGACAGAGACAGCTACCAGAGGACCGGCTGGGGTAAAGCCCTGTCCAGTTAGAGCCCCGGGAAAGCCGGAACTCAGGGGTGTGACACAGCACAGGGTTTGGAATCAGGAAACCTGAGTTTTGAGTCCGAGTTCTGAAAGAGAGATTACCTAACTTAGTGACTTCGGTAAGGCCCTAACTCCTCTCATTCATAGGATGGAGATAGTTTAATCCTACCTTTTATACTTAGTGACCTCAGTCAGAGCCAACCCTGCTCTCACCCCTCTGGGAGGGTCAGCTGGAACAAAGGCCCTGCTGAGTGGGGCTGGACCATGTAACCTCTCCCCGCTGGCCCCAGCTGACAGCTGGAGCTGAAATCTGCCCCAGAGTGACCAACCACCAGACTTGAGGCTGGTTTCAAAACCACGAGCTGCACAATCAGATTCTTCTTGAGAACTTGAAAGGAAACCCGGGACCCAGTGATGGACACTGTACATGGGAGGGTGGGCACCAGGCCTGGCCATTTGCAAGATGGGGAAAGGGAGGGACGAGGGAGAACACAAAAAAGCAAGAGCACCCTCCGTCCCGACCCGGTTCCCTGTCCCAGCTTCCCAAGGCCCCCTGAACACTATTTCCTGTCCCCTGGTCCCCTGAGATGCTTGCATTCTTGCTGCAACCTTCACTTTTCCTATTTTTTGAACCCCCGTGAGCCGGGCCCACCTGGAAGAGTGGCTGCGAGAATTGAAATAATGTACGGGGGTGAGTTTGAAGGCTCAGATCCAGGACTCTAAGCCCCCTGGAGATGCTGGGGGCCCTTCACATTCTGCCCCCAACACCCCAACCTGCTAACACTTCTCTGCGTCTGACTCAGGGATGCTCAGCTTGTCGTCCCACCCCACACTCCTAGCAGCAGTCCCTCGGCCACCTGACTCACACGCTCTGCAGTGCCTGGTAGCACCTGGCACCTGACAGGGGCTCAGGTAATAAATATCTGAGGACTGACTGACAGGGGACACTCACCACCTGGTCATCTAAGTTGCTGGAAACCGCAGCGTCCACCTTGGCCCTTCCATCTCCCTCACGCCCTGTGCTCAGGCACAGAGCCTTGGTGTGGCCTCTTTGCCACTGTCCCCACTGTCCTTTCTGCCTGGAAGGCTGCAGTCACTTTGCCTTTCCTGTCATCACCCTAGCTCTAACTCATCTTTTAAGACTCAGCTCAGCCATCCCCTCTTCTAGAAGGCTTAGGAGGCTTTTCCAGGCTGGATCAGGGCCCTCCACTGGGCTTCCAGGATCCCTTGTGCTTGGGTCTAATCAGAGCCCCTACCTGGCTGGGCCATCATTGTTCACTTGTCTGCGTGCTCCCCAAGACAGTGACAGACAGCCTGGCACTTTCTATGAGCTCCAGGAAAGTTTTGTGAATAAACATCTGGAAGCAGACCACGTGAGCTTAATGCCTGCTGTGTTCTCTTTTAGCTGTGTGACTTTGGGCAAGTTGTTTAACCTCTGTAAGCCTCAGTTTCTTCAACTACATGAAATAATTCACAGGGTTATTGGGAAAATTAAAGGCTGTGCATGTACAGCCCTTAGCATCATGCCTGGTTTGTGAGGATGGCTCCTTGGATGTTAGCTGCTAATGGAACTGAGAAAAACATTTCTAAGACTGCTGGGACAGAAGGTCTGCAAACATCAGAGCTAACTCTGCTGTTCCAAGGAAGAATTAGGATGTCTTTTAGAAAACAGCAACAACAAATCATCCTTAAGTGTTCCTTCAAGGAAGTTGGGGGAGACGTGTTGAAAAACCAGGCGTTCAGCAAAAACTGTGATTGAGATTTTAAAGTGAAAATGCAAGTTTAAAGGAAAACATGGATCTTCTTTGGGGGCAGGTGGGGAGGACATGGGCGTGTTGAGAGGGCGTGAGAGAGTGGAGGGATCGATGGCAAAAAAAACCCCAAAAAAACAACAACAAAAAAATGTAAAGAACGGAAGTGTGGACCTTGGTGGCAGCGGTGGTGCCAGGTGCAGTTAGAGCCATGATTGAGCTCCCTATGGAAGAGATGGTACCCCTCCAGGGCGGTTGGCGCTGCGCCAGCCCAGAAACCCAGAGCTCCAGGATTCATCTAGGCGGCTCTAGAAATCCTAGTCCTTCTCAGAAGAGCCTGGCACAAGCCGCCCAGGGAACCTGGGCTGGGGTAAAAGACAGCAAGTAGATGTGTGTGCCATCGGCTGCCCAGAGAGACTGCGAGAGAGTGGGAGCGATTCCCAAAGAACTGGGGGCGGGCTCGGTTGCCCCCAGCGCTCTCCCCACGTCCCCCCTCGAGAAATGCCAAAGGCGAAAGCGCGCGGGCCCGGGGGTCAAGCGGGGGGCGCTCTAGGCACCTCTCTGCCTTCCGACTGAGACCTCAGTCTCGCGCTCCCGGCAGTGGGTTCGCAGCCCGGCGGCTGGAAGAACGGCTCTCGTAGGCCCGCCCGAGCCCGCCCCTCCCCGGGGCCTCCCCCAGGGTTTGGGCACGTCTCGGTCTCCCTCCCACCATCCCGGGGCCGGGACGTGAAGCAGCTGCCAGGCGGCCGCGGCCGCGGGAGTGGGGCCCGGGGCGCGCACGGACTTGAGCGCTTTAGGTCCGCCAGGGCCGGCCGCGGAGTTCCCCGGCGGGGCCGGCGCGCCGGGAGAGGACCGGGTCCGAGGGCCCCGGGCGCGGCAGCCGCGCCGGGAGGTCCCGCCGCGAGCGTGACCTCACGGGGAGGGGCCAGCGCGGCAGCCCTGGGCGCGGAGCCGAGCGCAGAGAGCGCAGCGCCGGAGCCGAGCCGCGAGGAGCGCACGCCGCGGCCCAGATGGAGCGGTTCAAAGGTGAGGACGCGGGTCCGGGGCCGGCGCGCCCCCAGCACCTAACTCGCCCCGCGCCACGCCGGAAAGCAAGGCCGGGGATAGCTAGAGGCGTCACCAGGTGTGCCTCGCGTCCCGCCGGGGCTCAGGTGAGCCAGGCCGGCTGCCCCCGCCCAGCCCGGATCTGGGCCGAAGACCCGGGCCACAGCGGCGCCGCGGGCTGGTAGAGCGGACTCCTAGGTGGCGGCTGCGGCCCGGGCGCTTTGATCCTCCCGGGCGCGGAGGGCCGGGGTCGGCGTGGCGAGGCTTCTCACCTGTTGGAGGACCCGGGGTGCGCTTGGAGACCCACCCTCTAAGCCCCGGTCGCCCCGGAAAGATGGAGCGAGGCCGAGGAGTTCCCGAGTGAGGTCGGAACAGTGCGGGGCTGCTTGGGTGGCAAAGGGGCAGGTAGTTGGGGCTTCTCGAGCGGGCGCCAGCCGGAGTGGAGGGCTTCTTGCAAACCCGGAGAAAGCCTGCGAGGGGATGCGCTTGGGCGTAAGTTGAGGGTGGGCGCGCAGCTTTCTTCCGGGCTTGGTCGGGCCATCGCAGTCGTTCAGCTGCTCCGGTAAACTGTCTCTCTCCGAGCCCTTCTCCGCTGCTTTACCCCCAAGCAAGAGCGAGGTGCAGGGATTGGGGGCAGAGCGGGGTGCCCCGCAGGTGGAGCGCGTCTCAGCCCAAGGGCTTCGCTCGTAAGCAGCTGGGCAAGTTTTGGGGTTGGCCTGGGCCGGGGATCTCGGCCAAACGCTGGTGTGCTGGTTGTGCCCGACTCGCTCCCGTGCTTAGAGCGCCGGGGCTGGAGTCTAGAAGCCTCGGATTGCACATCGTTTGGAAAAGGTTAAGGAGCTGCCCCTTAAGCATGACGCTGCGGGGACCCCCCGGGACCCCCCCTCCAACTCCTTTCCTTTGGGAAAGCTTCTTGCACTTTCTCGTCCTGGACTCGTCTCTGCCAAACCTGCAAAAGGAAATACTGTTTCTATATTTATTTTCCCCTGGGAGAGAGTAATAAAGGAGACCGCTCAGATTCCCAAGGAATCTCACTCCAGTGGTTTCTCATTTCTGAACTAACTTTTAGGGCTCAGCTTTGGTTCCCTAAACTAGTTGTGTATTTTGATTTTTCTTTTTTTTTTTTTTTTTTCCTTATCTGGGTCACCTGGTTACAGGTGAGGGTGAAAGAACTAAATCTTGGGCAGGGCTTCACGTGTAAAGGAAGGGTCTTTGCCAGGAGCACAGAAGCCAGCTGGGGAGACGGAGTTAAATTAGTTGGCAACCTTTCTTTTTTTGTTTTCTGTGAACCCTCCCTGGAGCCTCTCTCACATTTCTAACCGGGTGGTTTTTTTGTCTCAGATTCTGCTGAGATCACATCAGTTTTGTGCCTGAATGCGTCTTTCGGTAGTCTCAGAACACTTGAGGAAGCCACAGGCCCTCTCCTTCTAAAATGGCAGTTGGCCGCTCCCTACCCCGCTGGGGCCCCCCGCCCTTTGGGAGGGACCCTCACAGGGAATTCGAGACTTGAGTCGCCTCCCTGAGGGCCACTTCCAGCTCAGAGTCTGCCCTTCCTGAATTGTGTTAGCTGCTGATTTAAGGTCCTGGTTGTAAACTACTTTCTCAAATCAGTATATTAATCTTTCTGAGTTAGGGCAAATGATTACATTTTGTGTCATCTTTCCAAATGCCCAGTTATTATCAGAAGGTTTTTGTATTAATAGCTTTTGACTTGGCCCTTAACCTGAGAAAGTCTCCTTACTTATCTTTTCCTCTTGGGGGTTTAACATCCTCCCACCCTCAAAGATCTCTAAGAGGTTTTTGCCAACTGAAGGAAATTTAGTTTCCAGTTCAGAGTGTTTATGTTTTTGGTAACACATGTATCTGCCTCCTCATTTTGCAGTAAATCAAGCACAGCGAGTGATAAGCGAATACATCTGAGAATTATCTGGATTGCAAAGGCTAATCCAGCTCATCTTTTAGTGTTTGACTATGGAGAAAAATCTCCAGGTTTCACTGGTGAATGCTACTAATATGTTTACTAGACCTTTAAGCCGAGGAATCTGGGGATCCCCCGCCTCACCAGGGATGTAGAATTCCCCATTCACTAGAGAAGCTGAGTTGTGCTTTGAACAGTCATTGACTTGAAAAGTTGATCTGTGCCAAACTAAGCATGTTGGATCCAATCTTCAATTAACCAGTGCAACTCTAACTAGTATCTGTAGTCTCCTCTTGCTTGTCAGAGAGTGAGGGGTTTTTTTGTTTGTTTTTTTGGTAAGATTGAATAATTATGGAATGACTAGGTATGGTGGTTTTAACAACAAAATTAAATGGAAGAGCAAGATATACTTGGGCTCTCAGAACATAGGTAAAAATTGTAAAGAATTGTTTGTGACACTTTTAAAATTTGTTGTTTAAATGTCTCCTTCTGTGTTTCTAAATTCCCAGTTTTGAGCTCTCTCTCCTCCCACATAGGTTGAATGCCTCATCACCATCTCCAGATTCTCAAAATGTTTTCTCTCATTTGTAAATCTCACAAATCAGTCCACGTAGGAGAAATTGTTTTCCACGTTCCCCAGCCTGCATGTCACATATTGTGCATCTCCAAAACCAGCCTATCATTTTTAGGCTCTGGGCTGACTTTCCATTGTTCTGTAAGAGGTAAAGAGATGTCTGGAGGTGAAGAGTGGTTGGCATATCACCCTGTGTGTAATGCAGAAACGTTTCCAGGCTTTCTCCTCATCGCTTCTAAGCCATTCTGGAGACAGCCATGATTCTCTTAAGCAAAAACAAGGTGGTGGTGGAGGCGGTAGGTGAGGGTGTCTTCCCCAGAGAGGTGGAGCTTTTATAAGAGTTGTCCTAGAAAGTGATGCTAGAATTGCTGTATCTTGTACGTGAATCTCTTTGGTGTTGTCTAAGCTGTGCTAAGCCCTGCGGGGTACGTTGAGACGGTTCCCATCCTTGGGTGTTTACATATTTATGAATCTCATAAGGGCATCCTTGTATCACTGTGCATAAGCCCACTGGCTGAACTCACACCACGTAGTCAACGATTCTGGTTCCTACTGCTCTTCCAGCTGGTGAGTGTGTCCAGGGCCAAATGTGACTGACCTCCTATCTGTGGTATCGCACTTGGAAGGCCATGCGAAAGCTTCCTGAAATTGCATCACACTTGGATCCAAACATGCAAGGTTGAGATAGTCACTTTAATTTGGATCACAGTAATTGGCTGAAAGTGTATCATTCTTTTCCTGTGTTCTTTGGTTTCTGAATCGTATCACCTGATTCCCGGGAGAGGGCACTTGGTTCTAGGGTACTGGATGGTAGAGATGAGCTGTGAAGAGTCAAGCCAGTAAAAATACTTGAACGCTTATGTGAGAATCATGAGATCTGTGGTCAGGGAAGGTCCAAAAAAGGAAAACTAATTAAAAGAGATAAACAGATTGATAATATTCCTTTCACCTTCAGAAGAATCATCTGAATATGTTGTTTTTTCATGTCTAGGAGCTCAAGTTTTCCCAGTTGAAGTTCTACTTAAAGCAGAGGGTCTTAACTTTAGGCACATGTGGGAAACATCCAGGGAGCTTTAAAAAATATGGATGCATAGACCCCACCCAAGACATTCTGATTTAATTGGTCTAAGGGTTCGGTTTAGGCGTTGTGTTTTTTAGGTGATTCTCCTGTGTAGCCAACAATGAGAACCATTGAAAAAAGATAATTATATAACACTTTCCTCACCTGGAAAACTAAGAGCAAGTGTGGACTGAAACGGATACCCCCTCCATACTCACGTGATGTGGTTTAACCAAATCTTGTGGTACCTACAGAAATCTAATGTAATTCACCTGAAGCTATTATGGGCTTTAGAAGGCTGTGGGGAAGCTACTGAAAAACAGCCTCCAATGTGATGCTTCCGAATCCTAAGCTCAGGGTTTGCTCATGGTTGTACTTGACCCCAAGCCCTCCTGACTTTGAAGCTCTTTGTGTGGGAGCCCTTGATGCCTTGGCAATGAAATGGTCTGAAACAAATACTGAGAGGTCACCTTTGGTGCTGAAAGGCCAGGAGGGGTGAGGGAATTCTGCTCTGGGCCCTTCCCCTCTTCTGAAGGGGTGGGAGCTCTGGGAGCTGGGCTGGTTCCAAGGACCATTAAAGGGCCGGGAGGGGCCAAGGAGCTTCAAAGCTGAGGAAGCTGTGCCAGTTTTCTTCCAAATCCCTTTAATGATGGGAAATGTTTCTCTAAAGACTTCTGTCATCCAGAGAAGGGAGACTTTCCCCAAGCCAAGGGAGGATGGCAGGTCTGCCCAGAGCCCAGGCTGAAATGGAAGGGAGAACAGTCAGGGTGCAAGCAAGAGGCAGCAGCTTGGGAACCGGGAGTCCCAAGGGATCTGCTTGGTCAGGCGAGATGCTGAGCTCTCCAGGCCTCAGTTTCCCCTTCTAGAAAACAACCTCCAGTGTTAGTCCGTCAGGTTTTCCGAGCACTCTTCAATGCTACTTGCTCTGTGGTTGCTCAGGAATCTCTGGAGGGAGGATGTGTCTTGAGGAGGGGAGGAAAATGAGGGAGGGAATGTGGGCAGCCCAACAGACTCCAGTTTAGGATTGTGATTCTTATAAATAAAACCAATTTCCTGTTGAGAGTGGAGAACGGCAGCCTTGGTGGGAAAGAGAATGCCGTCGGACATGTGAGGAGTTTGTTTCTCAAGGACCTTTGTGTGAACGTGTCTCCAAAGCCCGGAGCCACTCTCTGAAATGCAGGATTATTCGCTTCCATTTGAGAGACAGATCCACTGAGGCCGAAAGAGAGTAAGCAACAACTCAGCAAGTCACAACCAAGATAAGAGATCCCTGAGAAGTGAGTTTCTAAAGGGTAGATTCCTGTTCTAATAACAGCAAGGGCTTATTTAGAAAGAAGTTCTAGGAGCAATTTTCAGGCTCATTCCTTATCAGTGTCCTTTTAGCCGGGAAGGGATTAGCCACTCAGTGAAACTCTCCTCCGTCTTCGGGACCTGACCCACATGCCTCCTCTTCCATGAAACCTCCCCTGAGTTGCTCTGTGCTCCCTCACTATTTTAGGTGTAGCACATCGAAAGTGCTCGAAAACTGTTTGTTGAATTAAAGTCACGTTGTCTTATCATTATATGCCTCTATGTCTGTCTCCCCTGAAGCCCCTTCAAGACAGGGGTGTCTTTCTCCTCCAAGGATCCCTCCCCCTCAGCCCCTAGTGCACTGCCGGGCACATAGTAAGTGCCTGAGACATGATGGGGGAATGAATGAAGGAATGAATTGCAGGCAACAAGAGTGCCTCCTCTCTCAGGTTCCGGCCCTCAGGAGCAGCCCTGGGTCACAAAGGGAAATGAGGCACGATCTCAAAAGCCAGATTCCAGAAGTGGAGATGCAAGCCAGCAGTGGCCACCCTTGGCTTTCCCGACTTGAGCCTTGTTTCTGTCTGTTCCAGCACAGGGGTGTTGCTGTCTGGTGGTACAGAGAAGGATGCTGCAGGTTTCTGCTTGTGAGTATGAGCCTGCCTGTGCCCTCTGCAGAAGCTCACCTGGCCTCCAGGGCTCCCGAGGGCACAGACTTGGCTCTGCCCATGCTCTGGACCGATGGCTGAGGGATCTCGTGGAGCTGGGCGCCAGCCTGGGCACTCCGGGGCTCAGGGTTCTAATCTGGCCTTTGCCACTAACTCGCTGTGCGACCTTGGGCAAGTCAATTAATCTCTCTGGGCCTTGTCTCCTCACCTGTACGAGTGAGGATAATGATTACTAACTGCTGCTTGATGGAATAACTTGTTAAGAGCTTCTGTGCTGTACTTGTAAGGGGCAATGTTGTATTAATTCAGGGGAGCAAATACCCTGAAACCTCGGTGATGTGGTCCTGGCCCCACCAGTTCCTGCCTTCTTGGGGGTTGGGTGGTTCCTCACAGTTAATTTGGGCACCAGCTGTGCCCATCACATGCTTTTCGAAGCTGTTGGGAGCTCTGAGCTGGGGATGTTCAGCCTGTTCCCAGTCAGCCTAGCTTCTCAGAGCACCTGTGTAATCCCCTTGAGGTCAGCTGGAAAGGAGCTGGGCAAGGAATTTCTTTGCTGTCTCAGTAAGTTTATACAGGAGAGACTCTTAAATTCTAACTAGAACTTAAAGCTCTTTACTAATTTTCTGTCACTTGGCTCTCACCTTCTCCCTAGTTGGTCTCAAAACAAACTAATGAAAAATTCCATTGAGAGGGAGTAGGGAGAACGTGTAGAAAAAGTCAGAGCCTGCGTTACCCTGGATGTCATGCTGCACTGGTGCAAAACCAGATGAGCCCAGCGTATTTTCACCTCCCGTCTCTCTGTGGGCCTTAAATTTCAGGGAGGAGCAGGGAGGGGCACCGACAGCAGCAGAAGCCCTGCTCTGTTGTTTCCCAAACAGACCCCTGAGTTCTCCTCTCAATTCCTTGAGCCCCTCCCAGGGATATCAAAGACAGCAGCAGGCCTGCAGAGTGTGGTGAGCTGTGCCCCAGCGGATTGCAAACTGGCCGTCTGCTCCTGATTAAATGGAGGAAGGATGGTTCGCTGTTAGCTCTGAGAGAGCAGCCTGCTGCTTCCAGAAGGAGTCTTAGCAGGGCCATGTGCATTCCTGCCTGTGGAGGCGTCTTTCCCAAGGAGGGTGACCAACTGTCCCAGTTTGCCTGGGACTTTCCTGGTTTTGCCACTGAAAGTGCCAAGTCTCAGGAAATCCCGTAGTCCCGGGCAGACCCGAGATGGTGGGTCACCTTGTTCCCAGGCCTCAGCTTTATTTAAAGGCTCTAAATCGAACATGTGGTTGCTCCATAGCAAAGACGAACTAGAGCCAATTATTTCGTCTCTTTGACAAGAAAGCAGAAGTCCAAAGCTTAAAAACTAGCCGTTTGCAACTAACCACGAAGGATACACACCAGTATCCTAAGGGAGAGAAGCCGGACTCGAAAAGCCTATACACCCTGCATGATTCCATTTATGTGACTTTCTGGAAAAGGCAAAACTGTTGGAAAGGGAAACAGGTCAGTAGCTGCTAGCGCTGGGACACGGGGTTCATCACAAAGGGGCAGGAGGGAAATTTCTAGAATGATACAAATCTTCATTTTTTTGCATCTTTATAGTGGTGGTGGTTACACAGTTCTAGAGCTGTGCAGTCAACGGGGAAGCGTTTTTGTTTGTTTGTTTTTTCTTTGTGTAAATTATACCTCCAGAAAGCTGACTTTAAAACAAACACTAGCCATTTGTGACACTGTGATACAAGATGAAGAATCCATCAAGCGTGTGGTTGGCCATCACAGGTTGTAAATAGCATCTGAGGTCTTGGTGTGGTCATGTCTGCAGCCATCTGGAGGTGCAGCAGAAGACAGTGAAGAATTTTGGCACAAAACAAAATGACTATGTGACGGTATGCTAAACGCAAGAGACTTATCTGTGAGGCACAAACAGGGTGATGGTGGAAGCTCTCCCTCTATTTAGAGAAAAGGAAAAGCAGGTCTCCTAAAACCCAGGCAGCAGATGTGCCCAGGAGGGTCATGGAATATTGAAGCCTTAGCTCTGGGTTCCCACCCTGGGAACTCTTCTGCTACACACACATGGATCTAATGTATTGACTTTGGCAGGCTTTATGCTGCAAGGTTTGTTTTGTTTATTTTTGTTTTTTTCACCAGTGAAGTTATTGAATTGGAATTGAGTCTGCACCATAATTATTTCCTGGCTGACCTTTTGATTTTGGCAATCCTGCATGTCTGTGCTAGCTAGGATTGATTTTGAGGGGGGAGAATGCATGATTTAGCAAAATAATGCACCTATTCCCATGTGAGGTAAGGGATCAGCCCTTTTGTTTCCAGGCAGGGAAAAGCCTTGTGATGCACGAGCAGCAGTAGCCCTTGCTCACCAGTCCAGGAGACGGGATGCAGACTCCCCCGAGAATGAGGAAGTATCATTCTGGCGGTCCTAATGGAATCTGAAGAGCTCAGTGGTTCCCATTTCTCAGAAACTCAAACCCTAAGTCGAACTGGCTTGTTCTTCAGGTGAACTGTGTTTGGCTCTATGACCTGGCTAGCCGATTCTGTGTCTTCTCATCTTCGTTAAGTACAGTGGGTTGGAAGGCTGCAGAACTTTCATCCCTGAGGACCATATGGGCCCAGATAACTTTCAGTCATGAATTACACAGGAGAATTTCACACATGCAACTCTTCTTAATCATAAATGTGTCCAGGACACTAGTTACCCACAGAGGCAGGTCTGTTCCACCTGTTCTTGGGGTATTCAGGAAGAATTGCTGAATAATAGCAGAATAATAGTAGAATAATTGCAGTCCTTAGTCCTAATTTTCTCAACTCTGTTGGGGGACAGTGGTGGAGGGTGAGGTAGAGGCAGGGAATATTTTTTGTGCATATTTGCAGTGAATCTTCCCTGATGCAGGGTCAGGCCTGGCTTGTGGCGGGTCCACCTTGGAAGGGCCAGGTTTGGGGCAGCCCAAGGACCCACTTCTAGGTTGAGTACAAACATGAGTACTAGTTTGAATTCTAGTTTGAGGGCTGCAGAGGAGAAGCTGGGAGTGCATGGGTGGGGAAATTCCAGATACTTCCTTCCCCGGACTGCAAACTATTACCACCATCTCCCCAGGCTACCCTGGCATACTGGCATTTTTGGGGGGTTCTGAGGACTGTCAGCCTTCCTCTTAGACCAACAAGTGGGAATCCTGCCATTTCCTTCCATCCTCCACCCCCCTTTTTCTTCTCTCCCAGTTTTTACACAACAGGATTTATTCATGTTAACTATATTCAAGTCCCCAGAAGGGGGGAGAAGAAAGATTGTGTTGAATGAGCTTATTGTTTGGAGATTTCACTGACTTATTTAATACCCACAATCCTAGAACATACTGAGCTGATTTACTAAAATTCAAATACGGGCCTTTGGGAAGGAACTCCGAGGGCGCTGGGTGTCCCTGATATCAGGGCTGGGACTTATTGGGTGGGAGGTTTGCTTGGGGGCATCTTATCCTCATCTTCATGCTCTTGGGTCTCCTTGGGGGAAAATACTCTCATTTACAATCCCAGACTCCTTATGTGCCTGAGATGGTCACCACCCTACTGCCCTTTGCATCATCAGGCCTTTTGTGGCATCCCCTTCTAGCACTTTCTTTGAAGAAATGAAGATGGACACCACCACTAGGTACTTCCATTAACAGAGGCCCCTTGTGGCTTCTGCTTGGCAGTTTCCTGCACAAGTGGAAGGAAATAAAGGGTGGTGATGCGGCAGAGCTTGGACAGAGGCAGCAAGTATCAAACAACCTCACACCTATTGCTCGAGTGCCTGATGCAGTGCGGCTGGTCCATGACAGTGATGGCAGAGTTGGATACCTGTCTTTTAGCCTGTTTTGGAGATGGGGTCTCTGTGGCTGGTATTTCTGGAGTTGTGGCTGAGGATCATGGTGTGTTTGACGGTCCGGTGCCATTGTCTAGTGCGTGGTGACAGTTCCAGGTGTCTGAAGCCCTTGAGGGTCCCCTGAGAGAGCCACTGCAGGCACCTGAGCTGGGGTGAGACTCGTGAAAGCCTTTCTCTGGTTCAAGTCAGTAATGTCCCAGGTGCCCTGCAACTTAGACTGTGGCAAAGCAGGTCAGGTTGATGACAAAACCAGCTCTGGCAAGTGTGAGTGTGTGTTAGGTGCTGCAAGACCCCTCCTGGGTGCACACAGGCTCACACCTGCTCCTGTACATTCAACGTCCTCTCTCTCTATTTTTCTCCCTCCCCCACCCTTGCTCTCTTCTTTCATTCCTTTATTCTCTTCCTCTTGACTTTCTCACACTTTCTCACTTTTTTTTTTTTTCTTTCTGTCAGTTCTGTTCAGGTCTCCTGTATCTTTAGAAAAAGGATCTTCCCCAGGAACCTAAGGTCAGAAAGACCCAGAAAGAGAGAGCCTCCCCATGCCTCCAGGTCTCTGCTCTTATCTCTAGCAGCCAAGGCTAGAACTCCAGGCTTCCCCAGGAGGCGCTGATGACCTCAGAGGCAGGGTGGGAAATGGGGCATGCTCCCAGCCCGACGAGGAGGATCTCATTCCTTCCTGGAAGAGGAGGCCTGAGTGAAATCTGTTCGGTGCAGCCCCTGCTGCTTCATCAGGCCCTAGAAAGTGTCACTCCACACTGCCTGCTGCAAAGACGGTCACCTTCCCCAACCCTCATGGTCCAAGTCATTTGCTAACCATGAAACCTTGCCAGCCATCCTCCCTGACCTAGGGCAGGTTAATGTGACTAGTCACAGAGGCTAGGATGCCCAGGGGGTTCTTGCCCTCTCTCTGCTGGTCCTTAAACAGCCCTGTGACCTGCTCGCCTCCGAGGGGTGGAAGAAGTAGTCTCAGCCCTGGGTGGGGCTCCTCCCACTGCCATCCCAAGCTCCCTGGAAATGAGCATCAGCGGAGGGCCTGGCATCTGCACAGGGGGAGCATGAGAACATTGCCACAGTTTGGATAAACGTTCCAAACATGAAGGCTCAGCATCGACTAAAATAATTTTTTCCCATTGACCTCCTGGCTTCCCCGTGGGCAAGTGTCCATCTCCCGCCCATCTGATGCTGGTTTGGTGTGTGTAATTGTAAACAGTTCAGGCTGGGGGCAAATCTCCGAGAGTTATGGGATCCAGGTGTCGCTCCTGGCTCGCCACGCACTGGTTCCCTTGAGAGTGGGAAAGGTCATTCTGTTCTCCAAGGGAGAATTTAGTCTGTTGCTTTTGAGATCAGATCTTTTGGAAGCATGACTCTCTCCCATGCCCCTACCCCCCAGGTCTCCACTCACGACTGAAAGAGGCTGGGGGGAGGGGGCTCTAATTCATGAGTGAGTGGGGTTTTTGCTTCTCTGACCCTGAGGTAAGGGCCCCGAGAGCTCTCAGGTCTGCAGGGAGGCATCGACATGATGCTGTTGACCGAGGAGCAGGCAGAGAAGCCTGCATTCTCTGTGGGAGGATGTGGAGGCCACTCACCAGGGCAAGTTTCAGGTCAGTTTCAGCCTCGTTTCTCAAGTACAGCTGGACGCCTGACGCGGGCATGGCAGCTGGCAGGTGGGAGCCTCTTGTCCTAAGCAGGAGGCCTCTAAAGTGTGTAGGCAGCTTTGGGCACTTTGTTACCTCCCTGGCCCTAGCAGTAGACTTGGAAGTCATCTCAGAGCGAAAGTGGTTGCAGGGATTGTGTTTGAAAATGCCTTTGGACAGTTGGGGGACACGGGGGGCACCGATGTCGGGGGTCTGGCTTCCCCCCTCTTTGCATCCTTGCAGCCCTTAACATACCTAGCGGGTGGGGCCCCAGTGAAGGGGAAAGAAGCTGATGAACTCATTCACTTCACAGACATTAGGCATGATTGGGACGTGTGTGTGCGTGTGTGTGTGTGTGTGTGTGTGTGTGTGTGTGTCTTGGAGAAGAGCTGTCAGGGACAATCAGCCCCATTTTCTTGAAATTTCCTAAAGCTATTTACCTAATGCCCTTAAAGGATAGGATTGGTATCCTACAACAAGATTTATTTTTCTGCCCTGGGGAGGTTGAGGCAGCTTGGGAGAGAGAAAGTGAGAATTCAGAGGACGTGTTCTGCTGGGGTGGACTGACGCCCAGATCCCACACTTATCCATCAAGGCTCACTCAGCCTTGACACCTTGACCTCGACCCCACCCCTCGCCAACCCAAGCCTTCAACCCCTCACTGCATCTTGCACAACGCTGCTCTGTGCCTTCACCCTTGGCTGCCATGTGTCTGTGCATATAGATTTCTTCTCTGGCTGGAAAAAATAAGGCCAGTCACATAGCTTGGAGCAAAATAGTCTTTACAAATGGCTTTTTTTTTTTTTTTTCTTTTCTTAAAACATTACCATTACTGAGTGTGAAAATGGTTTAGATTCAGGAGGAAACAGCTGGCTGGCAGAGATCCTGGTGGGGTCTTGGGTAAGATTCCGCTGTGTCACTAATGACTTTATTAGGTACATTTCCGGCACAAGCACACTTGGCAGTTGGGGAATTCTGTGGCTGCGAATTTTCACCAAGGCAAGAGCAGCAGCTGGAGCAGCTTCCAGCTGAGGCCAGGAAGGAAAGTCTTCATTTCATTCAGGACAGTCCAGACCTGTCCAATGGGTGTCTCTTACCACCTTGGTAGTTTAACTCGGATGCTCATGAACCTTTTCTTTCTAGAATATTCTGTCTGTGGGTTTCTCTTAGACTTCAATACCTTGCTACGTACCTAAGGTGAGCCCAGGTTTCTTGAGCCCAGATTTCTTAGGGTCCCTGAACCAGGCCCTCTACCTTGAGTGAAGGCAGTGGCTAAAGCAACTCTCCAGTGGCTGTGGGGAGAGCAGGGAGATGTGCTCTCCCTTGGTCTGGCACTGGAAAAAATCTGAGCTCCTTCTGCAGTGGCCCATGCCTATTTGTCCAGCCCCTATGGCTATTTATCACTTTGTTCTGTGCCCCCAGCCATACTGGATTCCTTGTGATTCCCCAAATTGGACTTTTGCAAATGCTGTTCCTTTGACCTAGAATGGTCTCCACTCAGGGCTGCCTGCCAGGCTTATCTGTCAATGCTCACTCACCCTTGACCTTGACCCCCTGAAGACTTTAACCCCTCACTGCACCTTGCATGACCCTCCATGGCCATGGTCACTGAGTCCATGTTACAGTTGATGGAAAGCCTGTGTTCCCAGGAGGGTGAAAGCTCAAGGGTCAAAAGCCATTATTCCTCCTTGTGTCCACAGCACCTCACTCCACGGGTGGTGTATTGTCAGTGCTCATGTATAGGATTGTGTGATTGAGAAATGGTTGCTCTCCTCGTTTCCTGAGTTTGATTGCATCAAAGTTAAGGGCTTTTGTTCATTAATGATATTTCTGGACAAAGGTAATAGGCAGCTGGCAGAAAGGAGAGAGAGATTTACACTGTCTAAAAGCTTCAGGGGATTAACATTTAGAATATTCAAGGAACTCTGGCAAATCAGCCAGAAAAAGGCAGAAATCTCAGTAGAAAAGAAGATGAGTAAAGGGTGTGAGTGGGAGTTTACAGGTGAAGGAGCCTCTGGAACGGTAACGAGCACCTGAAGAAACGCTTGCTTGGGCTCTTTTAGTTTTCAGAGCCAAACCAGCCAAAACAACCGCCCAGTAGGCTGGCGGAAGTGAGGGGCTGCAGGAGGCCAAGTGTTCTCAGAACACTCAGAACTTTCTGCATGGGTCCACTCCGGACAGGTTTGAAGATGATCTTTGCAGTGTTATTTGCGGTGGTGGAGAGCAGGAAGTGGTCTTGGTGTCTAGGTGAACTATGGCAGCAGGTGCACATTCTAGAAAACTATGCAGCAGTGGAAGCAATGGATTAAATGTCTGTCCAGAAACACAGATGGCTCTTTAAGACATAGTGCTGACTGAAAGGTAGGAAGCAGAAGGGCCCTTTTGACAATTGCATTTCAGGCCATTAAAAATTCATAAAGCAGTACACATTGAGCGGGAACACATACCCAAAAAAAAGGTACATAATGGAGAGAACATCATCTCTGTTGGTAGCGGGGAATGGGATACGGGCATGAAAGGGAATTTTTATTTTTTTTTTAATTAATTAATTTAATTTTTGGCTGCATGGGTCTTTGTTGCTGTGCGCGGGTTTTCTCTAGTTGCTGAGAGCGGGGGCTACTCTTTGTTGTGGTGCACGGGCTATAGGCGTGCGGGCTTCAGTAGTTGTGGCACACGGGCTCAGTAGTTGTGGCTCGTGGGCTCTAGAGTGCAGGCTCAGTAGTTGTGGCGCACGGGCTTAGTTGCTCCGCGGCATGTGGGATCTTCCCGGACCAAGGTTCGAACCCGTGTCCCCTGCATTGGCAGGCGGATTCTTAACCACTGGGCCACCAGGGAAGCCCATGAAAGGGAATTTGTAAGAGTTTGTTTATAGTCTGCTGCTGATGCCAGAAGCCTACAAATCTGACTTGAAATAGAATTGGGCGTAGTGACGGCAACACCAGCAGCACGTGCAGCGTGTGGTGGAGAGGTGGGAGTGGGGTGCGCGCTCATCTCCCTGCAGCCCCCCGCCAGGGGGAAGAGTTAATGGGGAGGCCGTTCTCTTTCTGTTAAGTGCTGGGCTGTCCAAGACCCTTTGCCACTGAGGTTGTGATAATAGACCACCCTTACAATTCACGCCAAAGTTAATGTGTTTTTCAGAGCTGTAGCGGTGATTAGCAGCCTGCTGTGGTCAGGGGGGGAGGGGATGCTTGTAACCCACCCTTGGATCAGCCTGGGATGGTAGAGCTGGCTTTTAATAGTTGTGTTATTTTTCAGTCACCTCCAGCTTCTCTGAGCACCAGGTGTCATCTTTGGGTTCGATTGCTAATAAGTACATGCAGGTCACGGCCAAGGGTTGTGTCCAAAGGTTTATCAGGTTGAGTCGAAGGCATTGGAATTGGATTTTTCCAGTACCTGATTGATTGGACACGAAGTTGCTAGACTCTGTATAGCAGTTCATTTTTTGCTTCTCTCCACCCAGGAGATGGGACTATTCACTCAAAATGGGTGCAGCCAAACCAGAGCAACTGCTTCTCCACAAACAGACCTGGGGTCTATTTAATCTGAACAGAGTTGGCCCCTGAAATTTTTTGTTCCACCTCTATTTCTACTTGAAATATACTTGTTTTCCTTTGTCTTTTTTTTTTTTTTTTTTTTTTTTTAAGTCTTTTTGAGATTCAAAGGTGTGTGTGGTAGAGCCATTTGGACCAGGGAGACCACTGCCCGCTTCTGCTCTGCCCAGTGTGTGCTCTGCGAGGCTGCCTGGGGTCTCGTGAGTGTGGGCAGAAGAGCTAACTCTTTCAGGTGTGGCTCAGCTGGGGATGGGGAGCAGCAAATCCATCTGTGTGTAAAAGCCAAGAAGTAAAGCTTAAGGTTTTCAGAAAATGGAAAAACCCCTGATTTTGGCTCTGCTGGTTTGATTGTTCTCCCACTGTTCTTTCTCATGCACTGATGTCTTTTTCTTCTAGCTGTTCTTCATCTGACCTGTCCATTTACTGACCAAGTTCAGTTTCTGCCCTGCATTCCCCATTCCTGGCTCCACTGGAATGTGTATACCTCAGTGTTGGAACAATGTAGATCTTCATTTCTGTTCTCTTAAGTGCAAGTGTCAGCCCCAGGGTCCTTTCCAATTAGAAGGGTTTGTGGTTTTTTACTGAACTTGCTGATGTGTGTAAATAGCCCTTTGTAATGGCGAATTTCCAGGTGTTCACACCATAGGCATTTTTTGAGCTTCATCATGTGCCAGGTGTCGTCTGGGTGTTGAGATAAAGCTGGGCACGGTATTAATGGGTCTAAAAAAGGATACTTTCAGATAGTAGTAAGTAACATGAAAAACAGTATGTTTTGAGAGTAATTGGCAGGGGGAGGGAGCAGTCCCAATATCAGCCAGGGTGGTCACAGAGAGTCTCTCTGAGATGACATTTGGGTTGAGATATAAGTGAAGAGGAGGGGCCTGCTGCATGGAGAACCAGGGTTGGGAGTTCCAGGCAGAGAAAGCAGCAGGTGCAAAGGTCCTGAGATCATCAAGAGCTTGAATGATATGGATTTAGGAGCTGGGAGCTGGGAGCAGAGTCAGCAATGGGGACGGTGGTGAGAGATGAGGTGGGAGAGCCGGAAGCTTGGGTTGTATTCTTTTTTTTTTTTTTTTTAAGATTTTCAAAATATAGTATGTTTATTACAATCAAAGCCAAAATTGGGTCGTATTCTGAGAGCACTTTACAAGCAGTGGAATTTAGCTTCCCAGTCACCCACTGCCTCTTACAAATGGGTAGGTTACCACCAGTCTTTTATTCCACAGCAAAAATCTAAGCACATCCTAGAAGAATATTCTCCTTCATACTTCTCTGAAGAGGTTGAGGTGCTACAGGCCTATTACAGTTTTCCGCACTTTACTGAAGGGGGTTCTGAGGGTGAGATTGGGCATGGAGAAAGCCCGCAGGTGCACAGCCCATTGGTGGCAGGTGTAGGACAGTTGCATGAGATTCCCGAATGATGGTCCCGCATCCTTCCCACCAGGCAAAGCCAGGGAAGGAAAGTAGCTGTTTGATCTCTGAACCACCTAACATCTCTGAATTACTTCTCCCTGTTAAGAGACATTGAATGCTTTATTCTCCCACTGTGCAGGTTTCAGGGAATATAATAATGGTCGAAAATGGCAGGATTTATGCCGACCTGGTTCGTATCCAGCTTGGATACTTGCAACGTTGGGCAGTTACTTGCCCTCTCTGAGCCTCAGTTTCTTCATCTGAAAGGGGCTGATTACCCTCTTCCCTAGAGGTTTATAAGAACTGAGTGAAATCTTGTACTTCTCCATAGGTTCAGCACATGGTCAGAGCCCCAGGATGCTAGTTGTGGGCCGTAGGTGGTGGTGAAACAAGGCACTGCGCCATATTTGCCATGGATCTGCCATGTTTATTTCTGATGCCTAAAACCTTTGCTTTCAGTAATGCGGCCATTAAGGCTGTGTGAGGGAGGGGCAAGCTGCTTCCTGTTTCTGAACCCGTTAGTATGAGAACACTGTGCCTCGCTAATCCTCTGTCACCCCAGCCTCAGGTTTCTCCATCTGTAATAATCATCGCTCTACTCCTGTCCCAGGCTTGTTGGGAAGATGAGTGAAAACCATGCATGGAAAGTGTCCTGAAAACTGAAAAGCACTGAACATGTATGAAAGGTGATTATTTCAGTGCTGGACTGGGACTTGCATAGCAGGCAGAGGGCAGTCCATGGTGCTTCGTTAGGCATCGCGACTGTTCCTGACTAGTTCTCAACTCTCCCCAGACGGCGGGCTTTCTGGGTCATTGTGGGAACGTGTTTGAGATTGGCTGCTGAGATGGGCAATTAGATGCGGGATCACAGTCAGCAGTGACGTCTCAGTAAGAGGTTCGGTCAGGCTGGTGAAGTTCATTTCAGTCCCACAGGCAGTGGACGCTTCCGTGCCAAGTGCCCATCTACAAGATGAGGAGGGTGATACGCCCCCTGTAGTCGCGGGACCGGTGTCCACATGGCCTGGTTACCAGTTGCAACCCCACGAGAGCATCTGCTCAGAGCCACGTTGCTGCTCCCTGGCCTGGCAGTGGGGTCCCGCTGGGCCCAGGGAAGCCCTGGCCTCCTGGCAGCTGCTGCCTGGGACACATGCAGTGGACCTCTCGTGACTTCCAGCACTGCCTCTCTCTTTGGGGGGGGGGGGGTTGCCCCCCACCCATCAACCCTGACTTTCTTCATCTTCCCTGCTCTGCAGATGCTGCCGCCTTCTTGATATTAAGTGGAGCATCAAGAGTGATTATAGTGATTATGAAAAAATAATAATACCAGTATCTTCTACTGCTTATTTCAGTGTATGTTCCATTTTTAACTTTCACGAATGTCCCAGTGAGATGTGTCAGCAATCTTAACATAGCTGTTTTCTCCACGGGGTAACTGAGGGCCTGAGCCTTTAAACTTAACTGTCACACAGCTACTGACCAGGCAGCTATTTCTACCAGAAGGCGAGTTTTCAGACTCTCAGCCGAGTGTAAGTCTCGCTGCCCACATCTGGTATCGGCCGTGTTCACAGGCTCCGCAGTGGCCTCTCTCCCCCGGCGTTTTGTTCTCACCCTCTCATTTAATCCCTGCATCCTCCTGGGAGGTGGTGGTGAGCACCTCACATACCTACTCTCCCCTCCACCAGGTACCTGCAGCCTCCCTGGGGGGAGCTGCGTACCTGGGAGGGTTCTGATAGGAAAAGCATCTTAGAATCTTCCGGTGACATTCCTGTCATTGCTTTGCTGTGGGAGAAGTCCCCTGGAATGCAGAGGCTTGTTCCCCTGAGTTAGGCTGAGCTGAGAATGTTAATAAAAGGCTTCCCAGAGCTTTTCCATTGGACACTTTCATCTTATTCCAGGCCTGCCGAATCGGGACTGGGCATGGGGGCAGGGAGGCAGGAATCCAGCAGTAAACATGATTATCCTTATTCTGTGGGTGGAGGAAATTGAAGCCAGCCATTGAGGCCAGAGGCAGCCCAAGCAAAAGCTCACAGCCAATCTGGAAGGATCCAAACCCGGCTCCGTCGGACCCTACAGCACATTCTGCTGCTTGGTGTAGCCTGATGGAGCTCCGCGTGACCTCCATCCTCAAATGACTTCACACCTGACTGGCAGCCACATTTGAATCTTATGTCAAATGGGGCGTTGGGTCTCCCAGCTGCAGTCTACCATCTTGGTGTACCCCTTTGGGGTAGGGATGAGGATTCCCCAACAGTGCTCACAGCTGAGGCTTAGCCGTCTCTGAGGAGAGCCCTGGCTGATGAAACAGCCTTTCCTAAAAGCAGGCTTCTCTGTGTGCCTGGCTTTCAGGTGTCCTGTCTGCCTGCTGCCTCCTCAGCTGGCCTGGCCAGACCTGTGCTTCTGCTGTTCTTTATGACAGGGAACGTGTGCTCCCATCCCTCCTCCCTTCCCACTCACACCCACCTCATCCCCGCCCCTGCCTCTGGAAGCCGGCTTCCATGGATCACATCTGGCTCCAGATGCTCAGGCTGCACGTGGGATCCAGTCCGCACTTCCCTGGGCTGGCGTATGTGGGCCTCTGTTCCTCGTATCCCTGCCTGGTCCCCATGGCTAGTTTTATAGCCCCTAAAATGGACAGCAGAATGTTTGGCACAGAAGCGGGCATTTGCTCTGTTCCTGGTAATTCCCAGGAGTTTCAGGCCGGTTTCGCATCTGCCTCTCTCAACCAGCCTTCAGGAGTCCCTGCTGAGTGTGTGGACCCGGCACTGCTGTGGGCACGTGGAGGGTCGGGAGAGGCAAGGCATGACCCCTGGCCAGAGGGCACGGCTCGCGTGACCCAGCCACTTCTCCCCGTGGGCCTGGAGGCAGGTGTGTGTGTGCAGTGTACGCACGCTCTGTGCGGGAGGCCTTGTTTGCTCATGTGCTCCCATGATGCCTTGCACGCTGTGTGATTAGTGGGGTGGCTGTGGATTCGGACAGGTAAGGGGGAAGGTGAGCACTTCCCCCTTTTCTTATAATTTGGAAGAAGAAAAGGTAAGTGAGGATATTCTCATTTGGAAAAATAAATCTCACTGCAGGCGACATTCAGCCACACACCCTTCGAGCCCAGCAGCTGTCTCTCATTTGTTGGCAAATGTTCCCGGTGATGAATGTCCTCCATCCACGCTCACAGCCGTCCCTAAATGGAGGCTTTGGACAAGTGTGGGGGGAACAATGGCCCTTCTCAGAGAGCCCTCAGCAGACGCTCCCAATGAAGTTGGTTCATCACTTGGAGCTGGGTCAAGACCACAGACAAGATGCCATTGATTCAGCAAGGAGGGCTCCAAACAGCCGCGAAAATGGAGAGGCTGGAGGCAGCAAGAAACAGAGAAAAGGATGGGATTGATGGCTGCTGAGAAAGGTCCCAAATAATCAGAGTGAATGATTCCACCTCTCAAATGCTGCCTTCTAGAAGGTGACTTATGGGATGATGGCCCTTCCCCTTGATACATTTGCAAAGCCCACTGCAGTTCTTAAAGGATCATAGGGTTTGGGAGGGTCTAGTCCTTCTAGGGCAGAGCATGTTTCTCTAGAGGGACTGAAGCTAAGAGAGATGAAGGGCTAGAGCCCTTGAACTTGACCCTGGTTCCTCCCCTGAATCTGTCTGCTTCTTTCCTCCTGTAACCAGATCAGAAGGGATGATGGAGAAAGAGAAGATGAGGTGGAGAGTTAAGTAGAGCCAGTGAGGACTTCTGGCCTTGGGCTGGGAGTAGGTATCTCAGTGCTTCCAGCCTCAGGCTGGGCGTCCACAAGACCCCCTTCCACCAAGTTCTGTGCTTGTTGCTCCACTGACTTTCCAGGACAAAAGTTCAGCTTTCCAAGCTCAAGATAAAAGGGCCCAACTGGGCAAACTCAGTTTTTCTTTTTCTTTTTGTTGTTTTCATTTTTTTTCCAGTGGAGTTACTTTAAATAATTTAAAATAGTGTAAACAACAGCTACACATTTCAATCTGTTATTTCATTCTTTAAGGAGTTCAATATAGTAATTTTATGTGTTTTTTTTTTATGGCAAAAGTCATACCTGCTTATTATTAAGTACGCATATGTAGCAGAAATTTATAATGTGAAAATCCCTAGAATTCCACCCTCAGTGATAATATCTGTCAAGGATATATTTGACCACATATTTTTCTTCCTCTCTACAATAATCCTAACTGTCCCTTCCTTCCTTCCTTTCTTTCCTTTCCTCCCACCCTCCCTCCTTTTCCCCTCCCCTCGTCTCTGTCTTTTTTTCTCTCCTTCTTTCCAACCCCCATGGCATAGTTTTAAAAAGCAAAAAGGTACAGTAAAAAGTAAACCTCCCTTGTACCCCTGTTCACTCACTTTGCCTTGCTGGAAGAAAGCACAGCCCCAGTTTTATAGATCCTTCAAAAAAAAAAGGGTGCATATATAAGCAGCCATGTAGGTATAATGTCCCCAACCATCATCAGTCAATTTTAGAACATTTCATCACCTCAAAAAAAAAAAAAAGACCCCTTACCCTTTAGCTGTCACCCCCTTATCCTCCGTTCTCTCCTTCCCCCCAGCCCTAAGCAACTACTAATCTACTTTCCTAGTCTGGACTCTCATATGAATAGAATCACGTAATATGCAGACTCTTGTGATTGGCTTCTTTAACTTGGCATAATATTTTCAAGGTTCAATCCAAGTTGTAGCACGTTATCAGTACTTCATTCCTTTCTATGACCAAATAATATTCCATTGCATGTCTATGTATAGATACAACACACCTTGTTTATCCATTCATCCACTGATGAACATTTGTGTTGTTCCCACTTTTTGGCTCTTATGAATAATGTTGCTATAAGTATTTTTATATAAGTTTTTATGATACATTTTTGTTTCTCTTGGGTATATACCTAGGAGTAGAATTTCATGTTTTAAGTTTTTGAACAATCTGAAATTCTTCACAAGGTATGACATAGGGGTCTAAATGTATATTTTTCCAGATGGCTACCCTGTTGTACCAACAGTGTTTTTCAGTAATCTTTCTTTCTCAATGTCTTTATCATAAACTAAATCACTGTATATACTAGGGCTTATTCTGTACACTCTAGTCTTTTCCGTTGATTTGTTTGTCCATTCACATGTCATTGCCACACTGCTTTAATTTTTGTAGTTTTGTAACATGTTCCTTCACTCTTAATTTTTAAAAAACCCACTCATCACAAGCATTTATTAAACCCTTATATATAGTGCAGAGTCAGAGATTGTGCAAGTCATATCCAGTATTGTTCCTGCCACCTAGAAGCTCGTAGTAAATAAGAGTTCTCATTGCCATGCCTCTAACAAATGTGTTACGTGAATTATCGTATTTCACTTTACAATTCTATAAGGATAGCTAGAGCTTTGCATTCCCACTGTAGATGTGAGACAGGTAACCTTGAAACAGAAAGAAGACAGACACCTACAGTGTTGTCTTCAAAGAGTTCTGGGTCAGGTGCTCTTGGGTGCCTTGTCAATGGAGAGACTGTCCAGGGCAGTGTGGTGTGAATTCACTCAGGGTCTTCCCTGGAGCCAGTGTCTGCTCCCTCATCATGGAATGCTCAGGGTGAGTGAGTCTTTTGAGGAGAGCCCCACACTTTGGAATGGAAGCCTCTTGGATGTAAACCCTGTCATCCCCCAGAACTTAATTGCCGTTGAGACTCCAGACAGTAGGGAAATGAGGTTGGACTTCATTCCCTTCCCAGATTGTGTGACTCAAGATCCCTGCCAAGGATGGAGTTTTTGTTTTGTTCCCCCCACCCCACCCCCGCCCTTGCAAAAGGGTAGCAAAAGTATTTGCCACATAAAACATACAAGCCCCATAAAGTCCCAATCAATGAAATCATCTCTTCCCAGGCAGACTCACTCTCCTGACCTTGGCTGATTTCCACTCTCTGGGGGGTATTAAGGCAAGGGAACTGATTTACTCAAGGAAAAGACCTACTTAATTTTCACTTCCTCAGCCTTCATCAAACACTCGGGGTTCGGGGGTTATGGGATTAAGAGAGTATCTCGTGACCTCCCTGGAAGAATTCACTTGTAGGAATGTGGGGTAAACCCATGCAGAACAAGAAATCTCAAAAGGATTTTGCCTGGAAGTGGCAGTAAAAATGCAATCCAAGTTGCCTCAATATTTCAGAACTTCCACTGAAGGAAAAAATGTCTGTCTGTCTCTTCATCTGTCTTCCTATCACCCTCTAAAGACGTTTGTTGTATGGGAAAATTTTCCCAAAGTTTTAACTATTCCAGTGGGTGGTGGATGACTTGTCCTTTGTTTTTTATTGTGGAAAAATAGGATATTTAGGCTAGGTCAGTGTGACCTGGTTTTGAAGATCCTGGTTTTGCTGACTTAGTGTCAGACATCACCATTGCAGAAGAGCTGGTACAGGGGGTGTATGTGTCGCTGGCATAGCTGGTGTAGCCCCTTCTCCATCTGGTGCATGTCTTGGCCTGGACCATGCCAGGGGCAGGTGCTTCCTCAAGGTTGGTGGGTCTGGGGCTCACTGGCCCAGACCCTCTTAGTGATGACCAGTGATGTATTTTCTGTCTTCCATGGTGGCCAGAACATCCCTGTAGACCTGGAGGCCAAGCTTCTTCCTCCATGAGTTTTCTTTGAGAACTTCTTGGACTGTAGTGTCTTGGGAAGCTGGGAAGTGGGGGTCATTACTTCTCTTCCAGGCCCTTAGCTTTGGTCTTTTGGGGCTAATTTAATTTCAGGTACCATTTTAGAAGTGGGGATCTCTGACAATCTGGAAGATGGTACATTTGCAGGAAAAGCAAAATAACACTGCTTTATGGAGAAAGACTCTACCTTTCTCATGTAGAAATTGTAGTTCATCATATTAGAAGATATTTACATTCTAAATCTCCTGACATCTAGGGATAATGAAGACAATGACAGTACTTTTAATATTTCTTCATAGAAAGCTTCTCAGTTTGTTCTGGTAAGGGCTCTGATTTTAGTGTGTGTTCCACTTTTGTTTTAGCCTTTTCTGTGTTCCATCCAGGTGTCTACAATATTATTGACTGGTGAGGATTAATAAAGTAAAGGTTTAAGCTTCAGTAGTAATGAGATGGTTTTGTACCCAATTGACTGAAAATTCCAGTCAATTTCCTGTATCAATACACAGCTAGTGCTTATTTTAGAAACATGTTTAGCATTCAAACAAGAAAGAATCATAAGCAGCTTGTCTTGTGAATTCCATGAGTAATGTAAAGAAGAATGCTCCTTCATGTTCTTTGCCAGCAGGCAATCCCTGAGCAGGTGGTGGGACACCTGGTGATTTGTATCCTCATTCTGAAGGTCCTTTCCCTTGACTTGGGCTCTGATTCTGCTGTGACAGAACCTCCTTGCCTGAGATGCTTCCTGGCAAATAGGGACAAAGCACATGGGAGGTGTGGCACCAGCGAAGACCCAGAAGAACCATGATTCAGTTTCCTGGGAAGCAACTTCTGAGAAATGTTGCAGAAAACACATTTGAGCCCTTACAGACTTTTCCAGACATGGGGAGGATTCTCAGTGTCCCTTTGAAATGGAGCCACCTGTGTGATGCTCTCTCCTTAAGCCTCTCAGGCCAATAGGTTCTCCTTTCTCTGGGCTTCCCTCACCCTTGGCTCACCACTGTCTTGCTGGATTGAAGCGAAGGCATTTGAGGGTAGAAATGCATCTTACTCATTTTTTTAAATAAATTTATTCATTTATTTATTTTTAGCTGTGTTGGGTCTTCGTTGCTGTGTGTGGGCTTTCTCTAGTTGCGGTGAGCAGGGGACACTCTTCGTTGCGGTGTGCGGGCTTCTCATTGTCGTGGCTTCTCTTGTTGCGGAGCACGGGCTCTAGTCGCGCAGGCTTCAGTAGTTGTGGTATGTGGGCTCAGTAGTTGTGGCTTGCAGGCTCTAGAGCACAGGCTCAGTAGTTAAGGTGCACGGGCTTAGTTGTTCCGCGGCATGTGGGATCTTCCCGGGCCAGGGCTTGAACCCGTGTCCCCTGCATTAGCAGGTGGATTCTTAACCACTACACCACCAAGGAAGCCCCATCTTACTCATTTTTGTGTCTAGAAGAGTGTGAGGGCTCAAAAAATAGTTATTGAATAATTATATCATCACACGGGGGAAAACCAGTAACCATTCTCTTCCATTAACTGCTATTTTGCCAAGAACTTGGTTCTGTAGACAGCATTGACCATGGATGTAAAAGGTGTACTCCCTTGATTATTACACTTGTTGTATGGTCCAGTGTCTATGGTACAGCAAACGGTCCACAAATGTTCGTGTCCTGTACATTCGCCACCCACGCACTACACCTTGATGGGCACAGTGATGGCTTCTGTTCAAGAAGCACAGAATTGTCCTTGGTTGGACTTCATCCAGAGTCATCGAGTTTGCAAATCATACTTTGTGCCACATTTGATCCTTACTTTGAGACTGGCTTCTCTAAAGAGTCGTAGAAAAGGAGTATCTCCGCTGGGCTTTTCAGATAATCTGGTAAAATATTCCATGTACTGAACTTGTGTGATAATTCTTCGTGTGCTAGTCAAGATGAAGTTCGCAGCATCTCACGTTTGGTTGTTCCGAGGTGCTCTTTCACTTGGGAAGCCAGGGTTAGGAGGGAGGGGGGTAAGTGTGAATTAGTAAACTGTGGGCCAAAGGAGACATTTTCTATGTGTATGATGACCTTGACTTGTATAACATCCCTAGGGATGCTTGAAAGCACCAAGCAGAGTACCCTTCTTCTGTGCCTCGGGAAGGCAGGTGAAGGCCGTGCTGAACCCAGTTCCCTGGGCTTCCCCCACCATTTCTTTCCCGCTCCTGCTGGCTCATGTCTCTGTGGGTGGTGACTTCTCGGGAGGCCTGAAAGCTCCAATGGTTTCTTAGGCTCTGGCTGATTCTGCCTGGGTGGTCTTTTATTCTTCCCATGTTTCTCTATTCTTACATCTTCGGTATTTCTATCCCTTGGATAGGGTTGAAGTCGTTGTGTGTGTTTTTAACTGAGTGTTGACAGCGCTGGATGTAACACTTTCAACAACTGCATTATCAGGGTCTGAATTTGCAGTGTTGTTTCAGCCCCTGTGATTGTTTCATTTTTTTTTTTCTTTCTTTTTCTTTTTTTGGCTGCGCCATGTGGCATGCGGGATCTTAGCTCCGAGACCAGGGATGGAAACTATGCCCCCTTCAGTGGAAGTGTGGAGTCCTAACCACTGGACGGCCAGGGAAGTCCCCGCTGTGATTGTTTCAGAATGCTCTTCCTTGCGGTTTTTGAGATGGGTAATTGCTGTAATCCTCTTCCAAGAGGAGCAGTGATTGTACAGGTTCTTCAGTTCCGAGTAAGGGAAACTGAATACCCGGCCCCATGTTAAGAGAAATTGCATTTATAGGCTCCAATAAAGACTGCTTACATGCTAGTCACGTGCTACCATAGCAGCAGCATTGGTGTCAGAGTTTAGTTCTATTATTTAACTGTTATTTATTCCTTCTCTTCTCCTCTTAGTTGAAAGTCCTTAAATGTAGATAACATTTCATACTTCTTTGTATTGAACTCACCACGCCTACCCCACCTCCGCCAGACCCAAGTACAAGGCCTGGTTCATAGCTGATACTCCGTATATTTTGGTTTATGTCACACGTCAGAGTGCTTATAAATAAACATGATCCTTCCTCTGGAATTTCTCACAATCTCTCGAACAAACTTTAGTGTGTGTGGTTCCTTTAAGAGGCTGACTTTTGTGGGGGAGGGGTAGGAAGGAACAGTGTAACTGACCATGCACTCTGTTGTTGTCCCGAATCCAATTTAAAATTGTTAGTATTTGTTCCCGATTAGACTCTCATGGAACTGAAATAAGAGATCAGAAAATTGAAGTCATCTCCTTTTTTTGTACTGGCCAGTGGCCTTCAAGCTAAGAATGGTTTTTACAGATGAACATTTGCAATCAATTTGGTGAAAGGGAACACTAACTTGGAACCCCCGATAAGCAAAATATCCCCCCATAAAAAGATTTTCCTTTGCGTTGGACCCGTATGATAAAACATTGTACTCAGTTATGATATTTTGAATTTTGTCAATAGAAAATTTGTAGGAATTTGTGATTTCTCTTGCTATAGAAGTACCTACATAATATCCTTGATTTTTACCTAGTGGCCTGCTCTAGAATGAGGGGACCAGAAAACTTTTCTGTAAAGGGCAAATAGTAACTATTTCAGGATTTGTGGCCGTATGGTCTCTGTGGCAGTGACTGAACTCTGCCGTTGTAATGTGTAAGCAGCCATAGACTGTAAACAAATGGGCGCGGCTGAGTTCCAACAAAACTTTATTTACGGACACTGAAGCTTGAATTTCATATCATTTTCATGTGTCACAAAATATTCTTCTTTGGATTTTCTTTCAACCATTGAAAAACGTAAAAACCTATCCTGGGGCTTCCCTGGTGGCGCAGTGGTTGAGAATCCGCCTGCCAATGCAGGGGACATGGGTTCGAGCCCTGGTCTGGGAAGATCCCACATGCCGCGGAGCAACTGGGCCCGTGAGCCACAACTACAGAGCCTGCGTGTCTGGAGCCTGTGCCCCGCAACAAGAGAGGCCGCGATGGTGAAAGGCCTGCGCACCGCGATGAAGAGTGGCCCCTGCTCGCCGCAACTAGAGAAAGCCCTCGCACGGAAACGAAGACCCAACACAGCCAAAAATGAAAAGTAAAATAAAAATAAATAAAAAACCAAAACAAAACAAAACAAAAAACCTATCCTAGCATGAGGGCTGTACGAAAAGAGGTGGCAGGTTCAATCTGGCCTGTGGGCCGTCGTTTGCTGACCCCTGTTCTAGAGGATGAGGCAGTAACCCCCCTAATGCCTTAGTGACTAGGTTAGCTCACTAGTGAACCTGAAATAATACTAGACTAGGTAACGTCTGGTCTAGTGACAGCCTCCCTTCTCACCACTGCCACGAGGCAAGCTCTCCCACCGGCCACTCCTCGGCTGCGAGGGATTGAACATCCCACACCCCGTCCCACAGACCTAGTTCTCTAAAATCTGTCTAGGAAAGAGTTTCTTCAGGATGCAACATCAGCGCTGGGCCCCTTCCAGCCCCTAGTTGGAAGGTTTTTCCACGGATGGAGAAGCTGAAACAGCTGCATGATTTTTTTTTTTTCTTCTAGAATCATCCAGCAAGGGGGTGAGTTCAGGACTCTGGCAGCTCCTGTGTAAATGCTGAGCAGCTAAAGACAAATCTGGAGCAAACCCTGCTGCTCCCCAACCAGCGAGAACGGCCTCACCAGAACCAGGGCTTGCAGCATCTGCCTTTATTTTGAGGCCAGGGCTGGGGAAGGGGAGCCTCATGGAGAGTCTTCCGAGTCCCGTAGGGCTTTCCGTCCCTCAGCTGGGTGTCTGTGAAGACCCTCCTGGGCAGCTGCACATCTGCAGCTCCTTACATGAGACCTCATCCTCCTTGGCAGGCCTGTTGCCCCGGGCATGATGGTCCTGTGTCAGAGGGTTAGCCAGCTGTACTGTTTGTCTCACGGAGAGGGTTTCCAGAAACACTTTTTCCCTTTCTGCTTGAATGACCAAGTTTCAGAAAAATCCAATGATAACGTGCAGGCGTTCCAAATCTGTAACTTGAGCTGGGATGTTTAGGGTAACGTTGCCTAGGAGATTTAAGGGGTGGGCATGTTAAGGTCTGTGAAATAACCAAATAACTGACAGAGTGTCCTCCCCAGCCTGGAATGCTGAAGCCACAGCCTGAGGAGCGAGAGGGGATTGGGCGCGCAGAGTTTGTGAGATGGTTTTAATCGGTGGGATTGTGGTGTTTTTCTCTTTGACACCACACGGAAGCCCAACGAGGGGCTTTGTGTCTTCTACAAACACTAGGCAGGGGTGGTCCTGGGGTCCCAGTCAGTATTCTGTCCACTGTGAACCCAGGTCTTGCTGATTTTACCAGCAGAGAAGGGGCAAGATTACCTCGCTGCTTGGCCTTGGGAGAAGGGCGGGGGGTGGTGCATTGACAGGTAATCATGGTGACAGAGGCCTGGGGACTTCCAAGACAGAGACCAGGGAGTGGAGACAGAGCTCTGGGGGCCAGTCCCTGTCCTCTCTGCTGGCCGCCACCTGAATGTCCTAGTGTCATCATTTCGGGGCAACCTATGGGGCAGGGGGATTTTGGAGTGCTAGGACTGAAAGTTTAAAAAAGAGGGGAAGGAAGGGTTAATGAGATTTTCCTCGTTACTATGTGTTTCCTGTAGTGCAGGTTTGCAAAATAATAGCTGTAGTATTTTATAAACAAAAAAATATATTTTTAAACATATGTTGCATCCATTCAATGGAGTACCATGTAGCTATTAAAAAGAACAAGACACATCCATGTGTTACCCAAAGTGGCTCTCCAAGGGGTCATCGACAGGTGAAAATAGCAAGGTTCAGGATGCCATAGGTAGTGCGAGCTTGCTAGTATAAAAGAGCTTTACCTGTATTTTTCTATGTATTTTATTTTACATAGACTAGTATGCATTAGAAATCCCTGGTAAGATACATAGTCCATTGATAGTAGTTGCCAGGGAGGGGGCTGGTGCTGGGGGTTCTGAGATGAAAGGGAAACTTCTCATCGTCTACATTTGTGCTGCTGTTTGATATGAATAAATAAGTAAATAAATAAATAAGTATATTTTTACCATGTGCATACATTCCATTTTTCCAGTAAAAGTTTAATAAAAATAGAAGAAAGTACACAAAAGAAGTCACTGAGAAGGTATTTCGCATCATGGAAGCTTCCGGAGCTGGTCACCCTCAGCCTGTTCTGGACCTTGAGATATGGAGAAAAAAGCACAAGAAAATACTGGGTTATTTCACTCGTGGCAACCCCTGCCCCTCCCACCCCACCCAGCCCTATGCTGCTTCCCTTATCTGAGCCATAAATTCGGGGCCAAACAATGGCAAGTCAGCCCAGGGCTGGACTTGGTGTTTACAGAGGAAAAATCTGGGAACCCATTGGAATCCATTGGAATGAATAATGGCGCTCTGGGCTTCTGGGCTGGGAGGGAGGGCTCCCAAGGTGGCTCTAGAGCCCGTCCCGGTGACTGCCCAGGGCCAAGGGAAAAGACCGGTGGTCATTCTTGGGGTTAAGCTCTCCAGCCATCCTGAGAGTCTCCACAAAACAACTCTTAACAGCATCCCTTTTCAAGCCCAAGGAGAAACCTCAATTTGGAACAAATTACTCAGGAATTTTGCTGTTTCATCCAAGTTAAGGGAACGAAACCTTTGTTGCTGTTGTCTCTACAGGATGTGACTTGCTGGGGAGAAGTTAATGCAGTGGTTCTCGTGGGGAGAGGCATTCCAATTAATCTTTTTTCCCGTGATAAAATACAATAGAACTCATCCATATTACGCATTTAATTCACTAGGTTTATGAGCTATAAAAGGGGCCTTTCTTTCCCCGCAAAAACATAATCTTCTCTCTGCTCTTGGGCTGTTTAAAAAAAAAAAAAAAAAATGGAGTAAACAAAGGGAATTTTCCATGGCCCAAATTCTGACCTTGGTAAATCATCTTTTTTTGCACTGATGAGGGGTCTTGCCCTGCCGGTCTACTTTCTTCAGAGTCAGCATTTACAACTACCCACACCAGAAGCCTTTAATTTTATGATCTGCCTGTTCTCAGCTGATCTCCTTCTTTCCAAGATGGTAGCCAAATCCCTGGCTCCTCTTCCCCACTTTCCTTCCTCTGTACAAACCCCCCTGGCTTTCCCTGTGGAGAAACGAGCATGTCACAGGCAGACTGAGAAGAGTTTTCAGCGTTATTTTAGCTGCTTTGCCCAGTGGCAGGTGGGGAAAGATGAGAGAGAAGGAGTGAGCTCCCGCTTGGCTCCCACCAGCCAATGTCCTCTCCTTGGGACCCTGTGGGAGGCCCCGCAGACACCAGCCTGTCAGAGTGAGTAATTCACAGCATTCCTGCAGCCCCCAAATATATCTCACGGTCATGGGAAATGAAAAGATTAGTTCAGCGTTGCCTGACTGCTGCCTGGGTCCTGTTGGCTGGGGAAGGTTCTTTGGAGGAAGCAGGATTTGCATTGGGCTTTAACAGATGGAAAGGATTTATAGAGAAGCGGGGTGCGGGGAGGAGGGGAATTCAGATAAAGGGAAATAACGGGAGTAAAAGTTCAGAAGTGGGCAGAGCGCCACACTGTGGGTGCTTTTGGCAAACACCGTGACTTCCAGTGTAAGATACAGAAGGGGGCCATGGGTCCCCTCCCACACAATTTCACTCCCTGCTGCTGTGTTAAAACGAAACCAAGTCTCAGACCAAATTCAGCTGCACCCCAAGTATCTGTGAGCCAGTGATACAGGAACAGCCTTAGTCTGTTCTATGGGCCTAACGAAGGCCCAGCTTTCTGTTCTGCCCAACAGGCACCTCACTTAAGGCAGGTTCGATAAAATGCTCGTGAAAGGATTTAGCTGCCCTAGTGGATCATCCAGTAACGCGTGAGCATTGCGCTGCATTTTGTCCCGGGCCTGGTTCGTGCGAGGGTGGAGGCTCCGGAACAGGGTTTCTAGCTACTCCGTTTATGGGAACACCACTCGAGTCAGCAATGAAACAGTTTCAGCGTCCTTCAGAATAACTAAAGCCTTGTAGTAGCTGCCCCTGGGGTGTGGATTTGTGATCGGGGTCTTTCAACTAACCAAAGCTCCTGGTGTGTGTAATCTGTTTAGGGTACTTTAAGTATGAGCTCCCCACCCTGGGGTGTGGATTTAGATTAACTTACTTGCACACATATACTGCACTATTCAAAGAAGAGTATGAAAGTGGATTATAGGCAGTACTACACGACCCTCGGAGACCTGAGAATAGCTATATTTGGAGTTTGGATGAAACTTGAGAGACCAACCCCTCTGATTTTCTATTAGTGATGAGGAAACTGTGGGCCAGGGAGGTTGATCAGCTCTCCTGGGGTCATCCTGCTTGGTGGTGGCAAAAGAGGACAGGGTATCTCAAGTCCTCCCATTCTTACCCACTGAATCCTGCATCTGGGCAGGAGGTGCCAAAATAACTAAAGAATAGGCGTGTTCATTTTGTTGGGTCTGATCACTGGGATTTTTCTTAATTTTTATTTTATATTGGAGTATAGTTGATTAACAGTGTTGTGTTAGTTTCAGGTGTACAGCAAAGTGATTCAGTTATACATACACATGTATCTATTCTTTTTCAAATTCTTTTCCCATTTGGTTTATTACAGAGTATTGAGCAGAGTTCCCTGTGCTATACAGTAGGTCCTTGTTGGTTGTCTATTTTATATCTAGCAGTGTGGACATGTCAATCCCAAACTCCCAATTTATTCCTCCCCCCCACCTTTCCCCTCCCCCACTCCCGACTAACTTATGGTTCCCCCCTGGTAACCATAAGTTAGTTCTCTAAGTCAGTGACTCTGTTTTGTAAATAAGTTCATTTGTATCATTTTTTTAGATTCCGCATATAAGCGATATATGATAGCTGTCTTTCTCTGACTTACTTCACTTAGCATGATAATCTCCAGGTCCATCCATGTTGCTGCAAATGGTGTTATTTCATTCTTCTCAATGGCTGAATAATATTCCATTGTATATATGTACCACATCTTCTTTATTCATTCATCTGTATGATCATCTGTTTTGAATGTCAAAAGGTTTTACCTGATAGAGACACACTGAGGTATTTATGCATATTGCAGAACTTAAACGTATTCTATTCTGAATAGATTTGTTTTTAATACTTCAGCAAAAATAGGTGGAGCAGGAGATAAAGTAAGAACGGCGATATGTTTAGAACTGTTAGAAAATGATGACCTCAGTAATGGGTTCATGGGGGGGTCCATTTTACTATTCCTACTTTACATGTTTGAAAATTTTCTTTAAAATTTCATAAATTTTATTAAAATTTTTCATTAAAAGTTGTTAAAAATCAGCAGTGAGTTTTCACACCCAACCAAATAGTGGCATCCTTTTCTGAGCCATCAACCCCTTGAGGCAGGTGTCTGTAGCCTCTCATCTCCTCCACCGCTAGGGCATCGTGGCACCAACTCACTCTCAGCCGTTTATGGAATCCCACTCTTGTGACGCCTGCTTCTTGTCTCTGCTCCCTGTGTGCAGCGGGGTACGTTAATGTGTTCCTGTAGTCAATTACTCCAAGAGCCATGCTCCAGCCTGGCCTGCAAGGGTGGGAAGGAGAAGTAAGCTTTCTGTTGGTAGTGTGTGTGCATTCCCGTGTGTGTGTGCATTTGCAGTGGCGGCTGCCAAAAAGGACACAGAAAAGGGTGGAGAGCAGTCTTTCTCCCAGCACCTCTGCCCGCCTCCACCTCCTTGCCAGGGAGCCCCTGGGAAGGCTGTGGAATGACCTGAAATCAACTTGCAAGTGCAAGCAGAGCCTTCATTCCTCTCCCCCTGGCAATTAACAGTGATTTACTGGAGGTTACATTCTAGTGTGGCCTCTGGCCTCCTGTTATCAGCAGCTTCAGGGACTGGGGCTCATTATTGGTCAGTTCCTGGCTGCTCTGCAAACAACGCTTTTCACATTTAGCTCCTGCCCACAATCACATCCTGTCCCTTTAGTACCGGCCAGTATTGGGCTACCCCGTGCTGAAGCCGGGGAGGGGTGTGAGATACAGGCAGATGCCCTAGACAGGTGGACCGAATCACCAAGTCATTTTCCCCTGACATTTTGGAGATGTGATGCACCCTGAAATTCACTCTCTGTAACACGTTCTCGGAGAACGTGAGGTTGGCCTGATACGAGTCTAAGTCCCAGAATGTCTGTCTGCAAACAGCTGATGATGTTTTGCCCTCTGGCACAGACAGAGTATTTCCAGAAGGCTATTTGTCTTCTTGCCTTTTGTCAAGAAGCCTCCCGTTACACAGAAGAGATGGGAAGTCACCCAAAGCTCTATTTTCCCTTTGGCTCAGCCAGAAAGTGACGTGTGGGCTGTCACCTCCCACACATCTGGAGCCATGTTCACGGGCGTGGTGTGGCCTGGCCATCTTAGCAGACCAGCTTGGCCCCGCTGCTAACTATTAATAATATGAAAAAACACTGGAGGAGCCTTTATCTGTCAAAGGTCAATAATCCCTCTTGCAACGTAGTATCAGGAAAAAGACAAAGGACTGGTATGTTCCCTTTGATCAGGTAAGAATAATTGCCTCCCCTCCTTTACCTGATTTGACTACCTTGAAAGGCAAAGCTCATATTTCATATTCTTTACAACTTTAGCCTAGGTTTGAGGTACATTTTCTTTCCCCTCCTTTTTGGTTTTGGTTTTGGTTTTGGTTTTGGTTTTCTGTTTCCATTTTCAGAAACCGTTTAGGAAGCGTACCGGGCGCAAATAAGTGACATTTTCAGAGGCATTGACCCTCACTCCCCGTCCATCCATCATTGCTTTGTCCTTTGGTTTTGAGGACCCTACTCAGCCCTCCCCGCTGGAAGGCTGTGTCCTTCCTCCTGACAGAATCCCGACCAGGCCTGCCTTTTCACAGCCCAGGCCTGCCTCCGTTGCATCTTTCACGAGCGTCTGAGAATCTTTCCTTTCTGCTAAGAGGCAGCATCTTGTGACTTGGAACTGAGGCCCACAGCTCTTCTCTGTAATTTATGAATCTGCTCACTAAACAGTCCTGCTAGGGATACGTCTGTCGTCAATCTCAGCCCCAAAGATAGTTACAAATGTGCGATGGGCATCTCAAGGACGCTCAAGGAAAGGTTGCCCCTTAAACTGATTGTGTAACTGGATTTGGACAGACTTGGCTGGAAAGGCCTTTGTGAGGGTCATGAGCTCTGTGGGGAGTGTGGTGGAGGGTGGGGACTTGTTCCCTGGAAGCTATTGTAGATGGTTTTCTGCATCGCCTTGAAGATTGCTTTTCTCAAACTGAGCCCTAGGTATTTGTTTCCAAGCTCTCTATGATGATTTGAATTTTATATTTTCCTTTTGGGAATAACTTATAAAATTATTTTAAGCCTCTTCTGGATCATCCGGATGGCTACCTATGACTCAGAGTTTATGGCCTCAGTTACATTTACTATCAGGTTGGTGCCCAGGGACGACCAAAAATACTCATACAAACTGGCTTCCCTGGAGGGTCCACAAGGTTATGCTTGGGGGTGGGGGGTTCCTGGATTGTTTGTTAGCTTGGGAATGCAAGAGAACAATACACACGCCTTGACACTTCTGCACATTTTATGTGTTTAACACTGCATTGTTATGTTGCTGTGAGTCAAACAGGGCCGGGAGAAGTTAGCTTTCTTTGCCAAAATGATCCCAATGATTTAATAAGTATGTATACAGAGAAAGGGGGAGAGAATTCTTTCCTATTGAAAGCCCTCAGCGTTGAAGTTCTGATTTCAAGCCATTGGCCTTGTAAAACATGTCTTGTTAGGAGTTTCTGGATAATATGTAATGTTCGTCAGACAACCTCTGATGCCCAGCCTCTGTCTGAGTTGGGAACTTGAGTTTGTGGCTGGGCTGGAACAGAGATGGGCCTCCAGTTGCTGGTTTCCACACACCACACCCAGCTAACTCTCCTATGATTCTGTTTTCATCATTGCTCCTCTGCTCCAAGCCATTGATGATTTCCCATTACCAACTGGGTGCTTCACCTGGGGAACACACCTCCACCTGGCTGGCAAGGCTGACCCCATGGGAGCCTCATCTCACTGTTCGCCTGCCTGAATGAAGCGTGTGCCGCAGTCACACTTCCCTCGCAGCAGCCCCCAAAGCCCTTATCACTCTCACCACCTCCTTGAACGCCGCCTTTGCCCCATCTGCATTTATCCAGACCCCCCACAGCCCAGCCCAGGCACCATTTTGCCCTCTCTGATCACCCCCGTCCCTTGTCACTCCCCTTTCCTCCCCCATAGAATGGCAGTCACGGAGGCTTGACACGTTCTTACTCGAGTTGTGGTGGGGTGGTGAGTGGATGGGTTTGCCCCCTTCTGGATTACGAACTCTTGGGTGGATGGCGGGATTCAACTTACTCCTGATGTGGCTTTGTCTCCTTCTAAAATGCCCTTCATAGTACCTGTGTCCATTTGCTCACTCACTCACATACTCATTCATTTGCTCACTCACTCACATATTCATTTGCTCACTCACTCACATACTCATTCATTTGCTCACTCACTCACATACTCATTCATTTGCTCACTCACTCACTCATTCATTTGCTCACTCACTCACATACTCATTCATTTGCTCACTCACTCACATACTCATTCATTTGCTCACTCACTCACATACTCATTCATTTGCTCACTCACTCACATACTCATTCATTTGCTCACTCACTCACATACTCATTCATTTGCTCACTCGTTCGTTTAACAAGTTTGTACTGAGCAGCTGCTATGCACCAGCCACCAAATTCTGCACGGTGAGTGAGCAGTGATCAAGACAGACGTGGAGGACTGTTCCTCGTGAAGCTTATAGGCTGAGGGGAAACTGGGGAGGAGAGGCAGGCCTTAAACAAGCCTTGGCAGCTCAGGGTGTTATCACAGAAGGAGTCTGGAAGCACTGGAACATGTGGCAGAGGAGTATCAGTTATTGGTTGCATATGACTTACCACCCCTCTCCAACCAGTGATTTAATCAACTTATACCCCAGGGCTCTCATTCCTTTTTTTTTTTTTTTTTTTATAAATTTATTTATTATTTTTGGCTGCATTGGGTCTTCGTTGCTGCGCACGGGCTCTCTCTAGTTGCAGTGAGCGGGGGCTACTCTTTGTTGTGGTGCGCAGGCTTCTCATCGCGGTGGCCTCTGTTGCTGCGAAGCCTGGGCTCTAGGCGCACGGGCTTTAGTAGTTGTGGCTCGCGGGCTCAGTAGTTGTGGCTCGTGGGCTTAGTTGCTCCGCGGCATGTGGGATCTTCCCAGACCAGGGCTCGAACCCGTGTCCCCTGCATTGGCAGGCAGATTCTCAACCACTGTGCCACCAGGGAAGTCCCAGGTCTCTCATTCTTAATCCTGTCTGCTCGTGTGAATCAGCTGGGGAGCCTCCAGGTGCTTGGACCCAACAAGAGAGAGTCTGACTTATTTGGTCTGGGGTGTGGATATTAAAACAAAACTCATGGTCCAAGGGGAGCAGGAGGACCCAGAAGGGCCCCCCATCCTACCCCCATGTAGCTGAGAAGCAAGGGCCTTGTTCAGTGCTGGGGCCACAGGTGAGAGGGCTCAGAGAAGAAGATCTGTTTGTTTGGGTTTCCATGGGCCCTCTTGTGGAGCCCCCAAAAAGCTATGTTCAAGTTCTAACCCCCAGAATATGGCCTTATTTGGAAATAGGGGCTTTGCAGGTGTAATCCAGTTAAGATCCAGTGGCCCTACTGGATTAGGATGGGCCCTTATCCAATACGGATAAAATGTCCTTATAAGAAGAGGGCAATTTGGATTCAGAGACACACAGGGAGAATGTCACGTGATGACAGAGGCAAAGACGGGACCGAGGCAGCTGCAGGACAAAGAATACCAGGGGTTGCCAGCAACCACCAGAAGCTAGAAAGAGACAAGGAAGTGTTCTTCCCCGCATACATCAGAGGGAGCATGGTCCTGTCAACACCCGAGTTTGGACTTCTCGCCTCCAGGGCTGGGAGAGAGCACAGTCCTGTTGATCTGAGTCGTCATTCTGTGCATTTTGTTGTGGCAGCTCTAGGGCACTGATACAGACCCTAAGGCTTGTGCCCATGGGAAGGCTGATGCCAGGCAGCAGGAGCCCAGAGGCAAACCCTCAGCAGCTGTCACAGCTGTGACTTTCCTGAGTTTTTAACAAGGTAGCAGCCTGCACAGGGGAATGTCAGCAAGGGCAAAGGGGACTCCAAAACGTGTAAGTGACAGCTTGGCTCTCCCTTAAGTAGCCCCACAGCAACAGCTGCTGAGCATTATGGCTTCATTATCAAGTCAGGGGCTCCATCAGTGTTCTGTGTGGGGAAGGAGCATGCACTTTGGGGCCTCGGCTCTAATCCCGCTCTGCATCGCATTAGCTGTGTGGCTTTGAGCCAGGCAGTTTCTCTCTCGGAGACCTTAGTTTCCCCGTCTATAAAATGGGGGTAATGATATATTTCATATAGGGTTGTCATGAGGATTAGGTAAAATGTGAGCAAACACCTTGGTAAGGCAGCCGTCAGGTGAAAGCGCTGTTGTTTTAGCGCCATGAACAGAGCAGGCTGAGTGGTGGAGGAAACAAGCCTCCTGGATTGATCGGGGAAGGCCTCCCCGATGTGGGGATGAGCATTGGATGGCAGGGCAAAGATCTGAGCTTGGATTTTGGCTCTGCCATTGGTGACCTCTGTGACCTTAAGAAAGTGACTTCACTCAGGGTCCTCAACTTTAAGATTGGTTAACAAAGTCTATACTAAGACTGTGGAAGAGGAACTGAAATGACGCGAGTGTCATCTGTCAGTGGTGGTCGGGGGCTCATATGAAAGGAGAGGAAGGACCAGGTCTCAGAACCCGAGCAGGGGCTCAGCCTGGTTCTTGTGACGGGGGCCGCTGGGGGCCCAGGGCGCTGAGTCTAGAATGTGTAGCTGGCCTGACTCTTGGCCTTAAGGCCCGTGTGGTGTACACACTGCAGGCTGTACGTGGGATGGGAAGCCAGTGGGCTCAAGAGAACCTTCCAAGAGCCACAACTTGGAATCTGAGTGTGGTGTATGTTCCAGGGGCTGCCCCACCCCGACTTCTGTTCTCCCAGTTCGCTGCTCCTGTATCCAGCACCTATTCTTGCAAGAGAGCTCCCGGGGCGTGGGCGGCTTGGACCTCACCGGCACCAAGTGGGGAGCAGAGCCTGCATCCCGGGCTCGTTCTTCTCCCCTGGGCCCTGTGCAGCTGTCCTGCCCGCACCTGTCAGGGTCTGGCCTAGAAGCCCTGGGCCCACCACCCGCTCAGCTTTTTGTGAAAGTTGTTTACTATCATGTATGGCCAAAATGGAGGGCTCTATTTCACCAGAATGGATGTTTTCAAATTCAGATGTTTCTACCTGCCTGATTTTAAACCTAATCAGATTCTTCTAATTCAGTGGAAACTCAGAGCTTTCCAACCAGGCTAAATCTTTTGTAAGTCTATTCTTCACTGGGCTCTTTGTTTTCTGCCTAAGCTGTGTACGAATATTCTGTTCTAGTTCCATGAGTTGAAGGCAAGTGTGTTAGTTACCTAGGATTGCAGGAACAAATTACCCCAGACTAGGTGGCTTAAAACACCAGAATCTTATTCTCTCTTTATTCTGGAGGCCAGAAGTCGAAAATCAGGGTGTCAGCAGGGCCATGCTCACTCTGATGACCCTAGGGGAGGATCCTTTCTTGCCTCTTCCCACTTTGGGTGGCGCCTGGCATTCCTCGGCTGTGGGTATCACTCCAGACTCTGTCTCCACATGGCCTTCTTCCCTGTGTTTCTGCATCTTAAAGCTCCCTCTCTTTTCTTCAGTGACATCAGTCATTGGATTTAGAGCCCACCCTAAATCCAGAAAAATCTCATTTTGAGATCCTTAATTTAATTACATCAGCAAAGGCCCAATTCCAAATAAGGTCACATTCACGGGTACCAGGGGTTAGGACTTGGACATATCTTTCTGGGGACCTCTATTCAACCCACTACAGGGGGTAATAATAACATTTATTAAATGATGCTTTGTGTCTGGTGGTTTTCACATGTTATTTCATTTAATCCCCACACCAACCCTACAAAATAGGTACCATTTCTTCCCACTTCTGTAGGTGGGAAAACGAAGGTTCCAAGAAGTTGTCAAACTTGTTGAAGTTCAAGCAGCTTGTTAGTACAGCCACTGAATTCCAACCCAGTTCCTTCCACTATACGGGGGCCATCCTTCATCATAAGAGGGAGAGAATTTAACAGCTACCATTGTAAAATAGCCATAGAAAAAACATATAGGTTTTTCTGCCACTCATTCATGCATGAAGAATCACAGAAGACTATTGGAACATTAAGAATACCAGGAATTTTTTACAATGGAATACTAGTCATGAAAAAGAATGAAATTTTGCTGTTTGCAGCAACGTGGATGGATTTGGAGGGCATTATGCTAAGTGAAATAAGTCAGATAGAGAAGGACATACTGTATGATATCACTTATGTGGAATCTAAAAAAGACAACAAATAGTGAATAAAACAAAAAAGAAGCAGACTTACAGATATAGAGAACAAACTACTGGTTAGCAGTGGGGACTGGGAGGGGGAGGGGCAATACAGGGTTAGGGGGAAAGAAAGAATAGCAGGGAAAAAAAAAAAAAGGATAGCAGGAATTTTGTATTGATGTTCATCCGAAAGGTGCTGAAAAGCTAACATAACTATAACAAAAGAATTTATACCGAAGCGTATTGATGTATACTCCAAGAGGGCCATACCCATTTTATTTAGTGGTTGAATCTAAGGGTCTAACACATATTAGGCACTCCATAAATATTTGGTGAAGAAATGAATGCCTGAAGAAATGAAGCCGTGAGAAGCATAAGGACACGGTCACCTTGGGACAACACCCCCCTGTGGGATGTGACCCCTTAGTTGCCAAAGGAAAGTCAAGATGGTTCCATCACTTTGCACACTCTTTGCACCAGAGTTGTCCTAGCCTGTCTGCTCAAATGTCACATATCAGATGGGAGTGCTTTTCTTAAGTCTGTATTAAAAGTCAGGTGCCAGGAGTTTGGGAATAATCTCAGTTGTCTCACTGATATTTCTGAACTGGGATCGGTTGAGACATCACAGGAATTCTACAGACCATTTTCTGCCTGGCTTCATTTCCTGACACTTGGTCCCATGATTTCACAGGGATAGCGTATATGCAAATGGAGAAAATTATTGTACTGCTGCAGAAATTTTGTTTGGAAAAGAAAATGCATGTTCAAAGTTCTGAGAACTTCTGAGCCTCAGCACCCAAGAAACTGTCCAGATCTGTGGGGTTTTGAACCATGCTTGATGGAATAAATTTGGGACAGAAAAGTACCTAGGAGGTTCGAGATTTCAGGACGATAGTGGTGAATGTTTTAATTCCCAACCATGTGAAATTTTCCTTGCTGTTTTCTAAATGTCTTTCAACTCGAATGGGACATCTCCTTGGTTTGCAAAAGTATTAGGGTTCTTCAGAGAAACAAAACCAATAGGATCTCTCTCTCCATCTATCCATCCATCCATTGGAAGAGACTTATTATCAGGAATTGGTTCCTGTGATTATAGATGCTCGTGGCCCAGTCAAATTGACCCCTAAAATTAACTTCACACTTTATCTCTGTGGCATTTGTTCATTCTTAGCTTTAGTAAGGTGGCAGTGTCATAGATATGACCCTTTTTAATGTCCTTGGCAAAGGTATGTTCAGTTGAAACAAAAGTGTGTAGGGGCCAAGGCAGGAATCAAAACAGTGGCTCATAAGATAGAATGCTTTCTTAGTCTTCTAAGTTTCCACTGGCTTCCTTTGCTTCTTGTTCTGACCGTATCAGTACCTTTTTTTTTTTAAATGAATGAAAGAAAAGATGGGTAAGATATGTTATTACAGTTCAGGGAGAGTTGTCTGGCTTTCTTTGACCACGTCTACACTAAGCCAACAGGTCACTTGTTTGAAACCTGTTTCTAATAGCCAGAGGAAGGATTTGATTAAAACCACATTTGCCAGCCAAACCCTTTCCCCTTTTATTACCAGATATAACCCGCTCCCCACCATGAACCCACTCTGGTTGAATAGACTTGCTATGCAGGGGGCAAGGAAAGTCAATTAATTTCCAGAGGACTTCGTTGAATACCTCCAGTAGGATCGGTCCATGGACATTCATTCAGCCCCCTTCCCACCACTTTTCATTTCCCAGTTGCTGTGTTGACAAGTGCAAGGCATGTTTACACGCATGGCTCACAAAATACATATGAGTGGTGGATTTTTTTTTTTATTGGCTAACTTGATTACAAGGCATTTAGTCTTTTTAAAACCAAAAATCATTTTAAACCCAGTAATAAAGTTGATACTTTTTGTAATTTGGCTACTGATGCTTAACAGATATTGCATTAGCAAAATAATTACCATGCAAGATTTACTGGTAAACTTGTTGGGTATTTGAATAACTAAATGTCACACACCAGAAACTTTAATAATAGTGGTCTCAGCTCCTGTTGTGAGTTAAATGTATTTCCCGAGTTTTTACTGTTCTCTTTTACTGTTACTGTTACTGTTCTCATAGGATGTGATTTGGTCACTGGCAACTTGTATGAATAAGGAGGGTTGAAATGGACTAGCAGAGATCTTCTGTATTTATATATAAATCTAGGCAATAATATTCTCTTAGGTATGCCAGTTCTGCTAGGTGCTATTTTCAAATGGCTGCGGATTTTCTTCTTCTTCGTTTTTGTAAGTTGTACTGTCTGGATGTGAAAGAAGAAATTGCAAGGGAGGCCAGCCAAGGTTATGGTGGGAGAGGCCGGAGTGATTTGAAAATTCAGATCTGAACTTACTAGCTGTGTGACTTTGGGCAGGTTACTTAACCTCCCTGAGTCTGTTTCTTCATCTAAGGGATAATTATGTCTACCGTATAGGTTTATTATTAAGAGCTCAGTGTGATAAACTTTGTCAGTCTTTTTGGCTGACTTTATTCTTAACAAAAGCAGTTTTTCCTCTTTTGGTTTATATTCTTTCTCTTTTACTGGCTTATTATGACTAGCATTTTGTGTGATTTATTTAACTGTACTTCTATCTTCATTGTTCAAGTTTCAGTAGAAAACTGCCCATCATATAATCTCTTAATCCTGGTTGCTGAATTTAGAGTTCATTGCATTTTTGCTTTACTTTACACCAAAGTACATTCAGAACAATGGTAAGGCAAAAGGAGGCACCTTTATTCCCAGGTTTTTAAAATTAAGCCTTATTTCTAAGTAAGCAACTCCTGAACCAAGTTTGGGATTCAGAGCTAGGATTGTTCTGGAGATGCTGGATGGGGTCCCAACAACCAGTTCTGAATGGAAAGGACAGGGATTTTCAGAGCCATGGGCTGGAAGAGGGGGATTCTTCACCCACGCCCAGCACCACTTTAGTCATCAAATGTGTGAACTCCTTGCTCAAGGCTGTGTGCCTAACCCGTGCCTAACAGGTACCTGCCCAGGTAGTCACCAGGTGCAGGGATGCCCACAGTGAACTCCGATGCTTGCACTGTAGAGATCTGGTTTGAGATCTGAGACAGACACAATTTTAGCATTTAGGAGACTTGAAAACACTTAGAAAGTAACTTGTCCAAAGAAACTTAACACGGTGCAAACAGCCCTCACTATGAGTGAATGGAAAATCACTGTGGTCGGAAGGGGAGGAGCTGATTGAGGGATGACTAATTCTAAGATGTCACTGGTTACAAGAAGCATCCTCAATTTAGTAGCACCATGGTTGAGGGAGAGAATAAAGGAAACACTACTACATTACATGCAAACAGAGTTGCAGCATGCATTCTTGTTTTATGATTTCAAGGAATATATACAAATTGAAATAGAGAAATAGAAATTTGCCCGTTTTTCTCCCCTATTGTATAGCTTAGCATGGCCCTGGCAGAGAGTAGGTGCTTACTACATCGTAAAAGGACCACTGATGAATAGCCGGCACTCGGGAAATACTTGCTGAACAGTTGGCGTGGGTAGACAGGGCCAGGGCGGGGGTGAGATGGGGCAGGACACACTGCTGGGCTGAAGTGCTGACCATGCCTTAGGGGGCTCTTAAAGCCTGGTTTGAGGGTCAAGGGGGATAGAGTGTGGCATGGGGTATGATAGAGTAGTTCAGATAGTAGTTCAGATAGAGTGTGGGTGTTACGTTAGAGAACTTGGCTATGGCAGAGAAAAAGTGGCTAAAGACAGTTCCGGAGTGTCTGAGGCTGGGGGCCACTGTGTTGGAGACATTGGCACACAGAGATAAGGAGCGGAGGGGTCCCTATGAGATTGGCCAGGGAAGGAAAGGGAGATTTGAAGAAAGAGCCAAATGCAAACTTAAAATGTTCCCCCAAACTGAAATGCTCTGAAAGAGTCAGAAATTGTACATCAGCAGTTTCTTTTGACAAATTTTGTCCAAACAAAAACAATGATCCAGCTCAAAACTCTGTGATACCTTTACGTTGTTTATATAACAGGGCTTCAAGGATTTAATTTAGAATATTTCTGTGATGAATATCTGGCTCTTGTTCATGTAAACAAAGAACAGCCTGGACTGAGGAACCAAATCTTTTCCATCCAGGTCACAGCTGTTTTTCTGTGGAGAGAACTTCCCTCTTCTCGCCCCTCTCACTTTGGTGAATCGCAGCCAATACATTTAGAATCTTCTGGGGCCTTCTCTGCCGCTCCCGTGCAACTCTCATTAAAGAATGACCCTTCTGCTTTCCTTTACTCTCTAGGATACAAAACTACTTGAATTTAGGTTTAGAAAGCCTAGGGCAGATATAGGAAATTTAGCTTTCTACAAACCGACCGTATGACCTTGGCAAAGTCCCTTTCTCTCTCTGAACCTTGTTTTGTTTCCGTCCGAGGAATAATTTCTTTCTTACTTTCAAAATGCTCCGAGTCTATGATAGACATTTTAGACCAGTGATGTCCAATAGAACTATAAAGCAAAACACATATGTCATTTTAAAGTATGTTTAAAATGTTTAAACTTAAAAAACAGGTGAAATGAATTTCAAGAATATATTTTATTAAACTCCGTACATCCAAAATACCATCATTTCAACATGGAATCAAGAGATTGAAAAAAACTGTTGAGATAGTTTACAGTCCTTTTTGTGGGGGAGGCACTAGGTCTTTGAAATTTCATCTTTATACTCACAGCACATCTCAGGTCAGACGAACCACATTTCATGTTCTCAGTAGCCACATGTGGCTAGTGGCCAAAGAACCGGACGGAGCCATTTTAGACCCTCAGTCACTGGGTGAGCCCCACTCAGAAACAAAGTTAATTTGAGGAGGATTCTTAAAAGGCCCACCTGCCCACAGCCCTGTGAATTTCTTAGACTTTGCCGTTTTGCATTAAGTCATTAAAAGTCTAGTGTGGATTTGCCATTATCCATGAGGTCTTTTTTAAAAATTGGAAAATTAAAAGTCAATTTTGAGGCAGAAGAAGGAAAAACGTCCTGAGAATCCCTACATAGGTCCACAGTTTTCTCGCTTCAATTCCCATATCCCCAAACTTGGAAAGCAAGGAGTTTTTTGGTAAGGTTGGAACACCTTAATATGAAGACATCTGAAATGATGTGAGGGGATATATAATCTATCAAGCCCACTTAGCTTGCATGTTTGTGTATTTTGCTATAGAAATGTCCATGAGTTTTATTCCTGAGTGTTTCCCCAGACCTTAGGCACCATGTTCCTTTTCTAGAACTTAAAACGTACAGACTTTCAAAACACCTCTGCCTTTGCGGGTTTCAGATAAGAGATCATGGGCCTACAGTAGTGTTTTTCAGACCTTTTGATTGTGACCGTGGTAAGAAATGTATTTTACGTTGTATGCCAGGACATACACCTAAAAACAAAAGTTTTATGAAAGATTACACTCCTTTACTAGATGCTGTGCATCCTGATATTTCCTACCACATTTTTTTCCGAGCTGCTGGTAACTCACTGACTCGACAGCACAGCCCACTAAAGGGTCGTGTCCAGTTTGTAAAGCACTGCCGTGGGCCCTGTCCTGGGGACTGGAGAGCAGCGCGAGGACACGGACACCGGTCAGAAAAGAGAGGAGCTGGGCTCCTGGCTGGGAAGCAACCCCCCGCCATCTGTCCCTAGGCCTGATGCTTCTTGTGGTTTAAACAGACCGTCACAGCCTTGCCCTCAGTGTTTGTGGGCCATCATCAGCTGTTTTTCTGGTGGTTTGGGCACCGTATTTGTCATCCAAGAAAATTACCTGGCTTTGTGCTTGGACGTTTCAAAGGGAGCGGGAAATTAAGATTACTATTGGGCCATTTTATAGCTTTGGGAAATTGAGGTATGCCTTGTAAAGGGGGTGGTTTACATGAAGCCACCATTTGTTCAAACTTCATTTACACATGAATAAGGACTTTCTGGTCATTGGTGACTAAAACCCAGCTTATGTGAAAAAGGTTCATGTAGTTGGCAAGTTCAAAGGTAGCTTCAGGCATGGCTGGACCTAGGAACTCTAGCCATGTGGGTAGGGCTCTGTCTGTTTCTCTAGTTATCAGCTTTCCTCCCCTCTGAGCACTGGCTTCGTCTTCAGACTGGGAAGGTGGCGTGGAGGATGGAGAGTCGACTGCAGCTCCAAGTATATATCCTCGTGGTTTATAATCTGAAGACGGGAAAGACCTCTTTCTCCCAAAGCCAGTAGAGCAAATCCTAGGGGAAATTCTGGCCTTGCTTGAACGCATCGCTGGGGCCTAAAGAATGGCCAGTCCTCAGCTACATCCCCACCTCCCATGGCTCAGGTGGGGCCCGCCAGATCTGAATTGTATGGAACAGGTCCTCCCATTACCAAAAGAAGGGGAAAAGAACGCTAAGTATACCAAAATAATTAATTTCCGTTCATTATCGATTCCTAGTTCCTGCAGCGCTGCTAAAGGGACCGATTCCAAGTAGCTGAGGTTCACGTGACGGGATTATACGCAGCCCTCTGCCTGATTATCAGTTCTCGCCCATTAGAGATGTTCTATCAGCAGAAGCAGGGCTGGTCTAGCTAAAGGGCTGTCTGCTCAGAACTGCTGGCTTTATTAAAGTTGCTCCTTTGTGTGGACTTCTGCTTCTCCAGTCCTCCTAGTATTAAGGACCATTTTAGGCAGACCCTTTCTTGTGCTCTCCCACAACTCAACAACCCCAGCCCCTCCCATTTCTGTTCCATCCTATGGGTCTGGGGAGTCAGGTTTGGAGGTTTGGGGATGGCATGCTCTCTCCCAGCTCTTTTGCTCCCTGAGCCAAGAGTTGCAGCTGCCACCATTGTTTCTCCCATCAGCCTGCCCTGGAGGGCTGGTTGTCTTGAAATCTGTCAGCTCCGCCTGGAATAAGTGAAGGTCTTCTTTCAGGTCCTTCCATATCCCCAATGCCATGCCCTGCTCTGCTTCTCCCCTCTGGGCCTTTGGAATTTCCCTTTCAGTTTTCCTTCCGCTCGTATTCCTAGGGCTGGCAGAAGTTTATCTTCACTGCCCTTTGCCCTGTGTCTCTGCCCTCATCCCAGGCCTTGGTGACATTTTATCCCAGGCTTCTCAAGGTACCTTTTTTTTTCCTGGATCTTTCCCCACACTTTGCTTTCATAAGAATGTTTTTTAATTCTACTCTCTGGAGTAATAAGCAAATCCTTACCGATGTAAAGTAGACTCAGATTAATGGAGTAAACATCTAGGCATGGGGCCAGAAGGCCCTGTTGATTCTGAGCTCTGGTGTTTACATTGTGACCCTCCTTTGGCCTCAGGTCTCCCCTCTGTGAAATGGGGATGATAATGGCTGCCCCACAGGATGAACTGAAATTGTGTATGCAGACTGCCCGGCCCAGATTCCAGGCTCAAAAAATGTGCTATGTGGTAGCTGACTCTTCATTTGCAAGCAAGGGAGAACCCAGCTCAATCTGGCTTAATCAAAAAATGGGAAGTCCTGGCCGCACAAAACTGAGCGGTATAGGAGAAGTTTGAGTCGGGGTTTGAAAGGTCAGAATCTCCAGGCTCTGTTTTCTTTCCTTGGGAGGCTGTGTCTGGAGATGGCCAAGGTGGCCCCGGGCTGACATTCCAGCAGCTCGGAGACCAAGAGGTAGCTCTAGGAAGAGTCCCACGGCTGCCGCTCATTGGCTTGGCTCTCATCACGAGGCCATCCGTAAGCCAATCACTGTGGCTAAGGGGATGAAACACTCGGGCTGACTCCAAGGTCATGTAGCTGCCATGGAGTCGGGGGTGGGGCTTCTAGTCCCACCCAAGCTGCAAATACAGTTGGGTAGAAGGGTTTCCCAAAGAGAAAGTGGGTGCAAATAAGAAGGGCAAGTAGATGCTGGGGAAGGGGGAAAAACAGCAGATAGGATCCACTGCACGCGCTCGTGGGTTGTCCCTTCTGAGGCAACGTTTTTAATGGTGTTGCGCTCTTTGCCCATAGGAACGTTGCCTGGGTTGCTGTCAAGGCAGGTAGGGAGGGTGGTGCTGCAGGGTCAGGGGTTAGATGGGCAGAGGGTGGAAAAGAAGCACAGGACCTGGTAGCCACTTCTCAATTCACAGCCTGCCATGGACTCTTGTTCTGCACATACGTATCTGGTATGGAGACCTGGGCTGGGGAGCTACAGGAAGCTTGGAAAACCTGCACTTATTTATTTTCAATGTTATGTGTTTCTAGGAAGGTGGTTCCTCAGAGGGGCTTAACCCGAATTCTACCCCAGTTACCTCTGCTGCCCTTCTGCCAGGACACAGTGTAATAGTCCTGCAAAAACCAAACAGGGATATTTCCAACCACTTTTTTGAAACTGTTCTACTAAAATTACAGTGTATATGTGTGTGGGAGTGTGTGTTTATGGAGGGTCTTCCATAGCCATCTTATAGGAGAGATTTAGGTTTTATTTAGCAGCTAACATTTACCTTAGTATATGTACTTTATGGGATTATTTTGTGATCTTTACACCAGTCTTATGAAGTTGGTACTGTTATTAACCCCATTTTACAAATGAGGAAACTGAAGAACAGAGAAGTGAATTAAGCTCTCCAAGGCCACACAGCCTGTATGTGGTAAAGCCAAGGGTGAGCGATGATTTGGAACTAAGATTTAAGCAATGGAAAGTTGTTTTTTTAAAAAATTTATTTATTTATGTATTTATTTAGGCTGCATTGAGTCTTCGTTGTTGCGTGCGGGCTTTCTCTAGTTGCAGCGAGCGGGGGCTACTCTTCGTTGCAGTACGCGGGCTTCTCAATCCGGTGGCTTCTCTTGTTGTGGAGCACAGGCTCTAGGCGCGCGGGCTTCAGTAGTTGAGGCACGTGGGCTCAGTAGTTGTGGCTTGTGGGCTCTAGAGCGCAGGCTCAGTAGTTGTGGTGCACGGGCTTAGTTGCTCCATGGCATGTGGGATCTTCCCGGACCAGGGATCAAACCTGTGTCCCCTGCATTGGCAGGCGGATTCTTAACCACTGCGCCACCAGGAAAGTCCCTAAGCAATGGGAATTTAGAATCTGGTACAGGTGGGAAGGGCATGAAGGACACTGCTTTCTCTGGACCAGGAACCCAGGGCAAAAGGTACACAACCACCACCCCCAACCTGCCCAGGACATTCCAGCAGTTCAGAGGGAGTGTGAGGTCAGGGGTGAGAAATTCCAGGTTCCAGCAGCCACCAGGGTCCAGGCCAGACAAAGAGGCTGGGGGGCTAGGAGGCCCTTGTCCTCTAGCCCAGCTTCCTTGGAGCCCCAAGGGGCATTGAATCAGGCTGGGGGTAGCCTCCTGCCGGCTGACTCCAAGGTCAAGGGGGTCGTGGTTTTAGATTGCCAGGGCTGATTTTGACCTCCTTCGCGTTGGAGGCCTGAACAGGATGAAGAGGCCCCACTGGCACATCAGCCCAATGATGTGTCATTACTTTTGCCAAATGCTGGAAAGAAACAGGAAATCTGAACAGTACAGTGATTATTTTTTCTTTCCATACATTTTTAGTTTGTGTCCTTTTTGTGTAATACAAATAGCAAGTGAATAAGGACAAACCTAAATTTGCAGCCAAAACCGAAAGCATACCAGCCCCTCAGCAGTGTCTTCTCTTCATGTAATAACTCACTGCTCTTTTGTGTTGAGAAAAAGGGGAGGGTGTAAAGCAGGAATGAAAAATTTCCCAGAACCCCTCCGCCGAGAGATAACCACTGTTATTTTCCAGCCTTCTTTTTTTTTTTCTGTTAGACACAGTACTTCCCAAACTTCCAAAGTGAACTTGAGTGACCCCTGACAGCCTCTTGTTCAGAGACTGAAATGGTTTGTGCCAGCTGCTGTGGGACTTGCCATGCGGGGAGACACCCAGCTGAACCTCTGCGCCTCCCACCCGCATAACTGAGTCTGAATGAAGCCAGTCTTCTGGCAGATTGCATTTAAGGAATGTCCTAACTGAGCCCGGGGACAAAGGCCCCCTGGGCCCCAAAGCCTCTTTGTCTGGCCTGGACCCTGGTGGCTGCTAGAACCTGGGGTGCCTCGCTCCTGCCCTCCTGTGCCCCTTGAACTGCTGGAGTGCCCTGGGGATCGAGCTCCTTTGGCCCTGGGTTCCTGGTCTCCAGGGGAACGCCCACCTCCGTGCCCCTCCCACCTGCACCCTTGAGTAAGTTCTCCCACCAGAGCGCTGCCCAGGTGTGAGATATGTCCGCTGCTAGGGGCTGCCTCTGGATGGTCCTTCCAGAGCTGTTAGCTGTGGTTTTCCAAGCACTGACTTTTGAGCAAAGCACTGTTTAAGCACAGTGGGGGAAACCAAACCAGAAGATGTGGTCCCTACCTACGCAGAGCCTTCAACTTCACTAGGGACCAAGGACTTGCATTCATGGGACAAATAGAAAATAAAGATGGGTGAATCACCAGGTAATAGCCCCTGTGCTGTCGGACTGCATGGACAGGTGCTTCTGGGCAGGCTGAGACAGAGAGGAAGTGGCCCTTGGCAGGCGCCTGGCCTCTCTTCCTCGCTGTGCTTGGTTTGATGTCTTTGGTGGTTACTATGTGAATTTCTGAGGGGCCCTATCTGAGCGGCTCTGGTTCCAGTTGGCTTCATAGCTGGGGTTGGAATTCTGCTCTTGGGGAGGTTTGTTCCATCTGAGAGGTCACCAGTGAGCAACTCGAGTTGTTTTTCCAGTAGTGCAAGCCACAGCAAAGCATCTGTCCCATCTCTTCAAGCCCGCACAGATGATCTGGGAATGCAGAGGGCGGCCTCTTCTTGGGGATGTGTTTTAAGTGATGAGACTCCAAGATAGGTGAGAAAAAGCAGATCTTGCAAAAATGATGACAAACTGACCTTGAAGGTCAGACTCAGCAGGGAGAAGCGCAGTCACAGCGCTGGTAAATGGAGCACAGCCCTCTCCCCCTCGCCATTTCTTGGAGGTGGAGATAAAGAAAAACTCCTGGAGTATTTATCCTGGAGAAAGTTATTTACGTTTCTGGCTCAGTCTCCTGAGGTCCAAGCAGGCGGGATCAGTGACAGCCCACCGGAGGAGTAGCCTGCAAATCTTTTGGGTGCTGATTACCAGTGATAAGAGCTCCCACTTGTTTAAGCAGGACAAAGAACTGAGTTCAGTGATGTGTACACACAGAGACATCTTGGTTCTTGCCTTCCACACCCTCACTGTCCAGAAGGGAAAAGATGTTAGGAGGGAAAAAAAGATATTTTCAAATGTATCTGACTTGATATAACAAGCATGAACCTAGAAAGTTCTCCATGTGAAATCAGAATTGAGTTATATAGCAACACTGTGGAAATTTGTTTTTTAAGGACTCATAAGTAATTGTATAAAGTGAAAAGACTTTTCATGAAGCAATCATCCCACCTTTATCTCTGTGGTTCATCACCTTGGCTGCATAGTAGAATCACCTGGGAAGCTTTGAAAACTCCTGAGGACCAGACCGCACCCAGGGCGATTACAGCAGGAGCTCTGGGGGTGGACCCAGGCATCAGGAATTTTTTTTAACTCCCCAGGTGACTCCAATATGCAGCCTTTGCTGAGAATCACCGCTTTATCTTTTGTATGCATGGCCCTGAGTGGTCTTCCATTCGGTGTCCTGAAAGCAGGAGTGCCCTTGACAGTCAGCAGGAGGGTGCCTTCAGGAGCATGCGAAACTGGTGTGAGGACACAGGAACCTGCTGTGTCTGTGCAGAAGCACCCAGCAGAGAAGAGATCTCTTAATATATGGAGACATATGGGCTTCCTCCAGCCACAGGATGGGATACTACACAGCAATCAAAAGGAACAAACTTCTCATACATGTAACAACAATGGACGAATCTCAAATGCCTTATGTTCAGTAAAAGGAGCCAGACTCCAAAGGTTCTGCAGGTTGCCAGGGCCTGGGAGTGGAGAAGGGGTCACCTGCAGAAGGGCACAAAGGAACTTTTTGGGTGATGGAATTGTTCTGTATCTTAATTGTGGTGGTAGTTGCCACAGCTGAGTGTGTTGGTTAAAACACTAGATTTTTATACAGTAAAAACAGAGGATGTTGCTGTATGTAAGTTACAGCCCAATTAAAAAATTATTTTTGTTTAAAAAAACCCACTTCCTCATTAATGATGAAGGGACAAACAGAATGTGGTATATCCATACAAGGGAACATTATTCAGCCATAAGAAGGAATGAGGGCTTCCCTGGTGGCGCAGTGGTTGAGAATCTGCCTGCCAATGCAGGGGACACGGGTTCGAGTCCTGGTTTGGGAAGATCCCACATGCCACAGAGCAACTAGGCCCGTGAGCCACAATTACTGAGCCTGTGCGTCTGGAGCCTGTGCTCCGCAACAAGGGAGGCCGCGATAATGAGAGGCCCGCGCACCGCAATGAAGAGTGGCCCCCACTTGCCGCAACTAGAGAAAGCCCTCGCACAGAAACGAAGACCCAACACAGCCATAAATAAATTAAAAAAAAAAAAAAAAAAAAACTGACTCAGTAGAGTCTTTGTAAATAAAAAAAAAAAAAAAGAAGGAATGAAATACCATACATGCTACAACATGGATGAACCTTGAAATCATGATGCATCGTGAAAGAAGCCAGACTCAACAGGCTACAGTTTGTATGATTCCATTTACATGAAATATTCAGAATTGGCAAATCTACAGAGTCAGAAAGCAGATTTGTGGTTGCCACAAATCTGGGGGAGGAAAGAATGGAGAGCGACAACCTAATGAGTTTATGTTTCAGGTGATGAAAACGTTCTGGAACTAGGTAGTGGTGGCGATGGTTGCACGGCATGGTAACACTGAGTTGTAAGCTTTAAAGTGGCTAAAGCGGTAAATTAATGTAAAGTTATGTGGGTGTTACCACCGTAAAAAAGAAAGAAACCCACTTCCTATCAACATGCCTGGCACATACCCATCGGTACATCGGGTACTTGGTAAAGGCTGACGTGGCATTTGGCACTTTTAGAGGAAGGGGGATTGGGCCTCCTAAAAGTGGGGGGAGGTCTCCTTTTAGGTGGAGTAAAGGGGCATGTTTTCCAAAAGCTCATTCTTGAGAACTTGACGGTTCTCTATGATCAGGATGAATCTGCTGGCATTTTCTGCTCTTCATTGCAACCCACCTGGTGCTGTTGCTTGTCACAGAAACTTTCACCAGCTTCATAGCTTCGGTTGGTCCCCAGCAGTCGGGTTCGTGCAAATAATATGCCCTGTGGCTCAGTGTTCGGAACCCCGTTGGAGCAGGGAGGGGGATGTGTGTCTTTATACTTAAAGAACAGGTCTGCTTAGTTTCATGTTTGGAAGGAAAATCACCCTCAATCATGGGTCTTCAGCAAACGCAGCTGAATAAATAAAAATGTGTGTGTAAAACAGCGGGGGAACCACGAGGAGCAGCTTTTTTGGCATGTTGGGAAGACGTTTATGGTTGGGAACCTAGTGACCAAAAAGCAGGACTGCCTCAAGATGAGAAAAACTGGGGGAGGAGGTCATCTGGAGGCAGAGCTTTGCCGGGGCCAAGGACAATGAATCGAGCAGTTGACCCGTCCAGCTCTGCGTGGGCCTTGCAAGTCCTGAACAAGAATCTTATTGATGATTTGTCTGCCCGTGAGCAGACAACTCTGAACTTTAACAGAGCCAGGATGGAAAGCCTGCACAAGGGCCTACAGTTTCCACGATGAACAGCACACTTATTTTTCCCTCCCTCCACTGGAGGATGAGGAAGAGACCAAAATGAGCAATGTGGGGGGGATGGGGGAAGGGAACTGGGACGAGTGCATTCCAGAGCCTCAATGAAATGGCCGCTTTCCTCCCAGGGATGGCCCGTCCCTGCGAGCTCTAAGGGCTTTAAAATGTCACCAGGGTTGGCGCACATTGGGGCCGTGCTTTTATTGTTACTTCCAAGAGCCTGAGCTCTCGGTTTCCCCTGCTTTTCCAAAGTTTGCTTCGCGCCACTTGGCTTTGATGAAAGGCCTACATGAATACCTGCTTGCGCTGACTGAAATCCATGCAAAGAGGAGTTTCCTTTTTCCAGAATAAGACCATAGCTGCTTCACTTTATGCCTTTTCCGGTTACGAAGGTTTTCACAGGAACGCTCTTCTTTGGGGTAGCGGGGGAACCTGTAGCTGGACCCCAGGGGGTGTGATGGCAGGAGCGTCACTGGCCTCTGCTGTGCTTAGTGCCTTGTCAGAGGCCCGAACCTACGAAGGCTGACCCTTGACCAGGAGGGGCTCAGGCCTAGCCCAGAATACAGACCTGGCACAGATGAGACAACTGAGAACAACTGACTTTGACCGTGAGGAGTCTAGGGACGAGAGCTGGCAAGAGAGCTGAGTGTCCTCGGTCATGGGTGCGGCTTTGTGGAGTCGGGGCCTGGACGGAGCTTGAAGGATGATGTGGATCCAGAGAGGAAGGGAAATGACCTCTGGGTTTCATGACTCCCTCTGGTTCCCGGTCCTGCGTTTCTTCAACCCTGGTGCATACCCTTCACCTAACTCAGCTGTTTTAGAGGAGAAGGAGGGTATCTGCTTCCTCAGTACTCCCCATCTTCCCATCTTTCCCATCTTTCCCATCTTCCCAATCTTCCCATCGGCCTAGCCCATCAGTTCCCCAGCAGCAGGGACCACAGATGCCCAGTTAACTGCAGTGTCCTCAGGCCTGTGTGTCTGATGGTATCCTGCAGCTCTCAGCCACCCATGGGCATCTTCTCTTACAATCTCCGCATCTAATGGCCCATGGCTGCTACCTGTCACATGTCTCAAGTCCAACCCCTCCATCCCATCCCCTGCTACCTTGGGAAGCAGAGGCCATGATCCAGGTCAACCTCTCTGACTTCCCCAGGGCGGTCGGCAGACAGCAAGTACTTGGACTTGTTCACAGTTGGACTTGAACCCCAGTGCCGCTGTTAACGGCAGATGTGACTGAGTTAGGTTGTGATCCAGGCTCAGGAGCCCATTCCCTCGGCTGTGCACTTGCAGAGTGCTTGGGAGAATTGGAGGTGGTGGGGTGCAGCGCCCCGCATGGCCCCAGCCGCTGTGATTGGGTGACACCCTCATCTTCCTCAGCTGAGCTAATGCAGTCCTCTCACTGGCCTCCCTGCCTCCCCTTCCTGTCCCCTGGTCCCCTTCCATCGTCCTGCCCACAGCTGGCAGAGTTACTCTATTTCTAGCCTGCTTGAAGAGCAGCATAGCATGGTCGCCTCCACGGCATTGCCCAGAATCCTTGCCTGCAGGATGAGGCACGAACTCCCTAGCAAAGCAAATAAAGCCCTTGTGATCCGCCCACAGGATCTAAGTCTGCAGTTCTGGCCGCAGAGCGCACTCTCTCTCCTTCAAGGCCCACCCACCCCGCCCCCATACTCTGGGTGCCCTGATACACGAGCTACTCGTGGTTTCTCAGACACCCCGTGTGCTCTCAGCATCTGAGTCTTCTTCTGAGCGTCATTCCCTTTTCCTGAAATGCCTCTGCCTCTTCCTGGTGAGCTGCTCTTCATCCTCAGTGGCCAGCTTACAAATTCCTCTCCCTGATAACCCCAAAGTTCGTCTCTTTCCTCGGTGCATTCCCGATCCTTGGAGATGTCCCGGGATCACTTCTATCCTGTGTATTCCCTGGTGCCCTAGTTCCAGGCATGGGGCTCCTGGAAGTGCAAGGGACCCCATCAGGGTCACCTTTGTCTCCCCAGAGCCGAGCATTGATGCTTTTCATCCTTTGGCTTGGTATGTATTTGCTCACATAAAAATAAACAAGGCTGTTTTCCAGGAATCAGGCAGCTTTGGGGAATAGCTGAGGATGTGGAAGCAAGAGACACTTGAAGTTCTCGTGCTTTTTTCTTTTTTTGTTGGCGGGAGTAGCAGCAGTGGAGTTCAGGAGGTCAGGAAACATGCAGCTTGAGATCCTAGTTGTTTTGCGAGGCCCTTTCACTTTCCTTATCCACTGTAGCTGAGTTCAAGCCTCAGAGTCATTTATCCTTTGTTGTCCCCCAGTTTGACTTCTTTTTTTCCTTTTTTAATATTTTCTAGTGTCTCGTTTTAATTCACTTGTTGTTTCTTTTTTTAAAAAAATTTTATTTATTTATTTATTTTTGGCTGCGTTGGGTCTTCGCTGCTGCGCGTGGGCTTTCTCTAGTTGTGGCGCACGGGGTCTACCCTTTTCGTTGCGATGCACGGGCTTCTCATTGCGGTGGCTTCTCTTGTTGCAGAGCACAGGCTCTAGGCGCACGGGCTTCAGTAGTTGTGGCTCACGGGCTCAGTAGTTGTGGCTCGCGGGCTCAGTAGTTGTGGCTCACGGGCTCTAGAGCGCAGGCTCAGTAGTTATGGCGCACGGGCTTAGTTGCTCCGCGGCATGTGGGAATCTTCCCGGACCAGGGATCGAACCCGTGTCCCCTGCAGTGGCAGGCGGATTCTTAACCACTGCGCCACCAGGGAAGTCCCCCAGTTTGACTTCTTTAAGCTCATTGCTTTCAGCCTGTTGAGTTTCTGCAGCCAACTGGAAACTCATGAATAACTGTTCAAAATCAAACAAAACCAAACAAAAAACAACCTAAGGCCTTACTCTACGAGGGCCTCTTCCCAGAAATCTTCCAGCCTTAAACCTCTTGTCTGATATCAGCTGCTTGACTCTTGAATTTTCGGTAGTGTGCCCTGGTCTGTTAATCACTTCACCTGTGCTGGTCTTGTCCCGCCAACAAGCTTGCAAAAGGCAGGAACCACGCCATCCAGATCTCCTTTCCAGTTTCCCAGTAAGTTGAGGCTGAGGGCCCAGCTGAGTGCTGGGCACACTGTGAGGTCTCGCCGGATGCTGATGCGGTGGGCTCTGGGAGCTTTTGCTGGTGCTCTTTCAAAATTCACTCCATTAAGAGTTTAATCAATTTTAAGTAAACTGGGCAGAAGCCACTGGCCTCTTGGAGATTCCCTGGGGTGTTCTTCTCAATACCCAAGGACGGGGCAGGAGACTCTGCTGTTGGTCCATGGCTCTTTCCCAAGCAGAACTACCTCATGCGGCTTCTTTCTTGCCTCACCTTGGCTATCACTTACCATCTGCTCATCTCTTCTCCGGCAGAGATGAGGGCATCTTCCATCCAACATCTAGGCGCACGGGCCAACACGTATCACATGCAGCATTTGGGCCGCTGGCTACGTGAAGGTGTCTTTTACCTTCACTTGGCTTTTTTTTTTTTTAATTTTATTTATTTATTTATTTATTTATTTATGGCTGTGTTGGGTCTTCGTTTCTGTGCGAGGGCTTTCTCTAGTTGTGGCAAGCGGGGCCGCTGTTCATCGCGGTGCGCGGGCCTCTCACTATCGCGGCCTCTCTTGTTGCGGAGCACAGGCTCCAGACGCGCAGGCTCAGTAATTGTGGCTCACGGGCCTAGTTGCTCCGCGGCATGTGGGATCTTCCCAGACCAGGGCTTGAACCCGTGTCCCCTGCATTGGCAGGCAGACTCTCAATCACTGCGCCACCAGGGAAGCCCTCACTTGGCTTTTGACAAGCCAGAGGGGAAGTGACACGTAGACTTCTGTGGGACCTGCTTGATTCTTCATCCTTTACCAGGGCACTGAAGAGGGAGAGAGGAGGTTTCTCTGCTGTTTCTCTCTGCAGTACTCTTAGACCTTCTCCCTGCAGGGAGAGAGTGGTCTGATCTACGACAGGCAGCACCCACTCATCTGAGCGAGCTGGCTATTTGATCTGACAGTCACGTGCGCTGGTACTGTTATCACTGCTTTCTTCCGAAATAAGCATCCTCATTCCCCTTTCCCTTCCTCCAGCTCTCTCCCAGTCAGTGGCGATATTCCCTTCCTCCAGCTCTCTCCCAGTCAGTGGCAAGATTCATTCCAGGGAGTTTGGTTTTTCAGGAATGGAGTCAGAGGCTACTACCCCACTAAGAGCCAAGGGGGTGTTTGAACAGAAATAGGACACTGGGCTGTCCCTTAGAACCAGGGGAGTATAAGGGCTTCTATAATGAGGGGGTTAGGGGATAGTCAGGGGCTCTGGTTCAGTTCTGGGGCATCAGGCCTTTGGGGGATGCTGGAAGAAGGCCCTACATGGAGGCATCAGGTGGGGTGTTGCCAAGAGCTCGGCCTTGGAGTCAGGCAGCAAACCCAGCTCTCTGTCATGGGCCATGTGGGCCGTTATGGGTCTTCTCTGGGCCACCAGGTTCACATCTGCAAAATGGGCATAATGTTGCTTACCTCCTAGAGTTCTTGTGAGCTAATAGGTACCTAATAACTTTATTCATTATTTCCATAAACATTCATTCAACACTTATAACAGTGTGAGGTGCCAAAGATGCAAGACAGGTGTGGTTCTGACTCACTGAGCTAACAGACTAGACCAGGATGAGAAAGACAAAAATACACGTTAAAAATGAGGAAATAAATAAAACTGTTATTTCATTCATTGCTGATATTGCTCATTTTAAAATCTTATTTTAAAAATACTGTGTATTCAAAAAATATTGTATATTCATATTGTTAGTAAGTTGTGATTAGTGCTATGAAAGCAGGAGATAGATGCTGAGTTAGAAAATTATAAGAAATATCTAGTTTGGAGAAGGTGGTCAGGGAAGGCTGCTCTGAGAAGGTGACCTTCCTTTCCTTCCTCTCCCTTACATGGTAGGGTAGGGAATGTTACAGTGCAAGGTTTTGTTTTTTCTCTGAAGGGGAGCTTAGAGACAAATACTACTGGTGGAGAATAAGAAGTAACTAATGATGTCACAGGATGGGGGGAGACGATGAGGACAAAGCTCTTTGTGTGGTTAGCATAGCATTTCACAAGCATGGTTGTGAAGAGCTTCACAGATTTGGTCTTTTACACCAACCTTGTGAGATGGGCAGGGCCTACACAGTCTTCTCCACTTTACAGATGAGGGAATGAGCTTGGAGAGATTGTATGACCGCTCAGAGTTCCAGCAGCAGGTGGCGGAGGGCGGCTCTGGGCGTCTTGGCTGCTGTCTTGGAAGGAGGGCCCTCAGGTGTGGCCCCTAGCATTACATTTAGACCCATGCTTCTCAGCGTTGGCTGCATATTGGAATCACCTGAGGAGGTTTAAGACCTAATAACTCCTGGGCCTCGCTCCCAGAGATTCTGATATCATCAGTCTGGGTGCGGCTTAGACATCAGGAGTTATAAAATCTCTCCAGGTGATGCCAATGCAGCCAGGGTTAGAAAGCACTGTTTAGACCCTCCAGGAGCCGCTGCCATTAATGAGCATATTCTGGAGAGCCAGCTGGGCAGGGAGCGCCAAGGTGAGGACCCCACCAGTGAATGCCGCATCCTGGTCTTAATAGAGATTTAGGTTATTAACAGTAATAACAACAACAACAGTAATGGGGAAGGCCCTGCACCTAGACTGTTGCCCGCTGCACTAATGTTTCTGCAATGTACTTCCAGCTAGAAATTGGCCAGTGCTTCTATAACGGTGGCCCTTGAGAGAGGCGTATTAGACAACTAGATCCGAGGCACCACAGCCCTTAACCAGCTTGGGAGTGATGCTGGCCTAGTGGCAATTGAGGTGGCTCAGTCACTGAAGAATCTCAGGGAAAGGTTTTGTTTGTCCAAGTGTGGCTTTTGATAGGTTGTCCATATTCCTGCGGGGACAGAATAATCACTGTGTCATCTCCCTGAAGTGACTCTGTGTTCCCCCATCCTTGGGGAAAGGATTAACAACTGGGTCAACCACAGCATTTCTTTTGATGGTTGCGGGTCTGATCTGTGCTCAAGTTCCCCAGACCCTGAGCTGTTTTGATTGGCCTTTATTGAGGAATAAAATCCTGTTTCCAGATTCTCACAGCCTGATAGGCTTGATTGGGCCACCTTGGCCACCGTCACTCCAGCAAAGGGTAGCCCCGCAGCTTTGGCCAAGGTTGTCCATCTCGAAGCCAAGGGTCTGTTTGCCTCTCCCCAGTGACGCTGGCACTGGGAATTGCACCTATTGGCTGGGCCCCCCATGTGTTGCCTGGCCTCACCCTGGATCCCTCCCCTGGAGACCAGAGGGTCCATCATTGGATGCTGTGGGATCGGAGGTGTATCTGAGCTGGGCCTTTGGAGAGAAGGCAGCTGCTATAAGGGATTCTTCTGTTTTCTGTCTCTAGCCCTGGAGCAGCTGCTGACAGAGCTGGATGACTTCCTCAGGATTCTTGACCAAGAGAACCTGAGCAGCACAGCTGTGGTGAAGAAGAGTGGCCTGGCCGAGCTCCTCCGGCTTTACACCAAAAGCAGCAGTGAGTGTGGCTGGGGCCTTAGTAAAGAGGTCCCCGTGGAAGCAGGACGATGGTTGTACGTGTGTTAGAGCTGCCATAATGACACCCCACAGACTGGGTTGAACAACAGAAATTCACTTTGTCACAGTACTAGAGGCTAAAAATCAGGGTTGGTTCCTTCTGAGGCCTCTCTTCTTGGCATGTAAATGGTCCCCTTCTCCCTGGGTCTTTACTCCATCTTTCCTCTGTGTGAATGATGGTGTCCAAATTTCCTCTTCCTATAAGGACACCATTCATACTAGATCAGGGCCCGCCCCAGTGGCCTCATTTAACGTTAATTATGTCTTTAAAGACACTTTCTCCAAGTACAGTCACATGCTGAGGTATTCAGGGTTAGGACTTAATTTATGCATTTTGAGGGGGACATAGTTCAGCCTGTAACAATAGTGCAAGAGTGATGGCTCGTGTATAACAGCAGCCCCAGGAGTTTCTGAACACTCAACACAGTAGCCCACGAGAGCACTTTTCCTTATGGTTGAAAGTAGAGAAGGGATAATAAACTGGTATAATAATAGCTAACGCTTAATTGAGCACTTCCTGCCTGCACATGTATTGCACGGGCTTCATCTTCAAGACACCCCTGTGAGGTTGGTGCTGTTATTACAGATGAGGAGACTGAGGCCTGGAGAGTGTAAATAACTTGCCCAGTGTCATACAGCCCAAGGGAAAACAGGAAAACATTGTTTTAAGACTTTGTAAATCACAGAACTGTGAGTTCATTGTTTTTCTATCTTCTTAATTGAGCTAGATTTTGTATCCAGTCAAGTACACAGATCTTAAGGAGTCAATTCAGTGAGTTTTGACAGCTGTATACACCTGTGTACCCACCACCCAACATAAGACATAGAACATTTCTATCATCCCAGAAAATTCACTCTTGCCCCTTCCTAGGGCAAGAATTCCTCCCTATCCCCACCCCAAGGCAACCATTTTTCAGATTTCTACCACCACTGATTAGCGTTGCCCATTCTGGAGCTTCATATAAACGGAATTGGATGGTTTGTGCTTTGGGTCTGGCCCCTGTCCCTCCGTGCTGTGGACTGTATCGATAGTTCCTTTTATAGCTGAATGGTATTCCCTTCTGCGAATATACTGCAATCTGCTCATCCGTTCACTTGTTGATGGACATTGGGGTTGTTCGCAGATTTGGGCTAGTATGAATAATAAGGCTGCTTTGAACAGTCTTGTACAAGTCTTCTTGTGGACATATGGTTTCATTTCTAGCACAGGTTTTTGTTTTTTTTTTTTAAGAAAAACCTTCTTGTGAAGTCATAACAGTTTAGTCGAGTTTATTTTTATATCGGATGTTTGAGAATTGAAAGTGATATTTTGGGGACAGTAAGGGACAGTAAGAGGACATCTAATCCATCTGTCTCACAGTAGGAATAGCCCAGATCCTTGCCAGGGAGGGAAGTGCACCTGCTTTGGCCATCACAGTCAGGAACTCCTCCCTGACATCCAGCCTGCGTCCACTGGGCTACATTTCAAAGTCCCTTTTCCTTTTTTTCTCGTTCCCTGTGGAATTAGTTCCTATTGTCTGAATATCAGAGAAGTCATAAAGCTGAAGCATGTTGCTATATGTTCGGCAGCCTTCTCTTCTGTCTGGCTCCCTTAGCCTTTCATCAGAGGGGTTTTCCGGCAGCCCCTTCATTGCCTTTGAGCTCTATAGGCTCCTCCTAGCTTTGTAGTGAGCGTCTGCCGACCCGCTTTGAGTGCTGGTCAGAAGCACATCAAAGGTGGGATGAGCACATGGGAAATCCCCATTACACAGCAGGTAAGTTACAGAGGATGAATCACTCCACAGAAGGACTCATCGTGGAATTCTTTAGAGAGCACACTCCCAGGCCATTTAGATGTGCTCCAACTTGAGAATGTTTAATGATAAAGAACACCTTTGTTGGGAATTGAGAAACACCCCTGTGATGGCGTCTGACCTCTGGTTCTTGGTTCTCACCACTCCATCAGAGCTCCCGGTGTGGGGTCCCCTTTCTGGTTTAGTGTGGCTTCCTGTAGGGTGACCTCTGTTTCACCCTTGATGTGTGTATGTTCTGCTCTCATAAAGTCAGGCCTTCCCCACCCTTGGTCTCTGCAGCTTGTAGGGATGCAGGAGCTGCTGGGAACGGGTCAGGGGGCACCCCGGTGTGAATCGCCCCCAGAGCACACCCAGACCACTGATAAACGTGCATAGCCATACCGAGGCCTTTGGCTGTCACTTCTGTTCTCCAGGTCGGTGCCCACGGATGAATAGCCACTGTTTTCGAACTTCCCCTTCTGATCCTCTTTGCACCCTCTCAGATGGCAGAGTGGTTATAACAGCAGCTGACACTTTTTGTGCTCTTTCCATTTCCCAGCCCGGTGCTTAATGAATGAAATGACTTGGATTATGTCATCTAACCCCGTCCCAAGGCAGTGAGGGAGTTGTTCCCATCTTACCGACAAGGGAACTGAGGTTTGGAGAGTTACTTTAGGCACATGGCCGTGCGTGGCAGAGCCCAGGCTTGGGCCTGGGCCAGCAGACCTAACCATCATGCTCCCCTCCTCTCTCCACGGTCCAGATGAGTCTGCACCAGGCTAATTGTGCTGCACAGGATAGAATCCAAAGCCCCTTAAATTGAAAGCACTGGTCGTTTTCTCTCAGCTTCCCATGGCTGCCTCACTGTGTATCTTCCAGAAAATTAACTCAGCCTGACAGGACTTGTAGGTGGAGGCAGGATGATCATTTCAAGATAGCCTGTGGTCTCCACTGGCTGAGCTGTTGCTTACTTCCACACATTTGGGGCAGAGCATGAGTGTGTGTGTGTGTGTGTGTGTGTGTGTGTGTGTGTGTGTGTGTGTGTGTGTGTGTGTGTGTTTGTACTTTTCAGATGGAATTGTCCATTTTCTGATCTTCAGTGTATTACTGAATTTTCCACTCTCTTTGCCTTTCGTCTAGGTGGTAAGGTCAAGGCATGGATTGAGGTCTGTTTATTGGGGCCCCGATATTTTTTCCTGTCTTAACCTTGAGGGCCCCCCAGTACCCTGCTCAGAGACTCTGGGAACATTTCAGGGGCTGCCCTTGTGGTGGGAAAAGCTTCAAACGTTCAGTCTATGCAGCTGTAGTAGAGAGGGTCCGGGACCCTCCTCCCTACCCCTCGCCACCATCCTCTTCAGACAGGGGTCGTTCCCCCAGGCTCCACACACTTGCTCAAAGCACGATGAGCTCTCCTTTCCACCGTACCTGTAGTTGCTGTCATTTCCCACATACCCGTGCGACTGTCCCATCTGGGTCTGCCCCCTGTCCCCCTCCCACCCCCGCCCCCAATCTGGTGGGTTCACAAAGGCAGAGACAGTGTCTGTTTTGTTCTCTGCTGTATCCCCAGCACCTAGTACGGTGCCGGTGCTCAGCGCACTTCTGAAAATGAATGAGAGGATGATGGAAATTCTCCAGCCCAAGGCTGCTGCCTCCCAGACCTGGGACAGCTCACCAGGCTTCTCTTTCCAGGGCCAAGTTCACAGGATTGCAGATGGTCCTGGGAGCCTCTTACTTACGAACTGGATGGTAGTGTATTAGCAACACTGAGACTCAACACCTAGTCAAGTGTGGCCTGCAGAGTGTCCAAGGAGGAAGACGCAGCCTCGTGACACGGCCAGTGCCAGCTTTCTCTGCAATTTACAAATCACCATCTTGGGGGGGAAGCACCTGCTCAGAATCTAACAGTTAAAACAAGAACAACAATATCTTGCCTTTTCTTTTCTTTTGTACGGGAGTGTGGGCTTAGTTAACAGTATGAAAAAAGAAAAGAATGTAAAATGAACATTAAACACTATTTACGTTCCTTCAATTCCTTTTTTGATCTTCATCGGTGTCATCGGGATATTTTCATGTAGTTGTGGTTTGCCTCTGTACTCTGCTTTGCATTATTTTTACATTTAGAATTGCTGCCTGTGCACATTTCCGTGTGTTGACGGTTCACATACTTTTTCTTTCTTTTTTTTTTTTTTTTATTTTGCTTTTCTGAAACATGATCCTGTAACTGTAATTTTTGGATATCTTTGTAAAGAGTAGACATAGAGCTACTTTGTTATTTTTCACAGGTGGGTAGTGTCCATCGATGGATGAACAGTAATGTTCAACCAGCCCCCTATTAGTGGGCATTAAAGTTTTGTTCTTTAAAAAAAAAAAAAAAAAACCTCATATAATATTGCAGTAAACACCCTCAAACAAAATTTTGTTTACATGCTGGAGTTTATCTTCAAGATAGATTTCTGGCAGCAGAAATGCTGGGTTACAGAATATGAACACTTAAAATTAAATTATCCTCCAAAATCACTTCCAAAATGGTTGTGCCGGTAATCCATTTACTTTTAAAGGTGACCTGCTGTTACCTATGTTGATGTGCCGTGGTTTCTTTCACCATTTTCCTATTATTGAGCCTTTGAGTTACTTCCCATGTTTTAGGCTGTCATTTTTAATCTCTGTTAGTTACAGGGTTACCTTACTTTTTCAAATTCCCTAACATTTGAGTTTTGTACATTTGAAAGTTTCAGTTAGGTAGAACTAGGCAATATTTCATCACAATTATTTTCCATACAATGCAGGCAAGAAAACCAAGGCACACGGGTTAGCTGTTTTGCTCAGAATTACTGTTAATGGCAGAGCTTGGCCGAGGACCGCCCCCCCATCCCCTACCCTGTCTCCTGCTTCCCCCTGCAGAATGCTTTTCTCCTGTGCCATGCTCTGGAGAAGGTACAGACCCAGCCCCTCAGTGGAAGTATACAAGTTGTGGATAACTACGTTTAGACCTTGTAGTTCCCTTCCATTAGTTGCTGCAGCCCTTGCTGTAGGGGTGACGTGGCTGACTGGTCCTGGCAGGGCTGGGCACCAGGGTGGCAATGCCATGGGCTGATGCAGGAAGATCCATCCAGCCGTATCCTCCTCCTGTTCCTCTGGGTTCTCAGGGCTCTGTTGACGCAGGCCTGCTGGCTGGAGTCTAGGCGGTCTGTGGTGTGGAACTGGCTGGCGCTGAACTGCCTCCTTCGCCAGGGATTTGAATTGGGCTCCTTGGCTCTGTAGCACCATCTCTAGCCACTGGAATTTATCAGCCGCAAGTTTCTAGGAAATGCAAAGTAAGAGGCACAAAGAAATGCAGGAGGATTTCTAAGAGGAGGAACACTCAGATCGGTCTCCTCTGCAGGCTTCTGAGGAAAGGGCCCAAGCCTTTCTCTGCCTAGACGTGCACGGGGAAGGTGACAGCCTGTACAGAAATGTTTTTAAAGGAGGGGAAGGGCTGTGCCACTGCAGGTAGAGCAGGTAGCTTCTGGTGCTGCAGGTCCAAATCCCAGCACACTCCCCACTCCAAACCCAGAGCTCAGGCCCCCACGGTGGCACCCCACCTAGAGGCCTGGGAGCTAAACTTCCAGATCCTGAATGTGACCTATCTTATATAGACCTCACTCTGATTGGCCCATGCATGTAATTCAGACTAGGGTGAGAATGACTGATAGGAAATGTTTTACAATTTAAACAAAATGCTAGGAAACCCAGAGAAATCTCTGCTTGGTGGAATATGAGGCAGATCTTTAAGGTATGGGTGCTTTTCCACTTAAGACTATTATTCCCAAAGCTCTCCTTCTGTACCCTCCCCTTCCCTTCCCTCCCCTCCCCTCCCCTCCCCTCCCCTCCCCTCCCCTCCCCTCCCCTCAGGCTAGAAAACTAACAGTCAGCAATTTGGTATTTCTTTTTTTGGAAATCTGTCAGCTCTTTCTGTAATGGACTCTTTCAATCAACTCAAAATGTTGTATGCTCTTACTGGAATCCAGGCTGATGACAATGTCTCTGAGGGGTGGAAGGGACATCCTTTCTCTCTAGAGGCCCTTTCCCTTCGTGAAATCATATGAAGCCTGTGTCTTCCATCCTCCTTCTGCAGGTTCTGATGAGGAGTACATTTATATGAACAAAGTGACGGTCCACAAGCAACAGGATGCTGAGTCCCAAGACAAAGGTACGGGGCTACCGCTGGTGGAGTGGCCAGCTCCCAGGAAGGGGGCCAGTATAAGCCTTGGTCCCGTCCCACCCCTCCTTCCTCCCAGCCAGCACCACAGACAGGCCTGGTGGGGTTATTTTTGGAAGTCGCATTTTGGTTGATGCTATTTGGGGTTGATGTATTTTGGGATGTCTCATCAGGCCACCTCCTTGCCTCTTAAAGGTCTCATGTCCCCTTCGTGGATAAGGATTCAGTCCCTAAAATCTCTCAGCATTTCCCAGCATCGTCCCAGGAATAGGAAGTTATAATTCAGATGCTCTAAGAAAGCAGCTGTATAGGTGCTGACCCCATAGCCCCAGCTTTATGACTTTTGACAGAAGTCTGGATTTTATGAGTGTGTGTGTGTGTTGGGGGGTGATGGCGAGGAGTCGGTGATGTCAGCAGCTGCCTTAATATTCGATGGAAGGTTTTGTTCAAAGGTGATCGCTTGGCAGAACATCTTACCTTCCACTGGAAGGACAGGTGGTGTCTTCCATGGCGTCTTAATCTTCTGCTCTGTTCTGCTCTCTGCTTTTGTCTGAAAACCCTCAGGAGTGGGTCCAGCAGGACCCCAGGGAGGCCCAGAGGTTTGCAGAGCTGCCTAGCTGCAGAGGAGAGGGGATTAGAAGCCCCGTCTCCCCACTCTCAAGCCTGTGACTGAAATGCAGAGGCTTAGCGAGAGGTGGGAACACAGCATCCCAAAACATTCAGTCCTGTTAAAGACTTGGCTTCAAGACATCAGCCAGCAAAGCCCCAAGGTCAGATCTGCCTGAACCTGTCTGTCCCCAGCTGGCTTGGCCACCTGCTGAAATGGTTAGGCTCAGAAGAGCCTTTGGTGCCTTTTCCTTAAAAGTGCACAGAGGGTTGGTGGCCAAGTTCCCCAGTGTGGCTTTCACCTCCTGCCCCACCACCAAGCGTGGGCTCAGCAGAAGTCCCCTGCACTAAAGCAGCCCCTGCGCCCTAAGTTGTTTGCCTTCCGGGGAAACCGTGGGGTGGACAGAGGTAATCACAGGGTCGGTGCTGAGAGCAGCTCAATATAGTGACCACGGGCAGCTCCTCCACTCGCTAAAGCTCTGTGGCCAGGGCATTTTGGACATGGGGCAGGTGGAGGAGAGGGTGTGGAACCTGCCAGAAACCTCAAACTAGTTCCTCCTGAGGAAACTGCCCATGGCCGATCTACCCTATTCTTGGAGGAAAAACAACACTGGCTCCAGGGACCGCCTGCCTGGGTAATTAACACCTGCCCAAATAGAACTCGGGGCTCATGTGACCAGACATTCCTGGCTCCTGGGACTCCACTGCAAGGCTGGGCGCCCCTCACCGAAGCCCTCTCCTGCTCGCTTCCCACAGCGCCCGAGGAGCAGAGCCCACTGACCAACGGCGAGCCCGCCCAGCACTCCTCGGCCCCTCAGAAGAGTCTTCCAGACCTCCCGCCACCCAAGATCGTAAGTGTGGGTCCGGGACCCCTCATTTCCCTGACGTGGGTCCCGTGAAGGTCCAGTGCTTCTCACAGGTGTCAATCCACCAAGCGTCTGGCATTTTCGAAGCACCTATTGTCTGTGGGGTCCGGGGCACCGGGAGGGGCGGAGACAAGTAAGCGTGCTAGCAGGTGACATCATTTGCTCAGCGCAAAGAGGAACGGCAGTGCGAGACGAGGGTCCCTGTGTGTCCGAGGCTATTCCAGGCTCTTTACCAGCACCCCATGAGCGGGGCCTTGTACAGACATGGTCACCAGCTCAGACCACAGTGACCTTTCAGAAATGTAAACCACATCACACCACTTCCTGCTTGAAACCCACCAAGAGCTCTCACTGGACTTGGGACAGAACATCCACATTCCTTCGCGTGGCCCCAGGGCCTACGTGGTCTGGCCCAGCTGCATCTCCAGCCTCATTGCATCTGCTCTCCACCAGCCTCCTTTCTGTTCCTGGGTTGTTCCCTGTGGTCAGTCCTGCCTCAGGGACTTTGCAGTCCCCGGGCCCTGGCTCCTCAGAGGCTGCCCCCCTCCTCCTGCCTCAGACATTCTTAGACAGACTTTCCCTGACCTACCCGTGAGAGGCATCACCTTGGTGCCTGCCCCCGTTACTGCCGGCCACACCGCCCAGTTACCCCTCCGTGTTTATTATTTGCCTCCCGGAGTAGATGTAAGCTCCCTGGATCAGGGACTGTGCCTCGTCTACTGCTTCATGTCCTGTGTCTGCACACAGTAGACCACACGCATGTTTGTGGATGGATGGATGGATGGATAGACGGATGGATGGATGGATGGATGGATGGATGGATGGATGGATGGATGGATGGATGGATGGATGGATTTATGGACTCCTACAGACTTGGGTTCAGATCCCAGCTCTGCCAGGTACTAGCTCCTTGACCTTGGGCAAGTTATTTAAGGTCTCTGGCCCTCTGTTTCCTGGTGTTTAAATGAAAGGAACATGAGCATCTCTCACCTAAGCTCCTCTTATTCAGGGGGCTTATTACTTATTCAGGTAATGAATACATTAGTATTCAGTGAGGTGAGTGGTAGTATTTACATTTTATGGGTGAAGAACCGAGAATCAGTGGGTTTATAATGTCCCAGTGTCACACAACCTTGAAGTGGCAGAATTTGAACCCAAGTTCTTTCCACTCTAGGATCTGGTTGGGGAGGCTTCCTGGGAAAGGTGTGAGGCGGGAGCTGGGAAGGATTTTTGGGGCCATGGGACTGCATAGTCACTGAGCTCCCACCAAGCCCTCCATCCCCAGATCTGTAGGCTCAGGTCACCACTGAGGGGGTCCCATCCCCAGACTGGCCCCTTCATTCGTGCCTTCCTGGGGCAGTACGGTTCTTCCCGCCGCTCTCACAGCTGGTAGGGCAGGCCTGGGATATCCGGGCAGCATCCCACTGCAGGAGCCCCTGGAGCTGGGTGACAGCTTGGCAGGGACCCTTCATCTCAGGCTGGCTGAGACTTGATGGACTGCGCATCGGTCCCTGGGAACCGCAGTATGCTGACGCCATGAGCGGCTGCCATGCTCTGAGCCGCTGCCCACTCCGTGCACACAAACATGGTCCTGCCACCACCTGCCAAAAAACAGAGGCTCAGGGAGTTAAAACAGCTGGCCAAGATCCCACCACTGGGAGGTAGCAGGCCCAGGATTTGTGTGCAGGTTCTTGGTTTCTGGGCCACTCTGCGGCCTCCCGGACTTCAGCTTGTCTTCTTAGCCAAGTAAAGGTACAAGTTGTGTCCCTTTCCGCTGCAGGCTCCCCTCACTTTCGGCGCCGGGACTTGGGGAGGGGGCATGGCCTCTCAGCTCCCAACCAGTCGCTGCTGGTTTTAAGCAGACGGGAGGTGCTGTGGTTTTCGGGTTGCGCCCCAAGCACCCCTCGCCGGATGGGGGGAAGGAGAGGCGGCTGCTCTGAGCCAGGGCTGCAACTCTCCTAGCCTGAGTTCCTGTCTGATTCTGACCGGGGTGCCTTTGGCCTCTGTGCAGTGGGGTGCCACTGCCCACCCCACGTGGGGCAGCTAGCTGCTTAGGGGTCCACACCAGACGGGAGGGGCGTTCACCTGCTGGAGCCTCTTAGCGGGGACTCGCTCTGGAAGCCCGTGTTTGACGAACGTGGTGGTGACCTGGGAGCCCAGGGTCTGGGGCCGGGTCGTGGTCACAGAGTCCGGCAGCCCCGGGACTCTGGCTGGCTTTTAGTGCTCCCTTGCCAGCCTCCTGTGACCCGGGCATAGAGGCCCCAAGGGCTCGGGGGTGTGAGGCGCAGGGCCTCCGAGCAAGGCCAGGGCCGTGGCCGTCCCCTGGAGCGGACTCCCGGCATCAGCTGCGTCTGTGGGCCATCGGGGCCAGGAGAGGCTCGAGAGGAACCTCTTGCTGCACTGGAAAGATATCCCCACCCGAGACATGTGGCCTTTCAGATGCGTGGTGACGGTTCCCGTGGACACACTCCAGGCCGTGGGGCCACTTCCAGCAGAGAGAGCGGCCTTGGCAGTCTCCCCTCCTTGTGGAATTTCTCTGCTGAGCAGGACCTTTCCTAGGTCCCTCCTAGTTCTGTCCCAGTCGCCCACCTCCACCCCAGGGCCTTCTGGATGTGGAGTGAGGAGCCGGGGTGCAGAACCCGGGGTCCGCCCTGCCCTGCCCACACACACCTGCTCCCCTCCAGCCTGCTCTCTGGTCAAGGCTGGCTGAAGACTTAGTCCAAGGTCCCCAGAGGAGTGGTGTCAGGGCGGGGAACAGCTGTGTCTTCTGGCTCTCACAGGGAGAAGAACCAGAACAGCAAGTAGTTTGGGAGGGAGGGAGGGAGGGAGGCAGGGAGGGAGCATGGCAGCCTGAGCCTGGCTGGCCCTGTGACCTCTCTTCCTCGGCCAGAGAAAGCCGTGTCCCTTCCCACCCTGACCCAGGAGCTTCAGGGCACCACAGTGGCTTGTCCTCTTGCATGCCTGGCCCCGGGCTCTCTGGTGGCTGTAGCACAAGCTGGGTGTCTGCCTGGGGTCCTCAGTGCCCAGGGCTGGGCCGGGAGCATGGCCTCTGTCCCAGGCTCAGCCCGTCCAGCACTGGAGGGGGCAGCCGGGGGTCTGGAGCAACCTCGTGGGTGTGGCCAGTGACTCCGGCAGCCGTGGCACTTCCAGGCCCTGGTCTGCACAGCCAGGTGCGGCGGTCGCTTTAGGAGAGACAGACGTTTGCTGGCACCGTTGTGCTCCTGGCCTGGGCAGCCATCTCCGCCCACCTCCCCTCTGAGGCCTGACCATGCGTCGGTGCTGGACTTCCGCCGGCTGCTCTGCGGGGGCAGGGAAGGCCGTCACCATGGTTGGTCTGGGGAGCTCGGGCTGGATCCGCTAGCCCCCACCCTGGAACCTTCCACAGTGCATTCTGGGGCAGGTTGCTCAGAACTGCAGGGACGCCTCAGGTCACCTGGGCCACCCTGCATCTTCAGCTCTGTGTCTCATCTAAATCAGCCCTGGCCAAGTACAGCCCCCTGACCAAATCCTGCACCACCTGCTTTTGTAAATAACATTTTGCTGGAATTCAGCCAAGCTTATTCATTTGTGTATTATTTATGGGTGCTTTTGCACTACAACCAACAGCAGGGTAGAGGAGCTGAGATCAGAGCCCCTGAATGGCCTGCAAATCCCTAAGTACTGATTGTTTGGCTCTTTATAGGTAAAGTTTGCCAATCTCTGGCAAGTCACACTGAGCAGGGTGGCTTTCTTCCCTGTCCCTTCCTGTGAACCCTCAGGACGTTATTTCAGGTTCTGAAGTCACATCTCTTCTGCATCTTTGTTGAATGTGCACCATCTTCATCATCATGATGATGAAGTAACTTTCCTTTATTCTTAATTCCGGGAGTTTAGGATCTCTTGCTCCTCCGACCTCTGATAATAGGCCATTGCGCCTGTATAATTATGGGACTCTCTTCTGAATTGTTGGAATCGTTTTGTCCTTTAACATGACCCAGGCCCTTATCTTTTGCCCTGGCCGCCTTGAGGACAGGAGCTGTCCTGTTCTTTAAGGCGGTAGAGCTTGGTATAAGCCAGGTCATGCCCAAATACCTCCTCTGTATCCTCCCAGAGTACACCTGTTCTTCCCCCACCAAACATGCATACATGCACCTTTTCTCCCTTTGATTGATATTTTTATATCTTATTTTGAAGGTTAGTGAACACTAATATTTATTATTTAATAGTTCTGAGCACAGTTTAATCCTTACAATGACCCCATGTGACAGGTATTTCTACTCTCCCCATTTTACAGCAAAGGAACTGAGGCCCAGAGAGGTCAAGTCAGTTGTCCAGAGTCACACAGCTCAGATGTGCCAGTGTCAGGATTCGAACCCAGCCCTGGAGGTCAGATTCCCGCCACTGCCCTATCTGCCTCTCTGTATAGATCCATTTACAGATGATTTCACAATGAGAGGCTTGGGAGACTCTCAAGAAACACCGCCTCGTGCTCCAATCCTAGATGGGAGGGCAGGCCCCCTGTGGGGATAATGACCCAGCAGGAGTTCCCGCAGGAGGGTTCAATCCCCTTCTGTCCTGTTCTAATCATGGGAATCCAGACCAGAGCCAGATCTTGGGTGCTCAGAGCTTCTCTCCAGATGGGGTCCCCACACCCTCACCAAGACAAGGGTTCCCACACCCTGTGATGGGGAGTGGGGCTTCTTGGAGGCTGGAGCTGGAGGCCCAGCCCACTCAGGAAGCCTGAGCCCCAGGACCCAAAAGCAGAGACCTTGTCGGGGCCCAGGTAAGGAGACACTTTCCCCTCAGACCCCAGGAAGCTGGCTCTCAGAGGCAGCCCTTCCTCTGGCTGACCGAGGGGCCAGGAGTGGCCGAGAGGAGCAGAGACGTCTCTCCAGGCCAGGGGCAGCAAAGGCAAAGGATCATCCACTAGCAGCTACCAGATGTGTCCACCGTGTGCGAGGCCCTCGCCCCGGCGAGGAGCCCGGCCGGAGGTACCGCTCACAGCCGTCCCCCTTCCGCAGCCGGCCCAGAGCGCAGCTGGGCTGCTTAGGAAATGAGCGGATTATTCTCTTCCTTCCTGCATGCTGTGTGTCGCACCTGCTGGGGCCGCAGGCTGCTCAGAGCCTGCCTCTGGGACTTGGGTCAGCTCTCTCGGTGTCGGGCCAGATGGAGTTAGAAGGATGTGGTATGGGAGCCAGGTGGTGGCCTGGCCTCTGCTGACCCTCTTCATGTGGACCTGTCTCAGCTTGTCAGACAGCAATCTGGTAACCTGGCTCCTGCAGGGCGCCTGGGTTGTGGGGGCCCCCGGACAGCGATGACAACAGCTTCCTCGTACTTGATATGCGCCAGGCCCTGTGGCAGCACCACCACGTTTTGTCTCCTTGAATCCTCAAGACAATTCCAGTACTATTCTGGTTTTATGAAGAGGGAAAGTGAGACCCAGAGAGGCTGTCACATACCCATGGTTCAATCTATGGACTCCTAAAGGCTGGATTCAAACCTAGTTACATTCACTCTAGAGATCATATAAATACATCTAGTCGCCAAGCCACATTAGACTTGGCTCTGGGGAGGCTGGTTTTGTGCAGCAGCTGCAGGAGCATTACTCTGCCCCCAGGGGGAGCTGGGAACCGACACCCTTGTGGTCCCTGCTGAGTACTGTCCCACGGGGACGTGAGCCCAGGCTGCCTGTTCTCCCACCATCGCCTGGGCCAGGACTAGGGAAGCTCTCTCTGTCATAGGTCCCCCAAAGAAGCTCATTTTCCAAGGCAAAGGTTTCTAGATTTCCCCACCTCCTGCCCCTCTTCCTGGTGGGGCAACAAATCCCCAGCAGCCCAGGGGTCCGTCCGAGGTCAGGGCCCTGTCTCTCCTACGATCTCCCCGCACCCCCTTTACCTTAAGAGCCTTCCTCTGTCTTCACTTGGCACCCCCCGAAGGTGCAGGCCTGCCCCTCGTGTGGAACACCCAGCACAAGGACTTCTCAAAACCAGGAGTGGGAATGCACTTCAGCTCTTGGCATTTCTGTTCTCATCATGAATATTCCCTTGACCCTCTTCAGGGACTTCGTGATTCAGAAAGACATCAGAGACTTGTGTGGATGGACACTTACACGTTCATGACCTATATATAGTAATAGTCATGCCACCATCTACCTCTTTTTCTCCCCTGCTATTGCTTGTGAGATTACCTTCATAGTCTAGTGCCCATCTTACAGATGGAATAATGGAGGAGAGAACGATTTTCATGCTCTCTTCTTCTCCACAGTTGCATATGTTTTTTATTCTACTCAAATTATGCTCATTCACCCTCATGCCATGTAAGAAATGCGGGGTTGTCCTGTCCTCTGAGCATCCTTCCTTGGTCCTAAATGTTCATCGCACCCTCCAGGCTCCCATGGAGCTCTGACCTTGTCTGTTAAAGCACTTGATAAGGAGCTGGGAGCATTCGCTACCTAGTTAAGACTTTCTCAGGACTGACTCCTGACCATCTGGCTGTGTCCCTCAGCTAGTCCGTGGGAGCCATCCAGTATCTGCTGAGCAAATGATTGAACTTGTTATGGGAGAAGTTTGGGAGTTAGAAGCCTGGTCCTCTTCCTCTGTGTACCCCTGATCAGCCCCTGTCTTTGTAGAAAGTATATTCTATGCAGAAGCCATCATAGCTACCACCACAGCCTGACACCATCTGGCCTTTCAAGTGTGTTATGTCACGTGTACCATGATATTGTGTGTGTGGTGGGCATCGGAGCCTCATTTTGCAGGGGGCGGGGGGAGTGCTGAGGCTTGGTGAGGTTAAGCAGTGCGCCCACAGCCCTCCAGCTGGATGCAAACCAAACACTGTGGATGGGTGGCTGATGGGAGTCACGATAATCCCTGTCCTCCCTCTCGACTTGCTTGACGTCCAAGCTGGGCATTTTTTTCTTCTGGTTCCCTCTCCTTCCACCCAAAGGGTTAATTCCAAGTTGTTCCCAGTGTATCGTATCTGAAAATGTTTGTTTTATTTGTTCATACCACAGATTCCAGAACGGAAGCAGCTCTCCATCCCAAAGATCGAGTCTCCAGAGGGTTACTATGAAGAGGCTGAACCATATGACACATCCCTCAATGGTACATCCTGGGGACGGGGCTCGGAGGGGGTCCAGTCACTTCCTGCATGGATGCCAGTGCCAGCTCCTCTGGTGGTGACCGGCACGCTTACCCTGGCTAGAAACACAGGGCAGCCTGGGCGGCTCTTACTAGAGAGCGTGGCCCGAATTGGGAACTGGCCACAGAGCATTTGGCCTCTGGTCTGCTGGGGAGCTGAGACCTACAGCAGACCCAACCCACCTGCAAGAAGGGGCTCGGGGTGGTCCACAAGGAGCTGGTTTACTGTGTCTGATGCTTTCTGTGGTCCTGCCTGGATGTTGCTGGATTCAGCACAGAAATGTGACAAAGAAGAGGTGTGTTGGCCGAGAGGCACAAGGCCCTGTAAGCAATGGAAATGTGGTCAGGCTGAGCCAGAGCCCAGTTTCCAGGTTCTTTCACTGGACTAATAGTCACTGGGCTCCCACCATGTACCATGTGGGGATGACTTCTAGGAGTCAGGAGCTCAGCAGCACGCAGGATTCAGTGGGGTTCGGTGGTCACGGCACTTAGATTCTGCGAGGGAAGACAGACAGCAAATAAACATAGGATGTGTCAGGTGGTGATAACTTGTCAGGATGGAAAGCTGCAGGGGCTGGGTTGGGGCAGGAGAGGGATTTTATTTTAGATTAGGGAGGGCCTCTCTGGTAGCATGACCTTGAGCAGATTCCCAAATGAAGTGAGAACTGGATGGGGCTGATACCTGCAGGAAGAACTTTCTAAACAGAGAGCACAGTACGTGCAAAGGCCCTGAGGCAGGAGAGCCCTTGGCATGTTTGGAGGCCATTGTGGCAGGAGCAGGTGGGGTTGGGGGAGAGAGATGGGAGATGGGGACACAGAAGGCAGCTGCAGGCCTTGGTAACGACTTTGGCTTTTCTCTGAATAGACTTTTCTCCACCCTTTGGAGGGGAGGGTTGTTTGTGGCTGACCTAACTGAGGTAGATGGCCTTTGCTTTGGGGGCAGGGCTCACGCTGGAGTCATCTCTCCTCGGCCAGTGGTTCTCAGCCTGATGAGGTTGGATCAGAAATGCTCTTGTTGTGGGGATTCTATAACACAGAAAGGCCTTGAAGGTTCTGGAAGAAAGAGATGGTTGTGACCCCATTCTCCCAGGTAGCTGGACTCTGGTCCCCTCACTCTCCCTTTCTTACCTCCTTCTCTTTCCTTCGTTAAGTGAAAGGTCTTTGAAAGCATAAAGCAACTTGCAGACGTCAGCGGTAAGGATCCCTGGTGGTGGGAATGAACTTGGCCGAAGGGGGGCCTTGTTGGTGTCACAGAGAACTGGCCCTGGGATGAGATGGGGCCAGTCACTTGGAGCCACATGGGATTCTTGTCCTCTTTCTTCACACTTTACCTACTGTCTGCGGTCCCGGGAACTGTGTGGGAGGTGAGGGCTTCTTTGGCCCGAAGGAATTTTATTCTAAGAGGCTGGCTTTGTGGGCAGACGTCACTTAGCTTGTGAGGTGTTGCCAAGTCACCGGCCAGACTGTGATTTCAGACTGGAGCTGAGCGCGCGGTGGGGCTGTCTGGGTGCGTCTGCAAGGTGGGAGCAGTGACTCACCCCGCGGAGCACCTCCGTGTGTCTGAAGCCCATCTCTCTGGGGTGTGGCCCGTGCCAGCCGGGGCCTGCCTCCCAGACGCTCCTGGGGGCCTGTTGGTGGGGCAGACACTTCATCTCGACACAAACAAGCAGTCAGAAGGATCCCGGTGTTTGTCTCTCGACTGGGAGTTCATACTGGTTTTATCCAGAACCGGGGGGTGGGGGGGGTGTCATCACAAGGTCAGCAAGGCGGGTGGGGAGAAGCCCAGTTGCCTTTTGTCTCCTGCCAGCCCGAGGACGGAGGATGACTTGTGGGGAGCTGGTCATACTTATCACGAAGAGGGGGCCTCCCCTGCATCATAAGCCGGCCTGCCCTTGGTTCCTGCCTGCTGTCACCCACACCTGTTTGACCAGTGGGACGCACAGGTCACAACAGCAGAAATGACCATTGGACTCCCGCCCCTTGCTCTACTTCTTTGGCCAACAGCGATTTTGCTGACTTCCTGAAAAAGACCAGTTGCTTGGCCTCTTGGCCTGCTTTATCAGCAGTCCGCTCACTGCTTCCCTGGGTCAGGTCCTCTCTCTGAACAAGTTTAGTAAGTGCCCTGCCTGCCTGTGCAGGAGCTATTAGGTGGAGCTCCCGCATCGCTGGTGTCTCCTGCTAGAGACAGTAGACATCAGTAACGGCAGCTGCTGTAACAAACCACCCCTCTTGCAGCTTAGAGTAACCCAATGCAAATCTGATTCTCACTCACGGAACAGTTCAGCTGGGCGTTACTGGTCAGCAGGCTCCGTCCAGCGTGGGCTCGGTCACCTTCTGAGGCCACAGAGTCCACCACAAAGAAAGGGTGGAGAACCTCTATGTGCTCCTTAAAGGCACCAGCCAGAGTGACACCCAGTGCTTCTACCCACCTTCCATTGGTGGCAGGAAGTCACATCTCTGGATGGGAAGAGGCTGGGAAATGATGTCCTTGGCCGGGCTGGGGTACACCTGACAAGCCCACATCTCCGATGGGAACGCACTAACTTCTGGTGGGAGGGCAGCCGCGTCGCCACAACTCTTTGTGTCTCTGCATTTGGGTCTGCTGCTCTCTTCATCTTCTCTCTCTTCCTCTTGCCTTTGTCTGTTCTTCTGGATACCACACAGATCGTTCTGGCAGATTTCCCCCCAGTGGAGTCCCCAGATGGGTGCAGGTGCCTGAAGGAGTCGTTTACGCCACGATCACCTTGGGTACTGCTTGTCCCAGAGCGGGGATGCCAGCGATCCCAAGTCTGCTGCCTGGCCCTCTCTGAGGCGGGGTGCATGCCCCGAGGGTGGCTGCCGCCCTCTTCCCGTCCTCGTGCATGGGTCCTGCATGCGCACGCCGTGTGCTGTCCCTCTGCAGACCCCTGCCTGTAGCATCCGAACAGACGGCTAGAGGACACAGAGCGTGGCATGGCCGTCCTGCCCCCTGTTCCCGAGGACATGCCGCAGGACACAGTGGGTGCAGTCTCCACCTGGGGACAGCAGAAAGGGGGATGGAATTATCTGAGCAGCCTGCCTTTCACTCCTGTTCATCCTGCGACCTCTAGAAGCCAAGTACCTGTTTAAGAATACCTTACATTTATGGTTGGGCCATGATCACTCTTAGAGGTAAATAAAACGGTCAGTACATTTGCCCTAGATTTCCTCCAAGCTATTCCAGGGAGCATCCCCACCGCCCCTGGAGGCAGAGGGGCAGATGTTAGAATTCTCCATGGAACATGTGGGGCAGCCCCAGAAGCACAAAACAGCCGGGGGCGGGGAGGCGGGGGGGGATTCGGCCAGCTTCTTCACACTAAACTCTGCAGCCTCGCTTATTAATCTTTATCACTGAGAGAGCTATCCCAATGACTACATCATTCTTATTTCATTTATTGTGCAGCTAATGCAGTGCTGACAAGGGGGACATTTTCTCCAGAATCACCCTGATCCTACCACCGGATCAAATCAACTATTTTGAGTTCTCTCTGGGCCTTTCAGTACTGTTTTCTTTGCAGAGATAATTTGAATTGTGCTTTCTCACTTACCGTCTTATCTTAAGGAGTGTCTCAAGTTGCAGACTAGTCTTCAGAGCTTTCACTGATGACGGCTGCATGGTACGCTGGATGAAATCAGACTTTCCTGAGTCTCCTGCTGCTGACTGTTCAGTAGCACTTGAATGAATGTCTTAATGCATGTAACCTTCCCCCCTTCCTTCCTTTTTTAAAAACTCGTTTCTTAGGATAAACTCCCAGGACTGGGATTATTGGGTCAAAGGGTATGAATGTTTTCATGGCTCTCGAAACAACAGGCTGACAGGTTGTTTCCTGAGAGGCTGGCGTTAATTTATGTTGCCACCAGCCATACGAGAGAGTTCAGGGTCCCCTACTGGGTAGCACCACTATTTTCAATCTTTGTTTATTTAATAGGTATAAAATTTTGAAGTATGCAACTTTTTTATTAAGCCAGGAAGGGGAATAGTATCACACTGCTTTTCAAGAAGACTGATATTAAAATAGTCAAAGTATTATTTTTAGAAATATTAAAGCAAAATAAAACACATTTTCATTGGCATTGTAGCCAGAGTAACTGTGGCCGTGGCCTCATTCTAATTCAAATGCGGTTCTGTTTTCTTAGTATTGCAGGAACCTAGCTATGCAGGTAGTTTAAGAGGCTTCTGGAGAAGAGAAGATGGGGGACCCATGGGCTGTCTCTTTTCTGATGGGTAATGTGGAGAAGAAAGAGAGGTTTCATTCACTCTGACTCAAGGGGACAGAACGTGTCTGTAGAAGTCACAGGGAAGTAGATGTGACTTTCTGTTAGAGCTGCCCAGTAATGGAAGGAATTGTCCAGCAATCGGGGGGTATGAGCTCCCCGTCCATGGGGGCATTCAAGCAGAGGCTGGGGCAGGGTTACCACAGACAGGATTCCTGTGCTGAGCCAGGGGTTGGACCTGGATCCTGAGGTTCTCCTTTCTCCGTGTCCTGCATTTCGGGGTTTGACTGACTGATTTTTTTCTGCACCTAGTTTTTGTTGGCCTTGAATAGGGCAGTGAGGCCTGGGGAACAGAGAAATTCTTGCAGGGTGGTGGAGGCAGAAACCGAGGCATGTGGATCGGGCATAGGATCAGGTGCTATTTGGTGCGTTCTGGGATTCTTTTAAACAGAATAAAAACGTGAGGGTGGCTCATTGCTAGACAGGAAGGGTATTAGGTGGAGATGAGCAGAAGGGCCCAAGTTCGTGACGGGAGGCGTTCTGTGGGGAGGGAAAGAGAACAGAGCCCGCAGAAGATAAGCGTCGATGTTCCAGAAGCGCTGCGATCGATCGTGACTATGCGGAGAGCCTTCAGGAGTGCGAGCGTGGCCGCCTCCCCCGGAGAGCCAGCTCCTGCTGTGCCTTGTTTCATCTCTTACTTCCAAGGAGCCACTGCTTCCTGCTGTTCCCAGGACAGAACCAGGGACAGGGCAGGCCCGGTGGGCCGCTGCTGGAGGCTCGCCCAGCTCTGGGCTCAGATGGCGACCCTCTCCTCCTGGGTCCTTAGAAGTGATCTCACCCCACTGCTTCATCCTTCCGCGGAGGAAATGGAGGCCCCAAGCAGGGCCACTGGACTTCTCAAGAGCAGACGTCTGAGGGCCGTGTCTGGTCAGAGGTTTCCATGGGGTCTGAGGCGACAGGACTTGAGGAGGAAGAGGGAGACTCCTGGTTTTACGTCACCTGTGTCTGCGGCCGGAGGCAGCACCCAAGGCGCTCTGCTCAGGGGTTTGGGGGGCCGGAAAGTCTGCCTGGGTGTGTGGTTGGTGCCTGTGGGCTGGTCCGAGGGCACGGAGGGGGCGGGGTGGCCTGGGGACCACTGGCTGCTCCTGCCTGCTCCCCTCCCTCCCGAAGGAGCAGAGCCTGTTTAGGAACATGCCCCGCCCGCTGGAGCTGTGACGGAGGGCTCTTCCTTGCAGAGGACGGAGAGGCCGTGAGCAGCTCCTACGAGTCCTACGACGAGGACGAAAGCAGCAAGGGCAAGTCGGCCCCCTACCAGTGGCCCTCGCCCGAGGCCAGCATCGAGCTGATGCGTGACGCCCGCATCTGTGCTTTCCTGTGGCGCAAGAAGTGGCTGGGCCAGTGGGCCAAGCAGCTCTGCGTGATCAAGGACACCAGGCTCCTGGTGAGTGCCCTCCTCTCCCCGGAGTGGAGGTGCGGGTGGTCCCTGATGCCAGGTGCTTAGAGCCTGGTACATCAGGGGGTCTCTACTTCTCCCCCAGCCCGAAATCACAGGCAGAGCTTCGTGTGCGTGTATGAACGTGCTTTCTCTTAAGGAGGAAGGGCTCGTACTTTCAGCAGGCTTTCAAAGGGGTCTGTGATGACCGCCCCCTCTCCTCGCCCCCCCCCCATCCCATCCCACAGATATTTTTTCCGGGGATCGTTTTGTCCCCTGGTCTGTGGGCTCCTTCTTCCTTACAGTCCTTTTGAGGCGGAGCCTGCTGCCCAGTCAGGGCTACCCGCCCAGCCCCCAGCCCCCAGCCCCCAGCCCCCAGCCCCAGCCCCAGCGGCGGCTCCTGCTTTCAGGTGCAGCATGAGAACCACTGGCATCTTCTCAAAAGTTGGAATATTCTGAATGACTGACGATAAGATGAGACCCATAAGGGAATCAGAAGATAGTACTCTGACCACAGCCCCGTTTCTTGTTACTTTAAATTAAAATTTGGTTTTATGTCCCAATGTGAAGTTCCATGGAGTCATTATAAACACCCCTTGTTCACTGGTTACAACCCGCCCTGCTGTGTGCAGGTGTTTGTCAGGTAATCCTGTTAAGCAGCCCCGTAAAGAACCTCCATTTTACAAGTGAGAAACAGAGGGGTAATGCATTTTCTCTGGTAGGGAAGAGAGTCGCTTCCTTGCTCTGCTAACACATCATCTCCTAACGAATCGGATGATAAACTGCGCCTTCATCCCCTTTGGGGAACCCTGACTGGGGAAGCTGAGCAAGGAACAGAAGCCGAGAGGCAGAGAACTGGGAAAAAGTGCCTTCCACCCTGGAGAGGTGGGAGTTGCCTGCAGAGGACACATTTAGGAGCCAGCGTGGTCTGCAGTGGGATTAGAGCAGCTTGGATAAGCAGGGCCCTGGGGCATCTCTGGCGAGCGGGAGGAGGAGGCTTGAGGGAGACAGAGACAGCCGCCTGGTCACCCTGACGCCGAGAACACGCGTTGCCAGTGTTGGCGGTGACGGTTCCACGCTTGCACAGGGGTGTCCGGCCTTTGGGTTTGTCGTGCAGAGCCCACCCCTCGGCGGGTCCTGCCCTGCCCAGCGGCCCCCCTCCTCTGCAGAACCCGGCCAAGCAGCGTCTCGCCTCTCCCCTCTTCCAGTGTTACAAGACCTCCAAGGACCACAGTCCTCAGCTGGACGTGAACTTGCTGGGCAGCAGTGTGGTGCACAAGGAGAAGCAAGTGCGGAAGAAGGAGCACAAGCTGAAGATCACACCGATGAACGCCGACGTGATCGTGCTGGGCCTGCAGAGCAAGGACCAAGCTGAGCAGTGGCTCAGGGTGAGGGAGGCGCCCGGCTGCGGGGGCAGTGGGCCTGCTCCGCTCTGGGGCTCCCAGGGGCTCCCCAGCCTTTTCAAAGGGATGGCTGTGGTCAGGGGTAAAGTGTCTATGATCCTTCAAGTTCGCAGGGCTTCCTGCGTCGTCAGTGGTAGCGATCCGTCTTAGGGAAATGGATCGCAGGGCCAGGTCGGCGACCTTCTCAGCCACCTGGACTTGGGCTCCAGTTGAAATCCACTTGCCTTCTGGCCTCCAGCGAGGCATCGCCAGCCAGTTCAAAGGCTCCTTCCCGGGGGAGCGGGGGTGGACGGTGACAGGCATGTCTGGGAGCCTGGCCTGGACCAAGGCAGCGTCCAGGCTGGAGTCCCAGGCAGCACGCAGACCCTCCACAGAGAGCCCCACGGCCCCCAGGAGCCAGAGAGCCATGTGGCAAGTGTGGGTTTTTACCCCCGCAGCGAACAGCCACCCCTGCCCAGGGTGGGGTGAGAGGGGGCTCGAGGAGCTGAGGGCTGGCTGCTCTGGCCCTGTTCGGGCTTTGCTGCCAACCCTGCGCCCTGCCTCCCCGCCCCGCTTCCCTGGCACGCCACCAAACACCTGGGGGCCTGCAGGAGACAGGGCCTAAGGAACACGCCCCCTCCCAGGCTGGGTCCCAAGGCCACACGTGGCTAGGGGGGGCTCCAGCTTTGGTCTGGCCGTGAGTGCAGGCCTGAAGGGTCTTCCTCTTCCTTCAGGTCATCCAGGAGGTGAGTGGCCTGCCTTCTGAAGGAGCTTGTGAGGGAAACCAGTACACCCCAGATGCCCAGCGCCTGAGTTGTCCGAAAGTAAGCCTCTGCCCTGCCTGAAAGAGAGTTCAATTCCATTTTTGTCTCCATAAAATTAAAGGTGTTAAGATGGGGAGCTTTGCTCTTGCACTTCAGCCCAATTGATAAGAAACATACAGTGCTTGGCTAAGGGCAGTAGCTTCAGCTTGGCAGGGAAACTGATGAGGATGAAGAAGCCTACAATATTTTCTTGCTTGGGGGAAGGTTTATTGGGACAAAAGTCACTTTGCCTCCGTTCTTGGGCAGGGAGATTTATTTTTCGAGGCTCTTCCTTCCCACTTAGCCCCCAGTAGATCTTCAGGGGCAACCGTCTGGCTGTGGACCCCCAACCAAAGGGCCCTACTGCTGATTTGCATGGAGCTGTGGGACCCCTGCTTTAGGGTCAAAGTTGAGAAAGTTGGGCTGGGTGCTGGCCGAGGGGAGGGCTGTCACTGCGGGGTCACATTCCATGTCCCCAGGTGGGTGCCTGGAAGCCTGCTGTGCACAGAGGGTCCCTGTGGCTCATCTTGGGGTCCCCACCCGCGGCAGGGAGGGAGGCAGAGGGTGGGCAGAGGCCTTGAGCAGGGAGGAGGCCCTCTGCTCTTTGGGAAGGCACGGGCCACCCCCATGGAGGAAAACCCACAGCCTTCTAGAGTGACAGAAGGGGGGGCTGATGTTTTCGTTCTTATTCATTCCTTGGTCATTCACAAGAAAACGAAAGTCAGAGTAAACTTGGAGATTCCTTCACATTGGGGTGAGAAACAAGACCTCTCCCTAAAGACCCAGCACACAGGTTCCCTGGCCAGGTACAGCAGTCCTTGGTCCTCAGCGAAGGCCTTGTTGGTTGGGAGTCGCTGGGCTTGTTTTCCAGAGGTCTGGAGTCAGTGGTTCTAGAAGAAGCCTGATTGGAATCTTCTGAGTGTCTACTCTAGGGACCGTCTCTAGTCCCCCAACAGCCCTGAGAATGCAGACAGGGGTGTTATCCCTATTTTATACACACGCAGGGTGGGGCTCAGAGAGGCCCTGCCGCACTAGAGAATGCTCCAGGTGGGATTCGAATCGTGGTCTGACCCTGTGAGGACAAGCCAGCCCTTCTCCAAAGCCTGCCGTGTTGGTAGTACAGTCAATTCTCAAAAGACGTCCTCACGCTCCTGGTATGGGTGGGTCCCAGCCTGACAGTCAGCTTCGGTTGCGATGCAGACTTTCACGCACCTGGGGTCTGGCTACCTGCCCTGCCCACTGGCTACGGAGCCGCTGTCACACCAAGTGGAGCAGTCATCTTGAGAACTCATGATCAAGGGTATGTGGTGGCCTGAAGAAGGGAAAGATGCTCTGGGATGGGGTGGGGAACCTCAGAAGGGAAGGCAAAGGCAGGTCCTTTAGGGAGCCCCAGGGAAGCCTGGCCATGTCCCACCAGTGACTTGGACTCCAAGGTGACCCCTAGCCTACACCCAAGAGTCATCTATTATTTTCCCTTAAATTGTGGTCTCCCAGGTAACCATTCCCAGGCAAGATCACCCACTTGTCTTTCTTCCACAGCCAGATATAACTGAGAAGTACCTGTCAGCCTCGGAGTATGGAAGCTCCATAGATGGCCACCCTGAGGTCCCAGAGACCAAAGATGGTACATACGCTCTGGCTCTCAGCCTAGGGTTGGGAGGGGGTGGTATCCCGGGCTGTGAGGCTCGGCTGTCTGGCTCAACCCTACTGAGTTTTAACAGCTAATTCCAGCATGCCTCCGATTTCCAAACTGCTTAGAAACATACAGCTGATAGATCCCGGAAAAAGGGAGAGAGGACCAAACTGAAGTTACGTTTCATGAATTGCTGGGGGTAGAATATTCTTTCATCTTTTCTTGTTTGCTAACCCTAGTTCAGATCTCTCTGAGCCAATTCAGTCTGTAAAGATTCTCCAGTACTGACATGTTCTGTAAGAGAGGTTGGTGTGCCTCTAGAGACACCTGACTGGCCTGTGGATCCAAGTTTGGGGCACAGACCTGTGTGTGTGTGCGTGTGCATGTGTGTGTGTGTGCATGTGTGTGTGTGCGTGTGCGCACACAGGGAGGGGCAGACAGGACAGGGACAGGTCTGCAAATTTTTCCATCTTCCATGAGGGCACGTCGGTAGGCTGTGTGCAAGGCTGAAGGTTTTTTCTCTCATCTTGACAGTCAAGAAGAAATGTTCTGCTGGCCTCAAACTGAGCAACCTAATGAACCTGGGCAGGAAGAAATCTACCTCGTTGGAGCCTCCGGAAAGGTCCCTCGAGACATCCAGTAAGACTCACAGCCGCCTCCTGGGCCAGAGGGTGGGCTCCCCCGCTGGGCCGCATCCCGTCTCCAGGAAGGCAGCTCAGACGGCCAGGGCAGGGATTTGGGGTTTTGCTCTAGCACCTCTTGGGCAAGTGAGCCCACGGTCCACGGTTTCTGCTGATCTTCGCTGCAGGTAGCTCTTTATGCCTCACCAGACCCTCTTGCTGCAGTGTGCGGAAGTGAAGGGTAATTGACGGCTGTCCTCCTAACAGTCTTTAAAGTTATATGTTCATTTGATCAATGTGTACGGAGCACGGTAGGCACGGTGTTAGGGAAAGGGGACCAAGCAGGTGGAGGACACAGTCCTGAGAGCTTACAGCTCAACAGAGATGATGGCCTTATACCCATAACCACACACTGTGCCGTCTTAGTAGCTACAAGGACTCGGGGACAGAAAGAACCTTTCTTACTCTGTAGACAGAGATGGATGGCTTCCTGGACCTGAGCTGCCAAGGCCGGGCGGGAGCTAAACGGTCTGGGATGGCCCCCGCGGGCAGGAGCAAAGACTCTGAGAGGGCAGTGGTAAGACCTGTTAAGGGGATGACAAAAGCCCGTGTCGCTTGTACACAGGGGATGTGTGGGTGCTGGGAGGCCCTCCAGGTCACCTCTGCTGCCCTTACTCGGCCTTGAGGAAACTGATGACAGGAGAGAGAGACAGCGAGAGAGACCTTTCCCAGAAAATATCCTGGCTTCCAACCCAAAGCTCATTGCTATACTTACCCCTCCGGGGCCTGAAGGCCACTACTGTCCATCTTTGGGCCTTTTCCTCCTCCTCATGGGACCCGTGTACCAGCCCTGGGCTCTTCTCCTGAGTCCCAGTTCAGCTCTGTGTTTTGCAGCTGGCAGGGTGGGCTGGTGGAACAGGAAGGCAGCAGCAGACAGGGCCCTACCTTTGGAGCCTCCTGCTTCTCTGGCCAGGGTGCCGGGTAACGGCCCAGCTCTGCCAGCCCCTGTGGCCTCAGAGGGCACGGTGTTGCGCCTGGGAGCCTGGTCCCAGTGAGTCACTTTGGGAGGTGTGGCTGGGTTCTTGCTGGCAGTTACTCAGCAGGGAAGCATGCTCCTGTCCCCTGTGGCTGGGGAAGGGCCAGAGAGACCATAGATGCTCTCCTTCCCAGGACTCGGTGTCTGAGCTCCCCGCCTCTCTTTGGTCCAGAGAATTATGATGGGCGAGTGGGGTGCCTGCCTGAATGAGCCAGAGTTCCTAGGTCCTGGGCTCACATTCTTCCACTTTGCTACTGTGATGTGATGGTCTCGTGGCCCTGAGAAATTCACGATCCCCACTGAGTGTCCAGCACTGGACTGGGTGTGAAGGTGGCCGTGTACTTTGACCCTGTTGCATGGGCCTAGTTCTTCCCGGCTAAGGTTCAGAGCAGCTGCCGGTCCATTAGGATGGAGAAGGCATCCGCTTTGTAAGCCAATGCCTGTGGGAAGGTGAGCAGCACAGAGAGATGTCAACCCACGGTGTGTGGGGCAGGCAGGCAGAGGGGCCTGAAGACTGGATGTTTACTGATCTTTCCAGCCCCAGGGACAAGGCTGTGCTTGGCACACGGTGTCAGCTCCATAAATATTCATCTAAGTTGGGGAGGAAGCTGAACCCAGCACATGCAACCATTTAAAAACAAGAAAGGCCTACGTGATGGGTGCACCCAAAACTGGCAGCCCCTGTGTGCCGGCGGAGAAAGAAGGGCTCCCTGGTGGAGAGGCCAAGGGGCACAGACCCAGGCGCTGGAGACGAACGTGGCAAGTTCCTGCCCTTGACAAGCTCTGTGTCCAGTTGGGAGGCTGGCATGGAAGCAGAGAATGTCACTGTTCCAGGACTCAAGTGTTCTGAAGGCCGACAGAGCAGGGAGGGCAGGACCCAGGAGGGCCAGCCACCTCTGGGAGGATGTGGAGGAGCTGGCCGAGGGGAGGAGGCCTTTGCAGGCTGAGACCGAGCGACCGGGGATGGCAAGGTGTCAGGGGAGCTTCGGGAGCTAAGGCTGTGGAGGTGAGGGGATCGCACCTGCGGCCAGGACACCCTGGCCGGGGCGAGCTTCCTGCAGGTGGCCTGGGCCGGCAGGGGCGGGGGAAGGGCTGCTGCAGAGCAGTGGCGTGGAGCCGGGAGACAAGGAGGCCGGGGTGGGGGAGCCAGCCTCGGTCCTGCACACACACACACACACACAGACACGCAGGCACGCACACGCGCGCATACATGCGCACACACGCGCACACACACTCTCTGCCTGGTCTAGGCCAAGGCACGACTCACTTCCCTCCGGACAGGCCTTTTTCAAAACCCAGTAGCACGGTGCTGCCCACCTTCAAAGGGTCTAGCCGCTAACGCACAGGAGAATTCACAGCCTCTACGAGGCAAGAAAGTCTCTCGGGGAAAGCATGGCAAGCCTTGGAGCCGAGATCTGGAGGCGCCTCTCCGGGGTCCGGAGGCAAGGGCGGCCCTCAGCCACCCACCGGCCCTGAAGCCGCGTCCCCCCCCGCAGGTTACCTGAACGTGCTGGTGAACAGCCAGTGGAAGTCGCGCTGGTGCTCCGTCAGGGACAGTCACCTGTACTTCTACCAGGACCGGAACCGCAGCAAAGCGGCCCAGCAGCCCCTCAGCCTGGTGGGCTGTGAGGTGGTGCCGGACCCGAGCCCTGACCACCTCTACTCCTTCCGCATCCTCCACGACGGCGAGGAGCTGGCCAAGCTCGAGGTACCGCTGGCCCTTTGGCTGGGGTGGGAGTGGGGAGGCACGGCCAGGGCAGAGGTCGTGGTCACGGCTGCTTGCCGCAGGTCCTGAGGACCACGCAGTCCTACAGTGGGAGAGTCAACTTAGCCACCCTTTATTTTTACTTCCTTTGCCTGAGATGGTTTGCGTTTTAAAAAAATTTCCGTTCCCTTTCTGACCTCAGGGTGGTTGTGTTATAGGAACGGGACAATGAGCTACTTCCTGCACTTAGGGCAGGAGGAGTATTTATAACTCCCGGAGCTGCTGGAAAAACTTTCTGGGGACTCAAAGCGGGTTTGTGATTCCGTTTGTGTATCACCAGATGGGGTCCAGTACATAAAAATGCTGACTGTTAGGGCTTATCTGGGGGGGAATAATAAGGTTTGTGACACAGTTATATTATTCCCACTCCCCATCCTCTGTTCGATGTTATGTTACATTTACAAAAATAAGAGGTGACCTAGTGCCTTGCAATGAGCCGGGCAGGCCTGAGCCAGAGGGCTTTACAGGCACTTAAGCACACACACCAGTTCACCCCTGTTCATCTAGTCCTGTGTCCAGGGGTCTTCATCCAGATTTTGCTCCAATACTGCCCTCTGGTGGCTAAAAGATCCACATCCCAATTACTTCCCAGGGACAAGCTTGTATTCTTTCCTGCATCCATCCATCCCGTTGACAGATACCTATTCAGCACAGTGACACGGTGAACAAGACAGACTCCCTGTCGTGGAACTTACACGCTAGTACAAGAGTGAGATATTATTCAGTGGTTGCCCAACTGATTACTTAGTAATCACTCAGCAGTGGGGCAGGCGCTATGAATAGGTAGGAAAGTTTGCGTGCTGGGTGGATGGGGGCTGGTGTAGGGAGAGCCTGTGGGACAAGGTGGGGAGGGAAGGGGGGGCTGATCCTAAGAGCAGTGGGAGACCCTAAAGGGTTTCAAGGGAGGGTGGCGTGTTCAGATTTGGATTCCAAGATTCTTCATCCAGCTGCTGGGTGGGGGACGGAGGAAAGGGGGACAGGAAGGGATAAAATGAGACCCGTTAGGAAGCTGTTGCCATCGCCCAGGGCAGGGATGGTGGTAGCAGGAACTAGAAGCAGCCGGTGAAAAGCCGTATTGAGAAATCCACTTGAAAATGAGTGGGGAAAGGAAACCAGCTAAATGTCAAACTGCACTTTTAGCTGCCCCTCTGATCGCAAGAGCAATAAGGTGGCAGAGCTGTGTTGTGTAATGCCAGCATGGTGACTTTTTCCTCATGAAAGTAAACCTGCAGTATTTATAGAATTCCCAGTTCCTTCTCATTATAAAGCCCAGAAACCCTGTTGGCATTTTAATAGAAATACTCAAATGTAATACATATTTGATTAGAATGCATTGTCCCCTGGAGAAAATCAGGCACCAACTTCACTGGAATTTAGTTCATGATTTGTCAGAGCCAGCTGACCTGGTGTAACGTGTATAAGACATCTTGACTATTGAAACCATAAACAAAGATAAATTTGAATTTTGTTATTTCTTAGGGATCCAGGTAGTCTTGTATAAATGGATTAGGGTTGTAAACTGAAATGTGATCATTCATAAAATAGAGGTGTCGACCTAAAATACATACATTTTAACAGTCCTCTCCTGGTCCATTAGCCTTCCAGAAATACGTGTTTATAAACATCACATGTGATACGTGGGACAAATGTCCACAGCATCATTGAGGTGGCACCAGGGTGTCACTAGTAGCAGGAAATATCATTTGGGGTCGCTGGGGGATGGGATATGCTAGTGAAAATGAAGAGCATGGCCCCAGGGCTCTCAGAGGCCTTGCCCGGGGTGGGTATCAGGGCAGGGGTGGGGCACCAGGCAGCACACTCCGGCCCTGCTCATGTCCCTCTCGGCCTCCTCCCAGGCCAAGTCTTCCGAGGAAATGGGCCACTGGCTAGGCCTCCTGCTCTCTGAGTCGGGCTCCAAGACAGACCCAGAAGAATTCACTTACGACTATGTGGATGCCGATAGGGTTTCCTGCATCGTAAGCGCCGCCAAAACCTCTCTGCTGTGAGTATTAAGGGGCCTCCCGCTTTGCACCCTCCCACTCCCAGCCATGCTTCTAGACCGAGGCCCAGGCTGGCCTCTGGTGGTCAAGTCGAGCAGGGTGGCAGCTGGGAGCTCAGGGTGGGCCCTGTTCTACCCAGCAGCAGGCAGGCCAGGGCCAGAGAGCAGCCCTGCAGGAGGCCCAGCAAAGAGCTGAGCCAGGCCTCTGGCCCGGGGGCAGCCACAGCATCCCTGGCTCTCATGAGACCCTATCCAGCTCTTGAAGGCAGAGTTGGCGCCTTTCCTGGCCTTCTGCTTTCCTTACTGTGAAGGCAGCACTTTCCCGTGGCTCCATCGCTGGGTCCCAGCACACCCTAGAGTAAGCCGGGCAGGGGTGGTACTTCTGCTTCCCAGATGAGCAAACTGGGACTCGGGGAGAAGTGGTCCTGCGTCGGGGGGGTAGAAGTAGCATGGGTAGAAGCCGGCTGAGCCAAAATGGGGAAAGCAACTGGTCTGTGCTGGACAGGTGTATCGTGAAGGTGAAGCGAGAAAGGATTTTGTTGTCGTTGGAAGGAGATCCTGAAAAGGAGAAATCAGGGCGAGAAGATGGCAAAAGGATTCCAAGAGGGGAGGGGTACGGGGCGAGGGAAGTTTGTTTTTAGGGAAGAGAAATTTGGAACCAGGAGTTCTAGTAAGAAGGCCCTGGGGAGGGAGGGAGGGAGGGGATACCCCTAAATAAATGAATTTGTTTTAAAATGCGGTCAGAGCTAGTTCCCAGGCCTCCTGCACAGCCCACAGATTTCTCTGCACGTCTCATTGTTATGAATCCTTTGAGACTGGTGGCTTTTACCACCCTGTCCTGAATCCTCTTTCGCCGTGTCTTCCAGACTGATGCAGAGAAAGTTCTCAGAGCCGAACACTTACATTGACGGCCTGCCCAGCCAGGATCACCAGGAGCTGCTGTATGATGACGTGGAGGTGTCGGAGCTGACGGCAGTGGTAAGGACGCCGGCTGGGCTGCAGCCTGGGGCTGCCCATCCTCTTCCTGCCAGACCTCAATGCCTCAACGCCAGAGATCGTTAGATGGTCCCTAAGAGGAATGGACTCCAGGTCACCCTCAGGGCCATCAGTGCAGAAACCGAGGCGCAACGAGGTCATATTTTGTACAGTGGGGCAGTGCCGTCTGCCTGGCGTGGGGACTTGTCTAGATAAAACAGCTGGTTAATCACCCTGGTCAGTGCCAGGGGTGCGGGGTGTGGCGGTGGGATGGGGAGCAGCAACACCATTAGCCTTTTTTGAAAATTGAAGTATGGCTGATTTGCAATATTCTATTAGTTTCAGGTTTACAGCACAGTAAACCTGAGTCAGTATTTTTATAATTATATGCCATTAAAAGTTATTACAAAATAATGGCTGTAATTCCCTGTGCTGTACAATATATCCTTGTTGCTTATCAACATAGCAGTTTGTATCTCTTAATTCCATACCCCTATCTTGCCCTTCCTGCCTACCCTCTCCCCACTGGTAACCACTAGTTTGTTCTCTATATCTGTGAATCTGTTTGTTTTGCTATATTCATTTGTTTGTATTATTTTTTAGATTCCACATACAAGTGATATCATACAGTATTTGTCTTTCTCTGTCTGACTTATTTCACTAAGCATAATATTCTCTAGGTTCATCCATATTGCTGCAAATGCCAGAATTCCATCCTTTTTTATGGTTGAGTAATATTCCCTGTGTGTGTATACACACACATATATAATACATACATACATCTTCTTTATCCATTCACCTGTTGGACACTAGGGTTGCTTCCATATCTTGGCTACTGGAAATAGTGCTGCTGTGAACACTGAGGTGTGTGTAGCTTTCCAAATTAGTGCTTTTGCTTTTTCTGGATGTATACCAAGGAGTGGAATTGCTGGATCAGATGGTAGTTCTATTTTACTGTTTTGAGGAACCTCCGTACTGTTTTCCATAGTGGCTGCACCAGTTTACATTCCCACCAACAGTGCACAAGGGTTCCCTTTTCTCCACATCCTCGTCAACATTTGTTATTTATAGGCTTTTGAAGATAGCCATTCTGACAGGTGTGAGGTGGTTATCTTGTGGTGGTTTTGATTCGCATTTCTCTAATAATTAGCGATATTGAGCATCTTTTCATGCACCTATGAGCCATCTGTATGTCTTCCTTGGAAAAAATGTCTGTTCAGGTCTTCTGCCCATTCTTTGATTTTTTTTTTTATATTGAGTTGTATGAGCTATTTATATATTTTGGATATTAACCCCTTGTCGGTCATATCATATGCAAATATTTTCTCCCATTCCATAGGCTATCTTTTCATTTCATCAGTGGTTTCCTTTGCTGTGCAAGAGCTTTTAAGTTTAATTAGATCTCATTTGTTTATTTTTCCTTTTATTTCTTTTGCCTTAGGAGACAGATCCAAAAAAAATATTGCTATGATTTATGTCAAAGAGTGTTCTGCCTATGTTCTCTTCTAGGAGTTTTATGGTTTCAGGTCTTACACTGAGGTCTTTAATCCATTTTGAGATTATTTTTGTATATGGTATGAGGAAACGTTCTATCTCATTCTTTTACGTGTAGCTGTCCAGACACCATTAGCCTTTGAGGCTCATAGCTGAGGTGCAATAATCACCCTGACAGCAGGTCTCCTTCACTGGGCATGGGCCTCTGTGCTAAGGGCTTCTGTGGGTTATCTCATTTAATCCCAGCCACCTGATAGGGAGGTACTACTAGTCTCTTCTCTCCAGATGAGGAAGTGAGGTCGGGAAGATGAAGTACTGTCTCCTGGGTCCCCCAGCTCTTGAATGGCAGACCCAGGCCTTCTAACTCCAGCTCAGCAAGAGGCTTCCTGGGAAGGAGGCCCTGCGAGCTCCAGCACAAGGAAGGGGACAGGAGACCTGCGGCAGGGCCCCCTCCGGAGCCGAGGCAGTGGAGGAAGCCCCCCGTCTCTTCCCTATGCAGGGGGAGGCCCCTGAGGAAGCTGCTCCTGCGACAGATGCTCCGAGTGAGCCTGACCCCGACCGCGTATACCTGGACCTCACGCCCGTCAAGTCCTTCCTACACAGCACCGGCGGTGCACAGGCCCGGGCCCCCTCGCCCACGCCGCCCCAGCCGGACCCTCCGGCCGAGGCCCTCCCTGCACACCTGAACCCCACCCCCGATGAGCCCCTCGTAAAGTCTCCAGAGAACCCCGAGTTGCAGGTACAGGGGGTCCCCCAGCAGGTGAGCTGGCCTCACCTTCCGGGGTGCCTCGGCCAGCTGGGTCCTGTTTGCTTTCTCCCAAAGCAGATGCAGCAGGGGAGTCAGGAACCTGAGGAGCCGTCCCTGGGAATCACGGCAGTCAAAATCCAGACTGAACAGCAGAAGATCTCCTTCCCACCGAGCTGCCCTGACACTGTGCCCGTCGCCCCAGCCGGGGCCAGCCCACCTGTGAAAGACAGGCTGAAGGCAACCAATGCAGGTGCCTGTGCTAGATAAGAGTTGAAGGTTTTAGAAAGGGCTTGGAGAAGTTAGCCCGATTCCCTCCCTTTCAGATGAGGAAACAGAGGCTCAGAGAGGTGAAGGACTTGCCCAACGTCACACAGCAAAGAAAGGGTGGGCCCCGTTTCCTTTTCCGTCCATGCTAGGCTGGCCTGGCAGCCAGCTCTAATCTACTGCCAAAGCCCTGGGTTCCGTCTGAGCTTGTGGAGTGGGGTGGGACAGCCCTCAGGGGCCAGCCTGGCTGACCCGGGGGTTCCCCTCTCTGGGTCTGTAGAGGTCAAACTTGGCAAGAACAGGACAGAAGCCGAGGTGAAGCGGTACACAGAGGAGAAGGAGAGGCTTGAGAAGAAGAAGGAAGAAATCCGTGGGCACCTGGCTCAGCTCCGGAGGGAGAAACGGGAGTTGAAGGAGACCCTGTTGAAGTGTACAGGTAAGGGGCCCCCCAGCAGAGAGGGCCCGCGGAGGGGCCTGGGCTTTCCGGGGGACGAATCCGGATCTGTGCACCTGGGCTGCAGCCCCGTCAGCCTTTGGCACTGGTGGATGCTCTCTGCAAAGCCCTCCCCCTCCAGCCTGTCTGAAGGGTCGCTGTCCTGTACCAGGACGTAGTTGGAAAAGCTGGTGAAAGGAGGAAATTCTCCAAAAATTATGTGTTTAGACCTGAAATGTTTGATTCTCACTTAACACAAATGAATATTTCTTGGCCCATCTTCTAATGCAGTGCCAAGGTCTTTTCCTGCCACCTGGGCTGGCTGACGGGTGCCCCGGGTCATGGTTTCCACATTAACCACATCTCTAATGCCTCATCTGGTCGTTTCTTTACAAGCACCTTAAGTTTGTGTTCATTTTAAAGAAATCTGAATCCTTGTAGATTATTTTCCAAGTCATCCTCTTATCATTCTTCAGCCGTTTCCTAGCACCTTGTGTCTCCCAAGACCTTTCAGCAGCATTTGACTTCGTTTTCAGAGAGTAACTCTGGGCTCAGTTAATATTTAAACTGCAGACTCACACTAACAGGTTTGGGCTCTCTGGGAAGCTTATAACATGCTCTCTGGGAAGCTTATAACATGATTGGTGGCGGAAGGTCATGGGGGCACAAAGTGACCCCCTGGTTTGTTTTTGTTTTTTTTTAATATTACATCTTTATCGAGAATTCACAGACCATACGATAACCCATTTACAGGTGGTTTTCAGTATATTCACAGAGTTGTGCGGCCATCACTGCAGTCAATTTCAGAACTTTCATCACTCCTCCTCATTAGCAGTCGCTCATGCTCAGGATTCTATATTGAACACATGTGGTACCATCCTCTCCTCTAGCAGCGAGCTCCTAGGATTGACTCTTCATAAGTCGTCATTTCTTGGTGCTACAGGACCAACCTGAGAACTCCAGGGTGAAGAGGGAAGCATAAAACAGGGCTGAGAAGGTGCCAGGGCTGAGGACCACTGCTCCACTAGGCCCAGGGAAGCAGCACGCGCCAGAAGGATGGGGGGAACCGTGTGGGGCAGGTTGCAACGGCCCAGCCATCCTCCAAGGGTCATTAATAAAGCTTCTCTGTCCCTTTGAGGTCGCTGTCACAATAGCAGGTATCCAAACAACTGAGAGTCTCTCTACCAGAAGGGACTTAGGACTCAGGTTCGGGCCCTCTTGTGAAGGCAGAGCTCTTCTTCCAGGGCCTCCCCAGCCTCTGTGGAGTGCGGACACAGGACCTGGGCTGGGAGGCCGCCCACTACACAGAGGCCCATCCCAGCCCTGAGTGTTGGAGCCAGAGCTGTGGTCCGGGGCCACTTGGGGTCCCGTTCCGGCAGAGCGTGTGCGAATCCTGCCTCCCCCCTGGTGGGGCTTCTGGCTGAAGGGCTGTTTGTTCCCTGCAGCCGACTGGCTTCTCTCTGCAGACAAGGGGGCGGCGGCCGGCCTGGAGGAGAAGCTGAAGGAGATCGACGAGGAGTGCAGGGTGGAGGAGCGCAGGCGTGTGGACCTGGAGCTCAGCATCGTGGAGGTGAAGGACAGCCTGAAGAAGGCCGAGGCCGGGCCCGTGACGCTGGGCACGACCGTAGACACCACCCACCTGGAGAACGTGAGCCCCCGCGTGAGTTCGGGAGCCGCGTTCCTCTGAGCTGCTTGCAGGGCCTCCTGGAATGGGCTTGGGGACGGGGTCACCCCTCCCCGCCCTGAACTCAGCCCTCCCTCTCTCCTGTCACCACAGCCCAAAGCTGCCACCCCGACTCCTGCCCCGGACTGTACCCCAGTCAACTCCGCAACTGCGCTCAAGAACAGGCCTCTGTCGGTCACGGTCACGGGCAAAGGCACCGTCCTCCAGAAAGCCAAGGTAAGCGGTCATTCCCGGCCTCCTTCAGGGCCACGGGTGGACAGCAGAACTGTCACTACAGTGGGGGCCCCCTTCTGATGCGGGTGGCACTTTCCTGCTTCGAGTGAGTGCTCTGCTCTCATCAGGAAGGGGCAGGGGCGGGGGCTTTGCTTTGTCTTTGGCATTGACCAACCAGAAAGGTGCTTGCGCTTGGTTCAGTGTCCTTACCAGTCAGCCTGAGGGCGCATGAATCCCTGCACTGCCCGCCACGTGATTATCAGTAGAGTCCGGGGGAGAGCTGCAGTTCAGAGACAGACTGGGGCTGGACAGTTTTCCAATTAAAAAAAACCTCAGTGACTCTGAAGGACTTCTGCCATGAAAACTAAAGAAGCAGATTCAGACAGGTGATGGATTTGCCTAAAGCCATCCGGCCAGCTGGTGGCAAAGGCTCAGTAAGGCGTAAACAGGGAGCCGATGCCACTGCTGGGTTTTTCCCTGAGGGCTAGACAAAAAGTGTTATGAATCCTTGACTCATTTATACAGTAAAGAGCGTGCCTAGAGCTGCCTGTGTTTTTGGCAAACTCTGCTCCTTATTTTTATCCTGCTTATTACCTGCAGGAGATATTTTGAGGCACCTGCACCAATGACTAAGTATTAAATCCGTGCACGCACATGAGCCACTGCCACCTCACTGCCACGGCAGACATCACTCACCCCCCTCTCTGCTGCTCCATGGCCTCAAAATCTCTGAACACGTGCTCCAAGCAGTGGGGGACACACAAGGGTTGAACCTTACTTAATTGGCGTCTCTATTCCTAGCTTCTTCTAGGAATAGCTAGGTTGGCTACAGAGGAAAACTAACTTTCTTCTTTTGGGGGGATGCTGGTGTTTGAATGGTACCCTAGGAATGGGAGAAGAAAGGAGCAAGTTAGGAAACAAACTTCATCTAGAGACTCTGCTGTCAATATGGACCTTGGTGACAATCCTGCTTCGTTACAGTCTTCGTTAAAGCAGCAACTCTGTAAAAGGGTGAGTCTGTTTACAAGGAAAAGGAAGGACTGGGGTTCTATGAATGGAAAACTTCAGCTAAGAGGAGGCTCTGTCCCTTCGCGGGGCCAAAGGAAATAATACGACAACAAAAAAGACTTTTTTGGAGACCTAAGTCTATTGGTTGTAAACATTACATTGCTGTATTTAGGGGTATTCTGTGTTTCTTCCTTGAAGTTTTCAGCAATTGCCTTATCAAGGTTTTTAAGTGAAAAGATTCTGATGTGGAGACTTTGGTGGAAGAGAAAAATTAAGGTAGCAGGGCCCTGTCCCACTGATCACATGGCTTTGGTGATTGAGAAGGTCTAAACTCCTGACTGTCATCTCCTATCTGATTCTTAGCAGTGTCAGGGGTTAAACCGTCCTTGTCTTCAACTGTGTAAAACCATCTATGGTTTTTTGAGAAATGGCAACGGGGAAAACATTTGGGACCAAGCTGAGGCACTGTTCCCAGTAAATTAAGGACTTTTTTTCAGGCTAAAGCAGGCCAGAACCAATTGCTTTTAAATAAAATTTTAAGTGATGCTGTATTACATAGAAAAAAAGATGTTTAAAATCCTGTAATTTAGAACAGTGAAAAGTGTCTTTTGAGATTTAACTGACATTTTACATTACCATAGAAACAAGATTACCCTGTGTTTACAGATTCAGTCCTGTGGTGAGGTGATTTTTAAGAGAAGAGTTATTTAATATAATGTTCTCTTAGTCCCTGTTTTTTTAAGTTGTGCTCTATGTCCAGGCCCTTTCCAAGAAAAAAGGGGAGAATTTTGTTTCTGGTGGTCTCTTTCTTCTCTTAAAATTGGCAGTGCTGTTCTTTGTGTTGCCCGTTCTTCTCTTCTGATGGCACTGGTTAACACAGGTTGGAACATATCACCTATCATCTCTCAGCCTCATTTCTGGGGGTTCTGAATCAGAGTTCTTTAACACTGGTTCCTGAGAACTAAAGGTCTTTTGAGTCTTATTGTCTTTCTAATCCCAGGGCATTTATTTCCTTTGTCATAAACACTTGGTGTCTCAAGTGGTGAGTTAGTTTTTTTTTTTTTTAATAAAATGTTAATTGTATTTTCTTGTATTTCATGGAACGACTTGGGGCAAGGCCTGGTAGACTTCTACTTCAAGGGGGGAAACATCATGGTTATTTATGCACTGAACTTCAAACTATGTGCAGTAAAAACTGGTAGAACTACAAGGTGGGATCTTAGCAGGAGACTTTAAGCCTCCTTAAATCAAGTAGCATAGGTAAGGCTGAAAGAAGATTTTAATAGTAAAATTAACACAAGGGAAACATCTTTAGAAGCTGATCATACATAAGTGACTGAAAGTCAGTACTCCTCCTAGAAATTAAACACACTCCTAAATAATTCTTGGGGGGGAAAAAAGGTACCAATACCTGGAAAGTTGCCTTAGTAGTAGTAATTAAGTTTATAGCATAAACATGCTGGTTTTAAAAATGACAAAACCAAATTTCTGGCTCATTGAAAAGGCGAATACAATAAAAAGACAGCCTAGGGCAGTATTAAATGGCAGAACTGAAAAGGAGGCCTTAAGTACAGATACTGACAAGACTTTTTAAATTATAAGAAAACACTATGAATATAGCAGCTTGAACGTTTGAGGACTGTATATTTTTCATTTTAGAAAGTTAGAATTTTGTATCAGAGCTATGCTAACACACATTGCAAAAGAAAAGCAAACAATCTCATTTTTGAACACAGATGAAAAAAAGCTTTAAAATATTGGCAAGTGAAATTCAACAGTGCTTAAAGAATCAGGTATTGTGACCAGACAGCATTCATCCAAGAAATCAAAGGTGGTTCAACAACTGAAAATATACTAATGGGTAATTTATCATATTAACCGATTAAATGTGAAAAAACATCTTCTGAAAGGAAGCAGAAAAGCAAACCACAAATCTCAACACTCCTAATAAACACTCTTTGTAAGCTAGGAATAGAAGTAAACATTCCTTACCAAGTAATCGACAGAAAATAACATATAATGATGAAAAAGTCCCTTCAAGTCAAGAACCAGATGCATGCTGTCACCACTACTTTTTAAAACATTATTATGAAGGTTCTAGACAATGCAAGATGACAAGAAAAAGCAGTATAAGATTTCAAAAGGAAGAGACAAACCTGTTATTACTTGTAAATGCTATCTTTCTAAAAAAGCAAGAGAATCAAATAATCAACTATTAGAACTAAAGCATTTAGCAAGTTGGCTGGAATAAGGATCATTTGGAGAAAAAAAAATATTTATGATCTATCTGTAGTGTTTAAGTTTTTCCAAGGAGAACATATTTATATATTACATGTGTAATTAAAAGCCAATTTATTTTAAAAGAAAGAAAATGGGTTGGCTGGGAAAAGATCACTTAAGGCTATCTTGTTAGGAATTCCCTCTGCCACTACTGGGACCCCAAAAGGGTTGAACTCTTCACACCTTCACTAGAAAAGGTAAAAAAGTTTCAAGGGCTGGGACCTAAAAATAGAAACAGTAAAGCCTTTGATATGTAAGCCCAGGGACCACAGTTTTGTGGGGGGTTTTTTAAGTCCAATTCAAATGGGACATCAAAATGTCAGCCCTGAACCAGACAAAAAGCCTACACTATGAAATGATTAAACTGCTGTTAATATAAAGACAAGGGGTTCATGTAAATTCAGACATCACCTATCAGCACCTGCCAGGTGGGCATGTGACGCTGCTCTGATGTCACCTTCTGCCAAGGCAAAAGCAATAATAGGAATGAAAATATCCCTTGAACGCAGTGCTCAGCACACAGGACTTTTTAACGTCTAACAGAAGCATGGTGATGACCTGTCAAGTACTTTTCTTGCACCAGAAATCCTAAAGTTCTTAAAGCTAAGCAGTACTTAAACCAAGGTAGCCTTGAATGTTTGCCTATAAAACATCACATTAAGGTATTTACTTTAAAAATAAAAACTGTGATAAAGTATTTGGATTTAAATCAGAGATCTACAAAGGCTTCTACCAAAAACCCAACTCCCAACACGACCACCCAGGGGGAGAATTGATTCCTAAATACTGTGGAGTAAGGAAATATCTGGTTCATCAGAAAATATTCCAACTAAGCCTCTTTGCCATTTAGGTACAAAAACTCCTGTTAAATAAATAACCAACATTACTTCTTGAAATATTCCTTTCAAAACCAGGTCTAAAAAAAAAAAAAACCTAAAACCAAGCAGCATAAGATCTACGCCTAAAAAAACAAAACTCCTCCAAGTTTCTCTGTTCTATATTGATTGAGTTTAAGAATTCTACTCCTGGGGCTTCCCTGGTGGTCCAGTGGTTAAGAATCCGCCTGCCAATGCAGGGGACACGGGTTCAAGCCCTGGTCCGGGAAGATCCCACATGCCGCGGAGCAACTAAGCCCGTGCGCCACAACTACTGAGCCTGCACTCTAGAGCCCGTGAGCCGCAACTACTGAGCCCACGTGCCACAACTACTGAGCCCGCGCTCTAGAGCCCATGAGCCACAACTACTGAGCCCACGTGCCACAACTACTGAGCCCGTGAGCCACAACTAGTGAAGCCCGTGTGCCTAGAGCCCATGCTCCACAACAAGAGAAGCCACTACAATGAGAAGCCTGTGCACTGCAACGAAGAGCAGCCCCCACTCGCCGCAACTAGAGAAAGCCCGTGCGCAGCAATGAAGATCCAGTGCAACCAAAAATAAATAAATAAATAAATTACAAAAAAAAAAAAAAAAAAAGAATTCTACTCCTTTCTGCCCCCAAAGGGCAGAGTAAGACAAGCACTCAAGAAACACCCCACAATTAACCCTCCTAAGTAAAGGCTGAGAAGCCCCTCGAAGGGAATGCTGCCCAGTGCCCAGGCCCAGCTCACGTGGCCCCTCGAGATCAGGGCTGTTTGCACACTCAGTCCCTCCCCCAAGGGCAAACAGCTGCTTAATCAGTCACCTTCCAGTCTGGGGCCTTTCCAACTCCCACACGCGGATCCAGCCACCAAAACAAGTCACAAATGCCACTCAAGCCCCTTTTCAAACTAAGAATGAATCCATCTGGGACATCTTAGGAGAAAGATGTGTTTAAAGGTCCACCCTCTATCTTGAAATGCCATCACGTCAGGGGTCCGAGTGACACTCTCGTCACTGCCTTCTGTTGGGCATGACTGTCCCAACAACGTTCTACTTAGCATCTGTTGTGGGAAAAGTGAGCTTCAAACAGGCCATCAAAAGCCTCCAGGTTCCTCTGTTCCTCCTCAGGGGAAAGGTGGCAGATGACACCAGCTCAGCAGCACTCAACTAGGTCAGCAAAGTAAGTACTTACAGCTGAAGAGTTTTCAACATCGTCGTTAGGGGGGAAATCAGCTGCTACCGCGTCCCTAGGCAGCAGTGTCTGCAGCTGGGCCCTCTCTTCGCCCTGGGTCAGGAGAGTGGGCAGGAGGGTTCCGGACAAGGCTGAAGGCAGACACGCAAAGGACCCCACGAGACGGGATGCTCCGCTGAGGGCAGGCCCCCTTTCAGCGCCCAGGGGACCCAGGCCTTCTTGGTAGCAGCTGGGAGGGGGGCAGCTGCTGCCCTCCTGCAGGCTCTCGGCTGGGGCCACGTGTCTTGGGGGCGTCTCCTCTCAAGGCCCCTGGGAAAGAAGTGAACTTTGAGGACACGAGGAGTGTCTGAGTCCTCTTCTCAACCAACTAGCTGCCTCACGGGCCCCATCATGCCTTGCTCTTACTCCATAAGCCAAGGAAGAGGTGCCCCTCACATCACGCCTGGTATCGGGAAGCCCACCTCTACCAGTGCCTGAAAACCCAGGGCTCCAATGGGAATCATCCTCTGGCTGCCGCTGCTGTTCTAACTTTAAATGCATGAACAGCGGCCCCAGGTGGGCCAGGGTGCTGTCCAGCAGTCACTCTCTACGTCCTTACTCTAGTCCCCTTCTCCCCTGGACAGTTACTCGTTCTCTCCCCTCCTCAACCCCCATGTCTCCCCATCCTCTCTCTCAGCTGAGCAAACAGAAACGCTCGGAGCTCCCACCGACTCCCACCGCCACATGCACCCACCCACCTGTACCCGTGCCCACATCCTCTGCCTGCCTTCCAGTTACGCCGGGTCCACTTGCTCCTCCCTCCCAGTCATCAATTTTCATCAATTAGAGTGTGCTCAGCACCATCCAATACACTACGTGCTGTACTTATCTGCTGTCTCCCTCACTAGAATGGAAGCTCCACGAGGGCAGAGATTCTCTCTGTCCTGCTTCCTGCTCTGTTCCCCGCACCTAGAACGGCACCTGGGATGTAGGAGGCACCCACTAAATGTTTCCTGCATGAACGAACAAATGATTGATTCCCTCCACTGATGCCCTAGAGCCTCCTTTGGCTGTGGCCCTGGGGCTCAGGAGGACTCAGAACAGCACCCCAGCTCCCGAGTGCACGCAGGCGCCCCACTCACGGCTCTCGCAGTGCAGGCCCTCCCGGCCATCCCGGCACTTGCAGAGGTAGCTCCCGTTGTGCAGGACGCAGGTGCCCTCGCTCACGCACGGACTGGGTGTGCAGAGGTTAACTGGCCGCTTGGCTTCTGCAAGGGAGCACGTGCCAGCAGACCCAGCCTGGGCTGGCCCCAAAGACCCCGCTCTAAGGAAGCCCAGTACACAGGCGAGGCCACCAGAGCAGAGTCTTACACATCTTAGTGGCTCCATGGGCCTTTGAGCCACAGGTTAGTGGGGCCCCATACTGCATGGCCGGTCAAAGACCCGACTTCCATCCAGCGTTCCTACCCGTGTACAGAGACTCCCTCTCTCGGACGGGCCGTGCACACAGCAGTGCTTATTGTTATTATTATGGCCACGTGCTTTTTAAAGAGTGGAAAGGATGTCACTGGCAAAAGGAAGGCTTGGAGTCAGGCTGTCCTGGCTGTGTCTGCTCCTACCAAGGTCAGTGCCAACCCGGGGTCCTATGCGTATCCTAATGACGTCTTCTTTTTAAGTGGGGTGCACACGTTCTCAAGTTTGGGAAGAGGTGCCTGTGTTAAATTCTCTGCACCTTAAATGTCAAATGGGGCCAGTTGTGCATGCCTCCTGCAGAGTTTCGCGTCAGTGTGGCACTTAGCATAAAGCCCGGCATGTGGAAAGCGCCCGGCAATTGGGAGGAGTTGCTGTCCCTGTAATGATGTACATGAAGGCTCGGGCTGAGGTCCTCCCTTGGAGGCGGCCCCGAGGGTGTGGATCGCCCCCCACTCACCTCTGCATATCCACTCGATGAACGTGTCCTGGTGGTGCCTCAGGTCTGCGTAGGCTGCCACGTGGACCAAGGAGTCCCAGGGACCTGTGACCCTCCACAGTGCCTCCCTCAGGACGGGCCCCATGCCCATCACCAAGACAGAGACGCCGCTGTCCCTAAGCTTCTGGGCAGGGACGGCCACGTCCTCTGCCCCCTCCCACCCGTGACCACCCCCGCAGCCTTGGGGACACGAGGCCGGGCTCCCCTCCAGACCGTCATCACCTTGTCATAGATGTGCAGCAAGGCCGTGCCTGCCGAGCCCACCCCACCCAGGTAGGGGGCCTGGCTCCTGGCCTGCAGTGCTACAGTGCCGGGGGTCCAGCCCAAAGGCTGTCTGGACCCGGCCGCCATACACCACCAGGCCAATCTGTGTCACGTCAGGGCTCACGTCAAACCGGAGGGCACAGCTTCTCACGAAGCTCTGCATCTGGGCGAAGTCCTCGGGCCCCACAGAGGCCGAGGCGTCCAACATGAAGACCAGGTCCAGCGACTGGGCCTGGCAGCCTGTAGAACAAGCAGAGTGGACCTCAGGGGGCAGCAAAGTGAGGACTGCGCTGGGGTGAGCGGAGCCCAGGTCAGCCGGTCTGCTGTCTGTCCACTGCAGTATCCGTCCTCCACCCTCTCCTGGAATGGCAGCAGGACATGTGAATGCTCAGCTAGACCACATTCCTAGCCTCCCTGGCAGCCGGGTGTGGCCACATGACAAGTTCTATATAATGCGTTGTGATTGCAAGTAATTGTGCAATTTCCAAGTTATGTCCTCAAAAGGAAGCTGCTTGCCTTCCACTTCCTCTCTGCCCTCTTCCTGCTGTCTGAGAAACAGTGACCCTGAAGTTAGAGGTGGAACCACAAGATAGCCAAGCCACCCTGCTGGCCCTGGGCGCTCACCTCTGAACTGTTATGTGAGAGGAATAAACGTCCACTGTGCGTAAGCCATTGAGCTCCGGGGCCTCATCTATGCCATTACGGAGTGCCCTCCATGTGCCGTGCACTGTATACAAGCCACTAATTATACCATGTGGACAAAACTGCCAATGCCTGTCCTTGATCGGCTGACAAACATGAAACCAACAAAAAATTACAAACTACGTGAGCAGCCATGGAGGAAAGGAGCAGGGTGCTGTGAGAGGGACCAGCAGGGGCGACATGGGTGGGTAAGGGTGGGGTCAGGGCTCCTCTGAGGAGCGACATTTCAGCTAAGGACTGAAGATTCAGAACTCCTTATTAACAATAATAAATAACAATAATAAATAGCAATACCTACCATTCTGAGCGTACATTCTGAGCTTACTGTGTGCTAGTGTGTATGTTGCTTGTCTTACTTAACCCTCACAAAAGCCCCTCTGGAGGTACTACTATTAGTCCAATTCTACTGACCAGTAAAGCGAAAAGTTACTCATCACAAGGCTAGCATAGAGAAGAGTAGGGCTGTGCTTGCGGCCCTCAGTACAGGCCCTGGTTAAGTCGCTACCAAAGGGAGGAAGGGCCTGCCACTGGCCAGCTGGCCCCCGGGTCGGGCGAGGCTGGCCCGCAGCTGGCGCCGGTGCAGGACTGGTCCTTACCTGGGCACTGCTGGCTGCACCGCGTTCCCCGCAGCTTCGGGATTTGGCCTAACAGGTCCTGCGGGCCGGCGTAGATCATGACGTGCTCTGGGCTGCCCGTGACCTCCTCCTCCGCCCGCACGGCCTCGCTGCCCACGCCCAGCAGGAGCAGCTCCCGGAACCTGGCGAAACGCGCCGGGTCGGCCACCTGGTCCCGAGAGCGTGCCTTGGTCATCAGGACCACGGCCCTGCGGGGCCGGTCCAGGCCCGTTCCGGCGGTGCTCCCGAAGCCGCGCTCCGCCGCCTGCCGCAGGGCCCGGCCTGTCAGGGTGGCGCCGCCACCGAAGGGCAGGTCGTCGAGGCTCCTGACCAGGTCCGCACGTCCCGGTACTCGCCCACGGGCATGGCCACGGCCAGCTCCGCGCCGTAGCGGGCCACGCCCATGTGCGCCCGGGAGCGCGCCGCCGGCACGAACTGCTGCACGGAGGCCTTGGCCCGCAGGAAGCCCTCCAGGGTGGCAGCCGCCAAGCCGGCCAGCGGGAAGAGCACGTCGGCTCTGCACTCCAGGCTCAGCTTCGGGGCTGCCAGGATCACAGTGGCCGTCACGCTGTGGAGCACGCAGACCACTGTCCCACCTGGGACCCCCAGCCGCCACGTGCGGCCGGAGCCGCCTGCCTCCCAGGCGGGAGATGGGACACTGACACAGAGGCTTCAGGGCCTCGTGACCAGTGCAGGTCACAGGGTTAGACACGGCCGGACAGAGCTCCCTGGCTCCCACCACGTGTCTCCAGCTCACCACTCTTTCAAAAGAAAAATAGAATCTATAACTTTTTCCCATTATGGTTAGTGCTTCCTGTGTCCTGTTGGAGAAATCTTTGTCTACCCCAAGATCATGAAGATACGCTCCTATGTTTTCTTCCAGAAGCTTCACAACTTTGCCTTTTGCATTTAAATCTATGATCCATCTGGACTTGCTTTTTTGTGTAGCTTGTAAGGTAGGGAGTCAACATATATATTTTTTTCCTATATAAGTCTCCAATTAACCTAGCACTACAGTTTTTAAAAAGTTACTATTTAACAAGTCCCATCCTATGTGTCAAGCATTGTGCTAAGAATCTTATTTCAAACTCCCATAACCGTAGGGGGGTAAAGCCAGTTATAATCTTCATTTCATAGTTTTAAAACCAAAAGGGGTTGAAGCTTCTCACTCCTCCTCTTCTTGGAAGAGTGGAGAAGAGAGCCCAGAACCAGGACCCAGTTTGGCCAGCTCCAGCCTGCAGCCGGGCTCCGCGAGGCTCACAGATCAAGCAGTAGTCGTTCTAAAGCTAAGAAGCCAGGAGCCGTGTCCTACCCAGAGCGCCACCACCTGAGTTTCTTCTTCATGGAACCCTCAGTGTATCATTTGAGACAGCAGATCAGCGGTGTACTTGAAAAGCAGGTGGTCCTAACTCCAGGGCCAGTTCCTACCTAGTAGCTAAAAGGGTGGCAGGTGAGAAGCAGGAGCCCCAGCTCCACTGCTCCCCAACAGTCAGAGTCTGGGAAGTCCTGTGCACACGTACCGCAGTCAGCCTCCCCTCCAAAGGCCGGCGGGCAGAGGCAGTGGTACCTGTCCAGTCCTTCTGGAACACACGTGCCTCCATTCTGGCAGGGCTGCGAGTCACAGGGGCCTATCAGAGAGATGCCTGTTAACAGCCTGGCACATCAGCCCAGAGATGTGAAGGGGTTTGGCTACCCTGCCCCACCAGGGCCCAGCCCCTTCCTTTCCCCAGATGCACTAGGAAATTAGTCTCAACACCTGTAGCAAAGAGGAAAAGGAAAGCAAATGAGGTACGTTAAGGTGGGGTTAGGGTGTAGGTGGTAACAGACACTCAATGGTGGGCTCAGTAAGGCCCTGTGTGAATTACAGGCTCACTTGGGGATCGGCCAGTGGGATCTGGCTCCTGGCTCTGATACTGGGAACACGTGTTATGGACTGAATTTCTCCCCTCCACCTCCAAATTTATATGTAGGAGTCCAAACCCCCAATACCTTAAAAATGTTAATCTATTACTTGGTGGGCACATGATTGTAATTAAAGTATACACTTCTGGAAGGTAGGAGTTATCGAGGGTAACTCTGGGCTCCTAGGCCAGCAGTTCTGTCAGTTGGAGTTTCATGCAAACAACTGAGGGCTCATTAACAGCACCAACAGTGGCCTTTAACTGAGCAGCTATTATGGGGCCAGGTATTGTGCTAAGCGCTACACATGTATGATCTCACTTCACTGATACAACTGGATGAAGCAGGTACTGTGAACTGCCATGTCACAGATGAGGAAGCTGAAACCTGACGAACAGAAGTCACGTGCTGAAGGTCAGCTACTTGGAAAGTGGCAGAGCTGGGACGCAAACACAGGTCACTCTGGTTCCAAAACCATAAGTCCTTGAGCTTTAATTTCTGAGCAGAAACAACCCCACTTTCAGTTCCTCCCATGTGTCAGAGACCAGCCAAGTTGGAACTTTAAAATAAGATGCCCGAAGGATCACCTAACCCCAGGCAGGAAGCACCATCCTGCTTGCACACAAAGCCTCTGGCTCTGCTTTCGAGGGATGGACTCCCGACCTCATCAGGAGTAGCATATCCACACAAGCACTGATGCCAAGACACTTCAGTGTGATTTCTGTGCTCCTGGGTCAGTGAGATGCACTAGACCCCGGGGTGAGGAGCAGTGAGGGCCCGTTGGGAAGCCAGGCTGCATGATCTTAATGGTGTTGAAAAATCCTCCTGTTTGCTTGGGACTCTGTAGCTGATGAAGCACTTTGGTGGACATCACCCACTGAATCTTCCCTAGGATCCCTTGTATGGTACCCCCTATCATCCAGAGCAGGGAAATGGGGAGTCCAGACATGGGGCAAACGTTACCCCATTTTACAGAGGAGGAAAGTGAGGCTCAGGTATCTTGCCCTGAGTTTGGTGCTAGATGTGAGGCTTTCTGTCTGCACAGCTGGGGCTCAGTGCACGCCCTGCTCTGCCTCTTGTCAATGCAAGGGGCCCTGGTTAAGGAAGTAATTCCAAAGCCTGCACTCCCTTTCTCAGTGAAAATATACCACTGAGCAAGGGAGGCATGAGTATGGCATGAGCAGAGGAAATGCCTGTCCCTGTGCCCTGGAGCTCGGTCCAACCCCACCCGCTGCCCCAGGAGTACACATGCCCCTTTGGGAGCCAGCCTAGTCCCAGGGCCAGAAAGAAGAGGAGAATCCAAGAGGCAGACTGTACCTGGGCGGGTGGTCCTGTAGCAGGTGGCAGGGTAGGTTAAGAACACTCTCTTCCAGCTACAACCCAAGGAAACAAATGGTAGAGATCAAAGGTTTAACAGGAGAGGGTATTTAAAACACTAAAAGCTGACACAAGATGCCAATGCAGAAGCAAGTCAAGAAAGACTTGGTTCTCTTTTTTTCCCTGATTCTACCCAACTTTTGTCTGCACACAGAGTAGGAGATGTTTCAAACTACTCAGACAATTAAAAAAAAAAAAGATAATGGAAGCTGGCTATCATGTCAGAAATTAGAGATATCTGTGTTCAATACTCTGAACTACAGCAACAGCTTTCTATTACGAGTTACTTTCTGGGGCCAGCACAATGAGTGGGGGGTGGGAAATACTGGGATTAGGCAACTGGATTCTGGTTATGTGACCCCAGGCAAGTTACTTTCCTTCTCTGGTCTTCCGTTCCCTCTTCTATATAGCAACTCTGTAGTTTTCAACTGTGTTCCTCAGAGCCTCAGTGGAGAGGGAAGGGGACTGTCCAGGGCTCCTCCAGTGCCCCAGCCCCACCTCCCCACCCCAAATGTGCTTTTCCTGGTCTGCATAACAAGTGTCCATATGAGGCTCCGTAGCTCAGGAGGATTTGCAAACCACCGGCTGCTCTCAATGACCTCTGAGGTCGGTTTGAGTGACAACCTTCTGTGACAACACAAGGGCCACCATTCCTGTGCTGGCTTCCATGCTCCAGCCATCCCCATCGTTACTTCAAGTCCTCGGCTACTTGAAGAGACAGCAGTCTCCTCTTCCAGATGGGGAAATGGGTTCAGGGCTGAATTAAGTTGCCCAAAGTCACACGGTTACCAGAACACAGCAGAGCTGGGATCCGAACTCCACCTCCCACTCCAAAGCCCATGCATCCTGCCCTCTGGGCCTCGCCCCCTGGCTCTCCTGAGTCTGTGGGGCGATGGGCCGACCATAGAGGAGGGGGTCCTCGTCCCTCAGGCAGAAAGCCCTCCTCTTGGCTGGCAGCAGCTCCACGGATGGCCTCATCTAAGGAGATTCTCTTGGGGCCTTCGTGACAAAGTTCTCTAAAACTTGCCAAAGAGCATTTCTCCTGGTGAGATCCCACCCAGGGCTGCTCACCTCAGGGGCAGGCTAATTGGGCTCACCTCTAGGGCAGGGGCTTTCCTGAGGCAAAACATCCACTTGGGATAAAAGCCAAGTCAGACATCCACAGAAAGACAGACAAGATGAAAAGGCAGAGGGCTATGTACCAGATGAAGGAACAAGATAAAACCCCAGAAAAACAACTAAATTAAGTGGAGATAGGCAACCTTCCAGAAAAAGAATTCAGAATAATGATAGTGAAGATGATCCAGGACCTCGGAAAAAGAATGGAGGCAAAGATCGAGAAGATGCAAGAAATGTTTAACAAAGACCTAGAAGAATTAAAGAACAAACAAACAGAGATGACCAATACAATAACTGAAATGAAAACTACACTAGAAGGAATCAATAGCAGAATAACTGAGGCAGAAGAACAGATAAGTGACCTGGAAGACAGAATGGTGGAATTCACTGCTGCAGAACAAAATAAAGAAAAAAGAATGAAAAGAAATGAAGACAGCCTAAGAGACCTCTGGGACAACATTAAACGCAACAATATTCGCATTATAGGGGTCTCAGAAGGAGAAGAGAAAGAGAAAGGACCCGAGAAAATATTTGAAGAGATTATAGTTGAAAACTTCCCTAACATGGGAAAGGAAACAGCCACCCAAGTCCAGGAAGCACAGCGAGTCCCATACAGGATAAACCCAAGGAGAAACAGGCTGAAACACATAGTAATCAAATTGGCAAAAATTAAAGACAAAGAAAAATTATTGAAAGCAGCAAGGGAAAAACAAAAAATAACATACAAGGGAACTCCCATAAGGTTAACAGCTGATTTCTCAGCAGAAACTCTACAAGCCAGAAGGGAGTGGCATGATATACTTAAAGTGATGAAAAGGAAGAACTTACAACCAAGATTACTCTACCCTGCAAGGATCTCATTCAGATTTGATGGAGAAATCAAAAGCTTTACAGACAAGCAAAAGCTAAGAGAATTCAGCACAGCAAACCAGCTCTACAACAAATGCTAAAGGAACTTCTCTAAGTGGGAAACACAAGAGAAGAAAAGGATCTACAAAAACAAACCCAAAACAATTAAGAAAATGGTCATAGGAACATACATATCGATAATTACCTTAAATGTGAATGGATTAAATGCTCCAACCAAAAGACACAGGCTTGCTGAATGGATACAAAAACAAGACCCATATATATGCTGTCTACAAGAGACCCACTTCAGACCTAGGGACACATACAGGCTGAAAGTGAGGGGATGGAAAAAGATATTCCATGCAAATCAAAAGAAAGCTGGCGTAGCTATACTCATATCAGATAAAATAGACTTTAAAATAAAGAATGTTACAAGAGACAAGGAAGGACACTACATAATGATCAAGGGATCAATCCAAGAAGATATAACCATTATAAATATATATGCACCCAACATAGGAGCACCTCAATACATAAGGCAACTGCTAGGAGGTATAAAAGAGGAAATCGACAGTAACACAATCATAGTGGGGGACTTTAACACCTCACTTACACCAATGGACAGATCATCCAAAATGAAAATAAATAAGGAAACAGAAGCTTTAAATGACACAATAGACTAGATAGATTTAATTGATATTTATAGGACATCCCATCCAAAAACAGCAGATTACACTTTCTTCTCAATTGCGCACGGAACATTCTCCAGGATAGATCACATCTTGGGTCACAAATCAAGCCTCAGTAAATTTAAGAAAACTGAAATCATATCAAGCGTCTTTTATGACCACAATGCTATGAGATTAGAAATGAATTACAGGGGAAAAAACCGTAAAAAACACAAACACATGGAGGCTAAACAATATGTTACTAAATAACCAAGAGATCACTGAAGAAATCAAAGAGGAAATCAAAAAATACCTAGAGACAAATGACAATGAAAACACAACGATCCAAAACCTATGGGATGCAGCAAAAGTAGTTCTAAGAGGGAAATTTATAGCTATAGCTATTTACAAGCCTACCTCAAGAAACAAGAAAAATCTCAAGTAACAATCTAACCTTACACCTAAAGGAACTAGAGAAAGAAGAACAAACAAAACCCAAAGTTAGCAGAAGGAAAGAAATCATAAAGATCAGAGCAGAAATAAATGAAATAGAAACAAAGAAAACAAGAGCAAAGATCAATAAAACTAAAAGCTGGTTCTTTGAGAAGATAAACAAAATTGATAAACCATTAGCCAGACTCATCAAGAAAAAGAGGGAGAGGACTCAAATCAATAAAATCAGAAATGAAAAAGGAGAAGTTACAACAGACACCGCAGAAATACAAAGCATCCTAAGAGACTACTACAAGCAACTCTATGCCAATAAAATGGACAACCTGGAAGAAATGGACAAATTCTTAGAAAGGTATAACCTTCCAAGACTGAACCAGGAAGAAACAGAAAATACAAACAGACCAATCACAATCACTGAAATTGAAACTGTGATTAAAAATTTTCCAACAAACAAAAGTCCAGGACCAGATGGCTTCACAGGTGAATTCTATCAAACATTTAGAGAAGAGCTAACACCCATCCTTCTCAAACTCTTCCAAAAAACTGCAGAGGAAGGAACACTCCCAAACTCATTCTATGAGGCCACCATCACCCTGATACCAAAACCAGACAAAGATACTACAAAAAAAGAAAATTACAGACCAGTATCAGTGATGAATATAGATGCAAAATTCCTCAACAAAATACTAGCAAACAGAATCCAACAACACATTAAAAGGATCATACACCATGATCAAGTGGGATTTATCCCAGGGATGCAAGGATCCTTCAATATACGCAAATCAATCAATGTGATACACCACATTAACAAATTGAAGAATAAAAACCATATGATCATCTCAACAGATGCAGAAAAAGCTTTTGACAAAATTCAACACCATTTATGATAAAAACTCTCCAGAAAATGGGCATAGAGGGAACCTACCTCAACATAATAAAGGCCATATATGACAAACCTACAGCAAACATCATTCTCAATGGTGAAAAACTGAAAGCATTTCCTCTAAGATCAGGAATAAGACAAGGATGTCCACTCTCACCACTATTACTCAACATAGTTTTGGAAGTCCTAGCCATGGCAATCAGAGAAGAAATAAAAGGAATCCAAATAGGAAAAGAAGAAGTAAAACTGTCACTGTTTGCAGATGACATGATACTATACGTAGAGAATCCTAAAAATGCCACCAGAAAACTACTAGAGCTAATCAATGAATTTGGTAAAGTTGCAGGATACAAAATTAATGCACAGAAATCTCTTGCATTCCTATACACTAATGATGAAAAATCTGAAAGAGAAATTAAGGAAACACTCCCATTTACCATTGCAACAAAAAGAATAAAATACCTAGGAATAAACCTACCTAGGGAGACAAAAGATCTGTATGCAGAAAACTATAAGACACTGATGAAAGAAATTAAAGATGATACCAACAGATGGAGAGATATACCATGTTCTTGGATTGGAAGAAGCAATATTGTGAAAATGCTATACTACCCAAAGCAATCTACAGATTCAATGCAATCCCTATCAGGTTACCAATGGCATTTTTTACAGAACTAGAACAAATCACCTCAACATCTGTATGGAGACACAAAAGACCCCGAATAGCCAAAGCAGTCTTGAGGGAAAAAGACGGAGCTGGAGGAATCAGACTCCCTGACTTCAGACTATACTACAAAGCTACAGTAATCAAGACAATATGGTACTGGCACAAAAACAGAAACACAGATCAGTGGAACAAGACAGAAAGCCCAGAGAGAAAGCCACACACCTATGGTCAACTAATCTATGACAAAGGAGGCAAAGATATACAATGGAGAAAAGACAGTCTCTTCAATAAGTGGTGCTGGGAAAACTGGACAGCTACATGTAAAAGAATGCAATTAGAACACTCCCTAACACCATACACAAAAATAAACTCAAAATGGATTCGAGACCTAAATGTAAGACCAGACACTATAAAACTCTTAGAGGAAAACATAGGAAGAACACTCTTTTACATAAATCACAGCAAGATCTTTTTTGATCCACCTCCTAGAGTAATGGAAATAAAAACAAAAATAAACAAATGGGACCTAATGAAACTTCAAAGCTTTTACACAGCAAAGGAAACCATAAACAAGACAAAAAGACAACCCTCACAATGGGAGAAAATATTTGCAAACGAATCAACAGACAAGGGATTAATCTCCAAAATATATAAACAGCTCATGCAGCTCAATATTAAAGAAACAAACAACCCAATTCAAAAATGGGCAGAAGACCTAAATAGACATTTCTCCAAAGAAGACATACAGATGGCCAAGAAGCACATGAAAAGCTGCTCAACATCACTAATTATTAGAGAAATGCAAATCAAAACTACAATGAGGTATCACCTCACACCAGTTAGAATGGCCATCATCAGAAAATCTACAAACAACAAATGCTGGAGAGGGTGTGGAGAAAAGGGAACCCTCTTGCACTGTTGGTGGGAATGTAAATTGATACAGCCACTATGGAGAACAGTATGGAGGTTCCTTAAAAAACTAAAAATAGAATTACCATATGACCCAGCAATCCCACTACTGGGCATATACCCAGAGAAAACCATAATTCAAAAAGACACATGCACCCCAATGTTCACTGCAGCACTGTTTACAATAGCCAGGTCATGGAAGCAACCTAAATGCCCATCGACAGATGAATGGATAAAGAAGTTGTGGTACATATATACAATAGAATATTACTCAGCCATAAAAAGGAACGAAATTGAATCATTTGTTGAGACGTGGATGGACCTAGAGACTGTCATACAGAGTGAAGTAAGTCAGAAAGAGGAAAACAAATATCGTATATTAATGCATGTATGTTAATAGAAAAATGGTACAGATGAACCGGTTTGCAGGGCAGAAGTTGAGACACAGATGTAGAGAACAAACGTATGGACACCAAGGGGGGAAAACCATGGTGGGGTGGGGATGGTGGTGTGCTGAATTGGGTGATTGGGATTGACATGTATACACCGATGTGTATAAAACTGATGACTAATAAGAACCTGCAGTATAAAAAAAACAAACAAAAAAACAACTAATACTAAACTTTCTTTGGGTTATTTGTATGGAAATATGTTAATATAAATGTTTCAGACATTACATGAAATTTCTAAAAATCTTATATGTTCTGGTATAATGTTATAAGTCATAATTCTAGTTATTACTTTAAAATGTATATCTCAGAAATAAATAAATTTCCTTGGCAATTAAATTATTATGAACTTTCATCAAATCTTTAACTGTGGTCATTTTTAAGTCTTTTGTCATTTACAGACAGTTCTGGGTGTACTCTGACGCTTTTGCAAAAATGTTGCTATAAAAGGGTTTCATCTTCAAGGAATTCATGGAGAAGACTCTGACAAGTACAGGTTTCTGGTAACTGACTATACTGCTGAACTGAATGAATAAGCATTTTCAGAACTCTAATGGAAAACTGATGAATTCATAAAAGTGCTAACAAAAGAGCAAGATGAAAAAAAAAATTAATTACATGGGACTGAGTGAACTGATGAGGATGATTATAATTTTTGTGACTTTCTGTTTGAATTAAAAAAAAAAAAATCCCACAAGGACTCAGAGGCAAAAAATATACAAATCAATTTTCACTGCAAAGTAAAGGAGCTGTTACAGTGGAGGATTACTGGACTGAATGTCAATATTATGACATAGTATGAGTGTGTTTCGTGTTTGGTAATTACAATCATTGTTGCTTTTGTTGTGGTCATCCATTTACAATGCTTGGTGTCAGTTTATTTCTCTCTTGTAAAAATAAAATACAGTATGTGTGTGTGTGGGGGGGGGAAAGCCAAGTCAACTACGAACTCAAGGGGTTGCTGAAATCAAAACTGTGCCAAGCTGCCAGCTCATTAAAGAGAACTCTTCTCCCCCTCCGTGTCTACTCCTCGTGACCTCATAAAACCACACGTCCTAGCCCAGAAAGCTCCACGGGCCCTGCCCTCCCTACCCAGGCCTACAGGAGCCAGCGTTGTTGAGCAGACAGTATCCACAGGGCTTCGCCTGGGCCTGTACTCAGCTAGTCCCCCACCTCCCTCAGGTCTGGTCCCTGCCCACTCTAATTAAAACTGCAACCCTACCCTCTACTTACCCCACCCTGTCCCACCCCACATCCTTCCCCTACTGCACTTACCACCACCTAGTAGTTCATTTAGGTACTCACTTTGTTCATTGCTGCCTTTTGCTCATGAGAGCAGATTTGTTTCCGAGACGCTCAGGCTGATTCCCCAGGACCTGGGGCAGTGCTGGGAACTTAGGAGAGCCTCCGTGAGTATTTCTTGAATGAGGGGATTGATGAAAAGCCTACTATATGCATTATTCTAGGAGCCTGCAATGTCAGTGCATTCTATGAATTAACTCGCTGCGTGCTCCTGACAATCCTCTGGGGCAGGTCCTGTTATCACCCACTTACCGAATGTGGAAACAGACAGCGGGAGGTTCCCAGCTCACTAGTGGTGATGCCCCCAGCGTCTGAGCACATAGCCATGAAGTGTACTCTACCCACCAGCCTCTCCCAGGGCTCCCGGCTCTGGATGCCTCTGCCCACTGCTACCCGGTTCCCACATCTCTTGAGACTGCTCAAGCAACCCCTCCTCCATGACGTGTGGGGAGGACAGGCCCCATCCCAGCACTTGGGAGGCTCTCTCTGGACCACGAGCTTCTTGGGGCCGCGACTGTGCCTGCCTCCTCGCTGGACCCTGCCTGGCTCAGAGTGAGGACTTAAACATGTTCACCAGTGAATGAAGAACTACCTCCTTTCACTCGAAAGTGCAGGTTCAGAAGAGAGCCTCTAGTGGCCTCTGACACAGCACGAGGCCCCACTTCCTCTGAGCCACGTGGGGGGCACCGCCCTTCCCTGCCGAGATGGCGTTTGGACTCTGCATCGACCCAACACGGCCTTCCCGGCTTCTCAGCCGCTCCATCTCACTGCTGTGCGTGCTCTGATTTCATCGCTGAGGCCAGGCCAAGGGGCCAAGGCACAGCTGGTTCAAACGCTACCCTGGCCCTCCAGAAACGACTAGAGGGCGAGATCATGAGCTGCTGACCAGGTGCCACACTGGAGGTGGTCCGGATAAAGGGGGACGATCTGGGGGTCTGCGGGGCAGTGGCTGAGAGCCGGGCAGCAGGTGCTCTTGAATGCCTGAGCTCCGGTCCTGAAGAACCCAGCATTCTCCACGGCCTCCACAACCGGAATTCATCTAAGCATCTTAAGCCTCTTGCCTTGCTCAGCCCCCATACATATGGAAACTGGTGATCAGAGGGACCAAATTAGCAGACCACTATCCCAAGCCCGGACCACTGCCCTGTCAGACCAGCTTTTGGCTGATTTACCAGCCTTCAGAATGGCTGTGACCCAGGCCCTGGGCTCCTGGGCAGTGTGTCTAAAAGACTCTGACACTGAGTAGCTGTGCCGCTGCCTGGGTCCCCGGAGCTCTGTCCCTGCCTACCTCCCAGGTCTCCTCCGATCCCTGTCACACACTCCACAGCCAAGGCCCCGGAGAGCCGCTCTCCCTGCAGCCCATGAGCACTTGGCCCTCCCCGCCCAGGCCCTGCCCGCAGGCCCTGACCCCACACCTTGTGGACAAACCTGGAAAAGGGACAGAGCGCAGCCAGCACGGCCTTGGTCCCCCGAGATCCCCTCCAGCACGGGGCCTGGCCGGCAAGCTGCCTGACCATCTCCAGCGTCCTGCGCTCACAGGGCTGAGGCTGGACCTTGCAGTCTGTCTGTGTCCACCGTGCATACCCGAGGCAGGGAAGACAGGGTTACGCCTCCTTCCTCCGCCCGTGGGCCCACCACCCTCAGCCCTGCCTCTTCCCCGGCAGAGTACACGGGGGAGGAGCAGCCGGTCTCCGAGCACCTCCTCTGCACAAGCCCCGCCCCACACCGCTCTTCCATCCTACGCACACGTGCACCTTTTGTACAACGTACTTCACTCTAGCTCCTGGATGGAGGCCGACGAAGATGACAGGGAACACGGGGATCTCACCCCCAGATGAGGCCTCCCTGTGCCGACAGCAGGGGAGCGGACCCCACCGGATCTGAGCCTCTCCACCCCGTGCGACAAGTTCGGAATTCCCAGCCTGGAACCCCACAGGGCCTGACACAGGGCGGGAGAACAGAGCAGAGTGCCCCAGGGCCGAGGCTGCTGGGCTCCATTCCTCTTCCCTCCCTCTCAGGGGGACCTCCCGAGTCCTGACCTCCAGCCTTGGGGAACCCTCCTCACCCCCAGCCCGCTTCCATACAGGCGACGCCACTCCTTTCCACACGGAAAGGCCTTACTCACCCGGAAAGGCAATGGTGCACGCGGCAGAGCCGCTGAGGATGCTGGAGAGGCCGTGGGCGGCGTCCCCCACCTGCTCAGCCATCAGCACGTGCTGCCCCCTTGGCTCGCTGGCCAGCGTGCGCGGCTCCTCCCACCTGTGCCCCGAGCCCCCGGCCGAGAAGTTACAATGGCTCATCGCCCCGTACTCACCCCCCTCCTATCCACCCGTCTCCTAGACGCTGGGCTCCCTGTGGACAGCCCCGCCACCCACTGATGCAGGACCCACAGAGCTGCAACCTCATCCACCTAGGACGCAGGTAAGGTCTAGAAGTGAAGCACAGAAGGACCTCGAGGATGCTCAGCCATGGTCATAACGTGCACACGCTGCAGTCCACGAACTTCCTCAGAGGAGAGCCTCACCCTCAGACCGTCGGCTCTTATTTGAGACAGCGTCCTAACAGATTTAGTCGTCGGGTTTTGCAACCCATAGCTGATGAGAAAAATTTAACCAGAAGGCTTCCCTGGGGGCACAGTGGTTAGGAATCCGCCTGCCAATGCAGGGGACACGGGTTTGAGCCCTGGTCCGGGAAGATCCCACATGCCGTGGAGCAACTAAGCCCGTGCGCCACAACTACTGAGCCCGAGTGCCACAACTACTGAAGCCCGCGCGCCTAGAGCCTGTGCTCTGCAACAAGAGAAGCCACCGCAATGAGCAGCCCGCGCACCGCAACGAAGAGTAGCCCCTGCTCGCCGCAGCTAGAGAAAAGCCCACACGCAGCAACGAAGCCCCAATGCAGCCAAAAATAATAAAAAAAAAAATTTAACTAGAAAGGAAGTGAAGGAAAGTGGTTCTAGGTGACAGCAAGAGAAGAACAAACAGGGACAGCTAGTAATAGAAAAAAAATATCCTGAAGAATTATAAATAGTGGCAATAAGAACTCACAGGCCAGCAACATGAGGCCGTGTAGAGGCAGGAGCTGGCATAGTTCGACAACCAGAGGGCACTGTTAGTGTCCAGAACAGAAATGCTGTGGGAGATGATGACCGTAGGGCATGAAGAAAGGGTTAAATGATGCTGAGGAACCTGTTTTTAAGAAGACAAGGCAGTCAGTGACACATTTAGAATCCTGCCTATCAAAAATTCATCAAAATAGACCACGGCTTGGCAATACAGCAGAACCTTCATGCATCTCTAAACCTCCTAATGTCAAGCTCCCCATTCTCCTCTGAAGCCACAGAAACCAGACACTTTGCCCAGCACCTAGGACAGCGCCTGGCACACAGAGGGGCTTCTCAGTTCCGGACTCGCGTTAGCATTGAGTGGGCAGCTCTGCCGGGCCGCACCCTTCGCTCTCCCGGCCCCCAAACAGACCTTCTTAAAAGCTCCCTGGGTAATTCAGATGCTCAGCCGGAGTTGAGAACCATCAGAGAAGGGGCTCAATATACACTAAAAGGGGGAAAGAGTTTGAACAGGCAACAGTCTTTAATCTCACACTGCAGTGGTTCTCAGACTTTGGCGGCATCAGAATCACTGAGGGGCCAGAAAAACCACAGATTGAGGCCCCTTGCCCCAGAGTTTTGGATCCAGTGCAGCGGGGCCTGAGCGTGTGCATTTCTAGCAAGCTCCCCGGTAATGCTGACACTGCTGGCCCAAGGAACACACCTGGAGAACCACTGGTCAACAGTGAGCTGGCCTCTTACTAGGAGTGGGGAGGGCTCAGGCCGGCCTGGAGGTCCAACAGGCTTTCTCAGTGGCTTCCTGTGTCTGCAGCTCAGGCCTTCATATCTGAGCCGTGCCCCCTCTTCTGAGCAATGGCTTCTTGATTTCCCTACACTAGGGGTGCTCAAAGTATGGTGTGTGGGCCAGTGAAGAGCTCCAAACTGTTTCACCCTGATTCAGAATCCGGTAAGTATAGACACCAAGCATTTAGAAACTAATCGTACAGCAACTTGACAGATTCATTTTATGTCTGTTGGGTCAAATAATAAATATCTGAGTTTCTATTTTGTTTTTATTTCATCTTTCTAGTAACTCATTTTTATTGTATTTTTTTAAAAAAGTATCAGTTCATGATGGATTAGAAAAAAAACCAAACTGGACCTTCACCACAGATAGCTTGAGAAGCGCTACTCCAGCCAGCAGCCGGAGAAGAAAGCCCCAGAACGAGCCAGTATTTCCACCCATGGGAGATTCCATCCTCAGTGACAAACCTTTGGGCAAATACTACGTGCAAGGCACTCTATTCGGCCCTATGCGGGGATGAGGGTGGGCAGGGAGCCATGAAGTAACGCCCACTCTCCTCTCTCAAGGGGTTTATATTCCTTATATCTGAGGAAACAGAAAGAGCCAGCCATAAGGCAGCTTGTGTTTAATACCAACTTATTGGCCATGACGACACCAATGATGGTGGTGGTAGCTGCCATCATTGTCACCAGGACACAGCACAATCGGGGCAGCCCCATGGCACCTGCCACCTCAGTCCCCTTCTATCTTCTTCCTCTTTCTGCACTTGCTGGTCCACTCGGCACTCAGCTCCAGGTGATCTTATTTAGGCTTTAAATACCATCCTCAGTTTCAATCTCGATGCCTGTCCTTTCTCCTGTGCTCCAGACTCTCATATCCAGCTCTCTACTCAGCTTCTCTACTTAGATGGATAACACGCATCTCAAACTTGACTTGTCTGAAAAAGAATTCAATTTCCTTTCTTCCTTTCCCAGTCTTTCTCTTTTCAGTAAATAGCACCACCATTCACATTGGAGCTCAGGCCAAAATCTTTGATTCTTCTCTCACACACCCACATCCAATACACCAGTCACTCCATTGCTCTGTCTTCCAAACGCACATCCTAAATCCAACCACGCCTCAGCGGGGTCACAGCTGCTTCCCTACTGCAAACCATCATTATCTTGCATGTGAGCTGCTCCAAAGGCCTCCTATCTAGATTCCCCACTGCCCCTATTATTGCTTCTCCCCTCTGCCTCACCCACCAGTCTATTCTCTACCTTGCAGTCAGTGTGATTTTCTAAAAATGTAAGCCAATTCATGTAATTTTCCTGCTCAAACCCCCCCACCCCAAAGACTTCCCAGACTACTCATTACAAACTTTAGTCTCTACAATAACCCACAAAAGCTCTAGACCTAACTCCTGCCCACCTCTTCTACCTTATTTCTCATAATTCACCCCTTGCTTGCTGGGCTCCAGTCACTGTTTCTATAACACACCGAGCTAGCTACTGCCTCAGGACCTTTGCACTTTCCACCTGCCTGCCTTGCCTGCTCTTTTCCCTGTTATTTGGAAGGCTTGTTCCTCACTCAAGTTTCTGCTCAAAAACCAACCCTTCAAAGGAGACTTGCCAGACCCCCTATCTAAAATAGCTGTCCTCTCTATTCCCATCACTCTGTAACCTCTTCCCTACTTTATTTTTCTCCTTTGAATTTTATTTCCACCTGAAACTGTTATTTATTCACTCACTTTTTTTTTTTTTTTTTTTTTTAAACCTAGTTCCTTTCCTAGAACAGAAGCTCCATCAGGGCAGGGACTTTGTATTGCGGTCTGTGCATCCTGAGAACCTAGAATAGTGTCTGGCACGAGGAAGACAACCTATATTTATTGATTGAGAGAATAAATAATGTACAGTTGGTCCTCTATATCTGTGGGTTCCACATCCATGGATATGGGTGGCCAACTAAGGGACTTAAGCATCCATGGGTTTTGGTATCCACAGGGGTCCTAGAACCAACCCCCTGCAGATACCAAGGAACAACTATACTAAAATTAATAAAGAGATTTCTATGTATAGGCACAGTGCCCAGACCAGAGTCATTTCACTTGATACCCACAAATGACAACAGCCCCATTGAGGTCGCCTCCATTTTCAGGGTTGAGGGCATTGAGGAACTGTGCCCCCCTCTCCTCTAGGAAGGCATATTCCTGCATCTGGCTCCTGACTCCTGTTTACCCCGAGGGACCCTGACCCACGCTGTGCAGTTGGATGAGTCCAAGAATTTCCACTTCTGCCCAGATAAACTGGAGTCAAGTTTCTAACACTTGAAATCAAGTGTTCAGACTAAATTAAAGACAATGCAAACTCTCAGACTTCCAAAGACCTGGCGGTCCCCTTATGCCAGCAACAATACAGCAAAGTGAGGAAAAAACGGATCCAGGAAGGATCAGGATGGTTTTCCCAGCTCCCCTCTCTTCCCATGGCTGTGACATCCCCAGGCTGACCCAGAGGGCTGACCCCACGTGACCAAATCTCTTACCCTGGGAAGCAGACCCCCACAGCAAACACAGGTGACGCCCCTTTGCTTCAGCTGCTTGGCTGGCAGGGCCACATGCCCTTGGGACCTCCCGTCGGTGACAGTGATGAGGACCTGGGGCACAGAGGCATTTCTGCCCCCAGGGAATTCTTTATGCAGAAGGTATTTCAGAGCAAGGCCCGTCTCTGTACGTCCTCCTCTGAGCTCACCCAGAAGGAAAAAAACAAAGAAGAAAGAGTCAGCGGTCCAGAGGTGAAGTTGGAATGAAAGCCTGAAACGATGGCCACCTTCTTCCAGCAGAGGCTCAAAGGGACAATTCCAGCATGAGATACGCACTCTCTCACCATCTAAACCACAAGAATGATGAAGAGAAATGAACTTTTCCCCTGGACTTAACACTCCCTCTACACATCTCTGTTGTGTTATGTAACAATGACATTCTTTGTGTATGTGTTTGCTGTCTCTCCCCATGGTGTCTCCGGGGCACAATTCTCCTCATTTGTCTAACACCCACCTCCCATCTCCCCCTCCCCATACCATTCCCTTCTTGTTACAGCTCAACATCTCCTTGGGGTGGGAAAGCAGATAAATGAGCGTCATAAGAATTTATGAGCGTGAAGGACGGGGCTTTGATGCAAGGGTCTGATGAGGCCTCTCATCAGAGGCTTTGATGCAAGGGTCCACGATCACGCCTCTCTGTCCCACTTCCAAGTTCAGGGTTGGGCGCTGGAAGACTGAACCGTTTGACTACTTTCACATCAGGGCAGGTTACGGTGGTCCCATCTCATCAGGACGCTAAGATTCTCTAAGCCTCACAGCCTAGTTATAGGGACTGTCGACTGAGCTTGGAATCCCAGCGCAGAATCCCTACTAAAGCTCACCATAGGAGGCTCGTGCAAACGTGCTCAGAGGGGGGACTGCCAGCTCTGACTGTCAACTGGGCAGAAAATAATGACTCACTACAATAGATTTTGGGCAAAACCTTTCAGTGGATGGTAATAGATGAGGAATCCCCTGCTCAGAGACCAGTAATACTAACTTAATATTTACTGTGCACTTACCACATGCCAGGCACCACTGTGCTAAGTGTGTGTGTGTGTGTGTGTGTGTATGTGTAAAGGTGCTTGGCTCATATAATTCTCACCACAGCTCTGAGACAGGGGAGTTCAGAGAAGAGAAGGGCCTTAGCTAAGGTGACACAGCTCATGGGTGGTGGAGGTAGGACTTGAACCCTCCACTTGCAGAGCCCAAGTTCTTAACCATCAGGCTACACAGCCTGCCTCTCCCCAGTTAGTGGAGGTCAGAACTGCAGTTGAAACCCAGTCCAGCTAATTCCAATGCCAATGGTCATTCCTCTGCAGACTTGGGCCTAATGGGCATGGAAAATGGGCGCCCATTCATTTATGTACTATCTAAGCAGAGACCACGCGGCCGGCAAAGCTTTAAAATATTTACTCTATGGCTCTTTGCTGAAAAGGTTTGCTGACCCCTACTCTATACTGTTCTAAATGGTTTCAAAACACTTTTCACCAAAAGCCAGGAGCTCCCTGTGCCTTCCCCCTGGCAGGGTTCCCCACAAGCCTCTGGCTGTGGCCCTGCATCCTTAGCTTCTCAGCCAGACTTCGCTTTCTCTCCTCAAAACACCCCCGCACCCCTCGCCCATCTAATCATCACTTCTTTCCATATGGATTCAAAGCTTCTGGACCAGGAAAAAAAGCACTTTTTCTCCACAACTCTGTTCTTGTTTCTCATACAGGTCTACCCTCGGCCCCTCCAGAGTTAACCTTTGTTTTCCCTCTTCAATCCAGATTTTCTGAGTGGGTCTGGGCCCCCCTCTTCATAGCTACCAGCCTGTGGCTAGAGAGAAATTAAATTTCAAGGCCATGAGGGCCCAGACTACAACTCCACGGACCTCTGGGGCGTCCACTTTCCACATCGCTTAGCACACAAATGCCCGTGCCGGCCACCCTCTCCACCTCTGCACCTGACCTGCTGGCTTCTGACCGACCGAGCGCAGGGGAGATTCCTAACAGCATGTGAACCCCGGGAAATGAGAAGAAACCCTGCTACCTCCACTTTTCTTATGCCGTGGAGTGTTTCCCACAGAGTCTGTTCTGAGCTCAGCGTCTGGCTCCAGACAGGAAGGTCTGAGGCCAGAATCTAAGGTTTTTCTAATTTCTCTCCAACGGGACTAAACTAGGTAGAAAGTGAAGGTTCACAGATGGACTGTTGTTTATGATAGAAACACATGGACCGATTAAGAACAAGTGCGCAGATACTAGTCCCGTGAGATACTGGCCAGCTAAACTTGGCAACGTTACTTGGCCTGAGACTCCTGTTAAACCTGCTAAAGTAGAAAAAGTAACAGTATCGTTTGAGGATTAAATGCTGTATCCAGTGCCTGCTAGTACCTAGTAAGCACTCCATCAGTGGTCATTATAATGAACTACCTAGCAGCCTCTTCTAAGAAGTTTACCTTTTGAGTTAGTCTCAAATTCTAGTCAGCGTGAAAGTCCCTTAGGAGATTTACTAATGTGGATTTTCAGATTCCATCCTCCCAGAGTCCAAATTGGTGGGTGTGTGACCAGGCCTGAGAATCTATCAATACATTTTAAACCCGCCTCCCCTTTCCCACCCCCAGTGATTCTGATGTAGGTAATGCATGGAACAGACTTTGAAAAATAATTCACAAGAACACTCACTGTAGGCACACGGATGTTGATTACAGGAGTTTTTGTCGTTGTTGGTTTCAGCAATGGACAAAAATCCTGGAATCAAGCTAAATGTGTCCTTTTACGGGTCTGATTTACTACATTGTAAGAGCTCAATTCATTGATTACATAACCATTAAAAAGGATCAACATGAAAAATAATGCAGCTTTATGCAAAAATACACACCAAATAATATTAAGTAAAAAAAAAAAAAAGGGCAAAGTGCTTTGTAATTTTAACTATACTAAAAACTATGTTTAAATGTTAATGCAGCTTGAAAGAGGCCAGAGCTGGCTATAAAAGGTTTTGCGCTAAAGAAAGGGGTGATTGCTATTTCTGCAGAGCTACTCAAACACGGTACAACTTTGATAAAGCTACAGATGGGGTCCAAAAAAAAAAAAAAATTAAATCACAGAAAACTCAGAGTCATGTTATGTGAAATTAATCAGATGATGGAACAGACATGCACAGCTCCCTAGCCAGAGTTCTAGGCATTCGGAAGCCAACTGCTGGCCGTGTTTTATCTGATTTTAGGTTATCATGGGGTACAACACTGGAAGGTTTGATTGTATTATTTTTTAAACTTATTACAAAGTAGCAATAAGGTGACTGTCACAGTGTCTTCTTAGCCATTTCAAAACATGCTTTTAGGGGACTGCATTGATCTAGAAAGGCAAGTGTTCTGGGTTTTGGGGAGAGCTGTGCTCGTCAGTTGAGAATTTAAAACTCCACTGAAGAAAAAGGGTAAAGAGCCCTGGACAGGTCATCACTCCCATTCGGCCAACATTCCCCTGTTCTGATTAGTAAGAGTGTCTTAACGTTCAGTGTCCTCAATGACCCTGCAACCGTGGCCAAAAAACCAGTAACTGCCTCCTTTTCTTGTTTGTTGTCTTACAGCCGTCCTGGGATACACAAGTGCTAACCATTCTCATCCCCAAAAGAGTGGACCTTGTTCAGACACGTAAAGAGGCATCTTTCTCCACCCCCCCAGTGTCCTCATCTGGTGCATCCTCAATGCATCTCCTCATGTCATCGGTTATGAATAACAGCCCTTAGTTACGACTTTCAACACAGCTGACAAGAGGCTCAACTAATTACTTAGGGGGTGGGAGTGGAAGAGGAGGTCGGGGAGAGGTGGGAAAGGACAGTTCCATGGGGCCTATTGGACGAGCAGTGCGACCCTGTGGTCCCGGCCAAGTCACCTGCTCCTTCTCAACCTCAGTATCCCTTCCATAAAATAAGGGGTTGGAAGAGGTACTGGGTGATCTCTACAAAGTACCTTTTGGTACCAAGTCCCTTAAATTGGCTTAGTTTTTCACAAGAGAGCAGGGCTGAGTCATTTGAGTCAAAGTCCCCCAAACGTTTCTGACTTTCAGTCCTAAATTTAAAACATTAGGTTACTTTTTCTTCTGCAAATGTTTGTGTGTATATAATGGGTACAAAAGTTTTTTTAACAATAAAATATTATATCAATAATGATATAATTCACATACCACAGAATTCACCATTTTAAAGTATAAATGTGGTTTTTAGTATAATTCAGAGTTGTACAACCATCACCACTACCTAAGTCCAAACTATTTTCATCACCCCAAAAAGAAGCTTTATACCTATTAGCAGTCATATCCTGCCTCCCCACATCCCCTGGAAATGACTAATCTACTTTCTGTCTCCACAGATTTGACTATTTTAGACAATTTCATATAATACGTGACCTTTTATGTCTGGCTTGTTTCACTTAGCATTTTAGCTAAGCATCTTGCCTCTTGGCCATTTTGATGTCCTCTTTGGAAAAATGTCTATTTAGTTCTTCTGCCCATTTTTTAACCAGATTGTTGGGTTTTTTGTTATTGCTGTATGAGTTCTTTATATATTTTGGATAATAACACCTTACCTGATATATGGTTTGCAAAATTTTTCTCCAATTCTGTAGGCTGCCTTTTCATTTTGTTGTTTCTTTTGCTGTGCATAAGCTTTTGAGTTTTATGTAGTCCTATCTGTTCATTTTTGCTTTTATGAATAAATTACATTTTGTGTACCCATTCATCCACTGGATTTTTTGGCTGTCATAAATAATACTGCTGTGAACATCACTGTACATGTTTTTGTGCAAGGCATATGTCTTTGATTCTCTTGGAGTGGAATTCCTAGGACACATGGTAACTCTATGTTTAACATCTTGAGGAACTGCTGAACTGTTTTCCAAAGTTGCTGCACCACTTCACAATCCTACCAGCAGCGTATGAGGGCTCCAATTTCTCCACACCTCTGGCAACACTTGTTATTGTCTGTCTTTCATTTTATCCCTCCTAGTGGGTGTGAAGTGGTATCTCATTATGGTTTTGATTTGCATTTCCTTAATGACTAATGATGTTGAGCATCTTTTCATGTGCTTATTGGCCATTTATATATCTTCTCTGGAGAAAAGTCTATTTACAAGGTTTCTTACTGAGATGATGAAAATATTCTAAAATTAGATGATGGTAATAGTTGCATAACTCTGAAAATATACTAAAAACCACTGAACTGTACACATTAAAGGTGTGAACTTTATGGTATTTTAATTATATCTCAATAAAGCTGCTTTAAATAAATTAGTGTGTATAACACTCCTAGGCCAGGGGGCAGTGGGAAGAGACCTTTTAAAAGTGCCGATTCTAAGTATCACTGCCCAGAGTGATTTAGCAGGTCTGGAGACAGCCCAGGCACCTGCACTTTAACATACTCCCTAGGCCATTCTGACTCAGACCATCTGACCAAAGACCTCACTTTGACAAGTACCGCTCAGTGTGTCTGGGCCCAAGTTACAGAAGTGAGGAAGCCGCTGTTCTCTACAGGAACCATTTGTGGAGGCCCCAAGGGTAGAAGGCTCCAAGGGAACATGGAAAGGTCAATGTACACTAATATCACTTTTAAAAAAGATATTAATGTGCTTTTTCCTTTGAACTTTCTTGTATTTGACTTGCTGCTCATTCTGCACCCAAGGTCAGAGGAAAGGGCTGGGATAAACAACCTAAGATAAAGTCACTGGGGATGGGGGCAGTAACAAGACGGCTGGGTAGAAGGACGTGAGCTCACCCCCTCTCACAAAAACACCAAAATTACAACTAACTGCTGAACAACCATCGACAAAAAACCGCTGGAACCTACCAAAAAAGATATCCAAAGACAAAGAAGAAGCCACAACAAGATGGTAGGAGGGGCACAACTGTGATAAAATCAAATTCCATACCTGCTGGGTGGGCAACCCACAAACTGGAAAATAATTATATCTCAGAGGTTCTCCTATAGGAGTGAAAGTTCTGAGCCCCACGTCAGGCTCCCCAGCCTGCAGGTCTGGCATCAGGAGGAGGAGCTCCCAGAGCATCTGGCTTTGAAGGCCAGCAGGGTTTGATCAGAGGAGCTCCAGAGGACTGGGGGTAACAGAAACTCCACTCTTGGAGGACACACACAAGGTCTCGTGCACACCAGGACCCAGGTGAAAAAGCAGTGACCTCATAAGAGCCTGGGCCAGACCTACCTGCTGGTATTGGAAATGGGGGTAATTACCTTAAACATAAACAGATTAAATGCTCCAAACAAAAGACACAGACTGGCTGAAATGGATACAAAAACAAGACCCATGTATATGCTGTCTACAACAGACCCACTTAAGATCTAGGGATACATACAGGCTGAAAGTGAGTAAATGGAAAAAGGTATTCCATGCAAATGGAAATCAAAAGACAGCTAGATTAGCAATACTCAGATCAGACAAAACAGACTTTAAAATAAAGACTGTTACAAGAAATAAAGAAGGATACTACATAATGATCAAGGGATCAATCCAAGAAGAAGATATAACAATTGTAAATATATATGCACCCAACATCGGAGCACCTCAATATATAAGGCAAATACTAACAGCCATAAAAGGAGAAATCAACAGTGACACAATAATGGGTGGGGCTTTAACACACCACTTTCATTAATGGACAGATCATCCAGACACAAAATCAATAAGGAGACACGGGCCTTAAATGACACATTAGACCAGACGGACTTAACTGATATTTATAGAGCATCCTGTCCAAAAGCAGCAGAATACACATTCGTTTCAAGTGCACATGGAACATTCTCCAGGACTGACCACATGCTAGGCTACAAAGCAAACCTCAGTAAATTTAAGAAAACTGAAATCATATCAAGCATCTTTTCTGACCACAACGCTATGAGAATAGAAATAAACTATAAGAAAAAAACTGTAAAAAACACAAACACATGGAGGTTAAACAATATGCTACTAAACAACCAGTGGATCACTGAAGAGATCAAAGAGGAAATCCAAAAATACCTAGAGACAAATGAAAGTATGATGATCCAAAACCTATGGGATGCAGCAAAAGCAGTTCTAAGAGGGAAGTTTATAGCAGTACAATCTTACCTCAGGAAACAAGAAAAATCCCAAATAAACAACCTAACCTTACACCTAAAGCAGTTAGAGAAAGAAGAACAAACAAAACCCAAAGTCATTAGAAGGAAAGAAATCATCATAAAGATCAGAGCAGAAATAAATGAAATTGAGACGAAGAAAGTGATAGGAAAAGATCAATGAAACTAAATGCTGGTTCTTTGAAAATATAAGCAGAATTGATAAACCTTTAGCCAGACTCATCAAGAAAAAAAGGTAGCAGGCTCAAATCAGTAAAATTAGAAATGAAGAAGTTACAACTGACACCAAAGAAATACAAAGGATCATAAGAGACTACTACAAGCAACTATACGCCAATAAAATGGACAACCTAGAAGAAATGGACAAATTTTAGAAAGACACAATCTCCCAAGACTGAACCATGAAGAAATAAAAAATATGAACAGACCAATCACAAGTAATGAAATTGAAACTGTGATTAAAAAACTCCCAACAAACAAAAGTCCAGGACCAAATGGCTTCACAGGTGAATTCTATCAAACATTTAGAGAAGAGTTAACACCTATCCTTCTGAAACTCTTCCAAAAAATTGCAGAGGAAGGAACACTCCCAAACTCATTCTATGAGGCCACCATCACCTTGATACCAAAACCAGACAAAGATACCACAAAAACAGAAAATTACAGGCCAATATCACTGATGAACAAAGACACAAAAATCCTCAACAAAATCCTAGCAAACCGAATCCAACAATACACTAAAAGGATCATATAACATGATGCAAGGATCATGGTATATCTCAGGGATGCAAGGTATATCCCAGGGATGCAAGGATTTTTCGATATCTGCAAATCAATCACTGTGATATACCACATTAACAAACTGAAGAATAAAAACAGTATGATCATCTCAATAGATGCAAAAAAAGCTTCTGACAAAATTCAATACCCATTTATGATGAAAACTCTCCAGAAAGTGGGCATAGAGGGAACTTAACTCAACATAATAAAAGCCATATATGACAAAACTACAGCCAACATCATACTCAATGGTGAAAATCTGAAAGCATTTCCTCTGAGATCAGGAACAAGACAAGGATGTCCACTCTCGCCACTTTTATTCAACATAGTTTTGGAAGTCCTAGCCATGGCAATCAGAGAAGAAGAAGAAATAAAATGAATCCAAATTGGAAAAGAAGTAAACCTGTCACCGTTTGCAGATGACATGATACTATACATAGAAAATCCTAAAAGAAAACTACTAGAGTGCATCAATGAATTCAGTAAAGTTGCAGGATACAAAATTAATACACAGAAATCTGTTGTATTTCTATACACTAACAACAAAAGATCAGAAAGAGAAATTAAAGAAACAATCCCATTTATCACTGCATCAAAAAGAATAAAATACCTAGGTAAACCTACCTAAGGAGGCAAAAGACCTGTACCCCAAAAACTACATGACACTGATGAAAGAAATCGAAGCTGACACAAACAGATGGAAATATATACCATGTTCTTGGATTGGAAGAACTGATATTGTCAAAATGACTATACTATCACAAGCATGCTACAGATTCAATGCAATCCCTATCAAATTACCAATGGCATTTTTCACAGAACTAGAACAAAAAAAATTTTAATTTGTATGGACCCCAAATAGCCAAAGCAATCTTGAGGAAGAAAAATGACACTGAAGGAATCAGGCTCCCTGACTTCAGACTATACTACAAAGCTACAGTAATTAAAACACTGTGGTACCAGCACAAAAACAGAGATATCGATCAATGGAACAGGATAGAAAGCCCAGAAATAAACCTATGGTCAATTAATCTATGACAAAGGAGGCAAGACTATACAATGAAGAAAGTACAGTCTCTTCAATAAATGGTGCTGGGAAAACTGGACAGCTACATGTAAAACAATGAAATTAGAACATTCTCTAACACCATACACAAAAATAAATTCAAAATGGATTACAGACCTAAATGTAAGACTGGATACTATAAAACTCTTAGAGGAAAACATAGGCAGAACACCCTTTGAGATGAATCGCAGCAATATCTTTTTTGAGACATCTCCTAGAGTAATGGAAATAAAAACAAAAATAAACAAATGGGACCTAATTAAACTCAAAAGCTTTTGTGCAGCAAAGGAAACCATAAACAAAACGAAAATACAGCCCACAGGATGAGAGAAAATATTTGCAAATGATGCAACCAACAAAGGATTAACCTTCAAAATTTACAAAAAGCTCATGCAGCTCAATATCAGAAAAACAAACAACCCAATCAAAAAATGGACAGAAGACCTAAATAGACATTTCTCCAAAGAAGACATACAGATGGCCAACAGGCACAAGAAAAGATGTTCAATGTCGCCAGTTATTAGAGAAATGCAAATCAAAACTACAATGAGGTATCACCTCACACCAGTCAGAATGGCCATCATCAAAAAGTCTACAAACAATAAATGCTGGAGAGGGTGCGAAGAAAAGGGAACCCTCCAACACTGTTGGTGGGAATGTAAATTGGTACAGCCACTATGGAGAACAGTATGGAGGTTCCTTAAAAAAACTAAAAATAGAGCTACCATATGATCCAGCAATCCCACTCCTGGGCATATTTCCGGAGAAAACCATGGTTCGAAAAGATACATGCACCCCAATGTTCACTGCAGCGCTGTTTACAATAGCCAAGACATGGAAACAACCTAAATGTCCACTGACAGAGGAATGAATAAAGATGATATAATATGTACAATGGAACATTACTCTGCCATAAAAGAATGAAATAATGCCATCTGTAGCAACAGGGATGGACTTAGAGATTATCATACTAAGTGAAGTAAGTCAGACAAAAACAAATATATGATATCACTTATTTGGAAGTGGAAATGATGATACAAATAAACTTATGCATAAAACAGAAACAGACTCAGACGTGGAAAACAAACTTATGGTTACTAAAGGGGAAAGGTGGGGATAGGGATAAATTGGGAGCTTGGGATTGACATATACACACTACTATATTTAAAATAGATAACCAACAAGGACCTACTGTATAGCACTGGGAACTGTGCTCAGTATTCTGTAATAACCTAAATGAGAAAAGAATCTAAAAAAGAATAGATATATGTATATGTATAACTGAATCACTTTTCTATACAGCTGAAACTAACACAACATTGTAAATCAACTATGGTCCAATATAAAATAAAAATTTTAAGAAAAGTCACTGGGGGTCTCTGGGACCTGTAGGACACCCAGAGTTCCTGCTGTGCCCAGTGTGGGGATTCTGGCTTATTGAGAGAACTGGGGCCCTACAGAGGCCCGAGGCCGATTAAAGGACCTCAGAGCCTTTGCAAGCAGAGGTGACGGCTGTACATGGCGGGGACCATGGACTTGAGTGGAACTTCAGGTCCGCTAGGGCAAGAGGCAGCAGGGGGCAAAGAAGATCCAGAGATCAGAGTGGCAGGTGACAAATAAAGGCATTCTTCTGTGAGGGCTTATGAAGAACATTGTGTGTGTGTATGTACATGTATATACATGCATGTGTATTACACACATTTATATCCATGTAGCTGTATATGTGTATGTATATAATACACACATATTTATACATAAAATATATGTATACACATATATGTATGCACATATACACACATCAGCTGACTTGTGAGTAAAATTATGACTCACTACATATATATACATTTATAGGATGTGTATGTGTATGAGCACACAAACAGAAATTCATCATTTTTAAAGTGCTCTCAGTAACAGAGGAGCACTTACTCCTTTTAGAGCACAGAAATGAGGCTCCAAGAAGCATGGTGAATTCTCCTGGCTGTGTGGTCGCCAGGGACAGACCTGAGAGAAGGACCCAGGGTTCTTCCCACCACCTCATGCTCTTAACCTGTCTCCACCTTCACCAGCCCTTTCTCCCAGCTGACAGCCACACACAATAACAGCAAATCTTTTTTTTTTTTAACTTGCATTTAAGTTCCCACCTGGGACATTATCATGTAATAAGGGGCAGCTTTGAGAAGGGAATTCTTATCACCCGCTGCGCTCCGCTGGGCTTTTGGAAGCCGGGCCACAGCCTCTCTCTCTGTGAGGTCGAGAGCAGACCCAACCCTTCAAGGGCGATTCTGGGAGCAGCTAGCTTCATCCTAACCACGGCAGTATCTGATCGTACTTACTTGAAAACCATCCTCTTGATTCTTGCCTTCACTTCCTGTTGGGTTGAAAATGCATTCATAGGGAATTCCAGACGAGGGGCGGAACTGAACTGGGCCGCTCCCACCCTGACCTGCAGTGGGAGACAGAGGGCCCAGGGGCCCGAGAGCAGGGTCAAGTCACAAACATCCCTAAGAGGAAAGAAGGGACGAGAAAGGTTAACGACCCTGCTTCCTGCCCACTCACAAATACCAGCGCTGGTATTTCTCTCATCTCCTTAAAAGAAGGTTCCAAAGACTGAGAGGACAATCTGGAAGGAGACGGTCAAATCTGCCTGTGCTCCACACTGACCACCACCAATTCGACCCCCATTCCGACAGCTGTCTGGGCGGAGCTGTGAGCTTTAGGGTCTCTGCTCACACTTACTGCCTCCCAGGTGTAAGCACTGTTTTAAGCCTTCTCAACTCTTTATTACATGTAATCCACAGAGGTGCTATTCCTGCCCACATTACTGCTGGAGAAACTAAAATACAGAGGATACAGGTCTGGCCCAGGGCTAGTAAGAAAGGAGCGCGGCCTTTGGACTTGGTGCCTGTGATCTTCACTAAGCCTGTTATGCCGATCACCTTCTCAGCAGCCAGCACAGGACTTCAGCTAAACCCCCAACCAGGGGTGTCACAGAAGCTGTCCGCAGCCACCACACACCCATCCTTGGTTGCGGGGCCCGCTCTTCCAGGCCTCCTCCTGCCAAACTAGGGAAAGGCCAGACCTCCAGGCCAGAGTCAGACTGGGGGACAAGCAGCTCCCTAACTGGAGTCGAGCACTATTGGAGCTGAAGTTCCTCTGTAGCGGAGGTCGTGAGAGCCCCTGGCGATTCTGGATTTTGCATCCTCATTCAGAAGGCCATAGGAGAAAATCCAATGCCTTGCAAAACCGGAGAAGGGAAACTGAGTAAAGTCATTCCCTGGATCCTTAAGATCAGTGTGTGTCAAGCAGAGAAGGGTTTAAACATTTAAGCTTCCTCTTGAGGGCCTAACCCCTGCATCTAGTCATTGGCTCTCTAAACTCCTGGAGAAACTACATTCTCAGTTACTATTCTCACAATTAACCCCGATTCTGGCCAAGATTGCAAATGAGCCAAGTGATTCATATTTAAACAACGACGCTGATGTTTTCTTGCTCTGTGAGTTCCTTCACTGCTGACCCTTAACAGGCCTGGCGCTTGGGAGCTGATCAAAGCACTTGGCCACACCAGGCCAGCTGCACCTGCTCCCAGGGAGCACAGCCCATTGGACCTTCCTCCCACAGGAAGTTCTGAGGAGGAGCTGTTGGGAATCTTAAGTAGGAAGAAATTTAAGTCTTGGGTGGGCATGTGAGGGAGAGGGACACCGGAAAGCAGAGTAGTAGAGAACCTCAGGAAGGAGTTTCTAAAAAGCGACCCGTTTAATATGTCCCTTGAATTTAGCATGTGATAAAGGGAGCATCTCAAACCATCGGGAAAAGATGGTACAGTCAGTAAGTGATACTGGGACAACTGGAGAGCCATCTGCAAGGATAAATTGCAAATTCAAGATTTAAATGTCAAAAATGTAACCATAAAAGTTCTAGAAAACTTGGGAGAATTCCTTTGTGACTTCAAAGTAGAAAAGACTTGCAATCCAGAAGTCGTAAAGGAAAACTGATAAATCTGACTACATGAAGAAAACTTCTACAGGGCAAAACATATCATAACACAACCTAAAAATGAAGACAAAATGAAAAGTTATTTGCAACTCACGTCAGAGACAAAGGGTTAGTTTCCCCAATATATAAAGAGTGTCTAGGAATTGATATGTGTAAAGACCAACAATCCAACAGAAAAATGGGCCAAGGGTATGAACAGAGATCACAGAACAGGAAATACAAAATGGTTCTTTAATAAGAAAAGATGCTTGATTGTGTTGCACTGAGATGTAGCAAAAAGCCAGATACAACGTTTGCAGGGAGAAATCAGTATTCTCAAACACTGCTGTAAGAACATAAATGTTATGGCATCCATAGAGAGCAATTTGTCAATATTTATTGAAAATTACTAATGCATGGGGCTATTGGCAATTTATCCTACAGCTATATACTTCTACGTGTGTGAAATGACATATTTATAAGCTTACAATGTATTTGTAATAGTGGATGTCCATCAATAGGGGCTGGTTAACTAAACCTTGGTAAATCCTTACAATGGAACATTAATCAGCTATAAAAAATGATATAGTGTATATGCCTATATTAAGACCTATATTACCTACTACCTAGATATGGAAAGACTTCCAAGATAATGTGAAGAGAAAAAGGCAAGGGATAAAACAGTGTGTATAGCATGCTACCCTTTGTGTTAAAAGGGAAAAAATTAGAATATATATTCATATTGCTTATATTTGCATGAAGCGATTCTGTAAGGATGCTCAAGACAGCAGGGGGCTGGGCAAATAGAAAATGTGTGACTGGGAGGGATATTTTTCATTGAATGTCTTTTTTTTTGAACCATGTGAATGAATGAATTCATTTAAAAAACTCCCTTGAGACCAACAGCTGGGTGTATTTACTTAAATTAAACAGGAAGGAGCCAACTTCAAAACAAAACAAGATGGAAACAGCTTGAGTCAGTAGTCAAGGCATTTAATTTAATTGGTGGTTTGGGAGCAGAATAGTTACCTTTTATCTTCAGTTTACTGTATGCTCAGAAGCAAGCCCGCCCAGATTTCTCACCACACTGTAATCACTCTGCTGCAATCATTATATTAGAGCCAGGAAGTGAACTTCTCAGCTTAAGGGTTGAGAGGAAGACTTTTTAAACACCTTAAATCCACCTCAAAACAGAGCCTCCATAAAAAGCTTTAATTTATAGCTGCTTAAAAATTTCTTCCTGGAAAGTAAAATTAGGTGCAAATCAAATCCCTTGTACATGGAGATAAGACGATGACACCAAAATGCAGCAGCAAACACATAAAACCTGAAGCCACAAGTCAGACTGAAGCATCTGAAATCACCCTAATGCAAAAACCCTTCGCTAGCAATTCCATCAAGTCTGTGCAGCTTGGAGGTGGAGGTTCTCGTTTGCTCATGAAATAGACACCCAACTCCTTTGCTCAACAGGTCTTGCTGTGAGAAAGTTTTCTCAGGACAAGCCAAATACAGCTCCCTCAACACCCAGACTATGTCCTCTTAATAAAAGAGAGCCGCTAGGCACCCTCTTTCCCATGAAAATGATAATCAGCTTCCCTCACATGGAAATGTCCAGGCCTCTCACTGTTCCGTCTCCTTGTTGTGGGCACTGTCTGGTTTGCCAATATCTAACCTAAAAATGCCACATTCTAGACGTGGTTTGGCAACACTGAGATTAAATTCCCTGAAATCTGGGGACCTGTGTGTTGAGATAGTTGCTCCCAACAGCACCACCTAACAAGTTTTGTCATAGTTTTCTTACCCTCTCTTTGAGGATGCTGAATTCCATTAGCACCCACCACTTCTGCATACACAGATACACATACACACACCACCATGTTGCCTGCTGTCCACGTGCTATGTGATTGTGACAGCAGAATGTGAAGTCCTGGGCTGAGAGTCAAGAGCACCAGTTCTTCCAAGCTTAGCTCTCTTCTAAGATTGCTGTGTGACCCTAGGCAGTCACTTAGCCTCTCTGAGCCTGTTTCTTCAGTTGTAAAACATTCTCTAGTAATCCATACAACTCTTCCCTTCCAACTTGCCATCCACTGGGGTCTCCAGGCCACCCATTTCAGGACATACTATATCCATGCCAAGGTCAACACTGTTTGAGCTTTATGGCTCTTCCTCCATGAAAAAAATTAGTGAAACTTCATAGAGAATCACTTCCTTTTAAAATCAGAGCCCTGTGTGTAGGAGGGTAGAGATTCAGCTGCCCTTGGCCCTGACCCTCTGAGGGTCTGTGATGGGTTGACTTCACGGTTGGAACTTCCAGGCTGTTCATGCCTCGATGGAATGATGTCAGCTATAACCATGCAAGACGGCCTGAGGTCCAGGGTAATGTGCTCACTCTCCGCAAATGACACGTCATTCTGGAGAAAATCTGGCCCTCGTTAAAAGCCATTATTTTGCTCCTAAATCCTAGAGGTTTTTCTAGGATTAACTCAGGAATGTCATCTTGGAAAACCACTTCCTTCCTTGACCTGTATGTGACTAGCCCCTAATTCAAGTAATTATAGCTTTCCAGACCAAAATGCCCTCCTTAAATTTACTTGATTTTTGAGTCAGTTCACGTGGTTCAAAATCCATAAAGAATAAAGAAGTTTATACCGATGGGCCTCCCCCCTGGACTTGTGCCCCATCTGCTCAGTTCCCACCCTCTCCCTCAATGGGAAACCACTGCTCTTAGCCTCTTACAAATCCCTCCAGAGTTTCTTCATGCGCATACAGACGAATACAAATATAGACTCTTTTCATCTCCATTTTTCATAAAAGGTAACACATTATACATACCATTTGTACCTTATTTTTACACTCAATTTGTTTTGGTGTCTTTCCCCATCAGCGATTTTCCTCATTCACTTTCTAAAGCTGCCCTGTGTTTCATTATATGAAGACACCATAATAGATTTACCTGTCCCCTGTGAGCAGGCCTTTGGGATGCCTGAAATCTTTTACAATTACAAACAACACTGCAATGAATAACTTCGTATGTGCATTATTTTGCACCTGTGGGAGTATCTGTAGAATAAATTACTGAGTCAAAGGGTCCCAGCCTTTGTAATTTTGATAGACACTGTTATTACAGATTCCTCTATAGAGAGGTTGCACATTCCCACCAGCAGTGCATGAGAACACTGGTTTCCTACAGACTTGCCAATAGAGCATGACACCAAACTTTGGATTTTTGCTAATCTAGTTAAGTGAAAAATGGTGTATCGGTCAGAGATTTGTTATTACATTGAGTGAGGTTGGGCATCTTTTCCTATGTCAAAGGGCCATCTATGTTTCATTTTCTGGGAACTATCTGTGTTCATTGCCCGTTTTTCTGTTGAGCTGTTCCAAAATGCCCCTTTAGCAACAAGAGCCACAGCTAGCACACTGCTGACATTTAAGACTTGCTATTTGAAACCAGGAAGAACAAGAAATGAAGATACTGGCTGGATTGATTAGGCAGGAGCTGTTCCTTTCAAGTGAACAGAGAGGGTAGGAGCTGTGTTTCATATTACGACTCTAGTCTTCAGAGGCAGTTATAGTTTTTGTCTGTCATGTGACCTATGCCTGTCCAATCAGAGCCCTCCCTGGGACTTCTGCCAGCTCTACAGGGTAAGAATTCTACTTTCTTTTTCCTGGGGTGACTACCTTGAGGGACAATGTAGGGCAACTTTGCTATGTAAGGAAAACCTGCCTGGAAAGGAAGCCAACTGAGGGAAGCAAAATGGAGAGGAGAAGAAAAAGAGAGGGATTGAGTCCTTGGATCCCATCATGCCTAGAACCAGGATTCACCCCCTTAGTCTTCCTGGTTCCACAAGCCAGTAAATGCCCTCTTCCGCTTAAGATAGAATTTCTGTCACTTGCAGCCAAAGACGCCCTCATACAAAGACAACGAGACTTGCACTCACCCTCCTGGGGTTGATGTCCAGAGCATTACAGACCGTGATGGCAAAGTGCTTGGACCTTTCAAAGCTCCCTTTCCCAATGCTGTGAGCCGTCGATCAGAAACAGGACGTCTGGGATTAGAGGGGCAAGATGGCGGAAGAGTAAGACGCGGAGATTACCTTCCTTCCCACAGATTCAGTAGAAATACATCTACACGTGGAACTGCTCCTACAGAACACCCACTGAACGCTGGCAGAAAACGTCAGACCTCCCAAAAGGCAAGAAAATCCCCACGTACTTGGGTAGGGCAAAAGAAAAAAGAAATAACAGAGACAAAATAATAGGGATGGAACCTACACCAGTGGGAGGGAGCTGTGAAGGAGGAAAGGTTTCCACACACTAGGAAGCCCCTTCACGGGCAGAGACTGTGGGTGGCAGAGGGGGGAAGCTTCGGAGCCACAGAGGAGAGCGCAGCCACAGGGGTGCAGAGGGCAAAGTGGAGAGATTCCCGCACAGAGGCTCGGTGCCGACCAGCACTCACCAGCCCGAGAGGCTTGTCTGCTCACCCGCCGGGGCGGGGGGGTGGCTGGGAGCTGAGGCTCGGGCTTCGGTGCTAGCCGGGAGGGAGTCCGGGAAAAAGTCTGCAGCTGCCGAAGAGGCAAGAGACTTTTTCTTGCCTCTGTTTCGCGGCGCGCAAGGAGAGGGGATTCAGAGTGCCACCTAAACGAACTCCAGAGACGTGCGCGAGACGCAGCTAACAGCGCGGACCCCAGAGACGGGCGCGAGCCGCGGTTATCAGCGCAGACCCCAGAGAAGGGCAGGAGACGCTAAGGCTGCTGCTGCTGCCACCAAGAGGCCTGCGTGCGAGCACAGGTCACTCTCCACACCTCCCCTCCCAGGAGCCTGTGCAGCCTGCCACTGCCAGGGTCCCGTGATCCAGGGACAACTTCCCCGGGAGAACGTACGGCGCGCCTCAGGCTGCTGCAACGTCACGCTGGCCTCTGCCGCCGCAGGCTCGCCCCACCTCCTCTGTACCCCTCCCTCCCCCCGGCCTGAGTGAGCCAGAGCCCCTGAAGCAGCTGCTCCTTTAACCCCATTCTGTCTGGGCGGGGAACAGACGCCCTCAGGCGACCTACACGCAGAGGCGGGTCCAAATCCAAAGCTGAACCCCGGGAGCTGTACGAACAAAGAAGAGAAAGGGAAATCTCTCCCAGCAGCCTCAGAAGCAGCGGATTAAAGCTCCACAAACAACTTGATGTGCCTGCATCTGTTGAATACCTGAATAGACAACGAATCATCCCAAATTCAAGAGGTGGACTTTGGGAGCAGGATATATTAATTTTTCCCCTTTTCCTTTTTTTGTGAGTGTATATGTGTATGCTTCTGGGTGAGATTTTGTCTGTATAGCTTTGCTTTCACCATTAGTCCTAGGGTTAGGTCCTTCTGTGTTTTTGTTTTTTTTTTTTAACTCAAAAAAAATTTTTTTTCCTAATAAATGTTTTCTTAATAATTTTTTCCTTATTTTCTATTTTTAGAAATTAAAAAAAAATTTTTAATAAGTTTTTTCATATTTTTATTTTAAAAAAATTAAAAACTTTTTTCTTAATAAATTTTTTTCTTAATATTTTTCTTTTTTACTATAAAAAATTAAATCTATTTTTAAAAATTAAAAAAAATTTTTTTCTGAATACATTTATTCTTAATATTTTTTTTTCTTATTTTGTATTATAATAGCTTTATTTTATTTTATCCTCTTTCTTTCTTTCTTTCTATTTTTTTCTCCCTTTTAATCTGAGCCGTGTGGACAAAAGGCTCTTGGTGCTCCAGCCAGGCATCAGGGCTGTGCCTCTGAGGTGGGAGAGCCAACTTCAGGACACTGGTCCACAAGAGACCTCCCAGCTCCACATAACACCAAACGGCAAAAATCTCTCAGAGATCTCCATCTCAACATCAAGACCCAGCTTCACTCAACGACCAGCAAGCTACAGTGCTGGACACCCTATGCCAAACAACTAGCAAGACAGGAACACAGCCCCATCCATTAGCAGAGAGGCTGCCTAAAATCATAATAAGGCCACAGACACCCCAAAACACACCACCAGACGTGGACGTGCACACCAGAAAGACAAGATCCAACCTCATCCACCAGAACACAGGCACTAGTCCCCTCCACCAGGAAGCCTACACAACCCACTGAACCAACCTTAGCCACTGGGGACAGATACCAAAAACAACGGGAACTACGAACCTGCAGCCTGTGAAAAGGAGACCCCAAACACAGTAAGATAAGCAAAATGAGAAGACAAAAAACCACACAGCAGGTGAAGGAGCAGGGTCAAAACACACCAGACCTAACAAATGAAGAGGAAATAGGCAGTCTACCTGAAAAAGAATTCAGAATAATGATAGTAAAAATGATCCAAAATCTTGGAAATAGAAAAGACAAAATGCAAGAAACATTTAACAAGGATGTAGAAGAACTAAAGAGGAACCAAGCAACGATGAAAAACACAATAAATGAAATTAAAAATACTCTAGACGGGATCAATAGCAGAATAACTGAGGCAGAAGAACGCATAAGTGACCTGGAATATAAAATAGTGGAAATAACTACTGCAGAGCAGAATAAAGAAAAAAGAATGAAAAGAACTAGGAACAGTCTCAGAGACCTCTGGGACAACATTAAACGCACCAACATTCGAATTATAGGGGTCCCAGAAGAAGAAGAGAAAAAGAAAGGGACTGAGAAAATATTTGAAGAGATTATAGTTGAAAACTTCCCTAATATGGGAAAGGAAATAGTTAATCAAGTCCTGGAAGCACAGAGAGTCCCATACAGGATAAATCCAAGGAGAAACATGCCAAGACACATATTAATCAAACTATCAAAAATTAAATATAAAGAAAACATATTAAAAGCAGCAAGGGAAAAACAACAAATAACACACAAGGGAATCCCCATAAGGTTAACAGCTGATCTTTCAGCAGAAACTCTGCAAGCCAGAAGGGAGTGGCAGGATATACTTAAAGTCATGAAGGAGAAAAACCTACAACCAAGGTTACTCTACCCAGCAAGGATCTCATTCAGATTTGCTGGAGAAATTAAAACCTTTACAGACAAGCAAAAGCTGAGAGAGTTCAGCACCCCCAAACCAGCTTTACAACAAATGCTAAAGGAACTTCTCTAGGCAAGAAACACAAGAGAAGGAAAACACCTACAATAACAAACCCAAAACGTTTAAGAAAATGGGAATAGGAACATACATATCAATAATTACCTTAAATGTAAATGGATTAAATGCTCCCACCAAAAGACACAGACTGGCTGAATGGATACAAAAGCAAGACCCATATATATGCTGTCTACAAGAGACCCACTTCAGACCTAGAGACACATACAGACTGAAAGTGAGGGGATGGAAAAAGATATTCCATGCAAATGGAAATCAAAAGAAAGCTGGAGTAGCAATTCTCATATCAGACAAAATAGACTTTAAAATAAAGACTATTACAAGAGACAAAGAAGGACACTATATAATGATCAAGGGATCGATCCAAGAAGATATAACAATTGTAAATATTTATGCACCTAACATAGGAGCACCTCAGTACATAAGGCAAATACTAACAGCCATAAAAGGGGAAATCGACAGTAACACAAGCATAGTAGGGGACTTTAACACCCCACTTTCACCAATGGACAGATCATCCAAAATGAAAATAAATAAGGAAACACAAGCTTTAAATGATACATTAAACAAGATGGACTTAATTGATATTTATAGGACATTCCACCCAAAAACAACAGAATACACATTTTTCTCAAGTGCTCATGGAACATTCTCCAGGATAGATCATATCTTGGGTCACAAATCAAGCCTTGGTAAATTTAAGAAAATTGAAATCGTATCAAGTATCTTTTCCGACCACAACGCTATGAGATTACATATCAATTACAGGAAAAGATCTGTAAAAAATACAAACACATGGAGGTTACACAATACACTACTTAATAACGAAGTGATCACTGAAGAAATCAAAGGGGAAATCAAAAAATACCTAGAAACAAATGACAATGGAGACACGACGACCCCAAACCTATGGGATGCAGCAAAAGCAGTGCTAAGAGGGAAGTTTATAGCAATACAAGCCTACATCAAGAAACAGGAAACATCTCGAATAAACAACCTAACCTTGCACCTACAGCAATTAGAGAAAGAAGAGCAAAAAAACCCCAAAGCTAGCAGAAGGAAAGAAATCATAAAGATCAGATCAGAAATAAATGAAAAAGAAATGAAGGAAACAATAGCAAAAATCAATGAAACTAAAAGCTGGTTCTTCGAGAAGATAAACAAAATTGATAAACCATTGGCCAGACTCATCAAGAGAAAAAGGGAGAAGACTCAAATCAATAGAATTAGAAATGAAAAAGGAGAAGTAACCACTGACACTGCAGAAATACAAACGATCATGAGAGATTACTACAAGGAACTATATGCCAATAAAATGGACAACCTGGAAGAAATGGACAGATTCTTAGAAATGCACAACCTACTGAGACTGAACCAGGAAGAAATAGAAAATATGAACAGACCAATCACAAGCACTGAAATTGAAACTGTGATTAAAAATCTTCCAACAAACAAAAGCCCAGGACCAGATGGCTTCACAGGCGAATTCTATCGAACATTTAGAGAAGAGCTAACACCTATCCTTCTCAAACTCTTCCAAAATATTGCAGAGGGAGGAACACTCCCCAACTCATTCTACGAGGCCACCATCACCCTGATACCAAAACCAGACAAAGATGTCACAAAGAAAGAAAACTACAGGCCAATATCACTGATGAACATAGATGCAAAAATCCTCAACAAAATACTAGCAAACAGAATCCAACAGCACATTAAAAGGATCATACACCATGATGAAGTGGGGTTTATCCCAGGAATGCAAGGATTCTTCAATATACGCAAATCAACGTGATACATCATATTAACAAATTGAAGGAGAAAAACCATATGATCATCTCAATAGATGCAGAGAAAGCTTTCGACAAAATTCAACACCCATTTATGATAAAAGCCCTGCAGAAAGTAGGCATAGAGGGAACTTTCCTCAACATAATAAAGGCCATATATGACAAACCCACAGCCAACACTGTCCTCAATGGTGAAAAACTGAAACCATTTCCACTAAGATCAGGAACAAGACAAGGTTGCCCACTCTCACCACTATTATTCAACATAGTTTTGGAAGTGTTAGCCACAGCAATCAGAGAAGAAAAAGAAATAAAAGGAATCCAAATCGGAAAAGAAGAAGTAAAGCTGTCACTGTTTGCAGATGACATGATACTGTACACAGAGAATCCTAAAACTGCCACCAGAAAACTACTAGAGCTAATCAATGAATTTGGTAAAGTAGCAGGATACAAAATTAATGCACAGAAATCTCTTTCATTCCTATATACTAATGATGAAAAATCTGAAAGTGAAATTAAGAAAACACTCCCGTTTACCATTGCAACAGAAAGAATAAAATATCTAGGAATAAACCTACCTAAGGAGACAAAAGACCTGTATGCAGAAAATTATAGGACACTGATGAAAGAAATTAAAGATGATACAAATAGATGGAGAGATATACCATGTTCTTGGATTCGAAGAATCAACATTGTGAAAATGACTCTACTACCCAAAGCAATCTACAGATTCAATGCAATCCCTATCAAACTACCACTGGCATTTTTCACAGAACTAGAACAAAAAATTTCACAATTTGTATGGAGACACAAAAGACCCCGAATAGCCAAAGCAATCTTGAGAACGAAAAATGGAGCTGGAGGAATCAGGCTCCCTGACTTCAGACTATACTACAAAGCTACAGTAATCAAGACAGCTTGGTACTGGCACAAAAACAGAAATATAGATCAATGGAACAGGATGGAAAGCCCAGAGATAAACCCACGCACATATGGTCACCTTATCTTTGATAAAGGAGGCAAGCATATACAGTGGAGAAAAGACAGCCTCTTCAATAAGTGGTGCTGGGAAAATTGGACAGGTACATGTAAAAGTATGAAATTAGAACACTCCCTGACACCATACACAAAAATAAACTCAAAATGGATTAAAGACCTAAGTGTAAGGCCAGACACTATCAAACTCTTAGAGGAAAACATAGGCAGAACACTCTATGACATAAATCACAGCAAGATCCTTTTTGACCCAGCCCCTAGAGAAATGGAAATAAGAACACAAATAAACAAATGGGACCTAATGAAACTTAAAAGCTTTTGCACAGCAAAGGAAACCATAAACAAGACCAAAAGACAACCCTCCGAATGGGAGAAAATATTTGCAAATGAAGCAACTGACAAAGGATTAATCTCCAAGATTTACAAGCAGCTCATGCAGCTCAAAAACAAAAAAACGAACAACCCAATCCAAAAATGGGCAGAAGATCTAAATAGACATTTCTCCAAAGAAGATATACAGATTGCCAACAGACACATGAAAGAATGCTCAACATCACTAATCATTAGAGAAATGCAAATCAAAACTACAATGAGGTATCATCTCACACTGGTCAGAATGGCCATCATCAAAAAATCTACAAACAATAAATGCTGGAGAGGGTGTGGAGAAAAGGGAACCCTCTTGCACTGTTGGTGGGAATGGAAATTGATACAGCCACTATGGAGAACAGTATGGAGGTTCCTTAAAAAACTAAAAATAGAACTACCATACAACCCAGCAATCCCACTACTGGGCATATACCCTGAGAAAACCATAATTCAAAAAGAGTCATGTATCAAAATGTTCATTGCAGCTCTATTTACAATAGCCAGGACATGGAAGCAACCTAAGTGTCCATCATCAGATGAATGGATAAAGAAGATGTGGCACATATATACAATGGAATATTACTCAGCCATAAAAAGAAATGAAATGGAGGTATTTGTAATGAGGTGGATGGAGTTAGAGTCTGTCATACAGAGTGAAGTAAGTCAGAAAGAGAAAAACAAATACAGTATGCTAACACATATATATGGAATCTAAGGAAAAAAAAAAAAAAAAGGTCATGAAGAACCTAGTGGCAAGATGGAAATAAAGACACAGACCTACTAAAGAATGGACTTGAGGATATGGGGAGGGGAAGGGGTGAGATGTGACAGGATGAGAGAGTGTCATGGACATATATACACTACCAAATGTAAAATAGCTAGCTAGTGGGAAGCAGCCGCATAGCACAGGGAGATCAGCTCGGTGCTTTGTGACCGCCTGGGGGGGTGGGATGGGGAGGGTGGGAGGGAGGGAGATGCGGGAGGGAGGAGATATGGGAACGTGTGTATATCTGTAGCTGATTCACTTTGTTATAAAGCAGAAACTAACACACACAAAAAAAATAAAATAAAAAAATAAAAAAATAAAAAATAAAAAACCTTTTGAATAGAAAAAATAAAAAAATAAAAAAATAAAAGAATTCACCAAGTAAATATGGAAGGAATAATCTAATTAGAAATTCACCATTTTGCAATCTACAAAGTAATCATTAATTCAGGCAAGGTTACTGTATCAATGTTAAGACCATTGGTTAAATGTTGTTGGGGAACAGGATATTTATACAGTCTCAAAGTATCACCATCAGATTAATTCTTAATTACAAATGGAAAAGGTACTTTTCAGTTAAGAGATCTGGCAAATGCCACCTTAACCAAGAAATCTGGTGGCTATTACTTCAACTAATGTCTTCAGTAATGAAACAAACTGATTTTATGTGCCTCCTAATTTGATGTATGGGAAATATACAACATCATCTATGTAGTATAATTTCCAGAAATGGTTAACTAATCTAATAAATAAACAGAAATCCATGAAAAAAAAAAAAAAAGAAACAGGACGTCTGCCGTAGCCGAGCACCACGTCACTAGGGGAGAGGGGGCCAGAATGGGTGACAATCAGCTTCCCTACAGTCTGGTCCCCAGAAGATCTTACTCCCAAAGCAGAGTGGAGGCGGAAACAACCTTGTGGCGGGTCAAGCTCCTCTAAGCCCAGTGGGGGAAATAACACTGGAGAAATTCTGGGCCAGAGGCAGCCCTCCGCTGCAGCAGGGAGCACCTCCTACCATGAGCACGACTCATGAAAGTCTGTATAATAATGGAAGAGTCTAATTCAACAACACTAACTGAGCCGTATGACAGGAGGGGCTACTGGGCCAGTGAGGGATACCCAAGAGCCTTGGCTCCTGCCCTCAGGGGTCACAATCTTGTCTGGGACACAGCCAGGCACCCTGGTTCATAAGGCTGCATTACCCAAGAGTCTACGTAACGATAGCCAGCACTGACTGCATCTTTCCTATATGCCAGGTGCTGCTTTAAACACTTTATATGTACGAATTTATTTAATTCTCATAACCACCTTGAGATATACTATTTCTTTATTTTTCAACAGTTATATTGAGATAATATTCACATACCATACCAGTCACCCATTTAAAGTATACACTTTAATGGTTTTTAGTATATTCAGATATATTTATCACCATCACAATCAATTTTAGAACATTTTCCATCTCCTCAAAAGGAAACCCTGTACTCTATCAGCTATCAGCTCTCTAGCCCCCTACCCCCACCCCTAAACAGATTTACAATCTGCATTCCCACTGGAGAGATAAGGAGAGCAGGGCACAGGGCAATTCAGGAATTTCATAAGGCCAAAGTACCAGAAAGTGGTGGAGCCGGGAATCAAACTGAGGCTGTCCACAGGTGTGGCTCCAGAGTCCACACCCTATCACCTCACCAGGAAGATGCAAGAGAGCAGAAGTCAGAGAAGCACCAGTGAGAAGGCGCCACGTGGTAGCAGCATGCAAGGGGGATTTCACCAGAGAGGGAGGGAAGGGACTGCGGGGTCCCTAGGAGTGGGCGGGTGTGGCTCGAGCATGTGGCGGGGATGACGAGCAGGGAGGAAGAGAATATGGCAGCAGACGAGGCTGGTTGTGTAGACGGTGGTCACACAACAGAAGACCTTGAAGCATGGGCCAAGAAATTCGGCAACAGGGATCTTCCTAGGGTTTTTACCCAGGAGAGGAACTTGGTCAGGCCCCTGTTTGGGGAAAATGACTCTGGCCACAGCATGAAAGAAGACAGGAGTGGGGCAGAAAGTGTCTGGCTTCTCTTGAGCCCATCACACAGAGGCTGAAGTAGGTGTTTAGAGGGTTGAGTAAAACGTGGGCTTACTTTTGCTGGCGACTGAAATCTTCCCAATGGTCTCCTTGCTCACGTGGACTTCCTGAAGAGGGAGGGATGGGGGCACTAGGAGAGAAAACACCAGAAGCAGTCATTACAAGGCAGAGAGGAGAGGAGTCTTAGTCTCCACGTTATATGACCAGAACAAACGGGTCACAAGAGAGAAAACAGGAAAGTGAAAGAGTTTAATGATATTGTATCTTAAAAATTACCAGATGGATAACATAAATAATTCCCTCCGCCCCCACCAATTGCCCCACTTCTATCAGGTATCTTTGCATTTAAATTTGGGTATTTTGAAGAGAAAAATTTTAAATATATACGGGAGGATATAGAGAGCCTGTGATTCTGATGAGTTTCGTCCCTGGGTAGGCATGATAACTGAATGCCCCTCTGGGGTGTAGCATCTTGCCATAAACATTAACCTTGGACGTGAACAGACAATTCATAGAAGAAAGAGAATTCATAGAAAAGCACAAGGAAAATTTTCAAACAGGTGACAAAACACTTTAACTCAAACAATGGGATACCCTTTTTTTTTTTTAAACTATTCGAGACCGTTTCTTTTTTTTTTTTTTTTTTTTTATTTATTTTTGGCTGTGTTGGGTCTTCGTTTCTGTGCGAGGGCTTTCTCTAGTTGTGGCAAGCGGGGGCCACTCTTCATCGCGGTGCGGGGGCCTCTCACTATCGCGGCCTCTCTTGTTGCGGAGCACAGGCTCCAGACGCGCAGGCTCAGTAGTTGCGGCTCACGGGCCTAGTTGCTCCGCGGCATGTGGGATCTTCCCGGACCAGGGCTCGAACCCGTGTCCCCTGCATTGGCAGGCAGACTCTCAACCGCTGCGCCACCAGGGAAGCCCGGGATACCCTTTTAAATGTGAAATTTAGATGATCCAGTTTTAAATTTAAATGTAACTGGGGAAAGATTAAATCAGGAAAAGCTTTTCCAGTGGTGGCACTGTAAACGGTACAACCCTTTTGGAAAACAATTTCGCCAAATGAATTAAGAGTCATCAAAGTGCTTAGGCTCCACAGTATCGCACCTGGGAACTGATCCAAAGGGGAAACAACTTTAGAGAAGGGAAAATGTGCACCAAGACACTCCCTTCAATGTTACTTGTTTCAGAGGAATGATGGTGATAACAAATATCCAAAGAGAGAGAACTCTCAGTAAACACTGATACATTCATTCAATGCAATTAATATGAACAAGGGCTAAAACGTTTTGGGGTAGAAAGTTTGTGGATACATTTTTTTTCTTCTATCTGATACCCAGTAAAATTGTAATAATGGCATATGAGCAGCCAACAACAATTTTCAAATTAAACCTTGAGGGCAGGTAACACGCCAGGTGCTCAACAGCAAGCCAACCACGATGAAAGTTCTGAAGACAGTGAGGTGCCACTTGGAGGGACTATTTGAAAAGCCAACTGTGCACGGTCACTGTCAGAAGCAGCAGACATGTAGATGCTTATAAACGTCCATGTCCGCTGGGTAAGCACAGTGGGCACAAAGTGAGGGTGGGCAAAGCCCAGGAGCCGGACAGGCCAGGAACGGGGCAGATGAAGGAATGTGAGATGGGGTGGGGGGGCTGCTGAGGACAGAGGTAAAGGAGAGGGAGCCAGGCGGGGGTGGGGGTAGGGTAGGAATCACACAACACAGGGAAGTTGGGCTCAGGGGGATTTGCCCCTGCCAGGAAGGCGACCAGGAGGAGGACACCAAAAAACGATGTCAGGTTCTGGGGGGCATGCTTCTCGTTGGCAGCAGCCCCTGGAGTTCATTAGGCCAGGGGTCCCCAACCCCCGGGCCATGGACCGGTACTGGTCCATGACCGGTTAGGAACCAGACTGCACAGCGGGAGGTGAGCGGCAGGCAGGCAAGTGAGCGAAGCTTCATCTGTATTTAGAGCCGCTCCCCATTGCTCGCATTACCACCTGAGCTCTGCCTCCTGTCAGCATTATGGTGAGTTGTATAATTATTTCATTATATATTACAATGTAATAATAATAGAATTAAAGTACATAATAAATGTAATGCTCTTGAATCACCCTGAAACCATCCCTTCCATGCCGGTCCGTGGAAAAATTGTCTTCCACAAAACCAGTCTCTGGTGCCAAAGAGGTTGGGGACCACTGCATTCAGCAACTACCCCCCCTTGGCTGGTCCCAGCCCCACCTTCTGTGGCTCCTCTACATTCACTAGTCCCTGAAAAACAAACTAAACCAGTGTCTACTTCTCCCCCGACCATATCTTTTGAGTTCCTGCTCACCTGATATGCCCTCCCCTTAATCTCTACTCGAGTAGAAGATGGTTTCAGGCCAAAATGCTGAACCAGCCATTAGCTCCACACTCAAAAGCTGTCAGACAAGTAAGTAGATGTCATGAAGTCCAAGAAAGTCCGCCACTGCCATTTTGCCACCAGAGGCAGAAACAAGACATAAACTACAATACAGACAGTAGACTGAATTAAAGAAAAAAAAAATCCTCCACTTCCATAAAACACATGGCAGACGCTGGGACAGAAGCAGAGGCAACACTTACCCTCCAAACTCCAAAAACAAAAGATCACAAAAATCACTCAGTAATTCAGCAAACTGGTCCTCCAGAAAATGGAGGCTTTCTGCGTCAGTGCACTCGACATCATCAAGATCTTGTCAAATTGCGGGGGTTCCTGCTGCAGCCCATCCCGTGATGCGGTGCAGCTCCCATGAGCCCTGCACCCCCGGAAGTTCTCCGAGGGCAGGAACACCTCCACCTGTCCTCCACAGAGCCCAGCCCAGCTCTCTGCACACAGTTTGGCCAAATGAATTAAGAACTATAAAAATGCTCACATCCTTTGACCCTGTAGTCAAAGCCAGTAGGCACTAAGCTTTCCTGAATGAGCCCATGAATTACTGGCAAAGGGTCCAGGAGCTAAGGAATCCCTAAGGTCCTGTTCCTTTTTAAATGTCTTACCAGCAAATTCTCCAGCTGGAGACACACCAGCCATCGCCCCGGATGGGAGGGAGGAGGTGCTCCGTGACCAGAGACCGCTCACTACAGATGTGACTCAGCTAATGTAACTCTGCACCATGTGCCCAGCTGTCCTGGCGGGTGCCAGGCTTCAGGTGAGGCCTCCTTCGGGGGAGTGGGTACCGGGGTGATGTCCCCACTGCGCCCCTGCGAAACTACCTCAGGACTCTGCAGAAGTCCATCTTGGAACAGGGAGCTGATGAATGCACGACTGCTGCTTCCTCTCCCAACCAAGTCAGCCCACACCTCTGGGGACCACCTACGTGGGGAGGGCGGGGGCAATGGGTGGTGCTAAGAAGCTGGACAGGGAGGGGGTGGAGTGGGTGGTGGGTTTTCATCCCAGTCAGTCCTGCTACTGATAGCTGTGCAGCCCCAGGCAAATCACAGAACCTCTCTGGGCCTCCCCTGCCTCATCTGTACAACCTAGGGGTGGTCAGATCAAGTGCTCTGTAAACTGGACAGGCTACAGAGGGTAAAGTTCCACGATGAGCTAGAACAGAACCTTTACTGTGCCTGGGCCCCCAGGGACCGCATTCGGGCCCTGTCCCCAAACACATCTCATTTCTCCCGAGTTCTTTGGCCATGAAGCTACTGTGTTACATTCAGCACCCACATGGCTTCAAGAGAGGGGATAGGCGGGCTGGGCAAGCACACCCTTCTTCCAGCCTCTCTTATCTCCCTGAGGCTCTGGAGAACAGGCAGGTGGTGACAGCAGCCAACGAGCAGAGAGTGTACCCCTACTCACAGAAACACAGACCAGGGAAGAACTGGAAGAGAGCCTCAGAGACCGCAAGAGGACCCTGGGCTAGCCTCAGACAGCCACCCAGCCCACTGGCTCCTACTCGTTGGACGACAATCCACAAAACACACTATTCCTTTCTACCATCTCATATTTCAAAGGGGCTAGAACTTGGGAGGGCCAAAGTGGGAAGTAAACAGAAAATTGATTTGCTCCATTATTCATTCATTCATCTGCTTCTTGAGAACCAACTATGTGCCAAGCTCAGTGCTAGGAGCCAAGATCACACTAAGTAGTGAATGAAGAATAGGCAGAGTCTCTTTCTCATGGAGCTTATGTCCAGCGGAGAAGATGGACATTATTTTTAAAAAATTCACAGAGAAATAAACTCATATCTGTGTTAAGTGCTACACAGCAGAGGAATTCAACAGTACAGGAGGTTTTAACAGGGGGATCTGACCTGATGTGGGGGTCCAGGAGGAACTGTGCTGGGTGCTGGAAGATGAATAGGAGTTTACCAGAATAGCGGTGTTGGGGTGAGGCAATGATCCAGGAAGAGAGGCCAACATAATTGAGAACCCCTAGGGTGGGAGGGAGCAAGGGTGCTGGGCAGGCCTGGAAGGAGTGTGGGCTGCAACACAAAGGGTGGACAGAGGGAGCTCCAGAGGGGGCACCAGGTGGCACAGGATCAGATCAGGCAGGGCCTCTTTTTTTTTTTTTAATTTCTTTTTTCGATGTGAACCATTTTTTGAAGTCTATATTGAATTTGTTACAATATTGATTCCTTTTTTTTTTTTTTTTTTTATGTTTTGTTTTTTTGTCCCCAGGGCATGTGGGATCTTAGCTCCCCGATCAGGGATCAAACCCGCACCCCCTGCATTGGAAGTTGAAGTCTTAACCACTGGACCGCCAGGGAAGTCCCAGGCAAGCCCTCTTAAGAGCAATAGGACATCACTTAAAAGTTCCAGGTAGGGGATGGGAGTGGAGAGGGGTCCAGACATGATTAGATTTGCATTTTGAAATGGCTGATGTGTGAAAAACAGGATGGACGGGAACCAGGTGAACCCAAGGAGACCAGTCAGGAGGCTACTGCAGTGGTCCAAGCACCAGATGATGGGGCTTAGAGTAGGCAGGTGGCCGTGGAGTGGAGAAACACAAATGTACTCAAGAACTTTAGAAGTTAAAATCAACAGGATGTGAGGCAAACCAAACCCCTCAACACCTTAACCCTCGCCTCACAACCAAGAAGACTTACCTTCGGCAAACAGGAAAATGCAGATGGCTTCCAGCAACAGGAAAGAGGGCATGTTGATATAACTATAGGGCCAGGACAAGAAAATAAAGCATCAGCAATCAGCTCTGTGAGCTCCTCAAGTCACACCTCCAAACAAGACCACAGTGGCTCAGCCTTTCCCAGGGCACAGATATGACCCTAGAGGCTGCTCCTTGCCATGACAACTAGAGTAGCCTGGAGAAGACTCAAATCCCAAAAAGCCAGGGAAGACTACTCCAGTGACTCTGATTTTAAAGGACAGCCTAACATCTTCCCCAGACACCTAGCTCCAAAGCCCCCAGCTCCTTCACAGACTCTGGCAAGGTGCGCTGTGTCCACAGTTAAGAGACCAGGGGCCCTGCTCAGCCTCGGCCCTGACCAGCCACGTGACCCTGGGGAAAGCCCCTCCCTCTTAGCAGCTCCATTTCTTCACAAGTAGTTAGATTCTGATAGACTGAAGATTTGATTTCAAAGTCTTCATTTTCTGAAACCAAGTAAGCTCTCCCAGCCCACACTTTCTAAATTACTTAAAAACAGTAACATGGCTGAGGAAGAAACAAAAGTGTTTTTGTAAAGTTTTTTTGTTGCCTAATGCTTATAGTATGGGTAAAATTCAGTTCCATGGGGCCTGATTACTTATCGATTTTTGAGGGAGATATTAAGGATGGGAAGTGAGAGCTTTTCCTGAGAAACCATAGACCATAACTTTGATTCCATAAGGGCACATATCTGAGGTTTACTTCTAATTTTAGCTGTGAGGCCTGGAAATGCAATATTATCATTTCAATCACAAAGATATGATGCACAATTCAGACAGACTTATATTTTGGTAAGTATACATGTAGCGTAAGAACTGAAAGGGATCATATAGATGAAATTTAGACTTTTCCCCCCAGCATAATTCAGCAGGGAAAAAAATCTAAAAATATCTTAACAACAGAAATTCTATTTTTTGTCCTTTGGGATGCAATACATTCAAGATCTCACCCTATAGTTTTTCTGCATTAAACATAAATCACAGCAAGATCTTTTTTGATACACCTCCTAAAGTAATGAAAATAAAAACAAAAATAAACAAATGGGATCTAATTAAACTTAAAAGCTTTTGCACAGCAAAGGAAACCATAAACAAAACAAAAACACAACCCTCAGAATGGGAGAAAATATTTGCCAACGAAGCAACTGACAAGGGATTAATCTTCAAAGTATACAAACAGCCCATGTCGCTCAATATCAAAAAAACAAATAACCCAATCAAAAAATGGGCAGAAGATCTAAATAGACATTTCTCCAAAGAAGACATATAGATGGCCAAAAAGCACAAGAAAAGATGCTCAACATCACTAATCATTAGAGAAATTCAAATCAAAACTACAATGAGGTATCACCTCACACAGGTCAGAATGGCCATCATCAAAAAATCTACAAACAATAAATGCTGGAGAGGGTGTGGAGAAAAGGGAACCCTCTTGACTGTTGGTGGGAATGTAAATTGATACAGCCACTATGGAGAACAGTATGGAGGTTCCTTAAAAAACTAAAAATAGAACTACCATATAACCCACCAATCCCACTCCTGGGAATATACCTGGAGAACACCATGGTTCAAAAGGATACATGCACCACAATGTTCACTGCAGCACTATTTACAATAGCCAGGACATGGAAGCAACCTAAATGTCCATCAACAGAGGAATGGATAAAGAAGATGTGGTATATATATACAATGGAATATTACTCAGCCATAAAAAAAGAACAAAATAATGCCATTTGCAGCAACATGGATGGATCTAGAGACTGTCATACTGAGTGAAGTCAGACACAGAAAGACAAATATATGATATCACTTATATGTGGAATCTAAAAAAAAAAGGGTACAAATGAACTTATTTACAAAACAGAAGTAGAGCCACAAATATAGAAAACAAACTTATGGTCACCAGGGGAGAACGGGGGAGGGATAAATTGGGAGATTGGGACTGACATGTACACACTACTATATATAAAATAGTTAACTAATAAGAACCTGGTGTATAGCACAGGGAACTCTACTCAATACTACGTAATGGCCTATATGGGAAAAGAATCTAAAAAAAAGTGGATATGTGTACATGTATAACTGATTCACTTTGCTGTACACCTGAAACTAGCACAACATTGTAAATCAACCATACTAGCAAGGGCCAGGCAACGCACATGTTTCTTTCCACTAAACAAATAACACGGATGCTCAATCAGGAGATAATTCCAAAGAGAAAATCCTAAGCAGAGATGTGGAAAGGGAAACACTGCAGGATTCCAGGAGAATCCCAGGCTATAGAGACGAGGGCAGAGAGAGAAGCGGTCAGTCTCTGCGGGGGCACGGAAGCATGCAACACGCAGCGGGGAAATTCACTTCAACCTGACACTCTCCAAAAATCCCTTTAACATCCTCAGTAAGGGCCACTCTCCTGCATCTAAGAACGTGGAGAGCAAGGCAGAAGCCCCATGTCTTCATTTACGGATCCTGGCCCTTCGGATCCCCCACCTCCACTAGGGACGCCAGTTCTCCAAAACACCTGGCGGGAGTCTCCTGGTCGTCTTCGGTGACTCAGCCATGTGACTTTCGTCTCACTCGTCTGCTGCACCCCATCCACCTCTGCCCGGGCACTGAAAACACACCTGCCAGCTGCAGGAACACAACAGAACTCCACTCTGAATTCAGAGGATTTGCCGACCAGTCTGAGAGCAATGGCTGCCTTGAAAATCAAAGTCACCCAGGAAATGTATATTCTTGTGAACTGTAGAAGAGTTAAAAATGACCCAACTCGTGTTCATGAAGGTGCTACTGCCAGACCTCACTGGAATTGCAGGAAATATGAATAACCAGCGGTGGTGGGTGTGCTTTCCTGGCCAATGCTTACCCCCTGGGCCTGCACGCCTACCCTCAGGTGGCGCACTCTGGTGTCAAAAGTAAAGAGGAGACTCAGTGAATGAATGCACACACCCCAGAGACGATTGGAAGGCATCACTGATGCTCAGAAGGGGATGGGTCCTGGGTGATCACACAGCTCAAGTCTCTGGCTCCTAATCCAACAGGCTTTCCTCTAACCATGCTACTCCTGGAGCCGAAGTCAGCTCAGAGTCCTAGAGCCACAGCCCTGAACTCCATCCACGCTGAGCTGGCACACCGTCAGTCACTCCCGGACAGGCGGGAGCCATCCCCACCCCATGGTGGCAGAGTCTGCATCCTGGATCCAGGGGCCCTACTTCTCAACCGATGCTGTGCGACGCTGAGAGGGGGCTACGGTTCCTCACCTGCAAAATGAGGAGGTTGGACCAGATGCTGCCAAGGTGTCTTCTGGTTTAAAAAAAAAAATCTCCTTTTGATCTCCCCTCCATCGTGGACCTACGATGGTCAGACCTTACTCCCCTGTCTATTCAGCTTGCTGGATTTCAAAACATTTCTGAAGCAAACCAAATCGAATATCCTAACCAGCTGAGGGTCTCTGTGCTTCAAATAACTCAGAGGCTTCACATCCTCACCTCATCTAAGTGAAAACTGGACACGCCATACTGCAAGCGGGAGGAAGGCAGGAGCTTCCCAGACACAGTCAAAGGGAGAAAGGAAGACAGAGAGGATACCGGCTGGTGGAGGGGCTGTCATGCCTCCTGCCCCGCTCATGCCAGCAAGACAGACTTTCCTTTTCCCCAAGGACCTGTTTTCTTTCCTCTTACTTCAGACAACAGCCCGCAGGACAAGTCCCCACCTGGCGCCTGGAAGCCAGGCAGGGGGCCTCGAGATAAGGGCCAGTGCAGAGCAGAGGGAAAGGGCTTCTCCATGCCGTACAGTCCCGAGGTTCAGGATGATTTTCTGGGATCACAGCTTCTGACCTTGGGCACGCGCGGGACTCTGAGGCTCAGGCCTGTTAATTTTTTTTTTTACAAAACTAGGATTCTAGCAGCCTCCGCAGGCTGCCATGAGGACAAGGTAAAAGGGAGTACAGAAGGTTCCCGATGCAGAGCAAGGCGTTCGGTGAACACGGGCCCCTCCCTCTACTAGGTGACAAGCCTAAGCACATCCATCGTGCTCTATCATGCACCTCTGCTTGCCCAGATGAATGTTTTGCCAGAGCCTCCTAAGGTTCTGCTCATTAAAACAAAATTTGTGTTGGCCATCTGGAAATCAATATAAGAAATCAAACGCCTCCTCGTAAGTGCTTGGCTCAGATGGTGCTGACTCTGGGACCTCAGCAGCACCTCCCTCCCCTGTCCTCCCACACCCACTGCAATCCCCACTGTCACACAGCCCACACTGAGCCTGCCTGCTGGTATATCTGTCCTGCCTGCCAGATGGCAAATGGCTCAGGGACTAGGGATTGTGTCTCAGTCTCTGCTGGAGCCCCAGCAAGCTACACGTGCCTGGCACATAGTAGGTGAGACACGTGCTTACTGGAACGCAGCACGGCAGGTCGGCTGGAAGGATACTTCCTGATGAATCTTTGTATTCTTTTTTATACCAAGATAAATGAAACTGTTATTTCGATGCTGGTGCAGGGTTAATAGCACTCTTTACTATCTATTCCCACCCAATCATCTCAAAAATTCAGTTCATTCCCCCCAACTCACATAGCAAAACTTTCTTGCAATACTAATTCAACATTCTAAATACAACCCTACATCCGAAAATTTTTTAAAGGATGAATTCCACAGTAAAAACCAACAGCTGCTCCCACCTAGTGAGCGCTTAACTCACTAAAGCGCCCAGTACCAGGCTCCATACTTCTGTATCTTCTCTCTCCTAATCCTCCCAGCCAGCTCATGACAGCATGTTACCCCCATTTTACAGATGAGAAAACTGAGACATGGAGAAGTGAAGTGTTTCGCCCCAGGTAAGACAGCTAGTAAGTACATTGGACTCCTTTCTGGCCTCCCGGTGATCTGTTCCATCGGTCACCTTCCTGATTCTGGGGGATCAGGATAGAGGAACAGAAGCATAATTAAAAATCTGCCACCCTGAATCCCACCCATTGGCAGTCTTCCATGAGCTAATACCTGCCAGCAACTCCCCCACTCGAGCACAAAACTTGAGAAGATTTCCAGAACTCTATGCATTCTTGTACAAAGCAGTCGGGAGTGGTCTGCAACCCAGGGGCAGAAACAGATCCTTCGTTCCCAGGTACACGTCGTCAAGCCTCTTCCATTACAAAACGCCTGACTCATCACATTTGTTCCTTTCTGTTCCATTACTCATGCGAATCCCACACATTATTCCTAGCTTCTGCGGTTCTCACGCTTGGACTTAGACACCCCCCCACCCCGTCTTCTTATCTGATTCTTATTTTCCAATCCTGATTCCATGCAGCACCAGCAGCACTTGGGACAGCGGGTGAGTGAGGGTTGCTGCAGGACGCTGCAAAACATCACACTCTGTGCTGCCCCAGGATTACATTTCCCATGAGACAGGAAGAAAGGAAGGCCAAACAAGGCTACTTTTGAAAAAAAAGGGCCAGACTGAGCAATAGCTAAAGGCAGTTTTGCAGGACAATGCCCACCTTCTCCTCTATGATCAGAAATGAAATGAGGGCAGGGTGAAAAAGGAGAGCGCTTCCACCTCCTTACAAAATGCAATTCCAACCCTGAATATTAGATTAGCCCTTGGCAGCCTCCTCTCCATCAGTAGGATGGAAATCTGAACCCTTTACAAAAACAGTCCACACCTGAACAGAAAGACTTTAAAATCTGAGGTAAAAGTCTCCAGCCTGGAAGCCCGTGGTCTTTCGCTGTAACAAACACCTTCTTTGTTCATTTGGCAAAATACTTGGCTCAGACCCAGAAAGTCAAGGGAAGTGAATGACACATTTGTAGTCTGATAAGGCAAGAAGAGCATTTTAAAAGTTGCTCTGGGCACATCATGCTCCCTCTAACAAAATCACAATTTTCAGAACCTAACAGTCTGGCAACCAGAAATCAGTCCCAAGGGTCAAACAATGTGCCCTTTGGATCTCTGGATGGTTGGGGAGAATAGGCAGATTGGGCATAAATCACAGGTTTCCCACAGTCACTGTACCTGCTAAGAGACATTTTTAGCCAAAAGAGATTTTGATATTTGTTTTGGTAGTATTTGGAAATCCTTTATTGAAACTGTACAGGACCCAAATTCACTGCCATGGGACTCTGGAAAGACACACACAGGACTGGAAATCCAGGGCTGAAATTCCAGACTAGTTCTGCTTCTAACCAGACGGGTGACTCTGCAAACAACTCCTCACACACACACAACGCCCCACCCCCCGTCCCTGCCCACCTCAGTTCATTCATCTGTTTCATAAACTGACAGTGTTGTAAAGATCCAGTGGAATAGTGTGTGAAAGTCCCCCTAAGGGTAAAAGACTTTCTAAACGTATGATGTTAAAAGATTATCACTGCATTTAATATATTAACTTCATTTAACTACTCATACCCTATAGGGTAGACATGATCATTTCCACTTTTATACTTGTGGAAATGGTCTCAGAGAAGTTGGGGTCCAAGGTCAAAGAGCTGGTAAATCACAAGTTTGGTGTCAGGCCCAGGTCTTCTGATGCTGGCAGCCCGGACATGCCAAGAAGCGTGCCATATACAGTTGGCGTGCAAAGAGCACCAGTCTGACATCAGGAGGCCTGAGCGCCGACCTCTCAGGTAAATTCCTTCACTTTAGTCACTCAGTTTTCTTCTTTCAAAAGTGGGGGTGACATTACCCATCCTATTTACCTGGAAAGGTTGTTGCCAGCATCACATGAGACTACAGTGCAGAAGTCCTCTGGCAAGGGCAAAGGTAACTAAATGGAGATCAGGGAAATCCAGTTAAGAGAAGGGACCCAGGATCAGGAAAGGAAGTGAGGGATGGAGGATCATAATCACATTCAGGGAAACCCAGCAGGTAGTTTTCTGGGTGGAAGAGGAAGAGTAAGCAGGCTGGAGCTGTTTAGAAGATGAAAGGATGAACTAAAAGAAGGGCCTTCAGGTGTATTCAGCTGTCCCAGGTTGCTGGCTTGGGGAGACGCTGAAGCAGGGGTGTTGCACGGGATAGACCCTCCCTTGTTCAGGGTTCCCAAGAGACCTCCAATAGCTTTGTAGATGATGGGAGGGATGTGTCTTTTTTTTTTTTTTTAATATCCTTGTGGGATAAAATTAAAAATGAGCAATTCTGTTACAGTCCTTTCAATTAAAACAGTTTTCTTTTTTTTTACTGATCTGTGAAGTACCAAAGTGTGAGGACCACTCTTCTAAAACACCTCATAGTGGTGCTGACCCTTCCATTGATGTAATTATATGAAATTTAAATTATTCAGTAAAAACTAGTAAGCATCTGCCCTGTGCCCAGCACCCTCCCAGGTGGTGGGAATGCAGTGAATATGCTCTATAAGATGCGCACCTGGTGGGCACATTCTTAACAAAAGGCTTTTACATTTTCACCAGTAGTTTATCCTCAATGTCATCAGTTGCCAATTAGTGACTGTGCTGCTCAAGAAGCTCATTAAAAACCCAGGAGTCAGCGTTCCTGGCAGGCTCTCCCATTCTCCCTCAGGCAGTCTTCCACCTTTTCTGGGTCTCAGTCTCCTCATCTGTAAAAACACGGGCATCTGACTATAATTCATTCCAAGAACTCGAGCCTATTGAGGGGGGAGGGGAAAGAGCTACACTAAGCTCTGGACGATAGACCAAAAACCAGATTTAAAGAAAAAAATGTCAGACTTCCCTGGTGGCACAGTGGTTGAGAATCCGCCTGCTAATGCAGGGGACACGGGTTCGAGCCCTGGTCCGGGAAGATCCCACATGCCTCGGAGCAACTAGGCCCATGTGCCACAACTACTGAAGCCTGTGCGCCTAGAGCCCGTGAGCCACAACTACTGAAGCCTGTGCTCCTAGAGCCCATGCTCCGCAACAAGAGAAGCCACCGCAGTGAGAAGGCCACACACCACAACGAAGACCTAAAGCAGCCAAAAAATAAATAATAAAATTAAAAAATAAAATTGTTTAAAAAAAAATAAAGAAAAACATCATTGATGGTTTTCAAAGACACAGGTAGGATGAACGAAGGAATCTCCATGACCCTCCGGGATTTGCCTGGGGACCCTGTCTGGGAAATTCTTATACATCAAGAGGTGGCTCTGAGCTGGATTTCTACAAAGAAGAGTAAGGGCCATATCCCATGCAAAGAACTATCTAGTGGAGCTTTGTACCCCCATCAGCCACAGGAAGAGAAGGGCTGCAGGCTACCGAAAGCCAGCAGCATTTACAAATGAACTTCCACGGCCTTTATCAACTACAGCTGTACCTCTCTTGGTTTTGTTTCCTTCTCTTTTCTGACTCTTCTCTCAATAACTGCACATTTCTTAATATAATGTCACACTGGAAGCAAAACAGACCTTCAATTTTTAGACCTCAATTTATAAAACACTTAGAGGTTCTAGGGGTTTTGTTTTTAAATTAATGGACCGCATAATTTGAAAACTGCACAGGTTCTAATTATTCAGTTCCAAGACACCAAGCACACTGCATAGCGTCACCATGGAAAGGCCCCTCTCAGCGGGAAAGCCATTGATTCCACAATGAAAGGGCAGCAAGGTGCCCTCCTCCCTTCTCTTCTGCCTGGGTGTCCACCCTGTTTTTAAATCCATGGCCCCTGGCAAGTTTTTAAGGTGCAATTCTGAGACCCTCCCCTTTCCCATCCCAGAAGGTGGCCAAGAGCCAGCCCTGAATTGGAGAAGTGCAGGAAGCAAGGCTGGTCCAGCTGGCCAGAGTGGGGTTGGGCCGGGGAGGGGGTCCCAGGAGGTGAAATCACCATGGAGGATAAATCCCTTGGACTTCCCACAGGCCAAGGGCGAGTCTCTCAGGGCAGCGGGCCCCTCTCAGGCTCTGCTTGCAGAGACCTCGCTGGGGGCAGTGGGCTGCTTGGGAAAACCAAGCGGGCACCTGCATCCGTTCTGTAAAATGGAGTGGGGGAGGAGGCTTGGGCTTGCCCCCAAAGCCTTTATTCGAAAGGCGAGCCAGGTTAGGGGGGCTCCACGACCGCGCCAAGCCTGTCGGGTGTATTATGCGGTTCCCTCCTCCACCCACATTCACCGGCCCCCCATCCCCTTACCTGCGGTCCGCGCCCCTCCGCTCGGTGCTCCGCTGTCGAGGACCCATGAGAGGGGCCGTTCCCGAGCCCGCCGCGCGCTGCCTCCCAAGAACCCCGCCGGCTCGCCCGGGGCCGACAGCGGGGAGCCTGGAGGAGGCGCGCGCCAGGTGCGCTTTGCCCGGGACGCCGACTTCCCGGAGAGGCGCCCGGGCCCCACGGCCGCACTCAGGTGGAGCGCAGACATTGCCGAACAAAACCCGCCGCCCCGACGCCGCGTCCGCGCGGGGCCACGCCGTCTCGGCACTCCGGGCACATTCGCCCGGTGGCCGGGCGTCTCCTCTCCTGCGAGCGCGAGGAAGGAAGCGGCGCCTCTTAGAGGCCACTAACCACGCCCCGGAGCGCGGGCGCCTGCGGCGTGGAGACCACTCGGGCTGGGCTCTCCGCGGCGAGAAGCGCGCGGCGAGACACGCTCGGGCCAGGGGGCGGGGCAGGCCCGGGGAGGAGCGCCCGGGTGGGAGCCACGTGGGACACCTGTGTTGCTCACGGAGCAGAGGCGGCGAGCGCGGCGAGGAGCGCGCGGCGAGACACGCTCGGGCCAGGGGGCGCTGCAGGCCCGGGGAGGGGCGCCCGGGTGGGAGCCACGTGGGACACCTGTGTTCCTCACGGAGGAGAGGCGCGGAGCGCGGCGCCGGCCGAGCCCGCTCTCCCAAGGCCGGTGCATTGCGCTTCTGGGAACACGGCCCGCAGCGCCCCTCGCGTTTTTAAACAACGCGTTGGCCAAGGCTGGCAAATTAACAAAGGTACTTAACTTCTGCTCTGGTCTCCCAGCCTCCGAGCGGTGCAGCAGGGAGCACTGTGTCATCTGCCGTCGACTCCGCAGGATTTATTGCTTCGACCCTTGCGAAAATGTTGACTTTGGCATCGTTTCTGTTTGTCATGGCAATTGGCCTTTGTTTACCTGTCTGTCCTGTTCTTGCAGTTGGGCGGTAGTAAGCGGGCCTTTGGCCAGTATCCTCGTTTAAGTCTAGTAGGTGCCTTGATTTTAAAAATCAAACACCACAAAGCAAAAATAGCTCAATGCCTGGCACAATGCCTTGTGCGTAGTAAGCACTCAAAAAAAGAAAAAGCTATTATTGCATAATCTATAGTTTTCATACTTCATCAAAAAAAAGTGTCATTGCATAACGTGTGCTCATTACCAAAAAAAATAAAATGATAAGCAAAGCACACCTACCCCACCACCCAGAGACAGTCACTATTAACATTATGGTGTTCCTTCTTCCAGCATCATTCTACTCATATTAAATTTTATTGTTAGCTCATTCCATGCATAGTGTATCATAACCAGCTTTTTTATGTCCCTTTTTGAACATCTTTCTGTGACTTTTCTTCACTTCCACTGCATTTTATTTTTCAAGTCAGTCACAAAATTGTCCAATTTCGAGGAAAGGGGAAAAGATTCTGAGGGGGGAGTAACAAGATTCTGTAAGAGGATATGGTACCAGAACTTCTGTAGCAACTATTTTTGGAAACACACTTTGCCACAATTCTAGCAATATTTTGGAAGATTCCTTACTATTGTCTAGATAAACATTCATGTTATCTGCAAGTGGAGATATTTTTTCCATTAAAAAAATCTGTTTTTATTTTTAAAAACTTTAACATCTTTATTGGAGTATAATTGCTTTACAATGGCGTGTTAGTTTCTGCTTCTTTCTGTGGCTTTTAGCCACTTTTAATGTTCTAGTGTGCTTAACCAGTCCACTATTTTAATTTTAATCATTAGATATTTGTGCTTTTGCCCAGTTACTCCCTTGGAGTAAACTGCAAGATGGCAAAGTTCTAGGCTATAGGGTATATATACAATTTAAGGCTTTTGATGTGTATTATCAAGTTGCCCTCCAGGAAGATTGACCTGTTTCCTCTGTTCCAAGCCCCTCCCCCATTATTCTTATAAATGTCGATCTGATAGACGAATAACAATTCTGTTTTTACATCTTTCCTTTTCAAAAAATTCTAAAAATGTCACATTTCCCTCTGTGGTTCTCAGCTGGTTTCCAATCCTCCCAATATTGACAACTTGCAGTGAAAGTGGCCCATGGTAAGGTCGATTGTTGCAAACTTCACTGAAGAGGGGAAAAAAGAGGCCTCATTTTTTCACCTCGTTTCATTCCTCCCAATAATATTTACTGAGCACCCAAATGTAAAAACCGTCAACCAGAGCAGCATAAGTAATGCCTGAGCACCTGTGCAGGGGAACTTGTCTGCGGGTCTAAATGCTCGGTGGGCGAGGCATAGTCTCTGCCCCTAGATGGGCACTGTCCCATAGAAATGCAATGCACGCCACACAGGTGATTTCAAATGCTCTAGTAGCCATATTAAAGTGAAAAGGAGCAGGTGAACTTAATTTACTAACCCAGTAGATCCCAAATATTATCTCAACATGTAATCAGAGTGAGATATTTTAAGCTAAGTCTTTGAAATTCAGTTGTATTTTACATTTACAGCACATCTCCTTTTGGACTAGCTGTATTTTAAGTGTTCAATAGCCACAAGTGTCGAGTTGCCCATGCCGCCCTAGATAGGGCAGGCGTTTGAGAAGAGCAGACCAAGTCCGGGTCAAAGTGGGAATTTCACAGCTGACAACCCTCTCCCCAACCTGTTCTGATTGGTTGTTGACAGTTAACCAGCACACCTTTGCCTAAGGAGGTTTACCTTAGAGAAGCTACATTTCAATTCTGGATGCTCCTGACAGTTTTACATCTGTAGTTGGGGGCATTTCACATTTTCATTCCATGATTAAGAAGTAAAAAGGCTGAAACTATAAATACTGGTGGAGATATTGAAACGGAGTAGGACCCTATATGGTCCTTGCCCCCCCCATGTCCTCAGCCTGCCTTTTGTCTGTGAAAAAACTTTAGTCAAAGAATAAGTTTAATCAGAGCAGTGAGAAAATGCAGAAACAGAGGAAAACAGTCCAACAAAATAATAATAGTTTAGTCATTAGGCAAATCAAGGACTTCTAGTTCCTCTTCAAGGGCTATAGATAATACTCTGAGCCACACCCTGTGAGCTGATTCTGAAACGCCCCCCAGGTGGAAGAAGTGAACTACATGACAAGACTGTAGCCACGACATAAGCTGCCACAATTCCGAGAGCTGGCCTCAAAGACATGGGAACAAACCGACCCTGGAACTAAAGATTAACTGTACTTAAAACAATCAAGATGACGCCGATCAGACCACCGCATAACCAAATTCAAGATGACTGTCGGAGCTGACTGTGCTGTTTCTGCATGCAGCCCCCTCCCTCCGCCTGTAAAAGCTCTTGCCCCCTGTCAGCTCGGGGGAGTTGGCCTTTGGACAGGCGTCCGCCCTCCCCCCAGGTTGCCAGCCTCCAAAATAAAGCAAACTTTCCTTTCCACCAACCTTGCCTCTTTATTGGCTTTAGAGTGGCAAGTAGATGGACCCCTTCTTTTGGTAACAGCATCAGTTGCTTCAAACTCCCTCACATCAAAGGTTAATCACCTGAGCCTTTCTACCACATATGCGTGGGCGGGGAAAGCAGGTGGTCCAGGCTATGGAGTGTGCTGAGTGGTTGACTAGCAGCGGTAGAGGACTTTAATACAGGGAGAAGCTGGGCAACTACTTTCGTCATCCATGGCAACCTCTCCCTTGTGAAGATTTGTGGAAATTTAAAAAATAGGCACCATGAAGGACCTTCATCCCAAAGGGCTTGTGAGCCCCTTGCTTCCAAGGACTTGCCGTATTCATCGTTGTGGCCCCAATGCCCTGTAACTCTACATAGTTAAGTGCCCTTTTAAAATGTCAATTAATTCATGAATTGCCCTATACAGCATGTCTCAGTTGTAAACACACAAGGTATAAAGACAACTTTGAATTCCACGAAGAGATAAAGGGAGACTTTGGCTCCCAGCAATGTGCAGAGGGAGACACCCAGTGCACTGGAATGACCACCGCTTTGGAGATGAGGTGGTTTGGGGTTCCCCACCCAGCTCTCTTCCCTACTGGCTTTCTCACAAGAGATAAGATGCTGAATTTTTGACTGTTCAGTTTGCTGGACTACAAAATTAAAAGTTGATGGGTATAGTGGTTCCCAAACCTATGGAAGCCCAATTCAAATTCTTTGCATCCACTCCCCCACATGATAAAGCAAGGTGAAGCACATATTTAAAAACCCAGAGGAGGATTCATAATAGAGCCACAAAAGTTGTAGATTTCCCAGAACCCACAGGGCAGCCACTAACCAGAACCCTCTTGCCGAAAAATGAAAGAACAGGAAACAACGCATGTTAAACGGCGAAGAAACCACCCCAGAGGAAACAAAGGGCCTGGTTCTCAAGCACTCCACAGGCAACAAATTAAGCCAGAGCAAAAACTGTGGCGCTAACAGCAGCAAGAGAGAAGAATAAAGGCGTGGCAGGGGGACATAAGGAAAAGAAATATTGCCATCTTGAAGCTAAAGACCCTTAGGTTTGGGGCAGGCACCCATTGTTCTAAGGGTTAAAGCATCTCAACTCTTTAAAACAGTGAGAAAAATTATGCATAAGGTTTTACTGGATTTGCTTTTAGGAAATGTGATGCTTTCTGGCTACATGAGTAAGCATGGAACGTCTACAAAGGCAAAGGCTTGGGTAACATTCAGTCATTCAATCAACATCCAAAACCACATATGCACTCGACTTCAAACCGTCAATACTTCCAAATTTTGTGTCCTCAGTTTTCACATATATGTTCATGCCTTAATGTAAGTATTCACTGAGTGCATTTTGAGAGGAAGCTGGGCGCACCCTTGGAGGCAGCAGAGTAGGCTCTGCCTGACGTATGATCAGCCTCACAGTCGGTCTCATTTCCTGGAAGGCTCATGTAACAGGAGGTGGGCACCTGATCATCAAAAGGTTATCACAAGTCTTTAAATACGGCGTCACCTCAGGGTCTCAAGGTAAAAGGAAAGCATAGGAAAATGGCTGAGGCTGGGCAGCTAAAGCCTTAAATGAAACCAATGTTAGGTTATCTGAAAGCTACTGCCAGGATTTGAGAACCTTCCTAGAGAAGTTAGACTGCAGTGCCTGAACGGTAACTTGAACAATGTTCAGGCATAGAAGAAGTGTTAGCAGTTCTCCGGGTGAGCCTTCCACGACTCCTGCCCCATGCAAATGGGCAGAAGTCTTAGCCTATGTGAACCTCTCTTTAATTTCAGCAAACAAAACCATCCTACGACTCCTAATGGCACGTTTGGAACCACAGGCTGCCCTCTAATTCATCTGGAAAAACAGAGCAAACAAAAAGCACCCTTGAGATCCTTCTGTTTAACAAGTGAAGCACTGCTTGGGTGCAAGTCTGGCTACAGAAACACCCACAGCGGTGAGTAGCCCAGGTGTCACTCTTTGGCTAATCCCAGAAGAGCTCGATTTGCCAAATCCAGGCAGCAGTCATGTTGGTGACGAGCCCACTAGTTACTCTGTTGGTTTTACTGCTCTGGTCTGGCAGCCTCAGAGTGGCGGGCGTCACAATGACTTTATTCCTCGCCTCGAATTTGGCAGTTTAAGGCCCTGCTGAGAAGGATCCTCAGGTTTTCTGGAACAAGAGAGCTCGAGTTCAGACTATCACTCACCCTTGTTCACAATTTTGAAACTTTTTCATTTCTAGCGGCCCTAGCAAAAAACATTCTACCAAAAGAAAAAGGCATATCAAATATGTCCTCTTGCCACACTGCCGCCCCCCACCACCTGTTCACTGCTTAATCCATGGTTAAGAATCTCTTCCCTTGCACAATGGATCTGATTTGTCTCAATATTTGCATGCCCTATGCCAAGGAATATAACTATCTGTTTGATTATATGGTCTCAGGTGTAAGTACTTACCTACGACTGAACTAGGTATTTTGAGGGAACCCCAAGACCGCGATTGGCAGGTGTTGACGGACCACACATGGCCCTACTGAACAAAAAATACGTCACTTACCTCAGTGTCAGGCACACAGCTGGGGCTCAATAAACATGTGAATTAATGTGAAAGATCAAAAATAAGATCTGGTGGTCCCGTACGAGAATATGAGAATATGCTGCATTAATCCAGAAGACATTTAACCCATCTCTCTACTTGTGAGACTAGCACTATAGATTATGTTAGTTTCTCTTTGGGAACAAGGCAAATAGCTCAACCACCAAATATTATTAAACTCCATTTAATTTAAACTGTTTCTATTCAAACTTCCAGTATGTACCATATGATAAAACCTTGGAATCTGATGAACTTAGATTTTTTTTTAATGTGTTCCATGACTTGCTTCCCTAATTTTCCTTAATAAAAAGGACAATTCTGCGATTCCACTTTTCATTTGCATTTTCATTGTGATTGGAATTGAACAGGGTATGAACAAACTAAATGTCCAGTGCTCCTAGTATGTGCCAACAAGAAAAGGAAATTAGCAAAATGCTGCTGGCAATAAGAACACAAGGAAAATCTGGCTGTGAAGGAAAAGGATTTTATTGGGCAGCTTAAATTTTTATCTAATAGAAGCACATCAACGTTTGAACAACTTTTTTTTTTTTTTTTTTAAATTCTCTTTTTCCTTTTTTTTTTTTTAAACTTTGGGTTTATTTATTTATTTATTTATTTATTTATGGCTGTGTTGGGTCTTCGTTTCTGTGCGAGGGCTTTCTCTAGTTGCGGCAAGTGGGGGCCACTCTTCATCGCGGTGCGCGGGCCTCTCATTATCGCGGCCTCTCTTGTTGCGGAGCACAGGCTCCAGACGCGCAGGCTCAGTAATTGTGTCTCACGGGCCCAGCTGCTCTGCGGCATGTGGGATCCTCCCAGACCAGGGCTCGAACCCGTGACCCCTGCATTGGCAGGCAGACTCTCAACCACTGCGCCACCAGGGAAGCCCTGAACAACTTTTAACATGAGGAAAAACTCCACTTAATCTAAGCTGACACACATTACCAGTAAAAGCAAAAAAAAAAAAAAAAGTCAAGTTTCTTCTTTGAGTTGGTGACAACATCTTCTTAGGCTGTCACAGTCTGATACTTAAATCATGGAAAAATTCCCAAATAGAAACTTACAGGCTGGCAGGAAAGTCAGCTGGCCCATAATTCTGCATCTGTGAGTTTAGAGTTTAAGATGACTGTATGTGCTTCCAGAAAAATATATACTCTAACGTAGCTTTTTAACTTAAATTGTTAACTATATTTGTGCTTCAGACAATGTAAATTCTATCTACACTAACAATCTAAGTGGCTACAGATTGGAAAGGTACCGATGGATGGCAGGAGCAGAAAGAGGAACTGCCTTCCGCCCACCTAATGGGTGAGAGCCCAAGGGCAGACTGTGCCCAAAGGCTGAGGGAAACGTCATCCGAATCAAGATGGAGAGAAAGAAGCTGATGACCTCAGAGAGAAAAGGATAAGAAGGGCCGAGACCCAAGCAACAACAAACCAAAGAACATTTATTATGTGCAAGAGGCAGATTGTGACAGGGAGAGCAGGGCATATTTTACTATGAACTATATCAAACATACAGAAAAATCCAAAAAATAAAACTCATGTGTCTATCAACTAAATTGATCCAGTATTAACCCAGAGCCATATCTTCTTCAGTATCTTTAAGTAATAAAAAGTTATATGTACACTAGACAGCCCCTATGTATCCCTTCCCATATTCCCACGCACTTGGTATATGAATCTTTTATGCAAGACTTATTTGGGGGGAAGAACTTCGAGGGGAAAAAAATAAAACTACCCAACCTAGACAGAAGAGTGGTAAGCAAACAAAATTAAGGCATAAAATGTCATTAAAGAAAAAGTTTCCAAGAAACAAAGACACAAGACGCGGTACTTTCTCTCCTAAGTCTAGCCTTCGCTACTTCCTTTCTCGTTAAGTGTTGATCTCCAAGAGAGAGTGTTTCTGCAAGAGAAAAATCAACTATTGTTATGCCTTATATAAAAACTCAATCACCATGGTTCTTAATTTCTAAAGTAAAAGCAAACCAAATATTCACTTTTAACTGAAATTAAGTCAAATCTGCCGGTTAAAAAAAATTCACCGCCACAGTAACAGTGCTTTATGTCCAGTACAGCTGTCTGTTCTCCCCTTCACAGATATAAAATACAGCTGTTTGCTCTCCTCCAAATATAAAAAATATTTTTATTAACTTGTATGCTGAAATACTTACCGCTTTTGAATAATAGATTACAGAGAGTTTTATGTTCTCATCATCACATCACGCCTAGTTTAGCAATTTTACAATAAAATTACTAACAAATTAAAACAAGTTTCTCCAGAGATGATGAAAACACTGAAACTTTAAGCACATTTTATCTTTCTCTAAGAAGAATAATTTAAACAATTATCCAACTATATTTTCACCACGATGAAGGAAGTATGCTTAAGGAACCATGTGTGTAATTTTTTCTAGTAACATAACCCCTTAGTTTCTTGCCCTCCAGAACTGATCTAATCTAAAATGATATTGTTGCACAGCTACAGGTAAGCAGCAAACGGCGGTACGGAGAATTCAGCTTGCATCGTGAGACCTACTTTCCAGTCTGTGTGTGTGGTTTTTGGGCAGCCATTTAACCTCCCTGAGCCTTCACCTCCTCATCTATAAAATGAGCCCTACCTTCTTTTAATCTTCTGGGCACTGTGAAGATTAAATATGTGACTATTAAATAATGCACTACTCAAATATAAGGTATTACCCTGTATTCAAAGGTAGACAAACTATGTATTTATTCCTGCAGCAGGGGTAAAGCCAGTTCAACCACTACGCTTTAAATCAAGTGGTTTTTTTTTTTTTTAAGGTAATGTCTTCAATCTATTCAGAAACAATGGAAAATACAGGTTTCACCTGAAGTTGTGTACCCAAACACACTCAATATTCTTATGCGGAAAAAAGTTTATTGCACACATATAAAGATTAAAGCACATACAGTTAATCAACTTGATTAGAAATATGATGATTTGGCACTAGGACTAAATTCCAGAAGTTCATGTCATTGCATGCTCCTCAATCTATGAAATTTAAATTATCATTAAACTTAAGATTTTAAACTCAAGTATGGTACACAAAACAGCAGTCAGTATTAAAACTTAATGTATTAGAAAGGACTGAAAGTTGTAACTGCAAGTCAGCATTTATTAAAAATAACCCAAAACTTGAAGTAAAATAAATCATCTCAAAATAAATCATGAGAATCAAAACTCTTGATCTTGCATGAATGATATTTAGCTTAGAACTTAGCCATACTTTCTTAGAAACAGAAACAAAACAACTGTCCATTATCACGTGGAGAATAGGTTTGACCCCAGTAGGTACCTCCTTGAGAGTTGCTACACCCACAGAGCCCCCGAGAGCAGGAGGACCTCGGGAGCTACTTGCAAATGGTCAGATATAAACTGCATGTTAGCCAGCAAGAGTGCACATACTGAGTAAGTCAAAGATCCTTTGCTTTTAGCTAGAATTCTATCAATTCAAAGTGGCGAGAAGGACAATTTCATTTTGATCAGAAGTTCTAATTGGCTACTGATCACAAAACAATTTCCGAGGGCCACCTTAGAACAAAGGATCCCAAGGCAATATAAAAAAGCAGGGGAACCACTATTCAAAATCCACCAATGTAGTCTTTAAGCACTAGAGTCACCGCAGCCAGAACAGGAAGACTATGTTTTGTTCTGAAATGAACTATACTATCAGTGCAGCCCATTTTCTGTTCTTGGCCTCTTAGAACCGCTTCACAAAAAGGGCTACGTGTTTTTATAGAAGTGCGTACAAGGGAGAGTTAATTTCACTCTAGACACAAAGAATTTCAGGCTAAGCTTGACCTCATGACAATTTTTACAAGTCCCTGCAAATATCATCAAGAGCTGTCTCTATGTCAAACACAGTAAGGAAAGGACGCTGCAACCCGGACAGCCCTGGACTCAGTCCCACTAGCAGTGTCAAAGGGAGCTTACCAAACAAAACCTAGGAAGACAGCAGAAACACTATAGCCAGACCTCAGATCATCAGACTGCAGAATAAAGTACAGCCTCAAAACGGGTGTCACCCCATTAGCTCTGCCATGACAACATGACTGGAGATGTCCTGCTGCGGGTTACACAAGTGGAAAATCATCAAATTTAACTTACTTAACTTTTAAACAATTTTTTCATTTCAATAAATTTGTTTTGATTGGTTGGATTGTTTAAGAGGAAGAGAAGAATCTGTTCATGTTTTTCAACCTGAGGGTGAGAAGAAATGGTGTTACTTCATTCCTAAAAATGTTGGGAGGATAATTTCACTTAAAGGAAATTTTACCCACTTGTTTCTGTAGCTCTGTGCAGCAGCAATTCATCCTGTTCACCTTTTCTAAAAGCAAATGCAAAAAGCCATTAGACGACTAGCACTATAAGTAACAGGAAAAACAAAACAAAACAAAACCTGCAGTCTGAACATATACAGATCTGCCCCTCAGGGCAGATCCTTTCCAACTACAAAGGACCTGAGCAATTAATTTTTCATTTGGGCTTTATGTTATCTCCTCCTGTCCTGGGTTTTACCAAATGAGTGCCCTTACCTCCGAGGTTTCAGGTCTTTTGCCTATCATACACAGGGTATCTCTTTTTGGTTGAGGGCAGGCCTGCCAAAGCATCATCTTATGAAATAACTAGTAAGATCCATTCTCAAATATGTTGCGTTCTTCTCACTTTGATCAGGATCAAAAGGAAGTTGGAAGCTACTCTGAATGCTTGACATTTCTAAAGCTCTCAGCATCAATTCTATCAACAGTGTCGCTGAGCCTGATCTAAGGAAAATCTGGACTGGGAGGCCTGCTTCCTTCCAGGTGGCTCCTCTGAGGTGGCAACGTGAGTCAGCACCCTGCTGCCGGATTTGTAGAGGAGGATGACAGAGGGAACGTGGCCACAGAGAATAAGGAAAGATCAGGTCAACTAAATTGATTACGTCTGTTCTTGGTTACACTTACATCTGCTATTAATTAGACTTGAAAAAAATACCTTTATTTAAAGCACTTTGCTTTTTAGATGTGATCTTTTTCGCCAGACCATACATCACCAGCTTATCAGCCAAATTGATAGTACCATTCTCAGAACACTTCTCAACTGACACTGTGTGGACATTCTTGACAAATCCTTTCACAGAAAGCATTACATTCTGATGCAACATGAAATTTTTCAGTAGCTCTATTATTAACTGAGAACAGCTTCCATTCAATTCCACTGGTCCTGGAAAAAAATTGATTACTAGAGTTAATCTTCAAGTTCCTGAAAGATGATATTTAGATAAATTATCTAAGGATAATAAGCAAAAGGCTCACTGATTTTAGCTAGGTTTAGGTATGCTTTGATGTACTACTGCTGTTGCATTCAAAAAAATCAAACTTAATAAATATTCCTCGATCCCTACTATGTCAAGCATTAATTTAGGTCTAGAAGCCACAAAACAGACAAATGTCTGCCTTTGTGGACTTACATTCTAATGGTAGAAGCAAACAATAATAAATATAATTTTCCAACTCTCCGAGTCAAAACCAAAGCAGACTGTGAGGAAATCAGTGCGTTATTATCTACTGGGACCTCTGGGTAAAGAAATCAGGAGTAAGAATAAAATGCTACTTTAGCATTTTAGTTCCTTTTATTCCAATTCCAACTGAAGGGCTGAATAAATACGCAGATACGGTATGAATAGGAAGGTAGCCCAAAATGGTGCCATTTGAATGTCTCTCGCCTCTGTGACAAAGCAGAAAGACCCCCACGCAAGAGGTTAGATGACTGACCCCAGTTCACCCTGGCCCTGCCACTTAACTAGCTTTGCAACCTGAGGCAAACCAGAATCTCTGAGTCTTGACTCTCTGAAACTAATCTGTAAAACAAAGGTGGAACATATGAACATAATTTTTGTGAGAATGAAAGAACAATAAAAGGTATGAGATTTTTTTGTAATCTCTGCTTGATATTTAGAAATCTGGGCCGTTGCTTAAAATACCCTTTTTTTTTAAATTTTTAATTTTATTTTTGGCTGCGTTGGGTCTTCATTGCTGCGTGCGGGCTTTCTCTAGTTGCGGTGAGCTGGGGCTACTCTTCGTTGCGGTGCGCAGGCTTCTCACTGCGGTGGCTTCTCTTGTTGTGGAGCAGGGGCTCAAGGCGCGTGGGCTTCAGTAGTTGTGGCACGTGGGTTCAGTAGTTGTGGCTCACGGGCTCTAGAGCGCAGGCTCCGTAGTTGTGGCGCACAGGCTTAGCTGCTCCGCGGCATGTGGGATCTTCCCGGACCAGGACTCGAACCCGTGTCCCCTGCATTGGCAAGCGGATTCTTAACCACCGCGCCACCAGGGAAGTCCTAAAATACCCATTTGTTTCAGACTTAGTGCTATAAAAGAAAGAAAAAAATCCCACAGACACCCAAATTGGAAAGTGACTTAATTGTCTACCTTCAAGGGAACATTTAATAATTTGGAAAGGAAGCTCCAGGTGGCTGGCAGCGATTGGCTGCACTCTGCAAAGAGGCAGAGTTTCAATGTTTCCATAGTCTGCATAGAGCACTTTCACATCAGCAGCTGCTGTCCCCAGAACAACGGCACGGTACCAGAAATCATCACCTGAAAATACAAAGGAATCTCAGGTGAGAAGTTACGTTCAATGATGCCCTCCTCCTTTAAGATGGTTATTCACAGTTACATTTACATCACTTAGAAATTCACACCAAGACTTCTGACTTCACACCAAGGAGTCTAGATTAAATACGAGCATCACCATCTACTCCTTGCAGATTCTACTCAAAAGACAGTTAAAGGACTAAATAGAAAAAGGCCTAAAACCACAAGGATAGAGAACAAGAGGGAAGACAATGTAATAGTGGAAGGCGGAAAGCAAATACATCAGTGGAAATGATTTAGCAGAGCTCAACTAAAGCTGGGTGTAAAGAAGCCAAGAAGCATCTCAGTTTGCATCTCAAATCCCCAAGCAATCAAGGCTCAAGAATTGATGCTACTCATTCAAAAGTTGGAGCAAAGACGGAGATGAAACGGGGATTGGATAACGGAAGCAGAGTTGCTTTCCCAAGACATGTGAATAAACTTTAGTTTATAAACACATTTACACGTAATATCTATTTTTAAAGTTGCTAAAGAGAAAAGATCAGTTTTATGTTTATGTGTTTTAATACTGCTTAGAAAATTCCCCCTTTTCAGGTAACTGCTCCTACCCATGGGCAGAAGACTAGTTTCCTCTCCAGAGAGGACGAACCAGAGAGACTATGGACTGGGGAACGTGAGGCAGAGCAGAGGGGGGAGTTTACAAGAACCCTGTCAGGCAAGCTACGCACTCCAGGCAGGAGACGACCACCTCAAGCAAAAGCACTTCAAGACACAGGCATCAGGAGTTCCCAGTGAAACGGCAGAGCCAGGTCACCCTACAGGCAAGCCCACTAAGCAGACGAGCTCTGCCTGCGCACAAAGGAACTTCCAATTAGCTTCTTAGTGCTTCACCTTACATAAACGAACAGCGAAGGATGACCAGATAGTAGAAGAAAGTCTCTGACATGAAAGAGAAGACCAAAACAAACACGAACTCAAGGAAACAGAGACCCAAAGACGGAGAAGACCATGAAAATTAAAAGAATGATATTAACAGCCTCGGAGAAATGACCTTCCATCCTTGAAGCAAGTACAAGACAGTTATTAAAAACCACACACTTGAGAAACAAAAAAAGCTACTGAAACCAAAAATGTGATATTAAAAATGAAATACGAGAGGCTGGAAGAGAAAACTGAGGAAATCTCTTAAAAAAAAAAAAAAACAGCAAAGGAAATTCAGCAGAAGAGTTTAAGTCCAACATGAGAATACTTGGAGTTCATAAAGGAGCAGGAAATAAAAGAAAGGAATAAAAAAATTCAGGAAAAATTTTCAAAACTGAAGCTCATGAATTTCTAAAGGGCCCACCCACTGGGAGCTCAGTACAATGGTGAAAACAAAACCAGTGCTGAGTCACATCATAAAATTCAAAACTTGGGATGAAGAGATTACCAAAAGTTCCAGAAAGGAGGAAAAAAATACGTACAAAGTTTGGAGAACCTGAATGACATCTACCTCTCCACCAGCAACACCCACAATGCCTTCAAAATTTTAAGAGAAAGATGATTTCCAACCTAGAATTCTATCTATAGGTAAGCTATCAAGTAACTATTAGGGTAGAATAAAGACTTTTTCAAACATGAAAGATAACAATATTTATCTTACAGGTACCTTTTCTCAGCTTCTAGAGGATGAGCTAGATATACCAAAATATTAAGAGTAAATCAAAAGTAAAGGACCCAGAAAACAAGTTGAGACGAGGGAGGGAGAAATCTAGCCAACAAGGTGTGGTGGGAGAGAAATCCAAGAAACATAGGGGGTTCGTGCTGAAACAATCTCCAGCATGATGGTGAAAGGAAAATTTCAGGATGACAGCTCAGGTCTGGAGGACAAGCAGTCTGGATAAGAGTGGGTCAGAAGGCTGGAGCTGCCTACAATATGATAAAAGTTGATAAAGTACAGGCAGTATTCATGGAGAGAATTTATACCAATGCAGAGAACTGGAGATCATTAGTGAAAGTATATAGAACACGAGTAACAAAAAAGGCTGCAAAAGAAAAATGTAATTATAGTAACTACATGGGTAGGCTGTGAATACTGTTTATGCAAACCTAATAATGTAATACAGAATACTTATCTAAACAAAAATTATGACACATTCCTACTGGGAAGAAAGAGAGGGAAATTGTAGATCTAGTTGTCATACAAAAGAAGAAGGAAACTAAATACATTTTTAAACTGTAAATCTAAATTTTAAAGTGAACACTGTTTGGGGAATAGAAAAGAATCTTACCTGTGTATCTGGCACAGCACGCATCTCCAATTTTTGGTCTATAGGCCGATCGACTTTTCTGAGCACTGCAATATTCTAACAATTCGGCTGTCAATACACACAGTTTTTCCTGATCTTCTAAAATATATATAGAAAATGTTTTGTGAAGAAATTTTCAATGCTACTATTTATAGAAGTATTTATATAAAAAGGAAAGTCAAATCTAATCACTCAAAAAAGACCCCATATATATTAAAATATACATTTATATTTTTAAAATAGATAAAGCCAAAAAAAGATAAAACCACTACTGGTTACCTTGTGGGGAAGGGATACAAGACTGGGAGGGGGCAAGAAGGAAGCCACTGGGGGGCTAATTTCTTGATCAGGGTGGCTATTCTAGTGTGTTCCTTCTACAAAAACTTGTTCTATTAGGTTGCAGTTTTACGACTGTTCAGTATACTTTTCAGTTAAGTGTGTTACAGTTAATTAAATGAAGCAAAGTACTTCCAATTCATCATACCATATGTTATGGTCAGGATGCAATAATCCTAAGACCCTGCTTTCCACTATACAGTTTAAAGTTGATTATTCCTAATACTGGAGAATAAATTTAAGAGCAGTTACTGTTATCAGAATTCTTGGTTTGACCATTTGAAAAAAAAAATTTTTCATTTTTTTCAGCTTTCAAATACCTGCAAATTATTTTGAATAGCAAACTTGCACTAACTCAGCCTCTGATACTGCAAGAATAAACTTAAATACACTGGGGCTTCCTTGGTGGCGCAGTGGTTAAGAATCCGCCTGCCAATGCGGGGGACATGGGTTCGAGCCCTGGTCCGGGAAGATCCCACATGCCACGGAGCAACAAAGCCCATGCACCACAACTACTGAGCCTGCGCTCTAGAGCCCGCGAACCACAACTACTGAAGCCCGCGGGTCTAGAGCCTGTGCTCCGCAACAAGAGAAGCCACCACAATGAGAAACCCACGCACCGGAACGAAGAGTAGCCCCCGCTCACCGCAACTAGAGAAAGCCCGCGCGCAGCAACGAAGACCCAACGCAGCCAAAAATAAGTAAATAAAATAAATGAATTCAAAAAAAAAACTAAAATACACTGAAGAGATGCCTTAATTGTAATCTTTCACAAAATAAAAAAGGAAAAGGAAAGTCAACATTTATATGCTACTTTTCTTCATGATTAGGGCCCGTGTAAAACATTTCTCTAAGTTTCTAAGATACAGTAACACTGTGATTATAGGCTGATTAGGAAGTACTCTTCCAACGTATCTAAAACTGTTTTGGTTCAAATTCTCTTAATGCTTGTAGAAGGTTAGCGTAGTAAGTACAATTCAATACAGACAGTACCTATTTTAAAACAAGAAATTATACAGTAATTAAGGACGTTGCTTTGTTATAAAAAGCTGTAGATGATCAAGACCAGGTGGAGTAGGTGCTGAATGCAGGGCATGTTCACGTTCGTGTTTTTATAATTAAATTTTCCTGAAGTGTTATTATGATCAACTAAAACACTGAGTGAAACAGAAATCATCACCTTCTTCTCCCCATCACTTCCTAAGGAATTCAGGTAAGTTCATTCTACAGTTTAAAAGACCAGCATAAACATGTCTCAAACTTTGTTTGGTTTCTTACCTGGCATTTCATTTGGTAGAGCATAAAACAAGTTTGGGTTTACGATTTCTAATATGTTTGCCTGTACAGCTTTATTAACTGGCAATTCTATTGTCCTCCACTGCTCAGCTGAAGAGGTGGCTGAAAACATACGAAATACAGGTCTCTCATGAAAAAGATAAAATTTAGTATTCTACTGAATACCAACATTCCCAAATTCCCAAAACGAAAATCTGTATTTTCATAAAACAATCTGTTTAATTCGAGGGATTTTGGTGTGCATTACAAAAAAGCTCAATCTATAATAAGAATCCTTAAACTATTACGCTCCTATAGCATATTTCAGTAGTATATTTCCATTTCTGTAGTATATTTAATTCTTAAAATTTACTCAAACTTTAAAGGATACATAGCTGTATGATACACGTCTGCCTGACAAATAATTACATTAAAAATGAGTACAGTGTTTAATAAAAAAACCATGTTTCCATAAATATTAAACTAACTTTACCTATTACTAATCTATTTCCACAAAGCATATTTCTACAGGAAAATCATGTCACTTGGAATAGAAAAATTTTCATAGCCTATAAAAGCAAAGGATAACATAAATTTAAATAGCAGTTTAAAAATGTTACCTTGAAGCCATGGGGCATCAATCTGAAGACCATGTTTATCAACAGGACTGTTTTTCACTAAGTCTTTACATGGTGAACTAGCTTTTAAAACCAGATGTTCCTCAATCAGAACATCAGTAATTATCCTGGGATAAGAAGTGGAAAGATCGGTGAGTTCAATTCCCACTCCATTTTCAGTGATTTCAACCACTCGGGCTTGGAGTTTTATCCCTGTGACACACGTCTGAAATCTTGCTATGGCTTCTCTGGTCCAGTGTTTGTTTCTAGGCTGTATATCTAACAAATAAAACAGCATTAAGAAGAATTCTGCCCTTAATATGTTTTCTTTGTATTTAATTTTTGATAGTTTGATTAATATGTGTCTTGGCGTGTTTCTCCTTGGATCTATCCTGTATGGGACTTTCTGTGCTTCCTGGACTTGATTAACTATTTCCTTTCCCATATTAGGGAAGTCTTCAACCATAATTCAAAAAGAGTCATGTACCAAAATGTTCATTGCAGCTCTATTTACAACAGCCAGGACATGGAAGCAACCTAAGTGTCCATCGACAGATGAATGGATAAAGAAGATGTGGCACATATATACAATGGAATATTACTCAGCCATAAAAAGAAACGAAACTGAGTTATTTGTAGTGAGGTGGATGGACCTAGAGTCTGTCATACAGAGTGAAGTAAGTCAGAGAGAGAAAAACAAATACCATATGCTAACACATATATATGGAATCTAAGAAAAAAAAAAAAAAGGTCAAGAAGAACCTAAGGGTAAGACGGGAATAAAGACACAGACCTACTAGAGAATGGACTTGAGGATATGGGGAAGGGGAAGGGTAAGCTGGGACAAAGTGAGAGAGTGTCATGGACATATATACACTACCAAACGTAAAATAGCTAGCTAGTGGGAAGCAGCCGCATAGCACAGGGAGATCAGCTCAGTGGTTTGTGACCACCTAGAGGGGCGGGAGGGAGGGAGACGCAAGAGGGAAGAGACATGGGAACATATGTGTATGTATAACTGATTCACTTTGTTATAAAGCAGAAACTAACACACCATTGTAAAGCAATTATACTCCAATAAAGATGTTAAAAAAAAAAAGAATTCTGTGCCCCAAAGCTGCATTTTTTGCCTCAATAATACCCAGGACTGGACCCTTCCCAAGTTCACCATTCAGGTCAGTGATTTTGAATATCTATTCTCAATAATCAATTATATATCTACATCCTCAGTGCCTGAGTTGCAGATAATGCCATCTACAAATATACTACTGTTTTAGGAGGCTCAGGATCCGTCTTTACTTTCCTCACTAACGTATCTTCACCTGGCATTTTTCCCAATAGGCAAAAATGGAATTATTATTTCTTTTAGAAGCCACTATGGTTACATACACAATGATGAGTTATCAACTATTCTGGTAAAAGATGTTAAACATACACTTTCACCTTTGTGGATAGTTTTCCAATGATAATGTCAAAATATCATTTTTAATTATTTAACCAAAAATTATCTTTCTGGGATAACTTTGGCTTATACCCTTATTTTCATAACAGTGGTTCTCAAATGTGAGTGTGCATCTGAATTACGTAGAGGGCTTGTGAAAACAGATTTTGGGGCCCCACCCTAGAGTTTCCAATTTAGTAGTAGGTCTTGGGTGGGGACTACGAATCTGCATTTTTAACAAGTTCTCATGTTGATACTACTGGCTGTGGGGTGGAGGGGTCATATTTTAAGAAACACTGACATAAAACATGGTGATTAAAAACAATAATCCAAAACATACTTAGTGTAAAATAAGTAGAAAGAAAACAGGCAAAAGGAAAAATAAAAAGCATCTAATGCTTCTAGACATGACCACTATTAACATTTTGGTATCCAACCTTTCATAATCTTTATGTGCATATGGAAATACACACATGCACATATATACTCATAGTTCTTTTATAAATAAATTTTTATAATAATAAAAATAGTTATAATGTTAGGCACTATTCAGTGCTTTATGCCTTGCATCTCTTTTATTCTTAATGCCTTTTTGAGGAAGGTACCGTTATTTTCCAGACGAGGAAAAGGAAGCACAGAGTTTAAACAGTTTACCTAAGGTCTCACAGCTAGTAGGCAGCAGAGCTGCTTCTAATCTGTCCTCTTAATCACAATGCCATCCTGCATCTCTTTCGTAACTTGCTTCCTTCACTTAAATCATGAACTAGTTTTCACATCAACACATATTTCACATTTTAATGACTGTGTAATAAGAACGAACACTTAATAGAACTTTGAGTGCCAGACCCTGATCTAAACATTCATTTAATAATCTTCACAACAAACCTATGAAATAGGTACTACCACTACCCATTACACGGATCCTCATTTACCCAAGCCTCTACTATTGGCTATTCAGGTTGTTTTGCTATTATTAACAGCAGTGTAATGAATTTCCATGTAGGTGAACTTTGTGAAATCACATGATTATTTCTTTAGGATGAATTATTAGAAGTAAACTTGCTAAGACAAAAGGTAAGAATATTTGAGGCTCTTAAGGAATCCTGCAAAATGTCTTCAAAAGAAAGCGTCGGTTTTCACTCCTCTCATAAGTATAGAAAAGCAGCTGCTTCCTTACTTTGACATCAACACTGAACATTTTGGCCAGTATCTTTAAATATATGTTTCTAAATTTTATAATATGAAACAGAAAATAACTTACACAAAATATTAAAATTATAAATATATTAATACTGAGAAATTTATGTACTCTAAGTATTAGAAGACAGTTGAGAAAATTCCTTACTCTGCACCATACCTACTAGCCAGCACTGTATCCCCTGAAATGGAAGTTTTAAAAATTTGGATGGGATCATTTGGAGTTCATCTGCAGTAACTTCTTCAATGTTTCCATAATCCACAAACTGTACTTTAATGTTTCCATTTGGTAAGATTTCCTTGACTAAAGCACGATACCAATTACCATCACCTAGATTTAACACAAAATTTGTAACATGGAATATTTCCCTTCTATTAAGGTTTGAAATTTTTATCTTGAAAAAGACCATTCTTTGTCTAAAGTAGCTAATAATATTTCTCTTCCCAGACAACACCTTTAGTTTTTAATTCAGAAATCCCTAGAAGGAGAATTCTCAAAATTCATTCTTAGAATATCACCAAAGTTTTTATAGCATCACACTTTTACATCTACTATAAAGATTTCATTCATAACCTAACCAATAAGCAGAATATTAAGTGAAGTAAAGACTTAATAAACTTGATCATATTTGTCAAACTGGAAGACTTGTAATATTCTCACCGCTAATGAGATTGTTTCACTTGTTACTTGGTAAATAATAGAAAAAATAAACAGAAAAACATGCAATGAAATTTAAGGTGTTTCATCAAACATATTTTCAAAATAAACATGCACAGGGTGACCAGAAGAAACAATGAATCTGCAGTGAACAGGTTTCCCATTCTTTAGCTTTTAATATTATCAGAAATTCTGGAAAGAAAAGCATGTGACAAAGTTAGGTAAGAATGTATCATTTGGAGGCTCCTTGTTACAAAGAGAGAAGAAAAAAAACACGGTATTTTAAGCATTCATTTAATTTTGATTATGAAAAATATCTGCTTAAGCATCAGGAAGAAAATACACACTAAAAATGAGGCTTGAATGTCAAGAAATAAAAGATTCTAATATAGTCAATATTGTGCCAACTGCAACTTACCTACAAAAAAAGCACAACAAGGTTGCCCTATTTCTGCCTTAAAATTATTAGGCAACTTCTGCTGGCAATATTCTGCTACCAATTTGTTCAAGTCACTGAGTTTCTTTAGAGCTGAAAACACAATACACATAGTGTTTAATATTTTAAAAACATGCAGAGTAACAGATTTTCATTTAAAGTTGGAAAGTGTTTTGATGATCATAAAAACCCAGGCACATCCCCAAGCAACTATAAAGTACACCAAATACCTTTCCCTTCTCCTTATTAAGAAATTGGGCAAATAAGTCATTATTTAGTTAATACTCTCAGTAAACCCCATACCAACAATTTACTGGGCACAGAGCCATGATGATGGCATTGTCGTCAGTATGCTAGAGCATGAGCTTTGCACGTGGACCAGGAAACAGTGCACAAGCCTGCACAGAAAGGAAGTTACATATAAGCCGTCCTGAAGGAGTATATGTAATTACTAAATGGTTGGCACAGATAGTGTCTGCTAAGGACTTTCAGAGAGGTGAGCTCTGTGCACTAAGGGCTTCATAGAGAAATCTGAAGTATGACTTGTTTGCTAGAAAAGGAGAGGGTATTCCAGAAAAAGAAACGGCTCTGAGGCAAAGTACCAAATTAGGCAGCCAAAAAACACTTGCTGGGAGCAGTCTGGCAGAGAAGAGGAATGGAAAGGTGAATCACTGAAGAAAAACACCAGAGATGTGCTTGGAAAGATACAGACCATGGAGAGCTTTAAAATGCCAAGTAAAGGGATCTGAACACTATATAAGTAAAAGAAAAGTATCTTTTAAATATGTGGCAAAGACCCATTCACAGAAACGGAAATTAAGTTGTATCGAGTTAGAATTGTCACCTTTCAGATTAGTCAAAATAAGAGAGTTTAAGGACACACTGCAGGAAATGGTGTGGGAGAGGGCACTTTCACACACTGACAGTGGAAATCAGCCTGGATGACCTCTTGAGGGCACTCTCTCAAGAGCACAAGCACATATCCTTTGACTTAATAACTGTTGTACAATTTTAGGAATTTGTCTCAAGGATATAGTCTCAGAATAAAATCACAGATTACAAAAATTGTTTTTAGTAATAAATGCTTGTACCCAGGAATCCTTTAGCTATCCGTACCTAGGTTAACTAAATTAGGGTAAACCCACACAGGGGAATACCATGTAACCATGAAAAGGAATGAGGACGTACAGTGATGCGGTACCCTGGAACAGAAAAGGGACATTACCAGAAATGGAAAAGACATCTAGCGAAACCCAGATAAAGTCTGGAGGTTAGTTCATAGACACTTACCAATGTGGGTCTCTTCAGTTGTAACAAATGTTAACATCTTACATAATTGTGGTACTATAGAGAAAACTAAGGGTATACAGGAACTCTCTGTACTATCTTGGCAACTTTTCTGTAAATCTAAAATTATTCCAAAATTAAAAGTATATTTTAAAAAGGACGGAGGAAACACTATGTGAACTGATATCCAAGACAGAGTGGGAGAAAAAGGCAAAGTGCAAATATTATTTATTTTACCATTTATGCCTACATAAAAAGGAGTATATATATTCATACAAGCATATGTATAGAGTACTTTTGGAAAGATATTAAGAACATTGAGAAAAGGAACTGGAAGGATATTTAGAAATCTGAGAAGAAGAACTGGGAAACTTACTTTTCACTATATTCTCTTTTGTAACTTTAAAATTTGTACCATATGCTTGTACAATCACTTATGAAAATAAGAAAGTGGCAAATATTTTAAAATAGTAGCCTATCTACCAGATGATTCTGTATGAAGGGATGACAAATCTCACAAACTGGGAGCCAGGCAGGAACTTAGTTATCTAGGGTAACATCCTTACTTGACAGAGAGAAAACCCAAAACTTAAGAGAGGTTAAAATCAATGATGCTCACCAGAATGGCTCAAGGGAAAAAGACGGAAAATACAAAGTGTTTGCGAGGATGTGGAGCAACTAGAATTCTCAAACCAACAACTGCCATGATCACTTTGGAAACTTTTTAGCATTCATTGATCAGAGCTGAAAATACACATACCCTTTAAGATTTGGCCAGTAATTTCATTCCTAGGTACATGTTCAATGGAAATGCATGTGCGCTAAATTTGTATGAGAATATTCTTACCAACATTTTATAGCTCAGAACTAGAAATACCCCAAATGTCCAACAGCAGAAAGGAACAGTAAATTGCAGACATTCATACAACGGATCACTATGCAGCAACAAAAAACGAGCTGCAGCCACATGTGAAAATGATGGTCCCAACTCACAAATGTGAAAAAAAAAGCAACAAGGCACAGAAGAGGACATATTGTATGACTCCATTTATATAAAGTTCATAAATGGGAAAAACTAATCTATGCTATTATTAGAAGGTACGATCATATTTACTTCTGAAAGAAAGAAATGGCAGTGATTGTCAGGAGACATGAAGGAAACTTACGGGTTACTGGTAACCAGATATTGGTTATACAAGGTTTTGACTTTGTGATAATTTGTTATGCTGCACTCGTATTTGTGCACTTACCTGTATGTGTGTTGTGCGTCAATGAGATCAACAATTAAAATTTTTCAAAAATGAATTTAGGAGACATTCTGTGAAATCTAAGCTGGTTTAAACAGAGACTATTGAAAACAGAAATAATGTCTTACAATGGAATAAAAGGCAACCAAGTAAAACCAAATCTTTCTTGAAAGTACAAATACCCACTTGGCCTTTACTGGAAAGAGAACAGTTTCACCACCCAATAACAAACTTATCTTGACCTATTATCTATGCCAGTGTACTGTAAAAAGAAATAAATGAGTCAACTTACCATCCTCTTTAAGCACATGGCAATAAAATTCTCCAGGACTATACATCATACAGACCACAACATCTACTGTCTGATCAACAGCAAGTTCAACCCATGTCCACTCCAACAGACTGACTTCTGCTTCTACACCCGAGGAAACTGTGAAAATAAATGGACGTTTTGCAAAACAAATGGCCAGAGCGGGGAGTTGGAGGTAGGGCTGCTAGAGTCTGCTTTTGAAGAACTGAATGTCCAATGACTTTCTTAGTGACTTTGCAGGAAAGTTAATTAGTATGAGAATTAACCATTACTACCTCACTGAATTCCAAATTTCAAATTCACATTTCTGACCGATCTTCAGCTGCAGTGACCCAAACACACTCTTTAGATGAATGCTTGATTTAAAAGGACAAAAGGTACTCAACATCAATTCTTGTTTAAAGTATGAGAACCCATACATTCACAAAGCCACCTGAATTCCAGCACGGACATTATCTGGTGGACAACTTACTTACCACTGGCTCCTTTCATGTCACTGGGCTTATCTGTCACTACCCCCTTGTCCCCCACGGCAACGCCTGCATCGATGAGCACTTTGGTGACACTGACGTGGGGCATCACAGACCTATCCATAAGTTCCACCAGGGAACTGTTTTCCAGCTTGTCCACCACTATCACCGTGATCATTTTGTTCTGTACAGTTTTTCTCATCAGACAAAGAGCTTCTGAAGTCCAAATTCCTGATGATGGCTTTACTCCTAACAAAGAATTTTTTAAAAGAATGTTAAAATATTTCTTATTGCGAGCCTTTACAAATTTAGCTCCTAATTTCCACAAACTTAAGGACTCTATGACAAACACTGGAACCAGAAAGTCCCATCTGAGAAGGATTTTCTAAACACGAAAATGAAGGCAAAATTATAAAGAAAAAGTCTGTAAAAAGCTTCTATATTTCTATGTAAACAAACCATCATAAATCCATTGATTTTACAAAATGTCCAAAGAAGCAAATCTAGAAGACCGAAAGTAGATAAATGGTTGCCTAGGAAGCTAGGATTAACTATATATAAATGGGTACAAGAGATCTCAGTGGGGTGATGGAAATGTTCCAAAACTGGATTATGGTGATGGCTGTACAACTCGGTAAATTACTAAAAATCACTGAATTGTATACCTAAAACACTGATTTTTTTTTTTTTTGGCTGTGCCGCGCGGCTTGCAGGATCTTAGTTCCCCCACCAGGGATCAAACCCACGCCCTTGGCAGTGAAAGGGTGGAGTCTTAACCACTGGACTGCCAGAGAATTGCCTAAAACAGTGTTTTTTATGGTATATAAATTATATGGCAATAAGGTTGTTAAGAAAATCACAAACAAAAGTATAAAACAATCTAGAAGAAACACTGGTCGCTAATACTGACGTCTGAAATGTCTGTAGCATTTACTGAAAGGGCACTTACAAAAATCAACAACCCCAAAGTTATGCCAAGTCATTTCAGAAAATTAAGAGCCAAGTAACTTATGAAAAAACATCCGGTCTCACTGGTAATGAAGCAAATTAAAACGATTTAGTTTTTAGCTTATCAAAATTGGCCAAGATGAAATGATACAGAAATATCTATTGGGCAGGACAAAAGTACCTTCAGTTTTTTAAATAAAAGTAAAAGACATTTTTCATTTTCACTAAGACCTTTATCGAACAACATATTCACCCTTTTGTTCCACACTTCCTGTCATTTTTCAGGCAACTTCATAATTCCATCTTCCCAAAACTTTTTATCTTTTTGAGCAAAGAAGATAAAAGGTACCTTTTACAGTCTTCCAGAGAATTGAAATTTTTTCCATTAAGAGAATTTTGTAAAGACCGAAATAAATGGAAATCTGAAGGTGCAATATCTGGTGAATACAGCAGATGAATCAGAACTTCCCAGGCAAGCTGTAACAGTTTTTGCCTGGTCATCAAAGAAACGTGGTCTTGCGTTATCCTGATGGAAGATTATGCGTTTTCCATTGACTAATTCTGGACGCTTTTCGTCGAGTGCTGCTTTCAGTTGGTCTAACTGGCAGCAGTACTTATTGGAATGAATCCTTTGGTTTTCCGGAAGGAGGTCCTGATAGAGGACTCCCTTCCAATCCCACCACATACACAACATCACCTTCTTTGGATGAAGACTGGCCTTTGGTGTGGTTAGTGGTGGTTCATTTCGCTTGCCCCATGATCTCTTCCATTCCACATTATTGTACAGTATCCACTTTTCATCTCCCGTCACAATGTGTTTTAAAAACGGAACGTTTTCATTACGTTTCAGTAAAGAATCCCATGCGCTTTGTTATAAAGCAGAAACTAACACACCATTGTAAAGCAATTATACTCCAATAAAGATGTTTAAAAAAAAAAGAATCGCATGCGGAAATATGGTCAAGAAGGTTTTTTTCGCTTAACTTATGTGGAACCCAAACATCAAAGCGATTCACATAACCAAGCTGGTGCAAATGATTTTCAGCGCTCAATTTGGATATTTTGAGTATGTCAGCTCTCTCCCGCGTGGTATAACGTTGGTTGTTCTCAATTATTGTTTTGATTTGACCGCTATCAACTTCAACTGGTCTACCAACCGTGGAGCATCGTCCAGAGAGAAATCTCCAGCACGAAACTTCACTAACCACTTTTGACACATTTAATCAGTCACAGCACCTTCTCCACAAATCTTTTTGTGCACTTCAGTTGCATTTTTATCTTTCTTGAAAGAATAAAGAATATGCCAAAAATGTTGCTTTTTTTCTTCCACCTTCAATATTAAAACGGCTACACAAAAATTCACCAATTTTGATAAGTCTTTTTTTAAATGCACCCTGACAGCTGTCACATACAATCTAACAAAATTGTTTCGAGTGAAGTTAAAGACAACTAAGGGCTACTAGAGCCATCTTACGGAAAAAACCGAACCTTTGGCCCACCCGATATTTCGTACACCAATGTGTCAAGGAATTGACTCCCTGCTATGTTTCTGGTAGGTGTGTAAACGAGTTCTACCTTTTCTAGGGAACAATCATAATATGTATCACAAACATGAAAAGCATACCCACTGACACCTCCATTCCACCTAAGGCGGTATTTTGCAAATATAAGTACGTTTTGCAACCTATCCCAAGGAAATGATCTTTTTCTTAAAAATTAGTTTAAAAAAGATCATTAATTTTTTTTTAAAATAAATTTATTTATTTATTTATTTATTTTTGGCTGTGTTGGGTCTTCGTTTCTGTGTGAGGGCTTTCTCTAGTTGCGGGGAGCGGGGGCCACTCTTCATCGCGGTGCGCGGGCCTCTCACGATCGCGGCCTCTCTTGCTGCGGAGCACAGGCTCCAGACGCGCAGGCTCAGTAGTTGTGGCTCATGGGCCTAGTTGCTCCGTGGCATGTGGGATCTTCCCAGACCAGGGCTCGAACCCGTGTCCCCTGCGTTGGCAGGCAGATTCTCAACCACTGTGCCACCAGGGAAGCCCCAAGATCATTAATTTTTAATTGAAGTATATTTGATTTACAATACTGTATTAGTTTCAGGTGTACAACGCAGTGATTCAGTATTTTTATAGATTATGCTCCACTTAAAGTTATTATAAAATATTGGTTATATTCCCTGTGCTGTACTATACATCCCTATAGCTTACTTATTTTATACATAGTAGTTTGTACCTCTTCCTAAGGAAATGATCTTGGATAGGTTGAAAAATGTAGTTAAAAGAACACTGCTAGTAGCGAAAACTTGGAAATATCCTTCTGATAACTGGATACTAGTCAAATTATGGTACATTTGAATGAAAAGTTGTAGAAGCTCATCTTTTACGCTGGAAAGAAGCTCCTGCTCCTAGTGGAACACATCACATATACAGTAATTTCTAAGCATATGATCGTTAATGTTCTTGTTTTTAAAAGCAGTTTCCCCCTAATTCATGCAATTGACAGGCTTCTGTGATATGTATTGATAATGCAGGATATATAAATAACAAAAAAGAATACTCAATTTCATAAACACAGGTACACTCAATTTCATTTTATTACAGATAGCAAAACAGTCATCTGTATTTCCTAAATGTTCCATTAAGGATTGTTTTTGTACTGAGGTAAGTTATAGCTAAACACACTCCCTGATCTACTCACTAGTTTAATTTCAATTCTAATGCTCTTAACTTTCGGTTTCAACATTTTAAGAATACGGGAACTATAAAAATTACATACCTGCCAGCACACACTTAATAGCTTGGATTGGCAATTCCAACAACTTCGGAGTTATGGGGCAAAGTCTTGTCAAACTAAGGATTTCAAAGTTTCCATAGTCTACATATCCGACCAGTACAAAATCCTCAGAAGCATAAGCCAAAACAGAGGCACGGTACCACTGGTCATCCTCTAAAAATAGGAGAGACTCAATCTGAAATGATTTTCCAATGTAGATATAAACAAAAATTTTTCCTCCTCAATTTAGATGGTCATTTGTAGATTCTATTTTCATGTAACATCAAGCTTTACTGAACTATATATGCTTATCCACCATTCCTACTTTTCCTTATCAGAAGCTTTCAACTCCTGAAATGTCACCTTTATTCATCCCTTTCTAGGTAACTCATGTTGTATGCTGTCATTATTTATTTACATGCTTAGTCCCTCTAGTAGACAGTTAACTCATTAGGACAGGGAACATGTCCTGGTCATGTGAGTGAATCCATTAGGTCTTGATCAATTTTAGAATACCTGGCAGTGTGAGTCAACCAGACTCCACTAACCAAGCCACAGATTCACCGGAGGCCTACCTGTCTCTCCCCTCCTGTGAGGCCACTGGCCCTCCCTTCAGCAGAGAACTGAACCCGGTCATCACAGGGTCATCATCTGTGCAGCTACAGAGGCCGGGCCACGACAGCTATGTGCCTCCAGACACTCTTGCTGTTCCAAAGAAAACTGGCCAAGACATGACCCTGGGAGGTTCCACGTTCCCACGCTGATATAAACAAATGTCTGTATCAGTCTCCAGAACTAAAGGGCTGATAAAATAAAAACCTCCATCACCACCCGCCCCCCCTAGCATTTACAGGTCCTCCTCCTCCCTTACGCACTTTGATTCAGTTTAATTGGATATACTTAAAAACATAATTGGTACACTACTCAAACTTCAAATGCAGCCATCCAATGCAAAACGAAGATTGTCTCATTTCTTGGTACTTAATTGTAAGTAAAAAATTCAATAATACTCTCTTTTCCTTACCAGAGAACTGCGCACAGCAGATATCACCAATGGCTGGATAAAAATCAGAGCGTGGGGACACCTGACTGCAGTACTCGCTAAGTGACGCCTGAAGTTCAGCGAGCTTATCTGTGGATACAGGTCACATCTTAAACTAAAGAAATACAAGTTTACACATTATCTGCATATCTGCACACTGAGTCTCTTGATGTATGTTATATTGATAGCACAAATCAAGATTTACTTACGCCCACTTTGTAGCTGTTGACAAAAGAAGTCTTCTGGAGTGTGAATGTGGGCGACCACACCGCAAAACTCATCACCTACATTCAAAGTCAACACTTTGGGGATTAGGTCCCTTCTGTCTACAACAATTTTGTTTTCAGCTATGATTTTCCTGACATCTTCAAGATCACCTTATCAAAAAGCAGAAATATAAGTCTTTTTGGTTTCATTAATCCAATTTTCCAGTTTTTCAGGCCTAACTGTGCTCTTTCACACCTCTAGGCCTTAATACATGCTGGTCTTTTTTCCCAGAACATACTCCCAAATCTCCCAGCAACTTGAGTATTTCCTGCTCAGTATGATGTCACTGTGAAAGGCTTTCCTCCCGATCTGGGTCAGGTGCCTTTCCCAGGGCCCCCACTGCACTCTGCGATTCTGCCACCAACTGTTTTATAATCTCTTCTCTATGTGGGCGTATACTGCCCACAGAATACGCTCCCTGAAGGCACCTCCACAGTGCCTTAGTGAAGCAGATACTGCTGGGGGGATTTTGTTCCTTCCACTTGACCCCTTTGCAGCATTTATTATTGCTGATGACTCCTTCCCAGAACATTTGCTCTTCTGTTATTCTGGCAACATTTTCCCTGTTCTCTTTCCACCTCTCCCATCACAGCTTCTCCCTTGGTATTGTAAGCTCAAGTTCACTTCTCTCACTTTACACTCTCACTAGGACACCACCATCATTTACGATTTCAACCGTGATAACTTTTAGACCAGTAAGTATTGAGTTTTCTCCTCCAGATGGCAAAAAAAACTACTGAGAACTGTTCAGCTGAGCTGTCTCACCCAAGATTGATGTTTCAGGGATTTCATATAGGCAGTACTCTAGGAATACAGACAAGAGACAATAATTTCTTCAATAACTAAAATCACTACACCGTTCAATATTAATCTGTATACTCACTTGAATCTGCACTTTGCTTCTTAGAATTTTGTCCCTTGGGTTTCAAGCCATATCCCATTTCTATGAGCACATGGTCTAAGAATTTTCCTAAAAGTGATTAAGAGAACATATTTCCACTGAGATATTATACTAAGTATTAAAGGAAAAGAATACAAAAGAAATGAATCAATCACGTGATTTAAAGATTATAGCTATTGGCACACTGGCATATTTCTTACTAGTTCAGTTTCTATGTGCAAAATATAGCTTATTAATTTTCAGCTTTAAAAATTGAGTCAAGGGGCTTCCCCGGTGGTGCAGTGGTTAAGAATCTGCCTGCCAATGCAGGGGACACGGGTTCGTGCCCTGGTCCAGGAAGATCCCACATGCCACGGAGCAACTAAGCCCGTGCACCACAACTACTGAGCCTGCGCTCTAGAGCCCATGAGCCACAACTACTGAGCCCGTGTGCCACAACTACTGAAGCCCATGCACCTAGGGCCTGTGCTCTGCAATGAGAAGCCACCGCAATGAGAAGCCCATGCACCGCAACAAAGAGTAGCCCCCGCTCGCTGCAACTAGAGAAAGCCCGCCTGCAGCAACAAAGACCCAATGCAGCCAGAAATAAATAAAAATAAATTTATTAGAAAAAAATTGAGTCAAAATCCCCATCATCACTTAACAAAAAATGTAATAAAAATATTTCACTTAAAAATTATGAATAACATGGAAGATTTAGTTACCACCTCACTGGCATGTTTAGAATGACCACCATTTATAAGAAAAAATAAATTTAAGACATAAGACTACTTCATCTCAGACATAAAGTATGGCTGAAACAAGTGTCAACCAGCAGCCACATAAACTTCAAGTTCCCTCAAACAGTATCCAAAAGCTCAAGTCATAACATGGAACATACAGAGCAAAGAGACAAAACACAGAGATTTTATACTTAATTTCACAACAGGATTAACTGAATTTTCTACCAAGTAACCAACCAATGATGGGTCTCAAGCAGTAGAAGAGTAATAATACCTTGGAAACCAAGAGGCAATTATAAGCACACTGCCAGAAGTCACTTTTTAAATATGTACAAAGCCATAAAGGAAGAACAGGATTCCAAACTGCTTCCATTTCCACAACTTAAATACTATGTGCTTATGGGCTTAATGCTAACCAAATGCAGTTCTGTGAAGGTTGTTCAAAGAAAAAGCACTGATGGTGAGGATGGACAAATTCACAGAAAAATTCCTGAATTTTCCCAGTAAATGAGTAGAAATCAGGGATATTATAATGGCTGTATTAAAAAGATAATAGAGTTTTCCCATACTAAGTCTAGATCTAGCCTTTTAATGTACCCAATTCTATAAACTTGTGCCTTGTCTTTGATAAACTGCCAACTGCAAGAGCAGAGCCAAGGCCATATTTCCCGTCACAATCTGAATGACTGCAGAGTGGGGCTTACTTGGTCTCACTTCATGTTTCTATTTCTTCTCTGAGTAACAGGTGGGCACTAAATAACATATTAAGTGCTCCATTTAAAAAGGAAGATTCAGATCTTACCTGAACTTGTCAGCATAACATCCACAGCAAAGGAAACCACTTCCTCTTTTAAGATGTCCACAATCTTTACAGAGCAGTACTGCTCCATTAACAGTGATTTAATAGTTTTGATACAATCATCGCTCCAATTCCCCTCTGCTGGCATAACATTGGCCACAAAGCATTTTATGGCCTGAAAGATTTTACACAAGTTACTAAGAATTAGTATTTGAAAGTGACTTTTTTCTAATTAATTATGCAAAGATTTTTTTAAAGACAATGTATTTCATGCTGAATATTCATCAAAAATCTTCAAGTACTAATCCGATCAACAATTTTATGAATAATTATTTGTCTCTCTTGATATTCTATCCACAATGCTTTTCCTTTTGGGACTTGAAGCTTGAGAAATTCATCAAAGGATGGTTATTATCCCTCAATTACACATAAATTCAAGTCGCTTCCTAATAATGTAATAAATATAGAAATGATTGTTTTTAAAGAGCAGATTGATAAGATGTCCCTAAAAATGCTAAGTTTCTTACCTGAGGCAGTACTTAACTAAGTAATGCCTAATAACATGGAGCCAAGAAAGTCCATGATTGTTTCTCTACACAGTATAAGATACACCAATAGGTCCTTTCTCATAATAACCATGGCAACAAACACGCAAATATTGTGTCCATCTAAACATTAAAAACAGCTCCTTTGGGACGCTATTAGGAATTCAGAATGTAAAAGAGACTTACACAAGGAGGAAACAAGTCAATTTTTCTGTTTAGTTGGTGAATTCTGTTTACTGGAATAATTTCTTCATTTCCATAATCAATATATAAGACGTGTGCCTCCTTCTGCAGCACATCAACGTCTTGTATTATTACTCTGTTCCAGGTCTGCAAGTGAAATATAACAGTATTCTGCTTCAAAACAGCATTTCACAATCTTAGGCTTAAAAACTCTCAATCTACAGAACACGCAAAGGAAAAGTTACTGTTCTGTTCTGAGATACTCTATTAACAGGTTACCTTAATTTCCTAAGAATCTGGCTCAGAAATCCCCAAATTTGTCCATTTTAGATGCTTTAATATACACCACAATTCCCAGGCTATTCTAGCCCAGCGGACTCTGTGACACACTAATGCCTCAGCTACACAAATAAACACAAGCTCTAGGACTAGCAATCACTCTGTACCCAGCAAGTGAGGAGCCTACATGCAGAGCTGGAGAGGCCTCAGGCAGGGAGGAAGTAAGCAAACACACGTGGACTCCTGACTGAGGAAGAGAAACAGCAGTGTGACCAGAGTCTCACCTCAAGCCATCTAATGCATCATTAAAAGCTCTGGTGTCAAGCCGATAGGACCAAAGTAAATTAAAATGTCTTGTTAAATATTTCATTAGGGGTTACCTGATCGACAGTGTACTTGGCAACACAAACTTCCCCCTTTACAGGAATATAATCTTCTTCATGTGCCTTATTTGCATATGTTTCCTTTAAGCTCGCAGAGAGTTGGTTCACGTATTCTAAAACTTCTGAAGAATGTAACTGCACATAAAAGTCACCTGGGTGTTTGAATTCAGTAACTGTACCCTTTCAAAGACAAAAAAGGTGTAATAATTCACTGAGAACAGAGCAAATGTTAATTTTGTAAAGCTTTATAACAAGATACAAAAAAGTACTGTAGACAAGTTTTTGCAATCTTTATCAATTTCAGTTGTATTTTGGAGCTGTCTTATAAACTCAAACACAGGAAACAAGGAAATAAAAATCTATAGTTCTCTGGATCTCTGTCTATGGAAATTAAACAACAAATACCTTTATTTCCATGGTGTTCCTGAGTTGTAGGTTTCTCAAATCAGAAAACATTATTTTATCAGCACAAATGGCTATTTCTTTAATAACTCCAAGAGGACAGTCACTCTGGTTTGAAAAAACACATTAAGTGAGTTACTTACAAGCACATGTTTAAATGATACCATGGCCGGACTTCCCTGGTGGCGCAGTGCTTAAGAATCCACCTGCCAATGCAGGGGACACAGGCTTGATCCCTGGTCCGGGAAGATCCCACCTGCTGCAGAGCAACTAAGCCCGTGGGCCACAACTACTGAGACTGCGCTCTAGAGCCTGTGAGCCACAACTACTGAGCCCGTGCATCTAGAGCCCACGCTCTGCAACAAGAGAAGCCACTGCAATGAGAAGCCCGCGCACCGCAACCAAGAGTAGCCCACAATCGCCGCAACTAGAGAAAGCCCACGTGTAGCAACGAAAAGCCAATGCAGTCAAAAATAAGTAAATTTAAAAAAAATAATTAAAAATAAAATAAAATAAAATAAATGATACCATGGCCACTATTTGCTAGAACCGAGGTCAAAACAGCCTGACTCCCAGGTTTGAATAAGGGTGTAGAGAAATAACATACGTCTTCGAGAGTCACTAAACCATACCGTCCGTAGGCAGTGTGCATAGCACTGGGATCACCCAAGAATCAGGCCATGACGGTGATGGCAATGTTGAGTTTATTTTTTAAAAAAGGGGGTGGGGAGGGTAGTGTTTTAAGTTTTCACTTATTAACATTTTTATAGGAATGGATTTTTTTTTTTGAAAGTAGAAGCTAGGACCAGCTAGAGAAAGCTAAACGTTATCTATAAAATATGAGTTGGACATCACTGATATTTTCCAGATTGCAAATGATTTACTCCATACAGTTATCTAAATGGAAGAAAGGTACTAACAGGAAAAAGTGCTCCTTAGATAACAGGGTCCTATCAGAATCCAGTACACAAAGCTAGAGAGCATGTGCACGCAGGGACTACAAAGAGAGGACTTTCTCAGTAGTCCACCTACAGCAAGACACGGCCACCTCAAGTCCTTCTTGGAAAAAAGCTGGGCATAAACAGTTCTCATAGACCCCCAACGCTCACCAAATCGCTCACTAGGGTGTACAGATTTATTCAACAGGAATAAACAAACACTGGTGAAATGGAGAAATAAGTCATAAATATTTCATTTCGCTTAAGTCCTCTTATTTCAAAATAAAGGGAGTCATTAAAAATTTGCTCTAAAGGCAAAGAGAAAGTAAGTATATCATACCTCTTTTTTCACTTCCACGTTCTTTGTTTCAAAAGGTGATTTATTATCTTCAAGTTTGTGGAAACTGAAATAAAGCAAGCAATTATAATACTTACAGCACAGAACCAATTAAGAGTAAGGGCCACAATAATGTTAAATTCTCAACAAAATCCAGAAAGAGCAAAACAGCTTCTTCCAGAAAGAATCACAGTAGTAACACAGTAAAACAACCCCATGCTGGCTATGCAAGGGTCTGCCCTGTGCACAGGTGTGCTTCTTCCAAAAGCCACCTAATGAAAGGGAGATAGCCACAATCTCCAAGCCTCAGTTTCCCTATCTGCAAAATGGAGATAATACCTACATTACTTAAAACAGAGTTTTGGGGATCAAAAATTGTAGAGCTGTTCACTTCAGATTTGTACACTTTATGTTATACTTAAATAAAAAAGTAAAAAGCAGCAACTTTTACAGTTATGGCTTGCTTACCTGATTTGATCCTTATACGACCAAAACAAACAAAAAAAAACCCGTACTTTAAAATATTCTCTAATGAATGTAAAGAAAAAATCACACTTACTTCTGCTGAACGGGTCTGCACACGATGCTGTGGGCTGCCCAGTCCCTTCTCTGGCACGCGGCAGAGCAGTAGTACGTCTGCTTACACTGTGAGCACCTCAGCGACCCTACAGAACACAGCCCAAGACACCACCAGTGTTTTACTGCAAATATTTGTTGGCAAGAACACGACCGTTTCAAAGACGTCATTCTATTAATCATATCAAGGAGAATATGTGAAGAGAATTATGCTGTTTATGATTAGGTGTTAAAACTGAATTTATAAAGCTCCCGTGAACTGCAGAGAAAGGGGAGTGCCAAGATGAAGAAGAGAAGGAGGACATGAGACAGGCTGGGACCTGGGCCCCTTTGCCGCAGTGCTTGCACCTGGACACACCTCTCCCCGAGCCACAAAATACAAAGGAACTGTATGGGACTAAAGATAACTGCGTGCATGTGCAGTTGGGGCAAATTCTGGACAAAAGATACCAAGAGGCCAGAAAAACCCAACTGCCACTTTTGACAAGCCAGGAGCAAAACCAGGAGGTCGGGAGGAAAAGCAGGGTACTGCGCATGCCCCCTGCACACCATACCATCTTAGGTGGGCAAACCGCCTAAAGTCACCCCGCCGGCCTGACCCCTGGACACACTCCTACCCTCACCCATATAAGCAACAACCTCACCCCCGCTCAGGGAGTGAGCAAGCAAGAGAACCTGTCGTTTGTTCCCACTCCCCCATGCTACAGCAGGGGCCCCAATAAAGCCTTGCCTGAATTTCTTGTCTGGCCTCTGATCAATTTCTATTGATTGGGGAAGGCCAAGAACCCTGGTTGTTATCAGACAGACTGGAAACACAACTGACTTTCCTAAAGCAGAACCCAGAACACATGATACAAAAGGAACAATCAAAGGGAACAGAAAATCCGCGGTGGTGAAAACAGACGTGTGCAAGCAGAGTCTGATGAGGTTCACCTCGTGCCATTTAAAAAGAACAAGACAAAAACCAACAAGGAGAATCACACCTAGAAAAACCCAGGAAGTTTTTGAAATGAAGTTTAAAAAAAATCCTATCAGTTTCCAGGCAGAGGAAAACAAGTTATCTGAAAAACAAAACAAAAACACATAAAGAAACAACGAAATCAGGCTGGCCTTGAATGCCTCCACTCTAAAAGAAATTGGAAAAAAGAAGCGAAATACCCAAATAGCCAGTGAGCACAGGAAAACTGCTCAAGATCATTGATCATGAGGGACATGCACATTAAAACCACAGGGAGATACCACTACACATCCATGAGAAGGGCTAAAATTAAAAGGACTGAAAACACCAAATATTGACAAAGATGTGGAGCAACCAGAACTCACTCCCAGTGGGAATACAAAATGGGACAACTACTTTGGAAAACGGTTTGGCTTTTTCTTATAAAGTTAAGCATAGGGCTTCCCTGGTGGCACAGTGGTTGGGAGTCTGCCTCCCAATGCGGGGGACATGGGTTCGGGCCCTGGTCTGGGAGGATCCCACATGCCGCGGAGCGACTGGGCCCGTGAGCCACAATTACTGAGCCTGCGCGTCTGGAGCCTGTGCTCCGCAACAAGAGAGGCCGCGATAGTGAGAGGCCCGCGCACCGCGATGAAGAGCGGCCCCCGCTTGCCACAGCTAGAGAAAGCCCTCGCACAGAAACGAAGACCCAACACAGCCATAAATAAATTAATTAAAAAAAAAAAAAGTTAAGCATACACTTACCTTTTGACTCAGCAATCCTACCCCTAGGTTTGTACCCAGAAGAAACGAGAACATACGTCCACACAAAGACTTACGCAAAAATGTGTAGAGAGCTCTATTCATAATAGCCAAAAGCTGGACACAAGCGAAATGTTCAACAGAACAGATATACACACTGTGATATCATGCAATGAAATGCTACTCAGCAACGAACAAAAAAAATAATGTATATGCAAAAACATGGATTAAACTCAGAAATATTTTCTGAACAGGAAAAGCTTCACACAGAGTCTATATTGTATGATTCCATTTACAAGAAATTCTGTAACTGGTAAAATTAATTTATGGTGAAACGACAACAGTGGTCGCCTCTGGGGGGTATAGTGACTGGGAAAGGACATGAGGGAACTTTCTGAGAAGATGGAAGTATTCTTCATCTTGATTGGGCTATGAGTTTGTGCCTTTCAATGCAAGTATGTTTTATCTCAAAAAAAGTATAAAAAATAATCAAGTAAAGAAGCACGGATGAACAAGAATGGTAGGATGTTGGCAGCTGTTGAAGCTGGGAAATGGGTATATGATTTATATATACTCTTCTGTTTATATTTAATGTTTTACATAATAAAAATATTTTTCAAATGTGTAAAGGAATAATCCAACAGGCATCTGAGAGCAATATGCTTACCAAACAGACCGCAGCAATGGCAAGTTGTCGACCGAAGAGGAGGTCCTAATGAGCTGAAGAGTGCTGGATTATTTATGGACAAGGAACTCTCAACCAACTTGTGTACTTGTTTTGATTTTGCAGGAGACACATTATTGCTAGTCTTCTATTAAGAAAAGAGAATAGCAATATTAAAACTTGGGAATAATGTTTTGTTTGTTAAATATTAGATTTGGGATTTCCTCTGCCGAGAAGACAAGGTAGATATACTTTCCCTTACTCCTACCATTAAGTACAACTAAAAACCTTGGACTTCTATATAAAATAAACATACAGTGACACTGAAGGAAGGCAGCAGACAGGCTAGGAACTTGGCACCCAGAGAAGGACATGGCAGTGAGCCCCCAGAGTTTTTATTCTGCCTCATATATCCCAGATGCGGTGCTGGAGAAGTCAGAAACACCCAAAGGCACAGACAATAAACGCCCCAACAAAAAGCCTGCTCGCTTGCTCTCTCTAGCCAGAAGACCAGGAAAGGGATGGCCCAGCAAGACAGAAAAACTTTGTCAGTAACGGCTCTACTCCAGACAGTCGCCGCAGAAAAAACTGTGGCCCCATCCCACCAGCAAAGGTAGACTGGGGAGACTAGACCGCCACCTTCACCAGGCTACAGTGAGGTGCCCCTCTCCCCCACTTGGGTGGTATCAGAGAAGGCCAACAGAGTAGGCAGCCAGCACTTCATCCTTGTGGGGTCTCCCTGTGGAGACTGCATGGGGAGCATGGACTTCTGCCTGGCAGTAAAGAGTGTCCCCCATGCCCCCCAACTACCAGCACCACTGACTGGGGTGGTGTTAAGAGGAAACCTAGTGGACAGTCAGGATTTTCCACCACCATTCAATAGTAATGAGTGGAGTGTCTCCTAAACCTTCCACCACCTCCAACCCTCCCTCCACCTCGTGTTAAGTAGAGAGGATATGCGAGGGGGGGGGGGAGCGGTAAGGATGCTGGGAAGCTGAACCTCCACCCTTGTCCAGCCAAGAACATCCTGGGCCACAGAACAAACTTCAACCAATTTAAAAGAATTTAAATCATACAGACGGTGTTATTCAACCACAGTGGACTTACACTAGAAATCAGTAACAGAATGAGAACAGATAATCTCCAAACATTTGGAAACTAGACAATACACTTCTAAATAACGCATGAGTCAAAGAGGATGTCTCAGGGAAATTTTTAAAAAATACACTGAACTAAAAGAAAATAAAAATACAACATATCAAATTTGTGGGACACAAAGTATCGCCAAGACAGAAATTTATAACTCTAAAGTCACATACTAGAAAAGAGGAAAAGTCTCAAATTAATAATGTAAGTTCTCATCTCAGGAACCTAAACAATAAGGACAAAACATGCCCAAAGCAAGCAGAGGAAGGAAACGATAAAGATAAAAGCAGAAATCAATGAAATTAAAAATAACAACTTGGAGGAAAAAAAAACAGTGAAACAAGACCTGGTCCTTTGAAAAGATGAACAAAACTGATAAATCTCTAGCAAGACTAACAATGAAGAAATCAGAGGAGGCAGAAATTACCGATATCAGGAATGAAATAAGGGATATATTACTACAGACCATGAAGATATAAAAATGGTAATGGAATACTTCGAACAACTCTATGTAGACTTCACAATGTAAGCAAAATGGACCAATTCCTGAAAAATCACAAATTATCACAATATGAAATAGATAATTTGAATAGCCTTATAAATATTAAGGAAACTGAATCATAATTTTAAAACTCCCAAAAAATAAATCCTCAAGCCCATATGGTTTTTACTACCGGAGAATACTACCAAATGTTTAAAGAAGAATTATTTAATACCAACTCTATACAATCTCTATTCCAGAAAACTAGTATTACCTTGATACCCAAACTATACAAAGACAATAAAAAAGAGAAAATCACAGACCAAGCTCTCTCATGAAAATGGATGTAAAAAATCCTCACTGAAACAATACCAGATAATTCAGCAACATATCAAGAATAATAATACCAGATAATTCAGCAACATATCAAGAATAATTATACACCATGACCAAGTGGGGTTTATTCCAGGGATGCAAGACTGGTTAAATTAAAAAAAAATATCAATGCAATCCACCAAACTAACAGGCTAAAGGAGGAAAAAAATCACAATATCAATGGATGAAGAAAAAGCATCTTAAAAATTTCAATACCTATTCATGATATAAACTCAGAAAAGCAGGAATAGAGAAAACTTCATCAACTTGATAAAGATCGTCTGCAAAAATTCTATAGCTAACATTATACTCAACAGTGAAAAGACTCAGTGCTTTCCCCCTAGGTTTGGAAACAAATATATCCACTGTCACCACTCTTAACATAATGCTAGAAGTTCTAGTCAGTGCAATAAAGCAAGAAAGGGAAATTAAAACCATATATTTTAAAAAGGAAGAAATAAAACTGTCTTTTATTGGCAGATGATATAATTGTCTATGTAGAAAATTACAAGCAGTCTACAAAAAAATTCCTAGAATAAGTGACTCCTGGAAGGTCACAGGATACAAGATAAACATGTGAAATCAACCATATTTCTATATATTAGCAATGAACGTGAGGACACATGGAAATAAAATATATAACCGCATTTACAATCACTCAAAAAACAATACTTAGGTGTAAATCTAACAAAACGTGTACAGCTGGTAAGCTGCAAACCACAAAGTGAAAGAAATAAAAGAATATCTAAATAAATTGGGAGACAGATTGTGTTAATTGGAAGATTCACCACAGCAAAGATGTCAACAATTTTCAAATTGATATACAGGCTTAATACATTACTATCACAATTCCAGCAAGATTTTTTTGTAGATACAAACAAGATTGTTCTAAAATGTATACTGGAAAAGAAGGAAATTTAGATTGTGAAAAAAGAAACGGAAAGTGGGAGGAATCACTGTACCCAACTTCAAGACTGACCATCATAGCTCCAGTACTGTGTGGTATTGGTGGAGGGAAAGACCCATAGATCAGTGGAAAAGAAAAGAGAATCCAGAATAGACCCACACAAATTAGCCCAGCTAATTTCTGACAAAAGTGCAAAAGCAATTCAGTGGAGGAAAGATAACATTTTCAACAAATGGTGCTGGAGCAATTGGACATCCCTAGCCAAAAAAAAATTAACCTCAACCTAAGTCTCACAAGTTATAATTAACTCAAAATGGACCACAAATTTAAATATAAAACTACAAACTTTTGGGGAAAAAACCCCCAAAACTTTCTGCATCTAAAGCAGCAAAATGTTCTTAGACTTGACACCAAAAGTATAATCCATAAAAGGAAAAATTGACCAGGACCTAGCTAAAAACTTTTGCTCTGCTAAACACCCTGTTAAGAGAATAAAAAGACAAGCTGGAAACTGGGAGAAAATATTTGTAAATCACATATTTGACAAAGCACTAGAATCTGTAATATATAAAGAACCTTCAAAACCTGGCAGTAAAAAAATAAACAATCCAAATTAGAAAATGGACAAAGACATGGAGAACATTTCACCAAAATGGATACACAGATGGCAAATAAGCACATGAAAAGATGTTTATCATTAGCCATTAGGCAAACAAAACCACAATGAGCTATCACTACACAAATGTGACAATAGGGAAACTAAAAATACTAACACCACCAAATGCTGGTGAGGATGCTGGGTGCAGAGAATCTGGATCACTCATACATTCTCGATGGGAATGTAAAATGGTACAGCCACTCTGGAAAACACTTTGGCAGCTTCTTAAAAAACTAAATATGCAACTACTATATGACCCAAAAATGCACTCCTGGGCATTTATCCTAGAGCAAAAACAAAAACAAAAAACGCATGTTCACATAAAACCTTACACATGAATGTTTACAGCAGTTTTAGTTATAATAGCCAGAAACTGGGAACAATCCAGATGTATTTCAATGGGAGAATGCTTAAATAAGCCACAGAATACTACTCAGCAATAAAAAGCACTGAACTATTGATACATACAGCAATCTAGGTGAATCTCCAGAGAATTATGCTAAATGAAAAAAATCCAATCCCAAAAGGTACATACTCTATGATTTCATTTATATAACATCCTTGAAATGACAACATTTTGGAAATATGGATTAGATTAATGGTTGCCAGGGGTTAAGAAGGGGGTAGGAGCAGGAGGGAAGTGGATGTGACCATAAAAAGGTGCAGAAGGGATCCTTCGAGTGATGGAAATATTCTGTATCTTGCCTGTATTATGTCAATAGCCTGATTGTAATATTATACTATAGCTCTTCAGCTTGTTACCACAGGAAACTGGGTAAAGGCTACAAAGAATCTCTATTATTTCTTCCAGCTGTATGTCAATCTATAATTACCTAAATAGAAAAAGCTGAATTTTATTTTTAAAAAGATACTAGGCTAGAGATAAGACAGTCTGACCTTGAACAATACCTGCAAATTGAGTAATTCTTTATTAACACAATATAAAAACATGTTTAGAATCTTTTATCCAAAAACATAAAATAGAAAAAAAATAAATAACTTACACTATTTACTTCTTTGGGTGGTGAATTATTTCCAACATTTAATGGTGACACAGAGTTACCTGGGATGTAAAACATAATGCCTAATAAAAATCAAATATTACTTTATTCCTGAAAATGTACAATAACATAATTAGGTAACATTCAGATAATAAAGCTATACCATAATAACCTTAAAGCTACACTATAAATAAGTAACATCCTACTTCTCCTAATGAAAAAAAAGGATTTGTTTGAAATTTCCTTGAGTACTATATACCTCACTGTGAACTTTTCTCCATTCACGAAGGCAACAGTTACCAAGCTTTTTGAACTCCAGACTCATCTACACCCTTAGAAATTACTGAGGACCTCAAAGAGCTTTTGTTTACATGGCTTGTAACTATCAATATTTAGCATTATTAGAAATTAAAACTAAGTATTAGAAATTTCAAATATTAGTATTTGAAATTAAAACTAAACATTTAAATATATTTACTTAAAAATAATAAATGCATTACATGTTGACATGGTTTTTTAAAAACTATTTTCCAAAGCAAAAAAAAAAAAAATTGTGTGGAGAGTGGCAGTGTTTTACATTTTTGCACATCTCTTTAATGTTTGGCTTAACCAATGATAGTTGGATTCTCATATCTGCTTTTGAATCCAATTTGTTAATGATATGTTGCTTTAATTGTGAAGTAAATCTGGCCTCACACACATACGTGGTTGCAAATAGGAGTAGTATTTTATGGCCTTCTCAGGTAACTGTAGATATTCTCCTTTAATTCACACCAAAACTCAAGTGGTAGTTTAAGGGTCAGTTGCAATGTGGAATCTAAAACCGTTATCAATAAACTTTTCATACTGTTATATTAGAATCCATTGATTTATCTTGCACTTTAAATGGATTCTTACCCATGCAGGACTACAGAGCATCATGCATTGGTCTTTAGGAAAAGACTGAGAAACTCTTGAGTTATGCAGATCTTCCAAATGTTGACACATTTCATAAGACAGTACCGAAAAACCTTATGTGTTAATATCACCATGCATCTCACCAGGAAAGTCTTTTAAGTATTGGGAAGCTGTCAAGCTCAGAGTGGCAGATACACATTTCCTGAAATTCTCATTTTTGCTTGAAAGCTTGCACTTTATCATTAGCAACAAAATACTGTCAGCTGTTTTCTTTGACGTGACAGGCTCACTTTGTCCATTTTTGAGAAAATGACTGCCAGATATCTAAGCCCAAATGACCACAGTGTGTCATTCTTTTCAATTAAAAATGATGTTCCAAGAAAAAAAGTTTCCATTCAGCTCACAACTCAATCACACACATGCTTTTCATACTTCAGTAAGCAGCAAAAGTTAGGAGTAATTCCCATTTTGTTAAACAAAATACTAAAAATACCTGTACACAAGGCTCAAGACTTATTAATAAATTTGTACTGCTTTATCAAGGGCATTCTTAAGTAAAACTGACACTTCTGGCTTGTTTTGTCTTAACTGCAAGGGAATGAAAATGAAAAACAATGACCACTAGCCCAGGCTGGTACCCCTGCTAAAGGCAAGTTAACAAGGTGCCAGAGTCTACTCACCTTTGCTTTTGCACCACCAGCATAAAGTCAGCACAGTGAAAAAGAGCAAATAATGTTTTAATATTATTAGGAAAATAGTTGTGACTCCAGAGGCCCAAGGGCCATACTCTGAAAACTACATCACCATAATATTAAAAGATCATATCTCATACACATTCACAGAGGCTAAATTCCACCAGGCCCCAGTCTCCCTAAAAAGCAGATTTTTAGAATTAAGACTAAAGGAATGATTTTTTAAAAAATCAAATGAAACAAGTTAATGTCTTAGGTATATCTTTGTGAGCTATTACATGCATAAAATCTGCATAGTATTTTTAGAATATGGCCAATCTTTAGAACACCCATAAAAAACCAGAGTGTTTCCTTTCTACATTCCCAGTATATCTCTGGATTGGGGCGGGTGGGGAGGAGGGAGGCTTGTCTGAAGACACTTTCTCCTCAGGGATCCTTCTGTGATTAATGTAGCCAAACGTAGCTACTTGGCATCTGGTTTTTCCTTCTAAATTAATATGTATATGCAAATCCTGTAAGTTAGCCATTTGGCTGTTCTGTTAATAGCGCACTGGTGTATAGTTTACACATACTTTCGATAAGTCAAAGAAACCATCAGAATCAAGTAGTATTAAGCCTACAGGTTTTACTCACCTGCTGGCAGCATCTTCCTGTCTCCTTTGGATCCAGCCACTTCTCCACTAATGCCGTTTGAGTTTGAAGATACTGAATTGTCTTCCTGACTAGCCAAATACTGTTTGGTTTGCTCACAAAGCAAAAAATTTTTGTTTTTATTTCCATTCTCTGGGCTTTTCAACCTGAAGTTAGGATGGTTAGGATGTCCTCCGGGACTTCTCAAAGACTCATGCGGTGGAAGCTTGCTTTCATTTTTCTCAAAATTAAATGGCTCTGTCATTTTACAGCTAGATGCCTCCAAATTATTTCTTGACATCATATTAAGCGGCAAATTAACATTCACAGAAGTCTAAGGGAAGAAATGTATTTAAAAGGCAACTTTTAATTCCAAAAGTAGAAGCACTGCAGGGCCAGGTGATTTCTTTTTATGTAACAGCTCTTTCTCATCAATGATTCCAAAGCAGATGTAACTGCAACCATGATATCAAAGCCTGTTCTACAGGCACAAGAAAAGAACAATTCTTTAAGTACAAACTCCAAGTTTAACAGAATTCGACAATGGGCAAATCAAGAGACATCAAAAGAGTTATCTCTGGATTCGACACCATTCCTTACTTTAAAAAGCTTCTGGAAACAACATGAATAGAAAAGGACCATCAAGTTTTAAACAAAGTATTTCCGACCTAAAGCCTACAACTTAATGGTGAAATACAATAGAGGGCAGTGTTTAGATCAGGTCATCCCCTACCTGTCTAGCCTCTCAGAATCCCTCTACCCTCCCCTACTTGTTGCTCTGCTATGTCTTTGACTATGCTGAACCCGGTCCCCAGAACGCCCTCGCTCTCTCATCCACCTGGTCAACCCTTTCCTTCCTAGTCATCCTTCACAATTTGCCTCAGCTGATTCCAGTTTGGTCTGTTTTTCCCAAGTCCTGTTTCATAATCTCCAGCTGGGCTTCCATAAATTGTAACTTGTATCTACTGCTTTTAAGGACTTATCTGTGTGTGCCCTTCACTGAAAATAAGGTACACATACTGTTGCAAAGCGCCTCTGAGAAACCTCTAATCAGACATCATGTGGGCTTGTTGTTTTCCTATTACTCCTTGAAAATACTAAGTGTTTGCGCAGGAGAAGTAATATAAGTGGACAAACAACTCTTATTTTTAAGTAGTGACCTATAGCTTTGTCTTTAGCCTGAAGATAAAACTTCTGCCTATCTTCCCAAAACTGCTCAGGAAAAAAAAAGGCAACAGATAGCTGAAACTGGTATGAGTAACAGCTAAATGTTATTTGACCTTATTTTAAATAGAAGATAAAGAAGGAGCAGAAAAATCCTCCCTCGTGGTGTCCTAAAACTTCTATCTCTGCTCTAAATCAGGCCCAGCCTAATTCAATGACAGTACAGAAAAGATAATGAAATTTAAAAAAAGAAAGAAAGAAAAGAAATACACAAGCAGACTTACAGGTGGGGAACTCTCAGGGGACCAGATCCTGGGAAGATCTCTACTAGAAGGCGGGCAGATGGGCAGCTGTGGCGGGAGATACTGCAGCTGTCAGGGAAAGCATACCTGTAGCAGGTATGTTCAGGTATACCTAAACTGAAGGATCAGATTGAGAACTACTATGATGGATGCAGTAAGACAGAAATACTGTGAAATTACAAAAGGAAAATAACTTCCAGGGGATGCTGGGTGGGGATGTGAATACTGAGTAACGCTAGACTCTGTACAAGAAATATAAAGAACATGCATTTAAATTATTAGGGCAGGCTTCCCTGGTGGTACAGTGGTTGAGAATCCGCCTGCCAATGCAGGGGACACGGGTTCGATCCGTGGTCCGGGAGGATCCCACATGCCGTGGAGCAACTAAGCCCGTGTGCCACATCTACTGAGCCTGTGCTCTAGAGCCCACGTGCCCCAACTGCTGAAGCCCGCATGCCTAGAGCCCATGCTCTGCAACAAGAGAGGCCACCGCAGTGAGAGGCCCATGCACCGCAATAAAGAGTGGCCCCCGCTCATCGCAACTAGGGAAAGGCCACGCGCAGCAATGAGGACCCAACGCAGCCATAAATAAATAAATACATACATACATAAAATTTTTAAAAAATTATTAGGGCAACTACTGCAAGGACAAAAACAAAGCATAACTTGAAAATCACAATCCAACAGGGGAAAAAAAAATTCAAGTATGGTAAACAGAAAACATCAAATAAGATGACAGACCCAAGCCCAAGTAATATAAATATCAATGATTCAGTCTCAAAATAGAAAATGAGAGATAGACCCAGGGAGAAAAATATCCAGATATGTACCGTGCACAAAAGGCACACATTAAAACAAAATACATGGTAAGCTTGAAAATAAAAGAACTAAAATATGTGCTATGCAGATAACCAAAATAAAGTTGGGCTGCTAATATTAATAGCATTAATAGCAGATAAAATAGAACTCAAGGTAGAAAATATTGGGATAAAGAGAGGTATTTTACATTGGTAAAAGAAACCCTCCCAGGAGAGAGAGCGGCCAGACATCTCTGACTCACAATGACATCGCCTTGAGATGTATAAAGTAAAAACTGATTAGAGGAGAAATTCAGTCACAATAAGTACACACCTGCTTTAGACACATACTAGTCAACAGATAGAAAACAAGCAGTGATATATATTTTACTAACACAGTAAACTTGACCTAATAGGAACCAATACAACCAAGAACATTCATTTTTCCAACACTGAGACGTAATGGACTACGAAGTCCACTTCAACTAACTCCAAAAGAAACTAGTACCAAACAGGCCATGTTCACTCATCACACTACACAAACCTCCATCTCAGATTTTGCTTCCCAGAGAATCAGTGTGCAACACCCACACTGGAGGATGAGGAGTTTGGGTTTTATTTATTTTTTTATTTTTGGGGATCTTAGTTCCCCGACCAGGGATCAAACCCGTGCCCCTTGCATTGCAATCTCCCAGCCTTAACCACTGGACGACGAAGGAAGTCCCTTTTTTAAAGTGGTAAAATACCATAAACAAAATGATAGCAAACATGATTAAATGAACAATTAAAAACTTACAAAAAATAGCAAAGAGGTCAGAAAATAAGTACTAACACAAAGATGACAAATTTGATACCTTTTAAAAAGTGGGATAAATAGTAAAAACATCCAGAAACTGTAGCAGACACTGTGGGCAACCGACCCAAACACCACCTTCTACTTCTGATTTGCCAGCTTGAGTTAGAGACAATACTGGCCACAATCAGAGTTCTGAGTGGAGCTTCTCAGAAAGCTCTGTCCTTTCCTGATGAACAGGGACAGATTTGGTTAGCGGGGTCTTTCACTTCTTTCTTCCTGCAACACGGACCTGAGGCCTGAAGATGTATCACCCACAATGCAATGAGAAAGCAATAAGCATGAGAAAGCAGCACACCCTCAGGACAGTGGAGAGGAGAAGGCAGAGTCTGGTGTCCCTGGCAGAAGCCCTGACTCCAGCCCTGATCTGCCTAGGCACAGACTTGCTGTGGCATCAGAAAAATACATCTTTGGGTTTTCTGTTATTTGCAGCCCAATGGACACAGATACCAATAAAATAAATGAGCAAAAGGCATGAAAGGATACATAGAGGATGAAGATTCATTGATAAACATAAGGGGGAAAACATTCAACCTCATCTGTAACAAAAAAATTCAAATTGAAATAACTATATATTATTTTCTAGACAGCATAGGTGCAATTAAAACACTCATTACTGAAGGGAATATAAATTAATATGTTCTGCCTGAGAAATAAGTTGGAGATTTATATATGTACATGTGTATTATACATAATATAGTTATATAATATATATGTGCATATTATACATATATAATAACATATAATATATATTCTTAAAAATATCCATAGCCACTCACCTGACAAGTCTATTCTAGAAATCATCCCACTGAAATAATCTTAAATATCAAAAAATACGGCATGTATAAATATCCATTTAAAATAGAAAAAAAAAGGAAAAAAGAAAGTTAACAGTAATGCTTCTACTACACAGAATATTACACTACCATTTAGAATCACAGTTTTCAAAAACATTGTAAAACGTCTATTAGAATGGCAAGTGAAAGATCAGAAAAACACTGTATATTCAGTATAATAACTGCAAAATAAAAAAGAACAAAACTGTCGCTCTCACCTTCTGAGATGGCCCACACTCTGTCTGTGGAGTGTGTTTCTCTCTAAATAAATCCACTTCTTACCTATCACTTTGCCTCTCACTGAATTCTTTCTGCGATGAGACATCAAGAACATGAGCTTCGGGGATTCCCTGGTGGTGCAGTGGTTAAGAGTCCACCTGCCAATGCAGGGGACACGGGTTCGATCCCTCGTCCGGGAAGATTCCCACATGCCGCGGAGCAACTAAGCCCATGCGCCACAACTACTGAGCCTGCGCTCTAGAGCCCATGAGCCACAACTACTGAAGCCCGCGCACCTAGAGCCTGTGCTCCACAACAAGAGAAGCCACCGCAATGAGAAGCCCGTGCACCACAATGAAGAGTAGCTCCCGCTCGCTGCAACTAGAGAAAGCCTGCGTGCAGCGAAGACCCAACGCAGCCAAAAATAAAATAATTACAAAAATAAAAATAAAAAAATAAAAAAATAAAAAATAAAAAATAAATAAAAAAAAAAGAACAAAACTCTATGTAAAAAAGATGACTGAGATACATTAAATTTTAAATAACAGTGTTCTGGGGTAGGTAAGTTGAGGAAATCTTTTTCACTGTCTTTTTCGTTTTCCAAATTATATTTAAGGATGAATTACTCTTATATAAAAAATCATGTTAAAGATTAAAATATCACTGCATGTTCAATCAAACTTTTTTTCGTAAACCGTGGTTAATTTTAAACCAAGTAAAAGATCACAGTAATATTTAAACCACAAAACCAGGGTACAGACACTGTCTCAAGACACCATCGGGACCCTCAATACACAGCCTTTAAATCCTGCAATAGCTTTCCTAACTTTGTCCTTATTAATAAGTAAGGCTGACAGTCAATCCGTAACTCCTTACTACCCTGTAGAGTTACCTATAGACAATTATTTTAAGTTGCCTGAGTGCAGGAACCATGTCTTACTAAAACAATTAACAAAAAACCCTCTGATTTCCCACAGTGCCTACCACGGCATCTGGTACAATGCGGCATTCAAAAGATACTCGTATGATAAAACTATCTAAAGTGCACTATTGCACTGTTTTCCTGACAACCTGGACAGGGAAAGTTAAAATTCACTGTCTGAAATTTCATCTAGCAATCTTAAAGGGAGAATTACACCATGCTATGAGGTTTACTGAAATTTAATAGCAATACTTCATGTCTTACCTCAACTCTTCCAAAGTCCAAAAATTAATAAAGTTATTTGACTTTAGGAAGGATAACAGAATCAGTTTTAGACCCAATGTAAAGTGTAAGCAGCAAACAAAAAGGATTTAAGCTTAAAAGAAGCTCCACCTATGGTGGACTATTCAGGTTAGAATTTAGGTTGTCTCACTTGCCTCACCCAATTTAGGAATTTTCATTACAACGCCCAGGGCAAACAGACATCTAGCCCTGTCCTATAACTAGAAGCTTCTAACTTCCTTTCATTTTGGACGGCCAACCGTACTGCTTGCTTCTTCATAAAATGGTTCTCTTCCCAAGTGACTCCTGTTGCTGCCCCGTGACCCCAACCGTTCAAACATCTGAAATGTCCACCATGTCCACTTTCCTCCAGGTCCTTAACCTTCTAGACTTCTCACAATTCAGCACTTTCTCTAGTTCATCCGAAACCCTCATATAGACAGGACTCTCCTAACAGCACAGGATTCTAGATGTGGGCCGACAAAGGGTCAACAGGAGAATCACACTATCCCTGACTCTGAAAGTTACTTCCGCCTGTGCACTAGCTTTTGGAGGGAAGCCTGGACTACTGTGAGTACCCATAAAACTTGCAGTCATCTAAAATCCTTTGGAATTTAATTTTTTTTTAATGTGTAATTATCCTACCATGCAATTGTCTTTTTTCTTTTGATTTATAGTTCTGTGAATTTTAACACATATATAGATTTATGTAACCACCAAAATTGGGATACAAAATACACTTCTAAAGCTGAATTTGAACATTAAAAAAAACTAAGAATGTGCTTCATCGTGTGTCAAGCACTGGGGCATATTTGAATCTGGAGAGGGCAGGCCTTATACCATAGTTCTGTGTTTCCCAACCTTGGGTTGCAAACTTCTGGAATATACAGGTACAGAGGTGTGACAGATATTGCTTTGGGGGTCATACCTTGAGGACAGGCTAACCTCACACAGTTTTAAAATAAGCAGTTCCCCCATACACAATCCACTATTTTTTACATGCTACTAGTGATGAATAAAATATATTTATGATCATCCTCAAATCTACAGTAATTAGTTTCGTGTTTCCTTAGTCAACACTAGAGATTAATTAGAAGGGTTCCCAAATTTCTTTAAGGAATCACTGATGTAATAAAAGAGCAGTGGAATGAAAATAACTAACTTCTGCAGTTCTACAGGCAAAAATAAGGCCTTGGTTTTGTGTTGTCCTTTTGTTCTGTACTTCATGAATTGATCTCAGTAAGACTTGATGCTCCCCAAGGGGCAAAACCTTTCTTTTACTCCCTTGGAATCCAGCTACCCTTCCCCTATGAAGCCCACAGCATCCCAGGATACACTGTAAACAGTGACATAAGGCCTCTCCTGTCTTTCCAAGAGACCACAACCTAGAGGCCAGAGTAAACCCACAGTGAGTTAATTCCTTTAATACCAAAAGTGCATGCAGCAGATACTTAACTAATACTTTTTCTTCTGTTTGCTTTTGTCCTCCTGGTAACCCCCTGCATTCAGAGAGAATGGCTATTCAAAGGAAACAGTCAGTTTTAAAGCTATGAAACTCAATGGTTCCACAGAACATGCGCTTTAAAGTCGGTCAGACCCAAGTCTTGAGCAGTCTCACCTTCCTCATTCAGCTATGCTGCCTCAGGCAAATCACTTCATCTTCCTAGGATTCAGTGGCTGTGAAGTGTGGCCAGCAGTAGTAACTTCCTCATAACACCTAATCATGAGGATCAAATGTGACACTGTATGTAAACTACCCAGCACAGTGGCAGGTCCTTACTCAATCCTTAAAAGGCAGCCGTTATTTTTACTTTACTTCTATACCGCTCCCACACACAAAGAATTTCTTCCACTCAGGTGGAATTAGTTTGCACACTGAAGACGAAAATAATTTGAGGATTAAAGTATTCCTATTTCTTTATTCCTACAGACAAGGAACGGAGACCTGAGACGGTTTAGTAACTCACCAAACCCACGAGGACCAGCGCCCTTACACAGCTAACATGAAAATTCAGGTCACATTCCTAGGCAGTGCAATTGTGCATTCAATACCCGGACGGCTCAATAAGGGAACCAGAGGCCAACAGGGCAAGCATATTTATAGCAGGGCCTGAGTGCCAAGAGAAGCGACTAGTACACAGCAAACATGCTATAAATACGTGTTAAATGAACCAGTGCTGCCTCACCTATATGTAAGCGAATGCTGCGATGTATCTTCCTTTCTACAGTAGATAAGAAGTAGGAGGGAAAGTCTAAAAAGTATTGTTTGCACTGTAGCTTTGAGTTAAATGAAGACATTGAATCCACAAACCAAATTGTTTTAGAGTGAAGGGGAAAGAGGTCCTCCAATGGGATGCAAGTGGATGTTCACACTTAGGAGAGTCATGCTTGGAAGTGTTAACTATTTTCCAAATCTGCTGCAAGGCCCCCATTTGCCCAAAGCTCAACTCCCACGTCTCTCGCCCCTCCTCCCAATACAGGATCCTCCCCACCAAAACCTCCTACCCCAGACCTGCCTTCCCAGCCAAAGCTCCCAGGGCTTCTCCAACCTTCCGTACTCTCCCCACTTCCAGTCCCCTGGTACCCGCTCAACGCACGACCTCAACGCTCGACCTCAACGTCCAGAGCCCAACGTCCGACCCCCAACGACTGAAGCTCCGTAACCCTCACGCAGTCCCTTTCGCTTCCCCATCCGCCTGGGAATCCTGACCTGGAAAGAGGCAAAAGGGCCGCTAACCCCGACCAGTCTCTGAAGCCTGGCGGTGGTGGCACCTGCCCGTGTCCGCGAGCCCGGCAGCCAAGTGCGCTCGTTGCGCTTACCTCGCTCTGGACGCCCAGCCCGCTCGCCAGCGCGCGCCTGCGCAGTCTGCATCCACGTGCTGCCGCTGCGCCTACGTGCTGCCGCTGCGCCCAGCTGAGCTCTCTGCGCGTTGGGAGCTGCGCTCTGGGTCCGGGGGCGCCATCTTTGTGCTCTAGCGTCGGTACAAAAGCTACAGGGTCAGAGGGAGGTCCACTGTGGAAACTTAAGATAGTCGTTGTTCTTGTTTCTTCTAGAAAGGAGTCCCTGGAAACTCCAAGGGCAAAAATGCAGACCTTGTCTCCGCAAGGGTCACTTGAGTTATATTAATCACTTAAAGTCTTAAAAAGTTTTCTCAAATCAATCAACTGCTTCTGCCTGCATGCGGAAACTAGGTACACGTGATCACACTGTTTGCCCTTAGAGCACGTAATTATAGGTTGATGTTGCTCAAAGAAAAAAACTTTTAAACTATTTTTTGAACTATGACCTTTAAAAATATTCAGAAGAAAAAGGGTACCCTTATGTAACCATCACCCAGTTCAATATTATCAATTTATGGTCAATCTTGTCTGCATCTGTACCCCACATACTCTCCATCCATTGTTTTGAGGCAAATTCCGACTTGTATATTGTTTTCTTTTTAATAGATTTTTTTTTTTTTTAGATTTTATTTTTAGAACAGTTTTAGAAATACAAATAGATTGAGAAGACAGTATAGAGAATTCCCACATAAGCCACACCCAGTTTCCCTTATTAGTAACATTATATTAGTAGGATATGTTTGTTACAATTAAGGAACCAATATTGATACATTATTACTAAAGTCCATATTTTATTTAGATTTTCGTAGTGTTTACCTATTGTCCTTCTGAGCCAGGATCCCATTCAAGATAACACACTTATTTAGTTGTCATGTCTCCTAGGCTCTTGGCTGTGGCAGTTTTTCAGACTATCCGTGTTTTGATGGCCTTCTCGTCTTCCAGGAGTAATGGTGAGGCATTTTTGTACGATGCCCCATTGATGGAATTTGTCTGATGTTTTTCTCATGTTAACAGAGTAGTTATGAGTTATTAGAAGGAAGACTACTGAGGTAAAGTGTCATTCCTATAGCATCATATGCAGGGTACATTCTATGAGCATGATTTATGACAGTTGATATTTTCCATGATCACTTGGCTAGTACTTGTCAGGTTTCTCTACTATAAAGTTACTTTTTTCCCCTCACTTTACATACTATACACTTTAGAAGAAGTCATTATGTGCCGTCTACACCTAAGGAAAGGGGGTTATGCTTCACTTCCTTAAGGGCAGAGTACTTACAGAAATTATTTAGAATTTTTTTAATATAAATTTATTTATTTTTGGCTATATTGGGTCTGCGTTGCTGTGCGCGGGCGTTCTCTAGTTGCGGCGAGCGGGGGCTACTCTTTGTTGTGGTGCGCGGGCTTCTCATTGCGGTGGCTTCTCTTGTTGCGGAGCCCCGGCTCTAGGTGCTCGGGCCTCAGTAGTTGTGGTGCGCAGGCTCAGTAGTTGTGGCTCGTGGGCTCTAGAGAGCAGGCTCAGGAGTTGTGGCCCATGGGCTTAGTTGCTCCGTGGCATGTGGGATCTTCCTGGACCAGGGATCTAACCTGTGTCCGCTGCGTTGGCAGGTGGATTCTTAACCACTGCGCCACCAGGGAAGTCCCTTCAGTTCTTTTTTGTTCTCCTTTGACATACTCCCATCAATATGGGGTTGTTTTTATTTTTTTTGAGCACGTTCTTACTTTCTGGGATATTGTATCTTTACATCCATATATATTTAAGGATGTATTTTTAAAAGATTATGACTGTTAAAAAACATCACCAAAATTTATCCCACCTTTAAAAATAATTTCCTAATGTCATCAAATTAGTATTGAAAATTTCCAGATAGTCTCAAATGATTTTTAACAGTTGGTATGGTCAAATCAGATCCTCCATTTGCATTCAGTGATGTATTTTAAAAAGAGATTTCTTGCAGCTTATGTATTGTAGTAACTGCAGTTTTTCTCACAATTTTGTTGATTACATCCTCTCTAGCAAGAATACTTCACAGGTGGTGTTGTGTTCCTCTATTGCTCCACATCAGAAGACACTTAATATCTAGTCCTTTCTCTTTAGGGGATATTAAAATTAACTTAGCAGGTTCTAATGTTGTCAGACTTATCCATGCACTGTAAAGTTTCCAGTCAGCTTTTCATCTAATGATTCTGGATTCACTGATGATCATTACCTGGATACATTATTTCACTAGGGTTTCCAAAATGGTGCTAGTCTATCTTTTCCTCTGCATTTATTACCTGAAATTCTATAAAGAAATTTCTCACATCAACTACTTGACTGAGATTCAGTTTGTAACAGAAAAGGTAGGATGCTTTATTCTTTTATCAGTTTTCAGAATGTGATGATTCCTTGGCATCCTCCAAAGGTGACCAATGACATTTTAAAAAATCAACGCTTATTGATTTTTAACCTGGTAGATGTATCTCAATTGCTGTTATTTTTGAATGCTAAAATTGTCCTATCTTTGACCAGTGGGAACACCTTTGAATTGGCTCCTGAATCTTTTTGACACAACTCCTATGATCTTTGCTTTCTTCTTTGCTTTCTTCTTTGCTTTCTGATACAACCAAAATGTCCTAGGCTTTCTTGTACATTTCTTGCCCCAGATGTAGATTTAGCCCTTGAGCGCCGAAGATCCCAGGTGACTTTTAGTGGGAAATTATATTTAGAGATGATAGGAGAATAGGGGTGTGCATTGGGTTGATCATTGTTCTAGGCCTTTCCAGCGGACAGCCTTTTTTTTTAATGGAAATGAAATGTGCCATGAGTTCATACTGATATTTCTAAATTCAAATTTAGGGTTGTAGTGTTTTTACTTAATTTCTTTGATTTTTATATGTGTATTTCCTTTCTCCAATACTGAAAATCTTGGTTCCCAAGGATTACATATACGCTTTATACTAATATATTTCTGAAATAACAGTATGAATGTTATTACTGACAATATGCACACTGAAAAAGCTTAAAGTTTCTTTTTTTATTTTTCCCCTTGGAATAACATCTCAGTAGGAATATTTGGTCAATTTATTGTTTAAAAGTCAAATCATTTCTTGGGACTTCCCTGGTGGCGCAGTGGTTAAGAATCCCCCTGCCAATGCAGGGGACACGGGTTCGAGCCCTGCTCCAGGAAGATCCCACATAGCCCGTGTGCTGCAACCACTGAGCCTGTGCTCTAGAGCCCGCGAGCCACAACTACTGAGCCCACGTGCCACAACTACTGAAGCCTGTGCGCCTAGAGACTGTGCTCCACAACAAGAGAAGCCACCGCAATGAGAAGTCCACGCGCGGCAAGGAAGAGTAGCCCCTACTCGCTGCAACTAGAGAAAGCCCGAGCGCAGCAACGAAGACCCAACACAGCCAACAACAACAAAAAAAGCCAAATAATTTCTTTACTGTCACACTTTCACTGCAGCATGTGCTTTAATCAGTATCTTCATTTAAGGAGGGAGGTGCCATTTCCTGTTGAAAGGAAAGAGGAACAGAGTTACAAAATGTTGAATTTTTTAAAGTGGGGTTTGTTTTTGGTTTTGTTTTTTGGGTTTTTCTTTTTGTTTTTGGTGTTTTTTTTGTTTTTTGTTTTTTTTTTGCCAGCAGTTAGTATCAAAGAAGTTTAACCGAAAAAGAAGTTTTGCTTTATAAACTCTTGAATTGACTTGTCAGAATCAAGTATATTCACTCTGGAGTTGTACGTAAGAAATCTTAAAGAACAGCACTTAACTGGACAGAGTAGGTTTGCAAACTCTCCAGACTGAAACTTTTCACCTTCTCAGGACGCGATTAGGCAACTATATTGAATACACATCCTCCACTCACCCACCCACCCACCCCCGCCCCCAGTACACTTTTTAAAGTTTTTTGCTAATTATTGAGCAGCTCCAGCATGTCAACCCCCACGCTGCGCGCTGGGATGAGGACACTTCCAGCGCTCAAGGCCCACAGTGCAGTACAGGAGACGAAGGCACCAACAGTTTATTATTAAACAATGGCAGTAGGGGCCACGCGGTGGACTCGAACGCGGTGTTCTGGAAACCCCCAGAACCTCTCCCAGAGATGAACTGTCTGACGGGCAGGTAGGCTGCTCCTGCTGACGCCGCCCACGTCAGGTGCAAGACTTACGCATCAAAGCTTGTAAGTCACAATTTTGAATTCTCATTTTTATAACTTTATGTCCCTGACTATGATGAGTAAGGGCCAAAGAGTTCAGAGGGATCATCCCCAAGGAGCGCGTCCTACAGGAAGCAATAACCTGCTTGGGCCGGGGAGGGGCGTGAGAGGTAGGCCGGGACTACAGGCAGGAGAGCCGGTTCGTCGGGTCGGCCGGGGATGGCGGGGGGGCGGGGAGTGGGTGCCCAGAAAGTCTAACTGTCGTGCCGGGCGCTCCAGAGGTAGGAGACAGCGCTGCGCCGGCCCCGCCCACTGCAGACAGGTTACCCAGGCACCAAGGGGCGTCGCGTCACGCGGCCCGCGCCGCGATGATTGGCTCCTCCAGGGAGCCCCGCCCCCTCAGCTGTAGCGGGGCCGGCTTCAGTGTCGCCGCCATCTTTGTTGATGTGTCAGCTCCGCGGGGGCTTGGGGAAGCCGCAGCTGAGGGAGCGTGGTGTCGGCCCTGTTCCTCACCGCTGCCCCCCCCCCCCTCCGTCCCCCGCACTTCCTGGTCTGCTGGACCCCGTTATGGAGAAGTTGGCCCCTAAGCGGGAATTCCAATGGCCTCTTTAGGGGTGTGGCCTAAGGCTCGAAGAAGTGGGGTAAGTGCCTGAGGGATGCCCGGGGCGGGCCGGGGAGTCGCGGTGGCGGCGCGGCGGGCTGCCCACCTTCCGCGCCGTCCTGCAGGTCCCGGGGTGGCTCCCTGCCTGGCTTCTCGAGGGAGCGAGGCGAGCGCTGGGGGAAGGATTTCGGAATCCCCTCCTCTCCCTGCCTCCCTCCCTCAGTCCCGGGCGCCGGGACAGGAGGCGGCCGAGGGGTCGCCGGGGGCCGTGAGGGCCGCGCCTCCAGAGCGGTGCCTAGAGGGCGGCGGAACTTGGGCCGCTTGCCCCGTCTCCTAATGCGAACTGTAGCTAAGCCCTACCTGCTCGGCCATCCCCCATAGACTCAGTCGCCTACTTCTCCTTTCGTCTCCAAGTTCACTGTGTTCGTGTTTTATGTTGACTGTTAGCGACTTTTTAAACTCTCTTCCAAACACTTCCATTACTGTGATTTTAAGTAATTTAAAGGCGATTCTTTGGAATTGTGGATATGAGAGAAATCGTTCTTGGGGTTTATGTTGCCTTTTTTCCAAGGACATCAAGGCATTTGATAAACCTTGGTTGGTAAGGGTCATGTTTCAAATTTGAGCCTGTATCAAACTTGTAAAATGGTAAAACCCCTTCTACATGTTCCCTAGTAGCAGTCTTGGGGAACAGGTGTAATTATTGCTTGGCTGTTAACAGTTTAATAACTTGAGCTAATATTTACATTTTGATATTGTTTAGAGGAAAGAGGCCTGGATTTGGAACATTTGGATTACCTTTGACATGATAATCTTGTTACCTAGGAGCGTTGTTTAGAAGGCCATGCAGCCCCAGGCGTTTGGCAGTTTTCTCTGTGTATGCGTGTGTAAGGTACCTTTGCTTCCTAGCTTTGTTATTTTTTTCGAAATGATAGGTTGGGAGTTTTTCTAAGGAAAATGTGTGGCAAATCAGTGGAAGTGTTTCAAGAGGTGTGTTGATAGTCACTCAAAAAGAAAAAATCTATTAAGTGTTTAGGTATGGTAGTTGTGGGTGTAGCCTTCCCAACTACTAACTGCACCATCATATTTGCAGTGTGTGGGAAACGTTAAGGTTCAAGAGATATTGATGGTAAAACTGAACTATCTGCTTGTGTATAAAGTCTGCTGGTCTCTGTACAGCTACTTTCCAATTCTTTATCCATCATTACACAAATAGAAAACAGTGATGATTGGCCTCGTTCTTTTTTTTTTTTTCCTTCCTTTTTGATCTTTTCCTGTTATTTTAAATTCAGTGACAGTATTGAGTGATTAACAAATCTTGCAGTATAAAGAATTAAAACTTCTTATTACATTGTAATAGGCAAGCATATATAATTACTGAAGATTCTACCTGGAAATGCCTGAATTGTGTTTATATTGGTTTTATTCTTTTTAAGACCTTGTCTAATTCATAATACCTGGATATAAACTCAGAGGTTCCTTTAAACAGTGGAGATTCCTTAGCGTTTCATTGGTATTTCAGAGTCTTGTTTGTTGCTAACAGGAAAGGAGTGGTGTAGCACAGTAACCACTCTTTAACCTTTTAGTTCCTTCAACCATAAACTAAAGAGTTGTTCTTTGATGCTGTACAGTGACAGCATAGCTGATAATGATTACTTATTATATTCAGTTTAAAACCATCTGTTTACAGCTACATGCTGACATCCTGGAATGAAGGTAAAACAGTGAAGTATACTCACTCTTTAGGAAGAGATAATAGGTTGAAGCAGCCTTTATTTAGAGATTTAGAAAAATCATCTTTCCCTTTGAAGGGAATCATCTTTCCCTAATTTGTGCTAGTTTTTCAAATTCATTTGACAGTTTCATGTTAAAGTAGGACTCCTTAACCTGAAGTTCTGTTTCTTTTCTTTTAGTAAAATTTAGGTCGGTCTTTTATCCCTTATCTCTAGCTTTAAATAATTAAAGCTGATTCTTGAATTTCTCATAAACATGTCACACAGCTTGCAGTGTTGGGAATGTTATGCTCAATGTCGTTTCAGGGCAACCTTGGGAGCATAGATAATTTAAGTTTGCAAATTAACCCTGTAATATTATATTATTGCAAATGTCACCTTTGAACTTTATTTCTCAGCTACTGAGATTTAAAAAATCTATTTGGGCTAAGAAGTAAACAAAAGAAAAAGTATTGGCATGAAGGGGCAATAGACACAAAGTGGAAATAAAACCCAGCAAAGTACTGATTGGATTGTGAGTATAGTTGTCAGTCATTAAGGCACATGAACTGTTAGTCTACTTCAGGGATGATTATGTAGTAGCTAATGAATAATTTAATTTTTTGGTAAACTACATTGTACCAAATTAACCAAGCCCAGGCCAAAGGTGGCTTCAAAATGTAAACATTAACCAGAACTTCTTAATATAATATAAGGCAGACTTAAAACTTAATTTTTTTTTTTAAGTTATTAGCCTTCCTTTTTGAAAAGGGAGCTATAGGTCAATTCCGCCCCCCCCCCTTTTTTTTTAGCTTTCAGATTTGGGGGGGAAATTAGCTGAAAATACTTTTCATGTTTTCTTAGACTTTTTAAAGTTCATTTGGTGAGCTCTGTACAAGTAGCTTCAAACTGAGATTTCTGTATTAAAATTTTTTCTGTTTTAAAACTTACTATTAGAGATATATAAAATTGCATGGATCTAAGATACAAAACTGATAACGTGACATATACTTGATAATGTGATATATGATGTGGCTACTTATCTTCTTTTTCCTGGAATCTTGATAGACTGTAATGTATTCTGTTTTCGTGTCACAGGATTTGGTACTATTTGGGGTGGAGGTGGGGTATCCTGCTGCATCTGTTGCCCTGAGTCTTTTCAACATCTTTTTTTTTTTTTTTTTTGGTGATATAGTGTACGCACTGTAAAATTCATAATGCCCTAACCCTTGGTTGCAAAACTAAACAAATCCCTACAGGGATAATTGGCCTTGGCCTCATATAATATACTTTTTAACCTAGTGGACTAAAGACAACTTTTAAGAGCAAGTGATACTGTTTCACATAAAGGAAACTCGGTATATTAAATTTTACCCAAAAGCTTAGTTACAATGTGACTACTTTACAAATATATCTTCCTTTTGATAAAACTAGAGTTCTTTGAAATAACCAGCTCAGTTTTTAATTGCTTCTGATTTTAGTAGCCATTTTAGAACCTTGTTAGAACTGGTCAGGAAGATAGGTCATTATTTTGTTCATGCTGCTTTCAGAGTGTATTCGGGGAGTGTGTAAAAGACCTTTGGATGTACTTACTTTTCCTTCAAAGGACAGTAAACCATTATATTGAAGAACAGGAGTGCCCTCACAGGCTCAACTTGCTTATCTTAATGGACATTATTTGAGAAGCTATAGCTGGTATTATTTGAGACTTGGTACAGTTTGTAAGTTTAAAATTTGTAGTTTGTTGTAAGTAACATTTATGCTGAACTGAGTCACATGTTTCTGTTGGACTTAAACACTCATGCATATCTTATATAGCTTCTGATGGAACGCTGACAAACCTTCAAATTAAAATACTGTAAACACAAAGAGCAAAAGATTTAACATAGATTTTATATGTTGGTCCACTACACCAGAGTGTAAACTCCAGAAGAGATATCTGTTTTATTCACTGCTGTGTTCCCAACACATAGAACAGTACCTGAACATAATACATGCTCAATACATATTTGGTGAATGAATGACTTAATATCTAGTTTAGAAATGTATTTCTGGCTTGGTACTTTTGTATGAGGCTTGTATGTTTGATAATCTATTACCAAATATCTGTGGATTGGATTCATTTGTATTTGCATTTATTGAATAAGCTTAAGTTCTTTTGTTGTTTATACTGCTAATTACTGAGAAACAAGAAATAGTACTAAAAGCTGTTAAAGACAGTGTTTTCGTTTATAAGACTTTTGTATGGAAATAATTTTGTAGAATTGCTAGTTCTTTGATTAAGAAATAAAATCCAAGGTGGATAATGGTTGGCTTTAAGGCAAGTAAATGTTTCTCGACCAGTTGCCTACAGCTGATGAGCTCCAGTAAGAGCGAAACCACTTCTCACTCCACTGAAACAATTTTGAAGTGTGAATTGGTCCTGTAGTACTGTGTCAGAAACAGAAACAACTCTCGGGAGGAAAAAAGTACTTGAATTAAGAGGAATTTTGTGACTGCTAAATTTAAATACAGTAATTTCCCCTAATGAGTAAGAGTTGCTAAAAAGTCAAATAACCTGTGTTACTCCTTACCTCAAAAAAGCAACAGATATTGTAATCTATAATTGTAGTTGCTATATCTATATACATGAGTGTGAATTTGATTTATACAAGCACTTCTTAATTAAAACAATCTTGTAAACAAATGTCTAGTTTTATGTCCTACCCCTTTAATCTACTTCTAGGCTATTCCATCCTCAGTAGCTTTAATGATAACTATCCCCTTTACCCCCACCCCCAAGAAAAAACTTGGACAGCAGCCAAATTGGCCTACATCAGCATTGCCAACTGGAGGCCCACAAGAGGACTCAGCTGACTCTTTTTTTCCCTGGTTAATCGTGGACAATCAAGCTCATCATGGCTCCCCTCCCCACGCCATTCTTGTACAGTTATTTACTCTTTAGTGATGGCTTTTTACATATATACACATAAATCTTCTTTAACTTCTCTCCTTTTCCTTTTGCCTCCAATCAGTATTCATTTCAGCATCAGAAAACTATGTTTGCAAGTTAAGTGATTCTCAGATGCCAGTTCATCTGAAGAGTTTTTTCAAAGGTCATGGGCATATTACTGAGCAACAGTATAGAAAGTGCTTGTCTTTTGAGGTTGAACTAAGCCTTCTTTAATTTACAGGAGGATAATATGTAAAACAGTCTAAGCTGAGGTAATTATGAAAACCGTTTTTTTTTTTTTTACCTAGATGAATATCCAGCAGAATGAGACCTTTTTGTTGTTCTGTACTGTCTTACACATGACAAGTCTTCTTACAACCTGGTTCCCACCCTCTAAATGCCCTTCAGTCGCCCCCAGCTCATTGTGTAAACCCAATCCCACCCTCACTGAGAACCACTGAACAACCTTTGCAAGAATGACTGTAAAGGTAGTAGAGAATATCTTTGTTAGATTTATTTATCTATTTATTATTACTATTCTATTGCTTGAGATTTAAGAAGTTTGATTCAGTTCAGAGTGTGGTTCCTCTTCTTTGCAAGAGATCATTTAAAAGGCTGTTCAGAAATGTCACAAGAAAAAACAAAAACAAAACAAAACAGAAAAACAAAAAAAAGAAATGTCACAAGGAAGGCTGCCACTATGTACCTGATGAGTATAAATGAAGTATGTTTTCATTTACATGAGAGATTATTTTTGTTCTTCCCATGAGGGAAAATTTGAAGGAAGATGTGGCCTTAGAATATGTCCTTTAAATATAATTAGGCTCTGGATAGACTGAAGGGAAGAACGTTCTAGATTAGAGCAAAGCCATGGAAATGTTAATGTGCACATTGTTTGGAGGAATCTTGAATAGACTGGTCAGGGACTGGCAAAGTATAATACTATAGTGAAGTACTAGGATTTTAGGAATGTGTTGAGAGATAAGATTGGAAAAATACTACAACTGGTTTATTGAGGAATTGCAACTCTGAGGTATAAACATGAAATGCTCGCATCCCCTCCAGTTCCCTCTGAGGTGCAGTCCTTCAATAATGTCTTGGTTTGATGTCATAACTCTTCTGCTGCCACTTTTGATAACCGGAAAAAACTTATTCCAGAAATTAAGACAGGTTTCAATCGCTTACAAAACAAAAGCAACAAAAAATGTTAATCATAAACTCTATCATCTCCCTAAAGAAATGTTGAAGCTGTTAGTTCCCAGCTGCTTGGATTAAAGAAGAAGAGGTGTAATTTGGCTCTAAAATATGTTCCCTCTCCTTTCTCTAACTAGCCCTTTTGGAGTTGGGGGAAGAAAACCAGCCAGTGGAGGCAGAGTTCTCACTCTCTGAAACTTTAAAGAGGGAAGAGATGGCTCTGGCCTTACTCTTGTCCATCTGGTTGTATTTGATGGTGGTCTCTGGAGGTGGTATGTGTGGATTTTTGGGGGGCAGTGTTTGTAGCTCCCTGGACCCTTGTGCCATTGAGGACTCGCTTCATAGGGCAGCTCCTGTTCCCCTTTGGCAGAGCCAATGTAGTATACTCTTCAACCCCTTCTCTGGATTGGGTGACACAGGAGGGAGGAATGGAGTGAGACTGAGAAACCAACAATTCAAGTGTTCCAGGTAGGAAGTTATCAGGCCTGGGTTGGGTTGCAGGTTGGGGACAGTGACAGTAGAAAGGAGGGTATAATTGCAGGAGACATGAAATTAGTAAAAGAATATGAGGCTAAAGGAAAGGAAGGAGGCATGACTAAGAAAAATGATACCATTGACAGAAATTAAAAAAAGATTATCTGGGGGTACTCAATTTTAGGAGCTATTGTTATGATTTTGGAATTAGCCATTTTTGAGTTGAGCCATTGGAAATGCCTGTATTCATTCGAGATTTTATTTTATGTAGAGATAGAGTGAAGGCAAAGAGATAATTCATTATCTGTAACTCAAGAGCACAGGAATGAAAATAATTAAAGTGGGCATCAACTATGAGTTTTTGGTTTAAGTTATCAAAGTGGATGAATTCTGGGAAGGAAAATAAAGTTGAGGACTGAACCCTGGGGAATATGAAAGCTGGATGAGAAGATAACGATTGTTTGCGTAATGCTTTTCTGTTGGCAAAGCATGGTACACAGGCAAGAGCCTTAAGAGTTCTCAAATGAGAGGTTTTTTTCACTTGCTATCTATGCTGAAGAGTCACAATGCCTTCATAGACTCATTCTCTTTTAAATAGATTCTTTATCTGCTTTCCATTACATTTGGTCAGCTCTGAATTTGACTTCAGTAGATATCACATAACATTGACTAGTTATGATGTTTCTAAATTAAGATTTCAAATTCAGCAGCAACACATTCACAAGTTGTATCTTAAAATTAGTTACTTTGAGGAAGGTAATGTAGGTGGCTAATGTCCCTGTTTGAGAATTATTTTACTTTGTTCTAGATTTGGAATACAGCATACTCACAAGGCTTTTTGTTACCGCATTTATTTGTATTGCCTAAACCAAACCTTTATTGCTAGTGTGGACTTTGTCTTAGTATGCAATATATGCAGCAAGATAATAATGATAATTTGTTTGATTGTTTGGAAATATGTCATACAGGTAGATAATTTATAGTATTAAGGCCAACGTCTGTATTAGTCGATGCCAGAGTATTTAACAAACAAGCTGGTCTTCTTTTCCTTTCTTAGAATTATTCTTCCCATTTTTTGCGTTCCTAGTCCTCAAATACTGCTTTTCTCATATTACTTCTTTGCTTTAATTCCACAAATATTTGAAAACCTAGTATGTGCTAGAAATTCTATAGTATAATCAAGTATACAAGTCTGTCATGATTTATCGTCCTTCTTAACAACCTTCACTCCTGCATATCATTCTGAGGATTCTACCTGACCATCTTCTCTTACCCATTTTCACCATCCTCTGACCACCACCTCCACCACAGACCAACAACGTAAACATGTATCTTTCTTTTATTCAAATATTAATCTTTCTGTTTTCCATTTACACCTTACATCTGGAAGTGTTTCTTCCCTAGTTTCTTTCAAAACTATGATATGCCCACTTTTTTATCCAACCTCACATGACTCCAGTACATGCTTGGTTGATATCTGACAAAAGTTGACAATTCTTCTTCATCAAGATTGCTGGAATGTTTTATATTTTTCTGTCTCAGGATAATTTTTAAAGTTGACTAATTTTCAGAAAATAGCTAGATTAGTAACCCTCATAAATGGCATAAAATATATTTTAACATTGTTGAATTAGTTTTGTAAATGTTTCTTTTATGACCTAAGCAATGCATATGAGGTCCATCTCAGTTGTACTGAACATTTTGTGTTCTTGATGAGAATGTTTGGAAATCGCCATGATACTTCCTGCATCCCTGGGTGAAAAATGAATTCCTGTCAGGACTCCTTTACACCCTGACTTCTTTCAGCTCAGCTCTGGGTGTCTGGGATATAGGTAGCTGTGTTTTGTTATTGTTTAGTTTTCCTTTTGCAGTAAATATTCATCATTGTTAATGTACATTGTTTTATTATCTTGATTTGTAATTTCTTGCCTAGTGTTTTCATTGCTATCTTATTTCCCCAATAGTTTCTTACAAATTCTTTAGATAGTCTTTTTCCCTTTGTGGAGCTGAAGGAATTCTAAACAATTCTTGGGCACTAATCTTCCTGTTATTAGTATCATTCCATACCCAGCATCTTATGGGGGTGATTGGGGAATGCCAAACTGCAACTAAAGTGAAGTTGTAGGACTGGACTGAAGGAGAAAAGAGAATGAGCCTTTGTAGCACCTGACTGGTTGTGGCTCACATGGGTCAGCTGTTACATTCTTCCCCACCCCACCCCCCCACCCCCCGCCAAGGAAAGAATTTTTAAAGAATTATTAGTGGTAAAATGTGCGGCCTTAGTTTTTCCACATCATGGAATGTGTGCAAATATATATGGGGTCTTGGTTTAAAAAAAACTTTTTTTTTTTAAAAAGTTTATGTTTTGACTTTCTCAGATGTAAAACAAAGATCAGGAACAGCTTTGAAGAGGTGCAAAGTGAATCCGTGCCAGTCAGCATGTCAGAAACAGAGCACATAGCCTCCATTTCCTCTGATCAAAATATTGAGAAAACATCTGAAATAAAGGAAGACTCATGCAATTCGTTTTCTGGTGATGAAAACAGCAGCTTAGAAAATGAGTCCAAACTGTTGTCATTAAACTTTGATAAAACTTTATGTCAGCCTAATGAACACAATAATCAAATTGAAACACAGGAACATTATATTCCAAATCATGGTGGAGGTGAGGATTCCTGTGCTAAAACAGACATACGCCCAGAAGATTCTGAACAAATAGCTAATTTTCCTGGTGGAGATTTTACAAAGCAAGTTTTGAAAACAAATGAAGCAGAACAAACAGTAACACAAATATTGGCGGAATTAAGGTCATCTACATTTTCAGAAGCAGCTAATCAAAAGACTTATTCAGAAAGTCCTTATGATACAGACTGCACCAAGAAACTTATTTCAAAAATGAAGAATGTTTCAACATCAGAGGATTTGTTGGAAGAAATAGAATCTGAGCTCTTATCTACTGAGTTTGCAAAAGAACACCGACTACCAAATGGAATGAATAAGGGAGAAAATGCATTAGTTATGTTTGAAAAGTGTGTGCAAGATAAGCATTTGCAGCAGGAGCATACCATAAAGAAGTAAGTGTTTTATTCTTTCAGGTTATTTTTTTCACAGGGATTAAAGATTGAATTCTTTAAAGGAAGGTATCATTTTATCTACTTTTATTTCCACAATACAGCCATGTACGTGGTAGTTGAGCAGATGTCAAGTTTGCCTAGTTATTTGATATATAACTTTTTTTTAGAATGTGGTATTTTATTTTCATTATTTTAGAAATAATAGGTAAACAGTGTTTTTATGAGAGTTATACATAATTTACCTATGTCAAATACGTTAACATATATAGCAACATATATGTATCTATGTATAAAGGCACTGTTTTGAATATGATTCAAAATTTGTTTTACATATGTCTTAGTGTATAAGTTTAAAAGAATAAATGTTTTATTAAAGTATAAGTTTATTAAAGATCTAGAAAGATTTGTAAAGACAAATTATATTCTTTCAAATTTTTCAGTTTTGAAAGAATGTAAAGCATAATGTCAGAACTAAGATAAATTCAAAAGGAATGACAAGTTATAAAATTCAAAAAATTTTCTTAAAATTCCCACTGTAAATTCATTGGTTTAAAAAATTAAAATTAGGAGAACAGAAGAATTGGTTTAGTGTCATTCAGTAAATAAGAACATAGTTAGTTTTAGACTTCTCTTGGATTTGTGGAGTTAATTTCTATTTTAACCACAGTTTAATTTCATTTTATCTTTTCCTAATAATATTATATCACCTTTTGTTTTAAATTTATATATGTAAGTGATGCATATGTTTAGGTACTCCTATAACCTTTAATAAAGGAAAATAAAACTTTCTAGCCTTCACTAAAATACAGACGGATTCTCTTTTTAAAAAAATTTTTGGAATGGGGGTGTGTATAGAGAAAGGGGAGGAGGAAATCTACACTCTAGAGGAGGATGACAAAGGAAAATATACCATAATCCAAATATTGTTTGATATGCAATTGGCTTTTAATGATCTCCTTGCTTCTAGTATTTACTCTTCCAGATTATCAGTAGATCAGTCTTCCCCATGCCAGCTCACCCTTCATTGGTTTACCCAATGAATTTTAATCTCAGCATCCAGAGCCCTTCTTTTTTCTGTTTTTTTATTTTTCAACTGTGATAAAATACACATAACATAAAATTTACCATCTTAACCACTTTAAAATTTGTACAGTTTGGTAGTGTTAAGTATATTCACATTATTGTACAACCTATCTCCATAGCTTTTTCATCTTACAAATCCGAAATTCTATACCTATTAAACAACAACTCCCTGTTTCCCCCTGCCCCAGCCCCTGGTAACCACCATTCTACTTTGTTTCTAAGAGTTTAACTGCTTTTGATACTATTTGCCATTTTGTGACTGGCTTATTTCACTTAGCAGATGTCCTCAAGGTTCATCCATATGGTAGCCTGTGTCAGAGCTTCCTTCCTTTTTAGGGTTGAATAATATTCCATTGTATGTATACATACCACATTTTGTTTATCTGTTTATCTATCAGTGGACATTTGGGTTGCTTCTAACTTTTGGCTGGTATGAATAATGCTGCTGTTAACATGAGTGTACAAATATCTCTTGTGAATCCAATGCCTTTCTTAATACTATCCAAAAACCAATGTCAGCTACTCCTGCTCATAACTTTACTGGAATGCTGCTGTTATTGAAAAAACTGTGATTTTATACTTGAACCATCAGTGTTTCTGCCATTCTTGCTTTTTGGGTAACTTCCTCATTTTCCTGCTATCTGTACTTATCTCTTAGACCTTCCCTTTGAGATCATCCTTGATGCCTCTTTCTACTTTCCTTAGATTTGGAGTCTTAACCACTTTCAAGCTTCTCTTGTAAATTATAAGATGTTACAGATTTAATAATAATAGCAGGAACACTTAAATGCTGTTAATTATGTGCCTGGCACTTTACATGTATTAACTCATGGAATCCTCACAACAACCCTATGTGGTATGAACTATTATTATTCCCATTTTACAGATGAGGTACTTGAAGCACAGAGAGGTTAAGTAACTTGCTTCAGGTCACATGCTACTAAACGGCAAAGTTAAAATCTGAACCCAATTAGTCTGGCTTCAGTGGATTTTTTAATGTGGTTATCTGAAATGAACAAGATACATGTTATTAATAAATTTATCTAAAAGCATTAGGAATACAGTAGAAAATTAATTCCTCTTTTTTTGCTCCATCATGTCAGAACAGTGGCCACATGGTAGACTGGGATAAGCACAGTTCTGGTCAGAAGCCCAGAGTTGGAAGATTCCCACTGCCACTTGCAAGCTCTGTTTCCTTAGTTACATCAACCTCTCCAAGACAGAGTTTTTCATCTTTATGAGGGGGACAGTACTTACCTGATGGGATTGTTTTGAGGACATTAAAGCATTATAAAAATGTCAGATATTATTTTAAATCTAAGTTAATTTTTTGTTATACATGTAATATTTTAAATTTCAAATAAAATGCTTTGTGATTAAGGTTAGCTCTAAAACAACTCATTTTTTTTCTTTTGCCTTCATTTAATTTTCTGTAAAGAAAACTACCTTTCAGTTCCTTTGGCTTAAATTTTCATGAATGCATCTATTTCCAAATGGCTTTGTTTATACATCCATTCCTCTGTTTTCTAACACCAATATTATTGTCCAAGGTCCCAACGAGAATTCTTAATTAAGAACAGTTATTTGTGTATAGGATGTGCATTTGGCATGTAAGAATAACAATTTCAGGGCTTGCTGTTCTTCACTTCTCCCTCCCTAAATTGTTTACTTTTGAGGTATAGTCAGGATTCTTGTGTTTCAGGTTGTTTTTTGCAACAAATTGAGTGTACACCTTAATCATGTACATAATCAGAGTTAAACCCCTATGCCATAAAAGGCTTGAAGAAACTTGCATGCTACACATTTTTCTCTTTTCCCAAGCATTTTCATGACTTTCCTCCTCACTGCATTCCTGTCCTCAGAGAGGTCTATCCTGATTACCTTATGTACAGTCACAGCTCAAGTCACTCTCCCTGTCCTCTTGCCCTCCTTTAGTTTTCTTAATAGACCTTAATCACAACTTGGTATTTCATTATATATCTATTTATTGTTTAATTTCTCTGTTAGAATGTAAGCATCATGAGGGCAGGGACAGTTTGCTGATGTACCCCCAATATATAGACTAATATAGGTACATAGTAGGTACCCAGTGAGCATTTGTTGAGTAAATGAGGCATCTTCAAAGGAGAAGGTGGCAAGGAATTAGACCTGGGTCCAAATCTCAGTTCAACCACTTACTAGCTATATAACCTGGAATAAGTTCTAGGCTTCAGTTTTGATTTGTTTTCAAATTCATAAAGCATAATAATAATAATTTTGTAGACTTATTAGTTTATAGACCTGAGTGTTAAGTAATGCATTTAAAGCTAAACTTAGTAAATAGTAATTGTGCAATAAATGTCAAATAATAGCTGTTGCTAGTAATCCTAAAATATTAGCTGTTAACCCTCTTAGGTATCTTACTTTATAGTTCTGAGTACTTTTACAGGTAATTTTTAAGGTTTTATTTATATTTTTCTAGGGAACTCAAAATGAAATTTCTGCTTAAACTTTATTATTTTACATTGACTACTTTTGTAACTATAAGAATATCATTAAAATAGTCTAAAAATCTAAAGCAAGATTTCTTAACCACAGCACTATTGACACATGGGGGCAGATCATTTTTTGTTGGCGCCGGGGCTGTCCTGTGCATTGTGGGATGTTTAGCAGCGTCCCTGCCTCTATGCACAAGAAGCCAGTAGCAGCCCTCACCGCTGGAGCGGCTACCAAACAATTTCTCCAGACAGATGCCTGGAGGGGAAAAGTTGCCCCTGGTTGCCACTGACTGACCTGAAGGGATTCCAGTGCTGAAGGGATGAACTAGGTAATTCATATGCTGAAGGGATGAACTAGGTAATTCATATGCCTGTAGACATAAACTTAAAAGAGTGTGGTTTTCTTTATCTGATTATATTTCTCTTAATTTGAAATATACAAATTTCTAGGAAAAAGTTAATAGCCTGACTGGCCAGAGAATGTTTTGTAAAGTATAATATATCATTACAAAAGGATTACTTGGGAATTTTCATTTCTTACTCATAGGTATCTACACCCCAGTCTGCAAACAGATTATATTACACATTGTCATTTTTAATTATGTTTTACTGATACTGCCCTTTTTATATTTAGGTTAATTAAAGAAAATAAGAAGCATCAGGAACTTATCTTAGACATTTGTTCAGAAAAAGACAATTTAAGAGAAGAACTAAAAAAAAGAACAGAAACAGAGAAGCAGCATATGAACACAATTAAACAGGTAAAAAGACAAAAATCTTTAAAGTCTGTTCTTCAATATATAAAATAAATACGTTCCTGAATATTTGTGTGTAAATTGAAGTTCTGTAAGTTAAATCATACTTTAAATGCAGAAGATTGCTTGGTATGTGAAGCATTCTCTTTTATGAACTGGGAATCATAGTCTGATCTTTTTGTTTTATATAAATTAATATTTCTATGTGATATGTGTGACTGTATTCTATATATAATAGAAATCTGAGCGGGAAAGACTGTTTGTTTGGCAGTCAAATAGATTGTTTCAGAAGAAGCAGTATATACCTAAAAGTTTATATCTGGCATTAGAATGTTTTCAAGCTTATAGTTTAATATGTTTCCATTCTCAGTATTTTGTGAACTATACTGAAGACTGGCTCTCTTCAGATTTTATCTGGTGAGCTAGCTTCCCCAGCCTTTCCTTTTCTTTCTTTGTTTCTTTTTTTTTTTCTTTTTTTTTAATGTACTGTGATGCTTGGATTGACAAAGTTCATCTTTGTTTTCTTTGTTTCTTTTTTTTTTTCTTTTTTTTTTTTTTTTAAATGTACTGTGATGCTTGGATTGACAAAGTTCATATTCAAGACTGGTTCAGCTGCTCTTTATCTTTCTGAGCTGCTCTTTCTTCTGTGGGAAGGATTAGAAACATTGTAGCCTTAAAAGTCTTTCTTTTTGCCTCATCTTTCACAGAAAGCTATATAATGAAAATAAAAGTAAACAGCTGGTAGTAATATAATAAAAAACCAAGTTTCACTTATCTATGCCTTGGTATACTTAATGAACCTTTACATAGTTGGAAGGTGACCATATTTGTAAAATTTTACATATTTAATCCTGATTTTTGTGTGGAAAGGGCTACTGCATGCAGACCAAACTTAGAATTTTAAAGTGTGAGGGTGCCTTAATAGTAGGCTGAATCTGTATTTTGCTAGGCAGGTCACTGCTGATGACCAGAAACTTCAGACTAAATAGATGGAGGTGAACCAGAGCTGTTCTTTTCACGAGCTTGTTAGTGGTTGTGCCTTTTTACAAGAGAAAATTCGATTCACCATTCTTTTGCTAGCCGGTATAGCAGAGTTTTCTTTCCTAATCTTACCTCTGAATCTGCACCAGTTAATATGGCAGCCACTAGCCATAGTGCTATTGAGCACTAAAAGGTGGCTAGTCCAAATTAAGAGGTGATGTAAGTGTGAAATACACACTTAAATTCGAAGACTTAGTACAAAAAAAGATAAAATGGCTCAGTTTTTCATGTTGATTACATGTTGAAATGATATTTATAGGGTTTAATAAAACATTTATTTCACCTGTTTCTTTTGGCTTTTTAAAATGTGGCTACTAAAAAATTGTGGCTTATATTTCTATTAGACAGTGTTGCTCTAAATAATTTTGTCATAAGGAAAATTAGTACACATGTACTATATGTAAACTAATATTTAGGATTTTTTATAACAGCTTTATTGAGATATAATTCACATACCATATAATTCACTCATTTCAGTATACAGTTCAGTGGTTTTTAGTTGTGCAGGGTTTGTCACAATTTTAGAATATTTTATCATACAAAAAACTCTGAACCCATTAGTAGTCACTCCTCATTTCCCTCCAACCCCTTGCAGTTATCTCCCCCCAGCTCTAGGGAACAACTAATCTACTTTCTGTCTCTCTATATATTTGCCAATTCTGAACATTTCATATAAATGGAATCCTATAATATGTGTCCTTTTCCTTCATATAAATGGAATCATATAATATCTGGCTTCTTTCACTTAGTGTAATGTTTTCAAGGTTTCAATCAAATTGTAGCTTGTATCAGTACTTAAATTAATGGCCAAGTGATATTCTGTTGTGTAGGTATACAACATTTTATTTATCCTTTCATCATCTGATGGATATTTGGGTTGTTTGCACTTTCTGGCTATTATTAATAATGCTGCGATGTAGAAGTTTTTGTGTGGACATATGCTTTCTTTTCTTTTGGGTGTCTACCTAGGAGTGGAATTCTTGGATCAAATGATAACTCTATGTTTAACTTACTGAGGAGCTGGCAGACTGTTTTCCAAAGTGGCTGCACCATTTTATATTCCTACCAGCAGTGTATGAGGGTTTCAATTTCTTCACATCCTTGCCAATGCTTGTTATTATTGGACTTCTTTATTATAGCCATCCTAATGGTTGTGAAATGGTATCTCGTGATTTTGATATGCATTTCCTTAATCACCAGTGAAATTACACATCTTTTCCTGTGCTTCTTGGCCATTCGTATATCTTAAATAGATACTTCTAGGGAAGTATTTTCTCTACCCATTTTTAAACTTTTTTATTGTTGAGTGGTGATAGTTCTTTTTATATTCTGGATTATAAACCTTTATCAGATATATGATTTGCAAATATTTCCTCCCATTCTGTGGATTTGTCTTCACTTTCTTGATAGTGTACTTAGAAGGACAAAAGTTTTAAATTTTGATGATGTCCAATTTTATCTATTTTTTCTTTTATTGCTTGTGCAGTTGGTGTCATATGTAAGACTTCATTGCCAAATCCACAATCATGAAGATTTACTGCTATATTTTCCTCTAAGAGTTTTATAATTAGGCTTTTATATTTAGATCTTGATTCTTTTTGAATTAATTTTTTTTATGTTGTATGATATACAACTTCATTCTTTTGTATATGGCTATCCATTTGTCCCAGAACCATTTATTAAAAAGACTATTCTTCCTCTATTGAATGGTCTTAGCATCCCTGTTGAAAACCAATTAATACATCAACTTATTTCTAGACTCTCAGTTCTGTTTCACTGATCTATTTGTCTTTCATTACGCTAATACCACACTATCTTGATTTCTGTTGTTTTGCAGTAAGTTTTGACATTGGGAAGTGTGAGTTCTCAAATTTTGTTCTTCTTTTCCAAGGTAGTCTATTCTCAGTTTCTTGTATTTCCATATGAATCTTACTATCAACTTGTCATTCTACAGTGAAGCCAACTGGGTTTGTTAGGGATTGCATTGAATCTGTAGACTTCATTCGGAGAATATTGCCATCTTAACAGTAGTATGTTTTTCAATTCACAAACAAGGGATATCCTCCCATTTATTTAGATCTTTAATTTCTTTCTAAAGTGTTCTGTAGTTTTCGGAGTAAGTTTTGCAGCCTTCATTAAAATTATTCCTAGGTAGTTTATTCTTTTTGATGCTATTGTAAATGGAGTTGTTTCCTTAATTCATTTTCAGATTGTTAATTACAAGTGTATAGAAACCTTTTTTTTTTTTTGCTGCATTGACTCTTTGTTGCTGCACATGGGCTTTCTCTAGTTGTGGCAAGCAGGGGCTACTCTTCGTTGTGGTGCGCGGGCTTCTCATTGCGGTGGCTTCTCTTGTTGTGGAGCATGGGCTCTAGGTGCGCAGGCTTCAGTAGTTGTGGGTCGTGGGCTCTAGAGCACAGGCTCAGAAGTTGTGGCGCATGGGCTTAGTTGTTCCGCGGCATGTGGGATCTTCCCGGACCAGAGCTTGAACCCATGTCCCCTGCATTGACAGGTGGATTCTTAACCACTGCACCACCATGGAAGTCACAACAGTTTTGTTATATTCTGTAACTTGGCTGCACTTGTTTATTAGTTCTAAAATTTTTTGGTGAATTTCTTAGGATTTTCCATATATAAAATCATGTCATCTTGCATGTAGAGAGTTTTACTTCTTCCTTTCTCATCTGAGTGCTTTTTATTTCATCTCCTGCCTGATTGCCCTGGCTGGACCCTCCAATACAATGTTGAGTAGAAGTGGCAAGAGTGGATATCCTTCTCTTATTTCTGAAGCATTGTCTTTCACCACTAAGTACGGTGTTAGCTGTCGGCTTTTCATACATGCTATCAGGTTGAAGAAGTTCCTTTTTATTCCTAGTTTGTTGAGTATTTTTATCATGAAAGAGTGTTGAATTTTATCAAATGCTTTTTCTACATCTGTTGAGATGATTATGTGTTTTTTGTTCTGTTGATATGGTGTATTACATTAATTGATTTTTGGATATTAAACCAACCTAGCTTTACTGTGATAAATCCCTTTTGGTCATGGAGTATAATGCTTCTTATATATTGCAGAATTGTTTTGCTAGTATTTTGTTGAGAATTTTTCTGCCTATATTCATAAGAGCTATTGCTCTTGTAGCTTTCTTTTCTTGTGATGTCTTTGTTTGGTTTTGGTGCAGCGTAGTACTCACCTCATAGATTGAGCTGGGAAGTGTTCCTTCTTTTTGGGGGGGACAATTTGTGAAGAATTAGTATTAATTATTTAAATGTTTGGTAGAATATACCTATGTAGTCACCTGGACCTGAATTTTTCTTTGTGGGTAGTTTTAAATTTTTTTTTGTTACTAATTTAATCTCTTATTACAGGCATGCCTTTTTTTAAATTGCACTTCACTTTATTGCACTTCATAAGATATTGTGGTTTTTACAAATTGAAGATTCGTGGCAACCTGTGTTGTCAGATGGTGATTAGCATTTTTTAGCAATAAAGTATTTTTTAATTAAGGTATGTACAGTTTTTTTTAGACATAATGCTATTGCACACTTAATAGACTACAATATAGTGTATACATAACTTTAATATGCACTGGGAAACCAAAAAGTTTGTGTGACTTGCTTTATTGCGATACTTGCTTTATTACAGTGGTCTGGACTGAACCTGCAATATCTCTTGAGATATGCCTGTGTAGGTCTATACAGATTTTCTATTTCTTCTTGAGCCAGTTTTGGTAGTTTGTGTCTTTCTAGGAATTGTGCATTTAATCTAAGTTAAATTGTGCATAATATTTATTCATAATTCTTTTTATTTCTGTAAGGTCAGTATGTCCCTCTTTCATTTTGATTCTTGGGATCAGTCTAGCTAAAGGTTTGTCAGTTTTGTTGATCGTTTCAAAGAAGCATTTTTTGTTTTGTTGATTTTTCTCCATTTTCTTATTCTCTATTTCATTACTTTCCTCTCTAATGTTCATTGTTTCCTTTTTCTTACCAGCTTTAGATTTAGTTTGCTCTTTTTTTTTTCCCCAGTGTCTTAAGATGAAAGTTTAGTTTTGATTTGAGACCTTTCTTGTTTTTCAATATTGATGTTTATAACTACAAATTTCCCTCTAAACACTGCTTTAGATGCATCCCATAAATATGTTGTATCTTTATTTTTGTCACCTTATTTTCTAATTTCTCTTTGATTTCTCCCTTGGTTATTTAGATGTTTAATTTTTACGTATTTATGAATTGTCAAGTTTCTCTCTGTGTTACTGAGTTCTAATTTCATTCCATTATGGTTGTCGAAGGAAGATACTTTGTACGATTTCAGTGTTTTAAATTGATTGAGATTTGTTTTAAGACCTAGCATAGGTTCTGTCCTGAAGAATATTTCATGTGCACTTGAGGAGAAGGTGTTTTCTGCTGTTGCTGAATGGAATGTTGTATAGATGTGTTAGATTTAGTTGTTACATAGTTGTGTTCAAGTCTCCTATTTCCTTGTTAATCTTCTTTCTAGTGCTTTTCATTACTAAAAGTGAGGTATTGAAGTCTCCAACTATTATTATTGAATTGTCCACTTCCTTCTTCATTTCTGTCAGTTATTGATTCATGTATTTTGGTGCTATATTATTAGGTGCATGTATATTTATAATTGTCATACCTTTCTGCTGGATTGACCCTTTTATCATTATGAGATGAATCTAAAGTACCTTTTTTTTTTTTTTTTTTTTGGCTGTGCCGCGTGGCTTGTGGGATCTTAGTTCTCCAACCAGGGATTGAACCTGCGCCCTCGGCAGTGAAAGCACAGAGTCCTAACCACTGGACTGCCAGGGAATTCCCTAAAGTACCTTTGTAAACAACATTTTGTTTTTTATTCCAGTCTGGATCTTGTTTTCTATTCCAGTCTGAAGATCTCTGCCTTTTGATATGATTATTTACTCTCATTTAACGTGACTGTTGACAGTTGGATTTTTGTCTACCATTTTAAAATTTTCTATATGTCTATATTTTCTATATGTCTTTCTGTATGTTTCTGTTTTGTTTCCCTGTGCCTCATTTACTGCTTTATTTTGCATTAAGTAAATATGTAACATTAAAATTTTTTTCATGATATTTTCTGAGTTATTTCATTGGTAATTACTCTAGAGCTTATCATCCATCTTATCAGAATCTGCTTCAGATTTATCCTGACTTAATTCTATTGATATATCAGAACATTGCTAACATTTACTTTTGATTTCTATGGCTGAAGTATATTCATTGCCATCTTTATGCTTGTTTACATTGTTTATATTTATTTGAAATATTGGTGGTCTGTTTGTTATAACTATAAAAATAATCTGGAAATAATTTTCTTTACAGTTAGAATCAAGAATAGAGGAACTTAATAAAGAAGTTCAAGCTTCCAAAGATAAAGTACTAGCTCAAGACACTGCAACTAAAAATGCAATTCAGCAGTTACACAAAGAGATGGCCCATCGGATGGAACAGGTATTTTTCAAGTCATTATTAACTTTCTGATGATTTTTTGTTTATTAAGTAACCCTTTTAGACAATTTTGGACATTAGTGTGTATTAGGATTAGGATTTAAAAAATGCTAAAGCAATACATAAATGCATGCTAACTACAAAAAACTTCAACCTTTATTCCTGTGATTCTTTACAATATGCTGACCCTGAGCATTAGAAATGTTATATATTTAAAACTTACACTATCAGTTCTCAAACCTTTTATACTAATTAAAGAAAAATGTAGAAGATAAGACATTAAGAAGTTGTTGGTTATAGTGGACCCAAACATAGCTTCATTAGAATAACCTAGTGAGCTTTAAAAATATATATATTCTTGGGGACTTGCCTGGTGGCGCAATGGTTAAGAATCCGCCTGCCAACACAGGGGACACGGGTTCAATCCCTGGGCCGGGAAGATCCCACATGCTGCAGAGCAAATAAGCCCATGCGCCACAACTACAGAGCCTGCGCTCTAGAGCCTCCGAGCCACAACTACTGAAGCCTGTGCACCTAGAGCCCGTGCTCTGCAACAAGAGAAGCCACTGCAATGAGAAACCCAGGTACCGCAACAAAGAGTAGCCCCCTCTCTCCGCAACTAGAGAAAAGCTCGCACACAGCAACGAAGACCCAACGCAGCCAGAAATAAATAAATTCATAAGAGAAAAAATGTGTGTGTGTGTGTGTATTCTTGGGGACTTCCCTGGTGGCGCAGTGGTTAAGAATCCACCTGCCAATGCAGGGGACATGGCTTCAAGCCCTGGTCCGGGAAGATCCCACATGCCTCGGAGCAACTAAGCCCATGCTCCACAACTACTGAGCCTGCGCTCTAGAGCCCATGAGCCACAACTCTTAGCCCATATGCCACAACTGTTGAAGCCTGCGCACCTAGAGCCTGTGCTCCGCAACAAGAGAAGCCACTGCAATGAGAAGCCCGTGCACCGCAATGAAGAGTAGCCCCTGCTCGCGGCGTCTAAAGTCCGCACGCAACAACAAAGACCAAACGCAGCCATAAATAAATAAATAAATAAATAAATAAATAAATAAATAAATAAATTTAAATACTTATATATATTCTTTGGAATTATATTTTAAAATAAAAACAAAATGATAGTAAAATGTGCACAGTAACAATTCAAACAGTAAAACATGTCTTCTTCCAAACTTTTTCTCCCACTCCACGCCCTTCCCAGAGGCAGCCATTGATGCCAGTTTCCTGTATATCCTTCTCAGAATACTTGTTGCATGGACAAGCATGTATATATTTCCTTTCTTCCTCCCATCCTCCCCCCTGTTTTTAAACAAATGGCAACATACTACACTCACTACTCTGTATCTGTTTCCTCTCTAATGATGAGTGTAGGTGAGGTTAATAATAGTAGCTGAAAATGGTTTACAAGTATTCACTTATTTAATATTCAGGATAACCCTAAGAGGTGGGTATTATTATGTAGATTTTGGAGATTGTTCCATTCAGTTGTTTCTAGATTGGCTTCATTCCTTTTCTCCCCTAACTTTTCCTCTCAACTTTTTGATTTGAGAATTTTTAAGCCTGTAGAAAAGGTAAAAGAATAGTAAAATGAACACTTGTTTACCCTTCACCTAGAGTCACCAAACCTGGTGAGTTTTATTTAGAAATAGCTTCCTAGCATGAGTGTGCACATGTTCCTGCACACACATGTGTACACTCCCCAGTTTAATTTTCCAGTTTGAGGTTTCTCCATTTCTGAGAACAGATATGTAGAATGTATCTGAACCTCAAATTTACAGGAGGGTAGAGTTAGTTATAAATTCTTAGGGACTTTATAGCATGTCTCCCTCAGCCCCACATGACCTTGTATTGGTAAGTATTCAGCCCTAACGAAGCATTCTGGATTCCTGCTGCTGCTTAGATTTTTTGGCCCTGAAATTTCCCATACTTTCTTGTGAGCTCAACTGTGCATTAAAAAAACATTTGTTGTATTTCATCTAAAATGTTTGGTGTTTTGAATGGGGAGGGTTCATCTGCCATACTTGGAGAAGCAGAACTACTTCTACAGTTTATCTTAATTTTAGCTGACTATTGAATCCTATCAATTATGTTACTCATATCTTCATCCAAGTCAATGATAAACATCTTAAACTAGTCAAATCCGAAGACTTTTACTGACTCCTCTTCCTCTATCTGTGCCATAATGGACTTTCAATAGAAGCTTAAAGAGTAGTCACTTAATTATCTCATTTAATACTCCCAACAATCTATGAAGTAGGTGCTGCCATTATCTGGGGTGGGATATAGAAAATGTGAACTTTTAGCACCCCAGGTTATTCTTTTTTTTTTTTTTTAAATAAATCCATTTGTTTTATTTATTTATTTATTTAAATTTTAATTTATTTATTTATTTTTGGCTGTGTCGTGTCTTAGTTGCGACACGTGGACTCTTCGTTGCGGTGCGCGGGCTCCTCTCTAGTTGTGGCGCGAGGGCTCCACAGCGCGTGGGCTGTGAAGTTTGCGGCACGCGGGCTCAGTAGTTGTGGCGCACGGGCTTAGTTGCCCTGCAGCATGTGGGATCTTAGTTCCCCGACCAGGGATCGAACCTGTGTCACCTGCAGTGGAAGGCAGATTCTTTTCCACTGGATCACCAGGGAAGTCCCACCCCAGGTTATTCTTTTGCAGCTGTTTCAGGGATGACTCTGAGTAACAGGACATTCTGGTGCACATTCCCTGCTGTAGTTAAGAACCTTATAATATGTTATCTCATGTATTATAATTATCTTTTTTCTGTTTCTTATCTCTTAACTTCAATGAAGTTTCCATGTTGCTACCAGGTGTCTTTTTAAAACACAATTTAATTTAATAAAATTTAAAACACCTTTTATTAAATCCTTCTTTGGCTTCTCTTTGCCTTTAGGATAAAATCTCAAATCATTAGCATGACAAGAGAAGTCCTTCTTCCTTTCAGGATCTGATCTCTACCTCCTTTTCTGTTTTGTAACTACTTCCTCTCCACTGCAATCAACACACCAAGTTTAAGCACTACAGAATAATTTAATGTCCTCTAAATGTATCATGCTATTTTATACTTTTAGGCATTTGTGCATGATAACCACTCTACCTTGAATTCCTTTCCTTGACTGATCCCTTTACTTAATCCTTCAATGTCTAGCTCAAGTATAGCACCTAGTTCAAGTACAAATAGCATCTTTCACCCTTCATGCCAACCCTTCCCAGGGACTGTTAGTATTTTTGTATTTTCAAAGAACTTTGTACATTCATCCACTAGAAATTATTTGTTTTATAATCTTCGTTTATGTGTTGTTCTTACTAGGTAGTGAGCTCTTCCAGGACTTACCATGGCTTATTCTTCATTGTGTTCCCAAAAGCTAATCCATTATCTAAGCATTAAGTTATCATGGAACTGGACTTCTTTTAAAGTTGACATTACCATTAGTTGACTTTTTCTAAGTACAGTTGTTCAATTATCTAAAAATCTAGCTAATTCTGTCAGCCAGTTCCATCACGGTTTTGTCAATCATTTGTCCACAAGCATGTCATCAAATCCTCAGGGATCTCTGCCATCCCTATTCCAGTGTTTTCTTTAATTTCTCTTGAAAATTAGTAGGCTATTTCAATGGGGGGGAAAAAATCCCAATTGGATGATTTTTCAAAGTGCTTATATGTATAGTATTTTGAGTGGTTACTAGATGTGCTTATCAGCTGTAGCAGAACTTCATGAAACATTTTTTGTCAGTCACTTTTCATCAGAGCATAGGAGGTTTTCCCACATTATCCTAATGCTAAACCTACTTCAATTCAGTTATAGTGTTAGTTGGAGTTTACCACTAGATGCCATTGAAGATCCTTAAAGTTTAAGGATCCATCTTCTGTAAAATAAGTATGTGCTTCATCATATTTGCAAACTATGAATTTACTTAAATGAAGGGCTATCTGTAGAAGTTTTCATTGTATGAAATTTCACAGTATGGAGTACCAGCTTATAGTTACAGAGAATTTTAAGTTAGTATATAGATAGATGTCACACCTAATCCAATTAGGTATTTCTTATTAAAATGCCAAATACTTTTCATACAGAGGAACTCAGCGATCACTAATTAGCATATTACTTACTTTTTTGTGAGGGAGCTAAGATTATAGATTTTAGAAATTGTCAGCCATAGAGTCAGGATCCTGACAGAAAACAGAAGCTGGTGATTTGGGGAGAATTTCATAAAAGGACTCTTTACAAAGGTATGGGTGAGATTTAGGGAGTCCAGCCTGGGAAAATGCAGGATCTTGGGGCTGCTGGAGGAGCCACTATCACTCTTTGGGCTAAAGGAATAAGGAAACGGTGCAGGTAGTACAACCCAGAGAAGGTAGTTGCATAGAGAGGTCATCTGACAGGAACAGTGTGTGATTCTGGAGGAGCCAGATCTCATTCTCTGCCTACCCTCCTAATCTTCTGCTTAGTGCCTCCTGTTGGCCAAACCCAACTGGAAGTATGAGGGCAAAGAAACTTGTTGATATGGTCCCTGATGGTCACTTTCCCAGAGCACAGGGTGGGCTGGGAAAGAGTGGAAAAGTGATCTGAAGGAGTAAACAGAAAACAGCAACCATATTAGCTAAAGGAAGAGGAATAGGAAAGGGAAGAAGCAAATATTAGTGATATTAATTTGTTCATTGTATCATTTCTCTTTTTTAAAATTTCATGACACAGGTCCTGAAAATCTTGTGTAAAAGACCAAAAAATACATTGGTGATATTATAGGAAAATGTTATTTGTTTTAATTAATTTTTATTTGAAAAATATGTTTTATTAATGCTAGATATTTTTTTCAAAGGCCAACAAGAAATGTGAGGAGGCACGCCAGGAAAAAGAAGCAATGGTAATGAAGTATGTAAGAGGTGAGAAGGAATCTTTAGACCTTCGAAAGGAAAAAGAGATACTTGAAAAAAAACTTAGAGATGCAAACAAAGAATATGAGAAAAACACTAACAAAATTAAGCAACTTTCTCAGGAGAAAGGACGGTTGCACCAGCTGTATGAAACAAAGGTATAACTTTTGATATTGTATCTTATTTGAAGCTTATTCTCTTTGCTTTTCCTTATTTAATCAGATAATCATAACTTAACATGGTTAAACCACTGTTAAACATAAAGTTGTTTTTCTTAGTTTACCTTCAAAGAATGTGAATGCTTTAATAATTCCAATATCTTGTTACTTAGCTGCAGAATGTTTTTCCTATGAAAAGATGAGAAACTGACACGTTGTTTATTAGACAGATCTTTTTAAAAACTTTCTTTTAAAATCTGCATGTTGAAGAAATGACTTTGTGCTTCAAAGGAAGATTTTATTTTAGTAAAAGATATAGATGGTGTGTCAAAATGTGAGTAGTTTTTGAGCCAGAAGTATACTTTGACCAGAATCTTAATGTAACACTTACACATCATAGAATAGAATTTATATTTTACTTGTAGAAAAACATGTTCTTACATGCTGTCCAAGGAGATTTAATTAGTGTGCTATTCAGAGTCCTTGCTATTAACTAGCATCCTCATGGCGTGGTCTTGTGTCCAGTAGGTTATCATTTCTTGGTAATCAATGTTATTTTTTATTAATTAACTTTTAGTTCAGGAATGTTGTCATTGTTCTCAAGAATTCTGGCAAAACCAATTTAATTCATATTTCACCTTAATGTCAGCCAGTTGAGAAGAATCAGAAAGGTATGCTTATACTCGCAGCGTACTAGTTGGTTAAAATATAAATGTTAATCATCTTATGTCTATTAATTGGTTTTAGGCTTTTACTGTCCTCTTATGATTTGAACTTTAAGTCAGTTTATAGGCCATAATGTGCTAGCCCTGAATTATAGTGTTATTGCATTGATTATCTTGAGATATAAAAGATACACAAATGATTGGTTGGTTGTTTAAATGAAAAATATGACCTAGTGATATTATTTTAGGAAGGTGAAACTACTAGACTCGTCAGAGAAATAGACAAATTAAAGGAAGATATCAACTCTCACATCATTAAAGTAAAATGGGCACAAAACAAATTAAAAGCAGAAATGGATTCACACAAGGTGAGTACTGTAATACAGTGGAAAAATTATTAGAATCAGTTTTAAGAGCACGTGCAGTAATAGTTATTAATGAGGCATAAAGCTTAGTGACTCCTGTAGTAGGATAGCTTGGGCCTGAATATTTGGTGATTGTGAAAAGATATTTCCTTGCATGATTTACATATTAAATTGGATAGAATGTTGTTTTATCATTCATTGTTTTTAACCCCCCAATGACTTTGTTCTTTAAGCATTTTTAGTGTGCTGTATTTTATATTAAACATTGTCAGGTTCAGGAGGAAGAGGAGAATATGTAGGTTATCAAAATTGAAAGTAAACTCTGGAAATTCTTAAAAAATTATTAGTGATACAATTCTTATAATCAAGAAATATGAATTTTTATTTAAATATAAACATAATAAAGAAAAGTTTCCTTATCTGTTTATTATGAATATAATTCTGTTGGTATTGTGTATAATGAATATCATATTATTAAACAATATAATAAAAAGTGGTGATAAAGGCTGGTACCTGATGCCATAATTTTAAGCACTAACTGAACTGGTATAAGCAGTAATAAAAATCTGAAGATGATAGAATGTGAAGTAAAAAAAAAAAAACTTTGAAATATTATTTAAACAAAGCCATGTTATTTATAACAGTTACCACATTTTCAAAAATAGGCTTAATGATATTGTTTAAATTATCATTGGCATCTCTTTAAATAATCCTAAGTTGGTAGAACTGTTAACCTTTGGATATTTGTACATTATAATATCAGAGAAAACTGTAGGGAGAGGTGTCTGTGTTGACAGTGGTCAAAGATAGGTTAGAGAATGGTAAGTTTCTGACCTAATCGCTGATCAGCAAATGAGTGTTAGGAAACTATATGGGCAGAGAAAGAACTGCCAGAAGGAGTAGGGGCAACAATCCTTAGGGCTCACACAGGGCTACAAACCATTTAAAATTGTATTTGACACAGGAATCTCTCAATTGCTATGTTTTGAATAAATGAAGTGAGTACCTACTATGTATCAGGCTCTGTTTTAGTTATTGATGATATAGAAGTGGGGGAGAAAACAGATAAAGTTCTGTTCTCTCTCTCTCTCCTCCTTCTTGTTGAGCTAATATTCTCATATTTTAAAAAACAATATTTGAAAAAAAAACAATGTTTGAAAAAGCCTTCAAATGTTTATATTTTAAAAATAACACAGTTTTAATGTAAGTCAAATTATTTTTAAAAGACCTGCAACTGAAAGTATGTAAGTAGGCACTTAAGTGTGTGGTAGGTTTATCCAAAAACAAAATGACGTATAAGAAGCGGTGTGTGAAGGATAGATGCAGTTTACATTAAGAGATGACAGGAAAGGCATTCCAAGTGGAGGAACAGCAAGATAAGAGAGAAAAGGGAGATGAATATTTGGTGTTTGGGAAAACCAGCCTAACTAGACACAAGGTTTATGTTAGGTATTCCTTTGTTAATTCAACATTTATTACGTGAACAATTAATATGTGGCGACTGCTGAGCTAGGTGTTATCCAGAAGCTGTATCCTCAATGGGGGAAGCATGTAAGCTACTGGACAATGTATCAGGTGTTACAATCTAGGAATTCCCTGGATTCTATCTATGGGAAGGCAGAATAGCAGCTTCTGCCCCTTTCTGAAGGGAAGCTACTAGGAGGAGATGATACCTAAACTCTCATTTGAAATCCACATGATAGCCCAAATTATGGGACTGGATGGGTACTCTGAAGGAGAACGTTGGAGCTACAGGTTAGGGCTGTACTTGGACAGTCACCACAGGAAGTCTAGCTAGTCAAGGAGACAGCGAAGGCAATGATGAAGTGGGCAAAAACAGGAGTATGTTGTCTTGTAAACATAGGAAGGCTATTCAAAGAGTCAGGAGTAATCAGAACTGGAACAGGTAAGTCAAGAATAAGAAATGAGAAAAAGCAATTGGATTTGATGAGAAAGTAGTCCCTGCAGACCTTCAGAATTGTTATTTTAGGAGAGTAGTTGGGAACAGAAACCAAATTGCAGCATGAATCTGTAAAAAAGTTTTGAATAGGTACCTTGGCCATAAACCAAAGAATTGTCTTTTATGTGGGTCTACAAAGAACTGCTTAAACACTTTGCTCTTTTTGTCTTTTCAGGTTAGTAACTTCTAGTGATTTGATGAAAACTCTATCAAATTTAACTTTATTTAATGACTATCAATTAACTGTTCAGGCCACATTTAGTTTTTTGTCAGAAGCATAAAATGTTATTACTAGAATAGTATCTGACTCCAGTGGCAGTGCTAAGACAAGAACTTTCTCTACTGTCTGGTCATTATTCTCACCATTCATCACATCACTATGCCAACCTTGTTGCTGTCTGTAAAGGAGAAACCCAGTTTTCCTTCAGTGTAGGGAAAAATCCAGTTCTCCCTACTGTGGGTTTCTTCCTTTTGTGTCTGTTTTACTTTTACACAGAACACTTCACTTCTGTCACTTCTGGTTACCAATGTGTGAAGGCTTTTCCCCACAACAAGCAATTCTCTGTGATACCAGCTGAGTGGCCTACAACTTAACTCAGTTTTGACACTATCGATCCGGAGATAGTGTCAGATCCCACAGGTTAAAGGCTCAATTCTACAAGACTTCCCCCACCTCCCACTTCAGGCACCAGTCCCAAGCCCAGGTTATCACCTGTGCGTCTGATCAACTGGCTATAGATTGGAGGTTCTAACAACCCCCCCGCCTTGGGTTCAAAAATTTGCTACAGTACCACACAGAACTCGGGGAATGAGTACAGTTACATACCTTTACCAGTTTATTAAAGGACATTAAAAAGGGTCAGATGAACAGTCAGGTAAGGAGATACATAAGGTAAGGTCTGGGAAGGTCCCAAGTGCAGGAGCTTCTGTCCCTCTGGAGTTAGGGTTTGTCACCTTCCCGATATTGGATGTGTGCACCATCTGGAAGCTCCCCAAGCCTCATACTTTTGTTTTTTTGCGGAGGCTTCATCACATAGGCTTGAGATTGATCATTAACTCCATTTTTACCCTTCTGCCTTCTCAAGGGAATGGGGGACAGGGTTGAAAATTCCAAGCTTCTAACCATGGCTTGGTCTTTCTGGGGACCAGCTGTCATCCAGAAGCCATCCAGGAGTCCAGTCAGAGTCACCTCATTAGAACAAAAGACACTCCTATCACTTGGGAAATTATGAGGATTTCAGGAGCTCTGTGACAGGAACAGAGGTTAAAGACCAGTATTAGAACAAGAGATGCTCCTAATGTTTTTATCACTTAAAAAATTACAAGGGTTTTAGGAGCTCTGTGCCAGGAACTGGGGACAGAGACCAATATATATTTTCTGTCATCTCACATTGTCTTTTTGTCAATGCAGGAAACCAAAGATAAACTCAAAGAAACAACAACAAAATTAACTCAAGCAAAGGAAGAAGCAGATCAAATTCGGAAAAATTGTCAGGATATGATAAAAACATATCAGGTATGCTTAAATTTTTGAATAGATTAGTAACAAATTATGCCAGATATCAGTACTCTTGTTTCATAAATTTTTGTATCTACAATATTCGAAGTGTGGAATAGATTTGGTAGGGCAGCTAAATTAAATACGGGCTATTTCCTATGTTAAAGTACTTGCAGCTTAAATCGAGATCTTACTAGAGAAGTTTTTAACCAAATAAAAACACTAGAAAACGTTAGAAGAATGAAGAGTACAAGAAAAGGTATAACTTAAAAAAAAAGCCCACTCTATGATGTTATATATGTTAAGTATGCTCTTCTAGTTGGTGCAAAATTGACATATTTAAAATCTTTGAATACAGTCATCAATTTTACATACATGAGCTATGTATGTCACGATGAGGAAACTTAATTGCAAAAGCCTTCTTCACATTTCAAAACATAAAACTTTAAAAATTGTCATACTTTTGTCATTTCTTTCCCATTAGGAATCAGAAGAAATTAAATCAAATGAACTTGATGCCAAGCTTAGAGTCACAAAAGGAGAACTTGAAAAACAAATGCAAGAAAAATCTGACCAGCTAGAAGTGAGTAGCTTTGTTCTTTGTATACCTTGGATGGTATAATATAGAGGAGAGAAGCAACAAGTACTTATTGCCAGCTACTTTTAAGGCCTTCTGGAAGGAGCAAGTAATAAATTTTAGATCTGGTTTAGCATATAATGATTTGTGGTTTCTTTTAAACTTTTTTAAAGATGCATCATGCCAAAATAAAGGAACTAGAAGATCTGAAGAGGACATTTAAGGAGGGCATGGATGAGCTACGAACACTGAGAACAAAGGTAATTCAGTCTTTAGTCGTGACTCCAGAGGAAGGGTAAATATCTTTAATTTTGTACTCATTCTGATTTTTAAATCTTGGGGAAAGGATATTTATATAGAAATATTCCAGAATCAAAGAGTAGCATGTCAATTCCCTAGCAACAAAATTGACTCTTAGAGAAATAAAAGTGTCTTCCATTTCAGTCCCTTTAAAGTGTTTGCCAAACATTCCTGTTTCACAGCACATTTGCTTTATCTGTAAGTTATCCTTGGTCCTCTGTTACATGGGCTTTAGAGCTGTGTCAGAAAATAATAGGGACTGCCCTGGTGGCGCAGTGGTTAAGAATCCGCCTGCCAATGCAGGGGACACAGATTCGAGCCCTGGACTGGGAAGATCCCACATGCCGCAGAGCAACTAAGCCCGTGCGCCACAGCTGCTGAGCCTGTGCTCTAGAGCCCGTTAGCCACAACTACTGAGCCTGCGTGCCACAACTACTGAGCCTGCGTGCCTAGAGCCTGTGCTCCGCAACAAAGAGAAGCCACCACAATGAGAAGCCCGCGCACCGCAACGAAGAGTAGCCCCGCTTGCTGCAACTAGAGAAAGTAGAGAAAGCCTGCACGCAGCAGTGAAGACCCAATGCAGCCAAAAATTAATTAATTGATTAATTAATTAATTAATGAAAAAAGAAAAGAAGAAAGAAAATAATAGAAAGCCTTTACGTTTCTCCTAGGTATATTTAATAGTCTTATATACAGTTTTTTTTTTTTAATGTTTGCTTATTTATTTATTTATTTATTTATTTATTTGACTGCGTTGGGTCTTAGTTGCAGCACACAGGATCTTTGTTGCATCATGCAGGATCTTCTGTTGTGGCACATGGGCTCTTCGTTGCGGCGCGAAGGCTTCTCTCTACTTGTGGCATGTGGGCTCAGTAGTTGCAGCACGCGGGCTCTCTTAGTTGTGGCACATGAACTCTAGAGCACGCAGGCTAAGTAGTTGTGGTGCATGGGCTTACGTGTCCTGCGGCATGGGGGATCCTAGTTCCCCGACCAGGGATCGAACCCACATCCCCTGCATTGGAAGGCGGATTCTTAACCACTGGACCACCAAGGAAGTCCCTTGTATACAGTTTTAATTTCTAACAACCTCTTAAATATTTTCCAATGTTATGGTTCTCATTGTAATAATATTTTCCCTTTTAATTAAGTGTGAAATATGTTATCATTATATATCTTTCATTTATTTAGAAATAGACTTTTAGGTAACCACCTTGAATTTGCGATCACTTAATAATTTTTAAAGTGTCTTTCATGTACCTATTTGTTCTTCATGCCAGTACTTTGAGGTAGATAGGGAAGGTACATCCTCTTTTCAGATGAGAAAGTGGAGATTCAGCAAAAATGAAGTGGCATGCTAAAACTCCCATGACTAAATCATGAGAAATCTGAAACTGAAACCCAAGACTGTTAACTTCCTATTATATTTTCTTCATGTTAATTATTATTGCTTCAGAATTTAGCTTAGATTATTAATATATAACCACTGTCTGAAATAGCTAATAAAGAACAAGAAAATATTGTTGGTAGTTTAACTTGATTATGATTATTTGATAGGTAAAATGTCTAGAAGATGAACGATTGAGAACAGAAGATGAATTATCAAAATATAAAGAAATTATTAATCGCCAAAAAGCTGAAATTCAGAATTTATTGGACAAAGTGAAAATTGCAGATCAGATACAGGAGCAGCATCAAAGGTATAAAATGAGCAACTTCTGTTTATGCTAATCAACAGGCTTTTTGATTCTATCTCATTTCTGTTTTTAAATGCAATTGGTGCACTAAAAATAATTTTATATTTTACTAGATAAAAAATTTTTAATTCCTGTCTTCATTTGAACTTATTTGGGGTTATCTTTGGAGTTCCCATCACGGCTTCTAAAACTCAAAGTTTATATTCCCTAAACATTGGCAGTAGTTATTTATAAGACAGAATGGATTGCAGTTTTTTATCCGTTCCTTAGCTTTCAAATTCTATTACTTATACACAGTAGTTTTTCTTTTAGAAGGTAGATATGTATCTGTGTCTATATCTTTGCATGTATGTAGCTCAAGGTCAGGAGGTAACATTATTCCTTGGCTTCTTTTCTTTTTTTTTAATAAATTTATTTTATTTATTTTTGGGGGGCTGCTTTGGGTCTTTGTTGCTACACACGGGCTTTCTCTAGTTGCGGTGAGCAGGAGCTACTCTTTGTTGCGGTGTGCGTGCTTCTCATTGTGGTGGCTTCTCTTGTTGCAGAGCACGGGCTCTAGGCATGCGGACTTCAGTAGTTGTGGCGCATGGACTCAGTGGTTGTGGCTCCTGGGCTCTAGAGTTCAGGCTCAGTAGTTGTGGCGCACAGGCTTAGTTGCTCCGCGGCATGTGGGATCTTCCCAGAGCAGGGCTCGAACCTGTGTCCCCTGCATTGGCAGGCGGATTCTTAACCACTGCACCACCAGGGAAGTCCTATTCCTTGGCTTCTTATAAAACCATTTAGCTAAATTCTACTTACGACATTACCTGAGAGAGCCTGGATTCAGGCTGGATCAAATACCTTCTTTTTCATACCCTACCAACACCCAGGCTGCTGAGTGTTGCTGAAGAAATCTCAACGTCATCCAGATTGGTGCTGCTATAAATTCATGGTTAGCAACCTCAACTGGGAATACTAATGCACCTCCAGTCCTACCGTATGTCCTTAGTCAGAGCCTTCTCCCCATCTTCTTAGCATTATTCCAAACCTTACTGCTTTCTTCACACTTCTGATCTTCCCTCTCACCTTGCTCTTTACTCTTGTCAGGCGATTACCTCTTACTTCACAGAAAAAAAGGGAGCTGTCAGGTGACACTTCTCTCAACCTCTTGCTATCAGTCCTATGAACTTGCCTGCATCTGCAGTCATTTTTCTTTTCCTTCTGTTATTATGGAAGAAATTTTCCTATTCTTTCTGAATCAAATTGTGGTCTCTACTCCTACTGTGGATCCCATGCTCTTCTGCCTTCTCAGGGACTTTCCTTATTATTCCTTCTTTATCCTTTATCTCTTACCTCCCTCTTTTTACTGACTTTTCTTCTTTCTATGTTTAAATATTATATCTTAAAGACATCAAAACTCCTATGATCTCCTTTCTCCCTTTCTTCACAACCAGAAATGTCTTTATAGAATCCTCTATGCTCGTTCTCCATTTCTTCACATGCTTTGTTCTTCTGTTCCTCTCCATTTATTCTTATTCCCCAGCATTCCATTACAAACTGCTAATGCATCCTTAAATATAGTAGATACTTCCCAGGTTAAGCCTTGCTTGAATTTTCAGTATGGACACACTAAGCCCATTACCTTTCTTGACATGCTCCGTTCTTTTGGCTTCATTTCCTTGTGCTTTCCTGGTGTTCCTCCCCACTTTCTGGCCAATCTTTTCTGTCTTCTTGGCAGCCTTCTCTTTACGTCATAAAGCTGTTTTTTGTTCTTATTTTATTATAACCCTGGGTGATCCTAACTCTTCCAGTAGTGTGCTGCAGGACCTTCAAGTTAATTATCGTCAGCCCTTTTTGCTGAGCTCCAGATACACAAGTATCAAAGACACCTCAAACTTATAATATGTCCAATACTGATTCATATATCTTGTCCACAAATGTGCTTCTCTGATGTTCCTGAGATGAATGATGAGTGTGACATTCACATGATTTTCCAACCCAGGAACCTGGGGGTTACCCTTGGCTCTTCTTTCCTTTCCCTCACACATGTAACCAGTCACAAAATATTTTTGCTGCCAACTCTTTCATATCTTTCAAGTCCATTTACTGTTTACATCCCCACTGCTACTACCATTGTCCAAGCCATTATCAGCTCTCATCTGGCAAACTGCCACGGCTTCCAAACTGTTTTGTTTTGTTTTTTTGCTTACTTTCCTTTTAGTCTGTTTCCTACATTGTGGTTAGCATAATCTTTTTTAAAAAGGAAATCTCAAACCTCTCAATGATTTCCCATTGCCTTAAGGATTGCCTAGTGAGTTCAGATGGCTTAACATGGCTTGGAAGATCATTAGTAACCTTGCTTCTCCCTCTGTGCCTTCTCCTTCTTTATTCTGTATTTCAGCAATAGTTGGTTAACAAATGTTAATTAATTGTCTCCTAGGTGCCGAGCCCTGTGTTAAGTGCTAGGATATAGTACTGTCCTTATCCTCATCAGTATTGAACATCTGTTTGTTAGTACCAACAAGAAGTCATTCTCTTGTTCCCTTCCCAGCTTTGCACATATTCTTTCCTCTACCTGGAACATATTTTGTTTTCCTACTCACTGTTACTTTTCCTTTAGCTCAGGAATTAGCTAACTATGGCCCAGAAGCCAAATCCAGCTCACTGCCTCTGTTTGTCAATAAACTTTTTTTTGGGAACATAGCCACTCTCATTCCTTTATGTATTATGTGTGGCTGCTTTCACACTACAGTGGCAGAGTTAAACAGTTGCAACAAAGGCCATGTGCTCCAGAAGCCTACATTGTTTACTGTGTGGGCCTTTTATAGGAAAAGTTTGCTAACCCTTTAAATATTAGTTTACTCATCACTTACACTAGCTTAGGTGACCCACTCTGTGCTTTCATCATCAAAAATGGTTTTTCACACTAGTTGCCTAAAAGCTCTTTGAAAGCAGGGGCCATGTCAGTCTTGCTTATGTATATTCCCAGCTCTTAGTTCCTAGCATATATTAGGCATGCATAGTAATCCAAATAAATATTTGGATGAATGAATAAAAGTACCTTCATAAAGCATTTCATTCAATGAAAATTCTCAAACCATTAATGTCTTTTAATAGTTTAATTTTTTTCTTAAATATAAACTTTGTTTTTTAGAGGTAAACAAGAAATTGAAAATTTGAAGGAAGAAGTGGAGAGTCTTAATTCTTTGATTAATGACCTACAAAAAGACATCGAAGGCAGTAGGAAAAGAGAATCTGAGCTACTACTGTTTACAGAAAAGCTCACTAGTAAGAATGCACAACTTCAGTCTGAATCTAATTCTTTGCAGTCACAGTTTGATAAACTTTCCTGTAGTGAAAGTCAGTTACAAAGCCAATGTGAACACATGAAACAGACAAATATTAATTTGGTAAGTATAAGTGTACATTTAACTTTTAAAGCAACATAGCAAGAAGCACAAATTAAATTTCCCTAAAAGCATAAACTTAATGGTAGTTGATTAAACTCTTTTTTTTGGCACTGACTTTCTGATAATTTCAAATCCTATGAGAAATGTCAGTTTTTCCTTTCAACTTATGCAGTTTATAATAAAAATGTTTCCCTAACATGGTTAGGAAGAAATACTTCACTTCTGAAAGTAAGAAAACCAGGGTTTTTGTCATTCCTAACTGGATTTACTATATATTTCTTAAAAGGACTTTAAATTTCTATATTTTTATAGCTTAAAAATGGTTTAATATTTCCAAGTAGTGAGAGTATCTTCAGGTTACTCATAAAAATTATTTGAGACTTTAGTCCAGACATAGAGACCTGAAAAAAAAAAATACAGAGACCTGTATCACATGTTGTTTTACATGTATAGAATGGCAGATGCATTAATATATCCCCCTGCGTTACTGTATAAAGAATTTGAGGAGCTCAGTAAACAAAACCTGATAAGGAGTGATGACAGAAGAATTTACTGTGAAAGACCTTGTATTTTTAAGGTTTTAAACTGTGAGCAGTAATTGAAACAGATATTAAAGTTGGTATTTTTTATCGTATTTAATATTTAGGAAAGTAGATTGTTAAAAGAAGAAGAACTGCGAAAAGAGGAAGTCCAGACTCTGCAAGCTGAACTCACTTGTAGACAAACCGAAGTTAAAGCATTGAGTACCCAGGTTGAAGAATTAAAAGATGAGTTAGTAACTCAAAGACGTAAACATGCCTCTAGTGTCAAGGATCTTACCAAACAACTTCAGCAAGGTATAAAATTCTTCTACACTTAGACCTTGAATGTTTTTGTTTCTTCTCATTGTTAAGGATTTACAGAAAAAATATATTTTACTTCAGTTTCTCCCACATTGATTAGAGCTGTATGTTCTTTTTAATGTATTAATGTTAATAAACCACATGGCTGACCTTCTTGTAGTTCCATGAATAGTTTATAGCATGTTCCATGTTAAAAGACATTTATTCACAGAACCATGAAATGTAATAATTGGGAAAGTACCTTACCAGGGCAGTAGTGTCTAGACTTTGTTGATCACATACTGCTGTCAATAAAAAAGTATTTAAGTATTTGTTCTCCAATTTGTAACTAGTTATTTGTAAATTTTAAACATGTATTACTCTAGTTTATGCACATTAGAAAAACATGAAAAATACAAATTTAAAAAGATTAGATTAAATATAAGTATAAATAGAGTTCTGATATTTTCTCCCTACCCTTGTCTGTGAGTTGTTTTGTGCAGCATCTAGGGTACCTGCCCCCACCTTGTAGACCTCCCACTTAGAAATCATTGAACCCTCACCCTTAATCTTAGGGGAAACAGATCCAGAAAGGTTATAAATTACCTGAACACAACAATTAACATCTAGAACTGGAACCCAGATTTCTTACATTTAAAAATTCATACAAATTGGGAGTCTGTGCTATGTGATTGGATACAAAGATGAATAAGAGATGTATTCTGACATCCTATTCTCTACTATTCCCCACTGCTTTATTTGTATTAAAATAGGGTGAAATATAGTAATATGGTAAAAGAGACTTAGCATTTACTTAATATAAGTATATTCAGATATTTGCCATAAGAATTTAGTTTGTTTTCATAGATATGATTGAAGGGAAATTTGGGGGAAATTTTTGGTACTGTAGAGCTCTTCGAAATCTTTCAGGACTCCAAAAGTTAGGTTCTGTGTACCTAAGTGATGCCAGTATCAGTTGTTATCATAATGTTGTTTCCATATGTTTTGTATATGACCTGTACATTTCTAGATGTCGTTTTATATGAATGACCCTACAGCCCTCCTTTCGAAAGTACATATTCAAGAAATTTCTCTTGTTGTTTATGCCATTTTGGCCTAAGTGATTTTAGCGATTAAAATTAGAGATAGTGGAGGCCAATGGTCATGACAGTTGTCACAAGTAATCCATTTCTTTTTCCTGCAGCACGAAGAAAGTTAGATCAGGTTGAGAATGGAAGCTATGATAAAGAAGTCAGCAGCATGGGAAGTCGTTCTAGTTCATCAGGTGAAAAACTAATGGTTTTACAGTTGTTTTTTAGTGATTGATTATAAAAAGAAATAGCATTTTTCGGGAATTCCCTGGTGGTCCAGTGGTTAGGGCTCTGTGCTTTCACTACCGAGGGTGCGGGTTCAATCCCTGGTCAGGGAACTAAGATCCCACAAGCCGCAGCACAGCCAAAAAAAAAAGGAAAAGAAATAGGATTTTTTGTTTTAAAAAGTATCGATATGCTTTTCTTTAATTTTGAATTATAAAAAGTAGTAGTTGTACATAATTATGTTGTAAAAAATATTTCCAGTTAAATGTTTAAGTTTAATCATTAGACAGGGTTTCAAGTTTGTCATGGGGTTCTATACCATCTGTCTCCCTACCTCCTTTTCCTTACCTGCTTCTTTATTCTGTGCAACAGTTTACTCTTCCATTTTAAAATTCAGATTTGTATCCATCTATAGAGAGATTTGGTATAGTATGCTCTTTCTTTTTCTTTTAATTTTATATTACTTTTAACACCTGAGAGCTAATGAAATGGTCATCATTATATATCAGATTTTATATATATATGTTTGTGTGTGTGTGTGTGTATTTTTAAATCTTTTTGCTTTTCTCATGGTAAATATACCTATAGTCTAAAGCAAAACTTAAGTCTATAAAATTATGATTGATAGCACTGTGAAAATGATAATTGGCAAAATATCAGCATATTTACCATTTTTGGAATGCCAGGAACCGTGCTAAATGTTTTAAACATATCATTTACTCACAGAACAGCCATGTGAAATAAGTGTTGTATTCCCATTTTACAGATGGGGAAACTTAAGATTCATAGTGTTTGCATGACTTTTCCAAAATCCACAGTAACAGAACTCTCAGGCTCTTGAGTCTGCACGCCACTACATTACACTGCCTCCCAGGAGTTGCACATTAGGGGAAAAAACATCATCAACTGTTACAATAGTGGGAAAATTGTGTAGTAGAAAGAACATGGGTTTGAGGTTACACATGGGTATTTAGATCCCAGCTCTACCATTTATTTGTGCATGACCTTGGATAAGATATATTACTTGTCTTAAATCTACACAATAGGGTTGGGAAAAAAATGTGTCTTTGTAGGTTAAAAAGGATTAGAAATTCTTCTCAAATGATATTGGTAAAAATAATAGCTAACATTTACTTAGTGCATACTATATATACTGTTCATGCACTTCAGACATGTTAACTAATTTAAATGAGGATAACAGTCCTATGAGGCAAATCATATTATGATTCACATTTTGAGATGAAGTGACCTTGATACAGAGAGTTAACTTGTCCAAAGTCACACAGCTAGAAAGTGGAGAAGTAAGATTTGAACCTAGGCAGACTGGCTCCAGAGCTTAACCCACTGGCTATATTCTGTCTTCTGTCTTTATCTGTGTCTGTCTCAGTTTAATTTTGGTGTCACTTCAGACTTGTTTTTCTGACTTTTCTGGAGTTTCTCGTTTCTCTATTGCACTTACTCATTCTATTCCTGAGAGACATACTAGACCCTTCTTCCTTTCCTTCCTCCCTCCCTTCCTCCCTTCCTTATTTATGGCTGCGTTGGGTCTTCATTTTTGCGCACAGGCTTTCTCTAGTTGCGGTGAGTAGGGGCTACTCATTGTTGCGGTGCACTGGCTTCTCATTGTGGTGGCTTCTCTTGTTGCGGAGCACAGGCTCTAGGCGCGCGGGCTTCAGTAGTTTTGGCGCACAGGCTTAGTTGCTCTGCGGCATGTGGGATCTTCCCGGACCGGGGCTTGAACCCATGTCCCCTGCGTTGGCAGGCAGATTCTTAACCACTGCGCCACCAGGGAAGCCCTAGATCCTTTTTTCTATCATCAATGTATTCAGAAACAAGAACTCAGGTCAGGTATGACTTGTGTTCTGTATCCAACTCTGTTAAATTGAATATATGAAAATGATAATAGAAGAAATAATATATGAGATTAGAGTTGACTCCAGACTAAGTACAATAAGTGGATTTTGTTTGTCTTCAGGGTCCCTCAATGCTCGAAGCAGTGCAGAAGATCGATCTCCAGAAAATACTGGGTCGTCAGTAGCTGTGGATAACTTTCCAGAAGTAGACAAGGCCATGCTGATTGAGAGGATAGTAAGGCTGCAAAAGGCACATGCTCGGAAAAATGAAAAGATAGAATTTATGGAGGATCACATCAAACAATTGGTGGAAGAAATTAGGAAAAAAACAAAGTATGTATTATTATGGTACTGTAATCTGTGTTCAAAATACCATTATTCACATGGTAAAGTTATTGTGTTCAAAATTAATCATATCAAGAGCCTTTCTTTCAAAAAATAGTTCTTAAAACTAAAGACATTCGGTTCCCAATCTTTTGTTGATCACTTATTTATGTTCTAGGTTTTGGGACTACAGACATGAAAGAAAACACAGGTCTTTCCTTTAAGGTGATACAGAGTTCAGTAGACACTGATTTTTTAAGATACTAAAATACCTTTGGACTTAAAAACAGTGCTCTACTTAGCTTTTTATTTTCAAGACGGTGGTTTTAAGAGATAATGGGGTTGTGGATTATCATTCCTGTTGGGCAGGACATAGTGAGATATTATTGGGCATCTACTAAATATAGTAGAGAAATATAAATATAAGGCACTGTGCCTGTGACTTAATATCTCATTGATTTCTTAAAACTACCCAGGGAGAGAATGAATCCTCTAGTTCAGGGGTCCCCAACACCCGGTAATGCAAGCTCCCCATCGCTCGCATTACTGCCTGAACCAGCCCACCCCACCCCCCCAGGCCGTGGAAGAATTGTCTTGCACGAAACTGGTCCCTGGTGCCAAAAAGGTTGGGGACCACTGTGTCTAATTTGACAGGTTAATTAACTGGGGCTCAGGTCAAATTACTAAATGTTCCAGACTCACCACTCATCCTGTAAGTGACAGACCAAGAGTTGGAAATCCAAACCCAGCTCTGACTGACTCCAGAGCCTGTGCTGGGCCAAATTCCTCTCACAGATACCATATTCATTTAAGTAATATTGTGGGTCTTTACCCATGACTTAAAAATTTTTATTTTGAAATAATTTTAGACTTAGAGAAAAATTTGCCCATGACTTTTAAACGAAAAAGAGTAAGACACAGTTTTAAGTTTAATGACAGGAAAATAGAAAATATTAACTGAAACTGGAACAATAAATTGCTCACATATTTTGATTTAAAGTAATAAGGAAAAAATAGAAAAGCAATGTTTATGTATCTTTAATCTAAATACCGTGTTAGAACAAAAATGGGATTAAGAAACCATCTGAATAAGGAAAACCCCTTTATTTTCTAATATAGTTCTGTTATTAACTAATAGATAATTACTTTATGCTAATCATCTTTAAGCTTATGATTACTCGACTCTTGCAAGTTACAGTGTTTGTAATTCTGCAAGGCCATAACTGATAGTGTCGTTTTATTTTGCAGAATAATTCAGAGTTACATTTTACGAGAAGAATCAGGCACACTTTCTTCAGAGGCATCTGATTTTAACAAAGTCCATTTAAGTAGACGGGGTGGCATCATGGCATCTTTGTACACATCCCATCCAGCTGATAGTGGATTAACATTGGAACTCTCTTTGGAGATCAACCGAAAACTACAGGCTGTTTTGGAGGATACGTTATTGAAAAATATTACTTTGAAGGTATTTGTATTTCTCATTCACTTACCAACCAATAAACATGGCAAAAATGGTGCCTCTTTCATAGTTCGATCCAACACATGGATGGACTATTTCTGTAATGCGGGGTAGCCATTTTTTCCATAGATAAAATTTTGTGTTTTTCTCTTTTTGAAAAGTACAATTTTTAAAATTAGCAGGAAAGAAAGAAACAGCAAGAAAATCAGTTTAGCTGTTGGATAGACGCTAAGATGAGTCATTTACTGAGTCATTTACTTTGCAATGGGTGGCCTTTGACATATATTACAATTAGTTATAATTGATTACTGAGACTTTAAGATTGAGGCATTTATTTTCTAATGTATTCCAGCTTTATTTTATTTTTTGCAGCTATTATCTGACCCAGTTATTCTATCTGTGCTGTTTGGGCCTTGATGGTTAGTAATGGATTTAAAAAATAATTTTTTTAATCTGGTAATATTTTTAGGCACTAAAATTTGCTATAGCTTCAGTAAAAAGAGTGTCTGACTCTGAAGTGTACAGGATTACTTTACTGAAAACAGCCATGTGCCTAGTTTATCTCACATGGCATTTAAGACTGTCACCGTTTCAGTTCAGAATTTAGGCAAAAATAGTTCAAACTGAATCTTTTTACTTATTATACTTAGTAGTTCTGTTTTTTTTCCCCTCTTTTTCCAATTGTTAAAGGAAAATCTGCAAACACTTGGAACAGAAATAGAACGTCTTATTAAACACCAGCATGAGCTAGAACAGAGGACGAAGAAAACCTAACACAAAGTTCTTCCTCAGTAAACAGACAAAAGCTACACAAGGAGCAGGTGCCATTGCCCAGTATTGTTGGAAACTTTTCCCTGCTTTGTGTGTCAGCCAGTAAAAAATTTGTTTTGCTTCATCTGTATAAAAAAGTACCTTTTTACAATACAAATGCATTGCTGTGTATACTGTAAGAATGTAAGCATTGATGAAACTTGTTTTTGTGTGGTGACAGCCTGTCATTGAATCAGAACAACTTATTTAATTTGCTGATAGTCATATGAAGTGCTGAACATTATGACAAGGGCTTTTGAAAACCCCTTCTCCATATTTCTTCCCTTTAAAATATATAATGTCAAAAATGATTTCACTTTTTAAAATTATGCATGAAAGGACAGGTGTTAATCATTCAGTAATATGCTATTTCTCCAACATGAAGAAAACTAAAGAAGTGATAAAAACTTGTTTTGACATTCTAATATAACATTTGCTTGTGTGTTAGGGATGCCAGTGAGTTCTTAAACCATTTGATTTTAATGGAAGCTAATAGGAAAGCTAGCTTTTGGTAACTAGCAATGATCAGGCATTGTATGCCCCTGTCAGGTTTCCTTATTTGTGCTAGGTACATTTTTTTCAGATTCGAATTGAGTTAATAGTTGAGTTTTTTAAATCTCCAGTTACATAAAATATGATTTTAAATAACCTGCTCATTTAGAGAATTCCTGTGGACTTCAGTTATTTTTTAAAATGTGAAATGGATTAGTCTCATTAGAACAGAGAGATGAATAATGAATTCTTTGAAACTGAAATATTTTAGTTTTACTGACATCAAGTATAAAGATAAATTTAAGATATTTATAAAGAACCAGTTCCCAAGAGAATCCAGCATATGGCACTGTTAACCATTTTATCTGTGCACCATTCTTTACTGTTGGTATAATTATATATTATAGTGAGGTGATCTTACAGTCCCCAGATATGATGTGTTTGGTATATTTATTTAAAATACAAAATAATTACATCTCCGTAACCAAAGGAATTTTAGAACCAAATTTATGTATCCTGTTGGATTTTTACAATATTTATGATGTACACTTAAATGTTGACAGTCATAGCATCAGTATTTCTGTCATTGAATTTTTTTCTCACCTCTTGTAATTTCTCACTTATTTTAATTTCTGTGTGTGGTTTTTCACATTTCATTATATTCAGATAATTTCTGTAGTAGATACCTTGGCACATACACAGATGTTGCAGCAAGCCTCATTTTCATTTTGGATTTTCGCAACCTTCTTTCTCCCCTTAAGAGAAGTAAGCTTTGCGGTGATGGATTAAAAGCCTTTAAAGAATTGTGTGGCTTTAAAAGTTGGGCGGGGCTTATGGTGGCAATTTCCCTTTAATGTGTTTTAACTTTTTTTAAAAATCAACATTGCTTTAAAAGATCAGTTACTAAGGATTAGATAATTCAATGCAGCATTTTTTCTGTATATTGAGTTATATGTTGTCATCCAAAAACAAAATCTTTTCACTTCAGAATGGAAATACAAGTCCAGAAACATTTTATATTTAAAATAGCTATAAAAGTTTTAGCCTTACCATAATGTATCTTGTTCTTTTTACCAGTGATAATTTATCAAAATAAAGAAATGAGGGTAAGTGCAATCACATCTGAATTATTTTCCTAGTTGTTTTTGACAATACTATTGATACTCCCAAAGACTATTTAGAGTAGTCAACATAACTAAATTTTTACAGCTTCTTATGTGATATAGATTCATACACTACAGTATTTGTTTTTTTCCTCCCAAGACACAAATTTATTAATGGAGACCAAATAGTGGTCAGAACCATAGTATTCTATGTCTATACACCTTAAAAATATACATTTTTTGCATACATATATTACATATGAAAATGAAACATTCCAATATTAACATTTGTGCCAGCATTCATTTAGAGAAGTTTAATGGTTAAACAATTTTAGAAGAATGTAATTATAAACCATATTTTGACTTATTATTACTTTTCGCACCCATAAATGTATGGAACTGTGGAAAACTTGAAGAAAATGCTTTATTTTCCTTTTGCTCTTTAGTTTCTACTATATCCTTTTGTATATGGATCAGGACTGAGCAAAGTGTGTACAAAAATGTGCATTTATCAGCTCCCTCTCTCTAAACTGATTCACAAACAGATTCTGATGTAAGCATTTAGAGGGCCTTCTACCCTTACTGTACTGAATATATGGAGAGAAGAATGGGGTGTCTAGAAAAGGAAAATAGTCTGGATAAACTTGAGATCTAGGAGAAATTTTGTTTTATGTGTTTATTATTAATTGAACACATCAAATGCTGTTTTTGTTAGCACTATTTTGGTTTCTTTGAGCAGGAAGTGATTTTTGTGTGTGTGTGTATATATATGTATACACTTCACTAGGTTTTAATTTTAAAGTGAATACTTGCTGTGACTCCCTTTTTCCCATACCACTTCAAACGTTAGCCTGATAAGTTTTAAGGATTGAAAATGGTGGGTTTGGGCAGAAGAATGAGTTTAAAGTGGTTTTTTTTTTTTTTTTAAACTTTCTATCCATAACCATTTAAAGCAGATTATCTTGAAATTAAATTTTGTCAGGCTACCAACATGTTATTTATTCATGTAATAAACACAGTTATTAGAAACCTCTTATTGCCAGGCACCATACAGGGTATCATCATTATACTGATAGACCAGACAGGGCAATTCCTGTCTTTACGGAGCTTATGGTCTAGTGAAAACAGCTGGGAGGCAGTAGGAGCAGCTCTTTAAGCCTCTGCAGCTCACAACCAGCCCATGTTGGAAGAGGGTTAATTCACTTGTGCAAGTATGTGACCCAGAAGTCTCACTGTGGCGTGAAGCTTTGGGAAATGAATCCTTGCTGAGGTACACTGAGAGCAGATTGCTGTTTTCGTGGTGGTTCTGCACATTCCTAACTTTTTTTCACAGCTTGATGTTTAATTATTCTTTAAGAAGAAGGAAAAAAAAATCCAAAGACTATAAAATGGTATTTGATTTTTGCCATTTTAGTAAATTATTAATGCCTCCTTGATGCTCATAAAGATGAATCTAATCACATTGTCATGCATATTTCCAAACTTTGTTTTACAGTATACTCTAAAGACTTTTACATATAATTTTAGGCCAAGATTTACCAGTAGAAGGAAAAAAGCACTAGAAACCATTAATATTGTAAATGTTATATATGCTACCGTGGTGAAAATATTTTTATCAATCATGTTATTCCATATCATTAATTTGCCTTATGGATGCTGAGTCCAGTGGTCTATCTTCCAGTAACCTTTTTAAAACAAAACAATTCTTTTTTGACACTAAGATTGTTAATTTTTAACACCAGTTGGTGGCACTAGAAACCTGAAAATTTTCAAGGCTGAACAAGAGAAGATAATCAAAAGAGAATCCAAACAAAGAATTTTCAGGAAAATAAATGAAAAATATAATTGTATATTAAAGATGTATTTTTCTTCTGGAATGAAATTCTTTTTTAAAATGCATATGGCTGTCCATTTTGACTATGATGAAACTTGTTTACCTTCCAAAGTTCATATATATATATGTGTGCATTGTACAGATAATCTTTAGTTTGATTATACTGTTCATTTTGTAAATATGTTTCTGTATAAAATGAATCTTTTCAAGAGAATTTTATGTATATATTGTACTTATTAAATAGGTAATGCCTATTTACCAAGTTGTATTTTACTGGCATCTTTGATTATTTATTTACGCACACCACTTGCTAACAGACTGATTCTCCAGACTTGGCAAAACCTGATTCAGATTGCTTGAATTTTCTTTTTTAAACCAGATTAAGAATTTTTGCTTTCCATTTTTGTCTTTACTCATTACCATTAAAAGTCAGTGAACAATAGTAAGCAAATTGAATGCCACGTTGTATTTTAAATTTTTGTTTAAATTATTGATAGCAAAATTTGGCCTTTTATAAAAGGCCTTTTATACATGCCTATGTGAAAATTTCTCATTGAACTTGACAAGCCAGTAATAAATTCAGATTTTCCACAAAATTATGGAACTTACTTGCCCAAATTATCCAGCTTTAACAATAAAGATCTAATACGTTCAATAAAAAGATATTGAAATGGCATTAATTTCATGAAGGTAACGTGTATGATGGATATTTCACATCACAATGTGTTGTTTTCCATTTCTCTTAACAGTTCAAGTACACAGATTATGCAACATTCCTTAAAGAGTTTACTATTGGAAAGAATCCCCTGAAATCAGGATCCTTGGAATAAAGGTAAAATTAATAGAACAGAGGAAGCTTTCCTGACATCCTTAATAGTCTGCGTTCGGCGGCTTGTAGATTTGTTTGCAAGAGAAAGGAATATATAAAAGAAGAGGGTGAGTTATTGGAAGAGTATTGGCTTACGGTTCTTAACTTCAGTGTGACCCGCAGTCATAAAAGACCGTTCCAACAAACTTAAATCCAAGTCTGTTTTTTCTTAATAAAGTCTGCTTCAATCAATGAGTGTAGCATGAATGCGCACTTCTTCAGGACCAGCAACTTGGGAGGATGCCTCCGGCTGACCAGTGCTAATGCTGGTTTAATGATTCTGAGAACAGTGTGACCAGACTTGATGTCCCTGCCCCTGCAGAGATGCACCATTAATTCCTAAGTTACATTTGAGACTTGATTCTTATTTTTTAAAAGAAGCATCCACTTAAGTAGTTTTCTATTTCTGAGGAATTTTCAGCCTTTAAATTGTCCAAAGGCCATACTTCTTGCCAGTCAGACTTGCCAGTCTGCCCCCTAATTGTACTTCAAAAAAAAGGATAGGATGTTAGACCTGAGAGGAAAATCTCTACCATTTAACCCAGTGCAAAAAGAGTTCTGTTGAAAGTTTAGGATTCACTGAAATAAGAAAACTTAGCTTGTTGATAGTCAACTTCTAGTTACATTTACTTGGGAACTATATTAAATACTAGAATACCTTTCCACATCATCCATTTCACTGTGTAGTTTTTGCTTTTAATAATTAGAGGCCCAAGGGCAGGAAATTGTGTGTATGTGTTTTCAGCATCCTTATGCTTTACTTGTTCCAAGAAATAGCAGTTAAACCTGCCACAGTAGCTATTGTTTCTTTGGCAGTTTCTTCTTCATGAAGTCTGACCAGGGAAGATACCCCCAAATGCCCACTGCCTCTGATGCCCTTGATCTAGTCTGCCCGCCCGCATGAAACACTTTCAGCTCTATTCCCACCAGAGCCCCCATAGATCCCATCTCCCCCAAAAAACAGGTCCCTAGGAGTCCATGCTAATGGAGGCTGTTGCTTTGGGCTCTCAACTGGCTTCTTCCTGGATTTTGTGTTTTGTTTTTGGGTTAATTTGGGGCAAGCCTGGAGGGGTTGGAGGGAGACCCTGCTGGGACTTGCAGGCCAAGAAGAGTCTGTTCCTGGCTTTCCTAATTGAAATTCAGAACCCACTTTCTTATAGAAATCGTATTTTGAAACAGTGACTGACTAAGTCTTATCAAAATTTATGAGTAAAAAGGCTTTGTGTGCTTGGCTGTAACATTTATTACCTTTTTTCTTTATGTGGTTAAATGCCTTCTAAGCTCCAAGGCACCAACTTTCAAAAAAAGTTAAAGCAGAGGCTTGGAAGCATAACTTCATGGCAGAACGGTGCTCCACATGCTCAAGCCCCAGGTGCCTTCTGAGAAATTGCGTGATCCAATATCACAGTCTCACAAAGGTGTTCTGAAGTTTAAGCAGTCTATCTGAATAACCTATTTGCAAAGTGCATACTCTGAAGCACAAATGTTGCTGATGGTTTTTAAAGATCGCACTCTACCTGCAGGCATGACGTCGCTCCATATCAGTAACAGCTTTGGGATAAAGCGGAAGAGGACCTTTCCTTTTGTCTTTGCCCACACCTGCTGCCTCCCCCAACACACAACTTATACACACCCAAAACAACAACCAGAACTCTACCTGTGCAGAGCTGGTTTGGCTGTCTCTGAGTTTCCAGCCTTCATGGATTCCTTCAGCATCCTGCTTGGATGGGCTTTTATTTACCAAGTCAGTCAAGTGAGGAAGAGATTAAAGGGAAAAGAGAAAGTTCAGCGACATTCCTTGTCACGTTCAGTTCCTTGTCAAATTACTGTTTCGCTGGTGGAAGTGCTCCATGTCAGAGACGGGCTTGCCTGTGCTGTGGATGATGTACTGCAGGAGGCAAGGCCCATGTAACGTGGCTGTTTAGAGAGGATGTTCCATGGTGATTTCCTGATCTTACCTTGTACCTTTTTGTAGTTATAAGTCGAACTAGAGATGTACCAGCTTGACATATGTGTATGTATTTTTTTTGTTGAACGAGGGGATTCCAGAGAGTTAAACACTGAAGTCCTAGTAGAAATTAACTTTGTGTGATTGTGTGTTGGGGGCATGGAGTAGGGGTGCCGGGTTAAAGGACTGTTTCAGTTTTTAAAAGAATTTATTAATGTATTATGTAATTTAAAGTTGACTTCTATTAAAGCTTCCAAAAAAAGAAAAAACGCCAGTCAATCCTAGGAAACAGAGTATACTGAAATGTTTTTCTAGATTAACCTCTGTCTTAAATGCTCATTAACAGGTAAATAGGTGTCATATTGTATTGCAGGCTGTGGAGATGAGAAGCAGAGACCTTATCAGGTTTGGGGGGATGGGTAGAGTTGGGGTAAGGACCAAGTTCAAGTGAAGGTGAGGTCTGCAGTGATGGCCTGAGGGCCATGGAGCTCATGGTCTGATACAGCTGGCTACATGATCCATCCCCCAATGAAGTTAAAAGCCCCTCTGATTGGTTCTGGACACTTGTCAGTATAAGAAAAGTAGCTACATAAATGAACATGGTTTGTCCTGCGAGGTGCTCTAATGTGTTTTAGGAGTTTACCCAATGCTGTATTTACTTAACACAGTAGCATTTAGAACCTAGTCTCTCTGGTCAGAAATAAATCAAATACAATGTACTGTATTGCTTTTGCATTTTGAGAACGTTTGTTTTCCCTTTGAAATGATAAGGAACACAGCTAAAGGACAAACATATCAAGGCAGGGGCAGGGAACAAATACTAATTAACTGCTTTGAGGGAGGCTCTGACAACCGTATGAGGTAGGAAACAGGTGCACAGTAGTTCTGAGGATCTTCTTGCTAGGGATTTGTTGAGCTGGAATTTGAACCCGGTTTTGGGGTGCCTTTCACTATCCTCTGCTGCCTCCCAAACGTCAAAAGTACTAATACTTCAGTGAGTGGGTTGAAGTCATATTTAGATTCTTTTTCTTTGCACTAATATGGTTTAAACAAAAGACCAATAATCTATTAAAGAAGATGGATGTGCAAGTTTGTGTGATTTAGCAAACTCTTAGTTGGAGACTTGGTGCCCCTCTTTTCTTCCTCTTTCTGATTGTCTTTTGACTAAGCTCTTCCTCTAACTGCAATCAGAGAAGAACAAATAAAATCAGTCATTTTGTTCCCTTTTAAACTCAGTAAAGATTTGCAGGGGACTCACAGTTGATAGATGATATTATAATTTTCTTGACAGTCTGGGCAATGAATAGGTGTTCCTTAAGCTTCTGAATTACCTACGGGTATACCTTTTCATGCTGCCCTGTTGGTGACTGTAACCGAGCCTCCCTTCCCTGCCCCATCTCCATCTAAGGAACCAGAGAACGCTGAGGGCTGTAAAATGATCTGGACATGGACTTGAACAACCCTGCCCCGCCACTGATTGTGAAACCTTAAACACGTCACTTTACCACTTTGAGCTTCAGTTTTCTCACCTGTAAAATGGGGATGATAAAACATTTTTCTGAGGACTAAATAGGATACTGAATGCGGAAGAACTTTGTAAACTGCAGAGCTCTGAGATGTGGACATATAAGCTAAGTCTTTAAAAATAAAGGGGTAATTCCTGTTTTTTTTTTAAAAAACTATTATTCAAATTGTTGAAGGATGCATATATATGTGGATTATAAAAATTGTTGCTTTAATAGAATAACCTTTACAACAAAGTGAAAAAATACTGTTATATATACAACTATGTGTATATGTAAAGGAGAAGTTCTGATTGGATACATAGACTCAACAGTGGCTTCCCCTGAGGAGTGATTGATATACTTTCATATTTCACTTTAAATTCTTGTTTCCAAAATATTTTTCAATGAGTATGTACTCTTTTTTGCTATAGTTGACTTTTAAAATTGTATTCTAAGAATCATATCACATGCTGGTACCATAGGAGTGCATAGTAAGAGAAAGGGAGGGGGGAGGGGTGGAGATTATACACACACACACACACACACACACATAGTTACTATCTGGAAAGATGCTATTGTTCAATTTTCTTTTGCAAAAGATTGAGTTTGGAAAGAGGTAGGAGAAGGTGATATATTGCCAATGTTCATTTGAGCAGCATTCCCTGAGAAGATCTATACTTCAATTCTTGCTTCAGACCTTTGTGCAACCTACAGACACCTGCAGCCTGATGCCATTTCTGAAGGTGGGATGGCGGGTTCGGCAGCTGCATGATGAAAATAAGTAACGAGAAGAATGCAAGTTACTCATTTTCGAGCCAACCCCATCCTCTTGTGCACAGCCACTGAGGTGTCAGCAGGGGGAGTGTTCAGACGGCTGGAGCTTTAAAATTAATACTTGTTTGACATTGTCACATAGACTTTGTCCTGAGGGCCTGGTTCTACTGTGAACATACTGTGGGTGTTTCACCCTTTTGTAGGAAGAAGGAAGGAAAGGGAAAAAAAGCACTGTGGGGCTTAGAATTTTACTAATACCAGCCAAAGGGAGGTGTTCACATGACTTGCCTCCTGTAGCCCCTGGAGGTCAGGAGGTCTAACCCGGGTTCTGATTCCAGCCACCCCCTAGCTAACACACAAGCACTGGTGGGCTGTTGAAGATAGGAAGGCAGACGGTTAGCGGGCACCTAACCACGTGCCACCCCCGCCACGTGGTTGGCACTCATTCTCTTAGTTTAAGAAAGCTCATTGTCAATATTTCGTTTAGGTTCTGTGGTGCTTTCAAAGCAATATAGATAACTCAAGCATTGCTCCTGACTCAATGTGTGTTTTGATAGAACTCAGGCTCTGTTTGCTGCCACTAAGACTCAGTCATTATGCTAAGCAAGATACACATGTAAAATAAATTGTCCATCCTTTTCTAGAATTTCTGCCTGCTTTTGGATTAATTCGTTTGTATGATTCAGTTATATCTCCAGTACTGGCTTAGGAGTTAACCCTTTTTTAAAAAATGTCTTGGTGGTTACCCTGGGGTTTACAAAATATCTGAAAAATATGAAATGCTTCACTTATTGGTGAGTCATCACTGTGCAGGGGCCATGTGAATCTCTGTGATGGATGCAAATTTACAACACGTGCTGCTGAAGCAAGCACCTTTTCTAGATTTTCTTCTGCCTGTTTTAGGGTTGGATGATGAGAAGCAAAGACCACAGGGCTCTGTGGAACCTCAGGTCTGAGAGATGAAGGAAGGCTCAAGAGAGAGCATCCAGGCCCGAGTGACCAGACTTTCAGGTCCTACAGGCTAGTGAAATTTCAAAAACAAAATTCTGAGCTTGCAGACTTTTATTTTGCTAAGTGAGAATCAAAAAGAACTGCAATTTATCACCATAATTTCATGAAAGACAGGATGTTTTAACACTTTTCAAAAAAGGCTGAAAGATTCCACTTTTCAACTGCATGAGTTTAGTTCTGCAAAACGCTGTTTTCTTCCTTCAGTGGAGCCTGGTATTTGAAAACCACTGATTCACTTCAGTCACTCATTATAAGATGAGGGAAAAGGCTCATGGGAGGAAGTGATCTGCCTGAGGTCACACCTCATCAGGCTTTTCTTTGCTCCAGAGGCACTGATGACCCTGATAGTGCCCGAAACAGTTAATACCAATACCTTATGGTTCTACAGGTCCTTGGAACCAAATGAGTTAAGGAAGCTCTGAAGATGGAAGTTGTGTGGGTTATTGACTTATTGCCTCTCAGGTCCAAATGCACTCTGAAATATCTGCCCTGTGATCAACAAGAGAATTCCTTTAACCATCTCTCCTTTAAAGTAAGCATGGTGTTAACCTTCCTCGGCAGAGAGCAATAGAAGCAAATTACAGGAGGAAGAAGTTTCTGGAAGTTGCTGGCAGGGGCTGGGTGTCAGCCTTATGCATGAGAGGACATCCAGTGGAGCCTGCCTCAGGCATCCCTCTGCAACTTTGCAGCACTTTATGATAACCTTTCCATGGCCTTCTCGATATGGAAACCAAAGCCCCTGCACGGCTACACAAAGTTACATGTGGTCCAGAGAGTTACACACAAAATAGCCCGTGCACATCCGCACCACTGGTTGCTGACCACCTGCTCCCCTGCTGGCACTCCTGCCTATTGTTTGCCAAGCAGCTCCAGACCAGCTCCATCCTGGCCAAACCAGCTAACACCTCTGCTAGCTGAACCACACCTTCTCCAGCGTGGTCTGAACCCCTTCCAAGTTTGTGCTTCCTTGGGTTCTCTTCCTCAGCCAAAGGTATCATATAGAATTTCCTTATATCTTATAATAACTCTTTTATCACACTAATTCTTTGTATTAAGCTTTTGTTTAGCGTACTGTATTGTTTCTGTGTCCTGACTGGACCCAGACTGCTACTGAAAGTGAGAGTGAAATACGTTGTATGACCTTCTGAAAAGGATTTCCTTCTTTTTTAAGGCTGAATACTATCCCATTGAATACATATACTACATTTTCTTTATCCATTCATCTATTGATGGATATTTGGGTTATTTCCATATCTTGGCTTTGTGAATAATGCTGCAATGAACATGGGATGCCGATTTCATTTCCTTTGGATATATACTCGGAAATGGGATTGCTGGATTCTATGGTAGGTCTATTTTTAATTTTTTGAGGAACCTCCATACTGTTTTCCATAGTAGCTGCACCAACTTACGTTCCCACCAACAGTGCACAAGTGTTCCCTTTCATCCACATCCTTGCTAATACTTATCTTTTGTCCTTTTATTTTTTTTTAATTTTTTTAAAGATTTATTTATTATTTTATTTTATTTTTTATTTTTGGCTGCATCGGGTCTTGTTGTGGCACCCAGGATCTTCGTTGAGTCATGCGGGATCTTTTTGTTGCGGCGTGCGGGCTCTTTGTTGTGGTGCAAGGGCTTCTCTCTAGTTGTGGTGTGTGGGTTTTCTCTCTCTAGTTGTGGCTCGCGGGCTCCAGAGCACGTGGGCTCTGTAGTTTGCTGCATGCAGGCTCTCTATTGAGGCATGTGAGCTCAGTAGTTGCGGCGCAAGGGCTTAGTTGCCCCGCAGCATGGGATCTTAGTTCCCTGACCAGGGATCGAACCCAGTCCCCTGCATTGTAAAATGGATTCGTTACCACTGGACCACCAGGGAAGTCCCTTTTGTCCTTTTAATAAAAGCCATTCTAACAAGTGTGGGTTGATAGCTCATTGTGGTTTTGATTTGCATTTCCTTGATGATCAGTGATGTTGAGCACCTTTTCATGTACCCATTGGCCTTTTGCATGGCTTCTCAAAGCCCATGTTCTTTCAGCACACCTGGTTCCTAAAAGTCTGGAGGAGGTACCTAACACACTATATATGCTTTAGCTAATAAACATTTCAGTTGGAAAAATAAGTCTGGAAATCGTTATAAATTACTTTAGTGGAAACTGGTGGTATTCAGAAGGCAGTGTAGCACCTCTGCAAGGACTCTGGAGTCCATTTATTCACCCATCAAAGAAATATTTCTCCAGTGCGCATAAATGCCTGGCCCGATCTAGACACAGGGGTACTACAATGAAAGAGCAGGTTTTGTCTGCCAATGCGTAGAGCTTACAAACTACTTGGGAGTAGGAGTGAGGAAGAAAGAGGGCAGAAAGTAAAAAAGGGAACAAGATGATTTCCAAATATGGAAAAATTTTGAATTCAGAGCTGGGTTCAAATTCTTAACATTGTGACTTTGGGTTTTGGACCTATATCTATCTATATCTGCTCTCTCTGAGCCTCAGTTTTTATACCTGTAAGAACACTTACAACATAACATTTGTTGTGAGGATGAAAGGGGTTTATTTTATAAAGCATATAACATGGGCCTTTTAGAATGAGTAATAAGGTGTTATTACTATGAAAAAATGTTACACATTTCTTGCAAAATATCCATAGAAATCTATGCACCTCTTTTTGTTCAGACTTTATTTCTAGGATCTGATTATTCAGCCCTATAGAGAGGAAATATTAGCTAAATTAGTTACTGTGTATAAATCACTTATAATAGTGCCTGGCAAATACTAAGTACCATATATATTTATTAAATGAATAAATTCTACTCTGGATATAGTTCACTGAATCCTCTTCATATCATGAGACCCATCATATAATTTTCCGAACAATCTTATATGGATAATCATGCCCATTGTACTTCAATTCATTCAGCAAAATTTACAAAGCACATGTCCAGTGCTGTTTTAGGTGCTGAGAATACCAGCAGTAAACATTTTAGTAAAGATTAAAATATTAGCAAAAAGCAAGTAACTTCAGATTAAGGGTAACTTCAAAATAGTTTGAGAAATTATTTCAAAATATTTTGCCCCGAAGAGAGGAGCTTTTTTCTTTTAAATTTAGTTGGCAAACTAGTTGTCATCCTATGTCAAGTGGAGTGCTTCCTTGAGCTGCTTTCAGTTGCTAATGGCGGTACCAAGAAACTGTGAGCTGTAAATACTCAGTGCTTTTCTACAATTTAAGTGGCACATAGTTGGAAGTGGGGATGAGGAAAAACGAGGACAGAATATAAATAAACCAGCAAACAAGATGACAACAAATTGGCTCCAGCCTGTGCTCCAGGGACCTACAGAGCAGTAAGAGACTCGCCAGGGCCTGGTTAGCACATCCAAACTCTTCTGGCAATCTCTCTGAGCATCATTTGGCCTCATAGTTTTCTCAAAACCATGAGAGCCAATGATGAGAATTCAGGTAATTCCAGGAAGCAAGCAAGTTAATTGGAGAACTGTTTTGAGAGATTATGGTGGTGAGCAATTGCTGTGTCTCAAAGACACTGCAAGGAGTGGGGGTAAGATAGGACAAGGAGCATTTCATGGCATTTTTTTTTTTTTTTTTTTTTTTTAGAATTTTTGGGAACACAAGAGCTTTAATTGTTCTGCTTTGTCTTTGTGGGAGAGGATTTGAATATTTATTCATTCATTTATTTATTTGGCTGCGCCGGGTCTTAGTTGCGGCGACATGTGGGATCTTTGTTGCAGCATGCGGGCTCTTTAGTTGTGGCATGCGGGATCTAGTTCCCTGACCAGGGATCGAACCTGGGCCCCCTGCATTGGCAGCATGGAGTCTTAACCACTGGACCACCAGGGAAGTGGTGGTCCTTCATGGCATTTTGAGAAGACACCTATTATATCAGGCAGAGCAAACAATGGTCGATTCAGTGGATGCATCACACCAGGGCACATGGACTATTGTAAGAGATCAGAGTTTCAGTGGTATTGATTGTGGCCTTGAGCAGGTAAATTTTAATAAAATCAATAAATCTGATAAAACTAGCAAACAAATGCCTCCCTGACAAGGACTGGGAGCGACTTCACACCTAACTTTTCTGGAATGCCTCCTCTCTGCCTGTGCTAATCCATTGCTGTATTAATGAAAATGGCAGATGCCTACTCTAAACCAGGTACTGTTTTGTTAACTCGTTTGATTCTTGCAAAAATATCAATTTTAGAGATGAATAAGCTAAGTAAGTTTAAGCAGCATGCTTGAGGTCACCTGGCTAGTAAGTGGCTGAGTCAGAATCTGCACCCAGGCCAGCTGACTGCAGAGCTTTGGCTCTCAGCAAGGACACCAAATTCCTAGTCACCCGAACCCTCAGCTCTAGCATAGTCCAGCACCTAGAGAATGCACAATCACCACTTATCAAATAAGTGAATGAATTCTAAATTATTCAGTGTTCTCTTAACTACTATTTACCTAAGCAGTTGCAAGACCAAATTATACAATGCCAAGGAAAAATTAACACAGGCATATAAGCAATATCACAATAGATCTCTGTACCAGTCACATTTTCCCTGGGTAATTCAGATTCATTTGTGCAGCCCAAGGTACAGTTTGCTCTGCAGGTCATTGAAAAAGAATATGCCATTCCTGGATTATTACAGTACACAAAAATGGCATGTATTTCTTGCTAGAGAAATGGTAGAGTCTCTAGGAAAGATTCTTGCTTTTTGCCGGTTTTTTCTGTAGCAGGATATGGGAGAAGACATTGACTTCAACAGAGGCAAAGAGCTGTCCAGGCAGTGGACTGCCCTTTGGTATCTGGACACATTTTAGTTGAAAGGAAACAGAGCTTTGTCATTGCATTTTTTTTTTAACTACATTTTTTTTTTTTAATATTTATTTATTTGGTTGCGCAGGGTCTTAGTTGCAGCAGGCGGGCTCTTTATTTGTGGCTCACTGGCTCCTTAGTTGTGGCATGCGAACTCTTAGTTGTGGCATGCATGTGGGATTTGGTTCCCTGACCAGGGATCGAACCTGGGCCGCCTGCTTTGGGAGCACGGAGTCTTCTCCACTGTGCCACCAGGGAAGTCCCTGTCATTGCATTTTAATGTGTAATGGAAAACAATATTGTATTAGGACCGCTTCAAATTATATTTTAAAACATATCTTCTATTTACAAATGTATTTTTATATTTTAAAAATATTTGTTTTCTGTACTGAAAAGCTCCTTTGGCAGACATTTTGCTAACAATCCAACAATATATTAAAATTTTTTTGCATTAACTACTTTGGTTGATTGATTTGCCAACAGCCAAGGTAAAAGCTCTTTGAGCTTCAACGTTTATTGGATGGGAAAGGATTACAACATGTAAAATTCCATCACATATTGTAAAATAAAGATATGGCCCAGATAGACCCAAGATTTCAAGGCCAAGTACAGTTAGTTTGCCAGTCACTGACTTATTGACATTTCTTATTCTGATCTAATTAATCGACATGAATCAAACGTCTGTTGTAAAAGATGTGGAGAAGATAGAAATATTCAAGTAGAGATCTATAGAATTAATCATATGGGTGCAATCAATTACTGTCTTGTACATCATTATTAAAAAGGAAAATTGAAAAAAAAAATCTTTAAGCAACCTCAAATGACTTGAGCATAAGTTTTTGTGGAGTATGCCCCCTTTAATATTATGAATTTTGACCATTCTCATTACTCTAGCCTCAGCAGAATGTCCTTTCTCTGAATGAAAACTAGTTTTAAATGATTTAGGAGCACACTGAGGTGACAAGAACATCTGACAGAGTTAGCAACACTCGGCCTTAAAACCTCCAGTGGCTTTAAAAATTGAAAGGCACAAAACTGAATGATTTTATTCATGTCGAAGCACTAAAAGACCATGTTATGTTTGCCTGAAAATGTGTAAATTGGAGTATTTTTTTATGCTGTCACATTTTGCTTAAGATTTTAAATTTCAATGTTTATTTTACTTTTTAGCTTTGTTGAAAATGATTTTTAGCGATTAATAAAATTAGTTTCCCAATTCATGTGACTGCATACGAGGGGCTCAGGTGCCTGACTTTGGATCTGGGCTCATTTCACTCCTTCACACCATCTATAAGTTCTTCCTTTGGAATGGTTCTGGGAAATATACACTGAGATTTGCTAGTCTGAAATATGCTACAAATCTTTCACATGTGTAATTCACTTCCAGGCCTCTGCTTCTGTGCTAAGAAGTCCTCGACATAATGTGACATGCAACGCCAATATGACACCCACCTCCTGGAATAAGGCTGAGGCTTTTTATGCTGAGAGACCTTGTATTTGTGCGTAGTGATGAGCTTGGACTATTAATCAAGCAATTTGATCAGCTTGAAAAATTCGGTAAGTTTCATACCATCAAAAAGTCCAACAGTGGGGATATGATATGAACTTGAAGGAAGCTGTGGCAAAATAGCTAAAGAGTATACATTTTGGAATCTGACCACCTGGGTCTGATCACTTGATCAAACCTTTTTGTGCTTCAGTTTCTTCGTAGGTACAATGATGGTGAGAGTAGGTACCTTGCTCGTAGTATTGTCTTGAGATTCAAAAGAGATAACAAGCCTATACCATCTACTCTTTCATGCAGTGTGAGCACTGAATAAAAACAAGCTGTTGTCGTGGTAGAGAGTTCAGAACGCCAGCACTGAACATGGCTCTTCCAGGCAAGGAAGAACAGTGCAAGGTCATAGATACCAGGCAAAAGACTGCGGTCATGCAAATTGGCATGAAGTCATTAAAGACTGGCCTTATCCTTATAAAAGAATCCCCAAAGCAGTACATACAGTAGAGGCCAGTCAGGGAGTTATGGTGGTACTCCTTGTGTCTAGTGATAAAGAGAGCAAGGATGGTGTGTGTGTGTGTGTGTGTGTGTGTGTTTGTGCTGTGGATCACATTGTTATGAAGGAAAAAGCTGTTACCTGCTACAAGTTCTTAGGCAAAGTGTCCCTGGTAAAGTGGTCATCACCCCACACACCAGCATAGACCCGAAGTCAGTTTTCATTGATCTCTCTGGTGAGCCTCAGGAGGGATGTTTTGAAAAGCGTTTGTGTAAAACATAAAGTTAATTCATAAAAGTCTTGTAGATAATCCTCCCTGACATAGGAACTCCTAGAAGGTTCTGTGGGACTTACGTGTAGGCTCTAATTGCCACTAGGTGGCAGAGGAACGTTATGAAACCAGCCAATCGTCACACACTAGGAAGCATGCATCTCCCTTTCTTTCTCATCACCCGGCGGGAGCCCAGTCTGCAGGATCCTGAGAGATCTTTCCTGTAACTTGGGCTTTTAGTCCCTGTCTTTGCATATACTCAGCCCCCAGAGAAGTCTGTGACCCTGGATGGCTGGTACTAGCATAACCTAGTGTGTGACTCTACTGTTGCCCGAACCCCTAAACAGAAAATATCAAAAGCTTTCCAACCTTTGAAGAATTTTCAGGTCTCCTAGAGCTGGACATTTGGAAGAAAGGCACCATTCCTGCAGCACTTTGCAGATGTTTGTTAGAGAGAATGAGCCCAATGCTCTGCCGAGCCATCTCGTTTCCGGCTGGCGGATCCACTTCTCAAACTGCCCACTCCCAGGAGGGGCCAACAACACTACTGCTATCTAAATCTTTAACTTCTTAATCTCAGAAATCATTCTTTTTGGATATTGAGCATAGTTTCTAACACTCCAAAGTTTGGGAGGCTAATTTGTATTAAACTTGAGTGACTTAATCAATGGGTCTTACTTTTCTTTCTTTTTCTTTCTTTCTTTCTTCCTTCCCTTCTTTCTTTCTTTCTTTCCTTCTTTCTTTCTTTCTTTCAAGATAAGGTTCTGAGTCTGAGCTAGAAAGCACTATTTTTATTTCTGAGCTCTGGTTCAGCTATATCCTATCTGGAGAGGGTTCAGGATGGGATTGATCAAGCGGCATTGAAAGCAGAGAGGAAATGCCCTCCTGGAAAAAGAGCTGCTTTAATGTCATATCACCACCACATGAAGAAGAAATCCAGCAGACTCTGCTTTATGACTCTGAATTTTATTACATTCAATATAGATTGCTAAAAATAACAAAACTTTCTCCTATCATTTATAACCATCCTATTAATTGTTCCAATTTCTGGAGAAAATCTAAAGGTAGCTAACTGAGGCCCTTGGTTTAAGAATCAAGTCCTCCTCTTCTATTTCCACATGACAGATGTGACTGAGGATTGGAACAGGGCCGGCTGAGATGACAGCAGGGCATGCAATTCATATAAAAAGGATGAGGACCTTACAGTCTGAAAAGACACCTTATCGAGGTGACAGGAAGCTGGGTTCAGAGCAGGCAGCTGAGAGTGTGTCCTCTGGTGCAGCCCCTCTCTCCTACCAGTGCCCTAAGGCACTGTCAGTTAAAGCCTCAGTGTGTCTGGGATCTGTTCAGGGCCTCCATCTCCGGCATAGGCAGTGCTCTCTTACTGATGAGCTACTAGCCTTTGGTGTCAACTGAGATGTTGCCAGACCATTTTTCTGTCCATCCAGCCCTCCCTTCTGCAAGTGACAGTGGCCATATGCTCCCTCTGGGGCTGGAGCTTTCCAGCAAAGGATCTGTTTCTCAGGTTAGGAAGAAAGTGGGAGAGAAAATCCAGCTTTCAAATTAAGGGCACATGAAATTCGGGGCTTCCAAATTAAGTCAACACAATCAGTTCCTTCTTTGAAGGAACCCTAGGCCCACGCAAGCCGGGGCTGGAGGTTCAGCTCCTCCTGCTTCCTATAGGGTTGTTGGAAACGCAGCCATCTGTGAATCAAAGGAAGCCTGCGAGCGGCCCGCCTGCCCACGGTGGGGGGCGGCGCGGAGGTGGTCAGGAAGGCTTTGGAGAGCGAAGGCAGACGAGGAGCCGAACCGCCTTTCTGAGCCCCGTCTCATCTCTTTGTCCAGGTGTCCAGGCAGGGCTTTGAAAGGTGCCCTGGGAGTGGAGAGCGAGCTGGGAGCAGCTCCCCGTAGGAGCTTCCAGCCACTTTACTCGACCCGCGGCTGTGAGTCCCCTTTCACTTCCCAAATCATCGCTTGAGGATTTCCCACGGCTTGAACCATGGCTCTGCCCTTCTTTTCCTTCTAGAGCCGCAACCTCACCTCCATCTGCGCCCCTGCTGTCCCCCGCCTCCCTGGGTGTAGAGCCCCGCCTCATCTCCTCCTTTGGCCCAGGGCCCCTCGCAGCCCACGGAGACACTGATCAGGCTTCCCTGCCGGGAACCTCGTCTCCTCTAAGTGGTTTTCTCTCTAGAAAGGAAAACCTCACTCATTTCTGTCTTTCTCATTCTACACGGTTTAACCCTGGCTTGACATGTAGGGAATTTTTCTCAGGGAGCCGTTTCCTTTTAATGTAGGATAATACTTGCTTTAGTAGCTGGGTATGTTGCTGGAGCTTTGGTAGTAAAACTGAGGTGTATCTAGAAATTTGCAAACTTGCTTTAGTGGGGAGTGAAAAATATGGTTTTCCTTAATAAAATCTTTAATAAAGGACTTGTGCTGCATTGGGAATGCACCAGTAGTGCATCCTCTGGGGTGGCTGTTTAGACGGGCAATCAGCCACTGCCCTGGGGTCCTTACACCTCATTTTATGATGCTTGGGGATCAGCAGACTTAAATTTGCCTTTACTTCAAAGGCCACTGGAAGAGAGGGAAGAGCTGCATAACTTAGAGCTTAACATGTCTAAGATTCACACATCTCCCAAGCCTCCGTATGACCCCCCATGTCACAGTCTGGGTGGGATGACAACTTCCCCACTCCGCATGAAGATCAGAGATTTTGAGATTGTTCTTTACTGGCATGATAGGAATCTTTGCCAGTTGTGCATATATTGATAAGAATCTAATGATCATCCTGAAAACTGCAAAGATGATGATAATGAAGACTCAGAGGCATATTTTTAAGGAATCCAGTTAAAGTACAGTCCTTATATTAGTGGACAGGAATGCAAATTCCCAAAACACTTAGGTTTTGGTGCTGGAGCTGGGCAGGGTACAAAATCACCCAGGTTGGTCTTCAGCCAGACCATGGCTGGAGAACCCCGATTGTGACTGCTGCACGCATGGCTTATGTCGCTGTCACTTTCAGCAGTTACTATTTTAACCAGGTCAGTGCCTGATCTCTGCCTGCTGGGAAAGTCAGCTGTGCCCTTCCTCCAGCCTCCCTCCCACCCCAGTGGTAACAAAGGCATTTCTAGCCCTTTCAGCAGGGGAGTGCTCAGTGCAGAATACAGCTTGGCTCCTGGGGCACCTGTTGGGACTGAGGGGCCTTCTCTCTGCTTCAAGAAGGCAGACCCCAGGCGTCAGGCCCACTTGGGACTTGGTGAGCGTCCCTGGGGAAGCAGAGAGGAAAAGGGGAAATGGGCTCATAATGCAAATCATTGCTCACGCCCCCAAGTTTCAGTTCGGCCTCGGAATGCAAATGAGCTCTGCCGCCACCTCCCAGACAGTAAACTGGCAGGGAAAGCCTAGACTTGGAAGTAAATCGGTGACCCCTTCGCAGGGCCTGGTCACTTTTGGCCTGAGCAGGGGAGGAGTGCACTTCAGGTTTCCCCAAAGGAGACAAGTCAGGATCCAAGGGCTGTTTTAATTGGAATTATGTCTACCTGAAGAAGTCTGATTTTTCTCAGGATCCTTGTCATTCTCTGCGTGTTGCTTAAATAAGAAATGTGAATATTAGACAAATAAGGGCAGATAAGAAGGGCCGTTTTAGCATTCCTTTGGGGGAATAGGGGATGTGGACCCTGAATTATTTTCCAGTGCTGCCCTGCCTAGGATCAAATGAACATTTTGCTCTAAATACTAATTGAACTAAAAGTCACCTGAAATGAAAGGAACGTTGGAATTTGTGTTTGTGTGTGTATAAGCCCTCGGGCAATTAAACAGTGAGGAAGCAGTAAGTAAATCAGAGATCCATTACAAGTTAACAGCCACAAAGCAGGCGGTGTTCCCCTAAGTCAATTGTTTTATTTGATAAAGAAGTTTCAAATTGGGGCATGTGGACTAAAGTTCACTCTATTTCTTACAGGGTGTCAACGTCTTTGAGCCTGTGCTAGGCTGTTAGGCAGGGCCACCATAGCAAAAGACCACAGACTGGGTGGCTTAAACAACAGACATTGATTTTCTCACAGTTCTGGAGGCTAGAAGTCAGAGATCAAGGTGTTGGTAGGGCTTTTGTTTTGTTTTGTTTTGCTCTTTTCCTGAGGCCTCTCTCCTTGGCTTGCAGAGAGCTGCCTCCTTGCTGTGTTCTCCCTTGGTCGTCGCTCTGCTCCCACAGATGATGTTCTGATGTCCTCTCTGTGTCCTGATATCCTTTTCTTATAAGGACACCAATCACATTGGATTAGGGCCACCCTAATGACCCCATTTTAGCCTAATTACCTCTTTAATGACACGATCTGCAACAGAGTCACATTCTGAGGACCTGGGGGGTAAGGCTTCCACACATGAGTTTGGGGGGATTCAATTCAGCCCATAACACAGCCCCAGTTTCCTCACTGGGAAAACTGGAATAAAACTTCCTATCCTTTCTTATGTTTAGGCTCAAATGAGATAGGGGTGGGATGGGCAGCTGAGGACAATGTGTCTTAGGGGCCAATGTGGAAGTTGCATCCTCAGTATACACCCAAGGTTTGGAGGCCAAGTTTGCCATGAAAAGATGAATTTGCAAAGGTGCTACTAAGTATCACGCTTTCTTAGCTATTTGAGCTTAAATGCAAATCATGTTTTCATTTACTTATTCATCACCATTGATTTCAGACCTACTCTGCTGGGCACTGGGTCAGTGTAATCCATTATCTACAGATGATGCAGAATGGCGAGCTGGCTGGATGAATTTTGTAGGAAACTTCATTAAGCAGGAGAAGACTTCTAATTTGTCTTCCTGTGCAGCTTATGGGGAGCTTCACAGAAAATATCTCTTGCCTTCAACAACTTCCCCTGACTCTTCCTTCCTCAGTCACAGGAGGCTACTCAGGAACTGGAGATTCAGAAGAACTCGGAGGTCACCCTGGGTTGGGGGCTGGAACCACACAGGTTAAATTCAGGGTGGAAAAATTCAGATTCTGTCACTCTTAGAGACTGAATATCTGATATAGTGAGGCAAAGCTGGGTTCTATGAAAAACAAGGGTCAGTTACACACACACACACATGGAGGAGTGTACAGAGGCCAGAAGAGTTTGCACTTGTCCTTGAGTAAAGTACGTAGCACTGGTATTTTTAACTGTTAGGGAGTCCCAAGCTGTGCTGAAGTGTGCCCCAAGTTCACAGAGGGTAAAACGACATCATCATGCACCCTCGATCTCTCTCTCAAATTTTGGAACTTCAAAGCTGAATGAGGAGCATAAAATCCAAGCTCTGATGTCAGCTATGGGAACTCCTTCTCTGTTGGGTTCTAGTCACATGACAGGGTGTGGGCGAGATGGGAAATTTAGCCACACTGTCCTTGGGAATCCAAGGGCAAAGTGGTGACACCTTGATTTCTTTCTGGTGCCCAGTTCTGAGTCTGAAGTGTCACTGTCCAGGAGGAGTCCCAAGAAGAGATAAGAAGTCCACAGCCCCGAAATAGATTCTGCGATAAACGGAGGCAGAAACGAGCCTGCAGTACGTACTAAGGAGGAAGGGACTAAAGAGTATTGGAAAGTCCGCTTGCTACATGACAAAAGCAACCTCGAAAAAATGGGAAGAAGAGGGACCTCAGGAATTTAACTTTTTACCTTGGGCCAACAGACCATTTTGTAGTTCTGAAACTCCTTTGGACTTCAGTATTGCTTTATTTCCAAAACGGGACTGGAAATGGGAATGACAAAGCCAAAAATATCAAACAGCCTTAGATCCTTGGTAAAAAAACACTAGCAGCAACACATGGCAGAGCTCACCTCCCCTGTGCTTCACATTTCATTGTAAGAGGAAAACCACAAGCTGAACCCTGCAAAGGCTATTATAATTAACTCACAAGTCCTCCTGTGCTTCCTAGTGGTTTTTGAGTCTCTGAGGTGCAGAAGTAATGTGAGTTGGGGTTATTTAATATGTGTTATGGGAGGAGGAAACAAAAATGCATTTTTAGTCTTGTTTGCTGAAAGAGTCCATTATGTCCATTTAATTTACTGTTTCCAGGTTCAAGGGAATCATCTCCACGTGACATTTATCTACGTTAATTTGGGATAAGAGGCGTTAACATGTGTCAACCCAGGTTTTAATGGCAAATGACAGAGACCAAGTCTGGCCCCTTGAAGCAGAAAAAGCATTTATTTAAGTGTATTAGATGCTGTCCTAGAACCCAGGAGGGTGGAGAATAAAGCTTGGAGGCTGTATAATCAGCCACAATCCCTGACGTCAATTCTGAGGCTGTCCTAAGTGACACTCCACTGCCTTTGCTTGGGGCAAGAGACTACAGCTTGTCCTGGACCACATCTCACATTGAACAGACTCTGGGTCCTCTATAAACTGGTTGTAGTGGCCACCATCCCAGCACACACCCCAATCCTAACCAAGGTCCTCCTGGTCCTCCCTCTCCAATGATCTTTATGAGGCTCTCCCCCTACCTCTTTTGGGAAACCCAACCTGAGCCAATGGAAGGGGGCTCATGCTCTGGAATTATGCCTCCCCCTTGCTGTACCCACATTGCTTTTGCTCAGGTTGGAGTCGTTCTGTCTGGAGTGACACTGGGGGCTTCAGCTTGATGGTCAGTGATGTTTGAAGAGGTGGTCCAGACCCCTTGGTAACTGAGCCCTCTAGTCTGGGTCCCCTTGTTCTGCTGTGGGCATGGTAGGCACTCCTGATTCTTTGAGTACTTGGTCTGTTAGAGCAGGCTCATGCATGTCTGAAGGAGGGACAAGTATGAAGCCTCAAGGGGCAGTGTAATCTAGACTCATATCAGGAAAGAAAATTCTCACATACACTGCAAGGCTCTTTTCCTGCAGGGACAGCCAGATTTATTTTTTATGCAGAGTGGTCACCTTGGAGGCCCACCAGATAGTAAAGGACCCCCATACTACCCTCTAGTGGCTACTCCTGTTGACACTCTCCACAAATGCTCCTGGCTGACCATTTATGGAAAGGACTCTTCCATCCTTTCGTTCTTCTCCGTCTCCCTCTGGGGGGTGGAGGGTGGTACAGGGCCTGGTGCTACTTCTTCCCATGACTGGGTCATGTGTCACCCTCTACAGGTTGGTGGTACGAGGCCATATGTTGAACATTTAACGTGGTGAAATAACCAGCTTGAGAATTAACTATGCCTATTTTTTTTCTCAGCTGTAAGCTCATCAGGAAAGAATGAGAGGTATTTTTTCCTTCTTCTTCCAAAAGAGGAGCCAGGTTCTGTGTCCTGGGTGTCTGGACTTCTCCTGTCTCAGGCGAGCTTTAGATGCCTGTGTTTTCAACAGTCTAGGTTCCTGCAGGAGATAGGACTTAACCCACTGGAAGGACGAGGGCTCTGTGGGTTGAAGGGGAGGGTGCAAGGGGTGGAGCCCCAAGGCTGGCCAGATGCAAGGAGTGAGGTTCTGAAATGGTGAAGACCCACCTTAGCTTGCAGGCAATACCTTGTGAAAGGGGACACCTTGGACAATGGCTGGTTACCTGCAGGCCAGTGAAGGATCAGGTACTGATCCCTGAGACTCTAACAGCCAAGGCAAGTGTCCCCTGTGCCCAGCCTGGCAGGTGAGGAGTGGAGCACTCACCATTAACTGTCTGCCAGCACCTGGACCAGGCTGGCCTGGGCTCACGGAGCTAGTGAGGTTGGCATCCGATGGATCCACAGCACCGAACAGGTGGCCTTGGACTGTATCGATAAGGGGATGTAAGGTGAACCAGCTGAGCACTGACCCCACGCTTAGAGGGGCCCTACTATGGCCCTACTAAGTTCCCAGGGTTCCTTACAGCCCAAGACTGGTGGTGGGAGCCCCAAAGAATAAAATGGATACTGGACTTCTCCCTGACCCTTAAGAAACCCTATTTTGGAAAAATTTAAATTTACAGAAATGTTACAGAGACAGTACAGAGAGTTCATGTCTACTGCTCGCTCAATTTGCCCCAAACGGAGGCAAATTCAGTAAGGGGTAGACATTGGGAACAAGTTACTTTTCCATGGCACATTGTCAAAACTCAGAAACCATCATTGGTACACTATATTAACTAAACCCCAACTTTATTTTGATGTAACTAGTTTTTCCACTAATGTCCTCTTTCTGTTCTAGGGTCTAATCCAGGGTACCATGTTGTATTTAATCACCATGTCTCCTCAGCCTCCTCTGATCTGTGACAGTTTCTCAGTCTTCTCCTGTTTTTCATGACCTTGACAGTCTTAAGGAGGGCTGGCCAGCTATCCTGCAGAATGTCTCCCAGATTGGGTTTGTCAGATATTTTTCTCATATTAGACTGGAGCTATGGGACCTGGGGACTTGCCCTTCTCATCACATCACGTCACATCAGAGGGTACGTGCATGACACCCACATGACATCACTGATCAGGTTAGCCCTCGTCACTCGGTGAAGGAGGTATCTGCACGGTTTCGCTGCTGTTAAGTCACTATTTCCAATTCCCTATTCCTATTCTTTATAAGCCAATCCTACCCTGTTTTATTTGCAATAGAAAAATAAGAAATGAGATGCTCCTTGCAGCTGAGTGCTGTGGAACAATGCCTGGTATATTTATATTTGAACAAGGGTTTTCTTGAAGCCCTCTGCCTCAACCAAAAGTAGCAACTCTAATGGTAAGCATTTCAGGCTCTGTGACAGTTGGGTGGGGGCGTGTGGGCTTGGGCGATAACTGTAAGCAGCGTTCTCAATCCTACCACTCAGGCAGTACCCTGCTCCTCTGCCTATATATAGGGCCAGAGCATGGAGTTTCCTGTTCATAAAATCTTAGTACAGATTTGAAAACTTAACACGCCTACATACATATCAGGGACTATCCTTCCACTTATTTTCTGACACAGGGTGTGAGTGCAGATTTAGAAGGGGTGATGGTTGTTTACCCGGGACAAATGAAGCACCTTTGGTTGAGGATGTAATTACAGAGGAATATGGCTCCCCTTCTATTTCTAGCCCAAATTGTTCCCAATGAGACAGTCATTCCATTTCCAAAGCAAGACCTTCCCTACATCTTTGAAATTGGAAGCTACATAAGGATGAAAACAGGTATACAACCCTCACCTGTGTTCCCGTTCATCAAGTAGAAAGATGCTGCTTTCAAAGTCTTGTGGTGGCCACTTTCAGCTCCAGGTATCACTTTCAGCACCTCTTATTTTCCCAACTGTTCCGATGACCCTGAGAGTTATGGATTTTCAGGTTTAATGCTTTAGACAGAAAGTACTTCTGCGGTTGGAATCAGCAGGAAGACTCTATGAATCATTTCGAATATCCGAAACGACAGTCAAAGTAGTTATTGGAACATTGCAGAAGTTGTTTATTGGACTTCTGACTCGTAGAGAAGCAAGGAATTTAGCAACAGATTTAGAGCAATAAAGCATGGTAATGTTTATTCACACTTTGTGCTGCCAACATTAAAATTCAGCTCTGTAAGTCTCTGACTTGGGTCCTGAGCAGAAATCATCTCATAATATCCCTCCGATGTGGGTTGTGTGACAGCAATTCTGCAGAAAGTTGGAGTGAGGCATAGATTTCAGAGAAGTCTTTTGAAGAGACTGGAGATCAGGAAGGGGTCTGGAGGGGGTTCTGAGATCAGGAAGACCCAGCTGAGCATCCTGAGGCCTCCTCAAGATCGAGGCTGAAGCTCACCTCACACATTTACCTCTACCCGGCTCTTATTTCGAGCTTTCCTTTTATTTACCACCTTTTGCCGGAAGCTGGACTGCTGGGCAGAGGAAGAGAGCAAGATTCTGCCTCTGTTCCTAAGCGGCTCACAGTCTAGTGGGGGTGGAGACAGGGGGAGGGTGACGTGAGACAGACAGATGAACAACTGGGCAGTTCAACCAGTGGCCAGAGTTACCCAGGTGACAAGGTGGGGTGGGGGATGGGGAAGGGGTTCTCGGCAAAGACAGAGCAAGGCTGCGAGAGCTGCGCGTAACTAACCCAGCCAACCTCCATGGAAACAACAATATGTTGCTGCTCTTTAAAAAAATGGCATGGTGGGCTTCCCTGGTGGCGCAGTGGTTAAGAATCCACCTGCCAATGCAGGGGACACGGGTTCGAGTCCTGGTCCGGGAAGATCCCACATGCCGCAGAACAACTAAGCCCGCAAGCCACAACTACTGAGCCCCTGTGCCACAACTACTGAAACCCACGTGCCTAGAGCCCATGCTCTGCAACAAGAAAAGCCACCACAATGAGAGGCCAACGCACCGCAACCAAGAGTAACCCCTGCTCGCTGAAACTAGAGAAAGCTCGCGCGCAGCAACGAAGACCCAACGCAGCCAAAAATAAATAAATAAATATATTTAAAAAATAATGACATGGTGATTAAACTTCATCTGGAAAAATAAACATACCAACAGAGTTAAGAAAGTTTTGGGAAAGCATAATGAGGAGAGGAGGAGCCTTAAATATTAAAGGAGATCTGAAAGCTACTTTGAAACACTATGCTCTGGGTGTAAGAATTGATAAGTGGCTAGACAGAACAGCACAGTCAACCTAAGAGAGACCCCAAACATTTAAATACTTAGTAGATCATAAAGGAACCAACGGAGAAAGATTTGGATTATTCAAAAAATGATGGGAAATTTAGTTATTTGTAAAAGATGAAAACTACAGCCTCACCTGATAGATTAAAATACATTACAGTGGATTAGCATAAAAGTCAAACTTGAAGCCTTTTAAAATCAGAAGAAAATATCAAAATTGAGCACTTTCTAAGGGCCACATCAATACAATTAATTATTATGAAAAAGAATGAGATTTTCCAACAAAATAAAAGAAGTTCTTAAGTGTCTAAAGAAACAATATGCACCCAAAAACGCAAATGACAAACTGGCAAAAATATTTTAACACTGTGATAAAGGGTTAATATCCTTATTTTACAAGCAAACCTTACAAAATATTAAGAAAAAGACTGCACCAAAGGATATGAACAGAAGTGCAGACACCCAATAAACATGAAAGAATGTTGAATCTTAGAGATAAAGAAAGAATGCCCAATAAAATTAAAAGATAGCATATTTTCACCGATCGAAATAGCAAAGATTTTAAAATAAGGGACTTAGGCAATAGGTACCATGAGCCTCGAGAATATGTGTATTACCTTTGACCCTAAATTCCACCTTTAGGAATCTGTCTGAAAACTTGAATTTTGAAAATAACAGTCCCGTTTTTTAACTTACTTATTTTATTTTTTAAATTTTAATATTTTTAGTCATATTAATAATGTAACTTCACATGTATATTTTATTTGTTTTATTAAGTCCTATTTGTCAAGATAGAAAGCTATAATATATTTTAGTTAATAGGTTAACACTTTGATTTATAACTTCAAGTAGCTGGACATTACTAATTAGCTATGTTATTTATGAAATAGCTTTTCAATATTATCACATTAAATATTATATTTGCTATGCAAAGGAAGCACAAGGTAATCCCTTTGGAAAATTTTTAACTCATCAAGTATAGTAGAAATAACCCCATTTTTAAAAAAGCAAACTCTCCTTCCATAAATTTATGCTAACTGTGGCCAAAACCCACAAAATTATATCTGATTAGTCTCCTCTTTTATGTCATTTTACAATATTGTAAAGAGAAACGGTTTGCAGTCAACTTGTTGAGTTGCTAGTACTGTGACAACAGGCAAGTTACTTAACCTCTGTGAACCTCAGTTTCTTTTTTTAAATTAAAAAAGAAATTTTTAATTTTAATTTCTTAATTTTAATTAAAAAATTTTTTATTTTATATTGGAGTATAGTTGATTAACAATGTTGTGTTAATTTCAGGTGTACAGCAGAGTGATAAGTTATACATACACATGTATCTGTTCTTTTTCAAATTCTTCTCCCATTTAGGTTATTACAGAGTATTGAGCAGAGTTTCCTGTGCTATGCAGTAGAACCTCAGTTTCTTAATCTTTAAAATGGGATTTTGCTGTTAGATTAATTCCCTAAAGTATCAGAGGGCAAATAATAATTGCTCAATAAATGGTAGTGTCATGGTTTCCATGTTTCCATGAGATCATTCTTTTTTTTTTTTTTAATTAATTAATTAATTTATTTATTTATGGCTGTGCTGGGTCTTCGTTTCTGTGCGAGGGCTTTCTCTAGTTGGGGCAAGTGGGGGCCACTCTTCATCGCGGTGCGCGGGCCTCTCATTATCGTGGCCTCTCTTGTTGCGGAGCACAGGCTCCAGACGCGCAGGCTCAGTAATTGTGGCTCACGGGCCTAGTTGCTCCGAGGCATGTGGGATCTTCCCAGACCAGGGCTCGAACCCGTGTCCCCTGCATTGGCAGGCAGATTCTCAACCACTGCGCCACCAGGGAAGCCCTCCATGAGATCATTCTGTTCCAACACCTCAACATGTGTTTGCTGATTTGATTTGGATTAACAGGTAAACCACCATTCCGTGTTTAGGAATCTGGTAGAGAATAGAAATCTGGTAGAGAGAAGGAAAGCATTTTGGAAACTTCTAAGGATCTTGGTGTTTGCTGAAGAAAAGCCAGTGGGCACCATACAGAATAAACTAGTCCAAGCGCTCACATGGAAGAAGGAAGCAGGGGCTCGTGGGAAATGGTGAAGTGTCAATCAGCCTAGACAAAAAATTAAAAAAAAAAAAAAAAAGCAAGAAATTGGCCACACCAGTTTTCAGGACATATCTATCCTGAAGGAAGTCACCAAAAATATTGCTCCACTTGAGCTTGAAAAAAACTGTCCTGAGGTTTTAGGATGTACCTGTCATAGATACATGTCTTCCTGTGAGAGACATTCATCATTTGTGTCAAGATAAACTTGCCCACTGGTGCTTCTGCGTGATGCAGGAGACTTAAAACTGGTGCGGAGACTCGGTTAACAGGACGCTTCTGGGTGGGATGACCTCTAGCTGGCTCCCAGATTCCCACTAAAGAAAGGGGAACAGCCTGTCTTAGAGCTGGAAACTAAGGGTGACTGGCTGACATGTGACAGGAACAGGGAGGGATTTCTGTCATCTACAGCTTAGAACCGACCTGATTCAAGGAAGGTGTGATCTAATCTGGGACTGACTCCGTAATGCAGACATCAGACAAACTCCCTGCCCCCAGAGACCACAGCTCGTAAAACTTCAAAGCCCGACCCACCATATCTGTGAATTCCTGGGGCTTATATTCTCATGATCCCTTCTGCCTCTGGCCCCTCTGTACCTCATGCAGCCCCTGCTTGGCCCTCTATCAGCCTGGCCAGGAACTCAAACCCTTCAACACTTTCCACTAAGAATTCACTCAGCCCAGGCACTTCATGACTTTAGTTGTCTTAACTCAGTTGTTCTCCACTGGGGGCAATTTTGCCCCCCCCCCGGGTGACATTTGGTAGTGTCCAGAGACATCTCTGGCTGTCACCTCTGGAGGAGGTGTGCTAGTGGCATCTACTGGGTAGAGGCCAGGGATGCTACAGTGCATAGGAAAGCCCCCATGACAAAGAATTCTCAAGCCCCCAATGTCAATAATGGTGACATTGAGAAACTACCTTAACTGAAGGTGTGAAGGTCATGGGGCTGGTGGCCTCACGCAGTGCATGGGTTTCTGCCATCTCTATGACTTCCCTTTCTCCTTTTCCTGTCTCTTCCTCTCTCTTTCTCTCTCTCTCTCTCTGTTGCTTCTCAGGAGCAAAACAAATTCCTCTCCCTGTCTCATGGTCTGCAATTCAGCAATCATCTTTAGTAGTAAAACTATGCCTTTGGAGTCTCATCCCCTTTACCAAGCAGCTGGTCAAGTTATTTCTTCCAAATACCACGCTCTCCTTAAGAGGAATTCTGGTAAATACGATTCTACTATCTTATTAAATACACATGTAAAGGGACTACTTACCTGGGAAGTGGAAGAGGCTTAGACCCTCACCAATATCTGCCAAATTTGAGGGTGAGGGCTGGAGAGTGTGTGTGGGACAGTGGGGGCAGGGAAGGGAGGGAGAGAAACACCAAGCTTCAGCCGGCCCTTTAGAATCTTTGGGGAGCAGTCATGTCCAGCTCCAGCTCTTGGAATGGACAGCGGTCTCAGGCAGAGTCAGGGAACGCGGTGCTGCTGGCTCAGAGCTCAGCTGCATCAGGCAGAGCGTGTATGTCGCTGTGAACATGAGCAGGGGTCTCTGGCATGTAGGTGAAACCCACTGCCCAAGGACTGATGGAGCTGCCTTTCTTCCTTCTTTTCTCCCAGCCCCCTCCATGCTCTCTGACGAAGCTGCTGGACCTTTGACCTAGCAAAGTGAAACTAGACTCAATCTCTTTACTTGCGTAAAGAATTCAAACAGGTGACCCCATCGTTTTGAATGATTGCACCTCAGCTCCCAGCCCTCCTCTCTCTCTGGAAGGCTCAACTCAGACAGAATGCATGAAACACAGTGGGACTCCGCACTTCTAAAGAAGGGGACCCATCCCAGGAATCCAGCAAATATGCAAAATAAACTATGAAATCAACTCAGTGCAAAAAAAAAAAAAAAGCTAATTTGTGTTCTCAGTAAGATCCAAGAGGACATGGCTGCTGGAAAAACATTCAAAGCAAATTCGAGGAGGAGATATCTGAGAGCAGAAGAGGCAGCCTGGAGATGAAAACTGTGATTTTGCCATATTACAAACCCCAGTGGAGGCACTGGGTACCATAGAAATGTAAACCAGGGCAGGAGAATATAAGGTTAGGAAAGTCTCCCAGAACCCAGAGGAAAAATAAAAAAGAGATTATGGGGCAAGTTTAAGAGCAATAAATATTATTTCAAAAAATGATTGGGAAAGAGAAGAAGGTGGAATGGAAGCAAAAGGGGGGGAAGGACACTCTGAGAAGAGGGGACCAGAGAGGATGGAGATCTTAGAGAGAGCGAACACAGATCTTACGAGAAAGTGTGACGCATCCCGAGAACAGGCAGAGGTAAGCCTTATAAAAGCAAGATCCAGTGAAGAGCGAGACTTGTCTGGGCCCTGCCCACTCTGGCCACCAGCCTCTTGACAGCAATATTTAGACAGTGTCTGCACAGCCCACACATTCTCCTCTAACCTCCAAGATTTCTCTAATCTGGAACTTTAGGTAGACAATAAAAAAGATCTGATAAGAATAACTAGAAACCACTGTTATTAAATGAGAATTGCAGTTTACTGCAATTAACTGAAGAATAATTTATATTGTATGTAAGCATTTCATGGACATATGTAACCTGCTCTTCTGACGTAGATGATTAGTGTATTAATTCCCTGGGCGTGGGGCGTTTGGTAGAAAACCCGGGATTAGGGTGGCTGAGAAAACAGTGCTTATTTTTCTCTGGTCTGGCTTCCTCTTCCGCCTGGCAGGCACTGCTCCTCCTCTTCTGCAGGTCCCATGCTGGTCTGACAACCAGGGTGGTCATTATGAGTCTCGTTTTGCCGATGCTTTTGTTCACAATTTTTTTCTGTGTTTTAAGTGCAGTCTTCTCACCAAGGCTGGTGCTGAGTCTGCCTGCCTGTGCTTGCTGCCTCTCGCCCGTGTGTGATCTCGGTGCTCTGTCCCGTGTCTGCCTGCTATAAGGTGCAACGTTTAGCTCTTTAGAGTGTGCGTACGCTATGCCAGTGGAAGGGGTTAACTGCTTTATTTGATGGGTAAAATCAATTCGTAATTGGAATGTGAGATGAAGATGTACCCACAGAGAGCTGGACTCCGTGACACGCCCCATGTAACAGCTTAAAACACGCTCCAGGCTGCTGCTCAGGGTTTCCCACCAAGTAACTCATGCCTGCTCTCATCTGGGCACAGAAGCATCGCTCAGTGCTGTACCAGCACCCAAGGTTTGTCACCAGCCCCTGGAGAAGAAGCTCCAGGGTAGTGGAGGTGACCCCTAGCTCAACAGCTCTGAAGTTAACAAAGGTGAACCTAACAGCCAATCGGGAGAAATTGACCAGGAGATTGCAGATCCTCTGCGGAGGCTGGAAAACCCACTCAATTCCTGCCCACTTTGGCAGACCCAGAAAATTCCTGTGGCTTTGAAGTCATGAGTGGGAAATGAAATGGACTTGGGAGTCAGACAGTGCTGGAATGCCTTCAGAAGAACAATTGAGAAGAATAGATTATGGAGATAGGGTTGAAGGACTCCTACTTTTCATTTTTATTCTTATGTACTATTTAGTTTATTTTACCAGGTACATATTTTATTTTACTATATATTTAAGCTAGTTAAGACAAAACAAAATAAAACAAAAAGGAATTGCTGGCCAGGATGGAAGTGGTGGCAGGCTCAAAGCCTAGGAGACGAGGTCTCTAAGTCATGTAGGTTCCTGAGTCCACCAAAGCCTGACGTGAATGGTACATTAACCAGGAAGTAGGAGCTAGCCTGGAGCCTTGAGAAGCCCAAGAAGCCTTGACTGTGGTTTTGATGTCAACGCGTACAGCCCATGTCCTTACAAGACCGAGTGTGGTAGATTATCATGGCAGTTGTCCTTAGTGAACTCCACCTCCACACCCTTGGGATACTCCTCCCACAGTGACTCTGGCTTTGGCCACATGACTTGCTTTGGCCAATGGGATATCTGCAAACATGGTATGGGATGCTTGAAAAGTTTGTACTGAGGTTTGCCTTATCAGAATGTTCCCTGCCTGTTAGAGACACGTGACCCAGTTGACAGCCAACACCAACCTCCAGACATGTGTGTGAGGCCATATTAGACCACCCAGCCCCAGGTGAGCTGCCAGATAGATGACTTCAACTGCACAAGGGACTCTAGGCAAGACCAGCATAAGAACCACTAGCTAAGACCAGCCCAAACTGCTGACCCACAGAATAAATAGAACGGTTGTTGTTTTAAGCCTCTAAATTGTGGGTCGTTTGTTATGTGTTAGTATTTAACTGATACACCTGTCAAATGTCTCCTTACGTTTGCACCTAGTACCTTGCTCTACACATACTATATGATCAATAAATGAATCCTCCTACGGCTTTTATTTAAGGGGGTACAGAATGAGAGAATGAAAAATAATATGGAATAGTGAGAGTTGGACCTCTCATCTCCTGGTGACTCCAGTTTATCTCTAGATTGGAGATCTTGTCTTATATCACTAGGTTTAGGTAAAAATAGATGATGTTGATGAGTTCTGTTTTTCCTCTAATTGTATTAGGAGGTCAGAAATGTGTTTTCAACACTCGAAGGAGAGAAGTTTACCTGTTCCCTACCTGCATTCTCCCCTTCAATAAGATGGTCTGAGGGCTTTGGGGAGAAGCCTGGGTAAAGGGTTCATGTCACAGGATCCCCCAGGCTACTGGGCTGAGTCCCTCCTTGGGAACCCAGCAGGCAGTGCTGGTATGAGGCATTGCGCAGAGCACATGCCTAGATGCCACCAACAAACTTGCAGTGCTTTCCTCCCTTCCCAAGGAGAAGAAAGGAGGAAAATCATGCTTAATGCATGGCACTGCAACTGAATTTCATGAGGAAAAACATGGCTTTGTAATTTCAAAGTAGAGTCTTTGGTACTCCCAGACAAGTAGTTTGTCTTTTGGCCCCGTGTTTACATGACCAATTATTTAAATAATTTGTTAATGATTGCGTTTATAATGATTGATAAGTATAATTGAAAAATGAAACAAGCAGACTCTATGTTAACTAGAGCCCTTTTTCTCAGAGTGATTTATTTAATGAATCATATCTTTCTTATCTCTTCTCTATGGAGAGGCCAACCTAGCTGCAATTCAGGTTTCTCAAATATGGTTGCCCTATTTGCACCCAAAGAAATGCAATGCATGCACAGATCTGTCTTAACCTCTGAGGAAGGTTAACCTTTTCTTCTTTCCTGCCTTGCCCACAGCGGAAGAAGTAGCAGTCACTTGAGGAAGTTTACTGTGCAGGTGCTACTTCTAAAAATCTTTCAATAGCCACTACGACATCAGGGGCAAACCCCAGGACAGTTTTTGCCCAAGTTACCATTGAATGGCATCCCAGATGGAGTACTTTCTTTTGGGGCATCCTAGGGCTGCCATCTGGGTTTATGTCCTTGGTTAGCTTGAGACTTTTTGGGCACATCAGACTTCGCTATGATTGGACATCAAAGACTTGAGCTTATAGGACCTTTGGATGTTCAGCTGAAAACCTCCTTAATAATGGGTATCTCTGATCATTACACACAGTTTCCAACTTTTTACTTATTCAGTAATGAGTCAATCAGTAAACAACTGCCCATTTTGAATGATCCAGTTTGCTAGGTGTAGTAAGCTACCAAAGAAAAGTAAAGTTTCTGGTCAAGCACACGAGTGTTCTACATATTAGAAAAATAAAGTCGAATCAAGAAAGGTAAGAGGAAAAAAACCCAAACTGAATGCAAATAGAAACAAATGAGCCCCACTGTATTGCAAAGGAATAACACAACCGTGCTGAATAGGCGTGGGAGAGGGGAGAACAAATCCGGGTGATTTTGAACATAGTGACTGTGTACCCTCAGTCCGGGAGGAACAAAACCTGCCAATAGATCTTGAACGCTTTTCAGTAGGTTTGTTTTGTGAAGTGACATGGGTGTGGCAACAAGTGTCATAGAATTGAGCAAATGAGTAACTGTGCCAATATTGGGGGATCCGGAGTCCTTACTGTGGAGGAAGGGATGTGCAAGTATCAAATGGAGGAAAGCAAGGAAGCACCCTATGAGACTGGTCTGGAATCAGGTGCCAGTGAAACTCATGATTTCTACTCTTCACTTCTGAGCTTGTTTTGAGTCTTTGATCTCTTGCCTCTGTATCTGGGTTGATCCCATTCCCATCACAGGGAACTTCTTTCCTATCACTGCAATGTATTCAAACCATTCCTCTTCTCCACCATGTCTTCTATCTTCTTTCTCCCTGGATGGGAGCGATTTCTTCTTCTCTGAACTTCCATGGTTCCATAACTGAAATTCCATAACTGAAATTCATGAAAAAGCACATTCATGTCTACCTTAGAATAAATTATTTGTGGGTGTATAATCTTACCTACTATAAGCACTTTTTGATGAAGGACCAATGTCTGATTCTTTTTTGTTTCTCACAGGTGCCAAGGAATTCAATAATGACTTACTCAATGAAAGAAGAAAGGAATGATTTTAAGGAGAATAAATGCAACGTTTTGCAAAGATCTGAAAATCTAACTGCACTTGGACTAGAGAGGGAAGATGTGCCCTGATGATAAATCGTGTTTTTAACAAGCTCATCGTGGGTCCACAGTGTGATACAGCATTCAGAAAGCTAGTGAGGTTGCAGGACACAATGGCAGAGGTGTAGCTTTAGAACAAGAGAGGTGATTGGGCCATTAGCAGACTATTTTCTAATGTTGGGTTTTTTGGTGTTGTGTTCAAGTTTTTTTTTTTTCAAGTATTTTTTAATCATAATTTAAGAGCACTGTGAACAGCATGGTCAGAGCCATGTCATGGGGAGAATAGGATGAATACATTGTTTGGACTGGAAGTGAGACTCCTGGGGAAGGGAAGGGGCCAAGGAAAGGGAAGATGCACAAAAATTGTCTTTAAATATCTGAAAAGAAGCTATATGGCAGAGGGATTCAATTTATTTTGGGTCATCCCGGGGAACAGCTAGAAGGTCAATTTTGGTGGAGATTGGTGGGAGGGAGATTTTTGTCTTGGCAAAAGGAAGGACTTTCTGAAAAATAGGGTTATCTAACTAGGAATTGGCAGGTTGGGTCAGGTATTAATTTTCCCCCTCTTGGCAGTGGTTTGGAAGAGCGAGACAGCAATGGGGTACAGGTCGGGATCAAACTGGATGACTTCTAGATACCTTCCACCTCTAATTTCCTATGACTCTATGATGCTAATGAAGAAGAAACCCAAGAAACACTGAATGAACAAGACAGTATGTGACTGAATGCTCAAACACGATGTATAGCCAATGAGTAGGAGAGGAACCAGGAAAGGAGCAGTAGGGTCCTTGGGCTGGGTGTCATGGAGAAATTTGGTGGAATGAGTACAGGGAAGGAGGGATGGGACCTTCTGGCTGAAGGTCTGGCAGAAACAAGGGGGAAGGGCTGTGCACAGTGGTGAGGTGGAGCTGGGGACTCGAGGCCAAGAAATGATGTTCTCTTGGAATGTGGGGTCGAATTGTGCTTTGAAAGTTAGAGGAATTAAGGCAAAAAAAAAAAAAAAAAAGAAAAAATACAACCAGGCCTTGGATTTGGAGCTCTAGCTTCTTATTTCTGTCAATTACTAGCTGAGCAACCATGAGTCAGTCACCTTTTCTGGACCCTCACTTCACCACTTTGCAAATAAGGAGTCCAGATGAAATGGCTGAGATTCCTTCTGTTCTACAAGGTAGTGACTCTGAGATACATTATTGGCTGCCATTGTAGATTCATGACTAAAGGAGGGATATGAGAGGAGTATTTTAGGAAGATTAATGTAATATGCAGGGGAGATTGAAGGTGGAAGAGACTGAGGTGGAAAGAACAGCTGAGAGGCAATTCCAGTCACTGTTTCTCAAAATAATATCATTCAACTTTAATATTGTTTATTCAGTTTTATGTCAAAGTGCCAGGAAGCACGAAGTTTGGTTCCTCTATACGACCTGACAACTTGGTTTCTGGGTCAAATTAATTTCCTGTCCTCCTGAGTAATTAAAAAAAATGCAGTGCTGGTACAATGACCCTAAACGCGGCATCAGGGACCTGAAAATTCTGCGAGTATCTCTTTTTCCTATTCTTTCAAGAGCACGGTTTCAACAATGGCTCACTTAGCAGAGTGTTTCTCTGTTACCACATCCTGCAAAATATTCAGCACCATCCACAAAAGTATTGAGGCAGACAGAGGAATTTTAGCATGTCATTTTTTCTCAGCAGTTCAGCAGAGATGGCCTAATCCAAACCTGGCTGGCCATCAAGCTAAGAATACTGAATTCTTCTCCCTGTCCTTTTTCCAGCAGGCACTTTGTTTGGGGGTGAAGTTTCATCCTGAGTTATTGAAGAGTTATGGTCATGACACTTTGCTCTGGTTCTTAAAATAAAATGCTTTCCACAGGGAGCTGAGTGCCCGGGGCTGCTCCCTGGAGACGGAGACTCCTCTCAGGGTTGCTGGCTTGCAGTTGGACAGACTGAGAGGGAAGGAAAGTCACGGCCACCTTACAGTGACCTGTGGCTGGCAGGGGGCGTGGGTGGGATGGAAGGGGAGGAGAAGAGTCTTTGATTGCCGTGACTGGGCGCTTCAGTGAGCTAGAAACACTAATGAGAGAACCATTAGGTTGTAGGTCAGTGGCTGGAATGTCTTCAGAGCGGGGCCTGACCATGATGTTATGTGATGGGTGCCGCCCAGGGACTCACCAGGGAGGTGTGGGAAGCCCAAGGTGACCTAATGAGCTGAAGAGGAGAGCCTGGGAGGGTCGCTGGGAACACCCTCTGTCAATCACTCTGGATGAGCCAACCCAGTCTCACATCTGCCTTTCTTCCTTTTCCTTCTTGGTTTCTTCCCCCATCCAATGCTTGAACGGAAAACAGATTTGTGAGAAGGAGGGTTTGGGAAACAAAGTCAAGTCCGGGTGGGGTTTGAGGTCTTTCTGATTGTTTCAATTTCTTATTTGCATCAAGCCCCAGACTTGGTGGGTGAAATCAGAGTGAATTGTGGGTTCATGCACCCTTATCACTTTAGGCACAAAGTAGCCTCTTTTTTATTTTTCTCTTATTGACGAAGTGTGGTCCATGGACCAGTGCTGATCTGTGGGTGTTTTCATTTGTGTTTGTTATTTTACTACTCTACAATGAGATAACCACAGAAATTAGGATAAAGCTTCTAGAAATGTATACAACAATTTGGCATTGCTATGACATCTACGCACACTTTTATTGTGTTCTACCAATGCATTGGCCACCAATGGACTGGAAATTTTGAAAAAGGTCCTCTACCGCAGATAATGTGAGAAGCACTGCTTGATGCTCTATTACTTCATCAATAAAATGTTTCCTTAGTGCCTATTACATGCAGGTGTCAGTTCTAGGGGCACAAACCCCCAAGAAGTTCACAGTCCTGGCTTTGTATGGCTGGCTAATGACTTGAGGGTGATGGTCTAGTCCTTCCCTGTGTCAAGGTACATTCTTGAAGGAAATGTGCCATATCTTGATCTTCTTTGGTGTCTACCTAAGTCTCTGGCACAGTGCTGAGAACAGAGTAGACACACATATGTACTTGTTGAATGAAGTTATTGCTCTGCATTAGTGGGAAGAAAGTTGAGATAAAAATTTCAGAGCAGTATTTGGCTACAGCAGGTAGGTGATCTCTTGCCTTTCTGCCTCCCTGCTCTTTCTTTTTTTTCTTTTATTTAAAAATATTTTTTGGCTGCTCTGAGCACCTTGAGCGGCTTGCAGGATCTTCGTTCCCTGACCAGGGATCGAACCCAGGGCCCAGGCAGTGAGAGCGCTCAGTCCTAACCACTGGACCGCCAGGGAATTCTCACCTCCCTGTTCTTCCTACACCCATTCTGAGATAAACTTCAGGGCACACAAACATGGACTGGAAATGGCTCTACTGCTGACCTGAACTAAAAACCCAAATCTAAAAATGACTGGAATCTATAACGAGTCGTCAAAGGAAGTTAAACTCTTGCTAGGCAAATCATATAGTCTTGTTTACCTGTTAATTATTTAAAAAAATGTTAGGGGGTGACTGGAGGCAAGGGTTCCTAAATAGATACGTAAACCTTGGGTGCCAAGAAATGGTGCATGAATGATTTCATTGTGCTGCTGAATGGCAGGAGCACCCAACAGTCTCGATAGGAATCAAAGCACAGGAGAGCCTTAAAGAGACCTTGGCAGTCAGCTGCCCCTCTGATTCTCTTATTTCACAGCAGAGGAACTGAGATGCAGAGAGAGTAAGTGGCTTGCCTTTTGGCAATAAACTGTAACAATTTTCAAGGATTTATGATGCAAACATAACTTACTCTGAGCTAGAGTTTGATAATACAGAGTCTCACCATTAAAAGGAACTCAGACGCAAAGGAAAACCTCAATGATTTGACATTTATTTAGGTCAGAAGAAGGCCAAATACGCAAGTTAGCAAGAGTGTGCGTCTAAACTTGAGAGAGAACTTATCATGGGAAGTATCAAGCTGAGAGCATGAAGCTATGAACCCTAGGGCAGAGTGAAGAAAAAGGGTTTAAGATCTACTGGAAATTGTTTCCTAAGTCCATTTTTATTAGTGTAAATGTAATATAGCATGAAGAGCTCCCCTAATCTTCAGGGTGGCCCATGTTTGGACCTTTCTGACAACACGCTAGTGCAGAGTTTCTCAGCCTTGGCACCATTGACATTTGGGGATGGGTGACTCTTTGTTGTGGGTACTGTCTTGTGCATTGAAGGATGTTTAGCAGCATCCCTGGCCTCTACCCAGTAAATGCTACTAGATCCCCTGTTGGGACAACTGAAAACGTCTCCAGACGTTGCCAAATGTCCCCTGGGTGACAAAATTGCCCCCGGTTGAGAACCACTGCCTAGTGGTGTGGTTACTTATAGCTGTGGTAGAACTAAAACCTTTCCAGTGTGTTGTTGCTCAGCATCATTAGTCATTAGGGAAATGCAAACTAAAGCTACAGTGAGGTATCACCCCACACCTATAAGAATGGCTATGTTTAAAAAAAAAGACAATACCAAGTGCTGGCAAGGGTGCAGGAAAACTGGAAGTCTTATACACAGCCAGTGGGAATGCAAAATAGTGCAACCACTTTGGAAAACAGTTTGACGGTTTCTTTTTTTTTTAAATTAATTAATTAATTAATTTATTTTTGGCTGTGTTGGGTCTTCGTTTCTGTGCGAGGGCTTTCTCTAGTTGCAGCAAGCGGGGGCCACTCTTCATCGCGGTGCACGGGCCTCTCACTATCGCGGCCTCTCTTGTTGCGGAGCATAGGCTCCAGACGTGCAGGCTCAGTAGTTGTGGCTCACGGGCCTAGTTGCTCTGCGGCATGTGGGATCCTCCCAGACCAGGGCTTGAACCTGTGTCTCCTGCATTGGCAGGCAGATTCTCAACCACTGCGACACCAGGGAAGCCCCTGACCATTTCTTATAAAACTAAGTATACTAAAAACTAATAAAACTAAAAAAAAAAAACTAGAGAAGAACTAAAGAGAAACATTGAGAAGTAAATGCTAAGCTTTTGTATCACTTATTGTGTAACTTTACTGGTGAGAGCAAAAGAGCTCTTTAGCTATTTCCGCCCCCCCTCCCCGCCACACAATGTTAAATTATATAAAAATATATGTGAAAAGGTTAAGGGAAAATAAGTTTGTGAACCTGTACTTTTCAGATTTTTTTACCTACACACTCAATGTTCCTATGAGGCTTTGCTTAATGACAACAAAAAAACCTGAACATATACTTATTATGTGAGCCAGAGGTCCCACTCTGATGTATTTATGCAAGTAAAGTGAAAACTTACATTCACACAAAAACCTGTATGTAAATGTTGATAGCAGCTTTATTTGTAATTGCCAAACAACTTGAATGTCCTTCAACTTCTGTATGGATAAACACTCTGGAACATCTATACAGCGGAATACTACTCAGCAACAAAAATAACGAACTACTGATATATACAACAACATGGGTGAATCACAAATACATTATGTTAAATGAAAGAAGCAACAGAATGTGTGATTCCATTTATAGACATCCTGGGAAAGGCAAAATTGTAGGGACAGAAAATAGATTGTGGTCACCAGAAGCTGGAGGTGAGCAAGAGGGTTGCCTACAAAGGACCCAGGGAAATTTTTTTGGGTGATGGAACTCTTTGATATCTTGATTGTCGTTGTGGTTACCTGGCTGCATGTGTTTGTCAAAACTCGCAGGACTATCTACTAAAAATTACATGGAGGACTATCAATTTCCTCCATGTAATTCATACATTCTACTCTATGTATTAATTTTAAAGCATGAAAAGATGTGCCAGGGTTAAGAGAATTAAGTAAGCTAAAACAAATACAGTTCTCAATCTTTTCTAAGCTGAAAACTCATACTATTCTTAGTAAACTAAGTAGAACACAAACAGCAAAATGTTGTTTCCATAGCAAAGGCCCAGACATTGTGCTGTAACATTCCCCAGGTACACCAAATGGCCTGCACAGTACGTGGCACACATAGGAAAGAGGTAGTCCCTGTCCTACAGGTAAAACAAACCTACCGTACCAAGCTCTGGCCCATTAACTGGCCTCAGGCAGGTCTGGCTCCTTTCTGTTTCTCTTTTATGTCTCTGTTCACACATTTCTCCTTGGAAGAAAGAATGCCCTTCTCTCTCATAATCTCAATACTGTATTTCCCAAGTCCCACTTCTTTACTGAGATCATTTTTTTTTTTTTTAAAGTATCTTACCAGTGTACTCCGGAAAGCAGATGCTAAGATGCACTTTGGTTACTTTTTTTTTTTTTTTAATAGAATTCACGTCACGGTCTTCATGATAGAATGTATTTTTTTAAAAAATTTATTTATTTATGGCTGTGTCGGGTCTTCATTTCTGTGCGAGGGCTTTCTCCAGTTGTGGCAAGCGGGGGCCACTCTTCATCGCGGTGCGTGGGCCTCTCACTATCGCGGCCTCTCTTGTTGCGGAGCACAGGCTCCAGACGCGCAGGCTCAGTAATTGTGGCTCACGGGCCCAGTTGCTCCGCGGCATGTGGGATCTTCCCAGACCAGGGCTCGAACCCGTGTCCCCTGCATTGGCAGGCAGATTCTCAACCACTGCGCCTCCAGGGAAGCCCGAGATCATTTTTTAAAATATCACAGGCTGTATCTTCTCTCTCTTTCCTGAACTCCTGCAGTATTTATTGCCTGCATGGTTGAGCAGACACTTCCCATATCATTTTCCTTAAACCTATTTATTTTTCCGTTCTGTGCAAATATATGCATGTCCTGTATTCACATGTTGTTAGAGGGGGTCCTGAGCAAGTGTCTAATAAGTGTTTCACGATGACGATGATGATGATGATGGTGATGATGATGATGATGATGGTATCAAAGCAATGGACGGCCTGGTTCTTTTCCGGTTTAAGGATATACTTTTGCTTATATTGGGGTTTTATAAAAGGCCAGATTTGGCTGGGAGATGCAGTGGAAAGTGGATCTAGAGGGACAGAAGGAGAATATCCAGCATTCCTCTTAATCACCTCAGTGAGAGAAAGTTATGCAGATGAGAAATCAAGAATTTTAATTGGTAAATGTACTCATCTTGAGATAAGAGTGTGTGTTTCCAGCCCCGCTAAGCCAACTTTACGGCTGGGGTTACAGTTCCCCAGAGAGAATATTTTCGCCTGTACCCACACTGAGCTGCCAAGAATAATGATTTTAGGTGTAAGACTAAAAAGTTCTCCCAGAAAGCTGTCTTCAAGGTCAAGGGGACCATCTGGAGCTGAAATGAGAGATGCACTGACAGGCAGGGAAGGGCTGAGTGAGGCAGAGCTCACTGGGGGATAATTGGCGTCTGGCCCCCCATGTTGGAAAGTCTTCCCCTTATCCTTACTGTTCTCCATTTATTTTCTTAAAGATGAAAATGCAAAGAAAATATCAGTAAAACAAACTGCAATAAGAGAAGCTATAATAAAAGATAATGTACTAAAAAATAATTTCAATACAGTAAAAAATGAAAGTCCACAAAGGTCAAGACTTCTGTCGTACTGGAAAGTCTAGAAGATACAAACCAGTGACCTAGGTTGTTGAAGCAAAAAATCCAAAAGGATTCTTCTTGGGTGAAACTTATAGAGCGCCAGGTAAAAGGTCCAGTCAAGGCCTAGCAGAGGGCTTGGTCCAAAGGGTCTCTGGCTATCCTTGTTCTTTGGTTTCAGCCACAGGTGGGCATCTGAGGCTGGAAACACCCACAAGGTTGTGTTCAGGTGTGCATGGTCAGGCCACTCAAGATGGCTGTTCTCTTGCTCTCTGTCCGTCCCCTGCTTGACCAGTCCCTGCTTCACTCACATGACTATCCAATGCTCTTAATTATAGGGCTTAATTAGTCCCGGTAACTGATGAGTCCACCTGACGTCAATTCCCCTATAAATGGGAGCCGCCTTCTCCCCCCACCCCCTCACTGTAGTAAAGACTGCTGCCATGTCCTGCCCGTTGTCTGCTGCGCATGGTGGGGTGTCGCTCCAGGACGCTTTGTGTAAGATCCCCTGTCCAGTAAATGATTGATCTCTGTCACTTTCTGTGGGTTCTTTCTTTGGTCTCATGGCTGAGCAACTACAAGTCTTGTAGGCCTGTGCTCTATAGCCCAGCAAGGTGTTTTCCCCAGAAAGCCAAAGATCAGCAAAATTCAACTGAAACTGTGATCAGACCTCTCCCTCTCTCTTTAAGCGGCTCTACCCCCAGCCAGGGTAGATTAAGCCCACGTGAAACCTCTTATACATAGGACATAACCCTTTGGATTTCCAACAGGCAGAGTGTTGTCTTTGCTGACTTCCATTGAAACCCCCATGGCCTTGGTCAGAAGTTTGTGGGCAAAATAAAAAGTGGATCATAGAAGGAACTGCAGAATGTTACCTAGAAGGATGAGTTTAAATGCCTACAAATATTTATTCTATTTCAGTTCCCTCTGGTATCCCTCTGGTATCAGTTTATCAAAACTCAGGCGTCTTCTTCCCTCCAAAGTGGATGACACACTGAAGATGTTTTCTTGAAGCAAGAAGGGGTAAGTCTGTCCTCTGAGTTCCAACTCCCATGAAATTTGAAAATGATAAAGTGACACACTGGAATTCAAGCTTGCAGATCCCACATTTACTAGTTACTAACAGATAATAATGCTGGAAAGATTGTGGCTTCAAAGAACATGTTTTGGAAATTATGTAAGTATTTATACAATGGATTATGAAAACCTTTTAAAAACAAACTTGGGTATTTACATCACAGACCTTCAGACTCCAAAAAGTTGTTATGCTCTGTATGTCAATTGCCATTCGCTAGCATGAAGTCTTTTAAAAAATATTGCCTTGCAATGAAATAATGAGAGAAAACCACAAGAAAAATAAGGTTCATGAGCCCTCCCTCCAGACCACTACTCTGCATAATTTAAGGGGTAGATAAAGAATATCTATCAGTGTAGGGAAATTACAAACTGTGACAAGAAGTAAGGATAGAAAATGGAAGCAAGCCCTAACATAAGTAAACTGAAACTTCATAAAAAGGGAAGAACGTATTTACTTTTTCCCATTTTAATAAAATTTGTGGGACAAGGGATGAAATGATTTAATTCTGGGAGGAAAAACATGCACTTTTCATCTTCAAAGCACTTTCATTTGAATAAAATAGTTCCATGAAATTTAAAAAGTATCTAGTTTGATTAGCACTCATTGTAATTTTTCAAAATGTTGTGCTTTTTAATTTGATAGATCAGAGACCCTCATGATACACTTGAAGATCAATTAAGTGCTTTTAATGTCTTTTGTCCATAATAATCATCACTTTAATCTTTCATTATCTAATAGGAACATTTGCATATGGGAATCATTCTTTTTTCTTTTCTTTTTTAAAAAAAAATAGTTCTCTAAACTAGTGGTCACTGGGACTCTGTAACATGTAGAATGCTGGATCTCAAAACAGATTGGCTGGAAAATAGCAGGTTGTAGATTAATACCAATAATATAATGTCTATAACATTTAAAAAGTAACAAGACAATATTCTATGATGTATCTATGCATGGTATAGGCACAAAATCTTGGGAAAAGATGCGTATTAAATTCATGATAGAAGTTGCCTCTGGGGAGGGAGAGGGGGAAATGGTGCTGGGCTGGAACTCAAGGGGCTTCAACTTTATTTTATTTATTTATTTTTTTAAAAGCTCTTGAAACATGGCCCAGTGTTAATATTAATAAATTCTAGTAGCTAGTGCCAAATAGATATCTGTTGCCAATTATCTTTACTTTTCCATTTTCTTTATCCTCCTGTTTAATAAAATGTTAAATTTTAAGGCAATGGAAAAAGCCCAGTTGAGTTCAGTCAAACTCTATTATGGATTTGCCAACCATAAATGAAGCAACTGTTCTGGGGAGGGAAGCAAACATAAAATCCAATGATAGAAAAATCAAATCTGACCCTTTGTATAAGGTCCTTCTGTTTCATTCTTGGATGAGAATGAGTCTGACTCCCCCAAAAAGAACCCTCCAGGGCTGCTGTCAGTAACAGCACTTTCTGTTGTTTGCACCTCCATGGACCCAGTTTTCCCTTTCTTTGCTCTTGTACCCCTTTCTCCTTCCTGGAATCCCCTATCCATGTGTTTGTTGGCATAATCAACATAACAGTTCGCAGTAAAAAATTTTTTTACTGCACTACCATATAAGGTTTGGGAATATAGGCGAAACACATCAAGGTAATTATAAGTAAGATTCTACCCCATTTAGTCAATTTATCTTTATTCAGTTGAACTTGCTAATCAGGCCTTTATTCTAACATCAGATTTCTTTCTCCTGCTCCTGTCTATAGCTGAAGCCAGGACTCTCTTAATTCTCTTTGTCACTGGGCAGGTGAGAGCTTCCTGTCTGGCAAGACCCTATACCAAATGGTTTTCAGGCACTCTGGTCTCCTACTCCCCACAATCCACTTGATTTAGCTGCCTTTGTTTTCTGAGCATGTGTCCACTAGGACATTCTCTCAGCTACTGCCATTGGCTTTTCATCCTGTTGTACCTCTGCCAGGTCACGTTTTTATTCTGTTCTGGTCGGTTTTCTAGGCCTTCAGTTTGGAAACTCCTCATCCTGTTTCATGGGTGACTGGTAGAAGGATTTTTCAAATCTGCGTATATTTAGGGGAGATTTATAAAAAAACGGCAAATATGCTGGAATTTTCAGAAGTATAGACATTACTACAGAGAAAAGAAAAATAGAAATACAGAGGAATACCTTAGCCATAGGGGTGAGCAAAAAAATCGATTTCTAGTTCAACCAATTAGCAATCCATTTTAAACCTATTCCTTAGAATCTATCCACACCACCCAGGGAAATAATCACCAGTGAGACGATGTTCATATGGGACAGGGACGTGAAAAACATCTGACTCTGGGACTTCAGCTCAGCTGCTCTGGAAAACAGACTTTAGAGGTGATCAATTCCAACATGAGATTGGTGTTTAGACTGGATGACTGTTAAGGTCCTTTCAACTCTGGGATCCCATGATTCTATGAACATAAATTGTTTTCTAGAAAGAAATTAACACATCAAGTTATATTTGCACCCATTTATACAGAGTGACCAGACTTGACAGAAGTTCCAGTTAGTTTACCGACTTATTTAAAAAAAAAAAAAAAAAAACAGGTCTTGCAGCAACAGGGGTTGGACTGCTTCATGGAAAAACTTATCTGCAGCACTACAAACTGAAAAAGGAATTTAGAAGGCCTCTGTGTATGGTCCTCTCCCAGCCGTGCTTGTCTTCTCTTCTTTAAAGTCTGATGTTGGCTGTAAAGTTTATCAAGTATTTTCTCTAGCAGAGCTTGAGAATCCTTTCTGTGGCATCAGGGTTCCCAGCAGATGAATTTCAGGGGATGGAGGGGGAGGGGGTCATCGTTATTTGGATTCCAAAAGTAAAATCGTAAGAAAAGTATTGTCCTAGAGAATACATTTTCAAAATTACATCTAAGGGGCAAGTAAGTAATGAGAAAATAATTTTGATTTGCAACAAAAAGCCCTGTTGTGGCTATAGTGACTGCATTTCTTATTGAATAATTCAAGGATATTAAAATGAGGTTCAAATAAGAGGAAAACCTAAATGCCAGGAAGAAAATGCTGACTGATGTCTTTAGCCTGATGTCATAGCTTCCCATAGAAAATTGTGGACTTTTGTTTGAGTTTTAACCAAGAAAATGGTAGCTCGTTTTATATTGTAGATGTGTATCTGAAATGTGATTATACAATAGACTTTGATCAATTGAATCACCTTCTGCACACTTTAACACTTGATGACTCATCACATTTTCCTCTAATTATTCTTCTGAGTGCAATCAGAAGGTTAGTTCTTTGGAAAGGTTTTGGATGTTAGTATTCAGCCCAGGCATATAGATAGGCTTCAGTAAACATTTAACAATTTGCATTTCCGAGATGCTTTGTATTAATTTCTGATTGTCAATTAGCCAGGACTTTATTGCCCTCCATAACCCGCCCTGCCCCCGCAGTGGTTGTTAATGATGTGTAATGCAATGTACTAGGGACTGCTATTTAAAGGTCTTCTGCTCAATTGAATTCAATAGTCTACTCCATCCTAGGATTCTGTGGATGTGGAAGTTTGAATTTTCATAAAGCAGGGGAAATGGTGGGAAAATACTGCGGGGGATAAGACCATGAACGTGAGTTCGGTAGGGTACGCTCAGAAAGAAAAGCACATATTCCATCATGCACGAGAACAGAAAAAAGTCATGGCCTGAAAAAGGAAATGGGGTGAAATAAAAGAAGCTACTAATATTAAAAAACGTGATCTTTAATCAACAAGTGCAGATGTGTCCTTGGATCTTGCACCTTTGGACGTCTTGAGTACCTGCGATTACCCAGGACATCGTGGTACCATGTGGAGTTAGGGAGAAGGAGGCCATGGAATAAACCCCAACCTTGGCTCCCCAACTCAAGCTGGGGTTTGGAGAGTCGCTCTCTTGCCTGAAACCCAAGCTGCCACCCACCAGACAAATCATGGCGTGAATCAGAGAGCCCAGTGGGAGGGGCCTGGGGAGGCGGAGTGCCCATTTCAGTATCCATAAAAGGGCATTTTGGTGTCCTAGGTAGAACAGTCATGTGAGGAAGAGAAGGTGGGCTCTGGAGAAAAGTGCTTGGGTCCCCAGAGCTCTGACAGCCACTTCCCAGCTCTGGAATCTTAAGCAGGTCATTCGCCCCACCAAGCCTCAGTTTCTTCATCAGGAAAATGTGCTGATACAGGACTTGTCTCACAGTGTTCTCTCAGATTGAGCGATGTGACCCATAAGAGCATGTAGTGTAGTGCTAAGTAAAATAAGAAACACTAAAAAAAAAATTAGCTATCATTTCAAAGCATTTTCCCAAGTTATGCATTGTTCCTGAGGCATTACCCTATTTTTCCAATTCCTACTCTAAGACAGACCCCTCTCCCCCAATGCATAGCTATAGTTATTAATATGACCAGGATGTACACAGGGTTGTAGTTTCTTGTGACAGGGATGTAGTTTCTTGTGGGCCAGTAGAACTGCTTCTGTTAAGGGCCATAACACTCCCTTTCCTTATGATTTGCCTCTGACTGTGGCCCTCTCTTCCCCAACTGAGGTGTAGTAATGAATTCAGATAATTAACATCTCTTGCTGTCACTAGGTTTTCCTATTGTTTATGGTTTTCTGTTGTCTAATGACTACACGTCTGGGACTCCTATTTTTAACAAACATTTAAAATCTGACAGATGACAGCTCTTGGGTTATAATTGTTCATTAAAAATAAGACTCTCAACAGGTAGCTGTTAAAACAGAAGGGAGACTGACTTCTTAGGGAGGGTCACCTGATAACAGTGATTATTTTGACACAGCTGGAAAAACCGTATAAGAGGAACAGAAAATACCCAGTCAACACCAGTGCTCTCAATCAAGGGAACTAAGAGCCATAAGTTTTGCAACCGACTGATGCAGCAGTGGCAATGCCAAGACTCTGCTTCAGTCTGCCTGCACCCTGTTCTGAAGGGGTGACCTTCTTGGAAGTGGGTGAATTGACCCGGCTATTTCTGGCAACAGTTCCGGTTCTCAGGCTCTTTATTCTAACAGTGCCACTTCTAAAGTAAGAAATATGTTGTCTGCCTGATACCAAGTCCTCAGGGCCAAACACATTCTTTCAATGATGGAGGGGAAAGTCTTGCATACATTGGACAACAAACTAAAATATAAAGAAGCGAATATAACTTTTTCCTAGCTATTCTTGGGCAACTCACCTGACTTGAAGCTGATGTACCATCTTTTCCCAGAATGAGGAAGGACACACACACACAAATGCAAAACACACATTTGCATGCATATGTATATATATTTAAAAATTCTAGAACCTATACTTTTCTTACCTGTTATTATATAATGTTGGAATTGGCTATAAAGAAGAAATGTTTATCTGTGAAGATATAAGAAATAAGTCTAAGGAAAACTGTAGACATTATTTGTCCCTTCCCTACCATTATTTTCTTACTTGTTTTGTTGTATTTTTGTTAGTAGTATTAGAAAGTTTTCACTTTTAAATTCTTTCCAGAGGTGTGCCAACAATTCCTACATCTCTGCATCATGCCATACCCTGAAACCCAAATCTCTTTTCTCAGCTGCTTGGTGGACTTCTCACCCTGCGTGTCCATGTCAAACTCAAGAACCTCCAACCACACATCTGACTCTGTTTCCTTGAACTTCCCCCACCCCAACCCCCAACAAGACCTGCTACTGGTCTTGCCTTCCTTTCTGTGATTTTTGGCTTTCTCACATCGTCTTGACTCACTTAACCCATCTCCCCTTTTCCAGTCCTACTCACCTGTCCACCCCTCCTGTTTTTGTCAAGTACATGCGATGGAACTCAAACCTGACTCGAGAATTCATTTACTTAAAACCTTCCATGACTCTCTTTGTCCTTCAGAATGAACTCCAAAATTCCTGGTAAGATCTATATAAACTCCTTCCCGGTCTAGCCTTTTCCTGTTTATCGGGAGTCTTTTCCCCCTGCACTAGCCTTGGCAGACTTACACTCCAGCCATGCATATGTTCTTGCTGTCTTCGGAATCCAGCCTATTCTTTCTTGCCTCCCTGCCTTTGGAAAGTTCTCTCCTCTGCTTGGAATGCCCTTTTCATCTTGGCAAAAACTACAAAATCAACCAAGTTCCAGCTCACTTGATACTTTGTAGGAGATGCTCTTCTTAATTATCCAAGCCTGTTTTAGAATCTGTTCCCTTTTTGGCGGTCTCATGGTAAACCTTGCGTAATTCAATTAGGGACTTGCATTGGCTGCTTCCTCCACCAGGCTGTGAGCTCCTTGGGGGCCAGGATTGGCAACGGTGTGTTTCCATTACCTAAGATGGTACCTGGCTTCTAGTTGGAGTGCAAAAAATGTTTCTGGACAGAAAAATATAAATTAACCCGTTAATTTTGATCTCTTAAAAAACCCATTAGAGAGTTACTGGGTTTGCCTTCTAGGAGAGTGTGAACTTTCAGGAAAACACCCTTGGTTAAAAGTAGGTAGTTAACAGCTCAGTGGAGCTAGGAAAAGATCTTAGCTGTTACCCTGTTCAACCAGCAGCCTTTTTCAAATTCAACATTGTGGTGAAGAGATATAAAATGATTCCCCCAAACTTACTGGGAGCAGAGGGTGTTAGAACCCATGCAGGTCCCTATACCTAGTTTGGGGGCCTTTTTTTCTGATGCTTCCGTTGGAAGTGTCCAGAATAGGAATTATTTGCAATACTCTCCTGTCATAGATTTAACCTGCCATATAGATGTGGGTAATTCTACAGGTCAGACAAACTGCTAGCTTATATAAATAAATACTGAAACAAAAACTGTTGTACTTGAGCCCTAGGCAGTAAATCAGGTTGAAAGGGAGTAGCTAAAAATGTCAACGGCTCTGCCCATGAAGGATGTTGGAAGTCATAGGATTAAGAGAAAAGGCAAGTAGTCAGACAGAGAATTTAGGCTTGATGAGGTTCAGATGATCAGACTTTGGGGCTGCCTATTTAAATAATGTGAACCTTTTTGGTTTAAACTCTGTGGGTCCCTCATGTCCCAGGGGATTTTATGTCCTTCCTCTGAGCAGGAAAGCTCCGGGTGCCATTGGAAAGGCTGCTTTCTCAGCATCCCGAGAGCCACACCCAGGGTCCTCTCTGAAGATAAGGAACAAGTGCAAAACAAAACAAAAATTCATCTTTGTCAAACCTGAGAGAAGGAATTGAAATTAGAATTTGGGAGCATGGATTTATTAATTTAAAAGATTAGGTGAGTATGTACTGAGTGCTAAGGATGGCCATCCTTGTTTTCTAGATGAGGAAGTGAGGCTTGAAGAGGCAAATAATTGGCCTAAGTTCAGATCCAGTGACAGAAAACCTAAGACCCAGGTCTGCTGGCATCACAACCATTCTGCTCTGCTGCTTCTTCATTCAGTGTGGCAAAAATACTTGGGGCTTTTTACTGTGGCTGAATTCATTTGCCTATGCCAGGAGAAGTGGAACCCAACCCAATCATGGAAAGGGTTCTAGAAAGCAAGGCAGAAGACTTGGTTCTAGTTCTGGCTGAGATTCACCATCTAGGAGCAAGTGTTTAGTGGGAATGGTGGTGAGATTTTGGGAGAAAATAAAGGATTTGTTGGGTGTAGGCAATGGTTATGTGCTTGACATATAACCATAGCACCTCTGAGGCCCCCTACATCACACGTGACAGAACTCTTAGGGCCTGGAACTGAGACTACCCATGTCAACATGACTTGCTTGTTTGTTCCAGGAACCCTTCCCTCAGGAACGATAAGATTGTAAACCAATAATAATTGCACAGTTTGCCTCAGGAAATTCCTGCAGATCAGTTTATCCAAAGCAACAGGTAAACAGCCGGCTATTCAAACAACAGTTAGTTAGTCAAGACCCCCTCGCCCTGCTGTTTCCACTGATCCTATGATGCTACGAAATCTGCCCAATCTCAGTCAGCTCCACCTTGAAAGACCTGCTGTAAGTCACTTGAGACCAGATCCTAAAACCCTATAAATATCCATTCTGACTTTCTCCTCTGAGAAATGAAGATTTTGTCAAGACGGCATTCTCCCTTACTGCACCAGGTTCTGATAAATTTAGCTTTGCTGTTATCAACAAGTGGTCTGGTGACCTTTTGCGGACTTCCAGGCCCATTTTATTGATGTGGAAACTGAGATTCAGAGAGAGTGAGTAAATGCATTCAAGTCACACAGGCAGTAATGTAGACTAGCGGTAGGCCAGAATCTGGCAGAACCAGATTCAAATCTGGACGTCTGCTCTCAAGACAAGGTTACCATGAAAGCCTTCACTTCTTAGCTGTAAGATGAAAGAATTGCGTTGGCTCATGAAGACTGAGATTCTCCCTTGCTTGCTTTCAACTTTGATAAAAACAAATTGAACTATTTTCAAAGCTAGAATAAATTTTCTCCCCTTCTGTCTTTTGTTGAAATGTTTTCTCCAATTTTTGTCTTATATGTTTTTGTCTACAGAAATAAAAATGCAAGCTTAGTAGAAAAGGACCCTATCACATTTCTTTTTATTGTGGTAAAAAACAAATACCGTAAAATTCACCATTTTAACCATTTGAAAGCTCACAATTCAGTGGCATTTAGTACATGTAAAAAGGGGCAATCATCATTCCTTTCCAATTTCAGAACATTTTCATCACCCAAAGGGAATGGTGCACCCATTAAACATTCTCCATGACCCCCTACCCCAGCCTCTGGTGACCATTTATCCACATGCTGTCTTTATAGATTGGCCTATTCTGGACATTTCATATAAATGGAATAATGTAACATATGGCTTTTGTGTCTGATTCTCACTTAGCATAAAGCTTTCAAGATCCCATCAGATTTTGTCTTTTGTAATATTCATGGTATATCTTTGACACTGAATGGTAGCAAAGGAACAAGCCAAACACATGAATTATTATGACTGAGAGTTTTTCTCCTACAGGGAGAGGCAAAGAAGTGGTCCTCAAGGGCAACAATGGGAAGGGAAACCGTTCACATCCCTTGGCCACTTGACCTAAGGATTGCTCTCCATCACTTTCCCTGGGCCCTGGGCTGAGCCTGATGACGAGACGACATGCAGGAAGGGTAAGGAGCCCATCATCTGACTTGGCCGTGATTTTGTTGACCTGCCTGGTCTTTTCCTTGCATAGTCCTTGTATGGACATGAGGACAGTGCAGCAAGCTATTGGAAGATGCCTAGTAACAGGGTGAGATTTCAGCTGGGCTCCAGCTTGCCCTTAGGACAGTTTATGTTCAGTTTCACCAGACTAACTGGAAAGAGGCTGCAGGACAGTTTTTCTGTCCACGCCTAGCAGGAACCATTGCTCTCTTAATTTCTTACACAAAGAGAAATCAGTCTTTTTGATGTGATTGTGGAGTTCAGGTACTCCTTCAGGTGTGCCAAGGTGCTGGTGTTGGTGAGCCAGTCTCTTTGAGATGTTTAGATTGAGAAGGATGCTCTTGATGAACCGTTCGGATAAGTGCATAGAAGGAAGTTTCTACTGCAGCACACGCAGAATCCTCTCCTATCAGACGCCTAAAAATGTCAAAGAAAGGAAATGGTGTGCCTAATACTGACAAATCTAAATCATGATTTGATGCCAGAGACTAATATAAGTCTTTTCTCCCGTGACAGCGCCACACTTAGAAAATTTACTCCATCATTTCCTATTCCAGTTAATGTCAAATTGAAAATTGTTGCTTGATAAATTGTTAGCAGGAAATGTTATGTTTTTTCCTTAGAGGATTTCTTTTTCTTTCTTTCCCCCGTCTGAGTTGTGTGTGATGTGCGATGTAAAAATACAAAAAGAAAAGCCAAAAAATGTCATTAGGTTTCCTCTTTTCAACTTTATGGTAAAGACAAAGGGTCACAGTGAGTTCAAAAATATTTACCTTATAAATATTGCATAGAAAATCATAAGTTGAGATAAATGTCACAGAAACCATTGAAACATATGACCACAGTCAATTTATGAGCAACTTAAAATATAGAAGTTCTCCAGGGTACTAAGATTGCTGTGAAATTATAAAACATTAGCTTTCTTTTCGAATATGGCAAGCATCTAGGCAGGAATTCTGAACTCGGGGTCAGTAGATCCGTTGGAAATGATTGTGACACTTATCATGTATGTGCATCTTTCTGGGGTGAAGATCATAACCTTTTTTCCCTTTTCTTTTTTTCTTTTGTAACTTTAAGGGGTTGTTGACCTAAGGATAAGAAGATTCTTTGCTCTAAGAGGTGGTTGGACTACAGTGATTTTAAAGTGATTCCAATCCTGAGATTCTTTGAAATCAGCCTTGAATTTTTTTTTTCAATTTTTATTTATTTATTTATTTATTTATTTATTTATTTATTTATTTATTTATTTATTTATTTATGGCTGTGTTGGGTCTTCGTTTCTGTGCGAGGGCTTTCTCTAGTTGCAGCAAGTGGGGGCCACTCTTCATTGCGGTGCGCGGGCCTCTCACTATCGCGGCCTCTCTTGTTGCGGAGCACAGGCTCCAGACGCGCAGGCTCAGTAGTTGTGGCTCACGGGCCTAGTTGCTCCGCGGCATGTGGGATCTTCCCAGACCAGGGCTCGAACCCGTGTGCCCTGCATTGGCAGGCAGATTCTCAACCACTGCGCCACCAGGGAAGCCCCAGCCTTGAATTAATCAAGGATATTTTCATAGCTGATATGTTGCCGCTAACAAGCAGTGGGTTGGCTGTATAACATATTGGCTCTTGTTGATTGTTTGCAAATAAGTTGCCCACCAATCACTATCGAGCCTTTGGCTGTTCTTTTATTTTTCTTAAATATGCATTTATTTATTTATTTGGCTGTGCTGGGTCTTAGTTGCGCCATGCATGTGGGATCTAGTTCCCTGACTGGGGATCAAACCCAAGCCCCCAGCATTGGGAGTGTGGGGTGTTAACCACTGGACCACCAGGGAAGTCCCCAAGCCTTTGGCCATTCTTAATGTCTGCTAACAGGATGTACCCTATTATATCAAATCTCCCTGTAATTGTCACTGTTTAAATAACTGTGTTTATTCCTCATTGAACAAGTATTTATTGAATAATATTATTTGTAAATTAATTGATTTAACATATTTGGTAGGTTTAAATATGTTTCATTGCCTTCCCTAAAGAGTAGATGACATTCTACGAAGGAATATTTCATAATACAGGTCCACAATTTCTCACTCTCAATTCCCAAATCTAGAAAGCTCTGAAGATAGAGTTTTTTCCATAACTCACTTGAGAGTAAATGCGACCTGAATTGAACTCATTTGGCAGTAACATCTGACCTGAACTGGCATGAGGCTTTTTATAGTCATTATTTATCTACTCAGTATGAACAATCATACATTTTGCTGCAGAGACATTAATGTTTGATTATGGAATGCTGACCTGGGACCCTGCTTAAGGTGTTCTGTAATATGTAATCTGTGTACCGTATTGTCTTCCTAGAATCCCCCAAATCCTGAATTCCAAAACGTATCTGCCCCCATAGGCTCTCAGGTAAGAGTCTGTGGACCTAGACCATATATTTTTGCCTAAGAAGCTTTTGTAATTCTGTGTGTATGTGTCTATGCGGTCACATTTAAAAGAAGAACAAAGCACCTTTCTCATCTCTCCAAACTGGACTGACACACAATAAATTATTTTTGACCTTTGAGAAATGAACTTTAAAAAACACTTGTTCACAATTATGCCAACAGGCAGAGCACGGGCTCTGCCCCGCAAGGCACTGCCTATCAGGGCGTGAACCGAACAGATGAAATGCTGCACACGGATCAGAGAGCCAACCATGAAGGCCCATGGCCTTCCCATGGCACACGCCAGCCCCCATATGGTCCTTCTGCCCCCGTGCTCCCCATGACAAGGCCCCCTCCATCCAACTACCAGCTCCCACCAAGCATGCAGAATCACATTCCTCAGGTACCCAGCCCTGCTCCCCTGCCCCGGCCAATGGAGAACCGCATGTCTCCTAGCAAGTCTCCATTCCTGCACTCTGGGATGAAGATGCAGAAGCCAGGTCCCCCAGTACCTGCCTCACACATAGCTGTGCAGCCCCCTATGAGTTGACGGGACACCACCTTCCCACCTGGCTCTGTTGAAGCCACACAGCCTGTGCTGAAGCAGAGGAGGCGGCTCACGACGAAAGACATCGGAACCCCGGAGGCATGGCGGGTAATGATGTCCCGCAAGTCTGGGCTGCTGGCAGAGAGCACGTGGGCATTAGACACCATTAACATCCTGCTGTATGACAACTACAGCATCATGACTTTCAACCTCAGTCAGCTCCCAGGGTCGCTAGAGCTCCTTGTGGAATATTTCCGACGTTGCCCGATTGAGATCTTTGGCATTTTAAAGGAGTATGAGGTGGGTGACCCAGGACGGAGAACACTACTGGACCCTGGGAGATTCGGCAAAGCGTCTAGTCTAGCTCCTGTGGAGGGGGAGGAGGAGGAAGACCTTCTAGGTCCTAAACTAGAGGAGGAAGAAGAGGAGGAAGTAATTGAAAATGGTGAGGAGATGGCCTTTGTGGGCAAGGACAAAGCCGCCTCAGAGAAGAGTGAGGAGAAACTGATTAGTAAGTTGGACAGGCTTCCAGTAAAGATGGTGCAAAAGAATGACCCGCTTGTGGAGGACTGCTCAGATCAGCGTGGGCGCGTGCAGGAGTTTGACAGTGGCTTGCTGCACCGGCAGATTGGTGGCGGGGGACACGACTGAGCATATCCAGATCCACTTTTTTTTTTTATATAAATTTATTTATTTATGTATTTATTTACTTTTGGCTGTGTTGGGTCTTCATTTCTGTGCGAGGGCTTTCTCCAGTTGTGGCGAGCCAGGGCCACTCTTCATCGCGGTGCATGGGCCTCTCACTGTTGCGGCCTCTCCCGTTGCGGAGCACAGGCTCCAGACGCGCAGGCTCAGTAGTTGTGGCTCACGGGCTTAGTTGCTCCACGGCATGTGGGATCTTCCCAGACCAGGGCTCGAACCCGTGTCCCCTGCATTGGCAGGCAGATTCTTAACCACTGCGCCACCAGGGAAGCCCCCAGACCCACTTTGAGAGCAAAACAGAGCTGCTGCCTTCCCGGCCTCATGTACCCTGCCGACCAGTCACTTGGAAGTATGTCACAGCAGTAGAGGGTACACCAGGGACAACAGAGCAGGAGGGCCCCCAGACCCACTTTGAGAGCAAAACAGAGCTGCTGCCTTCCCGGCCTCATGTACCCTGCCCACCAGTCACTTGGAAGTATGTCACAGCAGTAGAGGGTACACCAGGGACAACAGAGCAGGAGGGCCCCCCGACCGATGGCCCTCCAGAAAAACGGGTCACAGCCACTGTGGATGACATGTTGTCCTCCCGGTCTAGCACGTTGACCGAGGAGGGAGCTAAGAGTGTAGAGGCCACCAAGGAAAGCAGCAAGTTCCCATTTGGCATCAGCCCAGCACAGAGCCATCAGAACATCAAGATCCTAGAGGATGAACCCCACAGTAAAGATGAGACCCCACTGTGTACCCTTCTGGACTGGCAGGATTGCCTTGCCAGACGCTGCATCTGTGTCTCCAATACCATCCGAAGTCTGTCATTTGTGCCAGGCAACGACTCTGAGATGTCCAAACACCTGGGGCTGCTGCTGACCCTGGGCAAGCTCATCCTTCTGCACCACAAGCACCCAGAACGGAAGCAGGCGCCACTGACTTACGAGAAGGAGGAGGAGCAGGACCAAGGGGTGAGCTGCAGCAAAGAGGAGTGCTGGTGGGACTGCTTGGAGATGCTTCGGGAGAACACCTTGGTCACGCTCGCCAACATTTCGGGACAGGTGGACCTCTCCCCATACGTCGAGAGCATCTGCCTGCCTGTCCTGGATGGACTCCTACACTGGGCAGTCTGCCCTTCAGCTGAAGCCCAGGACCCCTTCTCCACCCTGGGCCCCAACGCCGTCCTCTCCCCCCAGAGACTGGTCTTGGAGACCCTCAGCAAACTCAGCATCCAGGACAGCAATGTGGACCTGATCCTGGCCACACCCCCCTTCAGCCGCCTGGAGAAGTTGTACAGCGCCATGGTGCGCTCCCTCGGTGACCGAAAGGACCCGGTGTGCCGGGAGATGGCTGTAGTACTGCTAGCCAACCTGGCACAGGGTGACAGCCTGGCAGCCCGTGCCATTGCAGCGCAGAAAGGCAGCATCGGCAACCTCCTGGGCTTCCTGGAGGATAGGCTTGCTGCCACACGGTTCCAGCAGAGCCAGGCCAGCCTGCTCCACATGCAGAACCCGCCCTTTGAGCCAACTAGTGTGGACATGATGCGACGGGCTGCCCGTGCGCTGCTGGCCCTGGCCACGGTGGACGAGAACCACTCGGAGTTCATGCTGTACGAGTCACGGCTGTTGGACATCTCGGTATCGCCGTCGATGAACTCATTGGTTTCACAAGTCATTTGCGATGTACTGTATTTGATTGGCCAGTCATGACAGCCGTGGGACACCTCCCTCCCTGTGTGCGTGTGCGTGTGTGGAGAACTTAGAAACTGACTGTTGCCCTTTATTTATGCAAAACCACCTCAGAATCCAGTTTACCCTGTGCTGTCCAGCTTCTCCCTTGGAAAAGAAGTCTCTCCTAGTTCTCTTTCCTCCTCCTTCTCGCCCCTTCTTCCTCCCATCTTTCTATTCCGTCCTCACTTTACTCCCCCTCAGGACCCTGCCCTATTTGAAAAGACAAAGCTCTGCCTACATAGAAGACTTTTTAAATTTTAACCAAAGTTACCGTCGTTTACAGTGAGTTTGGGGAAAATAAAATAAAAATAAAAATGGCTTTCCCAGTCCTTGCATCAAGGGGATGCCACATTTCATAATGTTTTTAACGGTTAAAAAAAAACAAAAAAAACCCCTGAAGGACAAAAATGGTGACTGCTGAACCGTGTATGGTTTATTGTTGTACATTCACAATCTTGCAGGAACCGAGAAGTTCGCAGTTGTGGACAAACCCCGTTCACTGGAGAGGCCTGTGCAGTAGAGTGTAGACCCTTTCATGTACTGTACTGTACACCTGATACTGTAAACATACTGTAATAATAATGTCTCACATGGAAACAAGAGAAAACGCTGGGTCAGCAGCAAGCTGTAGTTTTAAAAAATGTTTTTAGTTAAATGTTGAGGAGAAAAAAAAAAAAGAAGGCTTTTCCCCCAAAGTATCATGTGTGAACCTACAACACCCTGACCTCTTTCTCTCCTCCTTGATTGTATGAATAACCCTGAGATCACCTCTTAGAACTGGTTTTAACCTTTAGCTGTAGCGGCTGCGCTGCCACGTGTGTATATGTATGACGTTGTACATTGCACATATCCTTGGATCCCCACAGTTTGGTCCCCCTCCCAGCTACCCCTTTACAGTATGACGAGTTAACAAGTTGGTGACCTGCACAAAGCGAGACTCAGCTATTTAACCTCTTGCCAGACATCTGTAAGTCAGTGAAACAGAATCTGATTCTCTTAGCTATGTTGACTGTTGGGGGGGTCTAGGGAGAAAACTTGGGGGTGGGGAAAGGGAGTTTTTCCCTTGTACAGTCAAGTAAGAAAAATGGCTATAAATCTTCCAGTTACAAAAGAGAGAACCCCATTGAAAATAGAATACAATAAGTGACAAATAAATCAAGTATTTTACACATTGACAACTGAACCTGGAGCCTAGAACACGTAGTTCTGACTTAACAATTTTAGAGAAATGCCTATTTTTAAAGAATAATGATGTACATTTTCATACAGTGTATACCACCTTCATACTCATTGAATTTATGTTGCTAAAATACATTCCAGCAATCTAGGTGCCATTTCTAGAAATAAATCCATTTCTTAGAAATATTTGGGAAATAATCTCATCGTTTCCTGTGACACTAGCAAAGAGTGCCCCATATATGTTGCAATTTGAGGCTTAGCACCTTTCTTAGAGAAACTATTATTTATGTCTGATAGTGAAAATCTGAATTTCAAAGGAAATAAGAGGGTTACATCACATCTTCTTGCAGTGCACTGCTCTAGTGAGGCCTGTTACCACTCTGTGCTTGGATTGTTGCAGAAGCCAGAGAACTTGGTTCTCTGGCTCCAGTGGAATTCAGTCAATGAAAATTTAGAGTTCATACCTTGTGGCAGGCAGTGTGTTGGAGCTTCCAGTCTTGTGGGGAACAGACAAGCAGTTTGGTGACATGAGTAAGAGATGGACTTAGGAGTCAGGCACCTAGACTTGATCAAGACTGCTTACCTGTTGTCTTGAACAAATCACCTGAGCTCATATGCCTTACCTCCAAAGGGGGCAGAACCTTCCATCACTAACCAGGCTGTCAGCCTTATGCTCTCAGAAACCTGGGTCGGCTTCTCCAGGATGCATTTCTCTGGGTCGGCTCCTGGGGTTGATATATGAAAACCAGAAAGCCAGTTTAATAATGAACTCATATTTATTATATGAGATTATATAAATATTAGTCTTTTGATTTATAAAATATGATTATTGAATTTACTTAACTCAGAATTATTTGGAAGATTAAGATGTGATATCCACCTGTCATGCCTCTGATGCCAGGTTGATCTTTCTAAAACACTGCTTTTCTCATGGCACTCTTGCTCGTCAATCTCCAGGCTTCCGGGAAGGTTAGCGTTCAACGCGTTTGCATTAAACTTCTGATCTGTTCCCGAACTACTTGTCCAGTTTCATCTTCTAATTACTCCATCAACATGAACCGTCTGTAACTGGCTATTCATTGTCTAAAAATTCATCGCAACTACCTATATCCCTATGCTTTTGTTCATGCAGTTTTCTTCCCCCTGCAACTTCTCATGGAATGGCCTTTCACACAATTTTATCACCTTATCCAAGACCTACTACGTCACCAAGCCTCTAGATTATGCCAGCCCCTCCATCCACTCCCTCCTCTGAACCCTAGAGCTGAAACGTCAGGGCAGCAGCCAGCAGTCGTATGTGTCTATTGAACACTTGAAACGTGGTCTCAATTGAGATGGCTATAAGTGTAAGATGTACATCAGATTTCAAAGGTTTAGTATAAAAAAAGCATCTCCTTCATACAGTTTTACATCAATTCTATGTTGAAATGATAACGCTAGCTTCACCCGTTTTTTACTTTAAAAAAACGTAGCTACTAGAATATGTAATATTAAATATACAGCTTGCATTGTACTTCTATTAGATAGAGCTGGTCTAGAGCCCTTACTTTTGGCCACGTGTCTGGCATGCGGCCACACCTGCCTCATCCTTTGTCACTTTTCACTTGTGGATGTCTGATCTCCCCAGCCAGAGCGTGGGTGCCTTGGGGACAGGCCCGGTGTTTTCAGCTGGTTGTATCCCATACAGCACACTCACTCAGGACACAGTACCCTCAATCCTTCAGGAACAGGTAAACATAGGAATCACAACTCAAAAACTACTCACAGAAATCCTCCAAAAAGTTAAGCTCTCCAGATGTCTTCTGAGCACCTCTAACGTGAAAAATATTATTTATCTGTATAGGTATATTAACACTCAAAAGGTTTGAAGAGACTTGTAAACATTTGCCGCTTGGAGAGGGAGTTCTATGGGTTGCCTGTTTTGAGTAAAATTTATATTGTCCTGTGCTTGCAAGAATGCTTTTTGCAGTACTGCAAGGACTTACAATTTTCATGTTACCTTTGTCACTTGGTACAGTATTTTTTCAGATCCTCGGAATTTTGTGACTCGGAGATGTTTAAAAACATTAGCAACACAGTTACAGGAAGGATGGCGTGTTGATGCCACCAGGCCTGGTGCCACACTGAACACTGCGCAGTGCTGTATTTCATTCCAGTCTCCAGCCAGGAAAAAATCCCTGTAACTGGGTTGTAATGGGACCCCCATTTGAACAACAGAAAGAATGAAAGGATTTGAAATGAAATGAAAGTTGTTTATAAGAGGAAATGGAATTAGTTCATAGAAAGCCGAGGGGGAGGGCATGGTTTTTCATATGTATCACTGGAAGGATTTTAATACAGAAGATAGTGGCTCAGTCATTAGTTTTCAGATTCCATTGAGATTAATCATGAGTCAAAACAGTAAGAGGGATTTGGGTTCGCTACAAAGGAAACATTTGCTGATAGGACTGGCAATTAAATGATGGGTCAGGTCTTTACATCTCAGATTATGTCTTGTCAGTCTTGGTGGTCTGTACTGATCTAGTTATACTCTGGCTTGACTGTAGTGGTGTTTGTTTTTTTTTTTTTTTGTCCATTTCCTTTATTTATTTTTAAAATTTAATTTAATTTTTATTTTATATTGGAGTAGAGTTGATTTACAATGCTGTGTTAGTTTTAGGTGTACAGCAAAGTGATTCAGTTATACATATATATACAAACCATTCTTTTTCAGATTCTTTTCCCATATAGGTTATTACAGAATATTGAGTAGAGTTCCCTGTGTTATACAGTAGGTCCTTGTTGATTATCTGTTTTATATATAGTAGGGATGTTGTTTACTAGACATATCTAGGTCCTTCCCATGCCGAAAATTCTGCAGTTTTTCTGGGTGACTCAGTTTTACTTAGGTATGCCTGTTTTAAGGGAAAAAAAACCACACACATTATTTCAGGACTGATCATTGAATCGTTTAAACACAAAGAATTCTTTAAAAGAGCATCTTACTAAACTGTTACCTTTAATGGCTTTAGAAAAAAATCACTGCAGAAAATGTCATTGGAACATCTATTGATGTTTACTCTTTAAAAGCATTTTTAACTAGGACCTCAAGATCACAGGTGAGTTTCTTTAGTTAACATAATAGATATTTTAAGTCAGTGAAGTTCCTGTAGATTTGTCTCTGTTCATTAAGTTCGGAACAAAGAAACCCAATGCCTTGCAAGCCACAAAAAAGAGGTAAGCAAAAATACAAACAGCCATTGCTCTCAGCATTTTCATCTCTGAATTGCTATTCCAGGAAAAGGAGAACAATCTAGAGAGTTGCTTTTAGTGTTTACAACTCAATGCAAAATCGTAGAGTTGAGCTACTTTCCAAATTGACTTACTTTTCTCAAAGTGGCCGTGGGTTCAGAATCATAAACCACTTTTGCTTAGCACAGAGCAAACAGGTTTTTTAATCTGATGTTTGGGAAGAAGACTATTTTACTCAGTTGTGGTTTTTGAGGAATTTTTTTTGTGTGTGGAATTTTAAGTATAATAATAAGTGAAGGACTGTTTGTTGGGATGCATGGGGTATTTTATATATATATATATTTGCTATTCTTAGTTGTTCTTTCCACTTTAAAAAAAAAAACAAACAGGGATTTTGTGGGTGGAGTTGCAAGGAAAGGGAAAAGAAGGTCAGGAGGAAGTATTCGAAATGATAGACTGTGCAAAGCTATAAACTCCTTCTATCAGAGCATCTCAGAGGGATTTACAAACAAAGGCTACTGATGAGGATTTGTGGGAAGTGAACTCGAGTAGCAGGGAAACCAACTGACTTCTCCATGCTCACTGGGCACAGCAGCAAATACACAGGAGCCAGAGCAGCCAGTCTTTGGACTGTCTGCTTGAACAAGTTTTCTGCTCTCCTAGAGTAAAAATTTACCCACAATTCCCACAAGTCAGCTAGCCTAATGATTAGGAAAACTAATTTACAAATAGTTGAAGGTGTAACAGCTCATGCTATCCTTTGCAATCAGGATGCTGAAAAACGGACAAGGTCATACAGTTAAGAACTGAAAAATAAAGAAAAACAGGAAAATAAAGCCTGTTAAGAAAGCCCCACACCCCAAATATTAAACTCAACGTGAAGACTTTTTATAGGAAAAGTACAGAGTTAAAATTTTTTTTCTACTCATAATTATGAGCAATACTGAAATTCTCAGGAAGAAATCCAAACTTAAGACATTTAAAATGCATCATAGGTAAGTTCTGTCATAAATAGGAAGAAAACAGTGTGATCTTGCTAATACTAATTAATAGCTATGAGCCAGGGGATGTGGAGAGAGAAGAAAACAAGAATCCTAAGTATTGAGAGATGTTGAAAATCAGAGCTTTAGGAAACTGTTCATGAGAAGTTAATGCTGCTAGGAAGACAATTTATCTAGAACTAGATGTTCTAGATGGTTCTAGTTCATTCAAGAGGAAATGAAGATGTGCTCAAGAGAAGGGCTGGTGAGTATAGGGTATGTCCAAGGCAAGAACTGGCTTCAGGTACCAGGAAGGTAGAGATGCGCTCAGAGTGAAGGCAACATTTAAGTGAAGACAAAGGTTTAAAGTGTGTAGACAGTTACTTTCCATGCTTTCTTGGGTGCTGCTAAGATGACTGCCAAGATCATGCTCTAATGTTGTCAGCATAGTGTCAGCTTCTCCTTCGGGCTGCTGTTTTCGTCTGTCATTAGAGCAATTGGATCTGGAAGCCTATTAACTGCTCCATCAAACGACCAAGTCTTATTGATTCAGAAACTATCTCCCACAAAAAGTAAAAAGACTATTAGGAGGTAAATTAATCCACAAAGTATCTATTTATAGTATTAACACTTCTTTGATGACATTATATGTCATACTATTTAGTAGAGACTCTTTAAATGAGAGCAGGGTAAAAGTTGGAATTTTAGGAGAGGTTTATTTCTCAGAAAGTAGTTTGATAGAATTTGCTTTCTTTTTCTTTTTTTAACATCTTTATTGGAGTATAATTGCTTTACAATGGTGTATTAGTTTCTGCTGTATAACAAAGTGAATCAGCTATACATATACATATATCCCCATATCTCCTCCCTCTTGTGTCTCCCTCCCACCCTCCCTATCCCACCCCTAGAATTTGCTTTAAAATAATTGCAATGTAGCAGTGCACTTTGGGACACATTGAATCACAAATTATGAGATTCAGAAGCAATATTCTAGATGGAAATTTAAATAATGTGGAGGGTTTGTGTGAAGGAGAAGAAAGAGAAATTAATTTAATTCCATTTGCTGATGTGACTGTAGTACAACTATTTTTAGGTATAATCCAAACAGTGCATATCTTCTCCATTTTGATTAGTAGCAAATTGGCAGGGAGTCAAAAGAATTAGTATTTCTCAGCACATTATGCCAGAAATGTACAAATAAAACTAAATTATCTGTGCCAATGTGTTTAATTTGAATTACGGCTAAGGTTTTAAACTGTTTTCCTTCCAAAGAACTGAAGGGTCCTGCTTTGTTAAAAAAAATTTTTTAAGCCTTTCACAAATGGCAGTAAAACTTAATAATTTTCCTTTTGACCCTTGCTTAGAAGCTCTTGCTAAAAACTTGAATGCTAGTATCATCCTGAGACTTCGAGTGCAGAATTTCCGTCTGGCAATTTTACATATTGCCAGAGGAAGTCAGCACGCTCAACAAAATGCGAAATTAGGAAAATGTGCTTAACAAGGAAAGGTTTCACAATAGCCACTTAGAGGTTATTAATAATTCCAGTTCCAAAGAAAGCCTGGATAGAAAAAATGAGCTCTATTTACAAAGTTTTACATTGCCAAGTTCACCAAGGTATGAAGCTATCTTCTATACCAATTATAGATTCCTACACTGGAGGGAGAATTATAGATGCTGGAATATCTTGTTACACATAGAGAACTTTACAGTGTGCAACCGAAACATAATTTCAAATGTAGCAAATGAGTGAATCTTGGTCACATGTCCACTGTTTTAATTTTAAGGTTTATGCCTTTGGTACTGTTACACACAAACCCATGGGGTAAGGTTGATTTTCTGCGTATTCACTGCCCTCCTCCTGTCACTTCTGCTGTGCATTATCTCACCAGATTAAACAGGATTGGCAGTTTTCTCCTCCCACTGATGTAGCTATTGGGATTGGCAGCTCAGATTCCTACATTTCTATTATAGATCAATGTCTTCTTCAAAACAACGAAAAGCAGTTTTCGTGGGTAGTAGGAATCACTGACAAGGTCTGTTTCTGAGTCCCCGTAACCCTCAGTTAGAGAACTCAAGAGATCACAGAAAACTCTTTTTTTCTATTTCCTACAAATACATATAAACTGGCCCCAAGATTATAGTGGTTTCCTCTAATTCACTAAAGAGTTCAGACCTGTTTACTAAGCAGTTAAATTATATATATTTGTTATTAAAGTTTATAGGACTTTCATGATTTTGAGACCTAAGGTTTGATGGGTCTATATGTAAGTTTGGGTCTGGGAAATTTTCTTTTTATTTAAATGTAAAGACTTATCTAGACAAAATAGGAAAGTGAAGCATTACCTGGTACTCTTGAGTGCTCTTCAGATGAAACTGTAGACATTAAGTCTATTAATTTTCTAGTATGATTTAAAAACAAAGAGGAACAAAACCCCTAACAAAATGCAACTTACATATTCAGGTGGGGGAAGGGAGCATAGAAATGCACTGTATTTGTTCCTAGGGGAAAGGATAGTGAGATTTCATCCTGGAATTTTTACATTCTCCAAAATGTGTTTCTGTAGGTATGTATCTGTATTTTTAAATAACTTTCGCCATCTCCTGCCTCTCCACCTTTTTTTTTGCTGGAGAAAGGGATTAAACTTCACAGCAGCTTTTGTTGAAACTGCTACTGTTCATGAAACCTTCTGCTGGTCTCTAAAACATAGGCAGCATTAATCTTTCTCAGAAGACTCTCGTCTTTCCTGGTTTTTAGAATATCGCATTGCCAAAAAAAAAAAAAAAAGGATAATCGGTCTTGACTTTCCTTGGTAGCGAAGAGTTTCTTCATGTTCAATCTCGGTATAAGCCAAAACTTTACACTCTTCACTTTGGTTTCTTTACTGTACCATCATGAAATGAAAAGCTTGTTTAAAAATACAAAGAAAGAGAAATACTTAAATTTATTTTGGAGAATGTAGAATTAATCCCAAGATAGAATTTCACTATATTTTCCTTAGGAAATAATTTTAGGAAAACTATCCTATCCATTGGGGGGTGTCATAATCTTGTTAGAAAATTTTAAAACTTCATATTTACTTTTACCTGTTACCTGCCCACCCAGAACTTCTGCTGAAATGGTCTACTTAATTACACAAGAGAAAAAAAAATATTTACTTAATTGCTCTTTTATAAATTTTTGCTTAACCATGAAAGCATTTTGCTTTCTAAACAGCTATTGGAGAAATGTGCACACACTGTGATTTTCTGTGATTTTGATTTTCTGTTGGAAAACAAAAACCAGCCGTGGATGCCACTTACCGAATTCCAAGTAGGCAATGACGGTTCCACGACTTAGTCTTCTTTCCTGCATTTCTGTGCAAGGTTGCAGCTGAGTTACCTGACTCAATCATTTTTTCTTAGAAGATGCACAATCCCAAATATTAGTTCTTAAGGCAAGTACGGCAGATGGGATCTTGAAAACACCTACAAGTAGTCTAGAATACTCTGAATCTGGCTGTGAAAATTTAGGGCAAGCCTGCAGCTCTCAGTAGGTGCACGCCTTATTTGGTCTAGAGGCATTTTGCTATGCTATTGAGTCATGAAAAGCTATTAAAAGAGCTCTATGGGAAATCCAGCCTATATTTTGAACAAAACAAACTGTCTTTTCCATTTTCCCTGAGCCCTTACAGACACACAGTACATAATCTTTTTTGTGCTTTATTGGTATTTATTGCACATGGATCAATTCCTCACATAGTAGTTAGTTGCACCAGAGTATAAATACTTGGTAAAACACAGAGAGGAAATAGTATTTACACACAAGTGCTAAATTTTACCAGCAGATTCACGTGGGCCCTTGGACATAAAAAAATAATAAAAAAACTCCTTAAGATAATTATATTTATAATATGGATACAGTTACAGTACCATGATAAAAGAGTATAAAAAGGTATTTTTCCAATAAATCATTAGCTCAGTAACATAACAGACAACAGAAGTAGAGTTTGAGTTTTATTTTAGTTTTTAAGATCTGCCCCTACCTCACCCCCACTCCCGTTAAAAAATATTTAATTTCTTTTTGTGCAAGTAACATCTTCAGTGGACTTTACAGTTCCTAATACTGTGCAAAAATGCCACTTTGAATCACGCCTTTTTGTTTTGTTCTGTTTTTTGTTTTTACCCACATGTGCAGTAATCTGAACTGTTTCCTCTTTTTCTTTTCTTTTTCTGTCCTGTCTTCAATGGACAGAGTCACACGTCACAGAGGCTCAGCGCCTGGTCCTTCCAACTAATATTGATACATAAATAAGCTGTTTAATATAAACAAGTCTTTCTATCTTGCTGTGCAATGTGCACAGTGTGAGGTAGGAACCCCTCAGCCTGACCACCGAGGCTCTCGGGGACAGCCGGCTTGCCCTACAAAAGGAAAGCAAGGTGAGGCTTGTTCCAAGAATAGCTTAAAATTTCCTGAAACGCGATTTTTGCATCCATCCTTTCCCTCTGCTTTAAGAACAGGAGAAATCATTACTCAGGAATTAAAATGAAATTGCAACGGAAAGCAAAGGAAACACGTCCTGATCAACTGTCATTCTCTCCTCTTTCTCCGCTTGACCGCTCCTGTTCCCGAGAACGGGATAGAAGCCAAGTCAGAGACTTATCTCCTAACGCTTCTCCCTTCCCTTCCCGGTCATCGCAGAGAGTGTTAAAAACCACCTGGGGCGGGGGGAGGGGGGAGGAAAAATCTAAAGACGTATAACACGCACCCACAAAAGAAGGCAGGACCACAAAGAGAAAAAAGAACCCAACAAAAATCAGCAAGCCACTCTCCCACCCCTCCCCAAACCTTCCTTTCTGTGCAACGGTCTGTGGCTTTTCTGTTTGCCTTGGATGATGCAGACGAGGTTTGCGGGCTTCGAATTCACCTGCTTTCGGTCTTGAGTAAACACAGATCTCCTCTTCCCCCAGGAAGCCATTCAGGGGCGCCCGGGCTCTCTCCCTCCCGGGGCGCAGAGCCCGCGCCCGGGCTGGGGAGGCGGGGAGGCGGGGAGGGGCGCCCGGCCCTACACCTTGGAATCCGAGGCACAGCCCGGGCGGCTCGGCTCGTCCAGGCTCGAGTCGCTGTCGGCCGCCGCCCCACCGTTGTAGCCGGCCCAGGGCTCCAGCAGGCGCGCGGGCGGCGCGGCCCCGACGTCGTCGTCGTCGTCGTCGTCGTCTGAGGCGGCCCCGGGCGACGGCGGCGGCCCGGCCACCGCCAGGCAGCCCGAGGCGCGCGGCGGGTCCCCGGCGGCCGCGTGGCTCCCGCGGGCGGCCCGGCGCGCGCAGCAGAGCAGGCGCTGGAAGGCCTTGCGGAAGTCGGGGCTGCGGCAGTAGATGATGGGGTTGAAGGCCGAGTTGGCGTAGCCCAGCCAGTTGAAGAAGACGAAGAGGCTGTCGGGCACCAGGTCGCGGTGGAAGGCCTTCACCACGTTGGCCAGGAAGAAGGGCAGCCAGCAGAGCGTGAACACGCCCATGATGATGCCCAGCGTCTTGAGCGCCTTCTGCTCGCGCAGGGCCACGAGGCGCGAGGGCCGCCGCTTGCTGGCGCGCCCGTTGGCCACCGGGGAGGCGGCGGCGGCCGGGAGCGGGGGCCCGGGCGAGGGCGCGGGCGAGGGCGGCCGCGTGGGGCCGCTGAGGAAGCGGCGCTCGCAGCTGTCGATCTTCTTCACCTGCTTCTGGGCCTCGCGGAACACCCGCAGGTACACGAAGGCCATGATGCACAGGGGCACGTAGAAGGAGACGACGGACGAGGCTATGGCGTAGGCTCGGTTGGTGACGAAATCGCAGCACTTGGGGTCGTTGTAGCAGCGGCGCGCCTCGTCGCCCTCGGCCCGCCACCAGTGCATGAGGATGGGCAGGAAGGACACCAGGGCCGAGATGGCCCACACGGTGCACACGAGGGTCCGCGCCCGCGCGCGGGTCAGCAGGCTCTGGTAGCGGAAGGGCGATGTGATGGCGAGATAGCGGTCCAGGGCGATGACACACAGGGTCTCGATGCTGGCCGTCACGCACAGCACGTCCACCGAGGTCCAGAGCTCGCAGAAGAAGGAGCCGTACTCCCAGCGGCCCCACACCACGATGGTGGCCCCGAACGGCACCACCAGCAGCCCCATGACCAGGTCGGCGCTGGCCAGGGACATGATGAAGAGGTTGGTGAGCGTCTGCAGCCGCGGCGTCTTGGCGATGGCCACGATCACCAGCACGTTGCCCGCCACGATGAGCAGCACGATGAGCGCCATCAGCAGGCCCATGCCGGCCGTCCACTGCTGCGACAGCGGCGCGGATCCCTCGCTGGCGGGGGTCAGCAGCGAGGCGGGCGGCGACGCGGGCACTAGCAGCCGCGCCGCCGTGGCCGCGCCGTCGGGGAGCGGCGCGGCGGTGGACAGGTTGCGGGGCTCGGAGGCGCCCAGGGCGAGCGCCCCCGCGCCCATGCCGAGCTGCGGAGGCCGGGGGAGGGGGGTGTGGCGGAGTTGGGCCGCGGTTGGGGAACCCCCCAGAGGCCCGGGCGGCGGGGCGCGCGGAGGGAGGTCGCGGCCAGGTCAGGACAGCCGCGGCGCTGGGCCGGAGGCATGGGCGCCGGGCGCCTTCCCCGCCGGAGCCGTGCGCTGTCGCCGCCGCCGCCGCCGCCGCTGCTGCTGGAGCCGCTGTCGCTGCTGGAACAGCTGCCGGGACCTCAGCATGTTTCTGAGCGCGCGGAGCCCGCAGCCCCGGCTCCCAGCACCCAACCCACCCCAGTCCCACTCCCTCGAGCCAACCCTCAGGGCCTCGCGTCAGGCTCCTGCAGCCAATCCGGGCGAAGGCACGCCCCTGTCTGGCTCCCCCCAGCAACTCCCCGCAGCCCCCCCTCCTACCGGCGGTTCCGCGGCTCCGAGGAGTGAGGCAGAGGGCCAAGCGAGCGTCTCCTCGGCGCCCGCGGGTTCCTGCGCGCGCGCGCCTTCCTGAGCCCGCTGGTTCCAGCGCCCAGTTCCCCTTGGCTCCCTACGGCGCCCGGCTCCCACCCTGCCCCCTCCCGCGGACCCCAGTCTCTCCTCTCCTGCGCCCCGTTTGCCTCCGGTGTTTGGCTCCTTCCTGCGCTCGGGCTCAACTCGCTAGCCGTCTACCTCCGGTGCCCAGGTTTCCTGCGGAGCAGAGCGCGCGCTTCCTTTAGCGGGGAGGGGACCTCGGTGTTCTCGAAGCACCAGAGCGCCTTGGACGGTCTGTTCACTGGGGTTGGAGGGGTCTGGCTGCAAGATTGTTTCTCGTGTTGGGCAGCCTAGGAGAGTGCGTGTAAAACCCTTCCTCTGTCAAGACGGGACCCAGCCAGCCTGCGTCCTGCCAGCTCAGGGGATCGGAGGCGGGTGTTAGCGGTTAGAGGAAACTTTCCAGCAAGCGCCTTGCTTGAGCAAACCGCGCATCTGTCAGCAACGCTCTCTGGGAGCTATTCTTGCAAGAAGCTTCTGTTGTTCCAGGGCAGCAGATGCAGAAAGGAAGGGAAGGTTTGTGCATCTGACAGCTAATGCTGAGCACCAGTTGGAAAAACACACACTCCCCAGTCCCAGCTGATGGATGTGTGAGTATGATGCAACAGTGTGTGTCGATACCGTGAAGAGAGAGGCTTAAAGAAACACAAATGTTAACGTGGAGTAAGTGACACCGCCACGAAGACAGAGCACGTTTAATTACATTTCAGACTTTTCACATTCAGTTATAACACCAGGATTTTGTGTTTTATTACTCACATGATTTTACAGTTTGAGCTGGGTCAGTGCAAACAAAAAGGTACATTAGTTTTGGTTGACGTAGTGAATCGAGATTTCAGATTTCTTGGTCTGCCCAAGTTGTTTTCTCCTTTGCCCAAGTTCCCGGATTCTCAAAACTCTAGGATTAGTTTTGGAGGAATGAGAGAAGAAAATATGTAAATACTCCAGAAGATTAAAATCCGATAGCATTTAAAGTTATATCAGAGACTTCTGAGTTGGCAGCTGAATGGGTTTAAAATTAGTGAGTCAGCCCTGCAGTCGGTGTGATTATATGTGGGGACCCACCTACAGGATGGGCACCATGAACACACAATGCAGCAGAAGGTGTTCAGACTCCCTAATTCCACCCCAGGAAGGTCCTCAGCTCAGCCTTGAAAATAAAAAGGCTTTAATCGAATCCTTGAGAACAAGGACGGGTAAACAGCTTCTAATTACCCATGTAAGGGTGCATGAAAATGTTATATAATGCTCACACATCTTTCTAGCATTGGAATAAAAAGAATAGCATCTGAAAGGGACAAACTCATCTTCTTACCCTGTAGAGAAAGACTGACTTCCACAGCTACCCAAGTCAAGAGCTAAAAGCAATGTTTATTCAGTGTATAAAGCCCAGCAGTTTTAACCACCTTCTCTATATCCAAACATATAAATTTGCTTTAGGCCCAAACTTGATAATCAGTGCTACAAGGCGGGTGGGTGTGGATGTGGGTGATTTATTTGTTTATTCGCCCCTGCCCTAGGACTTGTCAGCCTAGTTCTGCCCTAGTTCTGCCAACTTGGGAAGCCTGAGAAGGGGGAGCAAGGAAAGGAGAGGGCTAGAAAGAGGGGGGTTGGAGGCCTGCACCCTGAGTTCAGTGTAGGCTCCCAGAGAGCCCTAGGTACCCAAGTCACTGCAAACCTGTCTCCCCTTCCGACTTTTCTCTGTTCCCACCCTCAAGGGGCAGTCTCAAAATAGCCAAGGGGTTGGAAAGAGTTGGATTTGATGCTGCAGGATTCTGAGTGCTGGGCTGTGCGGTGAGGTGTAGGGAATGTGGGGAGGAGGTTTTCTGTTGGGCGCCATCTTTCTGTCAAGTGGTGTTACCGGGAATATTGTGTGCCAAGCTTAAGGGCCCCTGAAGGGCAAAGGGATTGCATTTCTGTGAGCGATAAGGCCTGAACTTGGTTGTACAGATTCAGTGCAGAAGCCTGGATGCCAATAGCATTACCATATGTGCAAATATGTATGTATTTGTATACATTTTGTATACATCCATGTATTAGTATACGTATGTATATGTATAAACACACCAAAAATACCAGGGCGCGAGATTTGAATTGTTGAAGAACTCTCCTGAAACTTTTTTCCCCTGCTCATTCAGAGATAAACCAAGTTTCCCTGAATTTCTGGATAATAAATACATTAAATCACAAATATCCAAAACCAGAAGGTTATTTTGATAGGAGTTCCAACGTAGGGCTGCAGGCATAAAGGGATTCCTGGAATTCTTGGGGCTGTCCTTCAGTTGTACTGATGGAAAAGTTTGGAGTAGTTCATATTCAACTAGAGGTCACTTTCTTTTAAAATAAAATGTTCTCGGATTTCCTTTAATCCCTACACTTCATGACACTTTTTTAAAAAAACATTTTTGAGCTAACATTTTTTTGTCCTGAGTTAAGGATACAAGATTAAGAAGAAAACATATCCACTTATACAGGTATGAGATGTTGCAAGTTCAAAATGAGTAACTCCTCCATTTCCTCATTCCCCACTCCCAACTGTTAAAATCAATCAGTTCTTGGGAACCCGAAGACTTGACAGTCCTTTAGAAAGGAACAGAAAGCTGCAACAATACATGCTAATCAGCACATTGAAAACGAGTGGGCTTCCTCCTCAGAATTTCCTGCTCCCACCTCTACCTTTCCCATCCCACTACCTTTATCCCACACCTGAACTTGCTATGGGTTCTTTTTGAGCTCCTGGTCTCTAGTCCTTCCCGATCCATTTAATCTGGCATACCATAGCCAAATTAATATTTCTAAAATGCTGCATTGACCGAAATGCTTTTCTGTTCAGAAACCTCAACTCCTCTACATGGCCTTCAAAGCCCTCCACAGTCCAGTTCCAAATAGCCTTTCCAGCACTATCCCGTACTAGAACTCTCCATGTCACCCTAACTTGCAGTTCTGTAAGTTAGTTTTTGGATCTATACCCTTTTTCCTTTTTTTGCATCTGTACTCTTTGTCATTGGGATCCTTCCACCAAGAATTCCCTCCTCCATCTCTGTCTCATTGAGTTCAGCTTTCAAGATCTGGTTAATATATTTTTTACTTGACGGTCATCCCTGCCCACTGTTTCTGGAAATGATCTCTCCTTCCCCTACCTAGAGTAGTTACTTTGCTCATTGCATTTCATGTGTCAAGGAACAATACGTTGCTTTTCGACATCTCTTATATTGTGATATAATTTTTATAATTTAAAATTTTTCTCTTTTCTTCTCATATGGATTATAAGGCTACTGAGAGCCAGGACCATCCTATACATTTTTATATTTCCCATGTTTACTAAAACTACCTAACATTAATTAACATTAAGCTTTGATTCATAAATATTTAATGTTTAATTTATTAAAATATTCTCATATTTACTAGTATGAGAAATAATCGAGTGTTTTTGGAGTTTAGATCTTTCCTCATGCTTCAACTTTAGAGTAATAATTCGTGTTCCTATAGCCTAGTCAATACGTTCATATAAGCATTTCAAAATATAAGCTTTACAAATACAAGGTAGGCTCATGAGATAAATAAATTTATATCATACCTACTCAGTAATAAATAACGTGGGGCAGACTTAGGTAAGAGTTCTTCCAAAGGGACAATGAAAGTCCACATAATAAAGAATACTACCTAATCTTCATAAATATTCAGGGTGAATGACCTTTTTCCTTCCTTTATGATACTGTATATCCAGGCATTTCTGCCCTGGGAGAATAGCTGATGACTTGAATCTGGCTTCAAATTCTAGATCAAATTAAGTCTGAATGGCAGTGACTAATGGGCGTCCAACCCACCCGTCGTTGTAAGCCATGAACTTGATGAAGACCTTTCCATTCTTCAGTTGACTTTGTTGGCAAATGAGATTAAAATAATAGTGAGTAGCCTAGTTGGACAGCTGCTGGAAGTCTGGGGGAAATTTCTAAGTAAAGCGCCAAGTAAAGTATCAAATCAGTAAGTTAGCATAATTTGCCTTGAGGCTGATGATAGGTGGCAGAATTCATTGATCAGAGCTCTAGTGGCTGTTTCTGAGGAAAGATATACAACTTTTCACATAAAGTAATGTAACTGCTAAAACAGTCACTCAGCGCTAAACTAAGCAAAGAACAGTTTGCACCCGTGGCTGGCTTAAGGTCATATACTGGTTTTGAAGACACAGTTTACACAGGGACAAGCAATTGCATCCACTGTGATAAGAAGCACAGAAGACAATGGTGTAATCATAGCAAAGCGTGGACTATTTGGGCAATTCAGAAGCTCTCCTCTCTCCCACTTCCTCCCTCTTTGCCTTCTCCTCCTCTTCCTGGTGTGTCTAAAGAGTACTTTGAACAATGCAAGAGCCAGTAATAATACTTTTCAAAATTTGGATATATTGGAAAGTGTTCAGACCTGGTAGGCGGAAGATCCAGGTTTGTGTCCTGGCGTCACTTTTGAGTTTGACCTTCAGCAGTGGCTTCATCCTTAAAATGGACTCACCATTTGGTCCCTCGCAGGGTTATGTGACAGCGTCACATATGAGATGATGTATGTGACAGCTTCTTGAAATCTCATATAGCACTGTATACTTGAAACGCATCAAATGCGGTCTCATCCAATCATCATGACATTTCAAACCATGAAATGTGTCAGGATTTGCTTGTATGAGAAGAGTCAGTTCACTTACATAAGCTTCACTTTATCAGGTGACTCCTTTCTTTCTCACACTGGATATAGTACGACTCAGAGGCTGGATAACAGTGAACAATTTTTAAATGCCTTTACCTTTGGCCAGTCACATTTTAAAAAAGATTTCCCCCCATCTTTGTGCCTTTCCTTAGTAGGTACCCTACTCTTTTTTTTTTTTTAAGTGTTCATTTATGTGATTCTCTGACATAAATTCCTTTAAAGTATTTCAGTGGTGAAATATTAGCAGCAGAGAAAGGATTTTTTTTCTCAACTATTTAGTGCCATAACTAGTAACTTTAAAAAAAAATGGAAGGTAATGCAACATAAAATTTAGCCAACTTTTGTAAGTTCTGTTCTTATTCAGGTGTATAATGAATAAAAATTGAGTGTTCATCAGCTGAGATCTTACCTTAAAGTGCCGGCGGCAATGGGAATATTATCAGTACACATGGAAAGTACTTGGCTAAGAGTTGTCCTTCAATCTGCCCAAGTCTAGAGCTTGTAATGACAACAAGCTGCACTAATTATTGAAAACTCTAGGTTTTATTTTAACAGAGTCTTATTGTGCTTCTGATAAAACGATTATGTTGTAAAAAGCTGAGAAGTTTGTAGCAACAAGAATCCCCCAAGCCCTTATTTTAAGTTTCTAACGGGTAGAAATGATACCTTTTAAACGTTTTAGCTCCCATTTATTTTGGTCATGTAGTTGGTACTTTGCAAATTCCTGTGGAATAGAGGAACCACTTAAAAGCTTATGTGCACTCTCTAAAATAAAAGAAGACATTGTGTTTTCCATTCACCTATGGAAGATGGGTCTGGGCCATCCAACTGAATGGAATTGCCAAAGGGAACCAGTGAAAGAAGCAAGTTGTCTTGCCTCTGGGTGGCAGACCAAATCATTTACATTGCTTCTTTTCACTCACTACTCTGAGTAGACCAAACAGGTATCTTCTTTCATATGTTTTTCCACTTCTTTGTTTTGGATATATATTTTCGTAGATAACTTACTACTGTATAAACGCTCATCCAGACCCACTCAATAAATAGAGGCATGGCAAGTCCTTTGCCTTGGAAGGGCAGAGTCTCACACTAGTGGGACACTATCGCTGCTACTTTGGTTTTGATAACCACTGTGGTTAAGCTTCTTGCATTGAAAATAAATATCAAACCTTTGACATGACATATATTTTCCACAATGTCTCAGCTTTGCAGCTCCTTGAATAAAACCTGTTAGAAATCTTTATCCTATGATAGCTTTCTGTTTCCAGAGCATTATCGCTTAATTAAATGTTAAGGGAGCAATGACCTTCTTTGCAGACCTCTTCTAAATATAAATGACTTTTCACACTGGTGGAGAAATGGTTGGGTTTTTTCCTTCCTGTTTTCATATGGAGACACTGAAGCATAAGGAGAGAGACGTGCTTAAGGTTTCAAGGAAAGGCAAAGGGAGTTCTTCATTTTCCTGCCTATTGAGCTAATCTTTAATTACCAGAGCTTGCATCCTTAACAGATTTGGACCCACCTCTTAACTGCTTGTCAGCATAATTAAATTGCATGATATATTTTGGGGCCTGGAGCAAGTCATGGAGTCATTTTTTTAAATAAATAGCTCTGAATGAGTGAAGAGATTCTATCATGCAATGTTTATTTGTATTTTTCAATTGGTTTAAATGTAATAGATCTAGAAGAATAATCATATTTATCCACACAAATAAAAGTCTCTTTGTTAGTACATTTCAATGTGAATTTCCAGAAGTGCCACATGAATACTAACTCTGAAGACAAAAACAAAAAACCCAAAAAGCAAAGCAATTAAGTAATTTGGTGTTTTGTTTTGTTTTTAAATCTGTAACTAGAAAAAAATTTCACAAAAGACTCTTACTGAGAATCAAAGGCCCTAAAGTTGTGACAACCTTGGGGTTTTATTTAAAAGTCAGAATGAAGCTGTTTGGGAGTTTGGAACAGAAAATTAGAAAGCAAGCTCTACTTGCTTGGTCATTTCCTCACCCTAATAACTTTTCCAAACCAGGTAGCTATGTCATGGGCATGTTGAACTTTGAGGCTCTCTGAAAAGCCTGGAGAATGCACTGAAATGGTATTGACACAGTCCTGAAAATATTGTTTTTTCTTATTCTGAAAATATCTAAAGTGACGATTTTACTCCAGCTTGTCACCATTTCCATCCCACTCCTTACCTTTCCTCGCTTCTGCCGCCAGTCACCCTGCAGGCATTTTGACATCTCCCCCATTATTAATTAATAGAGATTATTTGCATTTTCATAGCTCTCTCTTGAGGATAATAATCTTGGTTTAAAAAATTCCCACCCGTACACATTCATGTGTATAGTTTTCATAAGTTCTTTTCTGAGGGTTGACTTAGACTAAAAGTAATTTATTAAGCAAGTTTAAAACCCATACTTAACCTCTCAAAAAATAATCAGTGTTTTATAGTATAACCAGTCTTTTTTTTTTTTTTAAAAAGGGATGCATTCTTTTTTTTTTTTTTTATAAATTTATTTATTTATTTATTTATGGCTGTGTTGGGTCTTCGTTTCTGTACGAGGGCTTTCTCTAGTTGTGGCAAGCGGGGGCCACTCTTCATCGTGGTGCGTGGGCCTCTCACTGTCGCGGCCTCTCTTGTTGCGGAGCACAGGCTCCAGACGCACAGGCTCAGTAGTTGTGGCTCACGGGGCTAGTTGCTCCGTGGCGTGTGGGATCCTCCCAGACCAGGGCTCGAACCCGTGTCCCCTGCATTGGCAGGCAGACTCCCAACCACTGTGCCACCAGGGAAGCCCAGCATAACCAGGCTTGATGGGAGATTTTGAGAATATCCCTGGCTTATGCATTTTTGTTTTAGATGCTTTTTATTACATAATTTCAAATTATGGCATTTTAGTAAGATGACACTAATTTTAGTAATTAGTTTTGATATGTACCTCTCTCTGTATACCATCATGATTAAGGATGCAGATTCTGGAGTCACACTGCCTGGGTTACAATCCAGGTTTTGCCAGTTAGTAGCTGGCTGACTCAGCAAGTTATCTGAACACCTCAGGGCTCTGTTTCATCATCTGTTAAGTGGGAATAATAATAATCGTACCTACCTCTGAGGTGTTTGGAGGATTCGATAAGACACCCAAAGCATTTGGCATAGTGCCTGGCTCATCGTTAAGTACTTAATAAACATTATCTTTTCTTTTTTCCATTTTCCCCCCCAACTGCCACCACCACAAAAAGATCATGGCAGAAAAATGCCCATTCTGCACAGAATCACGGGTGGCAGAGGAGGCAACCTCTAGTCAGTGGAAATTGAATAATTGCATTTTCTTTTTAAGTGAGAGGATGTAGTAAAGAAACTAATTTGGTAAGTACTCTTTTGCTTTCAAAGGCAAGTTTATTCCTTTGTGGTCATTTAATCTGATTATCATTCTGTTTGGGGAATTCGAATTTCTCAAACTAATTTTTCATCATGGAAAGGTCATTGTAGAGAGTTCCATCCTATGGTATAAACCACATTCAAAATATATGAAACAACAACAATTACCAAACAAAGCCCCACTGGGCTCTTAATAGAGAAGCTTTTTATTTCCCGAGCTCTAATTGATCCAAGCTGCTGCTTTTTACGGTGTATATTCATAAGATCTCAAGGAGACCAGAAGGTTCTCTTGTGACTTGCTTTGTGTCAACGGAGGACACTTCAGGTGTCCTGACTACACGGGGTCTGACCACCCCACCTCCTGAGAACAGAGAGTAAAGAAGCAGGCAACAAAAGAAGTTTTCCCAAGTCCATGCGGTGTAAACCCTAGCAGAGTCTTTCAGACTCTAACTTGGAACAATTAATTTTATTTCCAAAACAGTTTCAATATCTTGTAGGGTCTCTGTTCTTTCATAACAGATTAGGAGAAACAAGTTGGAGTGAAGGCACGAGGATGGTGCAGGGAGCAGAGGGGCGCTTCTGGGAACTTCATATTAGAGAAGAAAACAGGGAAACCGGTGATGCCATTTACTGCAGAGACCAATAGTCTTCTGTGTTCTGCACTCCGCAGTCACTGATAGTCCTGGCTCACTAAGAAAGTTTTAGATTAGGTTCAACCGTCCTCAGTTTAAGAATATGGAGTGTGCGTTTTATAAACATTTTTATTGAAAAACGGTGGTATGAAAATTTGGGAACTTCTTATCTTCTAGAACGCATGGGTTATCTAGAAAGTGAATTGATGTGGGCTATTTTTATCCTCCAGTGGTGCCAGATCAGTGAGGTGTGAATTAGTTTGCTACGAGTCCAAAATCAAGGTGTTGGCAGAGTTGGCTCCTTCTGAGGGCTATGAGCAAGGATCTGTTCCAAGCCTCTCTCCTTGGCTTGGAGATGGCTGTCTGGCCCTCCATACCTGTCTGTCTCTGTGTCCAAATTTCTCCTTTTTATAAAGACACCGTCATATTAGATTAGGATCCACCTTAATGACCTCATTTTATCTTGATTACTTCTATCACCTGTATCTCATACATGCTATATTGGTTAAGTCTTCTAGGACAGAGGGCAAGTATAATGTCTTCTCAAATCTCATACTAAGATGGCTCTGCAAATAAATAGTACCCAGACCCTGATGAGAACAGTCAAGTTTGTTGCGGAGTCACAGGCTGTTACAAAGTCACGAATGCCACAGGCTGATGGTGATCAGATCAAATTCCCAAGTTTGCTGAGTAAGTAGCCTGGGTCTTAGATGGAGGGGGGTGGGGAGAGGGCAGGGGAAGGGTAAGGCACATACCCTGTTAGGTATGTGCTTAAGGTAGGAAGGGGTTGATGCACTGCTCATTTATAGCTTTCATTACAAACCAAGAAACTCTACTGTTTTCTTGCAAATGGAGTAGAATAATTCAAGTTCACTTTAGTAATTCAAATTCAAGGATTAAAACCAGCCAATCCATTTGGTTGTTGTATAGACCACTTTCAGCAGGTTGTTTTGACATTGTATAGACACACTCAGAGTTGCTCTCCATAGCTGCAACATGCCTGTTATTTTTCCTGAGCTAGAATTAGTGTAACAGACAGCAAATAACTGGGTAGGAGAGATATAACAAACCTTTATAAGTGAAGAACAAAGCTGGCCTTTGAGGCAAGGTAAATCAGGTACTTGCTCATATGGAATCCATTGAAAAACAGGATTTTTATCACCTTGAAGTAATGATTTTGATTGAGAGAATGATTCAGATCTTACAATATTGGCTAGCAGAGGTTTGACTAAGAAATAACTTCCTTACGTATGTCGATTTAGATTTATTATGGAATCTGAAGTTCACAAACAGCCTGATTTTATGTGGCCCTAAGTTGTACATCTAACTGGCCTTTGTTGATACTGATGATCAAGCTAATAATATCTTAACCTGTGCATGGCCACGGACCAAATCGACTTGACCTTCATGCCAAAAAACCAAAAACCCAAACCCCACCTGATTAAGATCCAGGAACTCAATCTGATAACTTGTCTTGCCATTTGATATTAAGAATGGCTCCCAGCTGTCCTGAATGCCTCTGCTACCAGAGCCGAATGAGAACCGGGTACCCAAGCAGGAAATTCTGAGGATCTTTGTAACATAGTACTGCATTCTATGTGCAATGATGTGAACTCCTCCTTACAGATATATCTGTTACGTGTGTGCTATGTAAACAGCATGGATTTGGATGTATATGAAACTGTATTTTTTTAAATGTCACATCTAAGTTTGTTTAATGGCGAGGTTAGTTCAGTAGAACAAGCTTATATAAGATAGTGCTTAAAGAAAAGCTCAGTTCTGTGGGTCTGAGTATTATTTAGTCATCTGTTTGTGCAACTGTATTTTTAACTTGATTTATGATGAGCAAATAGTTTTTCTGAACTCCCAAGCTGTGTTTCCATACTTCAGTTCAGTTTGTTTTCCTCTCAGTTTCCTTCAGAACACATTACAGAGAACTTTCTTTGGAAACTTCATAGTGCTTCCATGAAAGTAAGCAGCAGCCATCAGAAAGCACCAGACCAAATGATGAAAATTAAAGACTTGAAATAGAATCATAGGATATATGCATTCTTTCCAATGCAGTGTAATAGAAACATAGATGTATGTCACATTCTCTTTCTTTGATCCTTTTTCCTGTTTCTTTTTATTTTTATTGAAAACATTATCTGTGGCCATGCAAACACTTCTGACTGACAGAGAATCTTGAAAATTCTGTTAATTGAAGTACCATTATTGTCATAGTATTAATAGTAATATCCAGGTGTAAAAATCTACTTGCTATGGAATATAGAAGAGTAAGTCTATATGAAAGATTTGGACCTAGTCCTCAAGAAGTTTACCTTTGGAGAGTTTCTTTCTTTCTTCTCTTTCTATTTTTAACTTCATTGAGGAATAATTGACAAATATAATGGTATATATTTAAAGTGTACAAGGTGATGATTTGATAGAATGATCACCAAGATCAAGGTAATTAATATCATGATAATTAATACATCCATCACCTCCAATAATCCATCACCTCCAATAGTTAGCATAGCTAACTCTGTGTGCGTGTGTGTGTGTGTGTGTGTGTGTGTGTGTGTGTGTGTGTGTGGTAAGGATGCGAGATCTACTCTCAGCAACTTTCAAGTCTGCAATACTGTATCATTAACTATAATCACCATGCTGTACATTAGATCCTCAGAACTTATTCTTCTCACAACTGAAAATTTGTGCCCTCTCACCTATATCACCCCATTTCTGTCTCCCCTGCCAGTCCCTGGCAACCACTGTTCTATTCTCTGTTTCTGTGAAATCAGTTTTGTTTGTTTATTTGTTTTGATTCCACATGTAAGGGACACCGTACAGTATTTGTCTTTCTCTGTCTGGCTTATTTCACTTAGCATAATGGCCTCCAGATTTATTCATGTTGCTGCAAACAACAGGGTTTCCTTTTTTTAATGGCTGAATAATGTTCCATTGTACATATGTATATATATATATAGAGAGAGAGAGAGAGAGAGAGAGAGGGAGAGAGACATATATGTCTATATATGTATATAATTTTCTTTATTCATTCATTTGGACATTTAGGTTATTTCCATATCTTGGCTAATGTGAATAATGTTGCCAAGAACATGGGTGTGCAGATATCTCTTCGAGATACAGATTTCAGTTCCTTCAGATATGTACCCAGGAGTGGGATTGCTGGATCGTATGGTAGTTAAATTTTTAATTTTTTGAGGTACCACCATACTGTTTTCCATAGTGGCTGCACCATTTTGCATTCCCATCAACAATGCACAAGTATTCCCTTGTCTCCACATCCTCGCCAACCCTTATTATCTCTTATCTTCTTTATAATAGCCATCTAACTGTTGTGAGGTGATAGCTCACTGTGGTTTTGATTTGCATTTCCTTGATTAGTGAAGGATGTCACATTCTCTCTCAAAACCAATGACTAAACACCAGATACTTTGTTAAGGGTATCATTTATAATATCTCATTTACTTCTTGTAATAGTCTTGTCAGGTATTACTTTTCCCTCTAAAGGAGTAAATTGAGTCTTGGAGAAATTGAGTGATTTGCCCGAAGTTTCACAACTACTAAATAGCAGAGCAGGACTTCCAACCCAGGTCTATGTGACTCCAAAGGCAGCCCTCTTTGCATCTCTAAAATAAGACCACATTTTATTTTTCTCCTATTTTGAAACAGCTTATTATTTTGAAACTAAGATCCAAATTCAATTGATATCAGAAATCTTAAGTGAATGCTACACGATGCCATATGATTTTTTTTCTGTGCTTATCTTTTGTAAAAACTTCATTTGTAAGGATGTTTTCCATGAATGCTCAGGGCTAGTCCTCCATGACTTATTGAATTCTGCCTGTTAGGCCTTTCTTCTCTTCTGCTGTTACCATGTCAAGTCTGCCTCTCAACTTCCCACACAAATCAACAATTACACCCTTTTAATGCCTTCAAGATCTTGTTCCAACTTTCTGTGACCAATAGGGAGAGAATGACCACTAACTGGGGGGGGGGGGGGTCACACCATCAGGAACAGCATTGGTGAGAGTTAACCTTGGTCCCTGGGGACCTCCCTTTCCTCACTTGGGGCCCAGGCAGGAAGCCAACCTCTCACCTTTAGAGTTTTTCAAGCACGAGTGAGGTGTGAATCCTGTGTCTCCCCAGTTCCATAAGGCACAGGCCAGACTCTCCGAAAGTTTCTCTGAACTTCCCCTGCTTGGTTTGAGGGGGTTGGGAAGGAGCCACAGTACCCCCTCAACTCTGCAAAAAACCCAGGAGCAACACACAAGCCTCCACTGAAGACCCTCACCATGAGGTATGGTCCCTGTGTGGTGTTCTGGGTCACCCTCCCAGGGTCTGCGTGGATGGTCTAGCCCTTCTCTTTAGAAGGCATGGGTGCTTTACAATCCTTACTCTCAGCTTTGGGGTCTCAGCCCAGATGGGGGCATCAGAAAAGTCCTATTTTAATATCTGGTTCCATGTACCATTGGGAGTTTTCAGCATACAGTTGTAGTTAGAATTCTGATGGAGGAAGAGATAGAAGGGAAGGGCTGCCTTAGAAGGATACGCAGAGGAGGGAGGCTGCTGAAGATGGGGAGCGCTACCATTTCTAAAAAGGTACAAAGGGGAAAAGTAACCCATGCACAGAAGAAAAAAATCCCAGAACGCTGAGACGAGATCCTGGGAGGCGAGAGAAGACCTAGGAGAGAGTACTGTTGTGGAAACAAAGAGAAGAGAGTTTCAAGAAAGAGGATGCTACAAAGGACCAAACTCTGTGATATTTAAAGAGCTCCTAGAAATCAAGAATAGAAGACTCACAGCTCAACGGAAAAATGGGCAGAGACCTTGAACAGATAGCTCTCCAGAAAGAAAGACAAATGGCCCTTGAACATTTGGCAAAATGCTCAAACTCACTCTCAATAAGGGAATCACAAGTGAAAACTACCCCGAGATCCAATTCTCACCTTCCAGATTGGCAAACATTTTGACAACACGCTGTGTTGGCAAGACTAGGGAAAAGAGCACATCGATGCCGTGCCGATCACGGTGCAAAATGGCTCCACTCCGGTGTAGGCGAATCTGGCAACCTCTACTCAAACCGCCTTCCTTGATACAGATGGCCACTATACTCTCTGGAAACATTTTCTCTTTTGGGTTCTAGACAGCAACTCCCATAGTTTTCCTCCTATATCACAGTTTGCTCCTTTTGAATCTTTGTTATTGGCTATCCTCCTCTGCTTGGCTTCTAAATATTAGTGTGCTCCAGGGCTCGCTCTGGAATCCTCGTCTCTATCGAAACCCTCTCCTTAGATTGTCTCGTCCAATCCCATTGCCTGTTTTGTGTGTGTGTGTGTGTGTGTGTGTGTGTGTGTGTGTGGTAAAATACTGTTAATATACATTTTACCATTTCAAAGTATACAATTTAGTGGCATTTAGTACATTCACATTGTTGTGCAACCACCACCTCTATCTAGTTCCAGAACATTTCCATCACCCCAAAAGAAAACTCCATACCCATCAAGCAGTCACTCCCCATTTCCCCCCTCCCTCTAGCCCCTGGCAACCGCGAATCTGCTTTATGTCTCTGTGTATCTGCTTATTCTGGATGTTCCAAATAAATGGAATCGTTCACTTAGCACAATATTTTCAAGGTTCATCCATGTAGCACATATCAGTACTTCATTCCTTTTTATGGCTGAATAATATTCCACGGTGTGGTTATTCCAGGTGTGGTTATTCCACAGTTAGTTTATCTGTTCGTCTGTTGATGGACATTTGAGTTGTTTCTACCATTTGGCTATTTTAAATAGTGCTGCTATGAATATTTGTGTACAAGGTTTTGTTTGAACACCTGTTTTCAATTCTTTGGGGTCTATACCCCGAGTGGAATTGCTGGGTCATATGGTAACTTTATGTTTAACTAATCTGACTTTTTTTTTTTTTTTAATCTATATGCTGATAACTCCAATCTGTATCGCTGGCCTGACTTGTCCCAGTTGTCTACTTCCAATCTTATCTGGCATCTCAAAGTTAACTTGTCCAGTACTCTCAACTCCCCCCAAACTCCTCCCCCAGTCTTCCCATCTCAGGAAATAGCACAACCATTCAGCTAAGGTTCTCAGGCCAAGGTCCTAGGACTCATCCTCAGTTCTTCTCTGTCCAGCTCTCCCCACAGCCAGTCCATCAGCAAATGCTATCAACTCTGCACACACCAGATTCTCACCTTCTCCACTGCTGCTACCTTGGTGGCAGCATCTCCCATCTGGACCCCTGTGCAGATGCCAGTGACTTCCACTCCTCCCCCTAGAGTTCATTTTCCACTCTGTAGCCAAGGTCATCTTTTAAAAATACATACATGATCACTTAGCCTTCCTGCTTCAACCCTCCCAGTGGTTTCACACTGCAATTAGAATTAAACCCAAATTCACTTCTGTGGCCTCAAGTGTACGGTGATCTGTTTGCTGCCTCCCCTCTTTCCCCCTCCCCTGCTTCCTGTGTTTTACCACACTGGCCCTTTTGTCCCTTAAACTGGTACCTGCCACAGGGCCTCTGAACTCTCTGTCCCCTGAGCTGCATGGCCAGTTCCTTCTCACTATTGAGGTGTTCACTCAAATGTCGCCTCCTTAGGGAAGCCCTGTCTGACCACCCCTTCCCCCAAACACAGCCAACCTCTATCTTATTACACCCATCTCTTTTGTCATTGCTATATCATTCACATTTTCACATCGTTATATAAAATTACCTTATTTACATTTATTGTGTTTATTTTTATGCTTGGTGAGTCTATCTACCCCACCCCCTTCCTATTCCCTCCCCCAAACATAAGTTGCTGAGGACAGGAATTTTGTTGGTTGTGATCATGGCTGTATCTCTGGGGTCTAGGACAGTGCCTGGTACAATACAAGGCACAGAAACATGTTTGAATGCTGTTGAAAAAGAAAGGTTCATGTCTCATCTGGCCTTAAACAAATCCTTCCCATCCCGCCACCACTTCTCATCTCTCTCCTCCTCTTGTCAACATACTTCTAGAAGGAGTAGATCATACCTAACGTATGTATTTCATTATTGTTCCCTCCCTCTGTAATTCTGAGCAATCCAGTTTTGCTGCCACTACCATTCAAAAGTGCTTCCTCAGAGATTCCCGGTAACTCCATGAAAGTTAGAACCAGTTGCCCTGTGTACTGTGCCCCTTCTGTAGCATTTGACGCTATTAACTCTATTCACACTCATGAATCTTCCTTTGAAATGTTGTCCGTTCTTGGCATGAGGCCTGGATCTACCAGGGGCATGGGAATCCTGGGAATACATCCTAGAGTTTCGGGAATGTGCTGGGGTTCCTTCCACTCACACCAGGTGAGCAGGTTGGCTCCTAGGTGGATGGTCCAGACCATCTGTTGGAATGGGTGAGTGGCACAGACTCCTAATGAAAAGTGCAAAGGGAGATGCTCAAAGCACCTGAAGCGATCCTGAACTCATTTGGGTGGCACCTTGGCAGTATCGTGCCATGCTGCATTCCCTAGGGCAAGGGAAGTTATACCCTGCTCTTGTGGCCGTCTCTGGGCTGCAGATTGGTCTTTTATCAATAAAGTGAGTTGGATCATTGTCCTGAGCCTATAGAATCTTTTGATCCACTCCATTGGGTCAAAGTCACACCTGCTGCAGCTAGACTCTTTTTTTTTAATGTTTTCTTTTCTTTTATTTACTTTTGGCTGCGTTGGGTCTTCGTTGCTGCGTGCAGGCTTTTCTCTAGTTGCGACGAGCGGGGGCTACTCTTCATTGCGGTGCGTGGACTTCTCATTGCAGTGGCTTCTCTTGTTGCAGAGCACAGGCTCTAGGCGCGCAGGCTTCTATAATTGTGGCATGTGGGCTCGGTAGCTGTGGCACACGGGCTTTGTTGCTCCGTGGGATCTTCCCAGAGCAGGGCTCGAACCCGTGTCCCCTGCATTGACAGGCGGATTCTTAACCACTGTGCCACCAGGGAAGTCCTGCAGCTAGACTCTTGATGTTCTTTTTTTTTTTATTGAAGTATAGTGGATTTACAATGTTGTGTTAATTTCCGCTGTGTCTATATATATACATTCTTTTTTAATATTCTTTTCCATTATGGTTTATCATAGAATATTGAATATAGTCCCTGTGCTGCATAGTAGGACCTTGCTTTTATCCATTCTCTGTATAACAGCTTACACCAGCTAACCCAACCTCCCACTCCATCCCTCCTCCAACCCCCTAGCCCTCAGCAACCACCAGTCTGTTCCCTATGCCAATGTAGACTCTTTTTCTTTTTTTTTTTTTTTTTAATTTATCTATTTTTGGCTGCTTTGGGTCTTTGTTGCTGCATGCGGGCTCAGTAGTTGTGACTCGCAGGCTCCAGAGTGCAGGCTCAGTAGTTGTGGCGCACGGGCTTAGTTGCTCCGAGGCATGTGGGATCTTCCTGAACCAGGGCTCGAACCTGTGTCCCCTGCATTGGCAGGTGGATTCTTAACAACTGCACCAGCAGGGAAGCCCTCCACATAGACTCTTGATGTTCTAAATCACAGTCCTGTCTTGTCCCACTCAATTCCCCCTTGATATGAGGGGCGTGGTGTTTTGGAGTGCCCACCTCACCCACGTACCAGCTGCATGAACTTGGGCAAGTTAACTGCACACCTTAAATCCTCCTGCTCTGCATCTGAAAACTGAGCAGAACCACTGCCATCTCACAGGATTGTTGTGAGGATGGAAGGAGGCCATGCCCAGAACATTCAACCATCAATGGCTCCCTGTTACCCTGCTAATTAGGTCTGGCATTCAGGCCTCCACCCCACGTTCCTCCCTAGTTTCTCAGGCTACCCCACAGGTCCTGCTGTCCAGCCTCCCATGTCAGGTCCTGCGCCTCTGCTCAAGCCTTCCACTGCTTATGCAAGGTCATTTTTTCCTTGGGTTTTTCCTTGTTTTCTGTATTTTTTAAAAAAAACAAAAATATTCATTAATTTTATTTTTTAAGGGAACGCTATTTATTTATTTATTTTGGCTGTGTTGGGTCTTCGTTTCTGTGCGAGGGCTTTCTCTAGTTGCGGCGAGCGGGGGCCACTCTTCATTGGGGTGCGCAGGCCTCTCACTGTCGCGGCCTCTCTTGTTGCGGAGCACAAGCTCCAGACGCGCAGGCTCAGTAGTTGTGGCTCACGGGCCCAGCTGCTCCGCGGCATGTGGGATCCTCCCAGACCAGGGCTCGAACCCGTGTCCCCTGCATTGGCAGGCAGATTCTCAACCACTGCGCCACCAGGGAAGCCCACCATTAATTTTATAATCAGGAACAAAACTTCACTATTAATGTTCTTTTGAACATCCACCCTTATTTCAAAACCCATGTCTCCATAAAGTTTTTCTTGATCGCCCATCATCTGTGGTTGCTCGGGCCTTTGAATCACCACCGGATTTTTAAAACCTTTCCTAGAGTTCATAGTATTGAGCCCTTAAAGTATACAAAGTCAAGTATGTATGGGGATATTATACAAATATACAACAAATTGTTATAGAAATCAAAATCGTAAATACTCTGAGGGCAGATCCTTATTTTTTTTAACTCATTGGGTATTTCCACTACAGTGACTGGTGACTATCAGATTGCCTTGTCCATGGTTTCAGTAAATATTTGTTTAATGGAATTGTTAACTAATGCATGTAAGAACAAGCAGGACCTACATGCCTTGTCTCTTATGAATAGAATAAAAATAACCGATGTAATTCATCAGATTAACTGATAGGAGGTTTTGTTCTTTTGCCTAGAGAGAGGGTTGTTAAGAGAAGCTTTTCTTTTCCCAGTCCAGCAGTTTCATGCCACTTGAATGGATGACTAACAGCAGCAGTTACAATGATATATCAGTTCATATCTACCTTTTGCCTTTTCCCCCGTGAAAGATACTTGAAGTACTTTACAAGGGCCAGATCTCACGAGGGAACGGGTGCCACACTCATTCCCTGCCTTGCAGGACAGTAATTGCAAAGAGATGTTTATCCTGCCTCACAGTCTGCACTCTGAGGGTTGCAGTCATTCACTGCTATGGGGGATTTCAGTTTTCCTGCGTCTTACCTTATTTTGTGGGAGCAGTTTCATCAGGAGGTGATGGACCCTTTTCTTACAGATTTTCAGTTCCTCTGTGTGGTTAATACATGAGAGCTAAGAATTGTTGTTTTAATCTTACTGATTTGAACGGAAAGCTGAATAAGACAAATCATCCACTGTTTACTCAATCATCTGTTTAAATGTTCCGTTTTCTTTAGATGTGAGCCAAAAATTCTTGTTACATTTTTAGTGATAGTGATCATCATTAAACAGCCTCTCTGAGCACCTTCCTGTTGTGAAGTCTGTACAAATTAGGTTAGTTCCAATGCAAAAGGAACTTGTAATTTAGAACAGCATAAAGGCTGGTGTTACTCAACCAGGGAAAATTTTGCCTTCCTGGAGGATATGTGGCAATGTATAGAGATAGTTTTGGGTGTCGTAACTTTGGAGAGGGTGCTACTGGCATCTACTGGGTTGGCCAGGGATGTTGTTAACCATCCTATTGTATATAAATAGCCCCGCAACAAAGAGTGATCTGGCCCAAAATTTCAATAGTGCTGAGGTTCAGAAACCCTGATATAAACATATGGACTTAAATACACAAATCATTTAAAAATAGTGATGGATTAAGAAATGTCTATGTGCAGACTTCCCTGGTGGCGCAGTGGTTAAGAATCCACCTGCCAATGCAGGGGACATGGGTTCAAGCCCTGGTCCGAGAGGATCCCACATGCTGTGGAGCAACTAAGCCCATGCGCCACAACTACTGAGCCTGTGCTCTAGAGCCCACAAACCACAACTACTGAGCCCACACGCCGCAACTACTGAAGCCCACGCACCTAGAGCCCATGCTTTGCAACAAGAGAAGCCACTGCAATGAGAAGCCCGCGCACCGCAACAAAGAGTAGCCCCCCGCTCAATGCAACTAGAGAAAGCGCAGCAGCAAAGACCCAACGCAGCCAAAAATTAAAAAAAGAAAAAAAGAAATGTCTACGTGCTATACAGGAGGTGTAGGCAAGAGACTGGAGGGGCAGCAGACAACTGGATGCCTATTGAAATAGCCCCAGGTGGCAGAGTTAACTACCGTTCTATTGTAGAGGCTTTGGGAAAGGAATAAAGAGGGAGCAGGAGATCTTTGGGGAACCGAGAGATCTTCATGAGAGTGTGTGATGACTTGAAATCATTCTCGGTATTAACATTGAGGTCTACATCTGAGAAAAATGCCAGTCATTTAGGAAACGATCACTACCAGTCAACCCTTTAAATTGGAAGACGTGGACTTTATCCTGGGATTATGAAATTAACTCACAAAAGCCAGAAACAACTTAAAGCTCAGAATCGTATTAATTCAAAGACCAAAAAACAGGAACCATTCAGCCAGCTCAAAGAAATTATTGCATCATTTCCTTGTGTGCGGTTCAGGTTAAAAATAACCTTTAATCCTCATCAAGAGTAAACTGTCTTGTCAAAGAGAATTAGGAAATTACCTCAGAGCGAGCTTATAGGGCGGGGGAGAGAAGGAGCAATTCATCAAGGAAGAAATTACTTGCCATATCTGAAGATGAAAATTTCTCCCTCCTCCTCTTCAGCAGCTGATTCATTTTACTGTACAGTAGGAACTAGCACAACATTGTAAAGCAACTCTACTCCAATAAAAATTAATTCAAAAAATACAAAAAAAAGATGGAAATTTTTGACATGGCTAAGGAAGTGTGGGACCAAGGGGATATGGTCTGTGATGGGAGAAGGAGCAGACGGGGCACGGGAAGGGTTTGTATGTTTGTGCGTGGAGTGGTTGGGAGGCTGGGGCAGAGGTGGCCGGCTACGGTGTCTTGAACTCTTGGGCAGCTGGGTGTTCTTTTGTTCTCAGTCTTGGGCCATCTGCCTTGGCCTTGAGTGCTCCCAGAGATAGAGGGTGACCCACAAGCTCGGTGCCTATTGGGCCATGAAGTGAAACGCGGGAAAGGCTGACCTTAGACTGAGCCCCAAAGCCATCTCAGCACCCCCGCGTCACCACAACATGCCGGGGACAACAGTAGACGTGTCCCTTGCAGGGTCACCACTGCTGCCTAGCCTATAACGGAATGGGGTGGGGTGGCACATGCCAAACAAAGGAGGCTTTTTGACCTTTCAGATTAACTGATTAACTGTAGATTTCAGCCAGCTGGCAGTCACCTCCTATTTGCTACTGTGTTAAAAATTCCGTAAAGCAAAAACCAAGCGGAGGTGCTGTAAATGTGTCCTCAATTCTCAGTACGGGCACTCATATATAGGCAAAGATTATCAAAGGTTGCAATGTCCTCTCCCACTGTCCCTCCAGCCTTGTAATTTGGGACAAGCCTTATCGCTCTGGAGGTAATCAACCAGACTCATTCTACCCAATCCATTTCAGAGTACACGTGAATATGCATATTGTGGAAGTCCATACTTGAAAGATTAAGCGGTTTTTGTTTTTTTTTTGAGGTCACACTATACTGAAGTCAAAGGAAATCTACACATCTGATCTTGTGTGTGTGTTTTTTTTTAAATAACCAAACCACAATAGCTCTGAACATGGTTTTTAGTACTTGAGCAGTTCCACGATGTCCTGTGTAATAAGCAAAAGAAATGTGTTTTTCTTAGAACTACAGTATCTAACCCAGGTGGTGGAGTAGAAAGAACACAGGCTGATCTAGGTTTAAGTCTTACTTCACCACTAATTATATGTCTTTGAGCAGTACCTTTTGTATTTTTTGAGGTTCAAGTATTTCACCAGGAGAATCAGAATAATATTCCTTACTTCCTAGGACTCTAGTGTGAAATGACTAAGCTGATAGGTGTAAGAGCCCTACGTAGTGGGTGCTTAATAAATAGTATTTATTATTTGTTTTCATAATTTTTGTGTTAGAAATACAGGGTCTGTAAGAGACATCTTTTCATCAGTGATTAAATGACATTATATAATATGCCACAAAACCATACCATCACCGACAGTGCATTGAACAAATACCAACACATTTTTCCTTAGCTTTATCATCAAAACCCTCTGTGAAGCAGTCACCATGTAGAATTAAAACTTGCTTACCTGATTGCAATTTCTGTAAATAGTGAGAAATCAAAGATAATGTGTGCATACGTAGACGTAAGTCAACTGTTAGGAAAATGCACAATAAAGAATATGACATCATTTGGTTTGACGGCTAAGGAGGTTTGGTCGGCAGGAGCATGCAAAACTCCAGGGAGATGCCGGGACTCCAGCCAGTAACTTCTGACCTACAGAGAAGAAACTCTGGGAACTGAAAGGTCGCTTATCACATTTTAACTCAAAAAATAAAATCTTACACTATAGAGTCAGAATCTATAAATGGAATAAGATATCAGGAAGAGTAGTCTTCAGGTGATAAATAGTGCATTTGGCAAAGAGCTTGCCACATGTGGCATCAGTGAAGCACGGAGCTCTTTTTCTGTCTATTCCCACCATGCTTATCATCAAAACAGATGAATGTCTGGACCTTAATGATAATATCATGCATTTATTTAGCAGTTGAAATACTGGGGCAGCTTGACGTATAGGACCTTGAAAGTGGGGAAATTTATTGACTGATTGGTTCATCCATCCATCCATCCTTCCATCCATCCATCCATCCATCAACCCATCATCCATACATCCATCAACCCATCTATCCATCCACCTACTCACCCACCTACCTACCCACCCGTCCATCCATTTCTATCCCATTCACCCATGCATCCATTCAACCAACATTAATTGATTGCACACTCTTTGCCAGGCCCTGGGCTGGAGGCCAAGTCTACAAACACGGAAAGGCTCAGTCCTACTCCTCAAAAATCTTTCAAAGCACCGAGAGTCAGGCACAGTCAAAAAGCAGAAATGTTCAAAATTCAGAGCTACCCATGAGTTGGGCACAGAGCAGACTTTCAGTAAATATGGAATAAAAACAATAGAAATGAACCACAGGTTCTCTCTGCCATATTTAATTTGAGAATAAGGGATTTTGAGCCTGACTTTTGGCAATTTGGGTGGAGTAACTGTACCAAGTAGGTGGCTCTTGCCTCTCTTTCGCGTCCACGTTCTTCCTCTCCAGAGAGAGTGACTGCTGTGGCTTGAAGCCTTTAATAGAGCCAGGTCTCCCCCATGGGGAGGGCTATTTGCTGTGTGCTTCACCACTGACCATCCCAGTGGAGAGAACCCAGGAATCACAGTTACTTTTAGCCTTTGAGTGTGCTGGACTGGAGCCACCTGTGTTACTCTCCCTTTATCTAACATGTGTGTAAGGGGGAAGCCAGGAATGCATTTTTAAAAGAAATACTCAGAAAAGTTTAAAAAATGGCACAAAATGACATTCCTAGTTCAGTATCAAGTTGTGATTTATTGTTCATTTTAGTTTCTATTTCGTGTGTTTTGCCAAGGACTTAGCCATGTATACTTTGGCTTTTTTGAATTAGAATTTCCAACCACATGGAAACTCTGGTTTTAAACAAACAAACAAAAATTGAGTGCCACGCTTCTCTGTTTTAAACATTAGCAAAAACTGAAATTGATTTTCATATAATTGTGCGTTATAATAACTTTCACCTACTTGGGTTTGGTTTGCAGTTTTGGCATGAACTGGTGAGAGCTAAAATAATGTTAAGCTTTAAAAAAAAACTTCTGGTTTGGATTTAAGAGATTCTGGAGGTTTGAGATTTGAAAGTAATCATTGCAAAACATATGATCATCAATCAAATTACTGAGACCACGGTGTACATGGTGTTCCATTCCAGCTGGTAGAAATCATCCCATCAATTCTAATCTAGCCATTGTCACAGGCGTAGACAAAGAATCAATCAAATCAACAAGTATTTATCTGGGACTTGTTAAACACTTAGCACAGTTCCAGGGTACCATTTGCAAGAGGAACAGGAGGATGTGGAAGATGAATAAGACACATTCCTTCATTATGCGAACAAGTGAGGAGGAAAATGGCAATTGTTTCCTCAAAGCGCTGTCTGCCTTGATCGTTAGCTTTGAATAGCTGTATGATTTTAGGTCACGAGGTTGAAAATATTATAACTGCTTTGTACTTTCAATGTGAGTCGAGTTGTCTGGGGAGGAAAAAGCCCGCAAACTCAGTATACTGGTCTGTTTTTTTCTCTTTACAATTGCTGCTGATTTTGGCAGTGTAGAAAGGACCCTACATCCTGTCTGCTGCAAAGCACCACAGTATAGAAAGGACTTCAAGGGAATTCTTTCCTCTCTGGCATCCTCACTGTTGCGTGAGTGGGCATGGGACCAGCAACGCCCTGCTTACCAGTTGGTATTGCGGTGTCTCAAAGGCCCACAAACAGCAGGCAAATAGACACTGATTTTCTGTCCATATTCCTTGAAAAGGGGGAATTGGCCGGGTTATGTAATAGTCTGACTTTAAGAAACGTCCACACCCTTTTCTAATAAAGAAAGCCACAACTGAGAAGTATAAGGGAAAATTTCTCTTGTACCACCCAGCCAGAGAGGCGTTTCAAAACACCTATGATTTTTCTAACAGCTTCATGAGGTATAATTTACATTACTTACATTCAGCCATTGTAAGTGCACAATTCAACGAGTCCTAATAAATGTATACAGTTGTGCAACCAACACTGGAACCCAGTTTTAGAACACTTCCAACACCCCCTCAGGCCCATTTGCCATCAAATTCTGCTCCCACCCTCAGGTCCAGGCAACGCCTGATCTGCTTTTTGTCTAGAAATTTCTTATAAATGGAATCATACCATAAGCTGTCTTTGGTGTCTGGCTTCTTTCGCTTAGCCTAATGTTTTTAAGGTTTGTTTGTGTTGTTTTGTGTGTCCGTAGTTTATTCCTTTTTATTTCTGAGTATGTTACACTGTATGGAGAGACCATTCTGTTAAAGGTCTCCATCAGTTTATGAACGTTTAGATCTTTTTTAGGTTTTGCTGTGATATCACTCGGTCACTGATCATTTTAAGTGAGACATGATACTAGTGTTGAAATGGCAATTTGGTCTAGTTCTGATTTTGAGTTATTCATGTCACAGCGCCAGTTCTGAAGTGTTCTTATATTAGATCCACACAGTATCAAGCACATTGGAAAGTAGGAAGTTATCAGATGGATATATTGTCCGACTAAGACTCCAGTTAAAAAAAAAAGACTTCAGTTATTCCACATGAACCAGATCCTAGCAGCTTGAAATGAGCCAGTTCTTCCCCAAAAGCAAGAGAAATTTGTCCCCAAATCCTCTTACAGTTTTTCTCTTATCTGTTTTCTCACCCTTCAAGGACTTCCTCATTCTAGCCACACTGCACTTCATTATTCAAACATGCACTTATTCATTCCTCCACAGATACTTAGTGAACATCCCCTCTGTGTTAGGGCACAGTGCTGGGTGCCAGAGGATATGAACAGGAATGAAACATGAAGATAATAACCAGTTCTGCACAGTTACTCAAGTCAGGTTTTTGAACACTTTTGCCTGAGACCCACAGTAAGAAGTACATTTAACTTATATATACATACCTGACACAAAGGTTTCATAAAATGATACTTAACTTTACCACGTGTGATGCACTATGTTATTTCCTGTTTAACTTTTAAAAAATAGTTGATGGCAACCCATGGAACTGATTTTACCAACGCTAATGGGTTGCATCTTGCAATTTTAAAAAGCTTCACTGAAATATTAACTCTTTAGGAGGAAGAAGAAGAGGACAGTGCTTGCCACATAGGAGGAAGAGGCGATGGGAGAATTGTATGGAAGCTGATGTATGGTAGGGGGGAGGGTGAATAGCATATAGAAGGAGAGACAAGGGCCTCCTCAGTGACATAACACCACTCGGAGCACTTGTCACTCTAGTTTCCACCACAAGCATCCCGGCAGTGAATCCTGGGTAATGGAGAAGCTAGGCCTCTGGGGCTTAGCAGAGGCGGGTAGTGAGGAGATGACAGAGAGGGGGATTTTTCTTCCTTCCCGGCTGATAGAACTTCATAAAGCAAACGTGCCCTCACTTATTCTAAATTTACTGCCCTTGGACTTGATAACACTTCTCTCAGAGAAGCTAAAACTCATAAGAACTGAACAGACTTGATGATCTCCCTGGATGATGGAACACTTCGGCTGTATTTCCCTCTCTTTCTGAATCAATAATTATCTTTGGCTTGTTTTCCTTTCCTCTTGGTTCAGTCCTTTAAAAATTCCTTCTCTAGCCTGTTTTCTCTCAGCTGTCTCTCTTATGAACTAACTAAAATTGGGCACTGTAACAAAACAGCTCCTTTTAATAAATGCCACCCAAATCCTTTATCTGGTGGTACTTCTCTCCTTCCCTAAGGCTGGAGGGTGACAGGCACTGTGGCATAGGTGGCCGTCAGATATGCAACAGAGGGCTGCCTATCTAAAGAGCATTTATTGAGAGTTTATTATTGACTAAAATTTTTAAAAAAGCATTTATTGAGAGTTTATTATTGACTAAAATTTTTAAAAAAGCATTTATTGAGAGTTTATTATTGACTAAGCATTTTACATACTTTGTCCCATTTAATTCTCAAAAAGAACCAATGAAACAGACACCCTGACCCTCATTTGCCAACATTGAAAATGAGGCTCAGAGGGGTTAGTTAACTTACCCAAGCCATTAAGTGGTGGAACCAAAATTCCAACTCAGGTCTTCTGACTCGAAAGCATGTGCAGTTGGCAGTGCTGATTCAGCAAACATTAATGGAGAATCTGTCAGGTACAGACATAATCCCTGTCCTGAGGAAGTCATGACATTGTAGTCATGACCTGGAGGCAGACCGACCTGGCAGCCGTGGGAAGTTGGTTGGGGAGATCAAGGGGGCAGCTAAGCTGAGGAGTTGGAGGTTTGCTCTGTAGGAGGTGAGGAGCTCCTGGAGGTCTCCGAGCAGGGGAGTCGCTTGGCAGATGTGAATTCCATCTGGCAGCAGGCGAGAGGTGATGGGCTTCTGGCTCAGGAAGGCAGCCTTGGGAGGCAGAGGAGAACATTGCGCATGCGGAAGGGAGACGAGCAGACCTGATGGCTGATTCTGTCCAGGCATCGAAGCATTACCAGCCACCGTGGCTGACCGGAGTGACCCCCTGCCTGAGCCATCCAAGATAACCCTTCCGGAAAAGGCCCTGAGCCCTGCCGCTCCTGAATTCTGCCTTTGGGAGAAGCCCTGTTGCTTTTCGCCTCTGGCTGCTGCCGGGTTTGGTTGGAGGTCTATTTCTTTGGGTATCCTGAGCTCATTAGCGCGTGTGACAAGTTTAACTGCTCTCGACCACAACAAATTATTTCACATTTTCTCCAGTTGTATTCGGGCAATTTGGGAGCCTGTGATTTTCCTTGCCTTGGTCCAAGTTCCACGGTGCCAGCAGTTGTGCAGCCCCATTCCTGCAATATGTTCCCCCCATCTGCCGCTGTTTCCCACAGTATTTAAATTTAAAAATCTTGAGTAAAGCCTTCCACGTTGGTGGATTCCCATTTTCAACGTTTTCCTCCAGCCTCATAGTTTCCTCCACCCAAGAAAGAATCTCGCGGGGCTCAGACTGGGACTGCCCATCACTTTGACCTTGGTCATTTCGGTCTCTCCCTGAGACCTCTTGGTCTAGGGGAAAGAGGTGAAATGGTCAAAGCACCCCACAATTAGGAAGTGTTGGGATCTAACATTTTTTTAATTAGGAAACAGCTCTAGCAATCTGGGCCAGTTCTGCCTCTGAGAAATGGCAAAATGCGGAGAACCCTGTATTTTCTAACCACGACAGCAACAGCGATTGGTGAGTCTGAATGGGGTTCGCTGGCTGTGGGACCCGGAGAAGCTGGCTTAACAGTCTCTGGACCGCAGGTTCCTTGACTACAGAAACAGGAACCGCATCCTAGAGTTGGGTGCCATAGTTGAATGAGCTAACATTTGCACCTGGTAAGGCCGGGCAAACCCTTACCTTCTTGTCCCTTATTTGCATTCATGTATTTGGTTTCTTAGCCCCTTACCTCCTCTAGGGCAGAATAGCAAGTGGTCAAGAATGTGGTCTCTGGGGTCAGACCATCTAGGTTCGGATCCCGGCCCTGCTTACCAGCCATGTGTGACTTGGGGCAAGTTGACTTCAAAGTGCCTGTGCCTCAGTCTGCCTGTAGGTAAAATGGGGCTGTTGTGAGCGCCAAGTGAGCCGATCTTTTCAACTCCTTGAATCTTCGGAGCCACCAGTTGGTCAAGGAAGCAGGCCTTTGCTCATCTTTCCTTGGCTTCCAGTTGCTTATTCCTTCTCTCTGATGAAACATCTAACACAACTTGGAATTTAATGACAGTGAGATCTGCCATCGGTCTTAGATTCTACATGTGACTTCTGAGAAAGCCACAGAGCAATAGTCTCCAGCTTAAGCTGCTCTCCTCCTGGACACATTTCCTATGGCAGTTAAGCTTTTTGAACAGGCAGGTTCCCTTAGAAGAAGAAAAGTTAGGTAACTTCATTTTTTTCCCATTTAAAAAAATTGTGGTAAAATATATATAACAAATTTTGCCATTTTAACCATATTTAAGTGGACAGTTCAATGGCATTAAATACCTTCACAGTTTTGTGCAGCCATCACCAACATCCATTTCCAGAACTTTGTCATCTTGCAAAACTGAAACTCTGTCCCCATTAAACACAACTCCTCTTCCCCTCCCCCAACCTCTAGCAGCCACCATCCAGTCCCTGAATGTGACGACTCTAGGCACCTCATAGAAGTGGAGTCGCACAGTGTCTGCCCTTTTGTGTCTTGTTTCTTTCACTAGGCTTAATGTTTTTAAGGTTCATTCACTTTGTAGCATATGTCATAATTTCATTCCTTTTTAAGGCTGAATGAGTATGCCATCATATAGCTATACCACATTTTGTTTATCCATTCACGTGTCGATGGTCATTTGGGCTCTTTCCACTTTACGGAAATTATGAATAATGCTGCTCTGAACATTGGTATACAAATATCTGCTCGAGTTCCTTAGGTAACTTCATTTTAAAGAATTATGGTAAAAAACACAAACTGTATTGTCTTAACCACTTTTAAGTGTATAGTTCAGTAGTGGTAAGTATATTCAAATTGCTGTGAAACAGCTCCAGAACTTTTTCATCTTGCAAATCTGAACTTTTATACCTACTAAACAATAACTCTCCTTTTCCCCCTTCCCTAGCCCCTAGTAATCTCTATTTTACTTTCTATTTCTATGAATTTGTCTACCTTAGACACCTCATATAAGTGGAATCATACTGTATTTGTCTTTTTGTGACTGACTTATTTCACTTATCATAATGTCCTCAAAGTTCATCCATGTTGTAGCATGTGACAGGATTTCCTTCCTTTTTAAGGCAGAATAATATTCCATTGTATGTATATACCATATTTTGTTTACCTACTCATCTGTTGGTGGACATTTGGGTTGCTTCCATACCTTGGCTATTGTGTATAGTGCTGCTATGAACATAGGTGTGCAAATATCTTTTTGAGACCTACTTTCAATTCTTTTAGGTATATACCTAGAAGTAGAATTGCTGGATCATATGCTGGTTCTATTTTTAATTTTTTGAGGAATTTCCATACTATATTCCATAACAGTTGCATCACTTTGGAATCCCACCAATAGTGCACAAGTGTTCCAGTTTCTCAACATTCTTGCCAACAATTGTTATTTTCTTGTTTTGTGATAGTAGTCATCCTAGTGGGTATGAGGTGATATCTCATTGTGGTTTTAATTTTCATTTCTCTGATGATTAGTGATGTTGAGCCTCTTTTCTTCTGTTCATTGACCATTTGTATATTCTCTCTGGAGGAATGTTTATTCAAGTTCTTTGCTCATTTTTAAATCAGGTTATTTGATTTTATGTTGTTAAGATGTAAGAATTCTTTATATATTCTGGATATTTTCTCCTTATCAGATATATATGATTTGTAAATATTCTCTCCCATTCTTAGGTTGCCTTTTCACTCTCTTGATTGTGGCCTTTGATGCACAAAAGTCTTAAAGTTTTACATAGTCCCATTTGTCTATTTCTGCTAAGTAACTTCATTTTAAAACAAGAAGAAGTGTGGTTATTTTTTCCTATGTACATGTTATATTCTAAAGAAACTTTTAGATTTTAAGACCAATGAAACAAATCTATGATAATAGTAGTAAGTCATAACATCTGCATATCTTTTCATTTGGTTCAAGAGGAAAAATAGTCCTAATGTGAATTTTAGAACAGTGAGAAATGGGGGCCAGGAGTGCAGGCGTTAAGTGTAGTCACTATAGTCTGTCTGGGTTCTAGGCCCAGTCCTACTCCCTCCAAGCTGTGTAACCTGAGTAGCTTAACCAATTTGCTAAGCCTTAATTCCTCATCTTTAAAATGGGATAATAATGGCTTCTATGTTATTATGAGAATTAGGTGAGCTCACGTTTGTACAGTGCTTGAGAGAGTACCCAGCACAAAGTAAGGATGTGCTCACAAACCGAGACCATTGCTCTTCTAATCCCGTCCTGACCAGTGTGCCTGACTGTTCCAGAAATTTTCATTAAAAAGCATAGTGGCAAAACCAGAGATAGTAAAATGATCGATGGTTGTCAGTGTTTCAAGGAGGGGGCAGGAGTGAATAGATGGAGTACAGGGGATTTTTAGGTCAATGAAATTATTCTGTATGATAATGGTGGATACATGACATTTTCACGTATGTTAAAACCCATGGAATGTACAACACAAAGAGTGAACCCTAATGTAAACTAGGGACTTCCGTTAATAATATTGGTTAATCAATTTTGGCTCACCAGTTGTAGCACATGTATCACACTGATGCCGGATGGAAATAACAGGAGACACTTTGTATGAGGGGAGAGGGGATATGGGGATTCTCTGTTCTATCTGCTCCATTTTTCTGCCAACCTAAAACTGCTCTAAAATATGATGTCTATTACATTTTTTAAAGACACGGTAATAAAAAACAGTATGCCAGCCCACCTTACTCCCCCCCATCCTGGGGGAAACGTCCTCCAAGTGTACCTGCCAACAGGTGTTTTCTTGAATTTCTCTGTCTCTGATTGCCCACCTGCCCCATTTTACCCTTCACAAGGTTTCCCTCCTAAGGCACCATCTAATGGGAAAAGGGTTTTGATTGGATCTGTCATCATCTGACAAAGAAAAACAGGACTGTCCTCTCCTTTGGGAAATTTCTCCTTCTCACAGAGACTAATAAGGACAGCCTTTAAGCAGATGCCTCATCCAAAGACAGAGGAGCTGGGACGAACAGTGAGAACACTCACAACTTACCCTTGGTTTACCTTTCAAACAGACGAAGTCATCTGTAAAAGGATCTTGTCCTAATTACAAGACATCATCTCTTGTTAGCTGCACTACTGGTCAGCAGTGACTTGTAAATAATGATTAAAACCTCACTTTTCACCAGGGCATTTGGGTCCCACCTGGGCAGACTCCAGAGCCTGCTGTTACATGCTGCCCTCTTTGGCTTCCGCATGTTCTAACTACTCTCAAGTAATACGATTGCCATTTTCCCTTTCGAACCTAATGAAAAGATGGGGAGAGAATATAGCTTGCATTTAACACCAGGGAGATCAGCTGACAGCAAGCACACTCATATAGAAGTATTCTGGATCAAGCAAGTTTGCCTTGCTGAGATCAACATTCAGCCTCTGGAACTGAAATGCAGTCACCGGTTATTAACTGTTCTCAGCATTGAACATGCTGCTGTCACACCAACACTGAAGGGTGCCTTTGGGACATTACAGCTGTGCTCCCTGAAAGGCCAGTACATTAAGTCGAAGACAAATAATATCAAGTGTAGAATACTCTTGGGCGCTTGAGAAATGTGCATAATAAATGACGTGTATTAGTTGTGAACAGCTTTGAAACATTCCTCTGGGTGCCAAGTGCAGCCATCACTACCACCCCCATATGCCCTTCCTTGGAGTTGCTTTCCATCCACAGCCCTCCATGAAGGCAGGGGCCAGTTTGACAGTGTTTGCCACAGCTGATTGGGCCACAGGGGCTCCTGACCTCAGAGGAGAAATGCTGAATGAGGGGACAGAGAAGCTGGAGTCTACCGGGGACCCCTGGAGCTCTAAGGTCACGTGAAGATGAGGCTTGGGCATGTATCCTGGGAAGCCAGACACTGAGGCTGGGGATGGGAAGCAGAGGTTAAGCACCTCACACAGGGAGGAGCAGCTGAGCGGGGGCGGGGTGGGGGGGCAGAGACAGGACTACACTGTCACCAGACAGGGACAGGGACAGGGTAGCCGTCTGATGCCTTTCCGGGTCCTGGAGGCCCACTGAACTTCCTGGACCAGGATCCCAAGAGGGGCCCCCTTTGCCTCATAATAACCCTCTTCTTAATGGTGGTTTTTTGGGAATCCGTATCTGTTCCTTGTCACCAAATGCTCTGTGTGGAGAGCACTCTGATGCTGAGTGTCTGTCTGTCCCAGAAAAAGCAGATTCTTCCAGCAATCCATTTCAAAAATGTGCAAAAGACTTGAAGAGACATTTCTCCAAAGAAGATATACAAATGACCAAGGAGCACATGAAAAGATGCCCAATGTCATTGGTCATTAAGGAAATGCAAATCAAAACCACCTTATACCCATTAGGATGGCTAAAAAAACCCAACAAAAAACAGAAGGAAAATAACAAGTGTCAATGAAGATGTAGAGAAATGGGAACCCTCTTGTGTTGCTGGTAGGAATGTAAAATGGTGCAATGCTGTGGAAAACAGTTTGGTGGTTCCTTAAAAAATTAAACACAGACTTACCAATATGACCCAGCAATTCCACTGCTAGGTATACACCCAAAAGAAATGAAAGCAAAGTCTCAAGCAGACACTTGCACATGAATGTACAATTGTGTGAAAAATTGCAGCATTATTCATAATTGTCAAAAGGTGGAAACAACCTAAATGTCCATCAACATTTTTTGTATGAATAAACGAAATGTGGCGTACCCATACAATGGAATAAAATTCTGACGTATGGTACCACATGGATGAGCCTTGAAAACATTATGCCTAGTGAAAGGAGCCAGACACCAAAGGACAAATACTGTCTGATTCCATTGACATGAGGTGCCTAGAGTAGGTGCCAGCATCTGGGAGGAGAGGGAAATGGGAAGCTATTGTTTAACGGGTGCAGAGTTTAAGTTTTGCAGGGCGAAAAATTTCTGGAAAAGGATAATTATGGTTGCACGACAATGTGAATGTACATAATGCCCCTCGACTGTATACTTAAAAATGGTTAAAACGGTAAATTTTGTGTTATGTATGTTTTTCCACAACAAAAACAAACAGATAAATAAATAAAAGGCAGCGGAGAGCAGACTCCTTTCCCTCCTTTGCCACTTTGTCATGGTCACTGAGCATTTGGCAAATGCTACCTGGTGCTTCCTCATCAGAAAGTTCTTGCTGCTGCTTGTGTGCAAGACTTGGCCACCTGATGAGAGGGATATAGTTGTTGACTGAAAAACACTGTGTTGCATCCACAGTGTTTTTCAAGAGCAATTGGAGTCTCAAGTCCTAAAATGATGAGCAAATGAGGGATGATTTTGTGTGTATTCCACGGAACTGCTCCCTCGGGAGCACAGAGGTCAAAATCTTTGATGGACCGTCTTTTGAAACATGTTTCAAGTTATGTGGTGCCATATTTCTTCTTGCTGTGTTAGTAATTCTACCCACGCAAGACACAAAGATTCCCCCTAGGTTGTTAAAAACTAAGTTAGGGGCTTCCCTGGTGGCGCAGTGGTTAAGAATCTGCCTGCCAATGCAGGGGACACGGGTTCAAGCCCTGGTCTTGGAAGATCCCACATGCCACGGAGCAACTGGGCCCGTGAGCCACAACTACTGAGCCTGCGCATCTGGAGCCTGTGCTCCGCAACAAGAGAGGCCACGATAGTGAGAGGCCCGCGCACCGAGATGAAGAGTGGCCCCCGCCTGCCACAACTAGAGAAAGCCCTCGCACAGAAACGAAGACCCAACACAGCCATAAATAAATAAATAAATAAATTAAAAAAAAAAAAAAAAAACTAAGTTAGGAGGAGTGTTCATTACAGAACGATTTATAATAATGAAAAGTTGAAAACGATCTAAACGTCTAAGGTAGGGATATAGTTAATTCTGCTGTATCCATGTGATAGAATATTATGCAGCCATTAAAAATCATGTTTCTAAGGCTATTGAATGATGTGAGGAAATGCTCACAATATAATGCTAAGTGAAAAAGCAAGTACAAAACTGAATATTCATCATGGTTCCAATTTTGTTATGACCTATGACCATATCTGTGTAGGAAACCATTTTAAGGAAAAGCACTAAAATGTTAACAGTGATTATTTCAGAGCAGAATGATTATAGGTAATTTGATTATTTTCTTTACACTTTTCTGGGTTTTTTTCTATAAGGCATAATTTAGTTATTTTTATTTTAGGAAAGTTAAATATTATCAATTTTTTAAAAGAAAGTGAGATGGCTTCGTCTTGATGCCTAGAGGGAGTCCAGTACAGCGCTCCCAGGACAGTTTTAAAGGCCCCCAGACACTTGACCCTTGGTCTTTGACCCTCGGCCTGGGTCCGCAGCTGTCATGTGTGTTAGGAGAATTGAAGAAAAGTGGTTTTTAACCCATTATTCCTCCCAGAGACCTCAGCTTGGTGCATCATTTTATTTGTCAACGATTGGAGGTGGAAACACAGCCACCTGCTTCTTCTGCTAGAATTTGTGTCTGAGTTTAACCACTCACTGTCCTGTTGACACTTTTCCTCTTTCTGACGCTTTCACTACCTGTTCACTGCACGGCACCCAAAGCGGCACAGCCCTGACTTCTGCTCCAGAGTTCACGGTGGTCCCCATTCTCCAGGGCTTTAGAGTTCCTGATCACTTACTCAAAGAGATGAGTGATTCATGCTTGGAATTCCCGTTCTTGTTTATAATCTACAGAACAGTTATTTTGGGGGAACTTTGAATTCATCTTGGTTTGAGTTTTGCGGAAAGGAATAGATTACACTTCTTCCCCAATAAAATATGTTCCCAGCTTGCTATTGTATGGAATACATAAACTACGAACAAAACAAAAGCTAGTGACATACTTCCTGGCGTTAGCATCACAGGCTTTATTACAATTAAGGAAAGGAAAATTAAGTCAGTAATTCAATCCAAGTGGCATTTTTATACCACTTATTATTGCCATTTTTTGATGCGGCCAGTACTTACGATTCTATGGGAATTAATACATTTGTGTTTCATAAGTACTGTAAGCTCTGTCAGTGGCCTAAGCATCTTCTCTTTTGGAATATTTAAAACATTTAGTATGATTTGTGTGTCTTTTTCACTACATGGATCAACATGGGATTGTGTAATAATAATTTTAGTCAAAGTTGATGAAATCTATAACCGTGAAGTGAAATACACACTTGCAATGACTCTAAGGAACGCTGTGGTTTTGTGTTGTTTTATTTTAAAATAATAACAGCAGTATATTCTTTGACATTCTTTTAAAAAGCCACCATGTCTAGGCAAAAGCACCATACTCTTTGAAGTCTTTAGAAACAAATCACTTTCCTTAGCCAAAATAGAGGCAACCAGGCCATTAAAATGATTATCTACTTTGAAAACAGAGACTCTAGAAGATGTAGAAGATACTCCTACACTTAAAAGAGCAAAACCTCAAAATAAAAACTAATCTAGAACACTTGCCAGAAAGAGCAGCCAATGTCATCAAATTCAGTTACACCAGCACAATGCACCCCTGAGAGTCTTGTTTGACATTGTTGAATATTAAGACTGTTTGGACACAATTATGGCTATTGTTGGTCACAACTCTGGCATGACATAAACAACATACTGGGGATGTCATTGTCTCAAGGTCAAGTTCAGACGGTACCAGAGAGCTTAGAGCTACAGTTGAGAGGGTGACAAGAAGCAAGTACTAGATCAAGACCATTCGCTATGGTGATTGAACACCACCATAGTAAGAACATAATTTTTAATCAAAGTGACATTTTATCTATAAGTGGGGAATAAATCTAAATATTAAAAAACTTAAAAGAAAAGGATACACAGTGGGGAGAGACTGTGAAATACCTCTAACAAGTGGTGCCCTGTCTTCTGAAGGGCACAGCCAGGGAAAACCCCAAAGACACAGAAAATGTTTAGCCTTGAAATGGCAAACTCCTTAACTAATGTTAAAAGTCCATCCTAGAGTCTGGCCAATGAACGTAATTACAAAATTACACATGGACAAAAGTCTTTGGAGTGTAATCCACCAGGTTACAAAAATCAACTGTTTAGTCAGCTTTTATTAACTGATTTTCATGTTGTTAAAACGTCTAAATATATGATGGCATTTAACAAGACAGTATTGATTTATTGATTCTAATTTAACATGCTGAATCCTCTTAAAATGGGATGAAGAAATGATTTAGGGAAAATAGCATATGATTATTGCTTTTAACAACTTTACTGAGATATAATTCACATATCATCCAATGCATCCATTTAAAATGTGCAATTCAATGACTTTTAACATATTCACGGAGTTGTGCAACCATCACCACAGTCAATTATAGAATATTTTCATCACTCCCAAAAGAAACACTTTATCCCTTAGCCATCAGTTCCTAATCTCCTCCTACCCCCATCATCTTCAGCCTTAAGCAGCCACCAATCTATTTCTATCTCTATAGATTTTCTTATTCTGTATATTTTATATAAATAGAAATAATGCAATATATGATGCTTTGTTATTGGCTTCTTGCATTTGGCATAATATTTTCAAGTTCCATCCATGTTATAGCATGTATCAGTACTTCATTTCTTTTTACGCCAAAACATTCCATGATATGAATATATCACATTTTATTTATCCATTTATTAGTTGATGGACATGTGGGCCTTTTGATGGACATGTTTCCACTTTTTGACTATTATGAATAATGCTGCTGTGGACATTTACATACAAATCTGAAGGTTTGTTTTCAATTCTCTTGGTATACACCTAGGAGTGGAATTGCTAGGTCATCTGTTAACTCTATGTTTAATTTTTTGAGTAATAGTAACTTATAATTATGGCATTAGATTTTCTGAAATATTTGATCCAGCATATTTTTTTTATAACTCAAGCAGACAACCCTTAGAATCCTCATTATATCTGTAGTTCACCCTATTAAGGCAATTGATTCAGACACTCCTAGGACATGCAAATCTCTCATTGCTCCAAATCTCTCATTGCTCCAAGTGAATATAGTACTGAAATTTTCTATACTTCAGTATAGATTTGGATTTATGTATGTGACACCTCTCTTCAAAATAACATAGTATAACATCTTGGAAATTATCTTGCTAAATGTCAGTTATCCAACCTGAGGGGAGGAGAGACAAAGTTAGAGGCAGTAAGATGTTGAGCTGCTTGTAAAAAAATCACAGCAAGTTTGTGGTAGCCTGAAATAAGATCTTGGACAACTTGATCACCATGACAATACCTAAAAGATGCAATACATGATTGTCTTCTAACTTAGGAGAAAGAGCTTTCTCTTTATGAGCCCACATCCCTCTCATTTTTCCTTCCTAGGAATATTGACAGTGTTTTCAGTTGTGTGTGTGTGTGTGTGTGTGTGTGTGTGTGTGTACAAATTAACTTGCAAGTAGGTGTGAATTCTCTCCTTAGGGCAGTGTGAATACTTTTTCTTTTTTTTTTAACATCTTTATTGGAGTATAATTGCTTTACAATGGTGTGTTAGTTTCTGCTTTATAACAAAGTGAATCAGTTATACATATACATATGTTCCCATATCTCTTCCCTCTTTCGTCTCCCTCCCTCCCACCCTCCCTATCCCACCCCTCTAGGTGGTCACAAAGCACCGAGCTGATCTCCCTGTGCCATGTGGCTGCTTCCCACTAGCTATCTATTTTACGTTTGGTAGTGTATATATGTCCATGCCACTCTCTCACTTTGTCCCAGCTTACCCTTCCCCTTCCCCATATCCTCAAGTCCATTCTCTAGTAGGTCTGTGTCTTTATTCCCGTCTTGCCCCTAGGTTCTTCATGAATACTTTTTCAAACAAGGAGTTCTGCAATTTTCAGGAATGGGTATGTGTGTCACCCAGGCACCTCTGAGGAAATTTTAAACAAATACTTTTCATTAGTTCCAGGATTATGCTCTTATTTTTATAGGCATTTTCCCCCTGAAGAGCCTTTAATTCTTCTAAAAATTTTTACCTGAAAATCTTGTATCAAGATTTACTTTCCTGTAAGTCTTGGCATTTCATTCATTCATTCATTCAAAGCCATTCATTTATTGAAAGCCAACGGAGGTTTCAAGGTAGTAGGGGAGAGATCCAGAGAGAGACATCTGATGGAATTGGAGAGGTGGGCAGAGGTGGGGCTGGTAGGTCTCAGTAGGTTTGATGTTGTTAATCCCATGGGGATTCTCTCTTGGTTCCCCAAGGAGAAAGCCTCAGTGTGGCGCCAGTCCATCTAAAGCACTTCTCTAACTGCTCTTAATGTCCCTTTTTAATCAAGAGAGAGCAGGCTTCAGACCTGGAGCTTTCCATCTGAAATTATATCAAGCAGAAATTGAATCACACTGCTCTGCTTTCATTGTACTTAATTTTTTATGATTGTTATAGTTCTGTCAAGTGATACCGGTTTTCCATTTATGTTGGTGATATGCAATGTCCTTTGAAAATAGAATTGAGTTTTAAAAGTGAGGCGATATCAAGAAAAATCTGTGGTAAATGATATCAACAGCATAGGAAGTATGGGACGTGACCAAGGCAGTGGCCTAGGAAAGACAGAGTTGGGAAACATTGCATCCCTTCATGTTGCCTGACCTGTTTTTCATTACAGTGACAGTTAGCTTCATCCACTCCTGTAAGTTCACGTCAAAGAGGTGAGTCTCGAAGTCCTGGAGGTGGGCTGGGCAGCACTGTGTGATGGGAACCATGCAAATCAATTACTAGCCCAACATCCCAGGAACCACCACACGGCCCAATCTAATGGCAAGAGTTGTTGAGTTAGCAGGGTGATTGGAAACCCCAGGGCAGAGAAGCAGGTGGTGCACCGCAGAGCACTGTGCTGTCCCCCTCCCGCTGCAGAGTCCCTCCTTTCTGCCACCGGCACCCACCTCCCCTCTGCGTTATCATTCTGCTTCAGGACTGTTCCCACAGCATTTAGTGTCAGCTGCCTGCACTGCTACGTAAGAAAGAACACAAGGGAAGTCGAGGACACATTATTTCCAACCAGTCTAACTTCAGCATTGGCCCTTGGCCTTTGTGAGGGCATGCATGGGCATGAACGTTGGATGAATCAGAGGTTCTGGAATTTTCCCAATCAGTGGAGCCTTAAAGGAACATATTGTTTCCTAACTTGAGAGTGTGCCCTTCCTGGTAGAAGGAGGAAAAAAGTCCCTTTTCTTTGTTATCTTCTGGATTTCCAGCCATATATGTAGACTTGCTTCTAACAGAATAGTATCCTGTAGGGTGACCAACTCTTCCCAGTTTGCCTGAGACTGTCCTGATATTAAAACTGAAAGTCCCGTATACCAGGAATTCCCTCAGTCTCGGGAAAACTGGGATGGTTGGTCACCCTAATCTTAGGTCCGGAGACAAGTGTACACTCGTAGGGTGGTGTTTCTCTTGGACAGTAAAGAGTACTTGAATGGTTGTGTCCAGAAAATTGTGTTTTGACAAAGTCAAATGGTATTAAGTGATTTCATCATTCAGGTTTAGACTACAGTGAAAATATTAAAACCATGCTGTTTTTGTTAATACTAGTTATGTAATGCATTAAGAGAAGGGTGCGTTGCATCAGCAGTGGCTTTAATTGGGCTGAGCCAGGAAAACCTGAAAAGAACCATTCTTCAAGTCATGTTTATAAAACCTGCTGCGTTCAGAGAGACACATAAACCCCAATCAGTTTCTTACAGTTGACATTGATCCCACAGTGTGCCTGTCTGCAAAACAGGCTGTGCTTACCCAAAATATTTGGGATTTGCATTGTGTGTTTCCTTAGAGTAATTCTAGCTGCTATGATAAACAACCCCCAAATGTATAATTACTCAACACAATAGAAGTTAATTGCTCATTCATATAAAGTCCAAAACAGATGTTCCTGATTAGCTGGTAATTCTCCTCCACATGGTGATTCAGGGACCCAGTCTCCTTCCATTGTGTGGTATATACAACATATGGCTTCCAAGGTTGTCTTGATTATCTGCATCAAGCCAATGGAAGGGTAAAAAACACGGAATAACACGCATAGGGGGTTTGGGGGAGGGCAAGCTTGGATGTGGCACACATCATCCACTCACATTCCATTGGCTAGACCTTGGTCGGAGGCCACACCCAACTGCAAGGACGGTCTGGGAAATGCTGCCTAGTTAGTGCCCAGGAAGAAGAGAAAATGGGTTTGGTGAAAGCTACCAGCCTCTGCCACAGATGAGTGTCTTGCATCTCTCTCACTATAAACCAGAGGCAGATTTAATCTTGAAGGCAAGAAACCTGGGAGTGCAGACACAGTGGGATTGAATTCTGTCTGTTTTTTTCTTTCTAAACATACTCTGTCTTCACACATAAGCCGTCACACTATTTTTTTTTTTCTCTCTCTAAAACCATAGCTCATTTGGGTCAAATAAAAATAGAGTCTGTTTCTTAATATGCCATCTCAAACTCTTTAGGAATAGAGGTGCGGTCATAATTATAAACAAATACACTTGAAACATGTGAATAATGGTTCTGGTTGAACAGGGCTGGAAATGTCCCCTCTCCCTAAGGGTAACTTTGTAAGACCCATGGAAATCTGTACTAGTTTCCTATTGCTGCAGTAAATTACAGCAATAGGAAACTAGTAATTAATAAATTACCACAAACTTAAAACAACACAAATTTATTATCCTAGGTTCTGAGGGTCAGAAGTCCAGAATCAGTATCAGTGGGTTAAAAATCAAAGTGTCAGCAGAGCTGCTTTCCTTCTGGAGGCTCTAGGGGAGAATCTGTTTCCCTGATTCCACCAGCTTCTAGAGGCTGCTCACATTCCCCGGCTCATGGTTTCACATCATGCTGACCTCTGCATCCATCAACACATCTCCATTTCTCTGACTCTCCTGCCTCCCTTTTGTAAGGGAAAATACAATCTTTAGAGTAGCCTTCTTCTGTACAGATTAGGAAACTTTGGTACAAGCAAATTCCATGACTCGACAAGGTGATATTCCCCATAAGTGGTAGAGCCAGGATTCAAATTCATGGCTGCCTGGATCCAAAATCCATTTATGAGTTCATGAGAGCCAAGGACAGGGAAAGTTTTGCAGTGAAAACACACAATCTAGACTTTAAGGAAGCAGATGTCCCAAAGGTCAGAGGAGAGATAGGCCAGATGTCACGGTCAGAGACTTTCAAATGACTCATGTCTCAAGAGGGTTGGGACACTCTCAGAAATGTCACTCTGAATCTGCAATTGCAAGTGATCCTCTTGCAGGAGGAAAGGGAAGGGAGCTAGTAAAAGCAGAGGCTGCACAGGACATCCTTTGATGCTCTCGTACTTTAAAAGGGCAGGAACAAAAATGGGAAGGAAGAGCACTTAGCCAAGTACAAATAGAAACCAGTTGCGGAGAATTGTAGGAATAGAAGCAGGAAACGTTACACCCCAAATGGTTTCAGGGAGAATGTTTGGGAAAACAAGGCAGGGCAACACTTGCTTCTTTGGGTCACCAGCGTAACATTTATGGGTCAGAAAAGGAAGGAACTCTTCCAAGACAATGACCTTGAAACTAAAACAACCTCTGAGACACAGGAGATGATCAATCCATATCGGTTCAATGCATGAATGAACAAGCAAATATGTTTAGGAGGGGAATGAAGTTATGCCAGGATTGGCCACAGGAAGAAAGAACCAAGTTCTTTTACATGGAGCTTTGGTGCAGAGGATCTATAGCCAGGTGGGATGCTAAGAGTAGAGGTGATAAAGGAAAGAAAAGTAAGATGAGCAACCATCAGTCTAATGTCTAGAAGGAATAATCAATGACAATTAAAATGGGTTACTTGGCAAAAGTTAGAACCACTATTCCATTGAAGAATTGGCAAAAGAAGTTTTGACTCAGAAGTATCTTTGGCTTTAAATGGTTAAAATTTAAAATATAGACATTTGTTTTAAAGGATTGTCTTGTTTTAGTATACTGTAATTTCAAAAATCTTCTAATTCTGTATTTTTTTGCTAGGGAGAAACTTTTAGTTCAATTTCTTGCTAGAGAGGTACCAAACTTTAATTTTTACTCAGACCCCCAGGTTTAAGTGTAATTTACTAACAAAACACATTGTTTTGTAACTATTTCAATATTTAGTTCTCAAAAAAACAGGGGATTTTTTTGTGTGAATTGGATACTATGATACAATCAAAGGTTTGGTTTTGGTTTGGTTGTGCTTTTAAAATGTGTTGATAAAAGTAATTTGACTAATGTAATCAATAAATGCTTTGTCTTTTCCTTTATAGACTTTATGAATAAATGCTAGCATTTTCTCATTAAGTCCTTGTGAGATTTGCATTCAAAACTCCTGCAGTTGAAACCATTTTAGCTTATTTTGGTATTCAGAAATCTGTTGATAGACACCAAAAATAAAAGACATCAAATATATTTATTCAATCATTATTATTTTTTTAAATTCCTACCACGTGCAGTCTGGGTTCTAGGCACTGGAGATAAAGCAATGAATAGGATGAGCCCCGGTAAGCAAGTAATCAAATAAATTAAAAAAAAATAAGCTCAAAGAGTAATGTATGCCCTAAACAAACAAACAAACCGGTGAGGTGATATGAAGTGACTGCAGAAACTTCTGTTTTAGATATTTAGGTAAGGTTTCTTTATAAGATGGTGACATATGAGCATAGATTAGAAGATAAGGAGCCAGCCATTATGTACACAATAAGTATAATAAAAATATATTATCTTTATAATAAATCCTATAAAAAAACTTCCTTAGTTAGTTGGTTCATTCATTCGTTATTTAGGGACTTAGCCTCACAGCACCGTGGCAGCTGGTAACTAGTTGATGTCAGGCTGTTGCTTCTGTATCCTGTGCTCCATCCTGAAGTCAGCAGCGCAGGCAGCTGGGAATGATGTGATGTGATGTGAGGGAAGGAGGGATGAGCGGCGAGCTGCAAGGGTGAGCTGGAACCTGATTGGTCTCTCAACGCCTTCATGCCTCCGTCCTCAGTGCCCTTGGTCACAGGGCTAAGTGTGCACCTGGCCAGGAGCTGGAGCTGCTGGAGGAAGAGATCCTGTGGGAACCAAAGGAGCTATGGCTCAGCCACTGGCTGACAAAACAAAGCCAGCAGAGAAGCGTCCATCAACGTGAGCGAGCTGCACCTGCACCTGGTACCCCGCACCACCTTCCTAGCAAAAGGGAATAACGCTGCGGCTTCGTTTCTGCCTTCCAAACCTCATGCACAACTGTGGGCCATGCTAACCTGGAACTATGCGTGGAACTAGGCTATTCTAAGCAACAGACGTCCAGCTTGGCTGAGTTGACACAATACAAGCCCAGCCCAGTCAGTTCTAGGCACGGCAAGAAGACCGTGGGTGGCTCACTTCCTCATCTTAGCTCGGGTCCTGCCCCCTCAGTGAGGCCCTACCTAACACTGCAGCTGGCTCTCGCTGGGCCAAGCTCACCCCTTCCAATTCCTCTCTAACGTCTCTTTACTTTCCGTAGCACTCATCACCTTCTTATACACTCTATTATTAATTATTACCACGTTTATTGCTCACTGTTTGTTTCCCATCAGTAGAACAGAAGCTCCACAAGAGCATAAATATTTTTCCATTTTGTGTCCCAAACACCCTGAACAGCCCTGTCCCCGAGCAGGCACTTAGTACCTGCTGTTGAAGGAAAGAGAATAATTGGGAGAGTGTCGGAGATGAGTCTGGAAAAGTCAGCAGTGGCCGGGTCAGGTAGCATGGATTTTATTTTAAATGTGGTGAGAAGCCTTTGGGAGGTTCTTAGCGGAGGAGTCATGTGGTCTGTTTGACATTTTTTAAAGATCACTCTGACAATGTGTGTGTGTGAAAGGGCGGGCGGGACGGCTGTGGGAGAGCCTGGAAGTGGGAAGACCAGGTAGGAAGTGACCGCTGTTGTCCAGCTGAGAATGGTTTGGACTATGGTGTTTGCAGAGAAGCAGAGGCAAGTCGTCGGATTCAAGATATATTTTCATGGTCAAGCTGTTGGCACTTGCTAGTGGAAGATGAGGGCGGGTCAGAATTTTATCCTGAAACACTGAGTGAAATGGTGGGCTCATCGGCAGAGTGGAGACTGGGAGAAGAGCAGGTTTGAGGACAGAGACCAAGATTTTCATTTATTTATTCAACAAGTACTTACTGAGCCCCTACTATGTGCTGGGTGCTGTGCTGAGTGATACCACACTGAACAAACTGAACTGAAATCCTTGCTCTCGGGGAGCTTACATTCTAGTGGGAGGAAAAGCAATAAACAGGAAAGTCAGTAAGATATAGTGTGTTGAGAGGTGATAGGAGGTGGGGTTGGGGAGGCCGTAGGGAGTGTGAAGGATGTAATTCAAAATAAGGTGGTCAAGGGAGGCCTGTTTAACAAGGGGCCTTTTGTAAAGACTTGAGGAGGTGAGGGAGGAAGCCATGTGGACACCTGGTGAAAGAACTTTCCAGGCAGATGCAATAGCAAGTTATCCTAAAGTGAAGCCTGTCTGCCATGTTTCAGAAATAGCAAAGAGACCAACATGACAGTGGGGAGAGCAGTGAGAGAGGAGGACAGGGAAGTGATGGGCTGGGGACGTAGATCAGATCATTTTAGGGATTTGTATTTGGCGTGAGATGAGAAGACACCGGAAGCGGAGGAGTGACATGAGCCAGTGTAACCTTTTGAAAGGTTTGAGACACCCATGGGACATCCTAGTGGAGATGTCAAGGAGGAAGTTGGATATGAGTCTTGAGCTCAGGGGAGAAATCACAACTGGATTTGGGTGCGATCAGTGCACAACAGTATCTAATGCCATGGATGTCATGGGACGAGATAAGGTCAACCAGGAAAACATTACAGAGAAGAGCAAATAAAAGGCAGTGAAAATCCAAGAAGAAAGTGTCATGCACGGAGACTCAGGCCATCTGTAGTTATTCTGGTTCTGCTTCTTTTACACTGGGGGACCACTGTTAGGAACTGTGGTTGATCTAATTCATATGCAGTGCTCTGGGCACCCATAATAATGGAAATTTACAAATTCAAAATGCAGATTATACATGTGCGCATATTGCAATCCTTTGTAAGAAAAGCTGTGACTCTAAGTGGTTTCAGGTGGGCAGAGGTAGCTAACAAGGCCCAGAAGTGACCAAGATTCTCAGCTACAGGTAATGGCCAACCTTTGTTCCGGGAACCATAGACTGCTCGTGGCAGAGGCTGGTGCTTTGCACAATAAGGCCTGTCAAGGTCACAGTCAGCTTGAAGCTTTTGCTCAAAACTTGCTCTAGCCTGTGCACAGATGGTCAGATGTTAGCAGTCGTGTTCTGGTAAACCAGCTCTCCTACATGAGACGGGATGGGAGGAACCTGATTTGCAGTGTTCACTGATTTCCATGGTATAAATATTCTTACCACAGCCGATCTCAAGGTACCAGTGATTTAACAACTGGCTCTCAAAATTCCTGCAATTTTCCTAAATATGTAACAGCTGGCTCTGTGGTACCAACCTTTTTCTTCTTCGTAACCCATGGCTAGGCTATACTTCTAAAGCTGCAATTCCTGTGGCTTCTCAGAGTTTCCCCACTCCCTGTTTCCATGCCTATAGTTCACATTGAAGATGGCCAAATGGCCAGCACAATGGCATTTACCTCCGGAATTAGGAGCTCCTTTTCTGTGCCAGTCGCTTTTAGCCATGACCCCGGGGAGACATCAGCAAGTGTTTTCTTAATTGAACTGCTGTCCTTGTCATTTCCTACTGCAAGCTACTTGTCCTCACTTGGGATGGGCCATATATCCATACATAAATGGATCTTTCTGCATTATTAAATTATTTTGAGACCTTCTGTAGGGAGGACCCTCAACTTGATGCTGGGGATACAATAGGCGCAAATCTGCCCTCCAGGGCCTTATTGGAGAATCGAGAAAAATGCAAAGAATATCTAGGAAGGTTATTATTATTATTATTAGAGTTAGCAAACGTTCCACGCAAAATGAGGGAATACAGCTGGTGGATGCTGCAGGAGTTCACAGTGGGCAAACTCAGGCAAGCGTTCACGGAGGATGTGGGGCTGGCATCGGAGCATCATGCAAAGCTTGGGACTAGGAATCCATTTGCTTTTCACATTTTCAGTTACCATTTCGCATCAAAGAAAACACCATTCCCCAAAGCACTTTAATGATCAGCCAAATGCCATGGACCTCAGGATTGTACATTGGAACAAAGACAGACAATATATATAATTATATATACACACACACACACACACATATATATATATATATTTAAATTTAATTCGATGCACTGCTCTCCCCACCCCCACCCAAAATTCCATCCCATTTCTAAAAGTCATGTATGGAAAGTTTAACAACCTTTGGGACTCAGTGCTACTTAGGAGTGGGAAAGGGACTCTTTACTAAGCCGATTCACTGTCTTTAGAGCCCAGTGACTTTCTTCTCATGGGCATATTATTTGGAGAAATGATTCCAGCTCAGTTAGCCAGACAGCCAGTTCCCCACTGGTCACACTTCTGGCATGCTCATCAGCAGACGTGGCATGAAGCATCTCAGGTGGGTCATGTGGCTGGGAGAAGGGAGACACAGCCACCCCAAAGTGGCACCATGTCCAGGTCTCCAGGACAGGAGGCATTTTGTGATCAGTGGAAGACACGAATGTCTCCCAACACCTTTTCTGTATATGTGATGGTGAAAATGGGGGAAAAGGCACAAACTAGAAGACATCCAGACAGTGGGCTGTTCTCACTGACGACATTTGTGCCGCATTCTTCCTTGCCCAAGGAGTGCATTGCGACACTCAGCCTGGGGACTCTGGGAGCCAAATGGCTGATTGGGAACCCCAGGAGGCAGCAAATACAAATTCATCTTCAGGCCCACCAGTTCCCCTGAAACATACCACTTGCTAAACTGTGAATTTCAAGCCAAGAGCAACAATTTTTCACAGCTCGAGTCTGGAAAAGGCTATGGAACCACATGGGCCAGAAAACCAAAGTTGGTTTTTTGCTATTTTGCATGGAACACCAGAGGGACAATTCCAGAATTCCAGATGTGCAGCAGCGGAGAAAAGTCCGTGTCTGCACATCTGCATAGCAGCTTCGGAAAGGCAACTGCTGGCAGCTTCTAAAAGCAGACCACTGACATCCTTCTTTCTCTGTCTGAACCTCTGGACTTACTTGTTTGGAAAGAAAGAAAAAGAAAAAAAACTGGCACTCATGGTTTTGTTTTCTCAATTTTCTTGTCAACTGACTCATGATAAGAGAATGTCAATTTCAATCAATTTCGATTCCATCGGACAGAAAAATAGAGAATTTGTAGGCAACTATTGGAAACAAAGGAACCATCCGTTTTTTTAAGTATAACTTTTCTCTGAAACAGTTCTCTCCAAGTACCAGGATCATTTATTTTTCCTCACTGCACCACTGTGAATAGTCCAATTTTTCCAGAGAACCACAAAGCCCTACCCAGGTGGGTTTCTTTGAAAAGACCCCTCCTCCCCAGAGTGGGTGGGCTTCTGGAGCAGAAGGTCGGTGGGGTAATCGGGACATCTGTCTCTTATGTGGGGAGGGCTTTGTTATCATGGGAAGCAGCCCGGGCGACTGGTGGAGGTCATCCAACCCTGGTTATTCTGATTCATTTGTCATTTTGTAGTGACCGTTGTCACTTTCGTCCAGGAATCTCCAGGGACATTTTACCACATTGTGACTAACATTCAGTCATGTGCTGGTAGCTTCCATTGACTAAAGACTTACTTGCCCAAAAGCCAGAGGTGGCTCCGAAAATGGGGATAAGTCTCATGTAACCCATGTGATGGCAACACGTTGTCTCTAAATCTTCCAGCATCTGGGGTCCGTCCTTCCTTCCTTTTAATACGATGCTCGCTGGCTCGCAGTCTCTTCCCACATTCAGGAGCCATCTTGCATCCTCTCCAAGGCTGCTGGAGTTTCCTGAGGGAGCCTTGCGTTCTGCTCACCAGCCAGCACCTCAGAGACGTCCCCAGTTCAGACTTGCCCTGCTCAGCAGCTTGCCTTCCCGGACCTTCTCTTCTCTCCGCCTCTCTCTCTCTCTCATGCACCCGAAGGTTGAATGCAGCTCCCTTTCCACGAGACACACTATCGCAAGATTGTGGCACTTGGCCGACTTTCCTGCAGGCTCGGGAGTGGGGGTGTGGAGTTCCAATAGAATGTTACACCATCGTGACCTGCGCCCGACTTGCCTTTTCAGGCCCTTGGTCTCCTGGTCTGCTGCTGGGTCCTCTTCTCTTCCCCAGAACTGGTCTTATCGCTCACAGCTTCTCTCCCATGTCTCCTGTTCCCCGCCCAGCCTACCCCTCCCGAGGCTGCCCTGAAATCTTCACATTCTGCCCACTTCATTTTGCCTCAGGACTTTCTAAACCCACCCTTTCCAGGTAGACAATACCCAGGGGGGGCCTTTCCTCCCGTGACCAAAAGGCCCATCAAACCCATGAGGATATTTCCATCCTCAAGGATGAAAGAAGCAATAGCGGACAGCAGAGAGGAATTCGGGGGCTCTCCTATAAGGCCGTGACCAGTAATTTGGGTATTAGCTTATTTCTCACTAAACTCAGATTGCACTGTTAAGACCATGCAGGCTCTTTGTTGCACTTTGATTTAGGTTCAAATACATATCAGGTGCCTATTCTGTGTCAGACATTCCAGTGAACACTGCATATACAAGAGCAGCCAAGAACGGCGTGTTCCCTGAATGCACACAGCTGATGAAGAAAGCCGTGCGAGGGCCGCAGAGAACCCCAGAATGTGTTTAGGCCCCTCACTCCGGCAACGTTCTATTTCACCTCTGGGAATTCGCGGTAGACTCCCAGGTTAGGCCTGGAGAAGAGCTTGTGCCTCACGAGCTGGGAGACCACGTTGCTCAGAACATCCTTGTGGACTCTGGAGCCCCGGGAGTCAAGGTAAAAGTCTTGGAGTCACCACCCAATGTTCACTCCAGCTCTGGCTCAGGCTCTGGCCGGGGGCTGGTGGCCAAAGCTGGAGATATACATTCACAGGGTGATGGCTGGAGAAGGGGGGGAGGGAGGATCTGGGGCCCAGAGGGAGGTCAAGGCTGGGGCCACAGAACACCTACAGAAGCATCAGATGCCAGTTTCTGTTTTGTGACCAAATCTATGGTCACAGTGTGATCTCCCGGAGTTAGGTGTGGGAGGAGCCACAAAAGCCAAGGGTGGTGTGATTGTGGCTCTCAGCGGTTGTGTCCTCATTACTGCGGTCAGGCAGAGAGGCTGGGAACATGTGAGATGAATGATCTTGTGGTGCCAGCTCAGTGCCAAGGGCAGAGAAGCAGGTTGAGGTGGCCTCAGGAAGGAGAACCAGGCCCTTCCCTGGCTCCCATGGAATTGGCAGCAGGGGAAAACCACTGGTCTTTATTCTACACTTTAAAATTCCATGTGCCTTTTTTTCATTTCTTCTAGACCCGTCTGCTGGGGTTTCATTTCTGTTTTAAAGAGGCATGAAAATAAAACCACTGGTTAAGTGACAGAGAAGCCTCCTAAATCTTCAGTTCTAACCAACGTGTGGTCGGAAATAAACTTTTCAAACTTTGACGTACATATGCGTCCCCTGGGAATCTTGTTAAACTGCAAATTCTGATTCAGCGCCTCCGGGATGGGACCTGAGAGTCTGCATTTCTGACAAGCTCCTGCGTGATGCTGAAGCTGCTGGCCTGTGGACCACTCTTTAAGTGGTAAAGCTTGATATTCTAATGGGTTCTACTAGTTAGTAGATGTGAACACGTCCACAGTTCTGAGTCATGATGAAAGGGACAAGGACAACAGGAGCACCCAGGACAAGGCCAAGAGGCCTATGTCAGTGACCAAGAGAGGACCTGCATTTCTCTCCCTGCTCCTCTTCCCAGATTTCACGCTCCCATAACTGGATTTGAGCTGATCATTCTCTCCCTTGGCAGACACTCTGCTCTCCTAAAATGTTTTCATCTTTCAAGGATGGAGTCACTTTTCCAAGACACTTTCCAGTGAGAAAGAAGAGCAACTCTGACTCCCAAGATAGAATCTGAATTTTTCTTGCACCAAAGTTCTACAGCCTTGGCTTGAGGAGGTATTGCTCTTCTCACGTTGCGGAAGGGTAGATATGACTTATGGAGGGCCTGCTTTTTGCCTTATTTGTTCTGCAAGGAGTTTTTCCCATCCCCATTTACAGATGAGGAAACTGAGGCTTGGAGAGAAATCAGGTAACATGTCCAAGGTCATGCAGCTGACCACTTGCAGAGCTGACACCGCAGGCTGTGTTCCTTCCACCACATGTCACTGTCTTTAAATGTATTCAAAAATCTCAGGGCTTTCCTGGATTTCAGACACCCTGAAATCCATTATTTGTGATTCTGCTACCAAACAGGGTGACCTTAAATTACTATAGACAAGAGATGGGAAAGGATCAGTAAGTACTAGGCAAAATTTATTACATAGACCAATAGATTTGCCGTATTTAATTTTCTTGAATTTCAAGGGTAAAGAAAAAAACAAAACAAGCAAAATATGTAAACTTCAAGGAAAGTTACTACAAATGAGTATGTATCAGTGAGCTTTTAGATTTCTCTTCCCTTACATGAAACAAAAGAAGTAATTGAACATCTACATAAGTTTTAGGGGAAATGTTTATGAATCAATAATTCTACATTCAGCCAAGTTAATGTTCACAAAAATATTATCAGATATTCTAGACCTCAGAAAGTCAACTACTTACATGCTCTGCCTGAGGGAATTACCCAAAGAAGAATACCAATCAACGGGCAGATTAAGTGAAACAAATACTTTAAAATGGGGAAGACACTGTGTAAGTGCACGGGTGTTAAAGTATGTGACCAGTTAAATACAAATCAGTCTAAGTAATTATTGCTGATGTGGTCATAAAACTTAATGTAAATATCAATAATTATTGAAATAGAAGGTATATATTATTAGTAATAGTAATTTAAGCCCCAAATTCCATATTAAATGAACCAAAGCTGGGAATGGTTGAAAAAAGTAGAAATTAAGTAATAATGTACCAAATACCATGTCTTCCATAAGAGAAAGGCAATAGGTACTATTTAATTCTTGCCATTAATAGAGAAAAATGAATTCAAATTAATGTGAACCAGTAGCATAGTAAAGAGAGGATGCATTGTATTCCCTCCCAAACTACTAGAAAGGGAAAAATAAAACAGATCAGAGAAATACGCCTCAAAGTGTACACAGCTGTTGACCCTAAATGGTGGAATTATGAGTGATTTTATTGTCATTGCTTTTTTCTGCAAATTTTCTATAATAAACATGAATTATTTTATAATATAAAAATGAAAGCTACAAAATTATTATAGGAAAGTTTTGCTCCTTTCAAAAAAAATCTATGCATGCATCCAATAAACCATTTTTACACAGTTCATCACACTTAATAGCCACGCTAACTGGATTTTTCTCTTTTTAATCATTTGTAGTCCCAGTATGAAATTTGTCCGTTTCAAAGTCTCAAATGTGGGAATGAATAATTGATGTGCCTGGAACCTTCTATGAATATATCAGATGACCTTTACTTTTGTAAATAGCATCTGATGAAGGGAAAACTCAATTACCTGACATTGAGAGCTGTGGTCCCTCAACCACCTGGGCAGAACCTTCTCTTTTTAGCACTTAATTTTTAGCTGGTTGAAAGTCATAATTTTTGCCATTACTGTTACCACTACTACCACCATCACCATCATCGTTATTATCATCATCACCATCATCATTGTCCTTTCTTTTATTGAGCACCTACTGTGTGCCAGGCTAGATACCCGATATCTTAACACACACCATCTCATATGAATATGAATTCTCACTACAACTCTATGAAGTAAGAATCCTGTCCCCTCCTTATAGCTGAGGAAACGGGCTCAGAGAAGTTAAATTGCTTGCTTGATCATTGATGACCCAGCATGAACTATAGTGATTTTTAAAAATTATATAAATATTTTACTTTAACAATAAAATAGGTATTACAGATTTTGGAGATTAGGAAAGAAAGAAAATGTCTAATTCCACTGTCCTCACCCAACAATATAACACAGCAACTAATTATATTACTATGATTCATTCATTCATTCATTCACTAGGATGTTCAACAAATAGCTGGTACCCTATCTGTGGGAGGCATAGCCCTAGGAATTAGAAGTCTGCACAGACCAAAAAGACAAGTTCCCCAAGCAAATTTAGGAGAAGAAATAAGCCAAGGATAACTATAACGCATGTCCAAATGTGGCAGATGTGTTAATAAAGACAAATGTGAAATGGTATGAGAGTTCAAAGAAGAAACTACCAGTTGGGGATGAGTCTGTGTAAAGGAGATCTTCATGGAAGATACTGTGTTTATTCATTGAACTGACTAGCAACTCAATATGTTTCAGATGGAGGGAATGACAGGGCTAGGGAGTTCATAAGGCACGCAAAGGGAATTGCAAGGAATCCAATCTGGCTGGAGCAAGGGGTAGCCGTGTGTGGGTGAGCAGGGAACGGCTGATGGTGGAGGGGGCCCTAAGTGATTCACTTGAGGCTTTAAACCTTATTTCAAATGTGCTGGGGACAGGTGGTGGAGGAGGACATGACCACAGCTGTACTTTAGGGAGAGTAACCTACCAATGGTAAGGTGGGGGGGATTGGATAAAATGGAGAGTGGGGATGAATCAAGAGACTTCAAGAGGGTCAGCCCTGGAGACTGGGTGAATGGAGAGGCACAGAGGCGAGAGACCAGCCCTACATTCCAAGCCCGGGTGACCAAAGCCCTCACGATGGCCTGGGCGGCCTGCCATTCTAGACTCTCATCTCCTGATCTCCCCCCTTGCTCACTCTGCTCCGGCCATTGTGGTTTCTCTAAACGTCAAATGCTGGACATAGTCAGCCATGAGGACTTCTCCGTTGTCTTGGAAGCTCCTCCCTGGGTATGAGCATGGTTCAATCTCTCTCTTCCTTGAAGCCTTTGTCCCGATATCACCTTCTTTGTGGGCCCACCTAAGTACCCCTCTCCTACGCTCTGCATTCCCCTTATCTTGCTATGTTCTTCTCTGTAGTGAATATTACTTTCTAACATAGTATGTATTTTACTTATTGATTATGTTTGAGTGTCCATCTATCCTCACTAGAACATCAGCTCCACAAAAACAGAGATTTTCGTCTGGCTTGTCCACTGCTGTATCCCCGCAGCTGGCACAGAGTAAGTGCTCGTTAAATATTTGTTCAGTGGTGATTCAAACATGAACAAAAACTGGGATGTCAGGGAAGAAAGCTAGCGTGGGTAGGAGGAGAAGATGGGGCTGGTCTAGAGCATTTGGTCTTAGGTGCTGAGGGATACTAGGTGGCTGGAGAAGTCCTTCAGGTAGCTGGGAATCTGTGTCCTGAATACAGGAGCCAGGGCCAGCCTGGGAGCCTGCGTTTGGGAGCTGTTCAAATAGAGAGAGAGAGGAAGACAACTGATGCTTGGAGGGCAGCAAGAGCGCCATGAGGACACCATTGGAGAGACAGGGAAGGAACTGAGAACGTCAGGTTTTGTAACTCAAGGGAGGAGAAAATTTCAGGGAGTGGGTAATCAAATGTGCCTCACATAGCAGAGACTTCAAAGAGAATTCGGAGGAGGCTTGTGTGTGAGAAGAGGCCATTTGGCTTAGGAGGTCACTGGTGTCCAGTCAGAGAAGAGTTTCAGCTGAGTGGCATAGGCAGAGACCAGACCCGCGATGTCCAATAGAGTGGCCACACATGACCATCGAGTGCTTGAAATGTGGCCAGCTCAAGCTGAGATGCGCTCCAAGTGCCAAAAACACCCTGAACTGTGATGATTTAGAAAAGTCAGGGGAAAAAAAGAATGCAGTATGTCTTCATAATTTTTATATTGATCACGTGTTGAAATGATCTTTTCACTTCAAATATATTAGATGAGGTTTGGTTATATTAAGTTAAATAAAATATATATATATATATATATTTTTTCCACACACACACACTGTATTTTATTTTTACAAGAGATAAATCGACTGACACCAAGCATTGTACATGGATGACCACAACAAAAACAACAATGATTGCAATTACGAAACATGAAACACACTCATACTATGTCATAATATTGACATTCAGTCCAGTAATCCTCCACTGTAACAGCTCCTTTACTTTGCAGTGAAAATTGATTTGTATATTCTTTGCCTCTGAGTCCTTGTGGAATTTTTTTTTTTTTTTAAATTCAGACAGAAAGTCACAAAAATTATACTCATCCTCATCAGTTCACTCAGTCCCACGTAATTAATTTTTTTTTTTCATCTTGATCTTTTGTTAGCACTTTTATGAGTTCATCAGTTTTTCATTAGAGTTCTGAAAATGCTTATTCATTCAGTTCAGCAGTACAGTCCGTTACCAGAAACCTGTACTTGTCAGAGTCTTTTCCATGTATTTCTTGAAGATGAAACCCTTTTATAGGAACATATTTGCAAAATCATCAGAGTACACCCAGAACTGTCTGTAAATGACAAAAGACTTAAAAATGACCACGGTTAAAGATTTGATGACAGTTCATAATAATGCAGTTGACAAGAAAATTAGTTATTTCTGAGATATACATTTTAAAGTAATAACTAGGATTATTACTTATAACATTATACCAGAACATAAATAAAATATATTTTAAAAAAGTAGTTTGTACACACTGCTAGATTTAAAATAGATAACAAAAAAGGACGTACTGTATAGCACAGGGAACTCTGCTCAATATTCTGTAATAACTTAAATGGGAAAAGAATTTGAAAAAGAATAGATACATGCATATGTATAACTGTATCGCTTTGCTGTACACCTGAAACTAACACAACATTGTTAATCAACTATACTCCAATATAAAAGATTTAAAAAAAATTTCTTTTAAGTAGTTTCAACTTCTTTTTTTTTTTGCTTTTTTAATACACTTACTAGATACTTTCAAATTACACATGTGGCTCACATTATATTTCTTCTTCTTTTATTTTTCTGAATGATATTATTTTGAACATAAGCATTTCTTGCGATTTTGTGTATGTGTGTGGCTGTCTCTGTCTCTCCTACAGATTAGTGGACATTCTGAAGGGATGATGGAATGTGTCAACAAGGAGTCCATCTGCTGTTATATGAGCATCTCTATGCTCACTAAGAGAGAATGGTCCTAAGGTCTAGTTATAAAGAGCCATGACAAAAAAAAAAAAAAAAAAATCAAAAATTTCTAGGCAAGAGGCAGGCTGTTTAGTTGATTTAAAATAAATATTTTAGTGAGAGTGGTTTTGTTCCAGCATACTGAAAATGCTAAGTCCTAACTTGTAACACCCCATTATATATTATAAGTAGATCAGAAGGGCATGTTGGATATGATCTCATTCCTTAATTCGCTCATTCATTTGCTCAAAAAATATTTACATTTCTTCAATGTTTCAAGCAATGCTTAATGTAATATGGTAGATATTCAGTGAATATGACTTGAATTTATTTGTGTATGCCATCTCGCATTTATATTTATAGAGCAGTCACCTCATGCCACACAATGTTAAGTCTTAGGGATATACTGGTGATCAATGGAGACAGTCTCTGCCATCATATTTCTATTGGACACAGCTGGCTAGTCAGCTGGGGTTAAAATTCAACAGCATATATACATTTGGTTTTCTGCCTTTCTTTCCTTCTACCTCCCTCCCTCCTTCCCTTCCTTCCTTCTTCCCTTTTGTTCTTTCATCCACTTCCTTCCTTTTTTCCTCCCTCCCTCCCTTTCTCAGCCATGCCTTCTAACAGCTACATTATTTTCTGAATGGACACCTGATTAGTTGATTTCCCATTCTCAATAAAAATGGTTGCTTTTCATGATATCAAATCATCACATTGCTTTAGCATTACGTTGCCTGGGACTATATTAAAGCCAGTGATATATGTAGTCCATTAGCTGTACTGAGCTCTTAACCTCCCTGGGAGAAAAAGAAACTACATAAATGAGGTTTCTTTTACATCAAGCAGCAAATAAATGAAGGCCTTTGAAGAAACCACCTACATGAAATCCTGGAATTGTAATTACCCAACTCTCCAATTTGGCGAACAGAGGTTTTCTTACAATATAGCCATCTCCCAAATAATGTTCCCTCCCAGTGGGAGGTAACAAGCCTATGGGTCTCATGGGTCCAAGACAAAGATGTTACTGATTTGGACACTTGAACTGCTGCTTAAGAAGGATATTCCCAATGTTCATCTTGGCTGGGGTCAGGAATTGTCCTTGTAAGCTGTGAGGTCAACCTTTAGTCTTTAGGGATCTGCTTGTAGTGCAATGGCTTTGCTTACTTCTCAGAAAAGTAAAAGGACACTTAATAAAATAAGTTGCTTCTACTCCTCTCTGGTCTCTGTGAAAAAATAAAATTCAGTGCTCTGTAGCAATGTGGACATTCTTCCCAGGAGAGATGGAGAACTTTGGAGCTGGACAGGACCCATGAGGCAATCATTTCAATAGATGAGGAAGTGGATTCAGAGAGGTGCTATGGTCCCATGATGGCTCAGCTCGTCCGGCAGCAGCGGAGTGGAAAGAAGACCTCCTATCCATCCTGCCGTCTACTCCCCGCGGCTCACCTCTCTGCTCTGTGTCCTCTACCTGCCCTTCCCCAGGAAACACTGTGGGCACCAGAGCTGCCCAGATGATCCTGTGCCTCAGGGTGCCTCTCTCCACCAGAGTGGTCTTTTTTTTTTTTTTTTTAAAGTTAATGAAAGGAAAGGGTTCTTTCCTCAAATATTTATTTAGGAACTTGTGGTTTAAGTGGACTCCTCTGGTGACTGTTAGGATTGGTTTGGCCAAAAAGTTGGTTTGGTCTTAAGTAAAAATAAAAGACACATCTTTCATTTTCACCAAGAACTTTATTGAACAACGTATTCCTTAACTGAATGAACTTTTTGTCCAACCCAATATTTTCTAATCAAAGAGCAGTGAAAATAAAACCAAGATTAATTGATGCTCTCTTAGGTTTGCATGACTTTAATCTGAGTATTAGGACAAAGAAGGAATTATAAAAGTTCCCCATGTAATGATCTCCTTTTAAAAAAGGAGGAAACCAGTTTGCAGCCAGAATCCTAGCTCAGAGGTGGGACTCACCTGGATATTGACAATGTCACTTTCCAAGTGAGCCAGAGTAGAGGCCGGGATTCTCATTGGCTGTGAACACTTCTGGCCATTTCAGTATCTCCAGGATTCTCGGAAGCAGACCCAGAGATGAGGATTTGTGTGCAAATGATTTATTAAAAGTCTTCCCAGGTACTGGGGGAGCAGGTCAAGGAGGGGGAGAAGCCAAGGAGTGGGGGAGAGGTATGCTCTCGGGTCAAGTCCCAGCCTCAGCTGGATCCCACATGGGAGCCCTTCAGCGTCAATTATACCTCAGAGTTAGTCCACACCTGAGTCAGGAGAGCTGGCCTTTCATCCCCCTGCACTGGTCAGTCATTGGTCAAGCGCCAACCTGGCCAAGGTGAGCTCCCAGGTAGCCCAGCGCTCTGCGAGTGTAAGCACCCAGGGTAGTCTTCTGCTGCAGGCCAGAAGGCGAGCACACAGGGCCAGGGGATGGATACAGGAAACAGGAAGGGGATGGAGGGAATCTTTGTGTGGTACTGTCAGTGTCTTCTGCACCACAGTTTTGGCCTGGACAGAATCTTGACATCTTCCACTATTCCGTTTATGTCTTCCAGGGCTCCTTACCCTGACATCTGAGTTGGGATGTGTAGTGGACATTTGTGTTTTTTGGTTGCCCAATCTCCATCCCCCCTTTCCCTTGATAATTGTAATTTAATTATTATTAGAGTAATTTAGCAATACTAAAGTAATAGTAATTTCAGGAAATTATTCTTTGTAGTCTGTATCTTTTGGCAGAGATGACTAACCCAGACTCTGTGGGTGGGCATGTGCCCAAGGCCTGGGCAATCAGCACGTTCCTTTCCCTCTGGCCCAATGATTCATTCAGGGATGGGGCCTTGGTCAGGAGTCAGACACAGGGAGCAGGAATGACTCAGTGGTTTTGAAACAGAAATATATTTACTGGCGGGAAACAGGTGTTCATGGAAAAACTCTGGCTGGGCCTCCAGGAAAGATGCTTTTTGCCCACCAGGGATTAAGGTGGAGGGAGAGAAGCACCACCCTCCACCCTGCCATCCTATTCAAGAATATACCCAGTTGCTGCAATCCAGCCTTCAGAAGCTTCTGGACACCCATGGAGCTGGAGACTCTACCCGGAACCTTGGCCAGGAAGCCACAGCTGAAGCAGCAAGAGAATGGGACCCATCTCACTGCTGCCTTCCAAATCTCACGCTAGGACGTGTGATGAATGGCACCTAATTTGCATGCAGAACCCTAGCTGAGCAGGGCTGAGGATGTAGATTTCCATTTTGCAGGCTTTGAAGCACAGGGATGCAGCCTGAGGGATCCTGAATGGGGACTGGTTCACCGTGACCCCCACAGGTGGGTGCATAGCACCTCTAGCAACAAAGTCAGCACTTTGGTTTGGCCAACAAGGGGGAAGAGAAGCTCTCTGTGTTTCCTGCTAGATGTGAGCATCAGAAGAGGAAGGTTAGTAGCTACTGGAAGCCATCTTGACATCATGTAAGGTCTGAGAATGAAGCCACTGTGAGGTGGTGGAGAACAGAGCCAATTTGAGAGATCTGAAAGATCAGATGCCAATTAAAGGTTCAGACAGGGGAGGCAGCTTATTCAAGGTCACATACCTTGAGTGAGGGGCGGAGCCGGAACAAGACCACCAACTACCTGACTCCCAGTGCAGACTTTGCCCCATCATGTGATCCTTGGTCTCCTTAGACCCTGCCATCCTTCCCCCGACCCCGGCAGCCCTCCCTCTGCAGCTGGCAGGGTTCCACAGGCCCTGCTTATTAAAGGAGCTGATTGGCCCGACCCCTCTGAGCATGCGGAGATCCCATAGCAGGGGCCCTTAGCAGAAAAGCACTCAGAACGCACTTCCGCTGCCAGCCTGGTGGAGCCCGGGGGTGTAAGAATAACTCCTAACTGGACCCTGGCTAGTGAGGAGCTCAGAGGTGGCTTGAAAACACCCTGTGGGTGGGAGAGATCCGAGGGGTGCTGAAATGCGGCCACACCGGTTCAGGCTACTTTAAGCTTCGGAAACCAAGGGAGGTGAGGTGGGGTGAACCGGCGGTGAGCTCTGAGGGCAGATGAGTCCCAGGCCAGCTTTCTCTGTGCCTCCAAGGTCACCTTGGGCCCTTACTCTGTCACCTCTCCCCTCTTCTCCCTGGAAGGATGGGAAGGAAGGACCCTTCTGACCTCAGGAGGAGTGGGCTGGGAAGGAGGGGGTTGGGAAGGAGGCGCCGAACTGGGCAGGTGCCTCAGTGAGACCCTGAGATGCGCGAAGCTGTCGTCTGCCAGATCCTGAGTGCTTCCCCTACATTTATTTATGTACATTGATTTTTAAAAAATCCTCCCAACAACACTTTGACGTACGTACAACCGTTATCTCCATTTGTCACAGGAAGAAACAGAGGCTCAGAGAAAGTAAGGAGCTTGCTCAAGGTGACACAGCAGAACTGGGATTTGAACCAGGTGGGTCTGCGTTCCAAACTACTATGCCCTGTGGCCTCAAACCCCAATAATAATCAGAGCTACCCTCTCCTACACATTGGCTACTTTCTGTTCCTCCCGAGAGCTCTGCAAGTTCCATTTATAAGCCCCATTTTTCAGACGGGAAAACTGAAGCTCAAAGAGCTTAAGGAATCTGCCCAAGGACGCTCAAGGACATAGAGTCAGACGTGGCAGTGCCAGGACTGAACCCAGTCTTCTCCCTCCATGGCCCGGTTCTGACCTGTATACTGTGCCAGACTTTCATTCTCTGAAACGATTGCACAGTCTCTCGTAGGACACCTACTCTGATCCCTCCTCATTTTACACCGAAGGAAGTGAGGTTCTCAAAGTTTGGGCGACTTGCCCCAGGTCAACAGCGAGTGGCTGGTAGGGCTAGAGCCCAGACTCTGGACTCTTCGGCGGTGTGTACGCAAACCATTTCCTGACTCATGTTGTAATTTCAGGGATTTTAAAAAAAATTTATTTATTTCTTTATTTATTTTTGGCTGTGTTGGGTCTTCGTTTCTGTGCGAGGGCTCTCTCTAGTTGTGGCAAGCGGGGGCCACTCTTCATCGCGGTGCGCGGGCCTCTCATTATCGCGGCCTCTCTTGTTGCGGAGCACAGGCTCCAGACGCGCAGGCTCAGTAGTTGTGGCTCACGGGCCCAGTTGCTCCGCGGCATGTGGGATCCTCCCAGACCAGGGCTCGAACCCGTGTCCCCTGCATTGGCAGGCAGACTCTCAACCACTGCGCCACCAGGGAAGCCCCTCAGGGATGTTTTATCTCCATTTCTAGCTAATCTTCATTGGGCAATGGCTTCTACCACTTTGGCTTAGTTTTTCCCTTATCCTCTGTCAAGTAGTTAATGATCTATAATTGCCTGAAGAGGAGATTGGGTTAGGGCTTCTGTAATTGCAATGGATACTCTATGAGAAGAAGACTCCTTTTCAAAACAGGAACCCTCCTATAATACAGTGTTGACACCCGTAATCTTTTGCCATGGAGGTCCTGAGCACAGCTACACTAAAACTCAAACAGCAAAATTCCTCTAGGTACCTCTATGTATTTTCTTTACAAAAACACTTATTGGAACGCGGGAGGGGGCCTGGGAGGGTGAACAGCGGGAGAGAGAAAAAGCCTAGAATCTGGGAACCAACAGGCACTGCATGTGATTTGGCTTTCCTTGAGGATTTTATTTATTTATTTACTTATTTGTGTTTTTTTTTGTTTTTTGTTTTTTATCCTTGAGGATTGTAGATGATCCCTTTTCTTTTAATTTTATTTTTCATTGTGCTGAAGTAGACAATGCAGTTCTAAATAATATGACAAGTATGGCAGAAAGTCACATTTTAGTTCCTTGATTTATTTCTCCTCTTCTGAAAACAACAATATTTACTGAACATCTCCCTTGTGCCGGGCACTGCAGGAACCACGTGCTGAGGATCCAGAAATGAATGAAACCAGGCCCCTGCCCTCCTGCAGCCCATAGTCTAGTGAGAGGGACAAATGCGGGGCACCCAGCTCCAAAGCCCCGTGTACAGTGCTGTGATGTGGACGGGGTCAGTGTCAAGACCAAGTGCGAGGCCAGCAGCGTTTCCTTGGGTGGGGAAGTGTGGGATGCTTGAGCTTCACAGAGGCTGGGAGGCTGGGAGGTGGGGGCATTTCAGGCAAAAGGAACGGCTGGAATAAAGGCCTGTGGCTGGAATGAGTGACTTGGGAGCCTGCAAGCTGCAGTGGCTGTGGGGAGAGCTGCTGAGGAAGGAGAGGGGAAGAGCTTGGCAGGTTTGGTTGTGAAGAGCCCTGCGGGTTATGGAAAGGAATTTAAATTGTCTCCTGGAGGCAATGTAGAGCTATTGAAGAGGTTGGGCAGGAATGTGCCGTGACAGGGTTCCTATTTTAGAAAGTTACTCTGGCTGCCGTTGGAGGATGGACTGCATGATGAGTGAGACCAGCAACGGGGAAGCCATGTAGGGGAGGACTTCAGTGCTCAGAAGAGGGTTGAAACGGCCCCACGTGTCTGCACTAAGGACCGGAAGGTGGAGAGAGAGAAGAGAGGAGGCATGGACTGAGGTGTTTAAGGAGAAGAAAAGAAAGGCCTCAAGAATGAGTGCCAAAATTTCTAACTAGGTGTTTGGGTGGCTGATATGCTAAAGAAAAAGTGGGGGGGGGGGGAAATGTGTCTTTTTTTTTTTTTTTTTTTTAATGGTATACAGGAAGTTAGGAAAATAGAGAGAAGGAAAAAAATACCCAGGAGTCCCTTCATCGTACCACAACTCATGTGCATATTTTGATTTATTTCCAATATCTCCCCCTAGTTTGTAACTCGAATTCTTAGGTGACACTTTGAGTGTTGGGTGGTAATGGGAAGCACTGCATGCTTCCTGAAGCCTGTGGAAGACTCACTTTTAGACCAGTTGCTGGAGGCTCCATCCTCATTTCTTATTTTAAGGGAGGCTGAATTTCTTGCGTATCTAAGAGACAGTCACTTTGATCCAGGACTTGACCGTGAGCATTTTACTGTTTCATTTGTTGCACAGCTTGGTGCATCCAATTATTTTTTTCTCTTCTACCTCCCCACCGGTCATAAAAATGACCAAGATGAGGCAACATCTCGTGTCTTTGTGGCCAGGAAAATTCATCCTGAGATGCCAAGAAATGGCCAGGTTCAAATTAATCCTTGCTGTGTCTGGTGAGGCCCACTCGTTGGAGAAGTTGGTGGGGAGAGCATAGATTTTTCGCTTAGCACTCTGGTGTTTTCACTGCCAGGATATTCTCTGAGCATAGTTTGGCTTCCAGCTTTGATCCACAGGGAGTATCCAGCCTGGAAAATAAGTAATTGATGAGAAGCCTACAGAAATGTCCTGACTCTAGCGGGCTCCCACGGGTCAGAACCGTTTGCTATGAGCAAGCTCCGTGTTTTGCAGAGGCACGGAGAGAAAGCTGCAGCCTTCCTTGGGGGAGGTATTATGCAGAATGTCAGCACACTTGGCTTTGAATGAAAGGCCTCAGGGACAACCAGACAGTGGCCTTATTCTGTGTTATCAGGCTGAAGGGTGATCTTTGGCAAAGTAGACATTTGATGGAGAGAGCCGAGCCTGGAAGGGGAGCCAAGTTAGTTTGCTAATCCGGAGCATAGATGTGGTTTCAATGGAACCTTGGCAAATAGGAGGCCACTGGGTTCATTCCTTGGCTTCTCTCTGCACACCATGGCCACCAGGAGACTTCCCTCTCCTGGGCAGCCTCTGGGAGGAAATTCAGTGATCAAGGAATCCAGGTCAGGAAGAAGAGTAAAAGTAGGAGATGGATAGTGAAAACTGGGAAAATGCTGATGACCAATGCAGGAGTTGGAACCATTTTTATCTGTCACATGTTCTTGTGCGGGGAGAGCAGGATGGCATCCAATGGTATGTTCTCTGGGGCTTTGCCCGGGCTAATTTTACACGACAAAGGCTGCTGTGTTCTTTCATGGAGTTTTGGAATGATTTTGCAGGCCCCATGTGGCCTGGTGGCCAGGGTTGGAAAAGGCTCCCTCTTGGACTTCCGGCAGCAGGTGAGGGACACGGGCTGTGATTACCCAGGAGGCTAGACCAGAATTTCCCCTGGCCGCTCCCGCTGTTCTTCCAGTAGGAGGCCTTTACCGGTCACTGGAGGGGCTGCCCAGGACACGATGGGTCACCGTCCTGAACACCAGGCTCTTTCATACAGGCCGGAATGAAGGTTGGACTTTTCACTCCATGTGGGTCACCGAGAGATTTTGCAAGATGGTGTGGCAGAATGTTTCTGTGGCTTTCTGTGGGTCTAGCCCTTCACATTCTGTCCATGTGGAAATGCCCAGTGTGGCCAGAGGAAGAAAGTTGCCTGGGAGCCAATGTGCGGTTGGGCCAGACGGGCAAGAGTGGAAGCTCCGTGGTCAGCCAAGTGGCAAGCTAGTTTAGAAATTTACTGATCTCTTTAAAAATAGGTAAAGAAAACCAAGTGACTTCTTTTTTTTTTTTTGAAAGGAAACCACTGATAAAGAGAAAGAAAAGTGTAAGCATTCTGTTCTTCTGAGAGCAATAAAGGCAGCGAACAGGGAAATGCCAGAAGCTGTGACCCATAATGTGTGCTCTCTCTTCAAAGCTCATTTCCATTTGCACACGAAGGGGAGATTCTTGTTTTCAGGTCACCTTCGTAAAAAGATATAACTCAGGGAAGGAAATGAGTTATAATTATTATTACTAATTTTTAGTTTGTTCTTTCAATCAAAATAGCTCTTCAGTAGAGTGTTCCAGTGCAACCTAATCTCTTACGTCAACACGCAGCCCGGAGAGCCGGCAGGGGCCCTATACCTACATCTAGGGCATAGGCGTCTGGGGAAGAATCTCTCCATAAGGAAGGCAATCTCCGTTAACTCCACGGGCCCCTCCACTTACAGGACTTCTCGGTTTCCTCTGTGGTGTGTTCCTGAAGCCAGTGACAGAACCAAGTAGAACCTTCCTGACTCTTTGGTGGCAAGTGACAGAAATCAAATTTAAAGGACATGGTAATCACACAAAAAGGATGGGAAGGGGTGCGGGTTGAAAGTGATTAGGTCATGTAGCTGAGAAGAGGCAATTCCTTTCCCCCGGTTTTTGTCTCCAGAAGAAAGGGAAGAGGAGCAATGTGGGTAGAAATAACAGACACCCACCACAGCCTCTGCCTTAGCCTCAAAGGGGACAGCAGCATTGACCTCCCCCACCCTCGAATCCCGAGATGCTACGGCTTGTCTGTAGTCACTGGGTGTGTCCTACTCGGGAGCTCTTCTTTGATCTCAACTCATCTTCCCCCTCTTTGAGCACCTGGCATACAACCCACTGAAAATCCTCATCTTTCTAATACATATTCTAGGAAGACCAGAGTCCACAAGATCGCTTTGGACTTGTAGTAACCTGAGTACTGAATGGATGGGACGCTGCAGTATTAGCATCTTGTATCAGGGCTGAAGTTGCTGCAGCAAGCAGATGCAACTAAAACATCTTCCCTTTCCATCTCAGTAAAGTCCCCTATTCCCAAGATTCCAAGGAGGGGGCTTTTGACTGTAGTTAATTTGCACTGCTGCAAATGATCCCAAACTCCATAATTATTGACTTCTTTCTGAGCTAAGGAATAGAAGACTATTTTGGTTGGATTCTTGATCACACAAATCAGAGATCTGCTCAGTTGAGCTCAGATAAGGATTCCTATTGTTCAGTTTCAGGGAGATCCAAGAACAGGGCTGTCTGAGCACTGGGCATCACAAAGAATGGAGATGGGAGGTGACTCTAGATTCACGTGAGACATGTCAATAGTGGGTTTCTTCATTTTCATACCACTCACTGGAAATGTGGGGCGTTTTTTGCTTCGTTTTGTTTTTAGCTCTAAACTCCTGCTAGGCTACAAGAAAGGTGTTCCTCTCATTCACTGTTACGTCCTCCCAAACCAGCCTAGAGTGCACAAAACACAAGGAAGTGTCTCTTGCATTTTTGTTCAATGAGTTAGTGAGTTTTCACTGTATGTTTCACCATTTCAGTGAGCAGCTAACTCAGTGTGTTTGCTTCTATCAGGTCTGCTCTCAATGGTCCTCTTTGGTTCCTCTGATGACCCAGTTTTTTCTCCCACAACTCTGGATTGTACCTGGCCCATCATGAGCTTCTCAACCTCTTTTCCATCATGACCTTTTGGTTTTAGCTTCCAAGACTAACTGACCAATTGTATCTTAATTTATTCAAATTTTTGAGAGGGAGGGAGGGAGGGAGAAAGACAGAGAGAAAACCAGTTAGCCGGGTCATCTGTATGTACCAGGTCATAGGTCACGAGCCAACCAGAAGATTGTCCTTGGGACTGATGCCCATTTTGGTTGTCTGCTGAGGTGAAGGTCAGGGGTCAGTGTCAACTGATTCAAAACATAGGTTCCTAGGCAGCAGGGTCTGTGGGCAAGGCGATTTCTCAAAGAACGGAGTATGAGTGTGGCAGGCAATTTTTGACCTTGTTTTCTTGTGTGCTTGGTTATTTTTTTACCATGACCTGCTCATTTTCCTTGGGAAATTATTTGTAAAACTTTTCCCCTAGGCTAGGGATGCATTTTATCAAAGAAGATTTGTGTTTGCTTCTGCCAGGTACTTGGAAACTATATTAGTTTAGGACCTCTTTCAGTTATATTAACAGCTTAAGATTTTTTTTGACCATCCAGGTGATATGAATGTGGGCTCCTGTGGTGGGCTGAATGGTGGCCCCCAAAAGATATGCCTGCTTTCTAATCTCTGGAATCTATGAATATTACCTTATTTGGAAAAAAGGTATTTTACAGATGTAATTAAGCTAAGGATCTTAAGATGAGATCCCCCTGGATTATCTAGGTGGGTCCTAAATCCAATGATAAGTGTCCTTATAAGGGACACATGGAGGAGAAATACACACAGTAGGGGAGTGCAAGATCACACAGCCACAAGCTAAGAAATGCCAACAGCTACCAGGAGCTGGAAGGAGGACAGCCCTGCTGACACCTTGATTTCAGACTTCTGAGCTCCAGAACTGTGAGAGAACAAATTTCTATTGTTTAAAGCTACCAGTTTGCAGTATTTGCTACAGTAGCTGCTGGAAACCAGCTCAGCCTCTAAATCCACACAAGGACTGACCTGTTATTATAGCTTCTCTAGGACTTTCCCCCTTCCTACCCTGTTTAGCACCTACACAACATTATTTGCCATCCTCTGGGGGTAGAGAATGTCCAACATTGTGAGGGGTGTTTCACCTATAAACAGTTCCATGGATGTTGGCAGAAGATACACAATTCCTGGGTCAGAGACAAAGGATGTTTTCTTACTTGTCACAGTGGCAGTAGCCAGAGTATCAGCTTTGTGTCAGTTCTCCGCCCCCCCAATTCCCATAGAGTGACATGAACACACAGTGGGTTGTATTAGGAAAGAAACTTTGAGTTTAGGGAACAGAAATTTTTATATCGGTCAGTAAACATGCCTATCTTTTGTATGACAAGGAGATATTTTTTTATACGGGATGGTAAGTCTGCATGTCCTTTGCTCTGGAGGGAGAAACTATACTTCTAAGGCTGTTCATTATACAAGCATCCTTGAAAAAATAATCCAGAATGAAGGTAGTCAGTGCTTCTGCTCATAACTTGTGTAGAAATGGAAGAGATCCATGGAGAATTGTCTCCCAGCGAAGAGGTGGGAAAGAGTGGGCTGGATTTATTCTCGTTCATTCTTGTTATATCACCAGAAATAGACTAGGGCAGCTTGTGTATAACTGCCTAAGGGTAACACAAACAGTAACATCAGGATTGGATGATTCCTCACATGAAATGGCAGTGAGAACTGTGCCACTTCAAAGGGTGTGCCTATCTGTGCTTTGCAAACTGCTAAGAGATTTAGCACCAGTTATTGTAGCCCATTGTCCTGTAAGACTCTGTGAGCAGTCATAGCATTGTTTAAAAACAGGATGGAGAGCTTCCCAGGGTGATTACTTTGAAGAAGGCCTCACTTATCTGGATACAGGGTTCAGTGTGGTTGTTACACAGCAAACAGCAAGCTCACTGGTTTATGATTCGCCCTCTTCTTCACTGAGAGCCCCCCAGCAGTCGACTGTGAGGTGGAAGGCAGGCAGAAGCACGGATGAGGGATAAAATAAGAGAATGTAAGCTGTGCTCTGGACCTCTCCTTGCGTGATGGTATGTTCCCACCTAGAGGGTCTCGGTAGCCCGCCCTTTGATCAAGGCTTGAGTAGAAGCCGAAGGAGCTAGAATGTGGAAAACCCCACCACAGCCCCTGTCATTTGTTTTTATTTGTTGTTTCCGTATTCGAGGTGCTCTCTGGGTTGGGCAGCTCTTCCACTCCTCTGCCTCTGTTGAGTATTTTATCACCTACCAACCTATACAGTTCCTTAAGAGCCCTTTTGGGAATGGCGGTGCTCAAGCCAAGATGGAGTTACCCCTTAGTTCAACAAAAACGCCCGCTTTCTACCAGTTCCATTGATTCCATTGGTATGAGACCAAACTCTACTGAGGCAGAAAGCCACTAAAGCAGAAGCAGATGAAATGCAGGTATAGTCAATTGATTGAGCTCGGAGGAGAAGGGGAGAGAGAAAGAGGCAGAGACAGAGACACAGAGAGAAAGAAAATCCAAATTGCTTTTGTTAATTGAAATAAAACATTTCTGAATTCATTACCTAAGCCAGAATAAACCCAACCCTTGAGATGTGAACTTTCTTTTTCTTCTTCTGTTTTCCCTTTTTATTTTTGAGAGCAAAGCACATGTTTCCCCCTGCGTCAGCAAGCAGGGCAAATGCTGAGTCTAAGGTAACCAAAGGACATGAACTTGAACTAAAGCTTGAAAATATAGACTGTCCTAGATAGAATCTCAAGATTAGGAGACATTTTGATGTAGAGCTGAACGTAAGTCTTTTCTCCTCCAAAGAACCAGTTACCCTTTATTCTGGAAGCAAAAAGGGATGGTCTGTATTTCCCAGGGTGAAAAAAAACCTGAGGCTCCAAATGAGCAAAAACCACAATTTTCCCAAGAGTTATTTTGGTTCTTATCTTGGGGCAGGGAGGACATTAGACCTTGAATTGGAAGGTACGTTTGTAAGGGTGAAGGTGTCTCCAGGGATGATACTTGCAGGCTTTACTTAGAGTTTTCTAGAAATGCCGATGACCCTTGATAGCTATGGGTTAACTTGTGGTCCAATGGCATTGTGAGTGGTCAGATGCAAAATACTGAAGCAGGTGACATAGGAAAGAGCCCGGCCACCATCTCTGCACAGATCCTGTAACAGGACAAAAGGGCCCTTATGCACTTACTCTGCTCTAGATCAAGGTCTGGTATCTTCAGAGTGAGACCTGTGAAAGTGGGCTAGCTCAGAGGGCAGGGCCCAGCCTCAGCTGGAAAGTCAGTCTGGACCAGCCTCTGGACCAGCTAAACTAGGAGCAGAATGGAACTCTCTAGAGAGAGTGTCTGAGCGACCATCCTCACTTCACCATAGGGGTGAGGAGACCTGGAAAGAAGTATTTTACCCAAGGCTTTGCGTTATTCCAGTCCTCTAATAAGCAGACTCCAAGACAGGATTCAAGATGCCAGGATTTCATTAGAGGAAACAACTGAGTGTGGGAAAATGAGGAGGGAGTGGGGGAAGACCACCATGGAAGTCTGATCCGAGTGAAAGGTTGAATGGAGCGCCTTAGACCGCCATGCAGTCCGAGGAAGGGTCTGCAGGCTGCGTGTGTCTCTGTGTGGGTCCCCCTGCCGAATTCGGCTGAGAGAGGAATCTGGTGTCTCCCAGGAAGGCGACTGCCTTAGAACCCTGACCACATCCTTCCAGGAGCAGCCGTGGGGTGTGTGGCCTCTGGGCAAGGGCAGCGGTGGGTTTCAGCAGCAGCAGTGGGCCCTTGGCTGATTACGCTCCCTATAGTTGGAGGTCTGCTGATGCATTCTCGCGGCCACCTTGGTGCATTTGGTCTTACAGTCACAGCTGGTACTCATCCTCTCCCTCCTCCACTATCCATTCTAAATTCCTCTCACCCTCAGCTATCCCCTCGGCAGGTACTGGTAGCATCCTTGGTGGTTTGAGCCAAGTCTGCATTCCTAGGGGGATCTGAACCCTTGATAACATGCCCTTTTCAGGCCCTCCACCATGTAGAAGCATCCCTCCATCCTTCGGATTATCAAGGTCAATAGCCCCTGGCAGTATAATGATTTCTCTCCTCACCTGCTGATCCTTGGGCAAGGAGTTCAAAGCACACTGCTGGCAGCAATAGATTATAGATCAATGGGGCCCTTGCTGTGTCCCCTGCCATGAGCGGGTCCCTTTGGGAGACCAGGACCTTCAAGAAGTCAGAGTCCAGGGTTGCAAGGACAGGAAGGATGGTGGGTCACTAGGAGTGATGGTAGGCGGGGCCAATGCTGCTTCTTCCCCCTGTTTTCTGAACTCATGTATCCTTCCTATTGGAGACACGGTGCCATATAGGAGCCTCTGACTTAATAAACATACTGTATCCTGAAGGATGCACCCCACCCTTTCTGAGGGTTTCCTTTGAGCTGGCACTTCAGCTGCACCTTTAGAAGACGGTTCCAGCATTTGGGAGGTAGGCTGTTCTTGTACAGGTCACCGAGTCAGCTGCCTAAGCAGATACCCAATTGGAGAATGGCATGCCAGTGTCCCTCTTTTGCAGGTATCCCTAATTTTTGAGTGATTTACTTGACTTCAGAGAAGGTGTTAAATTTTGTGTAATTTACTTTAAAATACCATACACAGTATGATCTATGCATGAGTGTTGGTATTAAACTCAGGGAAGTTAGTGGACATTTGGAGTACACTAATTAGGAACCACACTCCAGGGATGATGAGTTTGCATTTGAAAACTCTAAAGGTTACTACAAGCCTTCAACTATGATGTCAGATGACCTCCAGATCCACTCCCTGTCCTCCACGCTGATGCGTGGGCCCTAAGAACTGACCTTTCAGAGCTGCATCAACCCAGCCCCTTTGCCTCTGGCTTCCTGTTGGGTTCAGCTAGTGGGAGGCACCAGCAGAAGATTGGAGGCTGGAAGGGAGAGACTGGGGTGTTTACCCCTCCTCCCCACCCACAATCCAAACAAGTCCTTTCAGGCTACAGATTGGCAGTGGCCACGTTCCTCTACCTAAGGCTGCAGCTGTTATTGGTAACCCTCTGTGCCACCTAAAGCTTCTTCCAGGTTCCAAGAACAACTTCTTACGTCCCTTCGGGCTCAGGAGAAGAGTAACAAAGGCTCTCAGAGTTGCTAGCCCTGGGTGCTTCTCCATCCTTTGTTAGTTTCTCCTAAACCTGACTACACCTTTGCGATAGTCTCTTCATTAAACTTTCTTTCATTACCTCATTGGAATGTGCTGTTTTCTGCCAGAACTTTAACAGATAGAAATACTTTTATCTCCAACAACACCAGTGGGTTTATTAATTAGAGGAGGGATTTTTAGAAATGACTTTTATACTTGTGAAATGAATAGTGCTCAAGATACATGAATTAATGGACAGAAATGCTGTACAGGCACCACTGTCCTACATAGAATAAAAACCTAGAAGTTCAATTGCCTATTACTTCCAGATTGACATTTTAGCCCCTTAACATAGGAATCTTGATGATGACTAAACAGTAGGCTGAAACATGCCAGTAGAATATTCTTGCATTTACCTCAGGAGAATCCAAGGACAGATTGTAGGGACTTTACCAAGCTTACAGGCAGGTTGGAAGATAGTGTTTTGTTTTATTTTGTTCTGTTATGCCTGCTTGTTTATAAAATTAGTGTGTGTGTGTATGTGTGTGTGTGTGTATGTGTGTCAGAATTTGGCTAGGACTTCTGGATTGTGGAGTGAGAGATTGTTAGCTCTACCCTGTTGCAAACTATTAAAAGCTACACTGATACGTGGAAAAAATAACTCAGTAATTCTGAACCATCAAAGTAGCTTAGATCAGACCCTGACAGAGAGAAGCACTCATCTCTCCTCCCCGATCAGAGGGACGAGAATCGCCTTTCCCAAACACTCAGCCTCCCCAAAGACCAAAGGCCTTGGTGGCACTGCGCCCATTGTGCCCTGAGTGTGGAGGAGGGTGGAAGGGTTTGCCATTTCTTATTCTGGAGGGGGCACCTGGCCCCATACCTGATGGCTCTTTTCAGAGGATGGGTACATAACAACTCTGTTTTCATCTCTGAGCCCTCATTACTGGTTTGGGGCCCCAAGTAACCTCAACACCTTGTTACAACTTATATTTACAAGTGCAGCATTTCAGCACAGGAAACCTCAGATTGTATGACTAACACACTCCAATTGCTGAAGCAGAAACAGAGACCCAGGGAGGCTGAGCCACTTGTCTTGGGCCACTCTTATTTGGACCCCAGGTTTCCCACCATATCCAATGTTCTGTGTACAGCTGAGCTGACCGTTCAGCGAAGCTGGTAGAGGAAGTTTAAGTGCAGGGATCGTATGAAAGCACATTCATCATCACCAAGCATTCACCCAACAGTTACTAGGTGCCCAGAACTATGCCATATGGGCCACAGGAAGAAGAGAAGACATGGGCTTCCCTGGTGGCGCAGTGGTTGAGAATCTGCCAGCCAATGCAGGGGACACGGGTTCGAGCCCTGGTCTGGGAAGATCCCACATGCCGCGGAGCAACTAGGCCCGTGAGCCACAACTACTGAGCCTGCGCGTCTGGAGCCTGTGCCCCGCAACAAGAGAGGCCACGATAGTGAAGAGGCCCGCGCACCGCGATGAGGAGTGGCCCCCGCTTGCCGCAACTACAGAAAACCCTCGCACAGAAACGAAGACCCAACACAGCCAAAAATAAATATAAAAATAAATAAATAAATAAAAGATTACTATAAAAAAAAAAAAAGAGAAGACAGGGTCCGTTCCCTGGAAAGTTCACTGTCCGGTTGGGTACTACAACTAACACAGAAACAGCAATGGACTAGCTCACTGGAGCCGTATAGCTCTAGCTCGAAGAACGTAGGAGCACAGAGAAAGGTAACTCGGGTGGTGGTTAGAGGTCTACTCCAGACTCAGACAGACCTGGTCTGAATCCTGGTTCTCCTCAGGCAAGTCACTTCACCTTTCTGAACCTCCTGTTGCCTATCTACATTGGAATAATGAGGGCCTCTGTCATGGGATAGTGAAATTAATAAGACCTTGCCTGCTAAAATGCTCTCTGCAGAGCTGGCCAACATGATAAATGCTCTACTGTCAAACTAATATGAATTAGTTAATGTATTTAGTGATCAAAGAGGAGAGGGGCACCATAAATGTACACCTTTCTTGATCAAGCATCACGGTGCATATGGTATTCCAAAGGGAGCCCTTTGGGGGGTAGAATAACCTTGAAGAATGCTAATGAGATGGCTGAAACACCTGCCAAGTAAACACGATCTAGAAACGGGATTAGCCAAGGGTCAACCAATTATGGTGGGATACTCAGCCGCTGCTCTGTCAGGATTGACTGTGTGACATAGTGTTTGGGGAACAGTAACGACCTGCTGTCCCACATGCTTCCCCAGCTTTAGCCTTTTGGCCACAAATGCAAGCATAGATCTAGAACTGACCAAGAAACCCATTTTCAGAGTTGTTTTGCAGAGCAACTGACATGCAGCTATGTAGAAATGGATTAATTGTTCTTAAGGTTTCTGTTTATTAATCTCCTTACCAGCTTCACAAATACCCAGATCACGTTTAGTCCCAGATCAGTCTATTGTAATGCAAGTCCAGGGCGATAATATCATGAGGCCAGACTGCACTCCCGTGCCTGAGTTCTTCAGGAGTTCATTAAAAAGGTGATCACCAGGCTACCCACACAAAGGAAACCAGAAGGAGAGCAGTGTCTGTCTAGCTGAGGGACAAACATTTCCATAGAAGGAAGATGGAGTCAAAAGTTCCCAAAGGTACTCAAAAGCCAACATGATTTCAATTTGAAAGATATTTTCACCAGAGGACAAAGCCTTAATTTGGTGTAGAAACTGCAAGAAGCCTCATGGATCAGAATCAATGAGAAAATTCGGGATATGAAACAACTTCGGTTTAGTTAGGTCCATAATCTGACTATTAATACATAGAATTTACCGTTCTCTTAGTACCTCTGATGGTGACAAACCCGTAGCCTTTTAACCCAACCTATACGCTGACACTGACTCAACGAGGCAAATAGAATGAAATTTACTGTGAAGAGAAATTCCATCCCTGGATTTGCCCTGAGAACTTCCTGACTTACCATTCACTTCTAAGGAAAGTTTTTTACTTAGAATAATCGACCTTTGTCTTGTCATCAGTGCTGCAATTTCTTCTGAGAACACTATTTTCTCAGTTACCTAGAAAAGGTTAACTTTTAAATGTACCAACCACTGCACATCCATTAGGATGGCTACTATCAAAAACAAACAACAACCAGAAGATAACAAGTGTCTGCGAAGGTGTGGAGGTATTAGAACCCTTGGTGAGATTGTAAAACGGGGCAGCAGCTATGGAAATAGTATGAAGGTTCCTCAAAAAATTGAAAATAGAACTACCATATGATCCAGCAATTTTACTTCTGGGTAGATACCCAAAAGAATTGAAAGTAGTGTCTCAAAAAGATATTTGCACACCTACATTCATAGCAGCACTATTCACAATAGCCAAGAGGTGGAAGCAACCTATTCATCAGTGGATGAATGAATAAACAAAATGTTATATACACGTAAAATGGAACATTATTCAGCCTTAAAAAGGAAGGAACTCCTGACACAGGCTACAACATGGATGAACCTTGAGGACATTATGTTAAATGAAACAAACCAGTCACAAAAAGACAAATTTTGTATGATTCTACTTATATGAGGTGCCTAGAGTCATCGAAGTAGATGGTGGTTACCCAAGTTATTCAATGGACATAGGGTTCCACTTTTGCAAGGTGAGAAAAGTTCTGGAGATCTATTCCACAATAATGTGAACATACTTAACACTACTGAACTGCCCATTTAAAGATGATAAATTTTGTTATGTATTTTTTACTACAATAAAAAAATCAACATAGAGGCTTCCCTGGTGGCACAGGGGTTAAGAATCCGCCTGCCAATGCAGGCGACACGGGTTCAAGCCCTGGTCCGGGAAGATCCCACATGCTTCGGAGCAACTAAGCCCGTGCGCCACAGCTACTGAGCCTGCGCTCTAGAGCCTGTGAGCTACAACTACGGAGCCCGCGTTCCACAACTACTGAAGCCTGCGCCCATAGAACCCATGCTCCGCAACAAGAGAAGCCACCGCAATGAGAAGCCCACGCACCGCAACGAAGAGTAGCCCCCGCTCGCCGCAACTAGAGAAAGCCCACGTGTAGCAATGAAGACCCCACGCAGCCAAAAATAGATAAATAAGATAAATTTATAAATAAATAATATAATTTAAAAAATCAACATAATAAATGCTTCAACAAGCTAAGATAAATTGACAGATGGAAGAATGGACAGATGGACAGATAGATGATAAAGCAGGTATAATAAAATGTTAATTGTGGATAGGTGGTGGGTATATGGGTGCTTACTGTAAAAATTTCCTCAACTTTTTCATATGCTTGAAATTTTTTTTTTTTTATATGAATGGCTGGATTTTATTTATTTATTTATTTTATATTTTTGGCTGTGTTGGGTCTTCGTTTCTACGCGAGGGCTTTCTCTAGTTGTGGCAAGCGGGGGCCACTCTTCATCGCGGTGTGCAGGCTTTTCACTGTCGCGGCCTCTCTTGTTGTGGAGCACAGGCTCCAGACGCGCAGGCTCAGTAGTTGTGGCTCACGGGCCTAGTTGCTCCGCGGCATGTGGGATCCTCCCAGACCAGGGCTCGAACCCGTGTCCCCTGCATTGGCAGGCAGATTCTCAACCACTGCACCACCAGGGAAGCCCTGAAATTTTTTATAATAAGATATTGGCAAAGAGTGAAAAAATCAATGTAGTAATTAAGATTTATATGCATGCCTCGACATAATGATACCTATATTGTACATATGCAGCTAATACATATGTGATATATTTTTCTTAGAATTAAACCTCCCTGAGAGTAGAATATCGTAGAAATAAAAGAGGGACACTTCTTTACAATAATTTGCTCAACGTTCTTTTTCCCATCAAACAAGACATACACATTGTCTTTTAGAAAATCAGTTGGGGTAGTGAGAAATAAATGACCTCTGCTCAACCCTCTGCAACCCCAATCCTGCTCCCGAGAGCTAACTGCATTTCCTCCTTTTTGTTTCTCTCTTTCTGGTGGTGAGTTCCCTATCTTTAAATAAAATGCTTATGCCATGATTTCTCATTTTATCAGCTTTAGACATTGTCTGCTGACTTCCTGCCCCGACAGGTGCAGATTCGGCTCCCATATACAATCCGCACACACCATCTGCACCACCCCCTCATCACCGCCTTTCCCCCTCCTTCTTCCCTGCCAAACACCCTACCCTCCGTTCTTCCACCTACACCTCCATCTTTTGTGCCATCAACCACCCCCATCGCCTCTTGATTCTCTGTTGTAAGGTGGGATTTTTTTTATTCCCATCCTCCCCCATGCTTCTCCTCCCACTCACCTTCCACCCCTTGGACTGTTCACCACGCCTTTACTTTTATATCGTTTCATCAGTTTGAATATGTCAAAACAAAACCAAAACCCCTGTCACAGCACCATGTTGAAAGTCCTGTTCCAACATGGCGGAACGCGCACACACTGCTAAGAACACAGTAGGCACTTTATAAACACCTGGACATATCGGGTATTAGTCATGTTTGCCAACACTAAGCCCAAGCAACAGAGGCCCCACCGTAGCCTCTTTACCCCTGGGAGGCAGTGAGCAAGTTCATCATGATCCCAACTGAGAACAAAGACAAAAGGCATTTCACAAACTTATACTAAAAAAAAAAAAAAAGGCACCACATCTACTCTGCATCCTTTCAGGATTCTGAAAGGTCTCTACAACAGCACTAGATTTTTAAAAACAGGATTAAATACATTAAAGCAAGAGAGAACCAAAATGGATTATTAGAAGGAAATTAAGAAAATTTAGAGAATGTCCCTGACCTTCTCATTTTGGCTGAATTGTCCGCAAAACTGTTCCTTTGTGTTTTTAACAAACAGAGACACAAAATAGTGTGGATGGACCACAGGCATGAGCCCTTTGGCACATTCCTCCTGAGCTGCAGCCCCTGTTTCATCCTCTCATGCATCCGAGTTATGCATGTGCTTGATGCCGTCACTATATTATAGATCACTTCCATCCAGGGACTCAAGGGGTTCAATCATCTTTGTTTTCTCCTCACCTCCCAGTATCATCCCCTTCCTGTCACTGCACCGGAGCCCAAGTCTCCTGAAATGCAGGCCAGTCCACTCTACAACTTTGCTTGAAACCCAGCAGATTGATCTGGTAGCTATTTTATCAGAAGCTGGTCGTTTATGACGTGCTCTGACATGCACTGTGCTCTCTCTGTGATCTGCTTCCCCCAGGGCACAGAAAGCAGCCTCTTCCCAGGAATTCATATAATGCTTCAGGAGTGTGACAACCTCAGATTGCTGTCTGACATGGCCCATGAGGTAGAGAACTCCTATTTTTCTTATTTGATTGGAGGGAAAAGCAAAATTGCAGAGCAATTCCATGCCTCACTCTAGTCCTGCAATAGTTTGCTGACATTGCTTAAGCTTGAATTGACCTGTTAATTCCACATCTAGAATCGTAGCCTCTATTTCCCACCCCCTACACCCAAGGGGTGTCCATCTCTGAATCCCCGGGACCTGTGAACATGTTACCTGACTAGGCAAAAAGGACTTTCCAATGTGATTAAGGTTAAGGACTTTGAGATGGGGAGATTTTTCTGGATTATCCAGGCAAGTACAATCCAATCACACGAATCCTTAAAAACGGAGACTCTTTCCTGGTTACGGAGAGGAGGTGTGTGACTGCCGAAGGAAGGGGCAGATTGATGTAATATAGGAAGGACTCAGCTTGCCGTTGCTGGCTTTGAAGAGTCAGGAAGGGGGCCATAAGCCAAGGAATGTGGGTGGTTTCTAGAAGCTGGAAAAGACACGGAAACAGTTTCTCCCCTAGAGTCTGCAGAAGAGCACAGTCCTGCCAACACCTTGAATTTAGCTCATTATGACCCGTTTTGGACTACTGACCTACAGAACTGTAAGATAATAAGTGTGTCTGGTTTTAAATGACTGCATTTGTTGTAATTTGTTATAGCAACATTAGACAACTAATACACTGCCCTAGTCCTTCTATTTTTTGGCATGCCCTCAAAAGATAGAAAAGCAACCAGTTCTTCATAACTACTAGACGCTGGACAATTGTTTATAAATTATGTATGGAAAAGTCTCAGCTATCTGGGACTCTTGCAAAATATGTCATGATGATAATTGAGTTTTTCTGAAAAAGCTGAGGGTCTACTCATTTAAGACCTGAAACATTTTTTATTTTAAACATTTTGTAAGACGAACATTTTTAACTTTTAGGAAGTTTCAATTTTAACATTTTGAGTTAAACATTCAAGTTTAACATTTTAATCTTTAAGAAGATTAAATTCTTTATGAATCATACATATGAGTCATATATATCATATTTACCAGATATATTCCTTCATCTATATATGAATATATATATACATATATATTCCTTTCTACTTAAACAGAATACATTAAACTTTATTTAACATTTTTGTGATGCGTGGGGGGATTTCTTATTTTGAGCATTAACTATTATCCAATATAATAACATCACCCTTGAGGATCACTAAGTATTTGAAATCTACCATATGTTGCAGATTTTCTGGAATGATCCCAATTTTAAATATTCTGTCCTACTTTCCTTATTCTTGTCAGATTACCTTTTTCTGATTTTCAGTTCAGGTACAACGGTCACTATAGCTGTAAGGCTACTTGCCTTTACAATAAGTGGCCCCAAAGTACCATCCAGCAGGGAATCATAAACCATGTGTTTGCCTTGAATGAATTAAAATGAAATAAAAATATCTTGCAGTTTCCTGTTTGTTACCTTTCAACCCTGATAAATAATTTTCTGCACAAATGTTTTCGTTGGTGGTATCACCCATATGGGTCTGTTGGCATGGTGAGAATAGGAAACCGAGGCCAGGAGAAGTTAACTGACAGTGGTGTCAAGCAGTTGATCTACAGCAAGGCCCTGCTGAAAACTTGGAATCCCTTAGGTCTCTATTCTTTGGCCTGGTAAAGCTACCAGCTTGCTTTCAACTTACATAGCAAAACCTGCACCTCTAGTCTTGCGTCTCAGGACAAACCAGTGTGACTGTGACCTCCCTCCTCAAAACAGTGCTTCCTTTCTAAACCCAGGCTCAGAAAATCTAAACCAACACAGGCCTCCAAACTCTAACCACAACCATCTTCAAAAGGCACGTGAGATGCTCCAGTTCTTAGCAGTCTGATTGCGGCCGCTGGAGTGGCCCCCTCCTCAAGTGGCTGAGGCAGGAGGTTCCTTTCCAGGAGATGATGTGGCTGGAGCAAGTTTCATATACGAGGCTTCCCAGCTTATTGGTCCTGAGCCTCAGTTATCCGACTGACCAAGACGCCCCTATGGTTACTAATCGCTCTTAATACAAAGAGATGTCAACAAGCCTGTGGTTACCCAGCTGGTCTTCTCAGTTTATTAGCTTAGCCTCGACAGAAGGGGGGGAGTGTGGGTGCGCATGTTTCTGTGGATGTGTGAGAGTGTGAGTCTGGGTGAGTGTGAGCTGTGTGGGATTGTGTATGTGTGCATGTGTGTATTGTATGTGCATGCGTGTGCATGCATGTGTGTGTATGTTTCTTGTGTGTGGCTCTGTGAGCGTGAACTTGTGTGGGGTTGTGCTTGTGTGTGCATGTATGTGTGCAAGTGACCAAAGGGAAAACAGAGAGATGGAGAGATGGAAGCACAGAAGGGAAAGAGAACCACAGGGACTTCCCTGGTGGTCCAGTGGTTAGGACTTGGTGCTTCCACTGCAGCACTGCAGGGGGCCCCTGGTTCGATCCCTGGTGGGGGAACTAAGATCCCACATGTGGCGCAGCTCAGCCAAAAAAAAAAAAAGAGAGAGAGAGAGAACCACAGAGAAATGGGCATACGTAGGCACAGATACAGAGAGAACAAGTGAGTGGAAAAAGCAGGGAGATGGGAAACAAGTGACTGAGGGCAAAGGCAGGGAACAAGAGAGCAGAAGAAGAAGAGAGAGCACAAGACAGAGAAAAGGAGAGATTCAGAGATGCCAGGTCTGCCTTGTTTCCGGGGGTAAGAAATGCCCTTTGGGTGGGCCAGGTAGCCTGCCCAAAGAGCAGTGTCATTCCCTTGTCACTTTTCTGTCTCCTCATCACACGGCTACTGTCTTCAGCCCCCCGTGGTTCTCATCACCCGGCCTCGGCCCCGGCTCCAAGCCCCCTGGCCTTGGGAGATGGTGCTGTGCTGTCACATCTAAAACCGCGCTGTGGAGCCTGTGGTTTTATTTATTTATTTCTCTAAGAACTTAGCAACATCAGACAAAGAAAGTCACGCTCATCTTCTGCCTCAGCAAGGCAAACAGTGGCTGCCCCAGCCTGGGTGCCACCCTCCCAGGACACACACAGGTGGCGCCTTGGGGCTGTGGTGCTGAAGGGGCAGGGGCTTGAGTCTGAGAACAGCAAAAACCAGGTGTGGCATTTAGTGTGGAGCCGTGGCCAAGGAGAGGGGCTGACCTAGGAAGAGACACAGCCCCAGCAGGAGCCTTGTGAGGCCTGTGGGACAGGCCACCTGCTTGGGGACACAGGAGAACCTCAGGCCCATCTCCCTCACAAACCCACTGTGACTTGGAAACACAGCTTTCCCTTTTAGGCTGGGGTTTTCTTTCCTTTCCTTTTGTCTTTTTTTTTCAAAGTGTAAAATTCTATGAGCTTTTTAAAATTATTATTGAAGTATAGTTGACTTGCAATATTATATTAGTTTCAGGTGTACAACATAGTAATTCAAACTTTTTATAGATTATACTCCGTTTAAATTTATTAGAAAATATTGATAATACTCCCTGTGCTGTACAATATATCCTTGTTGCTTGTTTATTTTATGCATAGTAGTTTGTGCCTCTTAATCCCCTGCCCCATCTTGCTCCTCCCTTCTTCCCTCTCCCCACTGGGAGCCACTAGTTAGCTCTCTCTATCTCTGAGTCTGATTCTGTTTTGTTATCCTCACTGGTTTGTTTTAGTTTCTGGATTCCACACATAAGTGATAACATGCAGTCTTTGTCTTTCACTGTCTGACCGATTTCACCAAGCATAACACCCTCCAGGTCCATCCATGTTGTTGCAAATGGCAGAATTTCATCTCTTTTCCTTTTTTATGGCTGAGTAATATTCCATTGTATCCAGGGTTTTCTTTATGCACATAAAAAGGAGTTGCACTGGATCAGTGGTTTCCAGATGGCTCTGGGGATTCCAGGGGGTTCCAGGGCTTGTGGATGGGGGTAGGCCAGTGAGTCTGGAGTCAGTCTCCCCTCTGCTCTGACCTGAGCTGCCCCACATTCATGGTTTTCTCTTGTTTGACGACCGCTAAGCAAAAGCAAGTATGGAGCCCCCTGAGCTGGACAATGTCAGCATCCCTGCCAGCCCCAACACTTTATGACTCACCTTCCTACTCCAGAGGGTGGCCTGGTGCAGGGGAAGCTCTATTGGGACCCTGGGACAGAGTTGGCAGTGAACCTTGGCAGAGGAGAAAGCTTGTTTTTTCACGCGATTGAGGGATCCGGACTCTTCCTGGCTGGCCCCCAGCGCTGGAAACTCACCCACAAAGGCTGATTCCTTGGGGACCAAGGCACATCTGTACACAGGCTGGAGGAGGCGGAAGGGTGCGCCCCACCCTGAAGGACACAGTCTCATCACTCTGGAATTTCTGAGCTGGACAAACCATTAGTTTACACAGTGCTCGGCCATAAAGGAACAGAGAAATTTCTTCCTTGAAATCAGTGCTGCCTTGATGATTACAAATGGTGCAAGAAACCAGGGGGAAACCCACATGAGATGACTCATTGGGTTAGAAGGTCAGGTTCAAGCTCCCTTGGATGGCAGTGGCTGTGCCTTCCTGCCAGCTGGCTCTGGGGTGTGAGCCAAGGCCTCCCAGCTGGTTGGGCCCAGCTCTGTCCTTCCACGCCTCACCGAGACCTTCCCTCTTTGTCAGTGAGCAGGTATTATCCCTCAGCGCATGCCACTGACACATGTGTCACTGGGATCCTAAGCTGCCCCCGCCCCCCAATGTCACATTGAATTGGCCAGTTGCATTTTCTGGAAGGATCAGAAAGCAGGGAGCCAATGGAAAAACCAACCATCCTGTGTTGAGTTCTCCTTGACTTTACTCTAGGATCTGGGAGCTTGGGGTGGGAGGGACCAGCCTGTGTGCCGAGGTAGGTGGGGGAAGCATTCACCACCAGACTGAAAAGTGACCAACTGCTCAAAAGCCAGGTGGATAAATCTGCAAAATCAGTGAAACAGCATCCTGTTCCATTTGGAGGGTACGGCAAACACAGATGTACAAAGCAGAGTGATAATTACATCCACTGCCGCAGAAGGTGCTAACTCTTTAAATGCCTGTCTGGTGCCGATTCTTATCAGGAAATTTTGTGATGTTAGGTTTTACAAGCAGTAAGCTTGTATACTGAGTTATTTTTTCCTCTCTCTTAAAAAGTGCTGTGTCCATATTTTACCACGGAGCAGGTAATTACTCCGTTCCCTCCATGTCAATCATCAGTTACCTTCACCCCCTTAGCCTCCGTTCTCACACTGGAAAGTTCTTTACCGCAGCTGTCCCTTAGCTAGGGAAATCGCTTCATTGCTGGACCATAGTTCATTTCTGTTTCCAGGAACAGAAACAACCAGAACAGGAACAACCACTTCAGCTTCCTGGCCTGGGAATGCTTTCCATACGTGAGTCACACAGGTGTGACATTCCTTCCAAAGAACCAGTCGTGTATCCTTTGACCGGACCAGGACCCTCATTGCCAAACTGCCTTGCCTGGGAGGCTGCCCCACCCCGGGCGGGGGCACAGGGCCAGCACCCTTGCCTTACTGGACGCCGTGACTGCCGTATGGAAACGCTCCGGTGGCCCTCGTGCCTCAGTCACAGGTCACCCTTCCCTGAGAGCTGCTCCTGCCCCCCCTCCTTCCTGCCCTCCCGTGGAGGGTTTCCTTAAAGGCACCTCCACCGTAAGTCACTTGTCTCAGATTCCTGTCTCAAGCTCTGCTTCCAAGACCTGAACTCAACCAGTAAGCCTCCACCCTCATAACCCAGTTACCTCCCAAAAGCCCACCTCCAAATATGACCCCACTGGGGATTAGGTTCCGACATATGAACTTTGGGGGCACACAAACATTCTGTCTATACAGGCAGTTATCTGAAATGCTCCTTTTAGAGATTTAGTCCTCTATGTGAAAACACAATGTGACTTATCATGTTGTCAGCTGTTAGCAGTTTTATGTGAATTAGGTTGTTCCAGAGTCCAGTGTGACAGCTGGTCCAGGCATCTTTGGAAGGGGGAGGCGGGGGAGTCAGGACAAGAACAGAAGCTTGGATGAAGGCCTCTCTGCCAGCCATGGGCCTGGGTGACGCGAGAGGGCCTAGCCAGGTTCAGCTTCTTTCCAGATCTGCTAATGGTATTGGTGGTGATGAAAACACCCCCGGTCTTCACCTTCCCCTCCCTCTGTATTTCACGGTCACACACAGTAATGGACACATTAGCAGGTCTTAAAAATGCATGCTCTTCAACAAAGGCAAATACTGTATGATCCCACTTACATGAGGTCAAACTCATAGAAACAAAAAGTAGAGTAGGAGTTGCCAGGGGCTGGAGAGAGGGAGAACTGGGGAGTTTAATGAGTATGAAAAAATTCTGGAGATTGGTTACACAACAAGGTGAATGCACTTATTACTACTGAACTGTACACTGAAAAATGGTTACGATGATAAATTTTATGTTATGTGTATTTTACTGCAATTAAAAATGCTCTTCAAAGACCATTTGGGCTTTTCATATAGTAGGTCCTCATACAGTAGTCAACTGTTTGTTGACTTTGTGATCTCTCAAATGTAAGAGAAAAGCTCAATAAACAACTAAACAAAACCAGTGTGAAGGACCTGAAGACCCTCAGAACCTGCTTCCAATTTCTCCATGTTGAGGCTGTTCCCATCCTGACTTCTCCCCTTTCCAGACTCTTCCCACCATGGCTCTGCCCACATTCTGTCTCTTCTGTCCCTTCCTTCCTTTTAGATCCCCTTTTACCTTCTAGGGTGTTAACTTTTGGCCTTTTCCAAAGCTCATCTGTTTCCTTGTCACCTTGTTCATTGCTCTGATTCATTATTTGATCAGCATAAAGCCCAGAGGTTGATTTGGGGGTGTTTCCTGAATTCTTCTTGGCCAGGCCGGGGTGGGGTGTAGGGATGGGGTGGAAATAGAGGCCGTCGGGGAAGGGATAGTGAATACACTTCCTATTCACTGTCCCTTAGAAAGAATGTTTTTCCTGTCCAATCAGGGTTTTTATCCTTTACTTCTCAGACTTTATGTGTTTGGGTCCTTGTTCATCTTCTCATGAAATAGTGAAATGCAATTCAGTTCATCAAATTCAGCAGAACTGACTGGAATCTACTGTGTCCCAGATGCCATTCAAAGGGTCAGAAATAGCATCAGCCCTCAAGATGCTTATGGTCTGGGCAGAAGGACACAGATGTAAACGGAGGATTCTTCCCAAGTCACTCAGACTCTGTAGAAGTTCTCACTTAAGCAGAAAGGGGGCTGTAGAATATATCAGTTAGTTAGAATGGGGCTCTTGTGCCCTAGTTTTGATGACCAGTGTTTCTCCAGGAGGAGGGTTGCTGCTGACATTTGGGGCAGTGAGTAGGGAAGGCCCATGCATTTCAGAATATTTAGCAACCCTGTTCCAGGCACTAAAATGCTAGGAGAATCTGCCAACCCATTGTTTCAGCAATCCTCGGAAAGGTCCTCATGCATTTCCCTGTGCTTCCTAGGGGACAGTGTTGCCTGACTGAGAACCACTGGACCCAAGGGTATAGATCCCTCCCCGTAGGTAGCTTTCCAAAGGATGTGACCGTAGGAACTGCTCACAACTTCTAGACCCCAAGGCCAGAACAAAAATGAGAAAGAGGAGATCAGATACAGTGGAACGAGTGCTCAGGGGCAATAGGAGTTGTGCTGTGAATCCCCCCTACCCTCACCCAAGCCCAAGCCCGTGGGATTTCCAGAGGAGCCCTCGAGAGCTTTGGCAATGGGTCGATGTAGTTGGGAGACCCAGGGGACTAGCCTGTGACTCCGAGGGCTGGGGTCTAAGTGCTGCTGGAAATCTGAAGGCCAGAGAGGACTAAGTGTGTCAGGGGCGCTGGAGTGGGGCCCCCTGGCTCCCCACAGGTTTCTGTGCAAAACTGCTTCAGAGAAACACTATCAGCTTGCTTAACAGGCAGCAGAAATTTTGGCAATGGCACAGGTTTTAGAATTGTCCCCACCCCCCGACCAATTCAGGCAGTTAGGCCATATCAGTCTTCATTTAGATGAACAGTGCAAACTTCTGAAATTAGCATATTGTCATCAACTGGACGGTCTGCCTGGACTGAAAAACGCAATGTGTAATTTATTGTGACTGGTTTTCATTGAATAGGATCGGAAAAAAAGTAAATTAGCCATAAATTTAGGAGATGGTACATGGTGAAACTCTATGGAAACTGCAACACTAGCAATCAGGGAAAAGGCCAGCTCCCAAGAACATACAAGAGGAAAATTTTACTTCCTGTGAAGCTCCACCAAATGCTATGAGTGTAAGAAATGTTGGTGTGAGCTTTAGATGTATAAGGACTGGTGCTTCCAGCTTGCCTAAGAGAGAAAGAAATGACATGAAGGCTCTGAGATCCTCAGGGCAGAAAAAGGCTGCACCAGTCCTAGGCACTCGGCAAGGAGCTAATGGAAACCCATCAGAGCTGTTTGTGGTCCATGTACATGATTTGCCAGGTGGCTTGATGGCAAGATTGCTGGGAGGTTTGCTGCTTTACCTTCAATTTCTGGCCAGTGCTCGGGCTGCTATAACAGAAGACCACAGAATGGGTGGCTTAAGCAACACACATTTATACTTCTCAGTTCCGGAGGCTGGGAAGTCCAAGGTGCTAGCAGATTCAGTTCTTAGTGAGGGCCCTCTGCCTGGCTGGCAGACTGCCCACTTCTTGATGTGTCTTCCCATGGTGGGATCTCTCCTTTTTTTTTGGCCATGCTGCATGGCTTTGTTACCTGACCAGGGATCGAACTCGGGCCCCCCTGCAGTGGAAGCACGGAGTCCTAACCACTGGACCGCCAGGGAAGTCCCTCTCTTTCTCTTCTTATAAGAGCACTGATCCATCTTGGGGACTCCACTTTCAGAACCTCATCTAAACCTATTTTCCTCCCAAAGGACTATTGACTGAAATAAAAATGCACAACGTGAGAGGTATGAGTGTCAGTTTTATGTGGGGACTTACTGAGGACTATAGCCCAGGAGACAGCCTCTCAGATAGCTCTGAGGAACTTCTCCAAAGAGGTGGGGTGGAGGGTCAGTACATATGTGAGTTTGGAGAAGGGACCCGTGCAATCAAGCGCACATCTCGGTAGAAGGCTGCTGCTCGTCATGAGGAAAAGACATCTTAGTTAATGGTTTTAGTGTTTTTCTCAGTATGGTAGATACTTTTCTAAGAATTGGGGTTCATAAAATTTCCTGCTGAAAATATCTCACCATCTGAAGGCCTGTTTTCCCAGAGCATGGAGTGTCTCATTTCTGATCTCCACCCTCAATTCCTTTCAGGTGTGTTAAAGGTCAGCGACTACAGTGGCTAATGACTTAATTCTTGTAGAACCAGATGGCAAGGGACATTCTTTAGTTGGCTGGACCCACCTCCAAATACCATTACATTAGAGGTCAGGGCTTCAACATTTGGGGGGAACACAAACATTCAGCCCATAATACATGGTAACAATCTTGGGACATAGATAACAGACCCTCTGTTGGATGTTCTCTGTACTTCACTTCTGCCAACACCCAGTTGGGAATACAGTCGCACCTCGGTATCTGTGGGTTCTACATCCATGGGTTCTGCATCCTGATTCAACCAACCTCGGATTGAAAATATTCAGAAAAAAAATTCCAGAGAGTTCCAAAAAGCAAAACTTGAATTTGCCAAGCACCAGCAACTATTTACATAGCATTTCCGTCGTATTTATACATCTTTACATAACACTTACATTGTTAGGTATTATAAGTAACCTAGAGAGGATTTAAAGTATACAGACGGATGTTCGGAAGTTATATGCAAATACTACGCCATTCCATAGAAGGGGCTTGAGTATCCTTGCATTTGGTATCCCATGAGGGTGGGGGTGGGGCGAGGATCCTGGAACCAATGCCACGTGGATATGGAGGGACTTGAATAGATGGTTAAGACCCGAGCTGTTTCCTTTCGCGCACACCAGGCTTTCAGGAGGCAAGGTGGAGGGAAGAGAAAAGCCTGAGCAGCGGCATGATCAATGAGGGCTTTCAAATACTATTTGTTGGGATATGTATGCCTGTATGTGTGTCTTGTTCTAAAAACAATTTAAGGTGGCTTGCAAAGGTTAATGGGAAGCAGCCACATAGCACAGGGAGATCAGCTCTGTGCTTTGTGACCACCTAGAGGGGTGGGATAGGGAGGGTGGGAGGGAGGGAGATGCAAGAGGGAAGAGATATGGGAACATATGTATATGTATAACTGATTCACTTTGTTATAAAGCAGAAACTAACACACCATTGTAAAGCAATCATACTTCAATAAAGATGTTTAAAAAAAAAAATTAGAAGTCAGTGAAAGACACAAGGTAAAAGACAACAAGGGTAGGGACGAAATACAGGATCAAAGCTTAAAATAGAAGTCAAAAGAAATCTATTTTGCTTCAGTAGGGAAAACTGCCTTGTTTTCTGGGAAGCTAGCGGCATTCTATTCCATCTCTCTTTTAAATTAAGAGTTAAACACTGTTAGTCTCAATTTAGGGGCCTGCATTTTGATGAGTTTGTTCTGTTTTGGTTTTTGTTTGGTTGCCTGACCTTAAATCTCCATTTCAATAAGAAAATCAGGCTCCATCACAGCCAGTTGACAGTTTTCTTGTAACTGCCTTCCTCTAGGGATCTTTTGGTGGGGAACTTGGCAACTCGTGAGGGTAGCAGAGGAAGTCAAAGGTTAAGGAAGAATCGGACAGCCTGTACAATACAAGAACTCAAAAAAAAAAAAATTCTGGAAGGAACATCCATTTTACCTCTAACATTTCGAGGGCTCAGGATTTAATTATTTTCTAAAAGGGAATAGGACTGGGTAGGCATCCTTCACGAGAGCTTAAAACTTCATAAATAAAAGGATTATCTGGATAATTGACTTGACTTTTTGCTTTGGCTGTGTAGGCACCATGAAACAGAGTTGTCTTTGTTCAATTCTGTGATATTTTTATTTGATGCAACAAAGGCTATCTTTTCTTTCAACCGCTAGACTTGTTTGCCAAGATGATTTAAATGCTCCGTATTAATAAGTGACACCTCTGAAGTCTCACGTAATATAGTCATTTTTAGCCTCCAGAATTAAAAAACAAAACAAATAAAAAACAGGGAAGTTACACGAGTGTTTTATTAACATTGTCTAATGATTCTCTATTATCTACAGAGTTATGTCCAATTTCTTAGTCAAGGATGAAAGGATTTGCTGGATTCTAACTCTTCTAATGTGGTACCTCACTTTTCCTCCAAAAACATCCCTAAAGGGACCTTTGGCACCATTTAAAAGTCTTTGATTGGTGTCTCGGATTCAGATTCTGACACATCCCCTCTGGCAGGTGGGGAGGGGGGCGGTGTTGGCAGGAGGTGCCGGACAATTAACGCCACTCCCTGCTCCTCCGCTGGGATCAATTAGGATCACTCGGAGATTTTAGGTCCATGGAATCACTTGGGATCAGTATTGTTATGGGCTGAATTGTGTCCCCCCAAAATTCACATGTCGAAACCCTAAACCCCAGTACCCCAGAAAGTGACTGTATTTGGAGATAGGGTCTTTAAAGAGGTGATTAAGTTAAAATGAGTCTCTTAGAGTGGGACTTATTCCAATATGAATGGGGTCCTTATAAGAAGAGGAGATTTAGACACACAAAGAGACACGAGGGATGCACACACAGAGGAAAGGCTGTGTGAGGACACAGCGAGAAGGTAGCCATGTGAAAGCCGAGGAGAGAGGCCTCTGGAGAAACCAAACCTGTGACAACTTGACCTCGGACTTCTAGTCTCCAGAACTGTGAGAAGTACACTTCTACTGCTTAAGCCACCTGGTCTGTGGTATTTGTATGGCAGCCCTGACAAACCAACACAGGTGTCCTCCATAAAGACTTATTTTTAGCTGAAGTTCATGGTAATTATTCTTCCTCTCAACTCATCATTGTCTGTACCATTCATTTGAAAATTAATCCTGAAAAATTGTTTTTAAAATTTAACTCTTCATGATTTTATTTTTTTCTCCAATTCTTCATTCAATCATTAACCAAACCTTTACTGAGCACTTCTATGTTCTGTTCTAAAGCACGTAGATTGCCATGTTCTCCACTTCAGCCATGAATCCATCACAGAACCAAATAAAGCCTTGAACACTGTAGGGCTTAGAAAATTTGATGGCTTTCTTTTTTAAAGTCATTTTTTCTGATTATCATGGTAATTGGAATTATTAAAGAATTTGGAAAATATATAGAAGAGTATGACTGAAAATAAAAATCACTCATAAATGCCACTACTTGGGGAAAATTAGTTAGGATTGAAGAATTTTCTTCCAATTTAAAAAATAGAAGAAACACTTTCCCATGTTGTGAAATAGCTTTCTAAAGCAATTTTTAATGCTGTAACAATATCCTACTGTATGGGTTTACTTTATCCATCTATTTTTACTGTTTACCTGCTACTGGACATCTGATCTTTCTTATTTTTATTGTTATGATTATTATATGTTAAGTAGCCTGGCTTATTAACTCTCCATACAAATCATTTTTAAATTTAATTTTTATTTTATATTGGAGTATAGTTGATTTACAATATTGTGTCTCCCTGCAAATCTTTCTTCAAATTTCTATAACTTCCTTATGATGGATTCCAAGAAGGGATCACAGGAGAAGAGCTTTGCCGTTCTTGATATTTATTACCAAACTGCTACCCTGGGGTGATTGCACAAACTGGATGTGGTTTTTACTATAAAATAATCAGGAACATGCTATAGGTCCTTCTACTGCTTAGATCTGATAACCCCAAACTTAAAAGAGGAAAGATCTTTATAAGATAATCAGAAACACCTGCATAATATCAAAAAGCTGACTACAAAAATTCAATTTTTTGTTATTGCATCTTGAGTGTTTTATTTTCAAGTCTTAGAATGTTAAATCCAGTAAGAAGGGTAGAAGGACTTTTAGAAGCCACCTGCCAACTTTATCGATGACAAAATTGCAGCCCAGGGAAGTGGCTTTCTTAAGGTCGTGCAGTTATAAGTCAAAGAGCTGGTGCTGACATTCGTGTCTCCCGAATCCCAGTCTTAGAAACTGCTCTTAGGAGGTTCAAGTTAAGGCAGCACGTAGCAATAAGGATATGACTTATTCTTTTTTTTTATATATATATATATATTTTTTTTTTTAATTTTATAGCTACTTTATTTATTTATTTATTTATTTTTGGCTGTGTTGGGTCTTCGGTTCGTGCGAGGGCTTTCTCTAGTTGCGGCAAGCGGGGGCCACTCTTCATCGCGGTGTGCGGGCCTCTCACTATCGTGGCCTCTCTTGTTGAGGAGCACAGGGTCCAGACGCGCAGGCTCAGTAATTGTGGCTCACGGGCCCAGCTGCTCCGTGGCATGTGGGATCCTCCCAGGCCAGGGCTCGAACCCGTGTCCCCTGCATTAGCAGGCAGATTCTCAACCACTGAGCCACCAGGGAAGCCCTGACTTATTCTTAAACATTTCCAGCAGAGATATCCCTAACTCAGCTGCTCATAAATGGCTTTCCAAGCACTTTCTACTAATTGGTTAATTAGTAGAACAGTGTTTTTACAAAGAAGATTCTGAAATAATGAGCATTTTTAAGTAAGAGGTACAGCTGGAAATGAAGGTCGCCCATGGCAGAAACTACCATAGCTTCCCTGAGGAGGAAAATGCGAACTTAATTCCTCTTGGAACTTGACTAATTGATGAAAGTCCTGTGCTCACCTCCCTTCTCGGGACTTTTGGAGTAAATAGCAAGAAATAAAGGACTGCTCTTTCTCATCATACAACCTGGGAAATATGGATTGAATATCCAAGGAAGCAAGGCAAAATGTTGGTCTTCCTTGTTTGAATTTAGAGACTAGAAATAATTCTAAGAAAACAAGAAATAATTCTATACCAGCACAATCCAATAGAGTGTAATCTGAGCCATATACAAAATTTTAAATTTCCTAGTAGTCACATTTAAATAAGTAAAAATTAATTGCCGTAATATATTTTATTTAACCCAATAAATCCCTAGCATTATCATGTCCATGTGTAATCAATATAAAACTTACTACTGAGCTATTTTACATATTGGTCGTATTAAGCCTTTGGAATCTGGTGTATATTTACACTTACAGCCCATCTTAGCTTGGACTAACCACATTTCCAGTGTTCAGGAAGCCACATGTGGCAGGTGGCTTCCATCCTGGATGGCAATTCTGTCCTATACAGCAGAATTCAGCCTCTGGTGGGTCCAGGCCTGTCGGTTTTATTACCAAAGTGAAAGAGATATCTTAGAATAGAAAAGATAATATGATCATTTTTATCTTTTTAAAATGCCTAGCAGGCAATGTGTATAAGTTGTTATTAAAAGTGGTTATGGGGCTTCCCTGGTGGTGCAGTGGTTAAGAATCCTCCTGCCAATTCAGGGGACACAGGTTCGAGCCCTGGTCCGGGAAGATCCCACATGCTGTGGAGCAACTGAGCCCGTGCACCACAACTACTGAGCCTGTGCTCTAGAGCCCACAAGCCACAACTACTGAAGCCTGTGTGCCTAGAGCCCTTGCTCCGCAACAAGGGAAGCCACTGCAATGAGAAGCCTGTGCACCGCAACAAAGAGTAGCCCCCTGCTCGCCGCAACTAGAGAAAGCCTGCACGTAGCAACGAAGACCCAATAGAGCCAAAAAATTAAAAAAAAAATAAATTTTTTAAAAAAAGTGGTTATGGGAGAGAGACACAGTGGCCTTGCCAAGGAGAGGGGTAGCAGGCAGGTCCAGAACAGGATGCCACAACTGACAGAGGGTTTTTCTTATCAGGAACTCACAGTCAGAGAAAGAAAGTCTCCTTGTTCAGGGAGGGTTTCTTTTGTTTGCTTTTTCTTTTTTAGCTGAAGGGAGTTCCTGGGAAAGATGAATGCCATTAGAAATGGAAATTCTCGGAAATAAGAAAAAAAAACCTGCCCATGCAGACACTTGCCCCACCCAAGCAACTATCGCAGCTTCAAAGGATTCAGCAAGTGTCCAGGCTCTGCTGCTTGGGGTTGCACGAGGGCCAGTCCTGAGAGAGCTGGCCAGGGCGGCCAGAGAGGCCCGTTCATTTCCCTTCCTCTCCATGGGGCTAGGGCTGCATTGAGAGCAGCTGTGTCCAGAGCCGCCCTTGCTGATTTAAATCAGGTGTAACGGGGAAGGCCAGGGAGACCTCGGTGTTCTTGGGTTCTGCAAGTAAGCAAAGCTTGAAGCCGCGACAGAGGAGGCTGGGAGAGGCCTGGAGACCACCATGCCCAAGAGGAGGGTCCCAAGAGGCAGAGGGCCTTGCCCAAGGCCCACACCTAGATAGAGGCCAAGCTGGGCCTTGAATGTGGCTCTCACTGGTAGCCCAACTAGCGCCTGCAGGCGGAAGTGGAATCTTTTCTGTGATTTGCCTCTGAAGTGTCACTGCGTATTTGTGGGTGTTGGGAGTGGGAGCTTAGAGAGGGAGGGCTGTCCACCGGAGGCCACACCCCAGGTCATCACCCAGGCCAGTATGTGGTGGTACTCACAGCCACCAAGGTGATGCTGAATCCCAGATTTGCCACTTCATCATTTAATAAATATTTATTGTGCCCTACTGTGTGCTAGGCACTGTTCCAGACCTTGGGGGATACAGCAGTGAACAAAACGGACAGAAAACTGTGCCCTTGCCTTCCCCCTAGTGAGGGGAACAAATAATGAACAAAACGAGTAAATTACACAGTCGGTTAAAAGACGACAAGCAGGGAAGGGGGCAAAGAATACAGAGAAGAAAGGTTGCCATTTACATAGAGTGGTCAGGGAAGGCTTCACTGAGGAGGTGACGTTTGAGCATGATCTTCCTAGATATGGAATGTTTAGGCAAATTCCTTATCCTTCTGGACTCAGAACAGTAGTAATAGTAATAATAATAGATAAATCTATTTAAAGTGCTTACTCAGTACCTTTTAAAGTTCTTTATATGCATGAAGCTCGCTTAATTCTCATAATCCTGTGAGACAGGTGCTATTGTTAACCCCATTTTACAGAGTAGAAAACAGGCAGAGAAAAGTGAAGCAGGTTTGCCTGAGGTCACACAGTTAATCACTCAGGCAGGCAGGTAGCCTCCAGAGCCCGCCCCTTTCTTACCAGCCCTAATAGGGGTGGTCTCTTAAGCCCTTTTCAGTTTCACCAAGGAAAACCGAGAGGAAGCGTCTGCAAGCGGAGCGTTGCCCGTGGCTTGTGATTTATCTGGGAAGGTTGCTCTTGCTGCTTCCATTTTTCTGTCTGAAAATTGAGTGACTAAAAGCTCTTCAAACATCTGTTTCTGAAGCATCCTGCTGGACTTGGCAGAGGATACAGGGTGGCATCGGATGCGAGCCCAGTCCTAAGAAACAGATCTTCGCTTTAGGCAAAAAGAAGCAAACCCATTAAAAAGGTAGGCAGGACGAGATGCCACCAAAAGGCTACACAGCCGAGGTCCAAGGGGAGGTCAGACCTTGGGGTGGCGGGGGGGGGGATCCAGTAAAACTTGCTCAGAGGCTTAGGTGGGGCGTCTTAAGTAGTAGTGGGGGGTGGTACATCTCACAGGTGAGAACAGCATAGGTACAAGGTGAGATGTAGCAAGGCACGCTAGGAGAGTGGAGAGTTGGTTTACCTAAAACAACACTATTCTGATGTCTGTTTCCCAGAGGCATTGAGATTAATAAGTGCAAAACTTCTCCAAATCCTGATTATCTCTTCTGACTTTAGGGACTAGAAAGCTAGATAATCAACATCAACAAGTCCAAAAGTAGTTTCCAGTTGGTTTGGAACGCAGCTGATTTGACTTCCTAATTACATCAGACGCACATCACCTTAGCCAGGTGGGAAACTATCATGGACTGCAAGCCATTCCCGCGGTAGAGAAGGAAGAGCCTTGAGGGCGGGGCACATCCAGGTGAGTCCTGTACGCCTTGTTATTTACACTGAGTGTGTGACCTTGGGCATAGCTTCTCTTTATCTTAGCTCCTGTGTTCTGTAAATGAAGGATGCATTCCCTCCTGTTGTTTAAGGACCAAGTGAGCTAGCCCAGGTGTAGCAGACACTATGGGTGCTGAATCCAGACCTCCTTAGAGCCCTCTGACTGGTTCCGTGTGCCTGTCCCCCAGTTTCTGAGTGCTTTGCTTCTGAAAGCTCCAACCTGAGACCTCCTTTGGAGGATGGTCCTTGGGCTGCTGGAGCTGCTCCCACCCACTGGCTGGTTTCTCCTGGGAGCATCTCCATTGTAAATTATTGATACCTGCACGTGACTCTTCTCCTGAGTCTGTATCTGGGGACCCAACTGAAGATAGTTTATGAAAGCATTTTGAAAATTTACAAGTGAAACATATAATGTAAGGAATTACCATTTGAAATAACTGCAGATCTGACTGTACTTGAAATAACTGCAGAACTGACTGTACAAATCTTCCATCTCTGAATTATTGGGGTCAGGACAGAACAAGAGTTCAAAAGATGACCTGAATCTCATTTTTCCGTAATGTACTCAGCACAATCAGCCCCTGTGTGCCGTCCCATCAACTAGGAGCTTTCAACTTCTTGGATCTTGGGGGACCTCCACCACGGCTCTGTCTGCTAAGCCGGCACTGTTTTCCACCCAGGGGTCATCAGCTTATTTCCACTCCATTCCCTGTGTGACCTTTATCAGGGCTCCAGAAGAAAGGCAAAGTCCTGAGGACAAGGGCCCAGACTAGATTCACTTTTGAGAGCTGTGTAAAGAAGTCACGTACTTTTGGAAATTGTCAAGGGGGCAAATCATGAACCCAGATTTTTATCAACAAAACTTAAATAGAAACGGAGGCCATTTTATTATATCACCAGATTTAGTACTTTTCACAACGAACACATACACACATGCTTTAAAAACAGGTCCTCAAAATTCAAAGTCTTGTTTTGAAATCTTTCCTACGGTTGATGAGTTTCCACATGTTAGTGACATCCATGTGCGCCTGGGGACAGGACAGACCCATCACCATTGTCAGGTCCTCAGTTTTCATCTTCTTCATTTAGTGGGTACATTTCAACTCCCATATAAACCCAGATCACTCTAAAGACATTAATAAATAATCAAACTTACCTTAGGAGACCCAATAGCCTTGTTTTTTCTAATGGCCAAATTCTTCTCACCCTGTCCTTTACGCCTGTCATACCAACAACCAGAGAAATAATTCGTGTGCTTGCATATTAGTGTACGACAGCGCTTCTTTAAATCAGGTGTGTCCAGCCTAGCCTCCTTGGCTTCCATAAGACAGGGTGGGCTTAATCTAGAACTGGACCCACCCAAGGGCTGAAGGAGGAATGGGAGGGGCAGAGGGGGGCAGGCAAACCTAGCTGAGACCAGGAGGGAAGCCAGAGAGCTGTTGAGCCTAGTGGTCCCCAGTCCTGATGGGACATCAGATTGGGAACCTGCATGTGCACAGATGTATAGAATCCAAACCACCAGGCACTTCACTTCAACCCAGCCAGGTTAGCCTTTGGCACTGGAGAGGTCTAGCCCAAGATTGTCCCATGTTCTGAGAGGCGGGCAGGACCCAAGGACAGGGAATCCAGAACCCAGCACTAGGGACGTCTGTCACAGGGTTGTGGGAGAGAATGAGTGTGCAGAGGAGAGCAAAGCAGGGAGCCTGGTAGATGATGCCTTGGAGGTTACCCCTTGGGCACAGAAGAGCAGAGCACGGATGCCAACCTTGGAAATGGGCAGTTGGCACAAGTTGAAGCTGAGAGCCAAGGGCAAATCTACTTAAATCCCTCCTGGCTTCTGCAAGCCAGGCCAGGACTGAGGCTTTCCAAAGGAGCGAGGCAGGGATGGACCAGATCCACACTCAGACCCAGGTCCCCCTGACTTCTGGTTCAATGGTTCCATTAACTGAAGCCCCCAGGACAAAATACCAGAAAACTCTAGTTCTAATCTGCTAGTCATGTCAGCCTGCCTCAGGTGACCAGAAGGCGTTTGACACCTGGGTCCTTTCTGGGGGCTGCAGAAGCAGGAGAAATGGGCTAGATGTTTGTAGAACATTTACTGGGTATGAGTCTGGTAACAGAGTACAAAACACTCAACTGGGGTGAACTAAATAAACAGATCACTTATAGAAAAGTCAAAAAGCATCTTTTCCCAGTTGGACACATCCAACCACATGAATGCAAATTTCAAAATCTCTAGGTTCTAATGGAATTCTGTCGTAGCAAATATTGACTGAAATTTGTGGACCTCTGTCAGGGTCTTGTCAATGTTTTGGTTCTCTGGAAACTCTGCTGGGCTATAGTGGGAAGATCCAATTGTGGGGAGTCAGGAGGCCTGGTTGGGTTCTGTCCCTGTCTCTGTTACCAACCAGAAGGTGTCCTTCGATGACCCTTTTCAATTCACTGTTGTAGGATGAGAGTGTTGACCTTGAAGATCTCCGGGATTCTTTCTAGTTCTAAAAATGCATGATTTTATAACATAAATGGGGGCAACTGTGGCAAAAACCATCTGATATTAATTTGGGCTTCAAATCATTCTGATGAATGTTTTCAGGCTTGGGAGGTGGCCTGCAGTGCACTTGCCAGAACCAAATTGACCTCTTCCAAACCCCAAGTCTACATGAGGTTCGTGGCCTTGGGGAGCTATTTGGAGTCTCCAGGCTGGGCAGATGGTGCAGAATTTGGTGCCACTGACAATAAAGTTTGGTCTGTATCTGCCTGGACCCTGCCGTAAAGAACACATCAAGTATTTTCTTTCCCTTTTTAACTGGATGGGGCTCAGTGCAAACACAGAGCTGGAAACTCCAAATGAGGACGCAATATTTTAATAGATAGTCTGTCAAGAACATTAAAACGCCTCCAAGGGATACTGCAGACCTGGAACTACACTGGCATCGGCCTGAGTCCAGGCTGTCAGAACAGTCTCTGAAACCTTGCTTTGGAGACACTGGGGAGAAACAAGACAGCTCCCACGTGGGAACTGTCTTGTGGAAAAACTGGTCTCTAACAGCATCTGACCCCACATCAAACATCTGCTGCTCTCCTTTAAAAAAAAAAAGGGGGGGGGAATAAAGTGAAAAAAAGTTTTAAAAAAAATTTTTATTAGAGTATAGTTGACTTACAATGTCATGTTAGTTTCAGGTGTACAGCAAAGTGAATTAGTTACACGTATACATATACCCACTCTTTTAGATTCTTTTCCTATATAGGTCATTACAGAGTATTGAGTAGAGTTCCCTGTGCTATACAGTAGGTCCTTATTAGTTATCTATTTTATATATAGTAGTGTGTATATGTCAATCCCAAATCTCCCCATTTATCCCTCCCCCAACTTACGCCCTGGTAACCATAAGTTTGTTTTCTACATCTGTAACTATATTTTGTAGATAAGGTCGTTTGTACCCTTATTTTAGATTCCACATATAAGCAATATCATATGATACTTGTCTTTCTCTACGTCACTTAGTATGACAATCTCTAGGTCCATCCATGTTGCTGCAAATGGCATTATTTCATTCTTTTTAATGGCTGAGTAATATTCCATTGTATGTAAGTACCACATCTTCTTCATCCATTCATCTGTTGATGGACATTTAGGCTGATTCCATGTCTTGGCTGTTGCAAATAGTGCTGCTATGAACATTGGGGTGCAAGTATATTTTCTAATTAGAGTTTTCTCCAGATATGTGCCCAGGAGTGGGATTGCCGGATCATATGGCAGTTCTATTTTTAGTTTTTTAAGTAACCTACATACTGTTCTCCATAATGGTTTTACCCACCAACCATTTACATTCCCACCAACAGTGTAGGAGGGTTCCCTTTTCTCCACACCCTCTCCAGCATTTGTTGTTTGTAGATTTTTTTGATGACAGCCATTCTGACTGGTGTGAGGTGATATCTCGTTGTAGTTTTGATTTGCATTTCTCTAATAATTAGCTATGTTTAGCATCTTTTCATGTGCCTCTTGGCCATCTGTATGTCTTCTTTGGAGAAATGTCTATTTAGATCTTCTGCCCGTTTTTTGATTGGGTTGTTTGGGGGTTTTTTTTGACACAGAGCTGTAAAATGTTTTTCCTTGTAAGGGAAGAGCAAAGCAGGCATGACCATGGGTGGCCACCCTTTTGCATGAGCTTTAGACAAACCATCTAGTGTGACTGTAGAGGGAACTTTGCTCAAAGAAAACGCTGTTCACAAAAATTTTAATTCACATAGTAAAGAGTGAAGCGTAAAGGGATTTTTCACTTCTCTAAAGGATTTACTGTAAGTTCATTTGAGTAGGATGGGGTTTCCCAACAGGCTGCTTACAGGTAGAAAGGAAACCCATCTCCCAGGGTGTGGCAAGCAGAGGTTGTCTGGGATCTGGATGCACAGAGGGGGATTCGGCAGCATCAGATGCTGGGCCAGGCACCAGCCCAGCCTTGGCTGATGGTAACAGGTGACCAGCTCTCTCCAATACTCCCTATGTGAGGCCATCCCCTTACCGTGTCTGCCACGTGTGTATGCATTTCTGACATGGGAGAAGACTTTTTTCCAGTTATAAAAAGGTTATACAGTGCAGAGAATGTCCCAGGACTAAAAGTGGGCTCACTGAAACTCTGGGACACCTCATTAAACATACCTCTTACTTATATGGTAGTAAAGAGTGACCTGGATATTTCAAAACCACAGATAGTCCAAAAATAATTTATATCAGGCACACATGTGATTGTCTTGTATTGTTTCTTGAGTCCTGTTATGAAATCACATATTTTTAGGATGGGAAGATCAGTTAGTTCCTTTACTTAAAAAAAAATGTGGTTAATAAACACATGGCATAAATTTACCTTCTAACAATTTTAAAGTGTACATTACAGTATTGTTAACTATATGCATCTTGTTGTATAACAGATCTCTAGAACTTTTTCATCTTGCAAAATTGAAACTCTGTACCCATTGAATAGTTCCACCTTTCCCGCTTCTCCCTAGCCCCTGGCAACCACCATTCTAATTCCTGTGTCTAAGAGGTTGACGACTTTACATACCTCATATAAATGGAAGCACGCAGTGTTTGTCTTTTGTGACTGGTTTATTTCATTTAGCATAATATCCTCAATGCTCATCCATGTTGTAACATGAGACAGGATTTCCTTCTTTTTTAAGGCTGAATAATAGTCCATTGTATGTATATACCACATTTTGTTTATCCATTTATCTGTTGATGGACATTTAAGTTGCTTCTACCTCCTGGCTATTGTAAGCAGTGTGGCAGTGAACATGGATGTGCAAATATCTCTTCAAAATCCTGTTTTCAATTATTTTGGATAAATACCCAGAAATGGAATTGTTGGATCATATTGTAATTCTATTTTTAATATTTTGAGGAAACGCCATAGTGCTTTCCATAGCACCAATTTACATTCTCACCAGCAGTACACAGGGTTCCCTTTTCTCCACATTCTCACTGACATTTTTTATTTCTTGTATTTTTGATAATAGCCATTCTATCAGATGTGAGGTGATATCTCATTGTGGGTTTGATTTGCATTTCCCTGATGATTAGTGATGTTGGGCATCTTTTCATGTTCCTGTTGGCCATCTGTATGTTTTCTTTGGAAAAATGTTTATTTAGATCCTCTGTCCATTTAAAAAATCAGATTCTTTATTTTTTTGCTACTGAGTTGCACTAGTTCTTTATATATTTGGGGTATTAAACCCTTGTTAGATACATGATTTGCAAATATTTTCTCCCATTCTGTAGGTTGCCTTTTCATTCTATTGATGGTTTTCTTTGTGCAGAAGCTTTTTAGTTTGATGTAGTCCCACTTGTTTACTTTTGCTTTTGTTACCTTTGCTTTTGGTGTCAAATCCAAAAAAAATCCTCGCCAAGACCAATGCTAAAGAGTTTACCACCTATGTTTTCTTCTAGGTGTTTTATGGTTTCAGGTCTTATATTAAAGTCTTTAATCCATTTCAAGTTAATTTTTGTGTATGGTGTAAGATAGTGGTCCAATTTCATCCTTTTACATGTGGCTGTCCAGTTTTCCAAACATTTTTTATTGAAGAGACTGTTCTTTCCCCATTGTGTATTCTTGGGGTTTTTTGTCATAAATTAAATATATATATTATACACACACACACACACACACACACACACACACACACACACATATATACACACACACACATATATATTATATTTACTTCTCTCTATTCTGTTCCATTGGTCTATGTGTCTTTTTATGCCAATACCGTGCTGTTTTGATTATTATAGCTTTGTAATATAGTTTGAAATCAGGAAGCATGATATCTCTACCTTTGTTCTTTTTTTCTCAAGATTGCTTTGGTTATTTGGGGTCTTTTGTGGTTCCATACAAATTTTGAGGTTGTTTGTTCTATTTCTGTGAAAAATGCCATGGAAATTTTGGTAGGCATTGCATTGAATCTGTAGTATGGATATTTTAACAATATTCTTATCTATGAGCATGGAATATCTTTGTTTATCTGTGTCTTCTTCAGTTTTGTTCATTAATGTCTTATAGCTTCACCTCCTTAGTTAAATTTATTCTTGGGAATTTTATTCTTTTGATGCAGTTGTAAATGGGATTGTTTTCTTAATTTCTCTTTCTGATAGTCCATTATTAGTGTATAGAAATGCAACTGATTTTTTTATATTGATTATAGTTTTGTAAAATCGATTTTTTATCCTGTAACTTTACCAAAATCGATTTTTCATCCTGTAACTTTACTGAATTTGTTTATTCTAACAGTTTTTTGGTGGAGTCTTTAGGGTTTTCTGTATATAACATCAGGTCATCTGAAAATAGAGACAGTTTTACTTCTTCCTTTTCAATTTGGATGCCTTTTATTTCTTTTTCGTGCCTAATTGCTCTGGCTAGGACTTCAATACTATGTTGAATAAAAGGCAAGAATGGGCATCCTTGTCTTGTTCCTGATCTTAGAAGAAAAGCTTTCAGCTTTTTATTGTTTTTTTAAAATATATCTTTATTGGAATATAATTGCTTCACAGTGCTGTGTTAGTTTCTGTTGTACAACAAAGTGAATCAGCCATATGCATATATATATCCCCATATCCCCTCCCTCTTGATCCTCCCTCCCACCCTCCCTATCCCACCCCTCTAGGTCGTCACAAAGCACCAAGCTGATCTCCCTGTGCTATGCTGCTGCTTCCCACTAGCTATCTATTTTACATTTGGTAGTGTACATATGTCTATGCTACTCTCACTTCACCGCAGCTTCCCCCTACCCCCGGCATATCCTCAAGTCCATTCTCTATGTCTACGTCTTTATTCCTGCCCTGCCACTAGATTCATCAGTACCATTTTTTTTTTTTTTTTTTTAGATTCCATATATGTGTGTTAGCATATGGTCAGCTTTTTATTGTTGAGTATGATGTTAGCTGTGGGCTTGTCATATCTGGTCTTTATTATGTTGAGGTATGTTCCCTCTATACCCACTTTTTAAAAGAGTTTTTATTGTAATTTTTTAAAATTAATGTGCAAAGATGGGTCTTTAGTTGGGGAGGGATTCAGAGCAAATTTCTTGATATCATAAAGTTAGATGAATTGTGGTTTTCCCTTGGTGGGTAAGGAAACTGGAGTTTGGGGACCATCAAACATGGAGATAACGGTCCTGGTGGAGAGAAGCCCATGGAGAAAAGGAGCAGGGAGAGATCCCCAGTGATGGGAATTAATATATCAGGGAAGTGATACCTGATGTTGAATTATTACTGATTCCTGTGCTGTTCTCCCACCCATTTGCTCCAAACCCTTGGTAAAGATATATTGCTGTGTCCATGGTTCTGTGGGGGAACAAAGGAGGAGCAGTGGGAGCTGATGTGGGACAGAAAGAGGACAGCGGCAGCAGGGGGAGGCCAGGAGTCAGAACAGGAGTAGGGAAGATGGTGAGAACGTGAGCCCCTTGGAGACCCAGGAAGTCTGGAGATGGTGCTGGGTCTCACACTGGGAAGGGAGTTGCATTTTGCTCAGTTATTTAAGAAAAGGGGGGCTCAGGAAGGCTAAAGGGGGACACCAGCCCTGCTCCTAAAACTGGCAACAACCCAAGTTAGGAGGAGAAGGTGCACACACATGCGCACACACAGGAAATATTCCTGATAACTAAGGGAGCAAAAGCTAAGTACCCATTTATTGAATAGAAAAGACAGGAAGTGCTATACGAGTTTAGAATTCAGAGAGATTACTTTGGTTGGGGTCAGTGGTCGTGCTGGTAAATGTTTAACAACTGGCTCTCTGGGAGGAAAAGAAAAGTTTTCTTGTGTTACATTTGCCAGTTTCCATGGTGTAAATACCATACTTCCACCATGGTCAACTTCAAGTCACCAAGATGACTTCATGGAATGTGGAGTTGGGAAGAGACACACAAGGGCATACCATGATAAAGTAGTTCCACCACAAAGGCACAATGAATGTAAATAAATGCGAGCACAGATTACAGTCAAATGTATTATAATAATTCAGAAGTGATGAGTTCTGAACATTTACTACCTTCTTAAGAAATATAATTTATTTCATTGTAAGTTTATGTATATTTAATTTTTAATTATGCCTGTGTTCAATAATCAGCTTGCAAAATTCCTGAAAAAATTACCAACTGGCTCTTTTGAGCTGGTATGAACCAAATTCAGCATAAACTGGCTACAGTGTCAGTGCAGGCATTCTGGAGAAGGTGAGACTTAAGCTGGGCTTTGGAGGATGGATAGGAGTTTGATGGTCATGGCAAAGAGTATTCAAGGCAAGGTAAAAGATGTGGCAAAGGGTGGTCAGTAAAGTAGATGACATGAGAAACAATAATGAGGGTTTCTCCTACTTCTGTATTTTAAGGTTAAGAAAGTACTTTTTTTAAAAAAATTTATTTATTTGGTTGTAGCGGGTCTTAGTTGTGGCAAGCAGACTCCTTAATTGTGGCATGCAAACTCTTAGTTGTGGCATGCATTTGGGATCTAGTTCCCCGACAAGGGATCGAACCCAGGCCCCCTGCACTATGAGTGTGGAGTCTCATCCACTGTGCCACCAGGGAAGTCCCAGAAAGTACTTTTTTAACCAGAAAAAACCCCAGAAGGGATGGAAAGACCAAGTAGGATTAAGTATTCATAATACACATAAAGCATACATGGCACCAAATATTCATGATACACTAAACATACATAAGTACATACATATGAGACAATATTCATGAGGTCTTAAAATGGCCACACATTCTGGTCCCATATGTCCTCTGCCAGATAAAATTCATAGCTGCTCAACAGGCTAACTGAGAAAGTACAGCTGTGGCCCTGAGTGCTTGCCCCTGCATCTCCCCGTGGAGCAAGTGTGCATTATTGGCCCAGGTACCTTCTGTCTATGGGTCCCTTTGCTCAAAACCTCAACTTTGGTCCTCATAATCAAACCATCAGTGAGGAAGCCTGATATGGCTGACAGAGGCTGGATATGTGAATACTGCATAATCCAAGGCTCAGGTAATGTGGTCTTTCATTCCACTCGGACCTACCCCATCCTCCTTCCTCTTGTTTCTTAATTTTTAAATTGCTTTAATAAACTGTATTAATGGCTCAGTCCATTCTGGCTGCTGTAACATAATATGATAGGCTGGGTGGCTTATAAACAACAGAAATTTCTCATAGCTCTGGAGACTGGGAATTCCAAGATAAGAGTGTTGGCAGATTCAGTGTCTGGTGAAGGCCTGATTCATAGATGACTATCTTCTTGGTGTGTCCTCATGTGGTGGAAAGGATGAGGGAGCAACCTGGGGTCTCTTTTATAAGGGCACTAATCCCATTCTTGAGGGCTCCACCCTCATGACCTCATCACCTCCGAAAGGCTCCACTTCCCAATTCCATCACACTTGGGATTAGGGTTCAACATATGAATTTTGGGAGAGACAGAAACATTCAGTCCATAGCAGTTCATTATCTATGGTTGTGTAACAAATTACCCCCAAATTAGTGACTTTAAAGAAATATGTAAGATTTCATAATTTCTGTGAGTTAGGATACTGTCCTCTGCTCAGGGTCTCTCACAGGCTGTAATCAGGTGTTGGCAGGGACTGCAGTCCTTCCAAGGCTAACTGGGGAGGATTTACTTCTAAGCCCGCATAAGTGGTATTGGCAGGATCCTCCAGTTTCTCACAGGCTGGAGAGAGACCCTCCTCACTTTCTTGCCATGTGGGCCTCTCCATAGGGCTGCTTACAACATGAACCTGACTTCCATCACAGGGAGGGAGTGAGAAAGCAAGAGTCTCTTCATAACCTAATCTCAGGATTCACATCCCATCACTTTTGCCAGATTCATTAGAAGTAAGTCATGAGATCCAGTCAGTACTCAAGGGGAGGGGATTACACAAGGATGTGAATACCAGGAGGTGGGAATTCCTGGGGGTCGTCTTAGAAGCTGCCTGCCACCTAACGTTCTGTGACTTCTGGCTTAGCCAGCCTGGTGGTAGATTTGGAGGCTGCTGTTGCGTCGAAGTCATTCCCACACCACAGACCCTACAGTCGTTCCCACTCTAGTCTCACAACAGCCTTGAGTGTAGGTATTATTATTACTGTTGTTATTATTTCCATTTTATAGCAAAAGCATTGAGAGTTAAATGACTTGTTTAACTCCTCAAAATTAGTAAGTGGGGTCAAGCCAGACCTTGAACCCAGGTCTTCTGACTTTTAGGCTATGGCCTTTGCAATTTACTGTATTGTACTCGGTTGAATATGTCCCCCCCAATTCATGTCTACCCAGAACCTCCGATATGACCTTATTTGGAACTAGGGTCTTTGCAGATGTATTTAAGGTGAAGTCATACTGGATTAGAGTGGGCCCTAAATCTAATGACTAGTGTCCTTATAAGAGGACCCTGTGAAGACACACACAGAGGGAAGATAGCCATGTGAAAGTGGAGACAGAAATTGGAGTGATGCTGCTACAATCCAAGGAATGCCAGCAGTGCCAGCAGCTAGGAAGAGGCAAGGTAGGACTCTTTCTTAGAGCCCCCAGAGGGAACACGGCCCTGCCATCACCTTGATTTCAGACTTCTAGCCACCAGAATCGTGAGACAATAGATCTGTGTTGTTTTAAGCTCCCCAGTTTGTGGTTATTTGTTACGGCAGCCCTAGAAACAGGACATGTATTATCTCCCTGGAAAGATTCCAGCCAAACTTCCCCCGTGTCTACAGTGTGTTGAAGGGGCTTCTGATAGTGAGTCAAGATGCACACCTATCCTGGTTTAGGCCCCATCTACCAGCCCCCCGGAGGCTCCATCTAGAATTCAGTCTCCAGTTCCCCTCCTGGGGAGGGACATCCTATCTTCTCTAATCCCAGGCCAGAGCCCTAACCCAAGGCTGGAGGAAGAGAAGGGACACAGCGAGTAGATTCATTGCCTGTGATCTCAGATGGTAAACATCACAGGACAGAAGCATGGGTACGTGAGATTTTCTGTCTTCTTCCATGTGACAGACCAAAGATTAGAATCCCTCCTCCCTTCTCCCCCTCACGTTCTTGAACTTGAATGCACTCGGGGCAGTTTGTTCACAGCAGCTCTGTGTATGTGTGTGTAAAGTTTTTGGTCATCTCAGCTTCCTCGTAATTGTGCTGGTTTATAATAAGAAACAGAGGTCAGGGTTCAGAGGGAATAGAGGTCGGTGTGGGGAGTGGCTGTGGGACACATCGTTCTGTGCATTCAAGTTGGCAGGTTCACACAGAGGAGTCAGCAGCATTGTGCAACAGAGAGGGAGGCTAGAAGGATGTTCTCTAGATTCAGTGCCACGGCAAGGGGCTTGTGTTCCTATTTGCAGAGTCTTTGAACTGCAAGAATTTCAGAGGAGGACAAATAGCTCATCATGTGAATTATGATTAAGATTTAAGGATTATCTTTAAAATAGTGCTTAAAAATGACTGCTACTCTCCAGCTCATCTCCTGGTGAAAGTAGTTGGGCCACTTGTGTCCACCAGCTCCCAGTGACTAGTAATTCACAATCCATGGCCCAAAAGGCTCTCGGGCTGCAAGGGACCTTAGAGTGATCTGCCTACTCATTTGGCAGACAGAGTAGCAAAGGCACAGAAACCCGCTCCTGTCTACTCAGAACCTTCCCTGTCCTACCCCCGAGTCAGATGGGCCAAGGGCTCTGCTCTGTTTCTCTCCCTACTTGCCTCTCTGCTGTCTTCTTCTTAAATTCAATCTCCATTCCTACAGCACCTATAGTTTAAGTTGTGGGCTCCAGTGGGGTGTAACCATCCATCAAGCATCCATTCATCCACCCATCACATAGTTATTGAGCAAACTGCTATGAGTCTTCCACTATGAACCATGGATATGGAGATTATTAGGACAAGATCCTTGCTCAACGAGCTTATAGTCTAATCAGAGAGAGGAAACTTGTCTGCAAGTAGCTGGACCTCCAACAAGACTCCTTCAGTGGAGTACAGACTAGCTCCCCACCTATCAAACCATTTGAAGAAGTGGAGAAGAAATTGTAACTAGAGGACATGGTCCTCTATTGACCTATATCATTTGAAAAATTTGTGGAATATATATTTGAATTTTTCAAAATAGCTCTGATTTTAAATATTCTTTTCAGTTCATGCGTCCTGACTATTGGTCAGGAAAAGCTGGATGTCAGGCAGTCAAGGGTTTTCTCTACCCAGTCTATCTTCTCTTTCGCGTTCCTTCTCTGACTCGGACAGATTCATTCTTTGGACTTCAATCTTGTTACAGTGTATCTGTCCTTGGAAGGGTAATGCCCTAAGCCATATATCAGGTCCATCTTCATCCATCACCTGAAGCCCTGCTCTGGATGGGCTTTGGATGGGGTACAGCACAGGTGATACAAAGGTGCTTAAGTATGTCCAGGAGCCCTGGGCTACTGGGCTGAATAGGGGATGGAATCTTATAAATATCATGAAAGAGGCACCAACTGAATGCTTAGGGAATACTATCACTGGGACTTGGAACAAGTATTGGGGATGACTGGGAAGAAACTGAGAGAAGATCATGGAAGTGGGAGAGAATCAGAGAGATTCTTTTGGCCATTTCCTCACTTTGCCCAGCGTCAGCTCTGTTGGACAGGAGCTTACCAGATGGGGGCCTGGAGACAAACCATTACAAGGCAGCGTCTTTCAAGTCTCTGTGTTTCAGTTTTATAGATAAAGGGAGCCCTGCTCTCTCTTTCCCCAACAGCTTAGAGAGAAAACAAGTCAACATTGCTTTTTAGGTTAGTGCAAATACCTTTTCTCTATGTGTAGGGACAAATGGTTCCCTGAGAGACAAATATTCACACAATCATGGAAAAATTTAACCAGAAATCAGGGAGCATGCCAGGGACTGGCCACAAGGCATCAGAACTTTATCCAGCCTGGTAGCCCTGACACATGTCCCTGTGCTGTCACAGAGGTCCTCATCCTGCCACAGACTTTGCCTTACTGATGTTTCAACTCCACTTGTCAAGGTAATTTAAAAATAAATATGTTCTATAATGTGCATATCTAAGTGGATGTACAAGTTTAGCATAGATTTGTTATAAACAGACATTTTCCCTCAAGAAAACATACTCTGGACTTCCCTGGTGGCGCAGTGGTTAAGAATCTGCCTGCCAAAGCAGGGGGCACGGATTCGATCCCTGGTCCGGGAAGATCCCACATGCCGCGGAGCAGCTGAGCCCACGTGCCACAACTACTGAGCCCGCGTGCCACAACTATGAAGCCTGCACACCCTAGAACCCGTGCTCCTCAACAAGAGAAGCCACCACAATGAGAAGCCCGCGCACCATAACGAAGAGTAGCCCCTGCTCGCCACAACTAGAGAAAGCCCGCGCACAGCAACGAAGACCCAATGCAGCCAAAAATAAATAAATTAATTTTTAAAAGAAACATATTCTGTTCATCTAAACATATTTGGAGCACCAACTGTTTACCAAACACTAATGGGGCTGAAAAGCCAAGAGTCACCGACGTGAGGCATGGTGTCACAGTCTTCTGGGAAAGAAGCAGGGGTTGTGATTCATGCCTGCTGGGGGTGTTTCCTCTTTAGACCTAAAACTGCTCTATAAGCTACACCATCAACTCAAGGCTCCTGATGGGCTCTCTTAAATGCCACAACAAGGAATCTAAAGTGTTGTACCAATGTTCCTCTCCATTGATATTGTCTGAAACAAAGTTCAGAAAACCTCTCTTTGATCAATGTTTCGACTTCAGTCAAATGACCTGTTGCTTTCTGCAGTGGTGCCTCAAGCACTCGGTGGGCTGTGTTCTCCCATTCAGCAATCTTGTCAGGAAAGACCTCGGAGCAAGGTCCAGAGAAGGTCAGTGACCTCTTCCAGGTTGGATAGCGAGTGAGGATGCCGAGCATGGCCTCCCACATACGCCAAATTTACCAGACGATACGTTTATCTCACCTCTGGCTGGGAAGAACCTTAGAGGTCTATTGTGTATCAAAGCCCTCACTTTCCAGATAAGAAAACTGAGACAACTGAGACCAGAGTGGGCTACTGACTGTCCAAAGCCATGGAAGTATATGTTTTTAGAGAAGGAAATCACCTTTGGTCTTTTATGATCTAGTTTCATCTCTAACCCAAAGGAGAATCACTTTTCACATGCTCTTCACCAGGTGATCACCCAGCCCCTGCCTGAACACCTCTGGTGGGGACGACATGGTTTTTCCTGCCCATTCCATTCACAGATGTGTCTAATTGTTGTCTTGCCCTTCTCTATAATAAGAGGGCATCTGCTTTCCTGCTGCATCCACGGACAGCTGCTTCCAAAGCTACCAGAACAAAACCTGGAGACTTCTGTGTCCCAGGGGAGTTACTCCCCCCATGGATCCCTTTACTTGCTTGATTGCTAAGCTTGCCTTGCCTTAGTTTCCAGTGAGGGTTAGGTCCAGATGGACTTTATTTAGTGTAGCTTAGTATGTTTGTTTATTTTGCTTTTATTTATTTATTTTTATTTTTTAAACATCTTTATTGGAGTATAATTGCTTTACAATGGTGTGTTAGTTTCTGCTTTGTAACAAAGTGAATCAGCTATACATATACATATATCCCCATATCTCCTCCCTGTTGCATATCCCTACCACCCTCCCTATCCCACCCCTCTAGGTGGTCACGAAGCACCAAGCTGATCTCCCTGTGCTATGTGGCTGCTTCCCACTAGCTATCTATTTTACATTTGGTAGTGTATATATGTCCATACCGCTCTCTCACTTCGTCCCAGCTTCCCCTTCCCCCTCCCTGTGTCCTCAAGTACATTCTCTACATCTGTGTCTTTATTCCTGTCCTGCCCCTAGGTTCTTCAGAACCTTTTTTTTTTTTTAGATTCCATATAGATGTGTTAGCATATGGTATTTGTTTTTCTCGTTCTAACTTACTTCACTCTGTATGACAGACTCTAGGTCCATCCACCTCACTACAAATAACTCAGTTCTTTTTATGGCTGAGTAATATTCCATTGTATATATGTGCCACATCTTCTATATCCATTCATCTATCGATGGACACTTAGGTTGCTTCCATGTCCTGGCTATTGTAAATAGAGCTGCAGTGAATATTGTGGTACATGACTCTTTTTGAATTATTGTTTTCTCAGGGTATATGCCCAGTAGTGGGATTGCTGGGTCCTATGGTAGTTCTATTTTCAGTTTTTTAAGGAACCTCCATACTGTTCTCCATAGTGGCTGTGTCAATTTACATTCCCACCAACAGTGCAAGAGGGTTCCCTTTTCTCCACACCCTCTCTAGCATTTATTGTTTCTAAATTTTTTGATGATGGCCATTCTGACCGGTGTGAGGTGATACCACATTGCAGTTTTGATTTGCATTTCTCTAATGATTAGTGATGTTGAGCATTCTTTCATATATTTGTTGGCAATCTGTATATCTTCTTTGGAAAAATGTCTCTTTAGGTCTTCTGCCTATTTTTTGGTTGTTTGTTTTTTTGATATTGAGTTGCATGAGCTGCTTGTAAATTTTGGAAGTTAATCCTTTGTCAGTTTCTTCATTTGCAAATATTTTCTCTCATTCTGAGGGTCATCTTTTCATCTTGTTTATGGTTTCCTTTGCTGTGCAAAAGCTTTTAAGTTTCATTAGGTCCCATTTGTTTATTTTTGTTTTTATTCCCATTTCTCTAGGAGGTGGGTCAAAAACGATCTTGCTGTGATTTATGTTATAGAGTGTTCTGCCTATGTTTTCCTCTAACAGTTTTATAGTGTCTGGCCTTACATTTAGGTCTTTAATCCATTTGGAGTTTATTTTTGTGTATGGTGTTAGGGAGTGTTCTAATTTCATTCTTTTACATGTAGCTGTCCAGTTTTCCCAGCATGACTTATTGAAGAGGCTGTCTTTTCTCCATTGTATATTCTTGCCTCCTTTGTCAAAGATAAGGTGACCATATGTGTTTGGGTTTATCTCTGGGCTTTCTAGCCTGTTCCATTGATCTATATTTCTGTTTTTATGCCAGTACCATACTGTCTTGATTACTGCAGTATAGTCTGAAATCCAGGAGCCTGATTCCTTCAGCTCCGTTTTTCTTTCTCAAGATTGCTTTGGCTATTCGGGGTCTTTTGTGTTTCCATACAAATTGTGAAATTTTTTGTTCTAGTTCTGTGAAAAATGCCATTGGTAGTTTGATAGGGATTGCATTGAATCTGTAGATGGCTTTGGGTAGTATCGTCATTTTCACAATGTTGATTCTTCCAATCCAAGAACATGGCATATCTCTCCATCTGTTGGTATCATCTTTAATTTCTTTCATCAGTGTCTTATAGTTTTCTGCATACAGGTCTTTTGTCTCCTTAGGTAGGTTTATTCCTAAGTATTTTATTCTTTTTGTTGCAATGATAAATGGGAGTGTTTCCTTAATTTCTCTTTCAGATTTTTCATCATTAGTGTATAGGAATGCAAGGGATTTCTGTGCTTTAATTTTGTATCCTGCTACTTTACCAAATTCGTTGATTAGCTCTAGTAGTTTTCTGGTGGCATCTTTAGGATTCTCTATGTGTAGTATCATGTCATCTGCAAACAGTGACAGCATTACTTCTTCTTTTCCGATTAGGATTCTTTTCTTTTTCTTCTCTGATTGCTGTGGCTAACACTTCCAAAACTATGTTGAATAGTAGTGGTGAGAGTGGACAACCTTGTCTTGCTCCTGATCATAGAGGAAATGGTTTCAGTTTTTCACCATTGAGAGCAATGTTGGCTGTGGGTTTGTCATATATGGCCTTTATTATGTTGAAGTAAGTTCCCTCTATGCCTACTTTCTGTAGGGTTTTTATCATAAATGGATGTTGAATTTTGTTGAAAGCTTTTTCTGCATCTATTGAGATGATCATATGGTTTTTCTCCTTCAATTTGTTAATATGGTTTATCACATTGATTTGCGTATATTGAAGAATCCTTGCATTCCTGGAATAAACCCCACTTGACCATGTTGTATGATCCTTTTAATGTGCTGTTGGATTCTGTTTGTCAATATTTTGTTGAGGATTTTTGCATCTATGTTCATCAGTGATATTGGCCTGTAGTTTTCTTTCTTTGTGACATCTTTTTCTGGTTTTGGTATCAGGGTGATGGTGGCCTCGTAGAATGAGTTTGGGAGTGTTCCTCCCTCTGCTATATGTTGGAAGAGTTTGAGAAGGATAGGTGTTAGCTCTTCTCTAAATGTTTGATAGAATTCTCCTGTGAAGCCATCTGGTCCTGGGCTTCTGTTTGTTGGAAGATTTTTAATCACAGTCTCAATTTCAGTGCTTGTGATTGGTCTGTTTATATTTTCTATTTCTTCCTGGTTCAGTCTCAGAAGGTTGTGCTTTTCTAAGAATCTGTCCATTTCTTCCAGGTTGTCCATTTTATTGGCATATAGTTCCTTGTAGTAATCTCTCATGATCCTTTGTATTTTTGCAGTGTCAGTTGTTATTTCTTTTTCATTTCTAATTCTGTTGATTTGAGTCTTCTCCCTTTTTTTCTTGATGAGTCTGGCTAATGGTTTATCAATTTTGTTTTTCTTCTCAAAGAACCAGCTTTTACTTTTATTGATCTTTGCTATCGTTTCCTTCATTTCTTTTTCATTTATTTCTGATCTGATCTTTATGACTTCTTTCCTTCTGCTAACTTTGGGGTTTTTTTGTTCTTCTTTCTCTAATTGCTTTAGGTGTAAGGTTAGGTTGTTTATTTGAGATGTTTCTTGAGGTAGGATTGTATTGCTATAAACTTCCCTCTTAGAACTGTTTTTGCTGCATCCCATAGGTTTGGGGTCATCGTGTTTTCATTGTCATTTGTTTCTAGGTATTTTTTGATTTCCTCTTTGATTTCTTCAGTGATCTCTTGGTTATTAAGTACTGTATTGTTTAGCCTCCATGTGTTTGTATTTTTTACAGATTTTTTTTCTGTAATTGATATCTAGTCTCATAGCATTGTGGTCTGAAAAGATACTTGATATGATTTCAATTTTCTTAAATTTACCAAGGCTTGATTTGTGACCCAAGATATGATCTATCCTGGAGAATGTTCCATGGGCAGTTGAGAAGAAAGTATATTCTGTTGTTTTTGGATGGAATATCCCATAAATATCAATTAAGTCCATCTTGTTTAATGTATCATTTAAAGCTTGTGTTTCCTTATTTGTTTTCATTTTGGATGATCTGTCCATTGGTGAAAGTGGGGTGTTAAAGTCCCCTACTATGATTGTGTTACTGTCAATTTCCCCTTTTTTGGCTGTTAGCATGTACCTTATGTATTGAGGTGCTTCTGTGTTGGGTACATAAATATTTACAATTGTTATATCTTCTTCTTGGATTGATCCCTTGATCATTATGTAGTGTCCTTCTTTGTCTCTTGTAATAGTGTTTATTTTAAAGTCTATTTTGTCTGATGTGAGAATTGCTACTCCAACTTTCTTTTGATTTCCATTTGCATGGAATATCTTTTTCCATTCCCTCACTTTCGGTCTGTATGTGTCCCTAGGTCTGAAATGGGTCTCTTGTAGACAGCATGTATACGGGTCTTGTTTTTGTATCCATCCAGTCAGTCTATGTCTTTTGGTTGGAGCATTTAATCCATTTACATTTAAGGTGATTATCAATATGTATGTTCCTATTACCCTTTTCTTGATTGTTTTGGGTTTGTTATTGTAGGTCTTTTCCTTCTCTTGTGTTTCCTACCTAGAGAAGTTCCTTTAGCATTTGTTGTAGAGCTGGTTTGGTGGTGCTGAATTCTCTTAGCTTTTGCTTGTCTGTAAAGGTTTTAATTTCTCCATCAAATCTGAATGAGATCCTTGCTGGGTAGAGTAATCTTGGTTGTAGGTTTTTCCCTTTCATCACTTTAAATATGTCCTGCCACTCCCTTCTGGCTTGCAGTTTCTGCTGAAAGATCAGCTGTTAACCTTGTGGGGATCCCCTTGTATGTTATTTGTTGTTCTTCCCTTGCTGCTTTTAATATTTTTTCTTTGTATTTAATTTTTGATAGTTTGATTAATATGTGTTTTGGTGTGTTTCTCCTTGGATTTATCCTGTATGGGACTCTCTGTGCTTCCTGGACTTGACTATTTCCTTTCCCATATTAGGGAAGTTTTCAACTATATTCTATTTAAATATTTTCTCAGTCCCTTTCTTTTTCTCTTCTTCTTCTGGGACCCCTATAATTTGAATGTTGGTGCATCTAATTTTGTCCCAGAGGTCTCTGAGACTGTCCTCAATTCTTTTCATTCTTTTTCCTTTATTCTGCTCTGCAGTCGTTATTACCACTATTTTATCTTCCAGGTCACTTATCCGTTCTTCTGCTTCAGTTATTCTGCTATTGGTTGCTTCTAGAGAATTTTTAATTTCATTTATTGTGTTGTTCATCATTGTTTGTTTGCTCTTTAGCTCTTCTAGGTCCTTCTTAAACGTTTCTTGTATTTTCTCCATTTTATTTACAAGATTTTGGATCACTTTCCTATCATTACTCTGAATTCTTTTTCAGGTAGACTGCCTATTTCCTCTTCGTTTGTTTGGTCTGGTGGGTTTTTACCTTGCTCCTTCATCTGCTGTTTCTCTTCTCATTTTGCTTAACTTACTGTGTTTGGGGTCTCCTTTTCACAGGTTGCAGGTGCGTAGTTCCCATTGTTTTTGGTGTCTGCCTCCAGTGGCTAAGGTTGGTTTCAGTGGGTTGTGTAGGCTTCCTGGTAGAGGGGACTAGTGCCTGTGTTCTGGTGGATGAGGCTGGATCTTGTCTTTCTAGTAGGCAGGACCGCATCCGGTGGTGTGTTTTGGGCTGTCTGTGAGCTTATTATGATTTTAGGCAGCCTCTCTGCTAATGGGTGGGGTTGTGTTCCTATCTTGCTAGTTGTTCGGCATAGGGTGTCCAGCACTGTAGCTTGCAGGTCGTTGAGTGGAGCTGGGTTTTAGTGTTGATACAGAGATCTTTGAGAGAGCTTTCGCCGTTTGGTATTACATGGAGCTGGGAGGTCTCTGGTGGACCAATGTCCTGAACTCGGCTCTCCCACCTCAGAGGCACAGGCCTGACACCCGGCCAGAGCACCAAGACCCTGTCTGCCACTTGGCTCTTTTGGGAAGTCTGAGGTCTTCCGCCAGCGTTCAGTAGGTGTTCTGTAGGAGTTGTTCCACATGTAGTTGTATTTCTGATGTATTTGTGGGGAGAAAGGTGATCTCCACATCTTACTCCTCTGCCGTCTTGAAGGTCTCCCCCCTATTTTGCTTTTATATATTAATGATAACCATCACCTTCAGAAAGTCCCACCCACTTTCTCTAATGAGAAAGGCTCTCATTAGAGCCTCAGTTAGTTCACTGCACTGTTTAAAATCAGGCAACAACAACAAAAAGCTTGCGTGTGCCTCCCCTGACACGCCTGCTTAAATATAATTATAGATCTGTCACAAAATGTGCAGGTTTATGACGGGTTGTCGAAGTCTTTCCCAAAGTGGGAGAGGTTGGGGGAAAAATTTTTTTTAAGTTAACTGAAATGGAACAAAGAGGAACAAATCAAGGACCAAATGATTTTATGACAGTTTTGCATAACTACAACGTGGCAAGCTTTGCCTGGATCCATGATAATGCAGAGGATTCCTGGAAGGGAGAAAAATGAAGTTCTGTGCTGTACACTTAATTGGTCTTGACATCTCTCTTCTCTGAAGTTTTTATTCTTTTAACCCAGTGAGGAAGCAGGTGAGGTGAAAGAACCAAAAATGTTCATTTTCATTCATCCAGATGCAAACTGTGAGTAGACCAGAGAGCAGCCACTGAATACACACTCGGGCTTCTTTAAATGATGCCCTGCTCAAATGATTCCTGTTATTAGTTGCATTTCACATCATGATGCCAGAGGGTGATGGGCTCTTAAGGATTTCTTGAAAAAGATTTTAAAATTTCTCTTTAAAGCCATTTGGATTTGCATCACAACAGGAAGGAGAAGAATTCAGATCCTTGTGGGTTCCGTAAATGGGATCAGCGGAGGGTGTTCTAATTTTCTTCATTTCTTGGGGCCGCCTCTTTGACGTCCTATGGGCAGCAGCCCAGGCCTCCAAATCCTGAATGGATTCCTCTCTGGCCTATGCATCCGGTTGCTTCAAGGGCCAGTGTAGACACAGCCCCACCTTGCACAGCATTTGCAGAAGCAATTTCATGTGGGATGTGTGATTGACCTGGTGCAGTGGCGCCTCTGCGTCTGTTGGGCTTTTCCATGGGCTTTGCTGCATCCTTCCCTCCTTGTTGTCCAAAGCTGAATCTCCCTAGCGCTCTAGTGATTTGGCAATGACTCAACAGAAATAAGATTTCAGAACTCTGCCTGGTTTAGAATGTGCTTTCCACTTTCTCACCACCCCACTTCTCTGACCACGCCTTGCCCTGAATGAGTACATCAGCAGGAAGACTCACTGGTCCTTAAATTGCCCCAGTGGCATATTTCTATTTAGTTCTCCAGTGAACTTCCCCATCCTTCTTCACGCAGCCAGGCTAAAGAGGGCATTTCATTCAGACGTGGCTAGAATGCCCTGCCCCAAAAACAGCATCATGAAAATCAGCTTACTGTTTCCTCCAAATGAGAAAGCAATCCCACCCTTTTAAACTCCAAGGAGCAATTGTAATGAGGATTATGAACAAGCACCACAGATATCAATTTTCAAATGTAAGAACCCTTTCAAGTGCCCTAACCCTAATTGTAGACTACAGCAGTATGATGGCTTTAAAAGCCAGGTTGATGATGCCTCAAATTAAGTTATATTATACCTGCACATGCAAAGGAAAGGGACATCAAAGAAAAAATGGATTTGGATGGCAAACAGAAATAAATGCCGGGCACAGACATTGAAGACATCTGGCTTTTCTGAAGCCTGATGTTTGTTTCTTAGGCGAGGACAGTTAGGGACTTTCGAGAGAGCTGGGTGTGGCTTTGTTACGCCCTCTTACTTTCCTGGGAAGTCTCTGAAGGCTTCTTATTTCCAGGCACCAAGGATGTATCAATTGTCTTAATTGTTACCCTTTAAAGCCTATTCTTGTATTTTAACAAAGGAAAGTAATCTTTCAGGTGAGAAGTCAAGGTTGAGCCAATGAATGCATACAAAGTCAGGATTAGGTTATTATAAAGGAAATGCAGCTTCCTTACTCTCAACCTAGGGGACTAGAAAATTGCTTGGGAGAGGGAGGTCTTTGGGGGAATTGCTCAAGTGGAAGAGTAACAACTGTTTGTAATTAATATGTCATTTGTCTTTTTTATGGGCTTTGAGTTTTTGAATTCTTGTATGTAATTTTAACGCTGCCTCTTAAGATCTTTTTACCCTTTGATTTATCTAAATGTATCAGGTTCTAAAGTGACAACATCTTAACAGAAAGAGTTTGCCCACTATGAAGCAGTATTGGTGGCTGTAGAGTCGCAGGGACCTGGGTTTGAGTCCTGGCAGCACTCTCTGGGTGACATTGGGGGCGTGACTCCTAAGCGCCGTCTCCTCGCTGATAAATGGGGGATAGTAACGCCCTCACTTCCTGTGGTGCTGTGAAGGGTAGGATGACATAATGCACACAGCCACTTATACCAGGGCTGGGCACATGATGCAGAGAACATTAGCTCGTACCCAGGGATTTCCGAGCAAAATGGCACTGAGAGTTTCCGATTCATCAGGCAAACGCCTGCATCTGTAAAGGTCTCTGCTCTCTATCACGCTTCCTAGGACCAAACCAGACAGCAAGAACACCCCGGCTGTGCCCAGGTTTAAGCCCTAAGTAAATAACAGATATAATCTCATGGGGAGCAAGTGCATTTTGTTATGGGTACGGAAATATTTTATCAGTCTTCAGACAAAGTAAACAGTAGATGAAAGGACGTTGTTTTTTTCCAATTTTTCTGACGTGTACAGCGAGAAAATAGCAGTGTGAGCATCTCAGCAGCTTTAGGGGCACCTGGGGTACAGTAAATAAGACCATGATGGTGTTGAGCGCAAAATAAAAGTCCTGGATGGGCCTTTCTAGACGCCTGGGTTCTAAGCCCAGTTCTGCCACTAACAGTGGGGCTGGGATAAGTCACAAGCTCCATGGGTCTGATTCCCCCTGAGAATATGATGGCTCGCCTCGTCGGTCCCCATGGTCCAGTGAACCTCTGAGTCCTCAAATCGGCTGTCACCGGCTGTCATTTCCCACTCGGGGGGTTAATAACAGCGTTTATGACAGCAGCAGACTCATCTAATAAAAGCTACCTTAGAAAAAGGCTCGAGGCAAGATGTGTTTTTCTTCCCAGACATCTGTGTCTAGGGAAGAAGACTCCACTGGCTATGCTCTGGGGTGACACAAGGCAGCCCAGCCACCACCCCTCATCGGGATCCACCTGGGGGATATGAGGTTGATGGGACCTATGGTCAAATGGAGTCTTCTCCATTGGGAGGAGAAACACCTTTAACTGAAGCCTGCGGTGATTATCCAGATGGCCAAAAAAAGCTCCCCAGTCTCCATCAGCGTGATGGAAGGTCTTCACAGGGAGTTTTAGAAACTTCCATATTTAGTTCCAAACTGCACATACGAGTCACTCTTTTGCAAACCGGCCAGCTGTCTCTCAGTGGGAGTGCGTGCTACTGTTTCTTCCTGACGTGGGTTTACTTGACACTGTCGTGCCTTTGCTCCGTCTGAAAGCAGGGTCCACTCGCCCTAACCAGAGGAACTGGAGAATCAGATGCAGATCTCTGTGGCTCTTATATGAGGAAGCAGCCTTTTGCAGGAAAACGGGCCACCATTGTGGTCGTGTATCTGGTTTAATTGCTCATGATTTGTCAAGGTAGAGCTATCCTTTTAAAGTGTTACATAAGCAGAATGGAAGCAGAATTAACCCAAAGAATGCCTCATTTCCCATAGTTCACTCCCCGAGTAAGCTGTTTACCTTCCATCCGCTCGCCAGCTACTGTGACATCTGTAGTAAGGATGTCACGAGAAGTCCCTCGGTTTTGCTGCCGTGATGGGCTTGCTTCCCACAAAGTGAGTGACACTCTTGCTGTTCTCTTAATTATTTTTATTTTGATTCTTGACAGAAATGACTCCAGTTTAAAGACGGAAGGCCTTATTTAATCGATAGTTTTTTAAAAGCAAAGGCTGGTATTGAGACTCGGGGTTGAATATGTGGTTATGAGGGGCACACCTATATACTGGTGAAGCTAAGTGCAGGATGGTGCTAAAAACAAAAACAAAAACAAACCCCAGAAGCAATGAACTTGTGAGACTATGACAAACCGTCCACGAATCAGTGAATGAATGCCTTCCACCCAGGCCTGGTGCCTGTATATAGAGCACACAGCCTGGGCTTCAGACTCACCAGCCTTTTCAAGGAGAGCAGCTTTATAAAATAGGTTGATACAAGATGGCAACACATTGGCTGGGCTAAGACGAGAGAGGATCCAAGGCCTGCTTTCCTTTTTTTCCCCTCTCTCCTTTCCTCCTTCTTTTTTCTTTAAACCAGAACTTCCTACTTGTCTTAGTTTCCTGTTGCTGCTGTAACAAATGACCACAAACTTAGTGGCTTAAAACAGCACAGATTTACTCTCTAACAGTTCTGGAGGTGGGAAATCCAAAATGTCTCACTGGGCTGAAATCAAGGTATCAGGACTGCGTTCCTTCTGGACGCTCTGGGAGAGAATCTGTTTCCTTGCCTTTGCCAGCCTCTGGAAGCTGCCCACCTTCCTGGGTGACATATTCAGAGGTTCCAAGGGCCGGGATGTGGTCATCGTCAGGGAGCCCTTATTCTGCCTTCCACGCATGCAGAACCACTGAGTGCTCTGAGCGAGGGTGTGGGGATGGGGTAGGGCAGTGATTCCACACGCCAATGATTCTCAGCACGCTGCTCTAGCTCTTGGAGTCAGCTAGGAGTCCAGAGCTTCTGGAATGGATTCGGACCAAACCTATCATTCTGGATTCTTTCTTGCAAAACCATGCGGCCCGCTGTGCATTTTACCAAAACATGAACTCAGGGCCCGTGACAGAGACAAGTGTATAAAAATATATAAAGAATTATCCAGCATATTTTACAAATCTGAAGGCACCTGGAGACAAAAGGAAAAGATTTTCTGTTGAATTTAGCCCTAATTCTTCACAGGTAGATGAGTCTCTCAGGTAAGAGTTTAGGAAGGGGAACCTTGTCTGCAGCATAAGATACGAAAAATCCCAGAGTGCTTTTGAAGCAAGGATAAAGGGAGTTTTCACCAAGCGAGTGCATTTATTTTGACCCAACCCATACTTACCATTGTCTGCACCTGTTCCTTACCCTACGGTAAATAAAATTAGGATGTTTTTCTTAAGCAAAGACCGTTGCTGAGTTTCCCCTTAGAAAGCAAAGGGCTGCCACTACCACCAAAAGCAAAAGCAACAGATATATTCTAATGCCTTTGGGACAATACACATTTTTAAGGAAAATATTTTCTTTTGGGGACCTAAAATTGTTTTTAAAAGATTCTTTCCCTTCCCGCCCCTCCTCCCCCCACAGAATCACAATCTCCAAAAAAAAAAAACCATTTTAAAAGAGGAGGAGGTAGGTTGGGTAAATGTCCATGAAACTTCTGGGCTATTCTCACTTCTTTTTGAGGGCCAGCAGCCTGCTGTGGGTGAGAAGATTATGTTCATTTGTAATAAATTTTGAGGCTAGGAAGAGGCAAGCTAATAGTCCTTTGACAAAGACCAATTTCACGCCCTTGTTTTAATCTTTAATCTGGTCACCATATGTTGTTTCTGAAGGATTAGTTAATTACAAGACCTTATTTTGAGGACGAGCTGGACTAACATTGGCAATATGCCAGAAAAATGAGAAACTAATTGCAGAAATGTCTGCAAACATGCTTAATAGTTTATTAATAAAAATTTTAAAACTTAAGCTGGACTGGAAAGAGAATATAGATTTTACTCCAAATTCACGAGCTTTTAACCCACAAGAAACAAATGCCCACAATTCTTTTAGAGAACACAATTAAAGGTCCACAGATAATAGTAATGACAGTACCTATGGGGTAGAGACACCTCTAAACCAACTGTTTTTCTGAGGTAAAATTTAAACCAGTAAGCAAGCCCTACCCAGTTAGAATTCAGTATTGCCTGCTTGTTATTTTTTTATACAGTAGTAAATATTTGCATAGAGTTAATTTACATAGTTGCTGTATTGTTTTCCTAAGGCTGCTGTAGCAAAGAATCACAAACTTGGTGGCTTAAAACAATAGAAAATTTTCTCTCCCAGTTCTGGAGGCTGTAAAGTCCAAACTCAGGATGTTGACAGGGCCATGCTTCCTCTGAGTCCAGAGAAGGATCTGTTTCATTCCTCTTTCCCTGGCTTCTGAGGGCTTCTGGCAACCCTTGTCGCTCTTTAGATTGTAGATGCACCATTCCAGCCTCTGCTTCTGCCTCTGTCTTTATGGAGCCTTATCTCTGTGTGTCTCTGGATCTCTGTGTCTTCATATGGTCTTCTCTCTCATGTGTCTGTGTCCAAATTTCCCTCTTTTTATGAGGACACCGGTCACTGGATTAGGACCACCCTAATACATTATGACCTCATCTTAACTGACCACATCAGCAAATATTTCCAAATAAGGTCACATTCTGACCGTTACCATTTCACTGGCTCTGCGTTTCCATCCATATAATGGGAATCACATTTCTTGTTCCTGTCTGGTTTTAGTGTAATGGATGTATTATTAATTGTTCTCCAATAAGATCTATTCTTTGAGTCTTACTCCTGAGATCTAGTAAGATGGGAAGCCAAACTTCCTGTGGAATTATTTTCATGTAACATGAAAATTATTAAGCACGGAATCTTTTTTCATATAAGCTTTTCAGACTTGCATTTCCTAGAACATACCTTGGGGAAGATCAGTTTAAGAATTTGCCCTATGTATCCAGTAAAAATAATAAAAGTAGAGACGTTAGGTATGTGGTCTGAATGCTTGTGTCCTTCTCACCACCCCCCACCAGTTCATATGTTGAAATCCTAACCCCCAAGGCAATGGCATTAGGAGGTGGGGCCTTTGAGAGTTGCTTAGGTCATGATGGTGGAGCCCTGGTGAATGGGACTAAGCTGTTATAAAAAAGGCCCCAGAGAGCTAGCTCCTCCCTTCCACCATGTGAGGACACATGAGAGATCGACAGTCTGCAACCCAGGAGAGGGCTTTCACTGGAACCCAACCGTGTTGGCACCCTGATCTTGGACTTCCAGCGTCCAAAACTCTGGGAAATTTATATTGTTTACAAGCTACCCAGTATATGATATTTTGTTATAAACAGACTGAACAGACTAAGAGAGTAAGTAATATTCTTATCTTCAAGTCCTAATCCTTTACACACACACACACACACACACACACACACACACACACAAACACTTTGAACCACTGAACGCCGCATGAGTTTTTGGCTTCGGGAGACTGTTTGGAGTTTCTACAGGTGCTGCTTAACATTTTCATTAGCTCTTGGATAAAGGCCTTCTTTCTTTGACAACTTTAAAAGATTTATGATGACTTTGGAGATGGCTACAGTTGCCAGTCATAAAAGAAAAAACAATCTCATGAGCACAACACACGGAATGATGGTCCTTGCCTGGAGTAGAACCCAAGAGGATGGGGGAGAGGAGATCGCCTTGTGGAATGACAGTGTGCAGAGCTTGGCTGACTCACTTCCCGGTGAAACTGGTTAAAATTATAAGAAAGGAACCATTAAAACCTCTGGAAATGGTTCTAAGGACAAACAATAAATGAAGAAACGTCTATTGAAGAAAAATCTACAAGAATGTGGTGAAGAGTTGAGTCTGTGGTATTTGAAACAAGACTGCATCCTCCCTCATCTCTCCAGCTCAGTGAGGTGAGGACTGCTGTAGCCAAGAACACAAGGCTGCCTGACACTCCAGCTCCAAAATGGGGGGGGGCTTCCTGCTTCCTGTGAAAAGCAGGACTTGAGTGTTTCCAACTCCCAACTTCCTGCTGCTGAGGCTTTAGTCCCAGGCAAGCGTTGTCAGGAGGTGGGTGCTCCCTGCTTCTATCCAGCCCTCGCTCCTGGAATGAAGGCTCTACCTTGGGTAAAGTGCACCAGGAGCACTGGGGCCTCTATTGCCCTTGCCCGGCTCATGAGGTATCGGTAGAGGCAAGCCAAGAGGACCTCAGGCTGCGGCCACCCCAACGTGCACTGAGCACTCAACCCCAAAACAGGAATGTCACTCAGGGAGAAGCTGTTGTGTCATTCCCAGTTCCAGAGCCCTGGCTCAGAGATTTTGCCCCGGGGGAGAGGGAGAGCAGGCTGTAAAACAGTTAGCTCCTAATCTCTTTCCAAAGGAACTGATTTTATTTATAACAGGGTGAAAAAACGCAAGTATAAAGGCACTCTGAAGAACAGCGGAGGTTGTGGTTAAAGGCAATACAGAGGTGATTCATGCATTTAAAGGACAGCCTAGATTGAAAAGATTTGGCTTAGACCGTGGGGTGGCCAGTTTGGAGGAGAGAACTGAGAAATAAGACAGCTGAGGAGGAGCCCTCCTGAGGTCAGAACAAATAACAAATGCTGACTTCAGAAACTGTTCCTTTAAAGGAGCCACAATTTGATTGGACTCATTTGTAGAGCAATTGAGTACACTGTTGAAAACAATAGAGCAATCTGCTGGAAATTAGTGGAGTTTAACAGTTGGGTGTGGTCAGTGACAGAGGGGGAGAAACCCCTCTCGATACCACAGTCACTCCAGGGTTACTGCAGGCACACCCAGAGCTGCAGCTTCCTAAGGAGCAAAATCAGAGGCTTATCAATGTGTGTATGTATTGGGTTGGGGAAGGAGTGGAGAGACTATAGTAAAATAATCCAGCCAGTTACTAAAATTAAACAAGCAAAACAACAATAAGAAGTGGATGTCAGTATCCAGAGTTGCTACAATATGTCATTTAATATGTTCAGTTTCCAACAAAAAAAATTATGAGGTATGCAATGAAACAGGAAAGTATGACCCATACACCAGGAAAAAACAAAACAAAACAGCCAACAGTAACTGCCTGTGACAGCACCAGATGTTGGATTTAACAGAAAAAGATTTCAAAATAGCCACAATGAATATGGTCACAGAACTAAAGGAAAGCATGATTAAAGAAGTAAAGGAAGGTATGTTGCGTTAAATAGAGAATGGAAATGAAGAGATAAAAATTATAAAATAAGAGAAGCAAATGGAAGTTCTTGAGTTTAAAAATATAAATAATTGGAATTAAAAAATCAATAGATCAAGAGAATGAGAAGACAAGTGACATATTGGGAGAAAATATTTGTAAAAGACTTATCTGATAAAGAACTAAAAAGTCAATAATAAGAAAAAGAGCAAACTGATTTAAAAAGGGCAAAAGACCTGAATAGACACGTCTCCAAAGAAAAGATACAGATGGCAAATAAGATGCTCATCGTTACATGTAAAAATCAGGGAAAGGTGAATTAAAACAACAATGAAGTATTACTACACACCTATTAGAATGGCCAAAATCTAGAACACCAACAAGACCAAAATCTGATAAAGATGTGGAGCAACAGGAACTCTCATTCATTACTGGTGGGAATACAAAAACGGTACAGCCACGTTGGAGGACAGTTTGGCAGTTTTCTTACAAAACTAAACATACTGTTACCATACAATCCAGCAATTGCACGCCTTGGTATTTACCCAAATGAGTTGAAACCTTATGTCTACACAAAGACTTGCACACAGATGTTTAGAGCAACTTTATTCAGAATTGCCAAAACTTGGAAGCAACCAAGATGTCCTTCAGTTGGTGAATGAGTAAATAAGTTGTGATACATCCAAACAATGGAATATTATTTGCCTCTAAAATAAATGAGGTATCAAGCCATGAAAATGCATGGAGGAATCTTAAATGCATACTATTAAATGAAATAAACCAATCTGAAAAGGCTACATATTGCATGATTCCAACCATGTGACATTCTGGAAAAGGGAAAACCATAGTGAGAGTGAAAAGGTCACCAGTTGCCCAGGGTTAGGTGGGAGGGAAGGATTAACTGTAAGAGCACAGAGGATTTTTAGGACAGGAAACTATTTGGTATGATACTGTGATGGTGGATACATATCATTATACATTTGCCAACCATAGAATGTACAACACCAAGAGCGAACCTTGGTGTATGTTATGGACTTCGGGTGATAATGACGTGTCATTTAGGTTTATCAGTAGGTTTATCAGTTGTAACAAATGTACCACTCTGGTGCAGGATGTTGATAGTGGGGAGGCTGTTCCTGTGTTGGGTCAGGGCACATATGGGAACTCTGTATTTCCTGCTCAATTTTGCTGTGAACCTAAAACTGCTCTAAAAAAATAAAGTCTATTAAAAATTCACTAAAGAAGCTCAAATGTAGATTTGAACTAGCAGAAAAAAAATTAGTGAACCTGAAGATAAATAAGTAGAAAATATGCCAGCTGAAGAATAGAGAGCAAAAAGAATGAAGAAAAATGAATGCAGCCTCAAAGAAATAGGGGAAACCATCAAGCACGTCTGTATACACACAATAGAAGTATTGGAAGGAGAGGAGAGAGAGAAAGGAGCAGAAAAAAAAAAACAAACTTTCCAAATTTATTGAAAAACAATAACCTACACATCCAGGAAATTCAATGAACTCCAAGTAGGATAAATACATAGAGATTCACAAATAAACATATCATGGTAAAAAATGGTGACAGTCAAAGACAAGAGAAAAATCTTGAAAGCAAGAAAAAAAAACTTTGTCACAAGGGCATCTCCATAAGATTAAGCACTGACTTCTCAGCAGAAACAGTGGAGGCCAGAGGTTGGGGAATAACATTTAAAGTCCTCAAAGATAAAAACTGTCAACCAGATGGAGTTACTATAGACCCCACTAGTTGAAGGACATGGTCTACAACAAGACTGATCTTATGTCAGATCAACTGACTACAATCCTGATGGGATTCAATATCAAGCCACAGAACTCAGGACAACACTATAGTTACATGCAAATGAAGACACATGTAGTGTGAGGTCTGGGAGGACCCCAAACACAGAGCTTCAATGCCTTTTCCCAAGGGAATCAGCGTATGTCACCCTTCTGGATCAATGATGTGTTCACCAACCAGGAGCTCTACCATTCATGCCCAGAATTTTTATTAGGTTATCATTACATAGGCATAATATAGTGAACATTGGACATGTGATTGAACTCTGTCTCCAGCTCTTTCCTTCCCTCTCCTCCCTGGAAGTCAGGAGGTCAGGCTGATATCATGTGACTCAAAGTTCCATCCCTCTAATCACATGGTTGATCTTTCCAGCATGACCAGCCCCCATCCTGAAGCTATTGATACCTAGGGGATCACTGTGAGTCAACTCATTGGCATAAATTTAGTTGTAATCCAAGGGGCTCATAAATAACAAAGATACTTCATCACTCAAGAAATTATAAACGTTTTAGAAGCTCCATGCCAGGAACCGTGGGCAAAGACCAGATAAATATAATATTTATTATACAACAGTCTTGGTGTGTCATTCTTTTTATATGTTGCTAGATTGAGTTTGTTGGTATTTTTTATTGAGGATTTTTACTTCTATATTCATAAGAGATATTGGTTTATAGTTTTCTTGTGATGTCTTTGTCTTGTTTTTGGTATCAGTCTGATATTCCCTGATGAAGTGGGAAGTATTCTGCTATTTTTTGGAAGAGTTTTGTGAAGAATTGGTGTCAATTCCTCTTTGAACATTTGGTAGAATTTACCAGTGAAGCCATCTATTGTTGGGATTTTTTTGTGGGAAGTTTTGCAATTAATAATTCAATCTATTTATTTTTATAAGTGTTTTAAGGCTTTCGATTTCTTCTTGAGTCAGTTTCAGTCATTTTTGTCTTTACAGAAATGTGTCCATTTTATCTGTTAAAATATTCATTTTATTCATGCATAATCGTTTTTATTTCTGTAAGTTCAGTAGTAATGTCCCCTCTTTCATTTCTGCTTCTTTGTATCACTGTTCTGGCGATGGTAGTGGGGGTAGTGCCCTACGTTTTTGGAGCGACACTCATGCTTTGTGAGTATGGCACTGAGTGGGGGTGGTAGGCTCTTATCTTCTTGGCTTGCGTCTTGTGCTGTGGAACCTCTGTCGAATGAGTGAGGTGGGGTGAGGTGTTCAGGGCCCCAGTGTTCTTGGCTTGCTGTGCCTGGGGTAGAGCCTCTACTGTATGAGTGAGGCTGGGTGAAGGAAGGCAGCCCATGACTCTTGGCTGCACTCACCTGGAATTTAGCAGAGAGGCAGGGATAAGAGGGAGGTGGGTGGGGGGGGGGGAGGGGGATAAGAATGCAGGCAGCCTGCCCTCCTGGGGAACTACTGCAGCCCTTACCTGGGAACTGGAGAGAGGCCACACCCACCCAGAGTGGGGCTTCTGTTATACTGATCTGGGGCAAAGGGAGCAAGGGAATGGGTCATGGCTCTAGTGTCATGGATTCTTGAGGTTTTAGTAGATTTTCTTTTCTTTTTTTTTTTTTTTTTAACATCTTCATTGGAGTATAATTGCTTTACAATGGTGTGTTAGTTTCTGCTTTATAACAAAGTGAATCAGTTATACATATATTCCCATATCTCTTCCCTCTTGCATCTCCCTCCCTCCCCCCCTCCCTATCCCACCCCTCTAGGTGGTCACAAAGCACTGAGCTGATCTCCCTGTGCTATGCGGTTGCTTCCCAGTAGCTATCTATTTTACATTTGGTAGTGTATATGTGTCCATGCCACTCTCTCACTTTGTCACAGCTTACCCTTCCCCCTCCCCATATCCTCATGGATTCTTGAGGTTTTAGTAGATTTTCTTGAATAAATGTTTCTTCCTTTGCTGTATGCAATTGGGACAATTTACAGAGATAGTTATTTATAGATAATTTTCACCAGTTATGATTCACTGGAGAGAGGGTCCTCAGAACTCCTCATGTGACATTCCAGAAGTATGCCTAATCTCCAGCATTAGTTTGCCTTTCCACAGAATGCGCTTTAAGTTTTGGCTTTATAACTTTAGGTGGCTGTGGACAGTTCAGGGAGGTGAAAAACAGGAGACTAAGAAAGACAACATAGGAGGCATATATGTGGGGAATGAATATTGAATTGAAGAAAATGTTAAAATATGATATGATTAACTTTGAAAAGAGAAGGTTAAGGTTATGAAGAGCTTAGTACAAAGTGGAATGCTTATAATGCAGAGCAAGACACATAAGTTAGACACACATAATCTCTTTGCAAGGTTGTTATATAATAGAACATATTGCCCATAAAGGTTGCAGAATAGCATTTTAAAACAGACTGGATCCTTAACTTTAGATGGTTGATCTCCTGAGTGACTAAAATGCAGCTTCCCCATCACCACATTCATTATGGTAGAATTTGACAGAGGTACTTTATTAACATAAATGATTAAAATAACATCAGTGTTGTACCTTTTACCTACAACACTGAGCCAGAGTGAAACACCCACGAATATTTTAAAGTTTTTAATAGCAAAGTGCAATTAAACCAAATGAGGTTCTGGGCCACGCGGGTGATTATTTTGTTCTACCTCCAGAAAGCTAAACAAATAAAAGCAGCTGTCTTTCCTACTTGACTTTCCGCAAAAGGCTGAGTTGGGCTTGTTGCTCCCCAAACTGGGGCACAGGGTAAACAGCCTCGTTAGATCCCTGGCAATGCTTGGATTCTTAGGGCATGTCAGCTTCCTGAACATGGGTAAGCTATTGTTTTTCCCTTTCCAGGATGAGGAGATAAACCCTATTTCAAATATTTATCCTCCTTATCTTGCTTACTCTAGCAAGGGACTTGGTTGTGGTGTCATTTCAAATGAAATGCCAAATATAGAACAATTTCAATTTAAAAAGATAGATATTATTTAATGAGATGCCTCTTTTAAAATTAAAATCTCAAAAATATTAGGGGAAATGCATGCTCTCATATGTTGGTAAGATTATAGAACTTGGCCTTTCTTTGGAATCCTCCCACTCTTCCAATGGCAGTTCAGTAATTTCTTCAATAAGAGGAAGAAGTAGCAGATATAGTGATACTATCTGACAGCTTCTCTTAGCAACAGAAAATATACGGAACATATATTTAAATGGTAATTTGCAAAGTTTGGTTAAAATTACTACTTATTAAAATTGTGCTCTAAGATCCTAAAATTTGACTTTGGGGTCAAAAAGGGAAAACTAGTAACTACAGCTGGTGAAATATATACACAAATTATACATACTAAATTATATATGTATGTCATGATTATATACATATAGCTATATAGATTTAGATAGTGATCAATATATATATTAATATATATTGAGTACTATAGAGTCCTAAGGCGTAGAAGTGGTTTAAAGTTTATAGAGATGTCTTTACGCTAAACAGCTAAATTCTCTCTGAGCTAAAAGTCAAAGTGCTTTGATGAACAGCAAAAGTACAGTACTCACTAATGTGAAAAAAATTCTCATCTTAGTTTCTCTAAAACCTAGTGATTTAAAAGCTGATTTGAAGCAATCCTGTTTATTTATTTTGAGGGGTTATCCCCCTCTTGGAAAATAACTAGCTGCACTGAGACATCCGTGGATGCTGACAAAGGGTTGTTTCACGTACTGAAAGGCAAACTTCAGACTGCAGGAGTTTGGAAATACATTTGCCTGTCATTTCAGTTATCCAAGTTCCTTGATTATATCTGCGCCTAGACAGTTGACAAGATAAGAACTGAGCACAAAATCTCATCAATGTCGATGTATTCCACATGTCATGAAAAAAATCACATAATAAAGAGCAATATATTCTTTGGAAAGCTCTGAAGATCAAGGTCACAAATCTGTAAAATAGCACAATTACTGTATGTTGGATAGCCCATGATTTTCTGCAAGCCTTCATTTTAATGGAGTTTAAAAATATCCTAAGTAAGGTTTTATATACATAAAGGATATTTAAAATATTTATTGTTGCATATTCATAAAGCAAAAAAGGGGATGAATATCCAATTTTTTTTTTAACTCAAGATCCTTTTCTTTGTAAGAAGTTTCTTGCCTCGTTAGGAGTTCAAAACCACAATTGCATTAGGTAGAGATTGGATTTGCACAAAATTATAATAACAAAGTTACATTTGGTTACCTAAAAGTGTTTTAAATAATTTTCTGGGTCCTATTAAAAAAAATCTGTGTATCTTTTTTTTTTTTAAATTTAATTAATTAATTTATTTATTTTTGGCTGTGTTGGGTCTTCGTTTCTGTGCGAGGGCTTTCTCTAGTTGTGGCGAGCGGGGGCCACTCTTCATCTCGGTGCGCGGGCCTCTCACTATCGCGGCCTCTCTTGTTGAGGAGCACAGGCTCCAGACGCGCAGGCTCAGCAATTGTGGCTCACGGGCTTAGTTGCTCCGCGGCATGTGGGATCTTCCCAGACCAGGGCTCGAACCCGTGTCCCCTGCGTTGGCAGGCAGATTCTCAACCACTGCGCCACCAAGGAAGCCCTGTGTATGTTTATGAATGTATCGATATTTGAATTGGTTTATAGTGTGTGTTTCATTCTAAAAAATGTTATAAAGTCCTAAGGCATAAATAACAAATTATTATTATTTTGAAGTAAAACTAAACAAACAGATTTTTCCATATATATTCCAAATCACAGACTCTTAGAATGATTCAGAACTTGAGGTCATCTGGTTTCATTTCCCACCCACTGTGATAAATACTTGATCCAACTATCTTACAGCCTCTCTTTGAAGACATTCATGGGCAGAGAACTCAGTGCTCTCCGTGACATGAATGACTCAATGTTTGGAGCAAGGACTAGTTGTTAGTCACTGGGCTAAGTGCTTTTCTAATATTATCAAAAAATAATTCCATGAGGTATTAATATCCAGTTTGACAGATGAGGAAACAATGTCAGAGGCGAAGTAACTTGCTCAAGGCCATTCTGTTATTGACAGTGTCAGGTCAGCTGGCACAAAATTGGTGTTTTAGACATGACACTATGCTGTGTGACAAATTCACTCTCATTTTACATGAATTCTCTTTGCATAATCTAAGATAACCATCACAGGCTTTCCTCCCTCCTACCCCCAAAGAAACATTTTCTTATTCAACACTCTTTCTCATATTACTTCTCATTACCCTCTGGTTACCCTTCCCAGGACACCCACAAAGCTAGCAGTGCAGTTGTGGGAAATAGAAGTAATCTTTTTCCCACTTTAATTTGCTCTAAAAAGTTAGAAATATTAATTTGCAAAAGTTCAAACAGTACAAAAACATATCAGGTCAATAAATACTAGTCTTTCCCTATCCTCTATATTTAACTCTATATAGTCATTAGGAATTTGTTGTGTCCTTCCAATTAGCTATTTCTTGTTTCTCTCTGTATATGCAGGCAGCCCTTGCTCTGAACAATTCTGATGTGCAGTTTCAGCGACTATAGTTTAACACCAGTTCCCCAACAACACAACTCCAGTTTCAGTTATCACAGTATATTCACTGTAATTACCTATGTACAAACCTCACTGCCAGCTCTTCAGTCCACACATCACTCTGTAATAACAGATGTGTCCCATGACCATGACTAATAATGTCGCTTTCAAAGTCTGTTAGTGACTAGTCACTCTTCATGTTATTTAGTTCATGCACAGATAGCAAATCATGCAGTTGTGTTGCCTTACTGTTTTCTAGTGATAGAGCCATGTGACATTTTACAAAAGTGGAAAATCTAAAGAGGGAATTGGCCTAAAAGACAAGAGGTACAGCAAAGAAATGAAAAGTGAAAACACTGGAAGTGAAATTTGAATGGAACATAAATAGAGTTACAGAGGAAATAGCTGCCCATGGGAATGTTTGATGGACTCTAGGTACACAACCAGAGAAACGGAGTGAACTTATTAACATAAATGAGGAAAGTGGCTGTGATGAAAAGAATGATGATGTCTCAGAGGAAGTGACACTGGCAAAAAAAAAAAAAGAACTTCACATGAAAGGAACTCTTGGAGAATATAGCACAGTACTGAAAGCACAAAGATTAAAATGTTGGTAGCTCGTCCAGACTTAGAAAGGAGTGTGACAATTTGCCAGGGCAGAGAAAAGGTACTTGCTCTATCTCATAAATTTATGATGGGAAGAAAACAAACAATGTTCAAATACTCTTGATAAGTTTCCTTAACAGAGAAATGAAAACTTTATAACTCTCAATATTTGTAATGTTTTAAATTACAGTGTGCTAAATATTAGCTTTATTTTTAAAATTTTCCCATACATTTATAACTAAGAGTTTTTAATATTTTAATATTTTTAAAGGTCATGGAAAATAATACTTTCTCCCATTGATTATTAAGATTGCTTTGCAGTTTCAGCTTACATGCATGGTCTTTTTTAAAAAAAATATTTATTTGGTTGTGTGGGGTCTTAGTTGCGGCACACGGGCTCCTTGGTTGTGGTATGCAAACTCTTAGTTGTGGCATGCATGTGGGATCTAGTTCCCTGACCAGGGATCGAACCCGGGCCCCCTGCATTGGGAACACAGTCTTATCTGCTGTGCCACCAGGGAAGTCCCTGCATGGTCATTTTTATAATCTTGCATTACTGTACAAAGATTGTCAATGTCATTTGTGTGTATGTGCGTGTAAACAAATATGCACCTGTATAGAACTATTTTTTTTTTTTTTTAACTAGAAGTTGGTACCTTTTGACCCCCTTCACCCATTTCGCCTATCCCTCACTTCCCAGCCACCAATCTGTTCTCTGTATCTATGAGCTCAGTTTTTCGGTTTGTTTGTTTGGGTTTTTGTTTGTTCTTAGATGCACATGAAAGTGAGATAATACGGTATATGTCTGTCTGACTTATTTTGCTTATCATAATGTCCTCAGGGTCCATCCATGTTGGTGCAAATGGCAAGATTTCCTTTTTTTATGGCTGAATAATATTTCATTTTATTTGTGTATATACGTGTGTGTATATACACATACGTATATACACGCACATACATGTATCACATCTTCTTTATCCATTCATCCATAAATGGACACAGGTTTTTTCCATATCTTGGCTCTTGTAAATAATGCTGCAATGAACATGGGGGTGTATATATCTTATCAAGTTAGTGTTTTCATTTTCTTCAGATAAATATCGAGAAGTGGAATTACTAGGTCATATGGTAGGTCTATTTTTAATTTTTTTAGGAACCTCCATACTGTTTTACATAATGGCTGCACCAATTTTAATGCATTCCCACTAACAGTGCACAAGGGTTCCCTTTTCTCCACATCCTTACCAACATTGTTTTTTTTTTTTGTCTTTTTTGATAATATATATAGTTAAAAAAATAAAATAGGATATTTACATTAATTCTGTTGATGGACATTTAGGTTGTTTCCAGTTTTTCACTATTACAATTGCTGACACACTTTTGTGCACATGTGCAAGTACTTGAACAAATCGATTTCTGTTAAGTACAACTACTGGGTCAAGACATTTATGCATTTATAATTTTGATAGATATTGCCAAACAGCCCTTGAAAAAGATGTATAATTTATATTCCTTTAAACCATTACAAAAGTGCACATTTCCATGTGCCCTCACCAAGACTTCTTAAATTTTGGCAATTTCATGGGCAAAGAGATCTATCAGAAATCCTATTGGGTTTACCTCCACAGTGTGTCAGTTCTATCCACTTCTCCCATACTAATCCAATTCATAATCCACTCTTTATTGCTTGGGCTAATAGCTTCCTAACTGCTTCCTCTCTCCTGGCCCCATTCCTCATAATCCATTTTTCACATAGCAGCCATAGTGATCTTCAAAAACATAAACTAGATCACATGACTCCCTGTTTAACATTCCTTAATGGCTTCTAGCTGAACTTTGAAAACTCAGAATGCAAATCACTCAAAATTTGGCTGCTGCCTACCCTCTGACATTGTCCCCATCCTCCTGACCCCCCACCCAGTTCAGCAAGTTTGTGCCAGCCTCATTGCCTGTTGTTTCTTAATGGAATGCAGGTGCACAAAATTGTATTATCCATAACCCTTGGTTTTATCACTCTCAGTAAAAACTCCTGAATCACTTAACACACAAGCTAGGCTGTTGATACAACTCACATCTAACGGTCACCCTCATCTCCCTGCCTCCTCCCACCCAAGCTACCTGCCAGTCTTAATCTGGTAGTTATCATTTCCTTGTTTCTCCTTCCTGACAGAATTTTATCTATATGTATTCCTAAAATATTTTCAGTTGTTTAAAATGCTATAGAAAGAGTATCATGACTTATAGGATTTTAAGCAGTAAAATTGTCTCACGATATACTTAAAAACCGCACAAAAGAGAGAAACATGGCTTTAGAGGGAAAATATTTAATCTATTTCATGAAAATAATGTACAAAGCTTTAGAAGAGCGGCATTAGGTTTCAGTGTACAGTATAAACAGATTTTTGTTTTCTATAATCACACATATTATACACTTCTTTTGAGTTGGTAACGAAGGCCACTGTGTACTCATTCCAAACCATCTTCTGTTAACACACGCACTTGAAAAAGTCACTGAAAATAGACTTGAAATAAATGTAGAAACAGTGTTGTATAAAAATATATTACTCTATCTACATGAAATGCTTAAAAATGCAGACGAAGTAAATTCTTTTAGAACTTGACCATGTCTAGAAATATCAATATATGACCCTGTAAGTTGGATTTTCATTTCTTTATTTTTGAAGAAAAAATAGAAATAATCAAACCCTTGGAATGACAGAGATGAAGTTAGCACAGCAGACCAACTCTATTCTCAAAAATAAAATCACAAGTTTATACACACAAAAGAAGGCAAGAGTCTGAGTTTTTAAAATTTGACAAATTTATGCAGTGTTACAATTTGAGTGAGTGTGTGTATATATGTATGTGTGTGATATATATCACAAGCAAACTCTGATTTGTCCATAATCCACACATGAAGTAATGACAGCAATTAAAACATTTCTAAACTGGCTCTCGATGTACCCTAACAGTGAACATTTCAAACTTTTAAAAAATATTAACCTATGTATAATATAATTAGAAACATATACCTCCAAGTAGAGAGAAATTAATTCTAAAGTCATGTCGGGTACTGATCTCCTCCTTTGGAAACTGACGTATTAGGAATTTTAGAAGAAAAATTTACCACAGCAAAACCAATCTATTGTATCTGTTATTCTGGAACCATATAGTTCCTCAGTGAAAATTCTATAGAAACTACTATACTATTGTTTTCCAAGAGCGGGAAGCCTAAGGTGTGGAGAGGAAGCGGTCGTGTATTTTTACAGGTAAATTTGGATGATGAACATCAGGGGCACTCGGGGAAAACACATTCCAACTCCATACAAACACATACTTGTTAGTGTCTGAACAGTGTAATGAACACAACAGGTAGCCATCCTGCACATGCTCACAGAATGAATATATTTCTGGTGGGATTAAGAATAATGACTACAACATCTAAAAATGGAAGATAGTTCCAAGGCTGGGCCCTTCTTCATTTTCAGAAAGGAACGTGTCTATTTTTACCCTTCATTACCATAATTTATCAACTGTTTTGCCCTATATACCTTAACACATACTTTTCATACTTTTCACTAGATAAAGAATCAAAAATACTGTTTAAACTGGTTCTATTCAAATCTGAGGGCTGATTTTTTTTTCCCCTCTCAGTATTATGAGGTCTCATTTCATTTTATTTCAAATGTAAATATGTAACCAAGTATATTAAAAGCAAAAGGTAATAAATTCTGCTTGTCCATCTAACTCATAAAAAAATCTGACACTTTTGCTTAATTCTGTATTACTGAAAAACACCAGGTCTGCAAGTTGCTGCTTAAAGAGGAAGGAATTCATACCGTGCCCTGACATGTTACAAAAATACTTTTGACTATATGGCTGTTAAGCGCTCCACTGTGCTTGTTTAGTGCTTCTTACTATATGGTTGTTGGTATAGGCCGGGAAGTAGATTGGGAAATACTTGGCGATTCTTTCCTTTTGGTCGTGGGGCTTTCAACAGAACAAAATGTCCTTCGGTCCACTTGAGAGCGACATGCCAGTGAGGAAGAGGGACACGCCAAACAAGGAATAACTATAGCCGGACAAACATTCCACAAGTATCTAGGATTCTCATTTTCCAACTCCAACCTTTGAAAAAAACTAAACCAAATCAGCGCACTAAGAAATGGAGGGGATGCAGTCAGAGAAGCTGACCACGCTGCCTCCCGTTCCGCTTTTCCCAGGCTGTGGTCAGACCGGCAGCCTCGGCCCGAAGCAGCCAGGCTGACCTGCAGTTTAATAATATGTGAAAGGGCCAAGGCCTGCTGGTCACAGAATACACACAGGAGATCAGTACGGCCTCTAACTCTTAACGCCATGCTTTCTATTACCCTACTGCAAGGAAACGGGGGGAAAGAAAGCAAACTTTTCATTATTCAGGACAAAATCATGACTTGCAGTTAGTGTGAATTCATTAAAAAAAAAAAAAAAAAAAAAAACATGTGCCACAGGAGGAGGAAGACGAGGAAACCTTGGTGATTAACAGTGAATTCTAAAGTATGACGCTATCATTACCTTTTCAAGTTGATGTACATTTCTTTATGGGTTTCAGAAGTGGAATTTTATAACAATGTTAACAAATTATAATATTTAAATTAGCAAACAATTTAAACGAAAAAATCTGCATTCTTGTATTTGGATGATCATGAATCATAATCAATGGTATGTAGCATTTTACTTCATACCTTTTTAACAGTACCTAAAGCTGGAATCATAGGTTGACCTGCTGAAAACTTTACTGTAATAGAATTGCAAATATTTGAGTCTTGGGGGGGTGGGGTGAGGCCTACATACTTCAGCGCTATTTATGAATCAAGTAGGCAGATGACTTTGTGTTAACAGACTGGCCAAATATTATGTTTCTAGAGCTCACTTTGGTTGTTAAAACGGGATTTTCTTAAATATGAATAAGCTTTTAAGGGTTTGAGAGAGTCCTGTGCTAAGAATTCTGTGAGAAGGTCTTACAATTACCTTCTGAAGACCAATTAAAATAGCACTGTTGGAACTAGAACTGAAAAGCTATTTAATTCTTTAATACATCCATCTGCCAAGAAAAACTGGATAATATCTGAATTTAAGAAAGAATGGTACATAAAATCTTCTGGGAAAAACAATTATACAGACTATTCCAAACCCTGAAGGATAACTATGTATAATGAAAAGTCCCCAAAGCTAATATAATTAAATGGATTTACTTTACATTTCAAAAACAATCACCACTAGGATTTTTTGGGTTCTTTGTGTTGATTAGTTACTATATATAACTATGAAGATTTATGCTTAAAAAAAAAAAAAATAGAGAGGCAGGCATCACAGCATGGTAGTTGAGTAGACGCACCAAGGCTCGGCCAGTCCTAAATGTGTGATCTCCATTATACTGGTGTAATTGCTTATAACTTCTTTATGTCTCAGTTTCTTCATCAGGGAAATAAGGAAAAATAGTACCTCCCTCATAAGGTGGTTGTGAGGATTAAATTAGTTAATACACAGAAAGCACTTAGAAAAGTGTCAGGCACATAGTAAGCACTGAATAAATTTAGCTATTATTACTTTATTTCAGTATTGCCAAAGGCTTAAGAAAGCATTCACAAAAGTAAGTACTCTTAATCCCAGTCTGTTTTCACTCTACATCTAGGAGTACAGCTAGGAATCAGGAGATCTGTGTTCAAATAAAAGATCCATCACTCACTAGTCACCCTTAGTCATTCAACAGAACTGGCTGAGCAACTGCCTGCACCAGGCACCACTCCAGCATCAGCCATTATTCGGGGGGCGCTGACCTTGAGACACGTTGCCAACATTCTAAAGCTGCTTCCTCATCTGTAAAATGGACATAAGATCTACCTGTCTGATTCATAAGGTTATTCTGAAGCTCAAATGAGGCAAAACGCATGAAGGCACTTGGAAGATTTGGGAAAGCACCGTCAGAGTATGTTCCAGGAATGTGGTTTAGGGTATGTCTGGACCCTCTAAGGAAGTTTATTACTCATAGTTCCAGGTCTTAAAAAAAACTTTAAAAAACAAAACTGTAGGTATGTTTCTTTATAACAATGTTTATAAAATAGTAATATGTTTATTATAAAACTTTCTCTTCTTGAATTCCAACTCTATGGAGAGTAGTAAATACCAAACAGTTGATAGAGAAATAGTTTCCTTTAGAAACTGTGGTTGCAAAGAAAATGTGAAACCATGTGTTTATAGACATAAGTTATATTATCATTATTATTAACTAAGCCAATAACTAGCAGTTTCATTATTTACTAACTGCTCTACAAACACTATTTCATTTGAGTCCTTACAGCAACTCCATAAGGCAGGTATAGCAACCCCAGTTTATAGGGCAGAATCCAAGCAACTGCAAAGTCTGTGCTCATAAACGCTACGCTACATCACACAATAAAAACTCCAGCAGAAGAAGCCATAATCATTTCTGTCTCCACCAAATCACATACTTAAGAGAAGTGGTAGATCAAAGAGCTCTAAACTGTGTTCTGATCTTTGGTAATAAAAGTGACTTTAGAAAAGCTATTATAGAGCAAGTCCTTACTGTTCATTTCATTTTAAATCTTTAAAGCACATTCCCAGTTGGGTTTTTTTTTTATTTAAATAACCCATTGCTCAATGAAAAAAAAATTACGGAAAAGCAGAAAACAAAAATATTCACAAGACCACCATTCAGAGTCCACCACTGACACAGTCCCTCTGCGTATATTTTTATGCAATTCTTGAGCTATGAAATTTAGTTTTTGATGATTGTTCTTAAACATGATGCCAAATATAATGGCTAGACTGTTTTTAATTGGCAGATATAAACTAATGCTAAATGTTGGGCAAGCAGAAAATTATATTACAGAGGTATGTATTATTAATGTCCTCGCAAATTTTCCAACTATGGAAAAACAAGCAGAGAATAACTTATTTCAGTGGTACTAGCTCCAAAGTATATTGGCCATGTGAGAAATTGAGTTGATCTTTGTATCTGCATAAGTATACATACACATACATATATACATACACTCATCTACATATACTAAGCTTTTTTTGGCTGTTTTAAGATTTATAGCTTTCTGCAGGCCTGATAACACTATAGCTAAATATATTATTAGAACAGTTAAGGAGACAATTATTTAGTCATTGAACTTTACCAAAGTTACACTTATGGGTGATTAAACTGTAAAGTTTCCCCTTGTGAAAAGGTTAAATATTTGCTTCAGACAGCATTTTCAAGATAAGCAAAATTTTTTTCAGAGATATCAATCCTGAGTACAAATTCAGAAAAGAAAATTCTACCATTTGTGAAATGATATCATAACGAGTGGCAGAAAAAATGGTGACAAAGCAGCATAATAATTTAGGGCAAAGATCCCAGGTATTATGTCTAAGTGTATGTAATGCCACATTACTGGCACTTTGATTACAGTGACTAACACTAAAATCTTTTTTTAAACTATCACTGAACATAACTTTTGCTTTTCCTCATGCATAAATTAAAAAATATGCAGAAATCCTTATAGAAAACAGAAGTCAGGAATCACAAAGTTTTTAAAAATAAACTTTCTAGTGCTTCCTCTTATGTAAGAGATTTATGTTAGTCATAAATTCTAGGAACCTATTTATACTGCTTAATATGATTTACAAAAAAATCATACCAATCCATATAAATAATATTTTGAATGTAAAAAACAATGCAGACTAGTGGCTGGCTAAGAATAAGAATGTTCAGTAAAACTGTACTTTGAAAGTCAAGAAGAGCATAAGCTTAATACTAACAGAAAACTCTGTCTAGACGAAGTGAACATTAATATATTCTAAGAAATTTTTGGATTTTAGTGTACATGAAAATACATACTGTGTGTATATTTGTGTATAATACTGAAAAAATAGTTATCAGGCATTCCTGAAATAGCAACTTAAAACTGTATATACTTCTTTCAGAGTGAAATTATTGTCCTTAAATAGGAAAAAATTAAGCCAAACTATCCTGTCCAACTGGAAATGAGAACTATAATAATAAAATGAGATTAAAAAATTACTATGGCCTATTCTCCATAAAAGAGAAAATTAATGTTGTATATCCTTTTATTACAGAACATATTTTTTTTATGGAGAGAAAAGGTATGCGGTACGTATATATAATTTTAAACAGAATTCCTTTTAACTTTACATTTATACTACTTCTCTTTAAAAATATCTTTAGCAGGTTACAAATTAAATGAAAGTCATGATCTATGCATTTCCTTACTTCAGATTTAGGTAACCTGAATAAAAGAAGTGTATAGTATGTTCAAAACTATAGTTCAAAAAAATATAAAGATGATCATGCTTAAAAAATTACACTTCAAATTGAGCACTGGTTTTGAAGGGAGAAGGCATATTATGCTATATTGTCTATAAATATTTACTGAATAAATGTGATTCACCTGTTTTTAAACATCTTGTAAGCTGATTAAACCACAAACATGTTGAATCAGTTTTAGTAAAAAGAAGCGCAGGGGCTTTTAGAATAGTTATAAAGAGAAATTATGATTAAAAAAAACCTTTCAATATCTTCTGGTGACTGTTTCTTTTAAGGTTAAAAAAAACCCCACCAAAAACAGTGTCATCAAATCACTGTATGTTTCCGCCTTAATATTTTAAAGTAATATATTAAGATATACTATACATATTAATAGCATGAAAGTGCTTCACATTGAAATTTTCACTTTGAAGGCTTGACAGTAATTTTTAAAAACATCACAATAAATGATCATAATTTAAATTCTGAATATGGGAACCAAAAAACCCCCCAAACCCAACAAATCTGCATTTAATGCTTCAACTGAAATGTAAACTTCTAAGACAACATACATACCCATTTACATCAGATTCAGTGTCACAGTTCTTTAAGTGGTATCACAGACAGTAATGTGTCCCAAAGTCCCTTTCTCCTTGAAAGTCATAATATTTCTGTGGATTCATCCGTTATTTGGTAAGACTGTTCAATTCAGAAAAAAGTTAAAGGAGTGAGCCTGTATGTCCTTAGAGACTCTAACTTTTAGAAATATAGAAATATATTTTCTGTATATAGAAATATACAGAATATTTAACATACCATTAATAATGGTATGTTAAAATAGCAAATAATTTATAATAAAATAGACTGAATAAATATATCTCAAATGAGAAAATCGCAGAAGAGAAGAAAGAACATTTTTACCACCTAAGTACTCTTTAAGCTGCTACTGTGATGAAAAGATGTTTTTGGGGGCCTAAAACAGACCTTACACCTTGAATGGCAGGTGTCCTTATAATACGTGGACTGGATCTTAACTTCTGTTTAAAGTTATTGTGAAATTTACACATTCAGAAGTGCTGCTTGAAAAATGTAAAAAAGTTAGTTAAAATATTTGGTATCATTATTGTTATCAGTATTCACTGCAAATTATCTCATGATAATATTCTGTCCTATAATGTAGACTTAAGTCTTGTGCCAAATAGCAGCACAGATTACAGGATCATGGTTCAAATCACGGTCAATGACTTAGCTGGTACACAGTGAGAATGAAGGAATTTGTCTACAATAAATAAATAAGGAGCATAGCTTTATTTTAGTATCAGTTGCGAGAACTCAAGAATGGGTTTCTGGGTACCCAGAGGCAGAAATAAAGCTTCTTTTCATAAATTACACAGTGATGGTGGGGATGGAGAAGAGGAGGCACTGGCATGCTGGCCAGCTTGCTAAAATATATACTTGAGTTCTACTGGAGGTATGTAGTCTTGTTGTGTATCGGTTATTTGTAAAGGCTGACTGAACAAAACTCCCTTCATCATACAGGCACTGCTGTCTGCACTACAGTAATAAAGAAATACGCTGATAGATAGAACGGCTTCAAGTGCTAAACAATCCCCAGGAATCTGCAGTGAGATTGTTGGTTGACTGGAAATGCTCTCTATCTCTCCAGATGGTATCTGTCCTTGAAGAAGCCATTCATTGCCTAGAAAATAAAAAGGTAAATTATTAAGACTGTATAAGAAGTCAAGTAGGAAATTGGACAAACCTTACGAACACTAGATTCATTCAACAAATATTTACTGAAAGCCTCTAAGTGCCAGGCATTGTGCTCTGTGTGAAGGATACAAAATAAGATATAAGAAGTTCCTAGTCTAATCCTCTTGATGTCAAAATTCTTCCTTTGAACACTGTAAAATAAATTATAAAGTTATTTCTACTGAAATCAAGATGAATATTGCCAATATGGTTATAGATTTAAAATGTGATTATAGAATTTAAAATGAAAACTATTAATAAGTTCTAGAAATAAACATAGGACACTTCAGAAAATAGATCATTTTTTACCAGATAAGTGTCTAGAAATATAATATGCAAACTACAAAATAATCTGGGGAATACAAATGTATGTACAACTCTGCAGTGACTTTCAAGTTAAGACAATGATGAATTATTGAATATCCAAAGGTGGTAATAAAAAAAAGCCACTGATTTTTTTAGAAACAAGTAACACTGAATACATTATTCCGATGGACTCAATGTAAAAAACGAATAGATTTCGTCTACCTCATTTTAACACATAAAACTCCTCTGAGACTTAAATACATAGATTATCTATGTAACAAAAGTCTAAAAAACCACTAAAAATCATTGAGTCTTCTAGTATTAAAGTTTTTAAAATGTTTTTATTCACCCAGTGCCTTCTCTCAGAAGGAACATATACGTCATATTGAGGAAGTGCATACTTAGGCTGACATTCAGCATTAGCTATTAAGAGCCATCATTTGGGAAATGCAGGACCTGCTTTCCTGCCATCTTAAATAGAATACATTGAACGTAATCTAACGACTTAACAATGACTCAGGGCCATCTGTACAAAAACTGGACCATCTACTGAGTAGTGATGAAATTCTATGTCTACTTTTTAGCTTTTCTCTCTTTTGACCTCAGGATGAGTCAACAGACTAGAGCACCTGCCTCTACTGGTCCTCTTCATCTCTCCTTTAGTTCACTGCTTCTAATACTCTGTTGATTGATTGAAAAATTAAATTTGAGATAAATATATCAAATAAGAGTAAGGAGAATGTGAAAGGTTGAGGATCTAGAGAGTTAAGTGCAGAGCTTTTAAACAATTCTTTTAAAATTCTCTGGCCTTTTTGCTTACTTCTGGACTGAGGAATATGTTTGACTTTGTTAGATAGCAGGTTAGTCAGGGAACTTCTTATACGTTAAATGAAAACAGGAAAATAGTAAATTACGATATTTTAATGTCCAATTCTAGAAATAAAACAGTGTTTCTCTAGATAATTTTTAGATACAGCACATGTATCTAAAATAGACAGCTAAAAATAGCTAAGAATTTTCTCTTTGGATTACTTCACTTTCCTTTAATACTATCCATGTTTTGTACTCCAATAACTTGATACTAATTAACTTGTGTATTTGACAAAGTAGAGTTAAAATAAACATGTTAATTTACCAGTATCCTATTAAAAAATACTGTTAATTTAATTTTTCTGTGTGCAATTAAAGAGCAGTTATCTCCACCTGATGCAATGCTTTCGGACTAATGGACACAGGCAGAACAGTTAAAGTGGCAGTTGAGGGCTTGCTCTGAACCTACAGAGGACTGCGGAATGAATGGCCAGGGTTTGAGTTCGCTTCTGCCCAAACATCCTCTAGTACTGCACGGCTCAGCCCTCTCCTTTGTGGGGAGTAGATGGGGGTGATTGCCCCACAGGCTCAGTCAGTCACTCCGGAGACAGCAAACTCTAACCCAGCAGTTCCTTCTGGCTAGCCTACCAAGATCTCTCTGTTCTCTTGGTGTGGATACCAAGGGGGCAGTTGCAGGACAGTAGCTGCTGCTCTGAGAAGGTACCAAGGTAAGAAGGCATAAAGCCTGGATCTGGGTAATGTACAAAAGAAAAGTGTGTGAGAGGGCATGAGAGAGGAGGAGTCGGGCAGCAAATTCAAAACTGAGTGAGAACATTTGAAAGAGCGTGGGAGACTAGGACAGAACAAGATCACTAGAGACAAGAAGTCAGAATTTAGTTCTGGACTCCTACTGTTTCACTTTAAAATTGTTGTCTACTCTGTTTGTTAGAGATGTTGGAAAGCACTGCTATAAGACAAGCAGTATACTGATTACTTACAAATTCATGAAATAAGTTGACACTGTGATTCAAACACACACCCAAATCTTTACATAATTTACAGTAACTGAATACTTTCGAGAATAGACTCAAACAGGAAATGTTCTGAGATTAAAAGATCACAAATTAGTGACTGAGGACAAAGGCTCTGCCTGGACTCTAATCATAGTAATTCATCTGTATTTAATTACACATCCTCCTCCAACAATGTTTTTTCTTCTACTTGAATGGCATACTTTTAAGCAATGGCTTTGGCATCCAATTTCTTGTAGCAAGAAAGTTAATGGGGCTCAAATTCTACCTTTGGAATCCCTAGAGAAGAAAACACAGCTTCAGGCTTAATAACTGGTAAGTCAAGTCCTAACGATACTATTGAAATAAAATGAACAACAACTGAAAGCGCTAAAGCATTTGACAGATGCTATCTGGAAAAGCGCAAGATAATAATAAAACAACCAAAGAACTGAATTAGGAAGAGTTTGTGTCAAGTTAATTCAGTTAAAAGCAAGAATATATTTTAAAAAAAAATCAAACTCAAGGGAAAAGTCAATTTAATTCTTTAGAATAGAATCTGTGAGATTTAGTGGTATAGTGGTAATCACAATTAATACTGGATCAGGACCCCAGAGACCTGCTGATTAAACTGCTTAGTCAACACCTACACTTCTGCTCCCTTGTGCCTCATCCTGGCTGGAGACAAACAGCCTCCACGTGGACTAGCCTGACTTTCAGTTCATGACAGCCAGCCTCAAACACAGCCTTCCGGCCATTCAGTACGCACTGTATTCCCCTCATGTAGTCATCACCCTCCCACCCTCCTGACCCTCTTCTTTTTTCAAACCGCCAAAACCTTCTCCCCCACCACCTCTCACTCCCACTCTCAGCTGATTGGCCGTGCTTCCCAATAATTAAGAAAACAGAAGCATGCAGAAAAGCGCTTCCACAAGCATCCACTCCACAGTTACCCATCTAGATCTCCGGGTCGCCCACTGGGCCCTCCCTCCTTACCGTGGAAGTGAGGTCCACGTCCCTGGCAAAGGCCAGCCTGCCACCTCTCCTATCCTCCTAAAGGATACCCGCAACCATATCCTCATTCCTTTCCTCCACTGATCTTTGCCATCAATCTAACAAACCCGCTGCTCTCTCAACCCCGTTTTCCCCTGCGGGCAACTGCTCTCTTTTCCCTTATCTTTTTAGCTAAACTCCTCAAAGAGCTATCTATATTTGCTTTCTCCAGTTCCTCTCCTTCAATTCTTTTTTAACCTGCTCTAATCAGGCACCTCCTCCATCACTCTGAAACGGCCCTGGTCGAGGACATCAATTAACTATAACATTGAATCAACGATCAATTCTTAGTCCTTATTTCACCTGATCTATCAATCGCACTCAACACAACTGATCACTCTCTCCTTAAAACACCTGCTCCAGGAAACTACCCTCTCTCATGGTTTTGCTTCTACTTGCTTATTCACTCTTCAGTCTTCTGTGTGGGTCCCTACCTCCCTCCTTGATCTCTTTATGCTGCAGTGCTCTAGAACAGGGTCACCAAAGTATAGTCTGTGGACCGGTGCTGGTCCACAAACCATGGTGAGTTAAGTACAGAAACCAAGAGTGAGGTTTGAAAACTTCTGTAACATCCAAATGCGTAACTGGTGGCTTTGAATTTTATATGTCTTTAAAAAACTAATTTCGTTTTTAGGACTAATAACCCTAGAGCTAGTTTGAGATGGAGTAGCACAATGGAAAAGACACTACACTAAGAACCAGCAGAGCTGGGTTCAAATTCCATCTTTTGACCTAATTCAACATATGCCCTTGAGCAAATCACTTTATCTCTTTGAGCCCATAGTCTCCTCACTTATAAAATAAGAGGCTTAAAACAGATGGTGTCCTTTGGTGCCTTTCAGTCCTAATATTCAAAGGCCTAACATTCTAAGACCACACCAGTCTGCCTCATGTAATGAATCTGCTTAATAGCAAATGGCGGCAATTATGATTAACTTCAGGTGAGTTACACTGTTATTTAATAAAAGAGAGAAAGAATCTCAAAGGCTAAAGAAAACTGCTAAAGTGGTGTTCGATCTGGATCTTTCTGTTTTACAAGGCCTTCCTCAAATCCTGCCCAACTGTAGAGAAAACATATCACAAATGAGAAAAATTACTAGATCAAATGTCAAGAATTTATGAAATATTTGCATTTGCAAGATTATTGTCGTACCTTCAGCTGATAGAAACCAGCAACTGGGTGCTCCTTCAGTTAGCTTTGTTCCTGATGGGAGGTCTAATCTTAGCTTGAACTGAAGAGTTTGCCCTGGAGATGCAGCCACTGGGGAAAGTCTAATGCCTGGAGCAGATTTAGGTAGTCTGGGTAAGGTCTTCTGTTTTTCTGCTAGGAATGGGCCGTCCACCGTAGCACTTTCAGATCTGAAGACTGGGAGCTAGAAAACAAGAAAATCTGTTTTTTAAAGCACAAGTACTTTATAGTATTATAGACTGACAGAGCTTATTTTCAGACTTCAGTACAAACATGAGATTCTGTGTCAAGGAAACTTAATTGCCATTCTCTTCTGAATCAGAATGTGTTTACTTAAATTTCCTCATGATTATTTTGTAGGTTCAGAAAAATATTTCATCCTGGCCAAAAAATTGCCAACATTTATGAATGAAACTGAATTAAATTAACTGTCCAATATGTTTATAGATAGCAGGAAATTATCAATTTAAATGTAGTGGATATAATATACACCCTCTTATAATTTTCATTGCCAACTATAAGATGTCATTCATTTTATATCAGAGATCTATGTCAAGAGAAATGACACTTATGATGGGAATCTGTGTTTTTATTTTAAAACACATCTTGGAAATTCCTAGAATTTTAGAAAAAGAACTCTTGCATTTTTCCAGGCAAATGTGATAATATAAAGGGGTAACTTGTATTAGAGTCCATGTCCATATCTTTAAAATTAGAACTTACTTAAGTTTCTTCCAATCTTATTTTTAAGTCTTGAGAAATGTGGCTCCTAGAGCTTCCTTTAAAGATTATTTGGTAATGGATTCACCATAGGAAACAAAGATTACCCATTAGTCAGAGGATCATTAAAAAAAAAAACACCCAAGATTAAACAACCCAACCCACATAGTTTGTATGTGTAGTGTGTCAGTATGCCATACATTTAAAAACAGATCTGAGTCCTTTTTTTTTTTTTTCCTTTTCTGAAAGTTCATCAAATTCTCTCCAACTGATCAGCTCTGTGCTTTGTGACCACCTAGAGGTGTGGGATAAGGAGGACGGGAGGGAGGGAGATGCAAGAGGGAAGAGATATGGGAACAAATGTATATGTATAACTGATTCACTTTGTTATAAAGTAGAAACTACCACACCATTGTAAAGCAATTATACTCCAATAAAGATGTTAAAAAAAAAAATTCTCTTCAACTTCTAGAATCTTTCTCAAACACTCTTGGCACAAATGGAATTTTTATTTTAAAAATAACAGGATATCCTTGGAATAGGCACCCACTCACTACTCTACCCACATGTTTCACTTTCACCACTAGAGATGGCCTAACCAAAAGTGCCTCTGTTGTTGCTAAGGATCTTAGAATCTTTCTTAAAATGATGCCCTTTAACTTAAAGATTACTTACCACAGAAACTGTTTTTGTTTCTAAATCCATCACTTTAATTTGATGGTTATTGGTGTCTGCCACATATAATAACTGACCATTCCCTCCAATACACAAGCCTCCTGGTTCATTAAAAGTTGAGTTGGTAAAACTGGAACCGATAACATTACTTGCATCTCCAGTTCCCGCTAATGTTGTACAGTTTTTTGTTTTTGGATCCACAACTTTAATCTAAGAAGACAGAACAAAAATTTATATATCTGAAGCTCAAATGCACATTTGTAGTATGGAAAATTATCATATTAAGCAAGCCAGAGAATTGCTGATTGACATCAGTATTCTTAATAAATCTCAGAAAAAGAAGAGACATTTCCATATTTTCTTGAAAAGCCAAACATTCAAATTACAGTCTAAGGGGAGATATTTCATTCTGAGAGCTAAACACTATAAAATCCCAAGTTACATCCTGTGTTCTAGAAGCAATCTTTGATAAAATTATTTATGGAATTAAAAAAAATTTTTTAATGTTCTTCTTTTCCCTCACAGTGGGACAGAGTTGAACTGACTTTCTTCTCATGAATATCTAACATTGGCTGAGGATTTGGCTACTTACGTTAAACTTAATGATTCCTCACTGTGTTTCAATTACATTAAATTCAGTCTCTCATCACAAAAATATTAACATTTGGGATCCACTGATTTTATAAAAAGGAAAAATGCACAGTAAAAATGCAGTAGAGACAAAAAAAATGGAAATGCTGATGAAAATGGAATTATTTGCTAACAGGCGTGGCAACTATGCAAAGGCTCAAAAATGTTCATTTGTTAGTTGACATGTTAATTTCCCTGCTACCTGCCTTCTCCTCATTTACTCAACATGTTACTAAGCAGCTTTAATGGCTTGCAATTCACAATTTTTGGCTACAGTCATTGGGAATTTGTTCAGTCCTCTCCCCCTAGCTCAGAGTACCATCACATCCTCTCTGCAAGAAAGGACCAAGAAAAGAACAGAAAGGCTTATGTACAGTTGTCCAAAACTGTCATTCCTTGCTATATTTTAGCGGCAATTGTAGGAGGCTCACAGATCTTTCAGCATTTTAAATACCACAAGTGAAAAGCAGGGTATTATATAATTCTTTCAAGACTCACCTTGTGATTGTAAGAGTCTGCCACATAAAGTAAATTCCTTTTCTTGTCCCAAGTTACTCCAAGTGGGTGTTGAAGCTTTGCATTGCTTCCTACTCCATCAACATCACCAAAAGCAAATAAATTCTTTTATTTTTTTTTAAAAAAAGAAAGAAACAGCATGTATTAAAATTTTTTACAGTGCTTTGTTAAGGTATAAAGTGAAAATTAAGATAGCTGTACATGCTACTTAAAGGGGAAAAAGTCTGATTTCATATAAATAGGGTTGGGCATTTGAATGAAATTAGAAAAAAATGATCGAATTCTAACTTGAATTAATTTGTGGTGCTTAGGAATTTTATTCACAAAAATCACATATCTGGATCAGGAATAGGTCAAGTCTACTAATCTGGTGCTCTTTCCACCCTACTGCTAAATACCTAATCTATATTTTCCCCTTGCTTGGTCATCAATATTTTATCCTTCCTTTTTCCCTGAAACTTTGACATTTACATATAATCAAGTCGAGTCATTTTATTTTCTTAGGTGGTTTTGTTACTTGTATTTCTTCGTACTCACATTTCCTTTGGTTTGACTTCCATTTTAACATGGATAAGCCAAGAACTTTCTCCTTCCTAAATTTTATTAATTCTTCACAATTCAGAAAATCACAAGCTTGTTAAAGCAGGCACACCACGTGAGAGTGCTTTTCATTACCATGGGATCTCTCTCTCCTCCCACAAGGTGCTTCACTGCTCCATCTTTCAGCGAGACGGTTCTCACTGTACTGCTCTCACTATCTGCTACAAACAGGCAGCTCCAGGGATCCTCTGAGGCCAGAGAAAGACCTGAAGGTTGGGCAAAACCTGCTTTGTGAGGATATGAGTTATTTCGATTCTCTTCATTTCCACTTCCAGCAAACCGAAGGCAGGTTCCTTTTTTTAACTCACTAAAAAAGACAAATTCATAGGTGAAGTCAACATACTGTGTCCAATTTCATTAAACAAATGAATGTAAATGATGAAATCAATGGTGACAGCATTATATACAAAAAAAAAAAAAAATCCAGTGATCTTGGCCTAAATTGTGCAAATCACCTTTCACTGTTGTTTCTAATCATTAACGTATTGATCCACTGTGTAGGGACCTACCTTTCTACCTTTTTTTATTTTTGACATACACAAAAGTGAAACCATTCTCAATGGCAAGACAGGAAATCACTGCCAAATTTAGAAATGTAAGAATAAAGATCATATCATTGATGGGATAGTTTTTTTTTTCTTCCTCCAAGTGATCAGAGATAGGTACAGCTAGAGCCCACCTTTACTTCCTGACCTCTTCTTAGCTTCATGCAACATTAGGTTCTGAAAGGGAATTAAAAAGATCTAGGTAATCTTTTCTAGCTCTTGATAGTTTAAAGCTTAAATTTTCATTAAAAACGTTTTATTTTCTTGTATATAAGTGGAGACTAGGAAAAAGAATTAAAAGAATAATTAGTGAAAGATAGCCAGGTACTCATTTTAAGAAAATAATATAAGATGATTACACTGCTTTAACTAATCAATTGTACAAATCCATTTCTTATATACACTAGGGAAATTTCCATTTAAAGGACTATCGTAATGATTCCTTTTGTAATGCAGAGAAAGTTTTATACCTTGGTTTCTAAGTTTATGTCAGAGGAACCGTAAGGAAGACATGGTAATGTCCTGGGTTGAGGGAAGGGAAGAAGCTGACTTCAGATGCAAAATAATGAGAGACTATATGTATATCATTTCCTAATAGGGCACAACATGCAAAAGTCTAAAATGACCATCATATCATTTACTGGTTGATATGATCCCAATGCTAACTTAGGTAGGGAGCTGGGAGTGGAGGCAAAGGGACACAAAATGTATAAATACAGCCAATTATTCAAGGAACTCGTAAAGATAACCTACTCAGAGAAATACATGTAATAACGAATATGCCAAACAAATAAAGGAGTTACAACAATTTTAAAAAGGAGTTCCCTTAATTAAAGGTAGAAAGAGTGGGGAGAAACGGTAACTTCTAAAAGCTCAGGAGTTATTACCACTTGAAGATCAGTAACACAGATAAAGCGTCCTTAAAATTATAATACAGGTCAATGTGATCCAAATGGACACTTTACTATTGCGAACAAGTGACAACTCTACTTATGTGGAAATTTAGTCCACTCTTGACCATCTAGGTCCAAAACAGCCATCGCTTACAAGAGCATATTCTGGTCATCTCTGCTACTCCTTTTTTCCTCATCTTATACGTTATTGGTCCCGTCACTGTTTGGGCGACTATCATCTCTGGCCTGGATAACAGCAATAGTCCCCTCACTGTATCTCTGTCTCTAGTGCTGTCACACGCCAAATGCTGCCAGTGTTCTTTCAAAAACACAAATCTTATGTCACTTCCCAGCTTAAAACTTTCTATAAAGGTATGCGGAATAACTTTCAAATCTCTAAAAAAGACTCACAAGGCACTTCATGATCTGGCTGCTACTGACATCACTAGGGTCATTTCTTGCCTGGAGAACCTCTACTCTTCCGAACTCCTTCCTACTCTCTATCAGGTTTTAGTTTAGTACCATCTTCCAGGAAGCCTTCCTTGATACCTCAGATCTTATCTATATCAGGTGTTCCTCTTATTTATGTAAGGGACAACTTCAATTTAAAGGACTACTGCAGTGATTCCTTTTGCACACAGCACCTGTACTTCCCAACTATTTTTTGTTTGTTTGCTGATCTGATTCTTCCTCTGAAAACCCACTGAGGAGACAGTAACCACATCTTCTCATTTTATTCTTAATATAGTAAACATATCATTTCATCCCTACTGCCAAGCATAGTGCCTAGTTTGCTTAATATTTGTTAGATGAATGATTAAATGTTGCAAAACATCATACAAAGCAACACACACATATACACTCTTTAGAATATCTGATATTTTGGATTATCTATATAACTGCCCCTTTCTACTGATAAAAGTAACTGAGGTGACTGGCACTTACTTTCTAGGGTGGTTTGACAGTCTTTATGGTCTATGACTTTCATTCATTTATTTCTTCTGCAGACCCTTACTGAGCTCCTATCGTGTCAGATACTGTGCTAGGTACAGGGGACACAAAAGTGAATGAGAAAGAGTCCTTTCCTTTAAGAGGCAGTCTACTAGGAGAAAACAGTTATGTAAACAAATAAGTGCAACCAAAAACAGAAGGTGAGAGAGAGAGGGGTGAGAAGGAGGGAGAAGGGAGGAAGGGAGAGATGGGAGGGGAGGGCGGGGAAGGGAGGGAACGAGAAAGCCTGGGGTGTTAGGGAGAATAGGAAAGGCTCTATAGAAAAAATACAAGAAAATCTGTAGAGACACTACTTTTCCATCTTTATATCCCTAACAGTGGCAGCAACGCTACCAACATTTACCGTACATGCCAGGCACTAGGCTGAGCTCTTCACACACATTAATTCTCAAAACAAGCCTATTGAGGTAGATATAAATAAGGAAACTGAGGCTTAGAAAGTTAAAGTGACTCTCCTAAGCTCATGTAGATACTAAGTGGCAAAGCCAGGACTCAATCTCAGGCCTGATCACAAAACCTGAGCTATTAACTACTCTGCTATGCAGTCTTCAAATATCTGAATGAATGATCAGGGATATTAGAAATATGCGTTAAAATAAAAGATGTTTCCAGTTCTCCTTGTAGATGCTTGGTGGGACCGCTCTTCCCAAGCTCCCCAAAGTTGGGTGTGGTCACGAGCCTTACTTGGGCTGATGAAAGGTGAGTAGAAGTGATGTGTGTCACTTCTGAGGAGAAGTTTTCAGAGCCAGTGAGCAACTCACCACCCTCCGTCTCTCTCTGCCAGGACAGCTGGCAGAGCTCCGGACGGTGGCTGCTGCATCAGCCTGGGGGGCAGGGTACTGGTCCCCCAGCAAACAATCCTCGTCCTAAGCCACCCAGGACCTGGGCCGCTGCTTATGGTAGCGCAGCCCAGCACATCCTGACTAGTACAGTGAGAGCGACGAGGATGGAGACTTCGGGAAGAGCAATTGTGTGAATGCCACGTGTACCCAAAGAGAGATGTTACCACTTACTTTTTCTTTGGTAATCTGCCACAGTCCAACAGGAATGCCCATATCTGATGAGTCCCTGCCATGGCTATCCACAGAATGTCATCTCTTTGGACCTCTGAACCTTAATGAAAATAAACAGTAATTACTATATATATATATCTGGTTAATACAAACATTCCCAATCTTTCAGAAATTTAAATTAAGGGAAGACAGTAGTATGTTTATAAATCATCTGATAGAAGAAAGTAAAAATATTTGCCATGTTTTAAGTCGTTTTGGAAATTTTTCCATTTTCCTCATGAAAAGTTTACTTCTTTAGACTTATAAATTTACATTCACAGAAATCCAAAGTATTCTTAATAGCGAAGTGTCCCTCTGCATCTCTGGGCACAGTGTTTTTAAACATCTGATTTCTTATTTTATGTGACAGAAGAAATGGGTTGACACACACTCTCCAAAGAAACTCTGGCACTCAAGTACCTAAATTACATGCTTTAGGAATATAGGAATAGTTCTTTGAACAATTTCTCATGAAAGGACTGTATCTTGTAATAGTTTAAGAAATGTATATTTCTACCCCAGTGTTAGCTTTTAGACTTAGACTCACATCACTGCTGCTCTTTAAAAATCTACTGTTTAATTGTTGTGAACCTTTTTCAAAAAGATATGGTTGACATGTAATAAACCTAAGAGTATAATATATTACAATATAGCTGTTTTCTAAAATTAATAAATAATTTTCTGTTTTTTAAGACTGATATTACAACTTATTACAATGTGACAAGGCTCTGTTTCTTAAATTAATTCTATTTTTAAAATATTAAGCTGTATTCTGAAGCTACTTTTACATGTAGTTGAGACATTTTCACTAAAATAATTTGGTCAGACATATGCTAAAATAAATATCTTGGAAATGCTATTTTATTTGTACTTTCTTTAACTTCAAGTAGTTGTGTCCAGAAGGAATTTTTCTTCCTTAACTTGAATTACTTTCAAATGTCTTTTAATTTAACAAAATTAAATTTTGTTAATTTAAATTTTGTTTAACAAAAATAATGTTGATGGTCAATAAACTGTGGTTGCTATGTGCCAAGCACTTTACAGAGATTATCACTTAAATCTTCTCAAAAGGCCCTTCTTACAGGCCCTTTACAAAAGAAACTGAGGCTTAAGACAGGTTAGCTAACTTGCCAGGATCACAGAGCTAGTAAATGAAGGAACTGGAATCTGAACCCAGAAAGTCCACCAAGACTTTAACATGCTGCCTCTTTCACTGTGTTAACTGCTATCATATGAAATCTAAAGGAAAGTAGTTTATTTCCATTTAATTTTTCATAGTCAAATATTTTTAATAAACATAAATTATATTAAAAGTGACAGTGGCATCCATATATTCTGGGGACTCAGTCTCTGCTTAATCACTTTAGAACTAGATCAAAAGCTTTTCATTATTATATTCTTTTATTTTGTTTTGCCCCTGCCATGTGAAGACAAAGGTTGAAAGTGACCGTCTGTAAGCCAGAAGAGAGCTCTCACCAGAAACCAATCATGCTGGCACCTTGACCTTGGACTTCTAGCCTCCAGAACTGTGAGAAAATAAAATTCTGCTGTTTAAGCCACCCAGTCTGTGGCATTTTGTTATGGCAGCCCAAACTAAGACATTCCCCCTGAGAATAGAAATGAGACAAGGAGATCTGCTATCAACACTTATTTAGCATCATATGAAGGTCCTAATTCATACAAGAAAAAGAAGCAAAAAGCATAAAGATTGGAAATAAAACTATAATCATTAGAAGATGACATGGCTTTAAAGCCTCTCTACTTTGCCAAAGAACAGCTGTGTTGGTATATACAGGAGTGAAAGACCAAATCAGGTCTCCATTATCTACTTCTCCAAACAGGCCAGGCTAGTTCAACTACGGTCTACCTATGAGGCCAAAGCTTCATCGTAATATTAGTGTGAGCATCTATTTGGTCTTGGTCTCTGTGTACTTATTTCCTTTAGAAGCTGGAGGTATGAGAAATAGTGTAGAAGCAGAGGCTGTGTCAGGTCGGGATTCAGGAGTTTATGATTCTACATACCAGTTGATGAGGATGATAATGACGACGGGGGGCATGGTGGTGAAAATGAAAACCATTCAGAACATTTCCTGTTTAAGGCACTGACCTAATAATCACTTTATATGGATTATTTCCTTTAACAACATTAGCAAGTCTAATTATTATCATCTCCATTTTATAAAGAAATTGAAATTCAAAGGGGTTAAATAATTTGTTGGTATTCACACAGCTAAACCTGGAAGAATAATCCATTAGTGAGTCCAATTCCAGATTATTAGTGTTCTGATCAGAACGAAGGAACTACAGAAGTGAGCCTGTGCTCTTCTGGCCAATACTCTGCTTGGCCCGTTCTCTTTTCCCTCCCTTCCACCCCTGCCCCATGGACTTAGCTTTGGATTCAATTACCCAAGTGCATTTTAATGTGTGATCAGAAATTGAGATCTGATCAAATGTAACCAAGGCTTTATACTCTAGTATTTGTGGCTAGGTCACTCCTTCTGCCCTCCTCTTCTTGTAGCCTCTGGAATAGCCTGTGGCCAAATAATCTCTTTCAAGTATTTTTTCCAGTCCCTTGCCTTTCCATTTTCGGTTTGGTTCAGCTTATCAACATCTCCTTGAGATTTTTATAATGAGAATCTTATAGCAAACAACAATAACAACAGACACTTATATAGTACTATCTATGTGCCAGGCACTGTTCTGGGTGCTTTCCATAATATTAATTCTCATAATTCTCACAATAAGCATTTGAGGTAGATATTATTAGTATCTCCCATTTAGATGAGGAAACTGAGGCATCAAGAGGCTGAGTAACTTGTCCAAAGTCACACAACTACTAAGATGTGAAACTAATTAGAACCCAAGTGGTCTGGCCCCAGAGTCCAGTCTCATCACTTCCTTGCTAAACTGCCACTCAAGAAGTTTTTACCCTGCCTAACCATTTCACTGAGGGCTGAAGAGTTTGTTCATGCAAATAAAATGGGAGTTAAAAAAAATGGGGGGGGGGTGTAGTCTGGCATTTATAATGTCTATCAAACTAATAAGAATCATGTTTATACTGTTCATCCTGGATTTTTAAATCTAAAGTATATAGTTGTGGGACTTCTCTGGTGGCGCAGTGGTTGAGAGTCCGCCTGCCAATGCAGGGGACATGGGTTTGATCCCTAGTCTGGGAAGATCCCACATGCCATGGAGCAACTAAGCCCGTGCACCACAACTACTGAGCCTGCGCTCTAGAACCCGCGTGCCACAACTACGGAAGCCTGTGTGCCTAGAGCCTGTGCTCTGCAACAAGAGAAGCCACCACAATGAGAAGCCCGCACACCACAAAAAAGAGTAGCCCCCGCTCGCCGCAACTAGAGAAAGCCTGCACACAGCAACGAAGACCCAACGCAACCAAAAATAAATAAGTAAAATAAAATAAAATAAAAAATAAAATTTCCATCCTGTTGGGAAGAAGTCTCTTGACTTTCCCCTCAGCTTTAAAAAAAAAAAAAAGTATATAGTTGTATCACCAAGTATGGGTATATTAGTTCCTTCTAACAAGAATGTGGCAATCATGAACATTTCAACCGTAAATTAAGAGTGCACTTGGGACTTCCCTCGTGGCGCAGTGGTTAAGAATCCGCCTGCCAATGCAGGGGACACGGGTTCGATCCCAGGTTCAGGAAGATCCCACATGCTGTGGAGCAACTAAGCCCGTGAGCCACAACTAATGAAGCCCATGTGCCTAGAGCCCGCTCTCTGCAACAAGAGAGGCCACCACAATGAGAAGCCCCTGTACTGCAACAAAGAGTAGCCCCCACTCGCTGCAACTAGAGAAAGCCTGCATGCAGCAATGAGGACCCAACACAGCCAAAAATAAATAAATAAAATAAATTTATTAAAAAAAAAAAGTGTCCTTAGAATCATTGACTTACAGCAGTCACAAATTAAAAATTAAAAAAGGACAATGCCAATAGCTAAAAAGGTTTTGGGAGTTAAGTATTTTTAAAGGCAAAATCCCTCATAATTATCAATTATCAAGAAAGATTAGTGAAATAGTTTCAGAAAACAGGAACAAAATCAGCAAATGAAATATGAATATAAAAATTACCTGCAGTCCAGCTTTTAAAAATTCTGTGTTATTTTAAGCAACTATGACCAAAATAGATCCCACTGACTGGAACCCTCTTAATGGCATCTGTGAAATCATCCATTAGTGTAAATGGTTTTTTCTGCACAGCTTCTAAATCTCCCCTGTAAAGCAAAGCCTTAATCCACCAGGAAAAAGTAACAAAGTCTGCCACTGCCAGGGCACAGGAGAAGACTAATTATAACTGTAGAAGGGGGAGAGGAAAAAAAAAAAAAAAATCTCTCTACCTCTGGGGGAGGGGCAAGGAAATGTCTTTGGCCAAAGACCCCAGACACCAAGTAGAGATTTCCCACTGCTGGGAGAGAAGCAGGAAACGCTTCAAAACCACTCACAGATATAAGACAGAGTTTAGCTGCCAGAGAGAGAAGGAACAGAATCACTGAAAAAGCTCTAAGCTCTCCACCTCGTTTCATGGAGGCCCAGGCACACAGTGCCTCCCTAAGGCTGAGGCTCACGAGAACAACAGAGAACTCTCCCTTAGCCCCAGTGCAACCTAGTACAGAAAGACAGCAGCAGTCTATCCCTCGGGGATCTGTGCTGGCTGACTGAAAGCTGACGGTGGAGTATTAACACTAAGAAAAAGTCTCTAGCATCTAGCCCCCCAGGCTTAGGCAACAGCCCACTGCTAGAGGACTGTGAAAGCTATGGTGATTTGACAGAACTCACAGCAATAATAAAATCCAGATCCAGGCCAGCTTCTGACTAAATTGACTCGACCTCCCATATTAATGACAAATACTATTGATCTTAGCCTCTATAGTTCCACGCATGACTGGAATTTAACAAAAAATGAGAAGATGCACATAAATGTAAGCAAAACAAAATTAAAAAACAAACAAAAAACCATTTTCAAGAGACAAAGCAATCAACAGAAACAGACTCAGAGATGACCTGAAATTTAGATCTATGACATAGACTTTGAAATCACTATGCTTACTATGGTAAAGAATCTAGAGAAAAAGATGGCCAACATACCTAAATAGATGGGGAATTTGAGCAGATAGATGAAATCTCTAAGAAATAATGAAATGGAAATACTATTAGAAAAAGAATAATATCAGAAATGAAAAATTCCTTCAACAAGCTCATCAGTTGACTAGACACAGCTGAGGAAACAATCAATGACCCTAAAGATAAATCAACAGAAATTATGCACACTGAAACACAAAGAGAAAAAAGGGTGAAAATTTAAAAAGACCCAAAACCATAATATGTAAAAGTTGTTGAATATAATATTAGAATCTAACATATGAGTAACTGAAATCCCAGAAAGAAGAGAAAGGAGCAGAAAAACTATTTGAGAAGATAATGGTTGAGAATTTTTCCAGATAACGAAGGACATCAAGAATCCTAAGCAGAATAACTCCTAGACATATCAATCAAACTGCTGAAAACCAAAGAGAAAATCTTGAAGGCAGCCAGAGGAAAAAACACATTTTTTATACTAAGGAACTAGGAAAAGAATTAAATCAGACTGCTTGTTTATACTATGTAAGCTATAACACAGTGGAATGACATCTTTAAAATATCAAAGAAAAAAAAAAGCCAATCCAGACTTATTTATGGAGTAAAAATAGCTTTCAAAAATGAATGCTACTTTTTCAGACCCTCCCCCTCCAAAGAAAGGGCCAAGAGAAATCATTGTTAGCAGACATGTGCTACAAGAAATGTTAAAGTTAGTTCTTCACCCAAAAGCAAAATTATTCCAGCCAGACACGGGATTTTTAAGAAAACACCAACTTTGGGAAACAGTTTGGCAGTTTCTTATAAAATTACACATACACTTATCATATGATCTAGCAATTTCATTCCTAAGCATTATGCCCAAGAGAAAATATATGTCCACATAAAAACCTGTACACAAACGTTTATAGAGGCTTTAATCACAATTGCCATAAACCAGAGGCAGCTGAAATGCTTACCAACTGGTGAATTAATAAATTGTGGTACAGCTGTACAATGGAATACTACTCAACAATAAAAAAGAACTACTGATACATGCAAGAACATGGATGAATCGCAAAAGATTATGGTAACTGAAAGAAACCAGACATACAAAACTATACTGAGGAACAAGAAATCATTGTTGCCAGTGGATGGAGTGGGTAGAGTGGGTGGTAGAGGGGGAGGGAGGGAGATTGAACAGAGTCATGAGAGAACTTTTTGGGGTGATGGAAATATTCTATATCTTGATTGTAGCAATGGTTATAAAGAGTCTTCATAATAGAACTTACACCTATTAAGGGTAAATGTTACTTTCTGTAAATTATTACCTCATCATTTGGACTGAAAAAAAACCTTATAAACACCAAGTCAGTGTGATAATAGTTATTCAGATATAAAAATACTACAACTGTTTTTATTTTGTTAAAATAAAAACACACTAGTCACATTATATAAAATTTATTCCTCAAAAAAATTTTGTATCACCTGATAAGAGGATAAATGTATTTTATTTAGAGCATATAAATGGAAGTCAGAGAAGCATATTATCTAAGCTGTAGATTACCAGACAAGCATACTAAATAGTTGGACTTCAATCATTAAAGGTCAAATAAGTACAACTAAATTTCTATCTAGGGAAATGCTGATTAAAGGGCCAAGGAAGGTTAATGGGATTTGGGCACACTTATCCTTTCTGTAAATGATTTTAAATCAGGTGAAGTCTGAAGTGCTTAGAGACTATCAGGGGTTCTGACCTTTACGATAAAAAAAATTCTCAGGTTATTGTCTGGCATGAGTGGAGACAGCACAGACTTGATATGCATTGTAGAAACATGGCAATGTTTCTGGTGAAAAAATGAACTTATTGGAGTTATTTTAAATTATTTTTAGTGCATTATAAAGTTTTGACCATAGTTAGAGTGATATTCAAAAATGGACAAAGATGAAAATAACTTTTGTAAAGTGATTTTTTGTAAAAATCAATTTATGTGAATTATTTCCATGCTTTTATCACTGTAATGGCATAATTAGGTTAAATATTCAGGTACTATTTAAAATACAAACACACACACATTTACATATTACATATATATTTAAAATAATCAGAGGTATTTCAAGTCCCTTTCCCTAATCTCTTTTTGAAGTACGCTGTTCATTATCTGAGTCTCTTGGTGGGGTATATATTCAACGGTATATTGTCTGTTATTTTTCACTCTCTTTATCTGATCTATTTTCTTTCCTTTTAAGGTTTAATTTTTACTTAAATATGCATATGAATGGATAACTGTTCTACATAAAGTTTAAATAATAACTAAACATCCATGTGCACAACACCAACTCAAGAAAAGGGAAGATTGTTTGAAAACTTCTGCATCCCTCTGTGAGCATATCCTCCTCCTCTTCCCAGAAGGAACTACCAGTCTAAAAATTTGTTTTTCATTATCTTCTTTGATTTATAAATTTTACCATGTCTGAATGGATCTCTCAATGTATAGTTAGTCTTGCTTGCTACTGAACATCCTATAAAAGGTGCTTTTTCCACTCAACAGATTTCCTGATACTTCTCCATGCTGTCAGGTGTAGCTGTGGTCCATTGTTTGCACTGCAGAACAGCTTAATATATGAAGATACCACAATACCTTATCTATTTTTCATGTTTTCCTTCTGATAATTCCATCCTTTCTCATATTCCTAACTATGGCAGAATTTCAGAAATATTCTATATAATTCTTAAAGTATTAAAGAATTTAAGTGCTTACAAGAACAATTTTTCTTAACCACAGTCCCCTTCAAGTTGCATTTAATCCCACATCTGCTTAAACCAGTTGTACAATTACATAATTTAAATATATTCAAACCAATTCAATATGAATGAATTGGAAGGAAGTTTTTCCTCTGAAAACAAAGTTAATACTTTGGAAAGACAATAAAGGCAAGTAGCAAAGTCAAATTATTAGTGAATAAGATGTGGAAAGACAATTGGAAAGAACAGGTTTTAAAAATTTCAGCCCTGTTTTCTTTGCAGGTGTTTTAAAAACTCATCACAGTTTAAGGAAACCAAAACAATACACTGTGATTGGTATAAGACTGTCAGAAAAGACACACTTAAACATCAAAAGACTGGTTTAAAAATGTACATTTTATAAATGTACATTTATAGTTCTTAACGCATTTTTAGTTTTATGATTAACAGATTCTTTTTTCCACATGGATCAATTATCATACCCAATCAGTTCAGTAAATTATGCTACTGGATTTATGTACTTCTACTTTTATTTCACAAAGTATTCAGGTAGTTACAAGGAAATAAACCCTAGTAAGATAAATAAATTTAAAATAAGAAAATTGAAGCAATAGGTAAATAGAGTAGAAAGGAAAGATGCAGCCAAGTAATATTAAAAAATGAATGTCATGTTTCCATTACACTTTGCTAGAGACAAATCTGTCTCCAAGTTTCCTAGGAATCAATATAACAATGCAAACATAATCAGTTATGATATTCAAATTATCCAGGAGCTTAAAAACAAACTTGATACTTAGAAAAAAACATAATTATCTATAACACAGAAAAATTCTCTGGTAGATAATCAGAGGTTATTTATAAGACAATAACTGAAATTAGCAGCAAACCCTTATAGTAAAAACAGTTCAGAAGTCCCATAGGACTGTTTCTGATGAAATATATAATATGAAACATATACACATATAAATGAATGTAAGATATGTTGATGTGTTAATATATTTTTAAATGAATGACATGATATCAAAATATAGTTTAGTAAAAACAATTGTAAGGAGAGCAATTATTCTATGATCCAATTTCCCCATACTCTGACAATATGCATTAATCCAGGATTAGACTTCAGAGTGATTTAAAGCAGTGGCTCTTAAAATGTTTTGGGGTAACACACCACTTTGAAACTCTGATGAGAATCTGACCAATTCCCCCAAACCTCAAATAGAATTTCTGGGAAATTTAAGTACTTCGCAAAATCTAACCATGAATGCCTTGGGTATATAACTCAAGGTTAAAAACTTTTGTAGTCATTGTGATTATAGGTCCTTCATACAGTATTTGAAAACCATTTTCTCTTAGCATTTTGAAAGGTGTTGAGCTTATTTAAGTGCATTCAAGATTACTCCTCTTGCCAAATACCTGGAGTGAAGCTAATTTAAACTGTAAGTTAAATGTGGAACCATATGCTTTTAATGATCTATTGAGCTAAGGTAGGATTCACTTCCTTTTCTAAAAGCTGAGCTTAATAAAGACACAAGCCTCAGCACATCACTCCAGTTGGAAGCTGAGGGAGTACTTGTCAACAGAGCCAATATTTTCCTTGGAAAGCAATTTGGGTACACTCTCAATACGAGATAAACTACCAGAAATTCCATGCCATAAAGTATGACTGAAAAATTTTTAGCCTATAAAAATATGTAAGTACTCTATTAAATAAATCCAACTTAGTAAAGCATCCGGTAAAGTACACCCTGTTTTTAAGCAATGTAAATTCTGAAATATGTAACAGATTGAATTACTGGTCTCAAGTCTTTATTCCTCTGTGGTAATAATACAACCACACCCTTGCCATTGCCTCATTGTAGGCAAAGTGCATTATCCCTGCCCCATAACTTTGAGCTTAGCTATGTGACTTGCTTTAATGACAGTAGGTAAGCAGATATGACATGAGCAAAGGCTTTACATGTGTGTAACTGGGCTTACTCTCCTGTGCTCCTGCCTTTTGCCAAAAGAATATACCTCAGTCAGCTACTGGCTCAAGGAAAAGGAGAAACAAATGGAGCAGATCTGGACCCAAAAAACAGTCTGGAACCCAGCCCAGGCTCAGCCTTGATCAACTGAACCGCAACCCTGTATGTAAGTGAGAAATAAAGGTTTAGGTTTATATGAGTTTGGGGATGATTTCTTATGAAGCTTTACTGTGGCAATTACTGACAGTAAATACAGGCTGTAAGATGTAAAATATAAATATCAATAACTGAATTGCTATATGGACTATTAACTATAAATCACTGGGGGCTTACATATTAAGAGAATTGTTTTTTCCTTGAGGGAAGGTAATAACATACCAAAATAACAGTTCTCATCCACTTTGACTATTTTACTAACAGATATATTTCAGACTGTTTTTCCATCTATAAGATTATGTTCAAATAGCTCAGGTGTGTACCAAAAGCAGGGAGGCAAGACCAGTTAAGTCCTGATGGGGATGAGTATTTTTAACCCTGAAATTATTTAGAATTGCTGGCGCATGGTGATAAAAAGAAGATCGAGGTGTAGTTGGTTTTCTTATTGTTTTTAAACTCTCTACATATAATATGTCCCCTTACTGATTGCTCTTGAGACACACTGCTCCCTCTACCTTCTCAACCCCTCCCCACTGTGAGCCACTAACACAACTCTTCATTGTCAGGGCACCAAATTCCAAAAATGGAATTTTCAAAACTAACTTACACAAAATACCTAAGTTACATATATTAAGTGCAGGTAGTACCAGAAGTTCATTCAGTTACTTTATAAATATTAAAAGGTTTATAAAAAGTTAATCACAGGGCTTCCCTGGTGGCACAGTGGTTGAGAATCTGCCTGCCAATGCAGGGAACACGGGTTCGAGCCCTGGTCTGGGAAGATCCTACATGCTGCGGAGCAACTGGGCCCGTGAACCACAACTACTGAGCCTGCGCGTCTGGAGACTGTGCTCCGCAACAAGAGAGGCCACGATAGCGAGAGGCCCGCGCACCGCGATGAAGAGTGGCCCCCGCTCGCCACAACTAGAGAAAGCCCTCGCACAGAAACGAAGACCCAGCACAGCCAAAAATAAATTAAAAAAGAAAAAAAAAAGTTAATCACAATGAAAAAATTAAGGTCTTTGAATTATAACCAAATTGGCATCATAAAAAATTATCTCAAATGTAAAATCATCCAACTAAGATGGTGCTTAAGTCACTCTATAAATATATTAAAATCATACAAACCATTTAGCTCCAAGTTCCATTTTCAATATATTCTACTAAATTTCTTTCTTCGTTACTCTGGTTTTAAACATGTAGATAACCATGTCAGCAACGCTGAGGGCCAGTGAAAAATAAGAGTACTAGCGCTCCTGAATTATCTTTTAGTCAAGTAATATATAGGTAATAAAGATTGTAAAAATAAGGCAAATCTCATTTTCAATTATCTGAGTAATTCAGTAGGATAAAGTTTTTACTTTCTAAATTAAGTTTTATTTTTTAATTTTATCTTTTTCTTCCAGTTTTATTTATATAATTGACATATATAGCACTGTATAAGTTTAAGATGTACAACATAATGATTTGACTTACATACATCATGAAATAATTACATTAAGTTTAGTGAATATCCATCACCTCATATAGATTAAGAAAGAAAAGAAAAAACAATTTTTTTCCTTGTGATGAGAACTCTTAGGATTTACTCATCTTAACTTTCATACACACATACAGCATTGTTAGTTATATTAATCATGTTGTACATTATAGCCCTACTTAAGTATCTCATAACTGGAATTTTGTACCTTTTGACCACCTTCATCCAAATCCCCCACCCCTGCCTCTGGTGACCACAAATCTGATCTCTTTCTCTATACGTTTGTTTGTTTTTTGAAGTATAATCGACTACAACTCTATGATAGCTCCTGGTACACAATGTAGTGATTTGATATTTCTATACATTGCAAAATGATCACCGTAAGTCTAGTTACCAAAGATATTGTATTATTATTGACTATATTCCTCATGTTGTACATTGCATCCCTGTGACTCATTTCTTTTGTAACTGGAAATTTGTACCTCAATTTTCCTCACTTATTTCACTCATCCCCACCATCCCCTTCCCTGTTTGTTGTCTGTATCTATGACTCTGTTTCTGTTTTGTTATGTTTGCTCATTTGTTTTTAGATTCCACATATAGGTGAAATTATACAGTATTTGTCTTTCTCACCCTCTAGGTCCATTCATGTTGTCACAAATGGCAAGATTTCATTCTTTTTTATGGCTGAGTAATATTCCATTGTATATAGGTAAAGTTTTTTTTTAACTACTCAAAAGAAGCTATAATAATTAAATAAAAATTTTATTGATAATCTAAAAAAAAAACCCGCTGTCATTTCTTGATTTTTCACATGACAGTAAATAAAAAGGACATTGTTAAACAGTATAGTGCGTGAATAATCTTTTGAAATTCTGAAACTATAATCCTTCCAATTTCAGAATATTCAGAACTATCTTAATTGGAAGCTGCAACTAAGATGAAACTCTTTAACATTAGAGAAATACATACCCTATCTTGTGTATAAAATATAATATGTATGTAATGTTACATGTTATATATAATGATATATTTACTCTATCTTCTATATATTACTGCTGGCTTTGTTTTTATGCAATTAACAAATCCCAAGTCATTGGTATAAAATCATAAAATAACTAGTAAAAGAATTAATCCAAATGAATGTTCCCATAATATCTTAAAAATCTTTTACTTATATTTAATATCAAAAGTTTACATACCTGACCTTCCAAAAACTACATCCCAAGGAGAACTAATGGGCTGTTCTTCTCCTTTAGCTCCACCTTCTTTATCTGTACCTTGAATTCCAATGCCAGCTACAGTGCTCACCATCTCAGCTTCTAGGTCAATCTATAGACATTAATACAGGTTTTATGCAATGCATCTATTTCCAGTAGAACATACAGAAAACATGTACTTTATTTACAGTATGTGTGAACTTATTATATGTTAATTAATAAAACTGAGTGGTTTTTAGTGTGTAAAAAAAAAATGTGCAACATAAATACTTAAAAAAAAAAAGCTTTAAAAACAGGCTAATCAAGTACATGGTGACCTTGTTATTGAAATGCATAAAACTCAGTCCTTTTCATTTCTCCATCCGTCCATTGCCCCACTTTCCTCTTACTCCCCTCCCTCATCATGCCTCTACCAGAACTGCTGTTGATCTCATCTCAACTATAAAATACTTTAAAAGCAGGTGAAATTTGAAAATTTAAAGCAGAATCAAGGGAAACACTTGCTTCTTAAAATTAAATGTATGTATTTCAATTATGCTTGGCTAGTAATTGACACATATGGAGCTTAATATGTGGTAAGAACTAATCCAAGTATCATCCATCCATCCATCCATCCATCTTAATAACCCTATGACTGTGATTTTGATTACTTTAGAGGAAACTGAGGCACAGATCATTAAGATCCCAAGATCCCACAGCTAGTAAGTCAAGGATCTTGGATTTGAACCAGTTCTAGCTCTACTACGTTATATTGCCTCTGCTTCATAAACCAAAAAATCAATGCATTCTACTGAAAAAAGAGGCTCTGGTTTCATCTCCTGAGACACTTTCAACATTTTATCATGAAAAATTTCAAACACAGAGAAAGCTGAAAGAATACTGCACCAAATATCCATATATCAACAGTTCACTGACTTGCTTTATCACATATCTCATCCAGCTATCAATCCTTCAATTCATTTATATTTTTTGATGCATTTCAAAGTAAATCATGAACATTAGTACACTGTCCCTAAATATTTCAGTAGGCTTGTCATTAACTAGAATTCCATATTTTTTCAGATCTCCTTTTTCCTTTTTTGAGGCAAAACTTACAACGAAATGCACAAATCTTAAGTGTATCACCTGATAAATTCTCAAAAATGCATAAACCTGTGTGGCCCCAACTTATATAAAGATACAGAATGTTACCTTCACTCCAGAAAGTTCCCTCATACCTCTTTCCAGTCCTTCTTGACCCCAGTGGCAAACAGTGTTAATTTTTTTTTTTCCATCACAGATTAGTTGTAACTCTTCTAGGATCTCAGATAAATGGAATCATACAGTAATGAACTCTTTTGTGTGAAGCTTCTTTCATTTAACATGTTTGAGATTTATTCATGTTCCTTTTTATTGCTGAGCAGTATTCCATATAAGGAATACATCACAGTTCATTTATTTATTTTCTTACTGACAGACAGCTGGGCTAATTTCCAGTTTGGGGGCCTTCAAATAGAGTTGCTATTAATATTCTTGTGTAAGCCTCTTTGTGGACATGCTTTCACTTCTCTTGGGTACACACAGAGGACTGTAGCTGCTATGTTATAGGGCAAGTATATGATTAGTTTGATTTAAAAAACTCCCAAAAGGTTTTCTCCAGTGCTCTATCATTTTCTATTCCCACCAATGATGTATGAGAGAGTTCAAACTGCTCCACATCCTTGCCAACCTATGCTATTGTCAGTCTTTTTAATTTTAACCATTATACTGGCTATACAGTGGTATTTCATTGTGGTTTGAACGTACATTTCCTTCTCAGCTCATGATGTTGATCACTTTTCTATGTACTTGTGGTCATTCTTATATCTTCTTTTGAAAAATATTCAAATCTTTGGCTCATTTTTCATTGGTTTGCCTTCTCATTTTTCAGTTGTAGAAGCCTTTATATTTCATGGATACTAATCCCCTTCATAGATGTGTTTTTGTGAATTTTTGTGACTATTTTCTGACAGCCTGTGGCTTTTCACTTTAACAGTGAAGTTTAATAGAAGTTTTATATTTAGATAAATTTGAATTTATAGTTTTTTTCTTTTATGATTTTTGTTTCTGTGTCCTGTCTTTGAGAAACCTTTGCCTACATGCAAGTCACAAGGATATTCTCAAGTTTTCTTGTAAAAGCTTCATAGTTTTAGCATTTACATTTAGGTCTGTGATGCATCTTGAATTGATGTTTGTATATGGTGTGTGAAGTAGGGGTCATGTTTATTTTTTCCCCATGTTGGTATTTAGTTGTTCAAGCACATGTGCAGAAATGACTTTCCTTTCTCCCCTGATTGATTTGATGCTTTTTAGAAAATCAAGTAACATGTAAACACTGATGTGTATAAAATTGATGACTGATAAGAACCTGCAGTACAAAACAAACAAACAAAAAAAACAACTAATACTAAACTTTCTTTGGGTTATTTGTATGGAATGTATATAATTATATAATGTAATTTGTATTTGTATATATGTTAATATAAATGTTTCAGACATTACATGAAATTTCTAAAAATCTTATATGTTCTGGTATAATGTTATAAGTCATAATTCTAGTTATTACTTTAAAATGTATATCTCAGAAATAACTAAATTTCCTTGTCAATTGTATTATTATGAACTTTCATCAAATCTTTAACTGTGGTCATTTTTAAGTCTTTTGTCATTTACAGACAGTTCTGGGTGTACTCTGATGCTTTCGCAAAAATGTTCCTATAAAAGGGTTTCATCTTCAAGGAATTCATGCAAAAGACTCTGACAAGTATAGGTTTCTGGTAACTGACTATACTGCTGAACTGAATGAATAAGCATTTTCAGAACTCTAATGGAAAACTGATGAATTCATAAAAGTGCTAACAAAAGATCAAGATAAAAAAAATTAATTACATGGGACTGAGTGAACTGATGAGGATGATTATAATTTTTGTGACTTTCTCTTTGAATAAAAAAAAAATCCCACAAGGACTCAGAGGCAAAAAATATACAAATCAATTTTCACTGCAAAGTAAAGGAGCTGTTACAGTGGAGGATTACTGGACTGAATGTCAATATTATGACATAGTATGAGTGTGTTTCGTGTTTGGTAATTGCAATCTGTTGCTTTTGTTGTGGTCATCCATTTACAATGCTTGGTGTCAGTTTATTTATCTCTTGTAAAAATAAAATACAGTGTGTGTGTGTGTGGAAAAAAAAAGGTGAAAAGACAACTCACAGAATGTGGGAAAGTACTGAAAATCATATATCTGATAAGGAATTTGCATCCAGAATATATAAAGAACTCTTACAACTCAATAATAAAAAACACAAAACACCCAATAAAAAATTGTCAAAGAATCTGAATAGACACTTCTCAAAAGAAGATAAACAAATGGTCCATATACGTAGGAAAAGATGCTCAACATCATTCCTCATTAGAGAAATGCATATTCCAAACCACAATGATAGGCCACTTCACACCTAGTAGAATGCCTAGAAGTTTAAAAATGGAAAATGAAAAAAAAAAAAGAAAGAAAATGGAAAATGATAAGTAATGGTGAAGATATGGAGAAATTGGAACCCACATATATTGCAGATAGAAATGTAAAATGATGCAACCACTGTGGTTTAGCACATTCTCAAAAAGTTAAACACAAAATATAAAACATACGAATCAACACTTCCAGTATTTACACACCTACCCAAGAGAAATAAAAATGTATGTCCACACAATACTTATATGTGAATTATTTATAAATAGCCAAAAATTGGAAAACACCTTAAATGTCCACCAACTGGTAAAAGGATAACATGTGGTTTATACATGCAGTAGAATGCTATCCAGCAATACAAAGGAATTAATTACTGACATGTTACATCATCAATGAACCTCAAAAACATTACACAGAATGAAAGAAGCCAGACACATAAGACCATATATTGTATGATTCTGTGTATATGAAATGTTCAAAGAGGCAAATTTACAGAGACAAAAAGTAGATTAGGGCTGGGGGTGGGAACGGGGATTAACTGTAATTTGGCATGAGGGTTCTTCCTAGGAGGATGAAAATGTTCTAAAAATGATTTATGGTGATGGTTACACAACTTGTTAAATTTACTAAAAATTCCTGAATTATATTCATGAAATGGGTGACCTTTGTACTATGTAAAATATATCACAATAAAGTTGTTAAAAACACACACACACAAAATACTACATGTTTTACAAGGTCACAGATAAATAAGAAGATGTGAATTAAACATATCAGAAAGGCTGCCTATAGGAGTACTTATGTACAGGGAATGGCAGGGGAAATGGGAATGGAGATGAAGAGGAATTTACAAATTAATAAATAAGTTAATCTAACAAGAGACAGGTTGGCATGGAACAATGATGTTCATGAGCTGTGAATGTAGGAGTATGATCAACCCTCTGCAAAGGAGATCTTAAACAAATGTAAAATACAATAAATATTTTATACTTTTAAAACAAAAGGAAGAAATCATAATTCTCTCATTTCCATTTTTGCAGACACTAAACTAAGTCATAAAAATGACTTCGAGTAACCTATATTTGTTATAATGATTATGCTACTTAAAAAGTATTTGAAATGCAGTCAATACTCCAAAACCCACTAAGTCCTAAAGCAAGAGAAATAACATAAAATCAAAAAAGGACAAGTACTCCCTGTATGTTGTGGGCTACGTATCTTACTACTTCAATATCCTGTTAGATATCTATGACACTATGGTGAATTTTAGAAGCATAGAACCCCCAAAAGATAATGATAAAGAAATACTGACCTCTAAGGAGTTAGTAACATAAAAGCACTTTTCCCAGAGTATACAACATTAAGCTATTAGTCCTATGAAAAGTTCTGCCTAAAAAGGGCTCCTTGGTGAAATAAGTTTAGAAATACCACACACACATCCCCCCACTAGTGTATTCACAATATATTAGCATATTAAAATATATTAGCAAGACTTTCAAAAAATAAGTCTGCTTTAATTTATAAATCTACAAAATCCTTTTTTCATGTAACATCATTTCATATTAAGAGGAATTTACACTTTAGAAAATGCTTCATTCTACAGATGTTATTTGCTCATAAATTCATTCAACAAATATCTAATAAACACCTACTGTGGGCCAGGCACTGTTATAGGTGCTTAGGATTTCAGTAGTAAAGAAAACAAATGTCATACCCCCATGGAGATTTACATTACAGTGGTTATTATTAAATGTTCTACATATGTTTTTTCCTATTATATATATATTAGTTGATAATTTTGTAATATAAATGGTCAAAAATATCGAGAGAGAGAAATAGCGAGAAAAGCAAGGAAGTACCTAAATGTACTTAGGTACAATATGTAGTACATATATGTTCAGACAGAATGGGTTAGATGAACTTACTTATTTTCCAAATAGAAATAACAACTTAAAGACCAACAGGTTACAGTCAGAATACTCATCAATAAGAAATGTTTAAAATAACTAGATAATACTATGCAGTCATAGTCATATGACTAACATGGAAAAAAACAGTTAAAAAAAGAATGTAGAAATTATGTATGTACATTATGATTCCATTTGTTTAAAAAAGAAGATTCTCTAGAGACAGTCCTTTCAATATAAAATTATTTGTACATGAGTAGAAAATTTCTGAAGACACAAATTTTAACAATGGTTGGTTATCCCTGGAGAGCCTGAATAGATAATTAGGAGACCTTTTTTACCTTTATGTATTAATTCATTTTTTTAAAAACAAGATCATATATTACTTTTATAATGAGATAAAAGAAATTTTAAGACTAATTGACAGATAAGTATTCCCAGACAAAGTATAAGAGCTGAAGGGATGCAGGAGTGGTATGGTTTTTTTTTTTTCTAAGTTTGAGAAAATTTAACTGAAAAAGGACAAAGCATCACTTTATAAATAGTAGTTAGGAAAATACCTCAAAATGAGGAGCTTTTGGGTGATTAGGTACATGACTTTAAAATAAAGGATTAAAAAAACGATTTGATGGGTTTGTCTAAGAATAAAGATAAAGCAAGTAACCTCAGAAAAAAGCTGAATGAGGATGATCTGAAGTATCTAAGCAACACCCTCTCACTTCAAATATTTATGTAGCAAGTAAATATAAGTTTTTCTGATGAGAAGGATTAAAACTTAATTTAAAATGGAAAATTACCTTTCTTATAAGGTGGTTTTCTGTATCTGCCACATATATGATATTATCCATTATGGCTACACCTTGTGGTGAGTTAAAAGTTGACTCTGAAAACATTCCATCTTTTCTTCCAGGGTTGGGTCCTACAAGACAAGATAGCCGTAAGACAAAATTTTTCCACTTAGAGTTATCTCAAAGTAACACCGAAAAAATAAAATTTGTATTTAAAGCTGGGATTTTAATATAAATAACTTGATACTTCTACCTAAAAACTAAACTGTATCCCAAGATACCTATTTTTCTCAAGAGTAAATTTTGCTAATGACAGGGCTTACTAGATAATGGTTACTAGTACACTTTAGTAGTATATATCAGAAGAAATTACTTCAAAAAGCATCTGAATTACCTATTATCTAGACTAGAAAGAATTAAAAAATAACTTAAATCTTTTACAATCTAGATGAATGATTTTTAACAATTTTGGAAGATAAACTCCTTTGATTATAACTGAAAATTACAAACCCTTTCCTTACAAAAATACACACGCCCATAAAATGTCACAGGAATTTCAAGGGGTTCCTAAATCATGAGGATCATTCAAGCATTTCTTAATAGCCCATGAATCCCAAGTTAACAGACTTCGTTTAAACACTAGCTCTTCCTAGCTGATTATCTGGGCAAGTTCTGTGTGTCTCAGTTTCTCTTTTGTAAAATGGAATTAATAATATACCTAACTCATAGCACTCTGAGGACCAAATAGTACAGGTAAAGTGCTTAGAAAAATGCCAGGCATATTTTTGTTTGCTCTTATTACTATTATTAATAATACTATTTATTATTGTTGGTGATGAGAGTTCCCTGGGGAAAAAAAAGGGAGAGTACTGTGATCACTTCAGATTGGAAAATACTGTATACTATAACCTCCTCTCATATATTCATGAGATACATTAGGCAGAGTAAAAGATCTGAGTACAGTGACACCACCACCACCAAAAATCTTTTAAAGCACATCTGACCAGTATTTCCTGAGTGTATCTGACCACAGAATTCTTTTTTAAAAATTGTAGAATAACTATAAGTTTATCACAAGATGACAATATTCCTAGAAACACGTTTGGAAAAGGTAGCTTGCTGCTGGTTCCTCTGTTTAACAAAGGAGAATATCCATCTAAACTATTTAGAAAATTTTAGAATCTATTAAAAACTTTTAACCATTTAAATGTAACTTGCTATAACAGATGCTTTTTGAGTAACAACTGTCAGAACTTCCTGTTATTAACCAAAATACCAAGTTGCCCAAGCAAAATAAACAACACAGAACACACACAAACTCTAACAGAAACAACAAACAAGAAACAAATGAATTCAAGAGCTAAGGGAATGATACCTTGGCATACTAAGAATAGCCCCAGGGCTTAGGAAACAATCAGTTTATTTTTCAGTTTATTTATTAGTTTATCTGCATCAGGAATGTTGATATCCCTACTTTATGTACTAACACTGCATGTGTGACTAAAGTAGGATTGCAAAGAGATGAATTACTTTTCTCTTTGACTAATTATGTTGTCAGATGTCAGTTCAGCCTGGTGAGCAGGATTAATAATGTACTTAACAGATTTTATTAATTATATGTCAATAAGAGCCCTTTTTAGATCAAGACCAGGGAGATATGGAAGAAAATGATCTATGCCTGTATGATACTTTTATTTCACTACAACCAAATGGAATGGATTCAGAAGTATGCTTAAGTTCTTATGGAAGGAGAGAAAAGTATAATAATATACAAATCCTACGTTATTTCATAATCTAAGACTCAACTTCCTAGGGTATTGTTGTGGTCTTAAAAAACATATGGCTAGGGACTTCCTTGGTGGCGCAGTGGTTAAGAATCCGCCTGCCAATGCAGGGGACATGGGTTCGAGCCCTGGTCCGGGAAGCTCCCACATGCCGCAGAGCAACTAAGCCTGTGCGCCACAACTACTGAGCCTGTGCTCTAGAGCCCGCGAGCCACAACTACTCAGCCTGCGTGCCACAACTACTGAAGCCCGCTTGCCTAGAGCCTGTGCTCCGCAACAAGAGAAGCCACCACAATGAGAAGGCCGTGCACCGCAACGAAGAGTAGCCCCCACTCGCTGCAACTAGAGAAAGCCCGCACGCAGCAACAAAGACCCAACGCAGCCATAAACAAACAAACAAATAAATATATATATATACATATATATGGCTATATTTTGATGGAAAGTGAAATACTTCCATTTAAAATGCCCAACATCTAAAATGTATATAATACTTTCATAAGATACAATAGTGTGGCAGTTTTTTGAAAAAACAAGATGGGATATATGAATATACTTGAAAATTACACAAAAGATTTCCTCCTTTTGATCTTAATGGAGTTTTTTGGGTAGTTTTGTTTGTTTTTGAGGGAGTGAGAAGAGATTAATTCAGACACAATTAACAAAATAATTTCTGATGAAGTTAAAATCAGTCTATATTGCCCTTCTACAATTAGTTCTTATTTATAAATTTCAATTTTAATACATTTCCTTGAACTATTTTTTTACATGTATAATGTAAAATACATTATATAACATAATTAGCAAACTTTACCTCCAATGCTGTACTGAATTTGTCCATTCCTCCAGACGACCAAAATTCTATGATGTCCAGTGTCTGCTATTACCAATCTATTAGAAACATGGTCTACTGTTACTTTGCCAGGAAACAGCAATGGTGAAGGTGGCAAAGAATCTTTATAGAGTTTTATTCCAATTTTATTATCTCTGATCTGTCCCCTGTCTTTGTAATATTTTAAAGCTATTGAAGTATATAAAAGTAATTTCTCTCTATGTCCTTCTCCAATCAAAGAAAACAACATGTTTCCACGGGGTCCAAGTATGATCAGAGTTGGCCAGCAGGAAACTTCTAGTTCTTGCCAAAGGCTGGCATCTGCATCATTAACCACAGGGTGGGTGATGTTGTATCGAAGAATAGCACTCTTAACGTTATCCAGGACTTTTTCATTTGGAAACTTAGCCGAGTGAACACCAACAATCAGAAGACCATCTAAACGGGAAAAATTATATGTTGAACATTATGAACTATTAAAGTTTGAATATCACCATCCACATATTAGGTTTTGGGCCATAAATAAGTATAAACAGTCAGAGATTTAAAAAAGAGGAAACACAGAACTAAATTAGTATCTTCAACTGCATTTACACTCATGAATAAAAAATTAACATTTAAATATAAATTCAAACACATATGATCAAAACCATGCAGCTATTTTAAGTTTAAAACCCTGTGTCCTTTATCTAGATAAAGCTTTAAAATAATATTCTCTATTTTCTTAGAAGATGTTGAAATTTTATAACTTTTTTCCACCTGTTTTAAGCCCCTTTGAAATTCACAGTGACTATGATTGCTTTTTGTTGGTATTTATTATCACATTACCCTCTTAAATTTTTCTGACCTAATTCTATTATAGATTAATATAATGAATATGAACAAGATGTTTCCATAAGGTCTTTGATTTATTTAAAATTCCTATTGTATAGTTCTTAGAACAAACCTTGTTGTAGACAGCAGACCTGCTGAAAACTAAAAACTAAAAACAACATATTTCTTCTACCTAATCAATACAGTATATCAAGAAAATAATATAGAAAGAAAAAGTATGAAGTGTTAGGCTGGATTCAGAGAAAAACTCAGCATTGATTACCAAGTAACATGTTATCTCGGGCATGTTACTTAATCTCTCTGTGAATCAGTTTTCTTATTTGTAAAATGGGAAAATAATAGGAATTGCCTCATAGGTCAGTTTTGAGGATTTAAAAAGATAATCTGTATAAGGCATTTAGCATAGTACCTAGTCTACTGTAAAACTTCAACAAATGTTCATTATTATTATTTTTTAAAGTTATAAGTACAAAGATAACCAATAAAATAAAATAAAACCAATAAAAGAGAAATACAACATTTTCTATATATCAAAAGAAATCAGTAAAGTAAAATAGCAAAAAAGCACACCATGTTGAGAAACAGCAAGTAAAACCTAATACACAAAATAACACAATAACTATACATAATAATACTTATAAGATTTGGATCAGAAAAGCTAAAAATAAAGATATGCACAAACATACGTGGGCAGAGAGCCTCCCATCAAGCCTCTTAGATAGCCTCAACCACCAGAGGGCAGACAGCAGAAGCAAGAAAACTACAATCCTGCAGCCTGTGGACCAAAAACCACAGTTACAGAAAGACAGACAAGATGAAAAGGCAGAGGGCTATATACCAGACGAAGGAACAAGAAAAAACCCCAGAAAAACAACTAAATGAAGTGGAGATAGGCAACCTTCCAGAAAAAGAATTCAGAATAATAATAGTGAAGATGATCCAGGATCTCGGAATAAGAATGGAGGCAAAGATTGAGAAGATGCAAGAAATGATTAACAAAGACCTAGAAGAATTAAAGAACAAACAAACAGAGATGAACAATACAATAACTGAAATGAAAACTACACTAGAAGGAATCAATAGCAGAATAAGTGAGGCAGAAGAACGGATAAGTGGCCTGGAAGACAGAATGGTGGAATTCACTGCTGCGGAACAGACTAAGGAAAAAAGAATGAAAAGAAATTAAGACAGCCTAAGAGACTTCTTGGACAACATTAAACGCAACAACATTCGCATTATAGGGGTCCCAGATGGAGAAGAGAGAGAGAAAGGACCAGAGAAAGTATTTGAAGAGATTATAGTCGAAAACTTCCCTAACATGGGAAAGGAAATAGCCACCCAAGTCCAGGAAGTGCAGAGAGTCCCATACAGGATAAACCCAAGGAGAAACACGCCGAGACACATAGTAATCAAAGTGGCAAAAATTAAAGACAAAGAAAAATTATTGAAAGCAGCAAGGGAAAAATGACAAATAACATACAAGGGAACTCCCATAAGGTTAACAGCTGATTTCTCAGCAGAAACTCTACAAGCCAGAAGGGAGTGGCATGATATACTTAAAGTGATGAAAGGGAAGAACCTACAACCAAGATTACTCTACCTGGCAAGGATCTCATTTAGATTTGATGGAGAAATCAAAAGCTTTACAGACAAGCAAAAGCTAAGAGAATTCAGCACCACCAAACCAGCTCTACAACAAATGCTAAAGGAACTTCTCTAAGTGAGAAACACAAGAGAAGAAAAGGACCTACAAAAACAAACCCAAAACAATTGAGAAAATGGTCATAGGAACATACATATCGATAATTACCTTAAACGTGAATGGATTAAATGCTCCAACCAAAAGACACAGGCTTGCTGAATGGATACAAAAACAAGACCCGTATATATGCTGTCTACAAGAGACCCACTTTAGACCTAGGGACACATACAGACTGAAAGTGAGGGGATGGAAAAAGACATCCCATGCAAATGGAAATCAAAAGAAAGCTGGAGTAGCTATACTCATATCAGAAAAAATAGACTTTAAAATAAAGAATGTTACAAGAGACAAGGAAGGACACTACATAATGATCAAAGGATCAATCCAAGAAGAAGATATAACAATTATAAATATATATGCACCCAACATAGGAGCACCTCAATACATAAGGCAACTGCTAACAGCTATAAAAGAGGAAATTGACAGTAACACAATAATAGTGGGGGACTTTAACACCTCACTTACACCAATGGACAGATCATCCAAAACGAAAATAAATAAGGAAACAGAAGCTTTAAATGACACAATAGACCAGATAGATTTAATTGATATTTATAAGACATTCCATCCAAAAACAGCAGATTACACATTCTTCTCAGGTGCGCACGGAACATTCTCCAGGATAGATCACATCTTGGGCCACAAATCAAGCCTCAGTAAATTTAAGAAAACTGAAATCATATCAAGCATCTTTTCTGACCACAACGCTATGAGATTAGAAATGAATTACAGGGAAAAAAACGTAAAAAAGACAAACACATGGAGGCTAAACAATACGTTACTAAATAACCAAGAGATCACTGAAGAAATCAAAAAGGAAATCAAAAAATACCTAGAGACAAATGACAATGAAAACACAACGACCCGAAACCTACGGGATGCAGCAAAAGCAGTTCTAAGAGGGAAGTTTAGAGCTATACAAGCCTACCTAAAGAAACAAGAAAAATCTCAAGTAAACAATCTAACCTTACACCTAAAGAAACTAGAGAAAGAAGAACAAACAAAACCCAAAGTTAGCAGAAGGAAAGAAATCATAAAGATCCGAGCGGAAATAAATGAAATAGAAACAAAGAAAACAATAGCAAACATCAACAAAACTAAAAGCTGGTTCTTTGAGAAGATAAACAAAATTGATAAGCCATTAGCCAGACTCATCAAGAAAAAGAGGGAGAGGACTCAAATCATTAAAATCAGAAATGAAAAAGGAGAAGTTACAACAGACACCGCAGAAATACAAGGCATCCTAAGAGACTACTACAAGCAACTTTATGCCAATAAAATGGACAACCTGGAGGAAATGGACAAATTCTTAGAAAGGTACAACCTTCTAAGACTGAACCAGGAAGAAACAGAAAATATGAACAGACCAATCACAAGTAATGAAATTGAAACTGTGATTTAAAATCTTCCAACAAACAAAAGTCCAGGACCAGATGGCTTCACAGGTGAATTCTATCAAACATTTAGAGAAGAGCTAACACCCATCCTTCTCAAACTCTTCCAAAAAACTGCAGAGGAAGGAACACTCCCAAACTCATTCTATGAGGCCACCATCACCCTGATACCAAAACCAGACAAAGATACTACAAAAAAAGAAAATTACAGACCAATATCAGTGATGAATATAGATGCAAAATTCCTCAACAAAATACTAGCAAACAGAATCCAACAACACATTAAAAGGATCATACACCATGATCAAGTGGGATTTATCCCAGGGATGCAAGGATCCTTCAATATACGCAAATCAATCAATGTGATACACCACATTAACAAATTGAAGAATAAAAACCATATGATCATCTCAACAGATGCAGAAAAAGCTTTTGACAAAATTCAACACCCATTTATGATAAAAACTCTCCAGAAAGTGGGCATAGAGGGAACCTACCTCAACACAATAAAGGCCTTATATGACAAACCCACAGCAAACATCATTTTCAATGGTGAAAAACTGAAAGCATTTCCTCTAAGATCAGGAACGAGACAAGGATGTCCACTCTCACCGCTATTATTCAACATAGTTCTGGAAGTCCTAGCCACGGCAATCAGAGAAGAAAAAGAAATAAAAGGAATACAAATTGGAAAAGAAGAAGTAAAACTGTCACTGTTTGCAGGTGACATGATACTATACATAGAGAATCCTAAAACTGCCACCAGAAAACTGCTAGAGCTAATTAATGAATATGGTAAAGTTGCAGGATACAAAATTAATGCACAGAAATCTCTTGCATTCCTATACACTAATGATGAAAAATCTGAAAGAGAAATTAAGGAAACACTCCCATTTACCACTGCAACAAAAAGAATAAAATACCTAGGAATAAACCTACCTAGGGAGACAAAAGACCTGTATGCAGAAAACTATAAGACACTGATGAAAGAAATAAAAGATGATACCAACAGATGGAGAGATATACCATGTTCTTGGATTGGAAGAATCAACATTGTGAAAATGACTATACTACCCAAAGCAGTCTACAGATTCAATGCAATCCCTATCAAACTACCAATGACATTTTTTATGGAGCTAGAACAAATCATCTTAAAATTTGTATGGAGGCACAAAAGACCCCGAATAGCCAAAGCAGTCTTGAGGGAAAAAAACGGAGCTGGAGGAATCAGACTCCCTGACTTCAGACTATACTACAAAGCTACAGTAATCAAGACAATATGGTACTGGCACAAAAACAGAAACATAGATCAATGGAACAAATTAGAAAGCCCAGAGATAAACCCACGCACCTATGGTCAAGTAATCTATGACAAAGGAGGCAAAGATATACAATGGAGAAAAGACAGTCTCTTCAATAAGTGGTGCTGGGAAAACTGGACAGCTACATGTAAAAGAATGAAATTAGAATACTCCCTAACACCATACACAAAAATAAACTCAAAATGGATTAGAGACCTAAATGTAAGACTGGACACTATAAAACTCTTAGAGGAAAACATAGGAAGAACACTCTTTGACATAAATCACAGCAAGATCTTTTTTGATCCACCTCCTAGAGTAATGGAAATAAAAACAAAAATAAACAAATGGGACCTAATGAAACTTCAAAGCTTTTGCACAGCAAAGGAAACCATAAACAAGACGAAAAGACAACCCTCAGAATGGGAGAAAATATTTGCAAACCAATCAACGGACAAAGGATTAATCTCCAAAATATATAAACAGCTCATTCAGCTCAATATTAAAGAAACAAACATGCCAATCCAAAAATGGGCAGAAGACCTAAATAGACATTTCTCCAAAGAAGACATACAGACGGCCACGAAGCACATGAAAAGATGCTCAACATCACTAATTATTAGAGAAATGCAAATCAAAACTACAATGAGGTATCACTTCACACCAGTTAGAATGGCCATCATCAGAAAATCTACAAACAACAAATGCTGGAGAGGGTGTGGAGAAAAGGGAACCCTCTTGCACTGTTGGTGGGAATGTAAATTGATACAGCCACTATGGAGAACAATATGGAGGTTCCTTAAAAAACTAAAAATAGAATTACCATATGACCCAGCAATCCCACTACTGGGCATTTACCCAGAGAAAACCATAATTCAAAAAGACACATGCACCCGAATGTTCATTGCAGCACTATTTACAATACCCAGGTCATGGAAGCAACCTAAATGCCCATCAACAGATGAATGGATAAAGAAGAGGTGGTACATATATACAATGGAATATTACTCAGCCATAAAAAGGAACGAAATTGAGTCAGTTGTTGGACGTGGATGGATCTAGAGACTGTCATACAGAGTGAAGTAAGTCAGAAAGAGAAAAACAAATATCGTATATTAACGCATGTATGTGGAACCTAGAAAAATGGTACAGATGAGCCGGTTTGCAGGGCAGAAGTTGAGACACAGATGCAGAGAACGGACATATGGACACCAAGGGGGGAAAACTGCGGTGAGCTGGGGATGGTGGTGTGCTGAATTGGGCGATTGGGATTGACATGTATACACTGATGTGTATAAAATTGATGCCTAATAAGAACATGCAGTATAAAAAAAAATAAACAAACAAAACAACTAAAAAAAAAAAAAAGATACGTGGGCAAATGAAAGCGACAGGAACACAAAGGTGTGATCCTGGTAGGTAGGATCTACCCGACAAGGTAGATTTCAAGCCCCAAAGCATTAAACAGCACAAAGGAAGAAACGTTGTAATGTGAAAATCATTCACAACGAAGATAAAACAATTAGGAATATCCATGTACCAAGCAATAAAGGAAGCAACTTATTGCTTCTATTTAAAAAGTTTTCTATTTCTGTTCCAGTGGTTATTTCCTATTAATACTTTTTAATCATATTATAAAAGTGTTAATCCCCATTTTTTATAACCTTTTACTATCTGGCCTATCATTTTTAAATGGCATCCTTTACCACTTATTACCTATACAATAATCAGTAGTCTTCTGTTTCCCCTCTCTTCCTTCCATCTTTCTTTAGTTGCATTCTTTCTAATTTTCTCAGAATATATGATTTTATATTATTCTTCTACTCTTGGGTGATGGATTTATCGATTTAGCTAAGTTGGAATTGTTTTCCAGTATTCTATTCCCTGCCTAGCTCTGGGTTATCCTGGACCACAAGATATTATGTGAGAGAACTGGAAGGTGTTAAAGGCAGCAGCAGCCATATCCTCTCTTGTTGGAAGATTGGTGCAGGGCACCAGGTGCTACTGCAGTTTACACACTCTGTAGCTCATCTACTGGCTCACCTCAGTGGTTGTGGGGTAGCAGCTGGGCCCTGGCAGCTGCACCAGCTCCTGCCAGATCTCCTCCCTCAGCTTTTGCAACTCCTGGGCCAGGCAAGTTTTTAGCTCCTGATGAAGGGAACAAACTTATTTTTCTGGTCACCTCATTATTTAAATTGGAAGCTTACACAGGTTCCAGTTCATGCGTGCAGACTGTAGTTTACCCTTGATCTCCCCTACTTCTTATCCATCTTTCCTTTTCAACTGCCTGAACTTCTGACTCCAAATTGAGGCATTAGACACAGAAGCAACAGCTACATACATGTAGACTAGTTAACCAGCTCCCACAATTACATAAGGTCAAGTGCCTTTAACAAATCCTTATTATTTCTCCTTACTCCTAGTGGCCCTTCTCCTCTGATCAAACTCTGACTGATTCACCAAAATGCCTCATCCTCGTTGGTCACAGCTCTACAAATACATGTATGAAGTCTTCATTCATCCGTTTGGTGTTTCCTTAGTCACACCTGGTTAGAATCTCCCTCAAGTAGATTCACCAAAAAGGGCACATGGGCACAGTATTCTCTGAGTTCTTGGACATTCAAAACTGTCTTTCTAGGACTTCCCTGGTGGCACAATGGTTAAGAATCTGCCTACCAATGCAGGGGACATGGGTTCGAGCCATGGTCCGGGAGGATCCCACATGCCACAAAGCAACTAAGCCCGTGTGCCACAACTACTGAGCCTGCGCTCTACAGCCTGCGAGCCACAACTACTGAGCCCATGTGCCACAACTACTGAAGCCTGAGCGCCTACAGCCCGTGCTCCGCAACAAAGAGTAGCCCCCGCTCGTGGCAACTAGAGAAAGCCCGCTCGCAGCAACGAAGACCCAACGCAGCCATAAATAAATAAATAAATTTATAAAAATAAATAAAAAAAACTTTCTATAACCCTGATTGATTCTTGAAAGGCAGCTGCTTAGATATAAAATCCTTGGTTTGTACTTCCTTAAGATTCTTAGAAATGTTGCTTCACTGTTACCTTGCTTTGTATGTTATTTGTGAAAAGTCTGTCCAGTTTAATTTACATGTCTTTCAAAGTCATCTTTTCCTAGAGGCCCTGAGGACTTTTTTTTTTTAAACATCTTTAAAGTGTAATAGTTTTACTAGCATACTTCTTAGGCTGTTCTGGGTATTTTCCCTGGTATCTAGTAGGCCCTTTCAATATGTAGATTTAAGGTTCCTTTTATTTCTGGAATGTCTTCTTAGATTCTAATTTTAGATATTAGTTCTGGTCAGTTGTTTCAATTTTCTTCTTCAGTCTCCAAAGTAGTCTTATGTTGGATCTCTTCTCCCAGTCTTCCAATTCAATCATTTACTCTCTAACCCTTTCTACTTTTTTTTTTTTTTAAGCTCGTTTTCAGTCTCTAAGTCTGTTTTTATATCCCTGCTTTAGCTCAGTGCCCCTTATAACATTTTTACATGAATTTATTATCCCTTGGACACCCTGTAATTTAGTCTTCATCTCTAATATTATTCGGACTTTTTTCTTCTATTTCTTTTCTGGTTCAATCAACACTCATTTCTTCCTTTGTTTTGGGGTGGGGCGTGTCCATTTGTTTTTAGTTTTTACATTTCTGATTCAAGCTTTTTCATTATTCCCAAATACTTTTAGAGGATATGTCATTCAATATGGAGGACTGTGTTATAGTTTCTGTCAACTTTTTGATTAAGTGAGAATTTTCATCAGCATTTCAACTTTGAATCACATTTTCAGCTTTTTACAGTTTTATATGGATGTGATCTGCTTTTTAATAATCCTAATCATTTTTTGGACAGAGCTCCTAGTTTGAGAGTGCCCTCTTCTGACAGTCCCCCTTTTCTGTGCAGTCTCTTTTCAGATAGCGCCGCTGGAAGAAGGAGTTGATGTGTATATTCTTTTGTTTCTGCAGCATCCTTAACTTTTCCCTCTTATCTTCTTCGTTCCCTTCAGTAGACTGTCTCCAAGGGAAACTACACACACCTCTACATATCTGATTCTCTTCCAGAAGCAATGCTTCTCTGAGGCTTCTGTTCCCAGTCCCACTCTTTCAAGAGCAAGTACTATGTTCTAGTATATCCAAACCTGTGTTCAGTATTTTGCAGTTAGTGTTGGAGTTTCTCTTTCTGCAGGTAAGGGGATTACTCTGTTTGTGCTTTGCCTAAGTCCTCTGAACCACTTTATTTTTTTCATGGAGTCTTTTAAGCCTCCCCCATTTCTGTTCTCAGCACCTGCTGGCTAGTAGCAGCAGGATCTTTAATGGAATTAAGTTTATTTCACAACTTACAGGTAATTTGAAGCCCATGATATTCTCTGTCTCCTAGTATTGCTGAACGTAGGATCAAGTGTGGTTCTATTTACTCTCCCTGTTGTTTTTATGTTTGGGGAGCGGGGGAAACGGACATGGGGAGATTCAAAATTAGGGAGCCACCATTCCCTCCAAACCCAGAAGTAGCAGAGATAGGTTTTTGTTTTTAACATCAGGTTTATTGAGATATAATTTAAAGTAATTTTGTACTTTGATAATTTGTTAATTGAGTAAATAAATATCACTGAGTCCTAAAACCAGCCTCTAACTTAATGGAGAAGAACTAGAAGTTTTCCAGTAAGATAAGGAACAAGGCAGAGATGTCCACTGTTTCCACTACTATTTAACAGTGAGTAGGAAGGGTGGTAGTAGACAACAAAATCAGACAAGAGAAATCAGTTACAAGCGTAAGAACTGGAAATTTTCTTTGCAGATAATATGATAGTATGTTAGGGAAACTCCAGAGAATCAATTACAAAACTAACCCAAATAATAAAAGATTCAGGAAGTTGTGGAATATAAAATTAACACACAGAAATCAATAGACTTTATATACTTACATAATACCCAGTTTTGGAGGATATAATGGTAAACAAAACCCCATTTACAATAAATAGCCATAAACATATGAAAAGACTTGTTCAACTCCACTCTAAAATGCAATTTAAAACTACACCGAGATACCATTTCTCATGTACTAAACCAGTAAAAATGTAAAAATATGTCAACACATTTTACTGGCGCGGCAACGGGGAAAGAGACACCATACACTGTTAGTAAGAATGCAAACTGAGGGAATTCCCTGGCAGTCCAGTGGTTAGGACTCCACGCTTCCACTGCAGGGGGCCCAGGTTTGATCCCTGGTCAGGGAACTAAGATCCCGAAAGCTGCGTGGTGCGGCCAAAAGAAAAAAAAAAAGAATGCAAACTGGTACAGTCCTCCTGGTACGGAACACGGCAGTATCTAACAAAATTGTATATACATTTAACTTTGACCGAGCAATCCCACTTCTAGGAATTTACCCTTAAGATATACTACCAGCAGTACAAAAATGTATCCGCAAGATTATTCAGTGTTTGTAACTGTTAAATATTAGAAACAAAGTAAGGGCCAATACATAGGATAGGAGAGTGGCTGAATAAATTATGGTACACACATACACACACACACACAAAGTACTATGCAGCTACTAAAAATAACCAGGAAGTTCTTTATAAACTGATATGGAGTGACTATCAGGAAAACTTTCACATGATAAAAGTGAAGTGCACAAAAATGTCAATAGTATGTCAGTTTTTATGTTAAAAAAAAGAAGAACTTTAAAAAAAGAAAAAGAATGGGACAGAAAGAATGAGAAGGTAGGAATAGGCAGAAGAGATGGGTGGATGGATCTATACTTTCTGTATAGTTCTGACTTCCAGACCATGTTATAATTTTGCATACTCGAAAACAGAATCAACAGAAATGGAGAAAGGGGGCCTAAAAATACAAACAGAAACAAATGAATCTAGCTATATTTCCAATGAATAACATAACCTCATGGGGGGTGAGAGGGACTAGTTTAAGTAATTTTTAAATTAGTTGAGAGAGACTGGAATCAGAGACACCCCACTAGCAACAAGCACGTCTAGTGCCCAGATCTTGGTTTCTCAAAACCATTCCGAACGTTCAATACTAAAAGGAATGAGAGCTCCTTGGAGAAGTGGCTGATTCAGAGATGGGGCTGGGAAAGTACACGATGAACCCGGAAATATTTTGTTGTGACAAGTAAAGAAGTGCTCAGAGAATGATAAGGACATGTCAGAAGGACACAGGTGATAGCTTGAAGGGGATCCCATTAGTCAAATATGGAAAATTTGAAAATCAAAACAAATGATTGATGATTTATAATAACAAATTAAAAAAGAAACCATGAGTTGAGTCCAAATACATTTTATATATATAATATATATACACAATATATATCTTATTACTTCAAAAAATGTATTTTTTTCCTTTGGTCAATATATCCCAACACTTCTTTGAAAAAGTGATGACTGAGGTGAGATCTAAATGATGAGAAGATGTTAACTGTGTGAAGAGAGCAAGTGAGGAGATTTCAGGGAGAGAAAACAACACATTGAAAAGTGGGACAAGACAGAGACTGAAGAAGGTAAGTGACTAAACACAGAGAACAAAGGGGAACATGGGACAAAACAAGAATAAGCATACAGATAGGGTCAGTCTTGTAAGTCATAATAAGGATTGAGATCTTTTTCTTAAAAGCAATGGAAGTCAGATGGAGAATGAAGTGCAAGTCTCAAAGATACTTCAAACTAAACTCATGAACTTCCCCTCCAAATGTCCTTTCTACAGCGTTTCCTGTCACCAAATGGCACCACCGTCTTTCCAATTATACAAGCCAGAAACCTACCTAGGATATCTCTGTAATAACCAACCAGCCCTCTCTCATCACCCATAGTTAATCCATGACGGAGTCCTATTGATCTTATCATCTATAACGGGCTAAGCTATTATCTTATCTCACAGGGAGCACAATAGCCTTGTCACCGATCCATTTCTTGTCCACTAATTAGCTGCCCACCCAGGAGATGAACTGATCTTTAAAAAACACAAATCTGATCACATCACCCTCTGGCAGAAAATCCTTCCTAGGCTTTCCCAATGGAAAACCACATGCAAAAACCACATCTCACCTCTCCAGCATCTTTTTCCACTCTTCTTCCCCTCCCTCAGGGTACTGTAGCAACCAGGACTTTCTTCAGTTCGTCCAGAATATCATTATTCCTCTTGCTTTAAAGCCTTGACACATAGTGTCTCTCTGCCTGGAACGTTCTCACCTAGTAAAGTCATACCTGTTTTTTAGATCTCAGCTCAATTTTTACTCTTAAAAAAGCTTTCTTTAATTCTTCCAGATTAGAGTAAACCTCACTATTTGTTTTCATAGCAGTCTGTAATTTTCCTTCTTAGCACTAATCAGAAATTATAAAAATATTTGTGTGGTTATTTGATTGTAAGTTTTCCCCTTGTTAGACTGTAATTCCTATTTAGGGACCATACACTGTTTTATCATTTACCAGCATAGTGCCTCATACATAATAGGAAATGAATGGACAGGACATAAATACTGAAGAAACATATTTGTACGATATATAAACCACATCATATTGTCTAAATAGAATATCTATATTGATCTACATACAAGGACAACTGCCAAATAGCTATGCATCTCCTTTTTTCAGTGTCAACAACCTTAAAGTATACAGAAATTTTTCTTAAAATATTTTGCTTGTTCTGTTAATCATACACAATAAAAAATAGGATGTAAAAGATTCTTCCCTTTATGGATCTTTTGCCAACACATGGATCAAAACTACTACCTTTAAAAATAAAACATGGAAAGAAGAAAAAGAAGAAAGAGAGACGAGAGGGAGAGGAAAAAGAAAGGGAAAGAGAAAAGGTGACACCAAATAAAAAGAATAACTGCTTCTAAAATATTAGTAATAAAATAACTTTTTAAAATCATTTAAGAAACTTCAGGGAATTCCCTGGCAGTCCAGGGGTTAGGACTCCGTGTTTCCACTGCAGGGGGCATGGGTTCGATCCCTGGTCAGGGAACTAACTACAAAGGTCTTATTTTTCAGAAACGTATAGACATATAGATACAATTATGCACAGTAGTATATAACAAATTTATATATAGTATATAGCAGACAGTATAGTTTAATCACAGGCAGTATAATAACTTAGTTCAATGCAAAAACTAAAAATATTTAAGGAGTTTTAGATGTTACAAAACCTGTAAGTTGAGGCATTTTGAGATCTAAAAGACGAGCATGACTTTACTAGGCAAGAAAGGATGAAGGCAGGTCACGGAGGCTAGAACACCCCGAGGGAAGGGAAGAAGGATGTGGAGAGATGGAAACATGAAGTAAAAAAATCAAAATCACCCGAACACTAAATAAAAGCAGAGACCAGAAGCAAATATGAATTTTTTTTAAATTTCAAAAACTGACATTTCCCTGTGTCTACATTAAACACTCTGAAAGTTTGCCATATATCAGCCAATATTTTCGTCATACTTTAACTATTTAAGAACAAAGAATAATCAGTATATGGGGTGCTGCAAAAAGGAAGTGTGAAGTGTGTACAAAAAAAAGTTAACATAGCAGGCCCCACTACTATTCTTTCAAAGATCTGCTTACAGGCTGGTCCTTGCCTGTATTTCGGAAGCACTGCCATCATTCCCAGAACTGATGAGAGTAGCTCACAAGGTCTAAAGTGCTGGGTATTGTCTCTAGTGAGCTTCCCTGGTTGGCAACATCCAAACTCACTATAACAACTCCTTGCTGGGGGAATTAAACACCTCTTACGCGACTCCACCGAGAGGACTCGGCTTGCTCCTGGTCTCCCCTGGATTCAGCCCCATGCGTTTTTTCCCTTGGCTGATTCTGCTTTGTGTCCTTTTGTTGTAATAAATTATAGCCATGAGTACAGCTACATGCTGAATCCTGTGAGTCCTCCTAAAGAATTATTGACCTGGGGGTGGTTTTGGGAACCCTGACACAGAGTAAAATTGTATATTGACTCATTAAATGGTTTAGTTTCCCTATAAATTAGAAATACATTCTTCTAATTTTTAATAAAGTGAAAAATAGCATATACCACATAACGAGAATACCAGCGTTTATTCAGCAGTGTTATGGCATTTAGGTTTTTAAAGTCTGATTTAATTATATATTAACACTCACCTAGCAAACACATTTTAAAATATGCCAAGTTTTCCTACTAGATGTTTTCTTATAAAACAAGTGCTTTTCCTTAGATGATAGCCATTGTGCTAAATTTGGGTATTATATATCATTAATGTATCCAGCATAAACAGGTAAAAGAAATTAGAAACCCTCAAGGAGAAACCAGAACCATTCATTACTATTAAGTATCTTTTTACTTTTGCTTTAGATCTTTGGCATTTATAATTTCTTTTATGCTATTGTGAAAGTGATACTGGTCACCATTACAAACCTGACTTTAAAAGCTGTTTACAGAGGAAGGAGACTGAGTATTAAAGTGGGCTTCTTTCAGAGTGTTTTTGAATTAAAATGCACTTCCTCACTCAGCTGAGCATTTCCAGCTTACTGATAAAATGAACTGAATATTTCATGCAATAAAAACAGGCTGCTGAATGTCTCTTCAAGAACATAAATAGCATTGCTGAAGATAAATTCAGAAACATATCAGATAGTAATAAAATAAGACACAGCATCATGATAAATTAGGAGATTGGAATTAACATACACATACTACTATACATAAAATAGATAACTAACAAGGACCTACTGTATAGCACAGGGAACTCTACTCAATATTCTGTAATAACCTATATGAGAAAAGAATCTGAAAAAGAATGGATATATACATATATATAACTCATTCACTTTACTGTACACCTGAAACTAGCATAACATTGTAAATCAACTATACTCCAATAAAAATTAAAAAAAAAAGACAGCAGCAAGAAAGCAAATTTAGTGACAGCCTACTGAACTTTCATATGATAATCTCTAGGTATGCCTGTTTTTGTGAATATGAACTGAACTTATCTTCCAAGCGATACAAAAATCTTTTATTTCTAAGTTACCAGCATCTTCATACAGCAGAATAATGAAGTAATGTTTCTTTGAAATTACAATGTTGAAACCACTTACAAAGTATTTTACTTTTCAGAAGTGTATTTATATATTAAAAAGTTATTATTTTTTGTCACAATGTGTTATAAAAATATTTTCAGTAAACTGGTAAAGAGATTGTTAAGGATCCATTCTAAGAAGCCACTGAATTTGCTTCAGGTATGGGGTTAACCAATTAAGTTAAACAGTCCATTAGGGGTGATCTTAAGTAGGAAATGGTTAACTTTAGGATTTTTAACCCAGTCTGTAAGTGCCATTCTGAAACACAAATCGTACTGTCATCCTCCTCTTAAACAAGTAAATCAAAAACAACCTTAAACATCTCTGTACTTTCAATGGATGAAAAAGTCCATTAACTTGACTATTAAGAACGTTATACAGGGCTTCCCTGGTGGCGCAGTGGTTGAGAGTCTGCCTGCTGATGCAGGGGACACGGGTTCGAGCCCTGGTCCGGGAGGATCCCACATGCCGCGGAGCAACTAAGCCCGTGCACCACAACTACTGAGCCTGTGCGTCTGGAGCCTGTGCTCCACAACAAGAGGCCGTGACAGTGAGAGGCCCACACACCACGATGAAGAGTGGCCCCCACTCGCCGCAACTAGAGAAAGCCCTCGCACAGAAATGAAGACCCAACACAGCCAAAAATAAATTAAAAAATTAATTAATTAATTAAAAAAAAAAAAAAGAACATTATACAAAGCCCTTCATAACGCTGTCTGAACCTTATCTACCTTCCTCTCCTTTAACTTTTCCCAGGGGCCCCTACAATCTTGCGACACTAAACTATTTACCACTCTCCAAACCTACTCTTCTGTGCTTCCCTCCTTGTTTACCTGTCACTTCCTCAGCCAGGAGTGTCCCTCCTGCCCCATTTTCATTTTCAGCTGCACTCTTGCTCATTTTTCAAGTTCCAGCTTAATTGTCTCCTTCTCTTGAGAAATATTTTCCAAAGCTTCTAGGCAAAGCAAGTTACTCCTTTCCCCATGTTCCATAATGCTTTAATTCAACTTTGTTACATATTTCCCCAGCAGTTAGAGTACCCTGCACATAATACATACTCAATAAATGTATTTATTACATGGACTTGAACAAGACACACAAGTATCCAAAACCTAGGAGATAATGAAATACTCATGTTTCTTAAATATAGATGAATTTTTGAAAACATGGTTTAGCTATTGGGAATATTTGAGTTCTTGGTAACTCTCATCAATAGGCAATTCCAATATACAGCCTGTTACAATTTAAAAGCACCTGAAGTTTCACTTGCACTGAAGATTTTACCCAACACTCCTTTTTTTTAAACTAAGTTTCAAGAAATCCTTCATTTTTGTACATGTATACTCTATTCTCATCTTTACTCTCACAAGATCAGTGACCCCCCTCTTCTTTTTAGTCACTGCAAAGAGGACAGCTTCAATTAATTTAAGCCTAATTAAATGGAACCTTTAATTAGTTTCATTTATCCCATATGCTCTTTTTAGAAAGAAGTAAACAAGAAAAAAAAATCTGAAAAAATGCCAAAGTTCTAAAGAAAATATTAAGTATAATCTCTTACATTTTCAGAATTTGTAATACCATAAAAAAGGATTTCCTAGTGTGCTTTGTAAAACATTAACCTTTATAAATAATTTTTAAATAAAGCAGGGTCAAAGAAAAAGTATCTGTTATAATATTTTGCCTTCTAAAGTATTAGTACAGGTAGTAGTTTATGTCACTGGAAATTAAAGGAAGTGTAATCATATTTCCTAATAAGAACTTTAAACCTTTTTATCGCAACAAGAAGAATATAAAATTAGTCACACATTTCATTTTTTCTTTTTTTCATAGAACAAATTTAGGTAAGTCCAGATATACAAAATGACCTTTTTAAAATACTTGATCATGAAAAAAGTAAACTATGTCCTATCTTTAAAGAAAAACCATAGACTAAATGCTGGTTCTTTAGGAAGGCAAACCATTATCACTAAGCTTAATTCTTCATGAAAAGGTACATGGAGTCCTTAATTCATAGATTAGAAATTACTTTAGAATCATTGAAGTCTTGCCAAATGTTTCATTCTCCTATGAGCAAAATGAGTCAGCTACTCTTTCAGTGACTATGCCAGGACAGACTGTTAGAAACCAACTAAAGGGTAGATACCTTTATCAGAGTATGTGTGTTCTAATGCATGAAGATCAGGCAAAAGGTGAATACAGTTTATGCAGCAGTAGGTGAAGAAATCAAGGACGACCACTTTTCCACATAGATCCTTGTAGACAGAAATAGATTCTTCTGTGTTCAGCCATTCTAATCCTGAAATTTACACAAAATAAAAAATGATTAAAGGAAATGATAATTTACTTAAAATTTTCTATTAAAATGTGAACAATTATTATTTCTAAGGAAGGGATTGGCAGGGCAGGAAGGGAGTGAGGAGGTAGGAGATGGGAAAGCTACTATTATGAGACAGTCTGCAAATATAGTAAGAAAAAGCTACTAAATTCTTTCAGAAAGGGTATATTAGTCTGTGTGTGAAAGGAAGTAAGATTAACACATTTAGGTAAAAATAAGAGGAAATATCAAATATTAAAAGGACTTAAGTACATGATTAGGTACAAATGGGCTACTGAGAATGAAGGTCAACCTTAATAATAAACTAAATATCAAGAAACAGTGTTAAAATATAAGGATAAACATACAAAATACCTAAGCCAATTTCATAAGAGAAAGAGCTGAAATGCTCTGGATTTGAGTGAGACCTTAAATACAAAATATTTTAAAAGCAAAGTTAAGCAAAACACACTGCTATTATTACAGATTTCATGGAAGCAACATTAATATTGAAGAAGAGCATGTTCCCTTCCCTCCAAAGAAAAGAAAAACAGAATCTCATTAATCTGTGCTTTTGTAAATTAGAATTTATAATTACTTGACCATGATTTACAATTTTAACTACACACTATGAAGAAAAATTTTGTTAAACAAAAGTAGATTAAAAGTACAGCATCTCTGTTTAACCAATTTAAGAAAACAAAGATAATGAGTTTGTTGCTTATAAGTCAATAAATGCAGCTACTAAAAGTATTAATTATAACTTGAAGCAGGTATTTGGAAATATTTTATAGAAACTGAAAGCCAAAGCTGGGTGGAACAAATGAATAACAGCTAACAACTAATAACAGCAACTGAAGTTACTCAATTAAAACAAAATTCTTAAAAAAAAAAAAAATCTGCAAATCAAACTAATACTTCTGCCAATTAGTCACACCTAGTGAGGTTTAGGGTACAGTGAGGTCTTAACTATCCATTTTGATAAAGTTTTAATTGTATGCCAGATCAAGTGACCCTATAAAACTTCAAACTAATTATGTATATTTCAAATCCTAATATTAAAATATTTATGAATTTGTCTCAAATTTATTTTCTGTAAATAGTCAAGTGACTTAGATTGGGGAGGCAGGGAAAGTATAATTACATGTCAGTTTTTGTGCTAGGTGCTTACCAGACTTAATAATTCACTTTATAATAACAATAACAATGAATATAACTTTAAAAGCTGCTAACAATAACATTTACTGAGCTCTCCTATGAAGTAAGAACTTTAGATATATTATATAGTCTGCATAATAAACCTGAAAGGTAAATAATTGCTTCCATTTTATAAGTGAGGAAAGTAAGGCTTGGCAAAGTCAACTAACTTGCTCAAAATCATGCAACTGACAAATGGAATACTTGGGATTTAATTCCAGGTCTGTCTGAATCCATCCATTATACCACACTGCTTCCCATAAAACATGTTTCTTTGAAGAAATTAACAAAGCACAGTGTTTTTGAGTTATGTTTATGACTTCCTGATTACAGTAACTGATAAAGAAACCAAGAAAAAACTCACATCTAGTATTCTGTTCTCAATAATCAGGTCCAGCAGAAAATTTGACTGTGTCAAATATGAAGCCTGAATATTTTGTTGTATTACGTATGAGTCACAAAGATCAAATCTCATAGTAATAAAATACACTCATCGTAGATACAAACAAGAAAATAAAAACACTGGCCCAAATCCTAGCTGCTGGCATGCCCGTTTTACGACAGGGTACGATATATAACTAACTTCTTAGAGACTTTAAAAAAAAATACACATTCATGTATATAAACTTTTAAAGTTTCTTTGATGGGATAAGAACTAATGCACCCAATTCTTTTGATAGAATGCCACAATAATTCAAGTCCAGTATAGGATTAATAACAGATAAAATAAGCACGTATGAAGGCGAGAGCAAAAGTCTTCGAAAGACACGAGGCTGTCGTCAGAGGCAAGGTTCCAATAGACCTCCCATGAGGTACTGAACCCTGCCACATCCAACCAATTAACTATACATGTGGTTTCAGTGTCATGCCAGGAGACAGGCCAACACCACCAGGCAAAACAATGCCAGTCCCAACCAAAGAAGGTGAAGTTCGGTTTCGTTTATCATAGCAAGATGAGCTTCACAAATAGCACTGCTGGGAATATCAGTTCCCTCGTGCTCCAAACATTCACAGAGCCAGGATTCAAACCTGGAGACAGGCCATAATTGATTCAGATTTTTTAAATTACAAGGTTCACGACTTTGAACGGCACAGTTAAGAAACCGGCCGATGCAGTGGGGGGCGAAGAGGGGGGTGTCTGTATAATCCAACTCTAGCCGTTCTCAGTTGTGAGGCCCTCGGCAGACGACTTAACCTCCCTGCCCCCGGGCCTCAGTTTCCCAACTATAAAATAGGGCTAAGAAGAGCACCTCACACGGTTTGCAGAGAGGATTAAATAAGATAATACGCTTGTGTTTAGGGCTGTGTGTGGCCCATAAGAAGTGATCAATAAATGGAAGCTAAGATGATGCACAAAGATGATGACGATGCTGGGCAACCAGCCTGAAAGGGCATGGACACTGGAATCACTGCCAACAGGGGCCACCAAACAGTCAGGGAAAGTCTATTGAGTTAACACACGGCCCGGGCAGAGAGCGAGGAAACAGAGACGAAGATGCTTGTGCCCGCCCTGCACAAACCCCCGGTCCGCCGCCGCCGCCGCCGCCTGGGGACAGAGACTCGGTTGGGCGAAGCGCCTCTGCCCGGCGCGGCGGCAGAACCACGCCTCGCCCACCGCTTCAGGGGAGGGCGCCGTCCCCAAGGAAGGGGAGGTTCCGGGAGGGGTCCCCACCCCGAAGCCAGCCCCTCACCTTCCGGAAACTCGGGCACTGACAAGTCCTGCTCCCAGCCGTCCACCTTCTGCAGATACTGGTAGACCAGGCTGTCCTTCTCCTCCTGGGTGACGGCGTCGAGCAGAGCGTACTCCAGCGAGGTCTGAGCCGGGAGCAGGCTCGAGAGGCTGCAGCTCCGGGCTCCGGGCGCCGCCATGTTCTCTCCGGACGGTCCAGAGGCGGCCGCAGAGCCCGCGGGACGGTCTCGTTTGGAGGGAGAGGGACTTACGGTCCTTTGGTTTCAAAACCGCACATTCGCCTCACTCTCCACCAGCCCCACGCCACGCTCACAGCACTTTTTTCAAATGCTAAAGTACAAATTGACGCAATTCCCAGGCACGTAATTAAACTACCGTCCCAACCTACCCCGCCCCTTCTAAATCTTCTCGCCGCAGCTGAGCCTGGACATTCAGAGCGCCAGATTCAACATGGAAAAGGCTTCTGGGCCAGCGTTCGAGAAGCTCCAAGAGAACAATTCCCCACCCTTCACTTTGGAAATGAGCAGGTTTTAGAACTAAAACAAACCAAAATAAATCCGTAGGATTTAAAAGGGCCCTAACTTTTTTTCTTTTTAAAGTCTCACGTTTAGGCCAGGATCAGCCGATTCGACACAGCATTGGGAAAGCGAAGCTGTTCCCGCCACGGCACGAAAGGTAAAGGAGTAGGCTTTTTAAAGTTGGGAGTGACTAGCCAATGGCCTTGGCTTATACGCAAACGCAGCATTTTGTTACCCCGCAGTGATGGAAGTGCAGGTGCGAATAGATTGTCAGCCAAGCAGGGGGAGGGGGCACGATGGGAGCGGACGCAGCTGCAGCTACTCCCGAGGGGCGAGGGTGGCAGGTGGGCGGCCGCGGGGATCCCTGAGGGCCCGGCCTCTGTCTTCAGAAGTGGAGAGCACTGATGGCTTTTGTGGAGCGAACTGTGCTGGCAGCTCCCTCGCTCTCTTCCCTGGAGGGGGTGAGGGCCCACTCCGCTGGCCTTGCAGCCTCTAATGCCCAAAGAGGGGGTCGAGCCGGTGGGAGGCATCAGGCAGATGAAGCTTGGTTTTGAGGCTGCTGGAGAGAGAGCTGATCGCCTTCAGGCAGACCACCTCTGCGGTCTGGAGTTAGGAGTGTGGGTGGCCTCAGTGCAAGCACAACTTCACGTACTTGAATTTTGTTTGTTCATTGTGCAGTGTTTGTTCATTGCCGCTGGAGGAAGATACTGGATTGACCCAGGAAACTGAAGTTGTCGAATATCCACCAGTCACGGATAAGGGCGCGTGTTTTTTTTTTTTTTACCAATCACACACATTTGATTATGGTGTGACTAGTGTTACTAGCAAACTAGTAGCCATTAAGTGTTTGGAACACCTGCTGAGCCAGTTGCCCAGGGACTGTGGTTGGATTTGTGAATTATTTGGACAATTGTCCAGTTGAAAGAGAACTGACAGGAGCTTTATAACAATTTTACGAAGCTCCTTCTAAGATTAAACTGTTAAACCTATACTTCCCATTGGGGTTTAGTGTTCAAAGTATTACTGATACTACTTTTTATGAATCAAGTCCTGGAAAAAGCCAAGATACCTGAATGAAATACACACAATTTAAAACTCAGATGTTAATTTTATTGTGCTGTAAATGAAACAGCAAGTGTTCTCAGGTATAAGGTTTGTAGTTTGCCAATATATTCATTATCAGAGCTTTAGATTCCCATCAAGTTGGTGGGTTTTTTGTTACCTTTTTTTTCCTGAGCAAAATAATTCCATTTAAAAATTTTGTAACAAGACATAGACCCTCATTTACTTAAGATTAGTGCTTCTTTAATGATCAAAATCATTTTGCCATGTTAGAGGATGCTTTTCTGGAACAAGACATCTGGGAATACAAATCCAAAAGAAAACCCAAATCAGTACATGCAAATAATTGCTCTGAGAATATTCCAAAATCTGTTGAAAAAGCAACAGATGGACAATACCAGTCAAAACGAAACAGAAATAAAAAAAGAAATGTAGAAGGTAAAAAGAAGGTTAAGGCCCCCGAAACGTGCCTTGGAGAAACAGACAGTCAGACTTCTGTCGTTTCCAGTCAGAACTCTAGTTGTGGAGATGGTGTTCAGCAGTGCCAAGACAGGGAGGCCACTCCAGGAAAGCACTGTAGGACTCACAAAAACAAACACGTGTCTCCGAAGATACGACCAGTTTATGATGGGTACTGTCCAAACTGCCAGGTACCTTTTTCCTCCTTGCTAGGTCAAACACCTCGATGGCATGTTTTTGAGTGTTTGGATTCCATACCAGTCTCCGAAACAGGTAAGATTCCAAAAAAGATAGTGGACTCTAAATAGTCAAAAAGACCTGCATTAGGCCAGACATATCAGTCCGGTGAAACAAGCCAGGTAAGCCGTAAACCAAAAGTGAGATGAGATACTCAAAGTATAAATGACTTAACTGTAGAAGGAAACAAGGTAATGCATTGTTATGCTTCTTGTGAAGGGTAAAAAGATAACAGTCAATAGTATAATTGTAAAGAATGTTGCCAACTTGAAAACAGTTTAAATGCATTTTACTGTTTCATAAGAGTCCCTGAAAATCTGTGATTTTTCATAAATGTTAATTGAGCACATATTATGCTAGATATTTTCACCTGCATAAGGTAGGTGGTATTGATATCTGATAGATGAGGGTTCTTAAAAGCTAAACAGCTTGCCCATTTTATCATCTTTTATGAAACAGACTTTTAGAGAATCATGAATGTAGTCCAGCCTTCTAAGTACGGCTGTGTTGGGGTCATCATGCTAATAGACAGAAAGAAGAACTAGGAAGGAGTGTTTGGTTATTAAGATTCTAATAAATAAAATTGTGCCAAATGAGAACTGAAGTAATACTATGTTTCTGTTATCATTTAAACTATATAATAAATATTGTGTTTAATATGTAGAAAATCCTACTTGTAGTATATGGAGAATGAGTTGTTATTGATGATTTGATTATTTAAAAGTTATATATACCAGACATAAATTTTTAAATCTCAAAGAATCAAAATTCAGTAAAATAAAAATAATATTCAGTATGGCTTTCGTGTTAACTATGATTCAGAAGACGTTTTATTATCAACTTCTAGTTCTCATTTTAAAGTACTGCATGAAGATGCAAAATAACTTAAAAAATATTGGCACTAGCCTTATACAGCAGAGAAGACCTCCTCAAATGCTAGTAATTTGTTTTTCAGTGGCTTGAAAGTCAGAAATGGCAGTTGGAATCCCATGGTGAGCTCTCAGGGTGAAATGTCTTATAGATGAAACCACCTCAAAGAGTTTTTCTCTTGGTTTTTTCACTGATTAAACTCCTTTGAATGGATAATCTCAGGTGGATTCTTCTTGAATTGAATTTTATTCTATAACATATACTTTTATGAGGTGGTTTTAAGTTAATTTTTAAGCAATGAAGTCTCCAGTTTAATGTGACATCTTTTTTTTGGGGGGGGATCATTTTTTGACAGGCCTGGAAATGAACATACAAGGGGCGGGGTATGCCAGGATTCTTTACAGACTGTTTCTCAGTCATAATGGTATGACAGGGAATAGTTTCCAGATTATTAAAGCCTTATTAACCAGTTTATCAAATTGAATTTCAAATCTTAGAACAGAACCTAAAATGTTTAGGGTATGAACAGCTCTAATTAAGATTGCTATTACTGTTTCATATACAGTGTGAATATTAAATAATGGAACCTAATTTGGTACTGCAACTGTCATACGTATGCATTGCCTGATAAGATAAAAATTGAGATAGAACTTTAGTCTGTGAGAGACATACCAGCCTTCTCTACTCTTTACTGCTTGAGCAATAGTGACGTAGTGAAACTGATGGGATCAATTTGTAGCACCTGTTTAAGAAATAACTAGTGCAAGCATGACGTGCATTTTGGAGGAGCTCATATTTGTGAAAGTTTTTAGTGGGGAGAAATAGGTGTTAGTCTTAAATTTTTGGAGGGGAAAAGAGTATTTGAAAAGAAATTTAAAAGAATATATTGATTTAAAAATAATAACTAGCACCTTGCAAAACCATACTGGATTACTGTTATTGTGTGCTAATTTTTTGTTTGTATAAAGATAGCTATTGTCCTAAAGCCTCAAAGTTGGACTGATGACTTTCCACTTACATGTTAATTTATAGTGCTAATACTGTCAAAGCTTAGTCTGTGCTTTGATCCGGTAATACTTTTTTCTTTATTAAAATTTTCAGAGTGTCCTGATGCTCTTCAGTGTTCCTCAACAATTCCTTCTCATTACAAGAGATACACTCATCTCCTGCTAGCTCAAAGCAGGGCTAGTAATTGTCCTTTCAGTGATCCATCCCATGAGTCAGGTGGGAGTTTCAGTGAGACTAATTCAGGCTTTCTTTGTAGCCTTAAGGAAAGATGGTCTCCATATCAGAAACAAACAGATAACTTAAAAAAAAAAGTTTCAACTGATCCCTTGTTAGTGACACAATGTCTAAGAAAATCTCAGTCTCCAACTGAAACTGATAAAAAGGTTTCCTCTTCAACAAATATCCAAACTTCCCAACAAGTCCCACAATTTACAGAACTTGTTAATGATGACAAACTGGTAGGATTTGGTTTGCCTCTTGCTGAAGAATTAGACAGTCAAAACAGCCCAGAACACATAAATTTGACATTGCCAGAAAATGACTTTAGCAACTGTGAAATCTCCTATTCTCCACTTCAAAGTGATGAAGAAACTTATGATACAGGTGAAAAGCTGGATGATTCACAACAGGAACTATTCTTTACGGAAAGCTCTAAAGATAGCAGCCTAGAAGAAGATGAAAATAGCTCCACTTTGTCTAAAAAACTCCATGACCCTTTACTGAAGGACCAGGAGGAGAGCTGCCCCGAAATGGATAGCTTCTTAACTCAGGAGAAATACGATGAAGAACTGTATAAATGCAACACTCTAAATGATTCATCTCAACTTACTTTCCAAAGTAAGAGTATTATTTTACGTGATGGTCCAGCATATACTGATGATGATTTTATATTGTTTCCACCTGCATTAGCAGAGAGGTTTACTTCTCCTAGTTACCAAGCCACTAAAGCAAAACCTGATGAGCCAGAATTTCACTCATCTCAATCAAATAAAGAGAAACAGGTAATTGAAGAATCAGCTGTTTACAATCAAATTTCTCTTCCGTTACTTAAGAGTAAAATGTCAAAACCTTTTGAAAGCCAGCGAGGAGGGTGTCATTCTTTCCAACCAACCCAAAGTAAAACTAGAGAATTATCAAGTAAGAATTTCAATGCTAAGCACAATACAAACTCAGCATGTTTCTGTAGAAAGGCATTAGATGGTATGCTAGACAGTAAAGTTACAGCTTTAAATACAGCGATATTTTCTAGTACACCTACTGCTGCTAAGTCTTTGAAAATATTGCCATCTGGCCCTAAGTGTAATGCATCACAACCTTCTACTAAGGTAATGAAGCAAATGGATATAGGTGTGTATTTTGGACTACCACCCAAAAGAAAAGAAGAGAAATTGCTGGTGGAAAGTGCATTAGAAGGGATGAACTTAAATACAGTTGTAAGTCCTAATGAAAAGAGGTCCCGGCAGTGCAAGAGGAAAAGAGAAAAATCTTTAAGTGATTTAGAATTAGAGGCAAATAATTTAAGTGAGAGTCAGCCCTCTGTGGAACTTTCTCGTAAGAGGTCACAGCATCAAAGAAAGAGACTTAAAAAGTCAGATTCACTGCAGGAAGGAGTACATCAGAAGAGTTCAGGTCACCGTAACAAGACAGAACCTGGAACAGTCAAGTTAAGGAAAGACAGAGTCTTCATAAAATCAGCTCATGGCAGGCTGCAGAGAGGGAACACGAAAAGCCCAGAGTCATCGAATGCAGGAGAATTAAGGAAAAGGACATGTCCATTCTATAAGAAAATACCTGGTAAGTTGAAATATCAAGGCTTACTATATCTACGAAGACGCAACTTTTTTGAATTACATGTTCATTGCCCGTGTTATGTGTGTGTGAAACAATTTTTTTGTGTGTGTTTACTTTTTATACCTCATCGGCCTGTAACAGATTTTTTTTCCTATTTAATCTTTTTTACTCCATTCAATTCAGCAAACTTTTATTAAACATATTCTATATATAAGGTACTATACTATTTAGATAGATATTACAGATCTGACAAAGATTCATATAGATCAGCTTAATACAGAAGGAGGAAAGGCTCTCTGTAAGTAACCATAATAACAGTCTCTAAGCACTTAAGAAAAATGCAAGTACTAAATAGCTTCGAAGAAGGAAAATGTCACAGGTTATACAGGTCATAATAAATGCTAAACATTTTTAAACCATATCATAACTTAGTTTCTCAGTCTTTTCATGTTCTTATAATTTCTCATGTCTTCATAGATGAGTTAGTAGAAAAATGTGTAGTAAAATGAATTTTATTATTGAAGAAAACAGGTACCCTTCTTCTGAAAAGAATATAAAACTGCCCAAATATACTTGGTTTCAGAAAGATTTTTTAATATGTTTTTTTGATATTCTAAATCTATTCAATATAATTTGTTCAAAATATTTATGTAAAGAAAAGCATTTATGTACATCATAGTACCAGTTCTGTTTTTAATAGTTATTTTGATTAATTTTCTGTATTTTAAGTGAGCCCAGAATTAGTGGGCCATGTGTGGATAGGCCTCCGTAGAACTGTGGAGGTATGTTTATTTACCTGCATATCACAGTCAGCGCACTTGTTTTTTCTCATGAACAAATTTCAGAACAGCTCAATCTTTTGTTTTTTTCATTATTGCTCCTCTAGGGAGGCTTTTTAGGCTTTTTGTTTGTTTGTTTGTTTCCCTTCCTCCTCCCCACCTCCCACAATGAAATTCAAATACTACAGATACCCTGTTTATCTGTTATTGTACTGTGGCCCTTTGGAGGGCCATTAGATTATTTGTGTCATTAACCATTTTTGCCCCTTAGAAGCATACCAATATCACCCCCATTGAGAATTCATGTTTTAAAAGAAAGTTAGCATTCTCCTTTTGCTGTTTTGCAGAAGTAAAGGATTTTAGGTGCCCAGTAAGTATTGTGAAAACATTCAGCAAAACAAAAAAGTAACTCATTTGTAGCTTAGTATTTTTAATTTTTTTTTGTACAGTTATTCATTAAAAAGCCTATACTGGGATATTTAATGGAAGCTTATTATAAGACTCATTTTCGTCTCTAGTATCACCTTTTGCTGAATTTATGTGGTGTAGATTTTTAAATTAAAATTAAATTTTAAAATGTAAAGTTAAGTTGGAAATGAGATGTAAAGGTGTCAGAGGGTTTGCTATATAAGCAAATTAGGTTGCTTTTACTTTGTTAGCTATTGCTCAAGCAGCTGTGTTGGTGTTTTCATTGTAGGAACTGGCTTTACAGTCGATGCCTTTCAGTATGGATTGGTTGAAGGTTGCACGGCCTATTTTCTCACACATTTTCATTCTGATCATTATGCTGGATTGTCTAAAAACTTCACGTTTCCTGTTTATTGTAGTGAGGTAAGTTTTAGTATTCTAAATCCTGAATTTGTAGAATGCAGTGAATTTCTAACCAGCCTGGTTAAAAAAAAGGTAATTAAGATTGTAAGATCTATCCTTCTTCTAGAAAATATATGAAAAAACACTCCACATTGAGATTCTAAAATTAAATGAGTTATTGTCAATAGTTACAATAGATTTTTTAAATTATGCTTTATTATGTGGAAACAATAAATATTGATACCTCATGATGTACTGAAACACGTAAGTTTCATTCAGTAAATATTTACTGAGTGCCTAAAAAGATACTCAAGGCAAAATACCTAACTTCAAGGAGCTTTCAGGCTACACATTCACAAATAGTAACGCAGTGGGATCTGTATTGTAATAGAAAAGTGAACAGAATGCCTAAAAGGAGGGAGAAGCGGGGCTTTACTGTGTCCTAGGCTAAGGTTAGAAAAAGTTTCACGGTGAAAGAGATACCTTGAACTAATTATTAAAAGGTGAGCATTTTAATGTGTACTACTAAGGACTTTGACTAGAATTTGATTTTATCCTCAAGCATTCTTGAATTATCTTCTTTTTATTAATGAAGCAGCTGAGGCTTGGAGAGGTTAAGTGGCATGCCCCAAGTCACAGAGCTAGTAATGGCAGAGTCAGAATTTGAACGCAGGTCTGTCTCATTTCAGAACAAGGCAGAGGAAAGAGGAGAGAGCCTTCCGGGTAGAGAAGAGTTTGTGTAAAGGCACAGACACCTAAGAAGTATGCCCATTCCAGGAACTTCAGATAATTCACAATCACTAAAGACAAGATAGGAAATAACAGGAGATAAATCCACAGAAATGGGTAGGGGGCAGATCATGAAGGGTTTTGTATGACATGATGGAGATAATGGACTTTTTACAGGTGAGGGAGAATCAGTGACACTGTTTAAGCAGAGTTGTGACACAGTCATTTTAGAAAGTTCTTCCGGGCATTCTGGAGGGTTTACATGAATATAAGTGGGAGAACCAGCAGATTATTAAGATGTTTGGGTTCTAAACTAGATATGAAATAAAAGACATATTTAATGTTTTAATGTATCAGCAATAAGCACATCCTGTTTTGCAGATAACTGGCAATTTGTTGAAGAGCAAACTTCACGTGCAAGAACAATATATCCATCCATTGCCAACAGACACTGAATGTATAGTGAATGGTGTCAAGGTTGTTTTGCTAGATGCCAATCAGTAAGTATTAAAGTTACCTTAGTAATACCCTATTTTTAAATATTCAAAAGGAAAACACATTGCATGGCTATTTAAGAACTTTTTATTGGAACTATTATGCTTGATATTTCATAAATGTCTTATTTAAGTAAGATAAGAAACACTTAAGTAAAATGTGTTTCTCCTTTTGAAAAATAATATACCCAATTACAGGATCAAAGATTAAATGTAGAGAGATTCTCTAAGTGTTCTCTAACCCATTTTTTAATGCAGTTTAAATTACTATGCTTTACATGAGACTCCATCTTATTTTTTTTTTAAATCTTTTAACATATTGCTGCTGTGCTTTAAGAGATAACCTTTTGCCATTTTCTTTAATATCACTTATATAAATTAACAGCTGGTACTCCATTCAGATTCTAGAGGGTTTTTTTTTTTTTTTTCCTTTAAGAAATCCTTTAGGTTTTTGATACTAAAGTCTTGGAAGATTTTTTTCTTGGAAATTGTTTTTCTTTTTCCCTCATTTTTTTTAATGTAAAGTACTGCCAGGATTCACATTGCCAAAATGTAACTGTCAGTCAGCTATGCATCTTTATAATTTCCATAGAATGTTAGCCTTATGTACCTTAGAGATCGTAGATGCCTAGAGAATTAAATTTAAGACTAAACCTAGGTTTCCTAAAATCCAGGCCTGTTATTTTTTTCAGGTTGCCTATAAGTTTTTGTCTGCTAACTTTGTTGCTGTTTATTTTTTTAATCACCAGTTATGATAACTCAGGTTCTGATTTTTTTTTTTTGGTCAACTTTATTGAGGTACAATTTACATAAATAAAATGGACCCACTTTAAATCTTTGCTGAATTTTGACAAAAGTAAACACCCATGTAATTCCCACCACAATAAAATGTGGAAAATATTCCCCACCACAGAAGTTTTCCTTGTGCTCCTTCCCAGTCAATCCCGAGCCCCGACTCTGACCCAGGAAACCATTGATTTGTTTTCTATGACTATGGATTAGATTTGTCTTTACTAGGGATTCATCTAAATGAAATCATATACTATCTTCTGTTTTGTATCTGGCTTCTGTCACTCCTCATGTTTTTGAGATTCATTCATGCTGTTGTGTGTTCCTTTTAATTACTGAGTACTATCTATTGTATGGACACAATACAATTATTTTTTCCATTCGCTTCTTGTTGGACAACCGATTTTTGTTTATTGATCTTGTATCCTGAGACCTTGCTAAGCTTGCTCATTAGTTGTTGTAGGTTTTTTGTAGATTCTTGAAAATTTTCTACATATGTCATCCACAAATAAAGATGCTTTCATTTTACTTCTTTCTTTCCATTTAGAATGATATTTTTTCTCTTATTTATTGTACGGGATTATGCTTTCAATACAGTGTTGAATAGGAGTGATGTGAGCAGACATATTGCCATGTTCTTGATCTTAAGGGGAACGCTTTCAGTCTTTCTCCGTTAAGCATGATGTTAGCAATAGGTTTTTCATAGATGCCTTTTATCAGGTTGAGAAAAATCCCTTCTATTCCTATTCTGCTGGGAGTTTGTAATCATGAATGGGTGTTGAATTTTGTCAAATGTTTCTTTGGCATCTAATGAGGTGATAATACAACTTTTGTCCTCTATAATGTTAATGTGGTAAATGACAAAGATGGACTTAAACCAGCCTTGCATTACTGAGATAAACCCCACTTGGTCTTCATGTATTACCCTTTTTCAAAATATATAGCTGGATTTGATATGCTAATATTTTGTTAAGGAATTTTGTGTCTGTTTTAAAAAGTATATTGGTCTATAGGGTTTTTTTTAACTACACTTTTGTCTTATTTTGATATCAGAGTAATACTGGTCTCATGAAATATTCCTTCCTCTATTTTCTAAAAGGTGTCATGTAGTAATTATTTTTATTTCTTCCCTGTTTGGTGGAAAATCTCTAGTGAAGTCATCGGGGCCTGAATTTTGGGGTCAGGGAGATAAGGGGAAGTTTTTAATTACAATTGTAATTATTACCTGTGTTTTCCTAGAATTTAAAATGAAAATTCTCTGTGTTTCGGCAGTAATTTCCAAACCCCATTGTGTCAGGGGTCCCCAAGACCACCTTGAGGCTCAGTGGTTCACCAGAAGGACTCACAGGACACAGAAAAGCTGTTTTATTTGTGGTTACAGCTTATCACAGTGAATGGGTACAGATTAAAATCAGCAAAGGGAAAAAGGCAAATGGAGGCAAATCCAGGAGAAACCAGGTGCAAGTTTCGAGGTGTCCTCTTCTAGTGGAGTGGCACAGATGTGCTTAATTCTCCCAGCAACAGTGTGTAACAACACGTAGGAGGTGTGGCCAACCAGGGAAGCTCAGCTGAGCCTTGGTATCCAGGTTTTTTATTGAGGGTCAATCATGTACACATGCCACACCCATGCTGATTGACCTGGGCTACTCAGACGCCAGTCCCCTAGAGCAAAGACAGATATTCACCATAGATCACACTGTTAACATAAACTAACTTATCAAACTAGTAACACATGGCCCAATGTGTCAGGCATACAAAACACTCTTAGCAGGCAGCATATTTCAAGGACTCAAAACTTATCTCCCAAGGGCCAGCCAATGACTATTCCTAAGGACAGGCCTTTCTTGGGGACCTGTGGAGTTTGCACAACACTGGCCTGCTGAATTAACCCTTTCCTGCACACCATTTTTTGTGTGTGTGTGACATAAATTTCCTTAAGTTAAAATGCTACATACCTTTGTAGTACAATGCTATGTCATTGTGGTCAGCTAATAAAGTATATTAACTTGTTGATGTTGAAATGAACACTCTTTCTTTAGATGCTTTGCCTGTGTTAAGAATATTCCTTTGAAATGTTTGTGTTCAGCTGTCCAGGTGCTGTCATGATCCTTTTTTATCTTCCTAACGGTTATGTCATACTACACACTGGAGACTTCAGAGCAGATCCCACCATGGAACGTTCTCTTCTTGCAGGCCAGAAAGTCCACACACTTTACTTAGATACAACGTAAGAGAAACTTTGTTTGTGTACTTCTCTTTTCCACCAACAGCATTTGCCCTGCATGTTATGAATAATTTGAACTTTTGCTTAGTTAATCAAAATGATGGCTTATTGTCAATTATCATTTTAAGTATTTATCAGGTGGATGCTCTTTGAAAAAATATATACTTAAGAACAAATTTTGGATTGCATGGCTTAACTGACTCCAGCTCAATTTTTATGTAATATCCTTTTGAAAATATGGTTTATGTAAAAATCTTGTTACTGAAACAAGGATGAAAAATTTGGGAGCAAACTTTAGGAAAACGCCTTTTAAAGTTATCCTTTCAAAGTGTCTGTGTAACTATTAAGCATGATTGTGAAGAAAAAAACAGAGAATGAGATTCTGTCTGAATATTCAAACTTACTTTGTTCCTTTCTCCAAAAGGTAATCTATAAGTGGCAACCTTGAATTCCTAAGTGCTATAAACATAATGGTATAAACTATTATCTTCTTTTATATATTAAAATACCTCATCAGTTGGTCAGAAATTATGTTAACCATTTCAACCTGTTTCAAGAAGAAGTGAGTTTGGATGGCATATCTTAGTAAGAGATGGTCTTTCCACAACTGGTTTTCTAATACTATAGTTAATTCTTCCATTCACCTAAATACTAGGTGAACTAAGAAAATAATTATTTTTAAACTTTTTTTTGTTACTTTATTCTATTCTACATACAATTCTGATTTCTTTGTGAATATAGGGGATATGACTAAGTCTTTTCTTACTAATAAGAATTATGGCTGACCAGCAAAAACAATTTTGAAAATTGGAAAAATATTTCTTTGATGTGTGTACTTTATGAGATTTTTAGTGAAAAAGTGCTTAATTTTCATCTCAAATATCTATAACTAGTAGTCTTAGTGTTAATTTTTCATTGGGTGTTATTGTATTGAAGTAGACCCAACTGGATCTGCTGTAGTCCCATAATACTATATATATTTCTATATCTCCTAAAAGAAAATAACAACCAGATGAATATTAACTGTTTGATTTAATGCTACTTCATTAAATTCATGTTCAGTTTCATTATCTTAAAAATATATATATTTTTACTAAATCAGAATTCTTTAGTCCAAAAAGATAATCCCTATAAATCGTATTTCCTTTGATAGGGATTAGGGTTAAAAAAAAAGAAGATATTAAGGCTTATAATTCATAGCTAAAATAGCTACCTAGAAATATTCTTGAAGGAAAAAAAATGCAATTTCTTTATTTGAGGGTTATAAAAGAAATATAATTAAAAAGGTATATTGAAATGTATAGTTCCATCATAAATAATCAATAGCTGGTAACAAATATTTTAACCACAGGCACTGGTGAGATAACTGCGGTGGTGTTAATGTACTATACTGCTGTTGTATATAATTTTGCTAAAGCTTGTTTTCTAAAGTAGCATCCAACTTAATGCTATGACTTTCTTCTTGTTCTTTTAATAAGTACCATATTTCCATATCACAGATATTGCAGCCCAGAATACTCTTTTCCGTCTCAGCAAGAGGTTATCCAGTTTGCCGTCAACACTGCCTTTGAGACTCTGACTCTAAACCCACGTGCTCTTGTTGTCTGTGGCACTTATTCTATTGGAAAAGAGAAAGTCTTCCTAGGTGGGTGGTAGCTGTAGCTAATTTACTGTATTATAAAGATCAGATTCTTTTTGCATAAAGCCCGTTCAGGCTCTCTTCTTTCACTTGATATTTATTTCCTGAAACAGTTCAATATTACCTTTGAAGTTGAAAGAAAAATTTGGTAGAGTTTGATTCATTTAAATTTTGAAAGGCTTAACTTAATGGAAACATTTGATAAGTATGTTTACAGTAGCCTTTATATCTACAAAATGTTTATAGAGCAAAAGTCCATGCTACATTAGTATTTTAGTAAACTTTGAAAGATGACTAGTGCATAGTTCTTTCACTGCATTCTTTGATGATAACCATCAATTAATTATTGAGACCAGTTTTAGTTTTTGTTCCTAAATGATTTTTGGATATGTAACTGCAGTTTGTCTACGTAGTATTGTACCATTTTGCAAAGTACTTCCATTTCTTCTTAACTGTGGTCCCATAATGTCAAACATTAAGATGTGAAATGATAAAGCTAAGGTTTTAACTCCTCCAAATTTTGTTTTTTCCCTCCCTCTAACTCTTTCCATACATCTTATGCAATTTTTAAATACTAGGTCTTTAAAAATAAATTCTTGGCTTTCTCACAATTTATTCCACATAGTTAACTGACAAACCTGTTCAGCCTTTTTGAGATATTATGGCAAAAGTGTGAATGTTTTGAATTTCTTTTAATTTGGTAAATTCTTATTTTAAAGTTAAGTTGTAATTTTATTTTTTTTCATAAGCTGTAATTTTACTATTTTTAAACTTTTCCTTTGCCTGTAGCCATTGCTGATGTTTTAGGTTCAAAAGTGGGCATGTCCAAAGAAAAATATAACACATTACAGTGCTTCAATATACCAGAAATTAATTCCCTCATCACTACAGACATGTGCAATTCACTGGTTCACCTTCTCCCAATGATGCAAATTAATTTTAAGGTAAGCATTCAAGAGATATGTCTTTTTAGGATGAACTAGAAAAGGCAATCTGATGACTGTAAACTAGAATCCCATTTTACTTGCATTTAACTTAGAGGAATTCAGTTACAGTGGAGTCAAAGTAAACTTTGCCCTAGAAAATCTTTTAAGTGGAATTTTAAATGTTTTAAGTTTTTGTGTGTGTGCAGCTGTATAGAGTAATTCATATGCCCACCAGGAGTTTAGGAACTAGAGAACTGTCATAAAGGAAGAAACAAAAGTAGAAAAGTGTGCAGCTCTCTGGTCATTCAAACATTTTGAGATTGTTCTCCATTCTTCCTGGATGAGTAGGGAAATGAGTGGAGAATTCTAGGGAGTTCTTACTTTTCTTCAGGTCTATTCTGTATAATATTAAGCCACTATAACATTGAGATATGTTGAAAATATACTTGTGAGGATTAAATGAAATATATATATTAAATTTGAGAGGCATCCAGTTTGCATGGAGGCTAATGAGGATGTTGGTTAATTATAAAATGAACACTGATATCCTGCGGAGGGTATAGCATATTTTTATAATTTTTATAAAGATTACTTCATGCAATACAGTCTTATTTCCTGCTAACTTAGTTTCATTTGGACAAATTATCCATTTAGGGGGACAACAGGGGTGGGGAAGTCAGAATATTATGGAAATGAAGGGACTAGACCTTTTCAAGAATAGTGTTTAAAAGAGCCATATGCTGTGGAGAGGTCATGTAAGGAAAAAATGACCTGCACAAGAACTGTTTCAGTGAAGTGATGTTGGAGAAAGCCAGTGACAGCAGAGGGCTAAGGAATAAATGAGAAGGTATACAAATGGCCAAGAAGCACATAAAAAGAGGATCAACACTGTTAGCCATCAGGGAACTGCAAATCAAAACCACAGTGAGATACCACTTTACACTCACAAGGATAGCTATAGTAAGAAAGATAGACAGTGCCAATTGTTGGTGAGGATATAGAGAAACTGGGACCCTCATGCGTTGCTAATGAGATTGTTAAGTAGTGCAGCTGCTTTAGAAAGCAGTTTGCTAATTTCTTTCAAAGTTAAACATGCAGTGACTATATGACCAGCAATTCCAGTCCTAGGTATGTGCCTAGGAGAATTGAAAACATATGTCCACTTCTACACAAATGTTCACAGCAGCGTTATTCATAATAGCAAAAAATTGGAAACAACTCAGATGTCCATCAAATGATGGATGGATAAGCAAAATGTGATATATACATAAAATAGACATATTCTTCAGCTGTAAAAAGGAATGAATTACTGCTACATGCTACTATATGAAGTGAGCATTGAGAACATGCCAAGTGAAAGAAGCCAGACACAAAAGGCCGCATATTGTGTGATTCCATTTATATGAAATATCCAGAATAGGTAAATCTGAGGAAGTAAGTAGATTAGTGGTTTCCAGGGCTTGAGGGAGAGGGAATGGGGAGTGACTGCTATTGAGTACAGTGTTTTATGGAGGGCTGATGAGATGTTCTAGAATTAGATAGTGATGATGGTCATACAACCAACAACCACTGAACTGTATGCTTAAAAAAACCCCAAAAAACTGGCAGTTACCTGCTTTGAAGACAAAAAACAAAAAAGGGATATCTGAAATCATTGCCTGTATTATTTCCACTATTTGTCATAGGTTGTCGGTATTGTTCAGTAGCCCTTCGCCTTCCTCCATGAAAGTGATCAGATATTGATGACATTTTTTACAATTTCATATCTTCAGAACACAGATGGAGTAGAAGCTGACAGTTACCATAAGACTATATTTTAGTTGGTACTTAAAGCCAATTTTTTTTACCACCCAAAAATAGTTTTATTGTATCAGAGCTAATGACTTTTTTGTGAAAATGTAAACCTGATACAATTGTCAGGGTTTCTAAGGCAGGCTTGAAAGACTTAGAAACCCTATAAATAAAACCATTCGTGCTACCTAGTTCAACATCCCAAGTTCATATACGTTAAGTATGTAGTTTACTATCACCTCTGATTTAAACCTGATTCATGGGATGTGGTAAAACATTATAACAGTAATGTTATAGATGATTATTTGCATACTGAAAAAATAACTTTAGGGACATCTACTGAATGCATTTTAATCACAAACTGGTTACCAATAAACAGAGAGACAAGTCATAGATCAGGGACTTTATGTTGACTAAATCATAATAAAATTCCTCATGATAGTAGTTCTGCAGTTGTGGTTAATGAAAGACTAGTGGCTGTCGGCAGTCTTCTCTGTGTGTTTGGCTTATATGATAATATCCTGTTTTTGTCTGTGGCACAGATTAATGATGTTTTCATGGTAACTCTAATTTGTCTCATGAAAAGCATGAAATTACTTCTGATTGGGTTCTCCCGAGTGTTTTTACAGAGACAAATAGGAATGGATAAGTTTGATGACCTGCATTGATAGCTGGACTCTCAGTTTATGATATTACGTGTATAATTGCTCCAAACCTGTTTCCTATTATTTCCTTTTCTTTGTGAGGACAGGAAGAGAGAGGGATTAGTAATAAGCAAATAGTATTACAATAGATCCTAGACTAAGTAAAACAAAAATCTGAAAATTTGCAGGGCCAGGGATATGGTAATGAAAACTTAGTTATATAGCTATAACTTAAACTTTTTTGGGGGGGCAGTAGTTGGTAAGAAATATGACTGTTTAATGGTAGGTATACAAATTAATAAAAGATCATTATTTGATGCAAAAGAGAAATCAAAGAGTTATTATTAATTCATCAAGTGAAATCTTAATGTCTGATGAACTCAATAAACTGTTCAACCTTTAAATAGTAATCAAAAAGAAAGATTAAAAAAAAAAATGATGTGTTTGTCTTCTACCAAATTGGTGTACTTTTAAAAAAGGTAATATTCCTATGCTGAGATTCAGAGAAATTGGCACTCTTCATCCACTTGGATAATAATGGAAAAGAGGGTAAATCCTCAACTATTTCCATTTCTAGAAATTTATACTAAAAATGAGTCCTTTCTGAAGAGATCAATCTGTAAGTTCCTAGGTGCTGATGGTATAATGAATGATGAGAGTCTTAAAAAGTTAGGAAAGGGCAGATGGTTTCCATTAAAAAAAAAAAAAAGACTCAGAAGGTGGTGTTTATTGATGTCTTCCCCTTAAGCTGTAAACTTCCAAAAGGTGAAGGCTGTGTCTCACTGACCACTCTGACATCAGCACCTGGTGTTAATACTGGAACAGATATTTATTGAATGAATGGGTGAGTGAATTTGTCTTTATGATTTCTTCAGAACTTCCTACCAGCATCTTTTAAAAATTCAGTAGAGTATGTATGGTTAAAGAAGAAAAAGAAGACTTCTGGAAATCCAAGATGACACTATATACAGTTTAGGTTTTTTATTATTTTAAATAAAATTAAAATTTTATTATAAATTTACACTAAGCCTTTGACACTCTGGGTTGAATCTTTAGCCCAAAAAGTATTAGAGTTTTTTTGTATCCCTCATGCCATTATTATCTTTATCTGGATTTCTCTTAACTTTCAAAGGTTGAACCTTTGTCATTGATTTTCTGAGAATCTTACCTAATGTCCTCACTAATGATGACCTCACTAATGACGACCTCAAGATTTATTAGCATATTACTTCTGATCATAACACCGTGAAAAGTTTTGAAATTATTCTAGTTCATGCATAAAGGGTGAAAAGGAGTAAACACTTGAAAAGGGAACTACTAGATACTATGCATCTTAAAATGTATGTCTGAGTTGAGTATAATGCCATTATAAAGTTATTTCCATCTTTTTATCCATCTGTCAGTCCTCTACTGGTGTATATGTATGAGGATATATTTGGATTGATGTTTACCAGTGTTAATATCAGTATCTCTCATAAGGATAGTATTAGATGCTAGTATCTCTAATATCCTAATAATTGTAGGATTTGGAGAGGTGTTTGTTTTGTTTGTTTTTGGTAGCCATCTGAATTGTAATTCTAAAACACATGATTACTTATCTTTAAAGTTGCCTCATCTTATTTTTCTCAGAATGTACTTAAACTTGTTTAACTTTAGATAAGTAAAGGGGAAAAGATTTTTTTTTAGGTGATTTTATTTTTGGGGGGAGCACAGCACTAGGTTTTCCAAGTTAATGTTCACCAAGAGAAAACTCCGTGACTGTGCCAATGTAACATTTTAATCATTCTGTTTTATTCCATATAACCCATCTTCTCTGACCATTAAATAAATATCCTGTTTTTATTTAACAGGGTTTACAGAATCATTTGAAGAAGTATGGTGGGAAATATGATCAGATTTTGGCTTTTCGACCTACAGGATGGACGCATTCTAACAAGTTAACTAGTATGGCGGATATTATTCCCCAGACCAAAGGAAACATTTCAATATATGGTATAATTATTCAATTTTTTTACTCTTAATGTTTGTAATTACCTTACATTTTTTTAAAAGCAGTAAAATTAAGATCCAAGGAAAAAGAGACACCAAAGAATCTTTAATAATTTAACAGGTTCAAATCATTCCTCATGCTGTACACCTGTATCTTTAGTATGTTGTAAATGCATATAAAGGAGTATTACTTCAGTAAATAGACATAGACTAATACAGATCAGTCCATATGTGTGATCAGTGACATGTAGGGGAGATTGTAGAACTACTTGAAAGGAGGGGTGGGTAGTGCCATTTTGTCCTGGAAGTTTAAATGACGCTGCGACACCAAGAGCAGGAAGACAGTCGATTAGATGTGATGACAGCAAGAGATACAGACTTGACTTTAATTTTTTCATCTTTGAAGGACGTTTACCATTGTCCTCAGAGATTGGCTTATTACAATAATGGCTGATGGAAACATTTTTGGATCCTAGTTTACTCAAAACAGGACCCTTTCTCCCTCTTTCTCTGTGGTATTTGATCTTCAGTAAAGAAGATAAAGAGATTTTTAGTACTTAATTTTTTTTTTTCCTTTTTATGTGTACAAAGCTTGGGGATGGAATCTGCTTACTTGCCGTGGAAATCAAGAGTCTTCTGCTTGTTACTCTTTAAATTTTACTCATATTTCTTCCAGAATTTTCCTGAAATCAATAGCTGGGCAAAGTGCTTAAAGGGAAGAATTGTTTAAAAAGAAAAACCTACTTATAAATAAGAATCTATAGAAATGCATATTATTAAGTGTCTACATAGCAAAGTAATAGAATTTTTTAATGTTGAAAAGTTTTTGTATCATTTTAATATTTATTATTTGTAAAAGATACTAGCAAATTTTGTTATCAGAAAAAAAGCACCAAGGAATTTTTGGCAAAAATACTCTGGATTGCTTTCCTTTTCTCTTTTATTTTATTTTTGGCTTGTGCAGTTTTCTTTATTAGTTTGATTTTTTAGTAGGCACTGTCTTTTGTGTTGCAGGGATTCCCTATAGTGAACACAGCAGCTACCCAGAGATGAAACGTTTTGTTCAATGGCTGAAGCCGCAGAAAATCATACCTACCGTGAATGTTGGCACCTTGAGATCCAGGCGCACAATGGAGAAATATTTTAAAGAGTGGAAGTTGGAAGCTGGATATTGATGTTACCTCAAAGGACTCAGAAGTAGTTAAGTAACTTGGGCCTAGCTTGTTAGTAGTTAAATCTTCAGTGATATGATATTTCACTTTATGTGAAAAACCTCATGAAGGTCACTCATACAGCTTATTTTCTTGTTTACATTTGAATAACATGTTCACGATGCAGGGCCTCTCAGCATCGTCAATGATAATTGAGACTGGTCTGCCTAGTACCCTTGTTTCTTGCCCCTCCCTGTGGGGCTGTTGTATTCTGCATCCAACAGTAGGAGCATAAACATAGGCAGGTTTGGGGACCAAAGGATTCATGATAATAAACTAGATTGAAAGCATTATATGTAAGTAATTACGTATCTTTAAAATTATTTAATATAGGGCATATTTTTATGAGATAAAGCTTTTCTATGATATGCATACTTAAATAAAAAATTGATCTTAAATTTGCCATCGTGTCGTTTGGTTTTTAGGATTTATAGCTGACATTTATGCAATCTTATAAAATTTCAGTGACAGTAATTCAACATTTGACTCTGAAAAAGATGACTCAAAGAGACTAAACAATTACCCAGTAAATGACGGAGAAAAGTTTGCGTGAATAATGTTTATCTGAATTGTTTACTCAAGACATCAGATAACTAAAAGTTTAGATTGCAATTTTTTTTTTAAAGTGAGATTATACAATTTATTTATGAGTCTTGATCTCTCCAACAGAGATTAAGTAACTGATCCAAAATGAAAATTTGGGGCAATACATGTTAAAAATGTTTTTATGGGGTTTAAATAAGAAAATGGCTAGCATAATGAAAGTATGCATGTGTATAGATGTGTATTCTTCCATTGCCTCTAATGAAATTAATTTAGGGATTCCTTAATGTTTTAATGGAAAATTATTTTCTGTGATGATTTCAGTCACCAGAAGAATAGTACTCTCCATGAACTTTAATTTCATAAACTTGGATTTTACTTTGTTATGGCGGTGTTAGTAGGGAATCATGTTTAGGGAAGAAAAAGCGTTTGGGGCCCAGTAGTAATAAATCCAGTGTAACTATGTTCTGAGTTGATTTCAATTACATATTTAAAATATTTTGACTTCTTTGGGCTTGGTGTTTTAAACTTTTTATAAATCATTAATTAAGAGTTATAACTAGAAAAATTGCATGTAATCTACAAATATAGGTATTTTTAACATAGGGGAGATGACCAAGTCATTTAAGGTCTTTTTTTTTGAGTAATAGTTTTTTCCTAGAATTGTCATTTTTCATTGGTAAAAAGATTTTTCATGATTTTGAATGTTTTACTTTGGAAATTCAGGCATGTTATTTAAAAGCAGCCTCAGCCATCTTATTTTCGAACACAAAAACATCTTTCTACACAATTAGCACCATTATGGCAGCTTGGAATGATTTGTTTTGCTATTATTATTGCAGAATATGCAAAACCTCATTTAGGGACCATCCCAAATATGGGATTTATTTTACTAATAAGTCACAACAACCGAACTTTTCAAGGCTCTGTTGAGAACTGTATGTGAAATTCTTAGTTCCAATAACCTAACACTTTGGTAGGTAAAAATTTTCAATTTTAAAGCAAAACAAAAGAAGAAAAAAATCTACCATCAACCCAAAATAAATGGATGGCAGCTCTTGAACATCCTTACCATGTGTAGAGAAGAAGAAATAGAATTAAGCCAACAAGGGGGAAAATGCTTTACTATACATTACATGTATTTGGAACTTTTCAGAAAACTCCTTTACACTCTTATCTAAACATTGAATTACCAGAATGCACCGACACTTGACAGGATGTTTTCAAGTTCTCATGACTTTGATTTAATAGGAAAACCTTTTCCACTTGATGTCAATGCCTTTTATTTCTAAGTTATTTATCATTTACCCTGAATTTATTAATGTACCTAAATATGAAACTGGTTTTCAGAAAAACTAAATTATTGCTTTCTTCAGTTATTGAGTTATATTCTTGTGAACCAAATGCATTTAGAATTTCCTTATTTGGTCCTGAATAACCATCTATACTAGACTAGGGAACTCCAAGTACTAATACCCAAAATTATCTGTCTTGAAAGACTATTGATATTGCCGTGTAACTTTTCTGGTTGTTTTATTGCTGTTCATTCAGTTCATTTGGTATTGATCTTAGAAAAATTCCAAATAAGAAGTTATCTGAAATCAGCAAAATCATAAGCTAATGGTTATAGATAATAGAATGGTTTAGGTATGAGAATTACTTCTAATCTGAATAGTTGGAAGCTTTTAACTTGGTAATCATTTTGTATGCTAATTATATTTCATCTTTCCCTTAGTATCTACCCCTTCTCCAGAAAGTAGCCATACTCTCTTTGCTTAGGAACTCAATCCCCCATGATTTCACTGTTCTATTTTTGGTAAACCAGAAATAATTTATAAAACACTTGTTATGGAGTGGACCAATTATACAATGCCAAGTATAACACAAAATTATTCTTTTCTTAAACAATCATAGCTGGGCCAGAACTAGGGTGAGGCAGGAGAGATGCCTAGAATGTAAAATTTAAAGAGGCAAAAGGTAAAAATCCTTTTTAAGGCTGACTCTGCACTTGCATGACCCTGAGAGTGAGTGTCTCCTTAAACGCTACTGTAGGAAATCTCTCATGCCTCAACTTAGTTCCAGGTCCTGATTCGTAGCACCTAATTATGTTTTTTTGCTATTTTGGTAAATCCAAAGTGGTTTTCTAAATAGAATATCATTATAGCTTTGTTTTTAATATACATTGAAACATAAATATTGTAATCTGAATTTAGGAGAGTACATTTTCAAGAATTTCCAGATTCATCGATATAGAGCTAATTATACCAGCACCAAAACCCAGATTCCTTTGAGATCCTTCCCCTGGGGTATTGTAAACACTTTCAGGGCAGGGCTCGTATCTTACTCATCTTATGATCTAGTACCTTTTTCGGTATGTGGTCTGGTTCAGAGACAGTTCTAACAGATGGTAAATGCTTGAATGAATCTTGAATAAACAGTGAAAAAATCCATCTATGTTCTAAGAATCTGACTTCCAAAATTCTTTTACATGTTTTCCTCAGGTGAAAATAGTGTGATTCCAGAAGAACCACTAAAAATAAAAATATATTGAAACTACTCAGTTGATTGTTTGGGTATATTAAAATGTCCATTACTTCAGTGTAGGAACAATTTAGAGAATAAAGTTTTTTTTTTTGTCAAGATCTATCACTTTAATTGTCACTAAAATCAGTCACTGAGTATTTGAATCCTCTCTCTTAGAACTTATTCTATTTGTTGAGTTACTGCTATGTGCCCCACACTATTCTTGGTGTTGTGTGGAAATTAAGAATAATTCAGTCTAACAAGGATTTATTGAGTGATTATTCTGTATAAGGTGAAGGGGGTACAAACATGTTCTTTGTTCAGGGATTCACACAGAAATAAAATAGTCTCAAATGTCAGAAAAGTAGTATTAGGAGAGAAAGACATGTCCCTAGGCACCGTGACAAGTGTTATAATACCAAGCACTTCAAAGGGAGAAATTAATTCTGATAAGGAAGAGTCCATAGAGAAGATGCCTTTTTACACAGTCCTTAAAAGATTAACAGACCTTTCATAGACTGGAGAGAAATCTAAGAGACAGCCGAGTCCTGGAGGTGTGACAGTATAAGTTGTGCAAGAGGAGCTTTGAGCAATTGGTGTGTTGGCATGTGAAGCTCAGACTAGAAAGAATAGGTTGAGGAAGATGGCATACAATTCTGATAACCCTACTAAGGAGTTTAGAGGTTATTCTGAAGAATATTGAGAGTTTTTGGAGATTTGGGGGCAGTCAACATATACCTATGTGTTGGAAATGAAGTAAAAGTGAGATAGATATTGATATATACACACACACTTATACATATATGAATATACACAGCTTGACAGGAGAACTGGGCTAAGCCTTGAACCTTGAGAAACACGATAATTATGGAATATCTGAGGTGTTGACATTTAACACAAAATCCTTGCCTTTGAGGAGCTTAACATTTCCATAGGGGGCTGGAAAAAAAGCTAATATATGTAAAATAGTTAAGAGATAAATTAGTGTGGTTTTAGATCTTGAGAAAGGAAAGTTTGGGGTAGGTTGGAGTTGTATGAACTAGTTGATGAAATAGGATACACGTGAAACTAATTAAGAAACAAAACAGCATGTAAACAATTCATGAGTGATCAATTGAACTGGTCTTTAAGAAGTTCATTTAATTTAAATCAAACTTGGTTTATATAAGTGCTGCTCTTCTGTTTGGGACTACATTTTGTGGTTTAAATCCCTATAAAGCTATTGTAGATTACATAGGGATTTAAAACACCTAAGAACACTATTTGTTTGTCCTAAATATGACAGACTTTTTTTCAATGAAAGAGGAAATTTCGTAAAGTCAAATTACATTACCTGTATAAGCCCTTCTGCTATTTCAAAACGGAAAGCAAGGAGCTTAAGATCATAAAGCAATGCTCAAAGCAATGCTTTAATACACTATTAGATAATGTTATTAAACTGTTTTTTTTTAAGTTTGTTTGAAAGAACTGTTGTGGACTTCCTGCTGAGGCTCTGAGCTCTGATTAGGTATCACGTGGGATAAGCAGATAAAATTGTAAATGAACTAAAAGCAACAGTGTCTGGAAGGGGAATAAAGGCCAAATACCCTTGTTTTGCTAAATCAGTCAGTTTTTTTAATTAGTGTCTTTTATCCATGGAAAGAGTGCTAAACTCTGTTTTGTTATGTTTTGGTTTTCTTTTTTTTTTTTTAAATAGCTTTATTGAGTTATAATTCACACACCACCACATCACTTACCCATTTAAAGTGTACGATTCAGTGGGTTTTGGTATACTTACAGAGTTGTGCAACCATCGCCACAATCAGTTTTAGATTATTGTTATCACCCCCAAAGAAATCCTATGCTCATTAGTAGTTACTCCCCAGGCATCTCCTCTCCTCCCCACCACCCAACTGACTACCATCCACCCCCCCCCACCCCCCACCCCCGTCCTGGGCAACAACAAATCTTCCTGTCTCTATAGATTTACCTATTCTGGATATTTCATATAAATGGAATATAGTACATGGTCTTTTGTTATTGGCTTTTTTGACAATGTTTTCAAGGTTCATCCATACTGTAGCATGTATCAATGTAAGTATTCCATTCCTTTTTATGGCTAAATAATATTCCAGTGTTTGAAAATACCACATTTTGTCCATTCATCAGCTAGTGGATATGTGGGTTATCCACTTTTTGGCTCTTGTGAGTAATACTGCTGTTAACATTTGTACAAATTTTTGTGTGAACATATATATTCATTTCTCTTGGGTATGTACCTAGAAATGGAATTGCTGGGTCATATGGCAACTCTGTTTAAACTTTTTGAGGAACTCCAAATTGTTTTACAAAGTGCTTCACCATTTTACATTTTCACCAGCAATATATGAGGATTCCAACCTATCCACATCCTCACCAACACTTGTTATTATCTGCCTTTTTGATTACAACCATCCTGGTGGATATGAAGTGGTATCTGGTTGTGGTTTTTATTTGCATTTCCCTAATGACTAATGATGTCAAGCATCTTTTCACTAACTCTGTCTTGAAAGATTGCACTGTACAGAAAGCTCAATTAAATGATTGTTCTAAAATGTATTATTTAAGCCTAAGCAAAATAGTCAGTTTTTATAGATTGTGGCCTTGATTTGCTATAAGATGATGATTAATAATGACAGGTGTATAATTTTGGTCCGATGAGAATTATTTGAATTATCAATAATAACAAGATAAATTTAAATGCATAACAGCATTGCAGATATCATGAAGTGGTTATATGCAATGCAGGTAACACAGATTTAGTGCCTCAGATTGCAGAAAGGAAGCAAAATGATCTTCATAATTATAAGTTGGAAAGGAAGACTTGAGATAGGAAGTTTTAAAATATTATGGTTGATAACAGCAGCTGACCTTGAATAAGCAGTGCAATTTAAAAAAATGGTCAACAATGTTGATGTGAATATATAAATGTAAATCTTTATCGAGTTTTTAAACTTTAAAATTGCAGCATGAACAACTGACACTGCGGAAATACAAAGGATCATGAGAGATTACTACAAGCAACTATATGCCAATAAAATGGACAACCTGGAAGAAATGGACAAATTCTTAGAAAAGCATAACCTTCTGAGACTGAACCAGGAAGAAATAGAAAATATAAACAGACCAATCACAAGCACTGAAATCGAGACTGTGATTAAAAATCTTCCAACAAACAAAAGCCCAGGACCAGATGGCTTCACAGGCGAATTCTGTCAAACATTTAGAGAAGAGCTAACACTTATCCTTCTCAAACTCTTGCAAAATATAGCAGAGGGAGGAACACTCCCAAACTCATTCCATGAGGCCACCATCACCCTGATACGAAAACCAGACAAAGATGTCACAAACAAAGAAAACTACAGGCCAATATCACTGATGAACATAGATGCAAAAATCCTCAACAAAATACTAGCAAACAGAATCCAACAGCACATTAAAAGGATCATACACCATGATCAAGTGGGGTTTACCCCAGGAATGCAAGGATTCTTCAATATATGCAAATCAATCAGTGTGATACACCATATTAACAAATTGAAGGAGAAAAACCATATGATCATCTCAATAGATGCAGAAAAAGCTTTTGACAAAATTCAACATCCATTTATGATAAAAACCCTACAGAAAGTAAGCATAGAGGGAACTTACCTCAACATAATAAAGGCCATATATGACAAACCCACAGCCAACATTGCTCTCAATGGTGAAAAACTGAAAGCATTTCCTCTAAGACCAGGAACAAGACAAGGTTGTCCACTCTCACCAATACTATTCAACATAGTTTTGGAAGTTTTAGCCACGGCAATCAGAGAATAAAAAGAAAAGGAATCCAAATCAGAAAAGAAGTAAAGCTGTCACCGTTTGCAGATGACATGATACTATACATAGAGAATCCTAAAGATGCTACCAGAAAACTAGTAGAGTTAATCAAGGAATTTGGTAAAGTAGCAGGATACAAAATTAAAGCACAGAAATCTCTTGCATTCCTATACACTAATGATGAAAAATCTGAAAGAGAAATTAAGGAAACACTCCCATTTACCATTGCAACAAAAAATAAAATACCTAGGAATAAACCTACCTAAGGAGACAAAAGACCTGTATGCAGAAAACTGTAAGACACTGATGAAAGAAATTAAAGATGATACAAACAGATGGAGAGATATACCATGTTCTTGGATTGGAAGAATCAACATTGTGAAAATGACTATACTACCCGAAGCAATCTACAGATTCAGTGCAATCCCTATCAAACTACCAATGGCATTTTTCACAAAACTAGAACAAAAAATTTCAAAATTTGTATGGAAACACAAAAGACCCCGAATAGCCAAAGCAATCTTGAGAAAGAAAAATGGAGCTGGAGGAATCAAGCTCCAGGTCTTCAGACTATACTACAAAGCTGCAGTAAACAAGACAGTATGGTACTGGCATAAAAACAGAAATATAGATCAATGGAACAGGATAGAAAGCCCAGAGATAAACCCACGCATATATGGTCACCTTACCTTTGATAAAGGAGGCAAGAGTATGCAATGGAGAAAAGACAGCCTCTTCAATAAGTGGTGCTGGGAAAACTGGACAGCTACATGGAAAAGAATGAAATTAGAACACTCCCTAACACCATACACAAAAATAAACTCAAAATGGATTAAAGACCTATATGTAAGGCCAGACACTATAAAACTCAGAGGAAAACATAGGCAGAACATTCTATGACATAAATCACAGCAAGATCGTTTTTGATCCACCTCCGAGAGAAATGGAAATAAAAACAAAAATAAACAAATGGGACCTAATGAAACTTCAAAGCTTTTGCACAGCAAAGGAAACCATAAACAAGATGAAAAGACAACCCTCAGAATGGGAGAAAATATTTGCAAATGAAGCAGCTGACAAAGGATTAACCTCCAAAATTTACAAGCAGCTCATGCAGCTCAATATCAAAAAAACAAACAAACCAATCCAAAAATGGGCAGAAGACCTAAATAGACATTTCTCCAAAGAAAATATACAGATTGCCAACAAACACATGAAAGGATGCTCAACATCACTAATCATTAGAAAAATGCAAATCAAAACTACAATGAAGTATCACCTCACACCAGTCAGAATGGCCATCATCAAAAAATCTACAAACAATGCTGGAGAGGGTGTGGAGAAAAGAGAACCCTCTTGCACTGTTGGTGGGAATGTAAATTGTTACAGCCACTATGGAGAACAGTGTGGAGGTTCCTTAAAAAGCTAAAAATAGAACTACCATACGACCCAGCAATCCCACTACTGGGCATATACCCTGAGAAAACCATAAATCAAAAAGAGTCATGTACCACAATATTCACTGCAGCTCTATTTACAATAGCCAGGACATGGAAGCAATCTAAGTGTCCATCAACAGATGAATGGATAAAGAAGATGTGGCACATATGTACAATGGAATATTACTCAGCCATAAAAAGAAACGAAATGGAGTTTTTTGTAGTGAGGTGGATGGACCTAGAGTCTGTCATACAGAGTGAAGTAAGTCAGAAAGAGAAAAACAAATACCGTATGCTAACACATATATATGGAATCTAAAAAAACAAAAACAAAAACAAAAATGGTTCTGAAGAACCTAGGGGCAGGACAGGAATAAAGACGTAGAGAATGAACTTGAGGACATGGGGAGGGGGAAAGGTAAGCTGGGACGAAGTGAGAGAGTGGCATGGACATATATACGCTACCAAATGTAAAATAGCTAGTGGGAAGCAGCCGCATAGCACAGGGAGATCAGCTCGGTGCTTTGTGACCACCTAGAGGAGTGGGACAGGGAGGGTGGGAGGGAGATGCAAGAGGGGGGAGATATGGGGATATATGTATATGTATAGCTGATTCACTCTGTTATAAAGCAGAAACTAACACACCATTGTAAAGCAATTATACTCCAATAAGGATGTTAAAAAAAATAAATAAAATAAAATAAAATTGCAGCATGCTATTTAAGATCTTTTGTGAAGGCTCGATAATGAAATAAAGAACTTATTTGGGTCCTGTTTAGTCTTAAATCCTCTAATTATATAATTCCTGGTTAACATCCAGGTTCTTTTAAGTACATAATAAAGCACAGTGTTTTAAACAGTTCAGCTATTCACGTCATGAGAATAATCAGCCAAGAAACGTATCTTTTTGTTTCTAAGCTGTTGACGTTTATATAAGAACTCTTTACTTATCCCAGGTTGTGTTCTAGTAATTTATTCATATGTATTAAAATTTTTAACAAGTTTCTGACGAAGAACAGGTGAGTTAAGTCAGGAGTCGTGAGAAGGTCAGCATAAAGTTATTTTTGTCACCATTTGAAATCCCTGGACAAAAGGAAACAGATGGGTTTGGTTACATTACCCTTGCTGTGCCAAATAAACAATTAAGGAAAATGTTAAATATCCTTTTGCTGCACATCTGTGTCTAGGCTAGGAATTGTGCTTAACGTTAACAGTGCTGGCCTTTCCAGCTGCTCAATATTTAATGGTAGAAGCTTGAAAATTTTTTAATAGATAGCATGAGAAAGTTCATTTAAATCCTCATTGAATGACTTAGTTTATTAATTCAGGAAACATTTACTGGGTGCTAATTATCTGTAAGACACTCTGCTGGGCAGAGGAAGGGGCTTGATTCCTTAGGGGGACCAGGTAGCCTTTGAAGTGAATTTTAAACATGAGTACAATTGGGATACTCATAAAAGATAAAAGCTCGGAGTGGCAATTGTATCTAAAAAATACCAAAGATGGTTGTGAGAAAGGTTCCACTGAAGAACTAGGTGGGTAGCAGCCATACACCCAAGAAACATTTAAGTGTCCACAAAAGGAGTTCAGGCAATAAACAGAACAGTTCTAAAACAAGCAAAAACACAGAGATACCTGCGTTTACAGGGCTTCTGGAATATACAAAGTAAATGAGGAGTCATAATATTGAACACATTATCGGGGAAATAGGATGGTGTGGGCAGAGATAGCGTCCAAGTTGGGAGTTGAAAGATGAGTGTGGCCTGACCATCCCCTCCTGGCATTCAGACACATTCAAAGCAACAACTTGACAGAGACATACTGGAAGCCTTTTGAATCTTCCACGTCTCACAAAAGTATCAAAAGGGGAGTCTTCTTTTCAATGTATATTTGTTAAAAGTTATTGTAAAAGGAGAGAATTCTTAAGCTAAAATATTAATGGAATTAATATTAATGGAATTTCAATTAAATTGGTGGATAGACCATGCTTATTTTTCTCCTCTCCTTCCCGAAATTCATTAACATGGTAGTAAAGGTATTAAAAAGAAGTAGATTCACAAGAATAATTCCATCAGTGGTTGAGAGATTCAACAAGAAATTTCTGGAAGACAGAAAAATGTCAGCTGGGCAGACTAGACGACAGATGGTATGATAGAGACTCTGGAATGAATTGAAGCTGTGTATTTGTGTGCATATGTATATAATTATGTAAGTGAAAAACAAATGATACTATTAACATGAGGCAAACCAAAAGCTACACAAGAAAGGAAAATAAACTTCAGTTAAACTACTCGGTTCTGCAATGAGCAATATTAACACTGATGTTAACAGTGATAATGATTTAATCAAAGTCAGTGATGTAATGCTAATAAGGAATGGAAAAGGGGAAGATGTGAGAGAGAATGGTTAAATCAGTTCCCTGCTGAAAAGTCTCCCGTGGGTTCCAAATGCAATTAGAGTAAAAGTGAAATTCCTTACCATGGTTTAAAATTCCCACATGGTCTGGTCCCTGTCTGCTTCCCTGAACCCATAGCCTCCCACCCTCCCCTCTTGAACCATCATTCAGTGACACTGGCCTTCTTTCTCTTCTTTAAACAAGTCAAGATCTTGCTCTCCTCAGAGCCTTTGCCCTTGATTTTTCCTGTGTGTAAAATGTTCTTTTGTCAGAGAATAAGTTGGTCCCTGTTACCCATTCTCTTCTCCCACAGGAATAGAATTTTAGCTCAGCACATGGCTGCTCAGAATAGAAACCACATTTCAAGTTTCTCTTGCAGCTAGCTGTGACTATGTGACTAAGTTCTGGCCAAAAGTATGTGAGCATAAGAGATGGGAAATTTCTGAGTTGTGCCCTTATAAAGAAGAGATATAACCTTCTCTTTCTTCCATCTTGTTCTGTGAAACATGAACGTAGTGAAGATATCTAGGACCTTACAGATGAGGAGCAAGAAAATAGAAGGAGCCTGGACCCCTGGCTAGCCTACCCTCAGGCTATTACATAAGGGGAAAAAAAAAGAAAGAAAAAGAAAACAAAGTCACTTGTTTAGGCTATTGTTATAGGGTCCGTTACATGCACCCGACCCATATCCTAATTAATACCGTTCTTGTTCTAGATCTTCACAGTACAGGCTCAACTCAAATGTCATTTCAGAGGAACATTTCTTGACCACCTTACCTGAAGTCATTCTTACTCTGTTTTACTTTCTTTATAGCACATAGTAGTATATTAAATTGTCGTATTTAGTTATTTGCTTTTTAATTGCCTTTCTCCTAGAATTAAGTTTCACAATGTAATAATCTTGTCTGTTTTGCTCATTGCCTGGAACGGTGTCTGGCACATAGTAGTGAGTAAAAGGTATTAGTTGAATTATTGACTCCATCACACTGCAAGTCAATAGATAAAATAGATCAATCAATACAAAGTGGCATACCCATATTATTTGGAAATACAGAGATCAATTAGTAAAAACAACAGCTAAAATATTCTTAAGTGGCTGCTTCTGGGGACCAGGGCTGGAGGGGAGACCGTTGGCACAGGGTGCTATTGTTTTTTTATTATAAATCCTTTAATATTATTTGATTTTTTTTAACGTGCATTTATCACTTTGGGAAAGATCAAATTTAAAAATAAACAAATCAATAAAACACTGTGCGGTCATCACAGTGGTAGAAAAATGTTTAATGACATGGAAATATGAAAATAAAAAGAGTAGGTTACATAACACGTCAGTATGTAGAGCAGGATCCATTTTTGTATATATATGAAGGATATATGCATAAAAAAGATGCTATGTTATAGTCAATGCATATGGCAAATTCCTAACTTTAGATATAAATGGATATTCAGGTTTTATTAATAGAATCAGCTTGTTCCTGATTAACAATGTTGAATGAATATTTAAAGACTTTAGGTTTGAAGAGACACCATGTTATCTTCCTTCCTAGGTGTCCTACAGGCCACTTAATGAGCCATTTCTTGAGGAGTTTTACCCTAATCTAAGAGCCACTGAAGTGTGTTAAGCAGAGATGGCGTGATTAGATTGGTTTCAGGCAGTTTTCTCTCCCTGTATTGTGGCAATGGTTTGGAAAGCCAAGCCTAGAATCAGAGAAACGATTTAGGAAGCAGTTGACGTAATCAAGGCCAGAAATGATGGATTCCTCAAGTGGGAAAGCAGCGGCTGGGTTAGAGAGAGGAGGGCTGCTTCAAGAACAACAGGACAGTGTTAGCAGGATTGGTGAGAGTGAGGCATGTTCTCAACTATAAGCTCCGTGAGGTCAAGGACCGTTTTTACTACTCCATCCCGGGGCCAACCTAGAACGGTGGCTGGTACATGTGGACACTCAGTGAATATTTGTGATCTAAAGAAGAGGAAAGAATCAAGGGTGAGCTCAGAAGTCTGACGAGGTTACCTGGGTGACTGTTGGGCTGTTCGCTCAGCAGTGACATGAGGGGCAGCATGGAGAGAGGGAGACCAGCGAGTAGCTTGAACTTGTTGGCTTACAGATTCCTGGTGCCTGTTGACACAAAGGCAGTCGGGGAACATTTGGATCTCCAGGGCTAGAAGATCTTGGCTAGAAATAGGTTTGAGAGTCACCAGCATTCAATGAGGAATGCTGCCAATAGAACATTAAGATCAGTTCTGAAAAATGCCCGTAGTATTTAGAACAAAGAGGTCGTAAGTGATGATCACTTGGGGAGCTTAGAATATATGAGGATATAGGGACTGGGGACCATTTTATTGTATTAAGGAGACTGAGTGAGCTACCACCTTTTCCTCCTTTTTAGGGTTTTCCCCTTTTAATTTTAATGCTTCTCTGAACTTGTAACCACTGCTACATTGTCGCTTTCTTATCAAGTTTCCAGTGACTAATTTGGCAGCAGGAAGGTTTTTCCACTTGGTCACATTTGTAATCAGTGCACTATCAGTGAGCTGACAGCACTTTGTTTGTACTGTTTCAGAATGTGGCCCTACAAAACCAGTCCTCCAAACGCTTGGCTTTTCCTGCTCTATGATTACATCCACAGTTCCTATGTGTCTTTTTCACCTTTCCTAGAATAACGATACACACACACACATGCACGCACACACACACTCAATATCCAGAAAAAGATAATAGATTTTGTAACTGTACAAATTATGCTGCTGTCATATTTTTGATTATTGATTGACAATTGGATTGTGTATTTTTCCAAATTTTCTTGACTAAGGATATTCTCAGCACATGAATATTTTTCTCTTTTTTTTGGCCTCACCAGGCAGCATATGGGATCTTAGTTCTCCGAACCTGTGCCCCTTGCGGTGAAAGTGAGGAGTCCTTACCACTGGACCGTCAGGGAATTCCCACATGAATATTTCCTGAATACAGCATTCCCCCACCTTTTTCTTTTTTCCCTCAAGCCATTATTTCTCTTTTAGCACACCTCCATATTATTACTTTTCCTTTGTAATTAACCAGCCATGCTTCTTGCTTCTACTTAAACAACACGAAATCTCTCTTTCTCGTCTTGTATTTCATGATTTTCTCTTTATAATAACTCTTGTAAGCAATAAGTGATTTGGCAAATTACATAGGAATATTAAAGGCATGATTATTTTGCGGTAGCTTGTACTGTATTCAAACAAAATGTCTCTAATTGTATGCCACCTGTTTTGTCATCAAAACATTTACTCAAATACTACTCAGCACCTTCTCGGTGGCAGGCACCACATATGTGCTATAAATTTCAATAGCAAATACAGGCCTGAGAAGCTATTCAATAATTTTGTGAATGAACGAGAAAGCTCAGGCAGTCACTGATACAGACAGGAGTTTGTGGGGAGAGTATGAAATGAGATTAGACGTCACACTTGGAAAAACCTGTAGATAAAGCCATGACAGCAATGGTGGTCCCTACCACAGCAGCCCAAACAGGAGCAGATAAAGTGATGGATGGCAGGTCTTGAGTACCTTTTAGAGATGAACATGAATGGGTAAAGCACCCTCACTTCCCATGGCTATTTGATGATGAAAACTTTTTGGTTGGAATGGCCACCAACCAAAGGAAGAGGGAAATTTTTTTAGCTCCAATTAAACATGGTGAAATTAGCCATATCAGCTGGGAATACTAACATCATTACATGATGCTCAAAGGAGTCAGGTGTTAGCTCTGCAAAAAGGCCATTGGTATCATCATCATACAACTTGTAATTAATTTATGACTCTCTGAGAAGAGATATTGCTGACACGGGAGGTGTCATAATGAAAAATTTTGGCTTAGTGTACAGAGATTATAATTCAGGCCTGATTCTGCCACTAATCTGTGACCTTGGGCAGATGAATTCACTTCCCTGAATTACTGAAATGAGGTCTGTTTCCTCCACTAGAATGAGAGAGCTGATAGATCTCTAGGTCATGGCTATATAATTCTATGAGTCTGTTAGCTCAGTTGCTATTTTTTTTTTAAAAAATTAATTAATTTATTTATTGGCTTGTTGGGTCTTCGTTTCTGTGCGAGGGCTTTCTCCAGTTGCGGCGAGCGGGGGCCACTGTTCATCGCGGTGCGCAGGCCTCTCACTGTTGCGGCTTCTCTTGTTGCGGAGCACAAGCTCTAGACGCGCAGGCTCAGTAGTTGTGGCTCACGGGCCTAGTTGCTCCGTGGCATGTGGGATCTTCCCAGACCAGGGCTCGAACCCGTGTCCCCTGCATTGGCAGGCAGATTCTCAACCACTGCGCCACCAGGGAAGCCCTCAGTTGCTATTTTGTTCAGAGTGTTTCATGCTTTTCCAGGACTTGGACATGATGGTTTTGGTCAAGCTACTTATCACAATATATATATTCTATAATATTAAAATATGTTAGATGAGAAGATGTTTTAAATCAATTTATTTTATTATTTAATTTAAATGTATGTGTATATTTATATATATATACATATATATAAATATATAAATGGCAGAACTTCCTCCAGTTTAGATTTGGGGTCTTGAAGGTAAAGTAATGGAAGAATTGATCCCTTATAGTGGTATTAACTAAAATGGTTGTATTAACTCTAAAATAAGACCAGGAGCCAATAGCAATAGACCTGCCTGTCAGTAAGTGAATGAAAGAGTGATAAGCAGAGCACATTCATTCTTCTGCATTCTCAAGGGATAGTGAGCACACAGGAGCAGAACAAATCCACAAATGCAGATTATTCATTTTGATAAACAAGGTGTTATACAAGCAATTGGTAAGACCTATATATTACATCAATTGCCAAGTAATGGCATAGTTTAGAACTGCAGTGTCCGGTTTCAGCCTAGTGATGCAGTACATTAACAGGTTCTGGCAGATCTATGGAAGCTCTTTGGTGATTTTGTTGGTTAATAATATACAGCAGTATCTGCTCTTCCCCTGAACTTAGAATAAATTGATGATCCAAGAGGCATCAACAAGAAGGATATATTTGAAGGTTTGGGGTGGCTGTGGGGAGAATAGAAGTTGAGTGACCCTGAGTAAGAACTGCTCATTCATTTCCTATTCATAGGAGGGAATTTTGCATTCCATTCCCTTCCATATACTCAGGATTCCCTCTATAGGCTTAAGATAGCCAGATTCTCAGATGGAAAATAGCTTAATTCCCTATAAGGCAAGGCAAGACAGAGGCCTGGCCCCTAGTGGGAGCACAAGAGGACAGAGCTATTCTGCTTTTGGAAAAAAGAGTGGCTTTTTAAAGTTCCATTCTTTCTCTCTCTCTTTCTCTTTTTCTCTCAATTAGTCTCCAGAGCCAGCTTTTCAACCACAAGTAAGATGGATACAAACACACCAGATTCAAACTCCACTGGTAATTGTTCACCCATTTTGGCAACACCTATCTTCCTAACAGCTAAAGGATCAAAAGATAATAAGCATTACCCTCTGTTTATCCCTAAAGGGGTCCCTGGAGACAATTTTTTCACCATTTCTTGGCTTGGTGAGAGAGGATGTTGTTAACCAACTGCCATTTTACTCGTCAGATTACAGTGTCAGGACTAACAGGGCAGCTGGTTTGCTTCACCGATAAAAGAATGAAAGTCCTCACTTGTAAATAGCTTTGTCTGTGTTAGCAACCTCTTAAATTAGCCTTGCTACCCTTGCATTCCCCAACGGCTACTTCAAAAGCTCTGCTGCTTCTTAGGCTGTGAGTCACCCTGGTGACTCATCTTGGTAATCAGTTCCTGGAGGTTTTCGCTGTGGCAGAGTCTCGGCGCCTGTGTGTGATGGCTTTGAATCTGGTGGGATATGGTGAATCTGTGTTCTGTGTTTCCCTGCTCCTGGTAATGGGAGTGTTTGTGTGGAGTGGGATGGGGGAGGAATGCTCCCTTGCTAGGATCTGAGAAATGGTGTGCTACTGAATTTCGCCGCCACTTTATACACACCTATCAGATTCGTCCTAAAAATAAGAAAGGTAATTTATTCCCAGTTTTATTCCTAAAAATAAGAAAGGTAATTATGCCAAGACGGCAGAGAGCAGCCTCTCAGCTTTTCGGAAGTTCTGGGTCTCACCTGTAAGTTCTGCTAGCAAATGATGCTTTCTACCTACTCCGTCTTCTTAAAAATAGTCACCTGATAGACTTTGCAACAGCTTGTGGAAAAGGAGGTTGGATAGTGAAAGGAGAAAAGAATACAGTGCCTAAATGAGCCAAAAAAGAAGGAAGAAGGAGAGGAGGAGGGAGAGAAGAGACAGGGAAAGGGGAAAGGGAAGAGGAGGAGGATGGTGAAGGAGGAGGAGGAGGAGAGAGAAGAGGAAGAACAGGAGGGGGAGGAGGAAAAGCAGGACGAGGGGGGAGGGGGAGAACAGGGAGGAGAAGAAGGCAACCAGATGATGAAATGAGACCATTTTTTGAAACAAAGCATTTGCCTTTATCTCTTCCGAGGCATCCAGAAACCTCCCACTGTGGACTGTTCAGTTCACTCACAGAAGGACTTTCTAACTCCTCATGGGTTTCTTTCTGAGCTTAGAGATCGCTCGGATGACAGCTTAATAAAGGGGTGAGAGTATAGCTAAAACAGCTCTCCTTCATTCCAGGGTTTCTCAGAGTATGATCTGTGGGCATTTCTCAGAATTACCTGGGGCCCTAGTTTAAAAAAAAAAAAAAAAAAAAGACAAATTCCTGGACCTAAATCAGTATCTCCAATGGGTGGAGGGGGAATCTGGGAATTTTCAATCTGCAGGGGTTTTTTTGCTTTTGTATTTAAGGAGGAAGGACGCAGATTATTCTTAATGCCCCCCCAAAATTAGTGAATCACTGCTTTAATCCATAGGACTCAGAGCTCTGTTTTTCTCCCTGTAAAGGATAAAATTTAACAGTATTGTAGCACTTGCATCATTAGCCAAGAAATGTGGGTGTTGCTTAGTTCTAAGCATCCTGAAACATTAAAGAAATATGTGTGTACAAATATTGAAAGAAACAGTTGCTTCATTGCTATGATACATAGTCAGATATCATGAAAGATACCAACACCATAAGTCACAAAAAGGAAGTAAATTAGGAAGCTCATGTACTGGTGGCTTAAGAATATAAGTACTATGTACAAGGAAAAAGATGACACACCTGAAAGCAAAGCTTGAATGAGGAAGTGGCTTTGTTAGGGGTCTCTCAGCAGACTTTACTGCAGTGAATTTCTAGCACAAGCTGCCTCCTCTCCATGATGGAGGCATTCTTCCCTGCCTCGTGGTGGACACAGCAGCTCATTACCCACAGTTTGCATGTTGTGGGTCCAGGAAATGCAGCTGACTTTGAATGGTACTATAAATCTGAGGTGGAAAAACATTGAGATCTAATGCCTGGCCAGGTAGCTGGCTTATCCCCAAAATGCAAGCCCATGTTTCTGGGTTTTCTCTCCTGGGGACTCAGTGTGCAGGGGCTTCCAGAAGATAATCAGAAATGACCCACAGAGGGGTAGAAAGACAACCCACCTCATGGTGTTAGATAAAACATCAGGTACACCTGAAAACCTGGTATCTGAGAATAACTCAAGACACAAGCAAACAAACAACAACCAAAAAAACCCCTATGCTTTCCATTTTGTATTCTGTAATGACCCATCTCTTAAACTTTTTTTTTCATGGATAGGAGTAGAAGAAAGAAATTCTTATACATACTTAAACTTAAACCAAATTAACTTTATCAAAAATAGGATCATTTTAAATAAACAATGGGATTGAAGAATGGAACATTCCAAGAAGAAAACAATCAGTAATTAAAGTTTTTTGGTGGTCAGTAATCCACTGAATGGATTAAATGAACATTTTGTGGAACGATGAATTGGATAGAAAACAGTTCTGTTTTGTATGTATTTATAAAGGTTTATGTTGCTAAATTAGGGAGTTTTTCACTTTTATACAGTCCTTATAGGTTTTGACAAATACTGCTTACCTACTGACTATTATTAACTTCAAACAATAAAACAGCTAGTTATTTTATCAGCAAAACAAGTTTATTCGGGAGCAGCAAAGAATTGCAGTTCAGGACATGCAATTATGGTGAACCACATGCAAGTCTAGTAAAACAAAAGAGAGGAAACTTTTATAGAGGAGAAGGGGAAGTTGGGAGGGGCTGTTAATAAATAAAAAGTCCATTGGAAGAAACTGGGATTTCTAAGTATAGTAGCTTTTCATTGGCTGAATTGTAACTGTGTGTCATTGATTTCTTGTCATCAATCAAGTAACAGAGTTGAAACTGACTTTTAACTTTGTAAACTTCAAGTGCTGGAATGCCTGAAATCATTACATTACACGAGGATTACTCGAAAAGCTGTCCTTCTGTTCTTGTGTTTTGTCAGCCTTTGAAATATTTAGCATGTGTGGATTTGAATCCAATAAAAGATATGTACTTTCTATGTACCTTAGAATGAGAAAATAGTGATAGAACTTCACTTGTAGTAAGTTGGGGCTTTCCTGTGATGAAGGGAACAAATATGGCCATTCTGCATTGTAAAAGCTGAGATTGAATTTTGTTGTTTTTTGTTTTTTTAAACATCTTTATTGGAGTATAATTGCTTTACAATGGTGTGTTAGTTTCTGCTTTATAACAAAGTGAATCAGCTATATGTACACATATATCCCCATATCTCCTCCCTCTTGCATCTCCCTCCCACCCTCCCTATCCCACCCCTCTAGGTGGTCACAAAGCACCGAGCTGATCTCCCTGTGCTATGCGGCTGCTTCCCACTAGCTATCTATTTTCCATTTGGTAGTGTATATATGTCCGTGCCACTCTCTCACTTTGTCCCAGCTTACCCTTCCCACTCCCCGTGTCCTCAAGTCCATTCTCTACGTCTGGTCTGTGTCTTTATTCCTGTCCTGACCCTAGGTTCTTCAGAACCATTTTTGGTTTTAGATTCCATATATATGTGTGTTAGCAAATGGTATTTGTTTTTCTCTTTCTGACTTACTTCACTCTGTATGACAGACTCTAGGTCCATCCACCTCACTACAAATAACTCGATTTTGTTTCTTTTTATGGCTGAGTAATATTCCATTATATACATATGTGCCACATCTTCTTTATCCATTCATCTGTTGATGGACACTTAGGTTGCTTCCATGTCCTGGCTATTGTAAATAGAGCTGCAGTGAATATTGTGGTACGTGACTCTTTTTGAATTATGGTTTTCTCAGGGTATATGCCCAGTAGTGGGATTGCTGGGTTGTATGGTAGTTCTATTTTTAGTTTTTTAAGGAACCTCCATACTGTTCTCCATAGTGGCTGCATCAATTTACATTCCCACCAACAGTGCAAGAGGGTTCCCTTTTCTCCACACCCTCTCCAGCATTTACTGTTTGTAGATTTTTTGATGATGGCCATTCTGACTGGTGTGAGGTGATACCTCATTGTAGTTTTGATTTGCATTTCTCTAATGATTAGTGATGTTGAGCATGAGACTGAATTTTGTACTGTTCTTGGTACTGTTTTCTTCTGACTCCAAATTTTGAAAGTACAAATGAAAGCCATGCCTTTTTTGGATTAAAATAAATGCTAGAGAGTAATCTCCTTTTTGCTTGTCTAGTGTTTTATTATTTACAAATCCCTGTCCCACTCACCTCACTTATCCAAATCCAGACCAATATACGAAGATGTCCTAAAAGTCCTTACTTAGAACTTTGGTTATCAGTTTGTTCTCTTTCAAGAACCAGGTCTGCACAAGCTGGGAAAGTTCCTGGAGGTAGGTTGGAATAGAAGATCCCTCCCACTGTTGTTCCACATCCTTATATCCCTCCAAATGCCACTACTTCTGCTTTCATGTGTTCTACTCAGACTGGTAACCTAGTGTCATTCCATCTTAGGGAACCTGTAGGGAACTGGGGGAATAGAATGACACCACACTTTTTACTCCTTTTTTGTTCCTGGCAGACTTTCAAACCATCAGATCTTCTATGAGATGTTTAATGCTTCTTACCAATTCATCCAATGAATCTGGGGGTTAGGAGTGCTAGGTTCAAGTTCTCATTTTGCTACTGAGTTACCATGGGCATGTCTTTTGACTTTCTGGAGTCTTTCAACCTTACTCTGAAGATGAGACTGTTAGATCAAATGGCCTCCCATACTCCATCCAATTCCAGTACTTTCTGTATTAGGGAGAATCTTTGACTCTCTGCTATGAATGAGACATATAGGAGACTGTAAGGACAGACAGGAAACAGAAGTCCTGGTACCTGCCCTTCAGTAACTACAGTTCAGTTGAGGGGCTAAGGCTTTCAAACAAGAGTCAAGTTATCAGTCCAAGGCTATGTGTTATGAAATGCCCAAGCAGCTGACTGCCGAGACTCACAATTCTGATTGCAGAGCTTGAAAATAATACTGGATACAGTTTGTAAACAGATCTGTGAGCTCTTGGGAGGCCAAATATCATCAACAGTCTTTTGCAATTTATTGGAGTAGGGACAGGCATCTGCGAATTGTAGATATTTACATAGATGAAATGCAATACTCTAAGGGGATTAGACTGCATCTCAGTAAAAATGAAATGTCTAGTCACCATATTGTAAATTTAATTCCAACCAGAATCTTTATTAAGCCTTTTGGGGCAGGAGGACATGGGTATATAAACATTTTAAAACTCGGCTGTTCTCCAGAAGCCAGCACTCTTTCCAGTTGCTGAGAAGAGAATGTCCTATTTTAGTCACATTTAAGTAATTTTAATTGAACTATTAACTCCTTATTAGCTAGTCTGAGACTAAGAAAAAGTCAAGGCATGTACAAGTATTTAGAACAATGGCTACTTTTGTGATGAGTATTCTTAACCATTCTCGGTAGCAAGTCAGGGTCTTCATTAGATCAAAGCCCCTAGTATAGGGCTCTGTACATGGGAGACACTCAAAAAATGGTAGCTGAGGGATGGACCTTGAAATTCCAATATACCCGAAAGCCAACTTTAAAGAAAATAATTAACAGTTGCACATTTGAAAATTTTGTATGTGGTTTGCATTTCGATTATTTTTTCATCTAAGCCATATTTTTCAAATGAGGAAACTGGGGGTCATAGAGATTAACTTGCTCAAGATTACACTGCCATGGCATCAAGATTCCTTCACCTTTAATTTTAAATTCCATGGTTCTTTCCAAAGTCTTGAACATTTAGAACATAAATACAGACATAGATAGATACAGATATTTCTCTCAATAACTTTGCATTTTTTGGAAGCAAAGAAGTCCTTGAGAAGGAAACATCTTTTAATCTGTGATTTCTTTTCCTTCCCATTCCGTTTTCCAGGCTTTCATATATCTTGCCTTGGTTTAATGTGTTGAACTTCCCAAATATCAGACCCAAAGATAAGTTTCAGAAAAAGTCAAAAAACACAACCTTGAGAATAATTTTTAAGAAGTCCTCCAGTTTTTAAAGATTCCTTTTGGTGCCCAATGTACATTTGAAGTGGAGCAGGACCCTATGGTCCTTGCCCCGCCATGTCCTCAGCCTGCGTTTTGTCCGTGGAAAAACTTTAGCCAAAGAATAAGTTTAATCAGACAAGTGAGAAATGCAGAAACAGAGGAAAACAGTCAAAGGACACCAAATAATAATAGTTTAGTCATTAAGCATAGTCAAGGACCTTTAGGTCCTCCTTAAGGGCTATAGATAATATTCTGAGCCATATCCTGTGAGCTGTCTTATAGATACTGAAACCCCACCAGGTGGAAGAAGTGAATTACCAGGCTGTAGCCACGACATAAGCTGCCACAATTCCGAGAACTGGCCTCAAAGAAATGGAAACAAACTGACCCTGGAACTGAAGATTAACTATGCCCGAAACAATCGAAATGACACTGGTCAGACCACCGATGACCAATTTCAAGATGACTGTCAGAGCTGACTGTATTGTTTCTGCATGTAGCTCCCTCCCTCTCTCTATAAAAGCTCTTGCCCCCTGATTGTGGGGGGAGGGGGGAGTCGGCCTTTGGACAGGCGTCAGCCCTCTCCCCACCCCCTCAGTTGCCGGCCTCCGAAATAAAGCAACTTTCCTTTCCTACCAACACTTGTCTCTCGAGAACTGGCTTTCGAGCGGCGAGTAGCCAGACCTGGGTTTGGTAACACGTCGGCCAGGCTTCTTAACCAGGGCTGGCATCTGGCCTGGTTTTTTATTTCCCTCTACTGCTACCTGCTGGTAGTGGATGTGCAATGGCATCCTCTAGACCAGAGACCATGTGATCATTCATGTTTCTAGGGTCAGATTCTCTGTAAATCAGTGATCCTCAGCTTCAGCTGCTTATTAGAACAACATGGGATGTTTTCAAGAGTACTGATGCCCAAGCCTCACCCCTAGAAATTCTGATTCAGTTTGGTCTGGGGAGGGGCTCATGCATTGGTATATTTTGAAAAGCTCACCAGAGAATTCTAAATTGTAGCCAAGATTGAGAAACACTGAGCTAAATCAATTAAATCTCCCTAGTACAGATAATAAGAAGGTTAATATAACTGTGAAAAATATGCATTCGATTTTGTCATATGTAGACCAGTACCCCAGTTTATTTCTTAGCGCTGGTACAACTCATTTCAGCTCTAGGTAATTTTTATGGATTAAAAAAAATTGAAATCAATTATTTTCTCTGCAAACTTTCAGGATTTTCCTCATGACTAAACAGGAATCCAGCCTAAAATAAGTTAGCTTTATTATTTTACCGCATTTCATATTATAAGCTATGATATAAATGAATACTAAAAATAAAATGAGTTATGAAAAATGTATAATTCAGAAAGAGGTGGCTTGCATTTCATATTAATGTTCCTTTAAACTTAGCATTCCTTTATCACATGAGTCCATGTTAGACTAAGTCAGAGGCTTTCTTACTATTATAAGCAGGCAGATTGAAAACACGATTTATTTGAGATTGAATTTCTGTCCAGTCATGAGGAAAACTGAAAATTTCAGAAGGAGAAATTAATATAAGCTTTACACACACACACACACACACACACACACACACACACACACACACCACATCATGTACAGATCTTATATATTTTCACAAATTACAAATGAATGGGAAAAGGGATTTGATTTTCTTGGAAGTGAATTTAACAGATGATCCAAAGAACATCTATTAGAATAAATAAATGTTTATCCTGTATTCCCAGGAGGTATTCCATAGGCCTGCAGGTCGGGAAGAATTTCCACACCCTAGTCAATCCCAATCTCAAATAGCCCAAAGGAAAACATGGCATATTTATCCTTTAGGTCCTCATTATTTCTGGGAGGCTTTATATCTTGTCAGGACAGAATGTCAGAATCTATCATCACCTATACCTGTGAGGCCTTGACACTTTGACCGGCTGGACTTCCTAGCATTTGGGAAACTACAGCTGTGACATTTTTTCTTTAACTGCGTGAGCTTTCTGGAAAAAGAACAAAACCCAAAACCAAACCAACCAAAAAAAACTCACCTGGTATCTTTCGGCCTTTAGGCCTTCCCTTAGCTTAAAAATTTTTTTAAACACACAAAAAATTCACAGTCTTGTTAAGGAGCGTTTTCTCAGTCTGATGGGGGAGAATTGCCAGTGTTAGCCTCAAGGGCGATTTTTATGGAAAAAAAATTATGTAATGGAATACAAACCATTACTTAACAAGATGATTCTGAAAATTTCACTGAACTTAAAAGATTTCCAATAAATATGGTCTTAAAAAAATAAGGGCACATGAAAGAGAAGCAGAATAAATTCATTTGTTTTTAGTCTTATTGCCTGATTTCAGCCTGATTTAAGTTCTGAAAATATTGTGCAATTATTTACTTTCATGGTTGAAGAAATGAGTTACAAAACTAGGGAGATGTGATCTTGAAACCATTTGAAAACAACCCACCAGCCCAGTCTCTCACCCTTGTTTTATCTAGAGGATTATAGTCCTGTGAATTTCCCAGCATTATCAATTTGGATTTAGCCAAGATTCCAATTCTGATCATTCTGATTCCCAGAATAGACCTAGGGGAGGTAATGTGATTTTTAAATTTCTATTAAAATCATTTTGTACATGGAAGGAAATCATTTCAGTGACCTTTGGTACTGAAAAGGACATGAGCCGTTTTAAATTCCTGAGATTAGTGTCAACATCAGTCAAAATGTTATCACTAAGATGGATTGTTCCACCTGGTTCTATTTAAAACTAAACGGGATTACTCACAGAGATCCAATCTACTTCATCAAATTGTTTGGGAGGGAAGACTCTTTATTTGGAGGCCAGATGTGGGTTTAAAGTGGAGAGGGATGGGGACCCAGAGAACTTGTCATTCATCTAAGGTTGCACAGCAAGTCATGGAGAAGGTCTGACTACATCCAGATGTTTTGCTGTCCACCAGCACCCCACTGCCTTGGGAACCCCACTGTTAAATGCATTGGCAACATTACTCTCTTTTTAGTTCTTTTGATAAATGCAAACCTCTGCAAGTTCTTAATTTCTTCCTTTGTCCAAATGGTGCACTTTATCATTGGTATGTTAAATTCCAGACTTTTTATATCCAAAAGTTGTTGCTAGGAAATGTCTGATCCATTCCAACTACTTTGCAAATGCAGCAAAATTATGAAGTGAAAAATATTTGAGGCCTTTACAAGGGTACACAAGTGGGATTGTTACTTCTCAGGACAAAACCAAGTTATTCAAGAGATTACATTTGCTGGGAGGCGAAAGCCAAGAAACCGCAATCCAACAAGACCTAAGATCACAGCAAATTCACGAAAGTGTTTTGAAATTGTCAGCATGTTGTGTATTTAAATTTTTAAATGATTAATTAAAATAGATGCATTTAATCAATAGCATAGTTATACTTAATTTTAGGGTAAGTACATAATTTTTTTAAATAAGGGTTTAATTAAATAGTAACCAGTATGCATATTATGAAATAAAATTCATATTTTATGGCAAGACAAGAATAATTCAGACATAAAAAATTTGCTCTGCCCTTTGGCCTCCTTTCTCCCCACTACTGTGCATTGTGTATCTGCATTATACATCGACCAAACTTCCCCATTGGCAGACATACCTGCTCAACCATAAGAAACAACATTCTCCTAGAATCAACAAGACAACTCCTTAAAGATAACATTCCTTCTTAATCTTGTAAGGGGCCATGATGGTGCTTAGATCTGGATTGTGTAAACTGTCAATAGTACGTCATTTAATGTATAGCCCTCTGTCTCAAAAATTTATATAACTATGCCTTGACTTCTAACAGGTGGAACAATTCTCAAAGCTTCCTGAGATGCTTTTCTCGGGTTAAAATCCTCAAATTTGGCTCGAATAAAATTTTCCATTTCTTTCTTAGATAGTCTGATTAATTTTTCATCAACAGTATTATTTAGAAGAGTTTGTTTTATTGTTTTTAACAAGAGAAAAACAAACAGAAGTTTATTAACTTGTATACTTCAGGTATCCATGGGACACACCGAGGGAAAATCAGAAGAGTTTATTTTCAGTTCAGAAGTCAGTCAATAAAAATTCTTCCTAGAAAGTATTGGCAGAAAATACATACTCTCTGTCAACTTTGTATGGAAAACACATCTACTATTATAATTTCTGTGCTGGAGGTGACGATTTTACCAAAATGTAAGCTCTATGACAGCAAATATTTTTGCTTTTTTTTTGTTTATTGCTATAGCTCTGGTGCCTTGAATAGTCCCTGGAACATAATAGGTGCTGGAAATATTTGTTGAACCAATGGTTTTTCTTAAACAAATACAAATTGGTCAGCAAGTAGCCAGGACTGGAAATTTGGAGGATTTACCAAGGCCAAAGAGCATTTAATACTTAGATCTTATTCCCACTTTCAGGTTGAGGTTGGTCATCAATTTGAGAATAAGGACAGGATTTTGGCTTTGACATTGATTTTTTTTTTTTTTAAGTATTTATTTATTTATTTATGGCTGTGTTGGGTCTTTGTTTCTGTGCGAGGGCTTTCTCTAGTTGTGGCAAGCGGGGGCCACTCTTCATCGCGGTGCGCAGGCCTCTCACTATCGTGGCCTCTCTTGCTGCGGAGCACAGGCTCCAGACGCGCAGGCTCAGTAATTGTGGCTCACGGGCCCAGCTGTTCCGCGGCACGTGGGATCCTCCCAGACCAGGACTCGAACCCGTGTCCCCTGCATTGGCAGGCAGATTCTCAACCACTGCACCACCAGGGAAGCCCTTGACATTGATTTTTACTTTTCAAATCTTCAGCCCATGTGTTTGCAGCCAGGTGTTCACCTTGACAATTTGCAATGCCTGAGGTGGCAATAGAAAGAAGGGTTATATTTCATCCACTTTTATATATTCAGGATGTCTTGCACATAGTAGGTTTTCCATACACATCTACAGATTTGCATTGAACTATGCAACTTCAGTTTTAAGTGTAGCTTTCTATTTTTCTTGGCAAATGTTAATCTGGGAAAGAATCGACATAAGGACTGAACACGTAGGCATACTGTTATTCAGTCCTGCCGCGATGATTAAGTTTGGTTTTATTTCCGACCTGAAATGAAAAGCAGTTCACATATGGGAAACTGCTGCCCAATTCCTCTCCACCTGCCAGTCAATTTTCAAGAAAGTGCTATCTGCATAATTCTCCATGTCGTTTTCCAATGGATTTATGTCGTCTTAAGATACTTTGGTTATGTATTTCAGTACGAGGCCCCCTCCAGGGCCAGGTAGGTTGACAGGAAATGGCTATGCACTGTGGTGCCCCCACCTAATCAGGACTCACAGTTGGGGGGTTGCATGGCAGAATTTTCGCATGAGGGCACCAGGGAGAGTTGGGATGGGGAGTGGACCCCCCACCACCCCACCATACCTTCCTCTGTCCATTTATATTCCTCAGAGCTAGAACAGTAACTGTTATCAAATGCTGACTTTCAACACACTTTACTTCCTTTCCAAATGGTAATCACATCTAGAACCATGGGATCCAGAATTTTCCTGTCTGGAAAGACTTACCCTTTGCTGGGTGTTCATTTTGGTCTTTAATAATTGACATCCTGAGAAAGTCAATGCAATGTGTAAAAGCAGCTTCACCTGATGGTCACTGAATCTTCAAGCGACTGCCACACACTCTGGGCACAAACTCCCACCAAGGGTAGGGGGCCCCAACCTTGAAGGCACAACATTTATGCCCTGAAGTTGGGTGATAGGTTGACTGAGTTTTTGTCATTGCAGATGAAAGAAAGCAGATGTGGATGCTGCAAAGTGTGGTGATCTTCTAAAGAGTAGTTCTCTCTGAACCCAAAGGGGCCAGTGGTCAAAGGTGGCTTAATTTGAAGCCAGATCACTTCTTGACCCCTGGTCCACATAGTCATAGCATTTGATTTTTCCATTTTGTGCAGTGCAGTGAAAAGGGACTTCTTATATCATGTCATTTCTATGTTAGAGGTCTAGCTTTAAATTCTTGAATTGCTTAGAATACAAGGACTAAATATATGATAGAACCAAAGCCTCTAGAGAACCAGATTCTCTGATACACTAACATATAGAAAGAGTTGTATTAGTTAAAGAGCTCATAGAGAAGCGCTGAGAGTTAAAAGCCTGGGAGAAAGAGACAAAAAGAAAAAAATATCAATAGGCACATGAGGAATTAATTTAGAAATTATAACAATAATAGTAAAACTTGGCACTCTTTGTTAAATGAAATTAAAAGAAATTTGGACTACAAAGATCTCAAAGAACTATTTCCTCTAAAGAATCCTTGGGAAATGTGTCTCTGTAAAGTACTTCATCTGGCTGCCATCTATCAGATGGAATTAAAGAAATAAATCTGTTTATTCACTGCCAACCTCCTCACTGTTGTTTTTTCAACATGGACTAATAGACGAGTTATTAAGTAAAAAAGTTATTAGTTATTAACTTTGAAAAGAGGAAGAAAGGATAAGTTTCATAAGGGAAGAAAAGTAGATACAGGAAACCACCTTGACTTTATGATGACATCAGGATATATAACAAACAAAAATGAAATCTATTGACATTGGCAAAAATACAATGATGCAGTGAATACCCAGAAAAGGTCAAATCAAATAAGTTGGGTTTGTCCTACCCTTTGTTCCCTCAAAGGGTAGGACAAATGATAGGAATTTAGGGGAATTTATCTTTAAGGTGTTGCATTTCTTAACACTTTGTGGGAAAATTAATTCACATAGACTGATAATCTCAGTGACTACAGAAGCCATCTTGTTTTCCATAGTCCTCTGAATAACTTCTTTGACATGTGCCATCTTTCCTGGTTAGTCAAGAGCATGGAGTCAGATTCCTAGTTCTACCATTTAATAACTGTGTGACCCTGGGCAAATCACTTCACCTCTCTGATCCTTAGTTTTCCCATCAGTAAAATGGGGATACTCAAATAGCTAACCTCATAAGATTAGAGCTAGGATTAAATGAAGTAATGCTTACAAAGTGCTTGGCACTTTTCCTGCTATATAATAAACACACAATAAACGGTAGTTTTCTTCATCATAATGTGCAGTGTTCTTTTCACTATCATGCTCATTTCAAACATTTTTCTTCTTTTGTTCAATCTGCTCTTCCTTTATCTTGCCAAATCTCATTCATTCTTTTAGTCCCAATTTATCCCTCTTCTGTTCCAAGGGGGGCTTCTCTGAGAACATTAGCTTACATTCATGTTATCTTCCTCTGAATTCCTGCATTACTTTTTGTTTATATGGTAGATTTTAACACTTAGATTCATTCTTTCTTATGTTACACGATACTAGTTTCATGATAGTCACATCTCCCCAAGTAGATTTAGAATGACAGGCTTGATAGGGTTACAAGGGTTCCTTAAAAACTTAGGCTATCACTTGTCCAAAAGAGGTAGTATCATTCCCATTTTACAGATGTAGTAATTGAGGCCCAGGAGGTGAAGTGAATGTTCCAGGCCCAAGGTCAAACAGAAGCTAGATGAGAGATCAGTGGGACCCTGAAGACTGTGCCTCATAAGGTAAGTGCATGGGTTTTGGAGCCAGGTCACCTGGATTTGAATCTGTGACCTTGGGACAATTACTTAACTTCACTGAGCTTTATTTTCCTCATCTTTAAAATGAGGTTGGTAGTACTTACCTTGAAGAGTTGTTGGGAAGGTTAAATGGAATAATGTTCAGAAAGCAGTGCCTAGTGTTATTGAAGAGAGGCTCAAAAAACCAGACCCCTTTCCATTCCTTTCTACATCTTAAAGAATAAAGTAGGTATCTTCTACAACTTCTAAGCACCAAGCCTTATTAAGCAGCACTGAGTAAATACTCTTTTATTGACTCAAGAGAAACGTGGAGGGTTTTTGCTGATGACAAATGTTAGAACTCTATCACCCCAGCATCTCTGAAGTATCCAGCCCTAAGAACTCATCCTCATAACCAAAACCAAGTGGAGACTTGGTGTGCTGTGGGCATGTGTAGCTGCACTTTGGGGAAGGCCCCATATTGTGAGACTGTAACCTCATATTTCACTTTAATTCGACGTGCACTTATTATTCTGAGCACTCTTACAGATCGTAACAATATAAAGGTGACCAAGATATGGCTTAGCTTGCAAAGAATCCACAGACTTGTATGGAATAACAGATATATTGACAAAAGAAGTAATAGATTTACATGCTACAGAGGAAATGGATACAAACTGATGTGGAAACATGGATGGGGCAATCAATTCTACTTGAGAAAGGGAGGCGAAGAGATAGAGAAGGATGACATTTGAGCTGGACCTTGGGGATCAAGTGTTTGCCAAGTAAGCAAATACTATATTAAAAATACTCACAGCGCTCTGATTAGCTTTACTCTTATTTTTCATTTAATTCCTGCATCGTAGAGAGTTAACCAGGCAATTCTTATATGCTTTAAATGATCTGGACTGCCATCTATACTCTCAGATTCAAAAAATTAGGAGGGAAGGAGTGCAAGGGGGAGGGGATGGTGGAAAATGCTTTGAAGATAATGAATAATGTGCAAATATCTAACAGCCAACATATGAAGAGGAGCATCTTTCCTAAAATGATGGTGTCATTAGTATCAAGTCTATTTATACAGCTCAGTAAATAAATACTGCATTAAAATGTTCACAGTACTGCCTAATAAATCCACAACGCAGCTCAAGTTTGGCTTATGTAAGCTGAGAGGAATGCTGGCAGAGCTTTTGTGATTTCACCCACTTTGTTTGGAATTGTGAGAATATTAATTAAAGAAAAGTTGGATCACAGCATCCAGGCTGATTTGAGCTGTCAGCATCTTGCTAGCCAGCTGTAATTGGTTAAGACCAATTTCTTCCTAGATCTCCCTCTTCTTGAGTTCAAGTCCTACTCCTCCTCCACGTAGCTCATTGCTAGAGCTTCTGATCCTCTTGATCTGGGCATTGTTTAGGCTTTGGGAAGACCTTTTTGCTACAGTGTTAAATTTTGTGCGATTTTTTTTTGTGGCAAGATAATGGGATTGCAAAACAATTTATGAGACAGCAGGACTGGATTAGCATATAAGGCAAAAAGCAATTTGATCAAGGAGTTACCTTTCCTTGGAGCACAAGAAAATCCTGTCAGTCCTACATATGACTCTGAACAAAAATAGCAGTTATGTTTTCTCAGCAGTTCCTAGAAGAAGGCTTTAGAGGAGGGACTATAGAGGAGGGACTATAATTTCTGGGCACTTTAGCCAGTATCAATAGCTACTTTGATAAGTTAATTATGTTATTTGTTTTGGATGATTTATTGGTATCTTTCCTCATTTTCTGTAGTCTAGCTCTGCACATCCTGCCCTTCTAGGCACTGAGTGCATTCTTTTTTTTTTTTTTTTTTTTTAGGTAAGAAGTGGATTTATTTAGAGAGAAACACGCTCCACAGAGTGTGGGCCATCTCAGAAGGTGAGAAAGGCCTGAGTGCATTCTTGTCCTCTCTTACCATCCTGCTGCTCTAAGGCTCATATAGTCATTTGCACCTTAGTATAAATGAGACTTTAAATGGGATGCCTGGTCCTTGAGGTACTTTTATCTTAAGATTGGATGTTAATAAGAATTAACACCTATAAAGGAATTAAAGATGTTAATCAGGTGATCCACTGTTTCTTACAACAGGATACTCTTATCATCTTCACATGAAGCCATGTTTTAGAAAAGACTGCTTAGTCAGTCATAGGAAGGCTGCTCCTGCCCTTATTCTTCAGCAACTATAAATGAACCCTATCTTCAAGGTTGGCGGGATGCCTTGATATCCAATTTCCTTACCCCAGTTTAGAGTCTATGAGGGACATTTTTCTTTTATATTTTTTTAAATTGAGATATAATTTACACACCGTAAATTCACCTTTTTAAAGTGTACAATTCAGTGGTTTTTAGTATATCTAGAGTTGTACAACAATCACCACTATCTAATTTCACAACATTTTCACCTCAGACCATTAGCAGTCACTCCCCATTCTCCCCTCCCCCCATCTCTTGGCAACCATTAATCTATTTTCTGTCTTTATGGATTTGTAGACTGTGGACACTTCATATAAACAGAATCATATAATATGTGGCCTTTTGTTCCTGCCATTCTTCACTTAGCACTTTTTCAAGGATCATCTACATCATAGCAAATATCAATACTTCCCTCCTTTTTATGGCTAGATAATGTTCTATTGTATGGATACATCACATTTAATTTATTCGTACATCAATTGATGATCATTTCCACTTTTTGACTATTATGAGTCATGCTGCTGTGAACATCCATGTACACATTTTTGTGTGACAATATATCCATTCCATTTGGGAAAATTTTACCCCTAAGCAATTTTTACCCTCCCGCCCTTAATTAGGGATTATTAATTCCCTGAGGGAAGGTATTTTATTTCTGTTGATATCACTAGTGCTTGGCACAGTTCTCTGAACCCAAGATGTGCTTAAGAAGTGCCGTTGGTGACATTTCAAAGGGCTGAGATGGTGTAAGAGTTAAGGAAGGAGAGCTATAGGACCTTGAGAATTTCTTTGGTCCTGGCAGTTACATTCTGATGTCTGTGCACTGGTGATTTGGCCTGTTCTAGAGAATCACGTAAACTTTATTCATTCTTCCATAGGTAAAATTTCACCCCTCACACCATGCAATAACTAACTAACTAACTAAGTAAATAAATAAATAAATGAATAATCACCCTTCCTATGAGGCTCTCCCCAAACCAACCAAATAGGATTCACCTTTAAGTCTTTTACTCATTTAACACTGAATTCGTACTTTAACAAAGGATTTAGGGCTATCAGATTTGCCTTGTAGTTTTCTATGCAGGTGTTCCTATTACTCCTACTTGATGAAAAGGTTTGCAAAGTCAAAGATGCTTTATTACTCATCTCCTGTCCAGAGCTCTAGCCTAATGCCTTTGTCATTGGAGGTGTGCACTGCTTGTTAACTTGCATGTTATACGGAGCCAGATGGCCATCTAAAAGGAGGGGTAGGAAACCTGCTAACCAGTCATACTAGGAGCCTCCATAGAGTTCCCCTGGATCCTGGAACAGAAGGTGTCGACTTTTATGGTTCTCCTGGGCAAGAGGCCCAGTCAAGGAGTGGATATTGTTAAATCAGAGATGTACAAAAAATCTGAGTCATTCCACACATTCCTTGTCTGCACTTGGACAGTATGCTCTATGCTCGCTCCTGCCTGTGTCACTGCTGCCTGTGGATTATCCTCTTGCAGAGCTCAAGTTCCTTCCTCCTCCAAGAAGCTTTCAGTGTGATGTAGAGTTAGACTTGTGGCCTCCAAAGCCAACCAGTCTGGTTTAAAGTCTGGCTCTCTCATGTATCAGCCATAGCCTTGAGCAAGTTATTCAGCTTCACTGTGCTTTGGCTTCCCGTACAAAAAGGGGGGTAGTGACAGTCCTGGTTTTACAAGGCTGTTGTAGGATTCACTAGCGTGTGTACGCTCAGCTCACTGAATGCTAGTCATGACTGTACTCCATTCCATCACCGTCTCTTTCTTCTGTCACCATACAGTTTGGTAATTAATTGTCCTCTAGTTTTTCTTATAGAGTAATTTTACTTTGTCCCCCCATTCATTTTTCCAGGACACACTTGAGAACCAAGAGGCAGGCAAATAACAATACCTCCACTACCACCATCAAGATAACTGAACACCCCAAATTAATGTCACATAACCCCTGTACTAGCAACTAATGGGCTCTCCTCATAAAACCTCTTATACACACACTCATAGCGTATTAACCCTTAATGTATGTACAGTGAGTACACGAGCACCATCTGCCTCCCCAGTCCACGGCATAAACAAAAGCAGTCCAGGATCATTTGGTATAAGAAAAAATAAGAGATTGGCACAACATTGTAAATCAACTACACTTCAATTTAAAAAATTAAATTAAAAAAATTAAAAAATAAAACTAAAAAATAAAACCCCATTTGTAACAATGGACAGGTCATCCAGACAGAAAATCGGTAAGGAAACACTGGCCTTAAATGATACATTAGACCAGATGTGTGTGTGTGTGTGTGTGTGTGTGTGTGTGTGTGTGTGTGTGTGTGTATATATATATATATATATATATATATATATATATATATATGTAAATGTCTTCCATGTCCCAGTACTTCTTAGAAAATACTTAGAATATGGTAAAATAATGTCCATCACCATGACCCTGAGTAAGAAGAGTTTAAGAAGGCAAGAGAGTGTTAACAAATTTCGGAAAGATTATGATGAACATAATTTAAAATTTAAACTATAGGAGAGTGACTTCTCAAATGACATCATGTAAACAAGAGATCACAGTTTGGTCATTTTCCTCTTTTTTTACTATGTCATAAGCTCTTGTTAAAGAGTTTTAGATCTTGCATATCTTTTGTGTCCCCAGGAGAGCTCCCAAGTCAATATTGACTAGTCCATAAAAACCTGTTAATTGTTGAGAAAACAGCTTATATTAAAAAGGCCCACAGTTTGGCTTTTAAATTAATTGGATCTAACCCCATACCAAAAGAAAAAAAGTTATAAAAATCATTGATATGAATATTTTATTTGAAACCATTAACAAAATAGAATAATGCTTGTAAATTGGTATTTAACCCCACATTTAGTGATTCCTTCTTTTAACATGTATTTATTAGCCCTTGTCATGAGCAGTGCAATGTATTTACGTGCTAGGAATATGGTAGTGAGCAAGGCAGATGTGAATTGTTCCCCTCTGAGGGGTTTAACATTCTAGAGCAGGGCTGTACACTAGAACTTTCTGCAATGATGAAAATATTCTACATCTGTGCTGTCCAATACTGTAGCCACTCACCATCATACGGCTACCGAACAATTCCAGTGTGGCTAGTACAACTGAAAAACCAGATTTTAAATTTTATTTAATTTTAATTAGTTTAAAAATTTAAGTCACATGTGGCTAGTGGCTACTGAATAGGGCAGCCCAGCTCCAGAGTCCAGTCCTGTGAGTGCAAAGTTCACTTAAACCCTTAGATTTCCAGAACCATCTAGCCAGAGTTGATATTGAGAATGGCTCCGGAGGTCCTTCCAGATTCTTGATCATTAGACAAAGACTTCATCAACTCAGATGTTTTAAAGAGATTTTTCAATAAAACACATTTCCTGCATGTCTGTGTATTCAACTTCAGGAAAGAAATCTAAGTTAATCCAGCTTCTGAATCTGAAAGCCCTCTCCCTTTGGGCCTGTTTATGATAGTTTAAATCCTCCTTCTTATCCCAAGGGAAAGTACTTGGCACAAGCCCTGAAGAGAAAGGGGTAGGGGTGGGGAGACTGAGTGCTTCAACTTCTCAGCCGATTAAAGAATTATTGTTGCCCCCACCTGTCTTCTCCACCACCCCCCAACCCATCAACATGCACACAAACGCACACACATCTAGGTAAGCGCCTTTCTGGAATCCATGCTAATATGTCAGCAGCTTTGAGTCAGGATAGATGTATTTGGCCCTGCATGTTCATTGCATATCTTACCAGCTGCTATTTAGATTTCACTCTGAATAGTTTGTGTCCTCAGCAGAAAGAACAAAGTGGAAAGATACAGACACCCTCTGAGGCCTGTCCTGGAGGCATGATGCAACCATTAGGAAGAGGGAGTGGCTGAGAGGTGGCAGCTCCAAATGCCCTGTTGGAAAGTTGAGCAAGGGCAGAAAAGATGTCAACCTGGAAGCTGGAGGTGCCACGCCGAGCTGGGGAGCCCAGGTAATTCTCTTCACATTGCCAGCTCTGGTTTCTTCCCCAGCAAGACTGAAGTGCACCACATTCAGGCCTAGGTTATATGATGGCCAGGACTAGCTTATAATCCATTCTCGTTACCTCCTTTCCTCCAGAAATATGCCCAGAACAGGGCTATCTCTTGCAGGGACAGTTCATCACTCTGCAGCCCCCAGCTCCACCTTCACTCATGTTCATCCATCTGGAATCGGGCTGGAATGAACAACAAGGGCAACTCTGGAAGGGGAAGGTCACAGATGACTCTCTGCACCGAGGATGGGTGTGGGTGTGGTCGGGGGTGCACAGTGGGAGGAGGGTCTATCCTACCCTCTCTGCTCTGATGAATTACCTGTCTATGAGGCACATGTCCTTTTTGCCTTGGCCTCGAGACTTGCCCCCATCTCTCAGCAGGCTGTCCTACAGTTCTCTTGGCCAAGTAACAAAAAGCTGGGTCTGGAACAAATGCCTCGGTTAGCAGATTTCTGGACCAGTTCAGTCACCAGCTTTCCTTGGGGCCACTACCGTTGTTAGGAGGAAGAAGAGCCGTCACTGGGCTGGACCTAGCTTAAATAAATCGTGGGGAAAATTGCTGGCTTACTGCTCGGGGAAGGGAGAGATGCAGAGGAATGAACCTGGCTGAGGAGGAGCAGCCTGCAGTCCCACGCCACGTTGCTCTCCATCCCAATGCTTCTGCCCCTCTCCCGCCCAATGGCGTGCGGGCACACGGAGTCTGGACAGGTTGCTTCTTCCCAGCCCTGGCTATGACACTCCCCAGTGGCAGAGAGCAGACTGGAAACCAGGCTTCTGTGCTCAGGAACAGGGTTCTTTTCTGGAGGGGGAATGGAGGGGTGGTTGTCATCAGCCTCTTCCAGGACTATTGAAAACGAAGGGCCTTTTCCTCTCAAAATCACCCTCGTGCGTATTCCGTGTCCTGCAGCTTCTCAGAAGATACACCGGCCTCTCCCCGTTACCCGGGGGGCGGGGGGCGGTGAGTCTCCCCAGAAATGCTCCCTGGCCCACCTGCAGTCCAGTCACCTGGTTGTTAGAAGGCAGCTTCCAGGGCCCCACAACAGAACTACCAAATCAGAACCTTTGGGTTGGGGGAGATCGTGAAATCTGCCCTGAGACTTCCTTTGGGGAACAAATCGCTCATGTGGGAGAAGCCCCTAGAGCAGGATCTTCGTAACAAGTATCCCAGATGGTTCAGCTGCAGGTGGAAGGTTCTGGGATGAAGAGAGGGCCAGGAGCAGGCTCTCTAGCCTCACTGTACAGGGAAGAGAATGGACTGGGAGCCAGGAGCCCTGTGTTCTCCCAGCACTTCCATGAGCCACGTAAACACTTCAGCACCTTAGTCTTCAGGCTCTTCTTCCACTCAATGCGGAACTGAAGGGCCTGGGAGCTAGAGCTTGTCCATCCATCTCAGCTTAGACGTCTGAGCAAAACAGGAGAAGGACTTCTGGCTTCAAAGCAGTGCACCCACCCCCATTGTTGATTCCCAGACAGTTTTACCTTGATGTTTTTTTAAATTTGCTTCACTAAGGTGGCTTGGTTTCTACTTATGAAGGCTTAATATATAAATAAGTTTAAATATATATATTATTTACCACACCTGTATTTATTTTTCATTATAAATGTGGCATGTGCTCATAGTTAAAAAAAAAGAGAGAGAGAGAAAAATTCAGACATTATAGAAATGCCTCCCCCCAATGGCCAACTGTGATCATACTTCTCAGAGATGATTCTTATTGACAATTTGATGTATGTTCTTCTAGACAAAAAAAGGTATTGTCTGAGCAGCGGCAGTATAACTAACCTTTATTGAGTGCTTACTCCATATCAGGCAATGTGTCAGGGGCTGTTTGTACATCATCCATTTCAACATCATAACAACCCCTGTGAGGGAGGGATTTCTCTCCCCAGTTAGGGTTGGGAAAAAATTTTTTTAAATTAATTAATTAATTTATTTTTGGCTGCGTTGGGTCCTCGTCACTGCGGGCGTGCTTTCTCTAGCTGCGGCGAGTGGGGGCTGCCCCTTGCTGCGGAGCGCAGGCCTCTCATTGCAGTGGCCTCTCCTGCTGCGGAGCACAGGCTCTAGATGTGCGGGCTTCAGTAGTTGTGGCACATGGGCTCAGGAGTTGTGGCTCGCGGGCTCTAGAGTGCAGGCTCAGGAGTTGTGGCACACGGGCTTAGTTGCTCTGCGGCATGTGGGATCTTCCTGGACCAGGACTCGAACCTGTGCCCCCTGCATTGGCAGGTGGATTCTCAACTACTGCACCGCCAGGGAAGCCCAGGGTTGGGAAAATTTTATATGCACCAACACCAGTCATTTATTTTTGTAAATGTGGGATGATGTTATACCTGCTGTACTGCAACTTGCTTCTTTCGTTCTTAAGATATTGTGAACATCTTTCCTAATCATTCATGTAAAACTTTGAACATCTGCAGAATGTTCAATTATATGAAGTCATCATAATTAAGCAATTCCCAAAGGATTTTTGTTGTTGTTGTTACAAACAACGCTACTGTGAACAATTTTTTTTTATGGATATCTTTGTGTATTTGTGTGAGTATTTCTGTAGGATAAATTTCTAGAAGTAGAAACAGTAGGTCAATATACACATATAAAATCATTATGCAGTATACCTTAAACTAATACAATGTTATATGTCAATTATATCTCAATAAAACTGGAAAAAAGTAGAGTCTTAACTCCAATCTAGCTTTACCAAAAAAAAAAAAAAAAAAAGAAAAAGAAAGAAACAGTAGGTCCAATAGGGCATGCAAATGAAAATTTTTTAATACTTTTCTGTACAATCTAGATAACAGAAAATGAACTATATTTGAGTGTCTCATCTATGTGCTGAAGGTCTTTTTGAATCTAAATCCAAATACAAAGTGAAGATCAGGACATCTATTTCTCAGAGCTGGTTTTAAATTCTTGGTTCTGCCACTAAATAGCTATGAAACCAGGAGCCACAAAGAAAATATATCATTAAACGTCTGAGGCCTTGATTTCTTCCCGTGTGAAATGGTAACACAGTAAGATCTATTTTCCGAAGCCCTCTTTTGCTCTACCATTCCCCCATTTGATTCATCGTTTAGTTCTCTGCATTTGTTTTCTTACTTATGAAAAAAGACTTGATCCTTTCGGCCTTTTAGGATCAATGAGTTAATGCATCAATTAGTTAAGAACTTTCAAACTTAGAAGTGCTAAGCAGTTCTCTTATTACTTGTAGAGCAAGCAAACTTTGCTGGATATAACCTTAAAATTGCTTCGACTTCTAAAATTGTTCCTTGGTCTTTAAGAAAACAAGATGATCATTGAATCCAAGAAGTCACTGTGTCTTAGCATTCTGGATGTGATGAATAGCAGGAGGTGTCTGGGAAGGCTGATACGGTATCACATCTCTCTCGGGAATCTTGGCTTCCCGAAATGAGTGTTTCCAACTGTCCATTCCCTAACAAAGAAGAGACTGTGTGGACCATGACCTCACAGAACACACAGCACATTTTAGATGAGAAACTTACCCAATCTCAGTCTGTGGTGTTTGGGACAAAGTCTGAGATAATAAGGTCTTAACATTTTCACTGTGTTCCATAATCATCATCCCACTTGGGCCTCTCAACATCCCTGACGAAACAGCCAGAGATGGGATGGTTATTCCCATTGTTAAGATGCAGATGGAGAAATTCAGAGAGGTGTGCTGACTGCCTGCTGTCACACAGCGGTGAGGGGCAGAGCCCAGCACAGAGTCTGGGGCCCATCCTCGCTCGTCGGCAGTGGGCCCCAGCACGTTACTCTCCAGATCCTTTCTGCTGACCCTTTTTAATGGCTAGATTCCTCTTCAGTGTCCTCTCCAGTACAGACGTATCCAGTTTAGAAGGTTTAATACCTTGGTCTTGTAAGTGGCACGTACAGGCTATTGTGTGGAATTTCTCTGAATTTGGGATCCGAGCGATGGTGAGTTTTACTTTCTAAAACACAAGAAAGAAGAACATTAAATGACTAAAGACTATCCTTAGGGCCGTTGGTTCTCAGTGTCAGTCTGTCCTCATTCACACCCTTTGAAGCTGGTTTTGAGGAAAATCTGGGCCGGAAGAAACCAGGATGGATGACTTATATTGATATATTCAGGTGGAAGAAGGATTTTCATTCTCTGGCCTCCACTGGGCAGATTCCAGAGTACATCAGTCCTGTCCAGATGGGCCCATTTGTACCAAGACATAAAAAGCCTCTTGAAACAAGAGAATCCAAATAAGACCACCAGACAGGACCAGCCCCTGACAAAATTGGGAGGAAATTGAAGTTCTATGTGTTTCTCCTGCAATCTAGCATCTCCTCCCCCTCCTTTTAAAATCTCACATTCTCTCCCCTCCCTGTCCCTACCCACGCTCACCCCAAATTCCCATTTCTGTCAACTTCATTCTCAAGGATGGAAAGTACATCTGCTTGGTTCAGTTGCTGTAAAACATTAGGGGTCTTTGACTGCCCCTCCTTTGGTCCCATATCTTCCCATCTTCCAATATCCTTTTTCCTTCCAGGGACCAGCTATTTGAATTTTAAAAAGGACTGGATATTTGTTTTTAACATAAAGAAATAGATCAGGAATGGTAGGGGTGGGCAAGTTGGGGAGTTTTTTGATCTTCAATAATCACATTGGTGAACACATGTATTTCTCAATAGCATCCGGGAGAAAGGGGGCAGGCAGAATGAGCCCAAAAGAAATGCTGTCAGTCCCTCTTATGCAAGGGACTCCACAATCTAGAAGGCAGTCTTGATAAACTGCAGTCAGCAACACCCAGGTGGAGTTCCTCCTGGATCTGCTCCCAGGCAAAAACCCTTTTCTTGGCTTCGGAGCTGATGCCTATGTCTCTGGATAAGCGTATTGTTTGGTAACTTTCAGAAGATTATATTGAACACTTGGCCGCAGCATGGGTCTTTGGCAGAGGAAATATATTACAGTTACTAGAGTGTTGGGCTGGACTCCTAAAAGCTCCCCTTTGCCACCACACAAACTCCTACCCTAGTCTTCAAAACCCAAGTCAAGCATCCCCTTCTCTGAGACACCTTTCTGGCCTCCCTCAAATAGATTAACTTCATTCTTCCTCTGTGATCCCTTGGTCCTCTGTTCATATCTCAAGGCACATACTGCACCTGTAACTAGCACATAATATACCTGTTTTATCCACTAATCTGTAAGCTCCTTGAGCTCTGGCCGAGGCCATTTTTGTGGCTCTAGGACCTAGCAGAGAATCCAGCATACAATAGATGTTCAATAAATGGTGAGTGAGTGAAGGAATGAAGGAATGAATGAGTCCTTTTGCTCTAACGCTATTTATGTATCTTAGACAACTCCCTCATTCTTACTAAATTTTCCCATTTAGATAGTAGGGGTAGTACAATTTGTCTAACCAACAAAGTTATTGTGTGATGCAGAAGAGATAAGACATATTTAATCATAAACTCTCAGAGCTGGAAGAAATTTGAGAGATCTTCCAGTACTGTGGTTTTTAGAAATTCTAAGCCAAGTTACTGTTTCCTCAAGGTGAGGTAACAGGAAATTCCAGCATGAAAAAATAATGATAAACATACACTGCTCTCACTGGCCGAGGCCCAGAATACCATCCTCTTCCTCCCCTCTCCTCCTGCCCTGGTCTTAGGGGTCCAAGAAGTATAGTTTGAAAACCAACCCTCTCTCACTTTAGAGAGAAGAAACTGAAACTGACTTGTCAGAGAAGGAAGTGACTTTCCCAAGGTCAAATGGCTTGTCAGAAATAAAAATAGACCAGGAAAGGAGTTAACAATATGGAGACTGTACTAATAGGCAGAAACATGGAGAGCCTTTTAACGACATGCGTACTCGGTACATAGTCACGTGTTCAGTATAATTCTTACAAGAACTCTGTGAGGAAGGTATGTCAATTTCTAAGATGAGGAAATGGAGGCTTAAAAAGCTAAACCTGTTCAGCATTCCCCAGCCGATAGTAGAAGAAGTCATAGTAACCATACTGAGTACCTAATCTGTGCCCATCACTGTCGTAAGCCTGTTACATATTATCTCATTTAATTCTCCAATAACTAGTATTACCATTATCCCTAATTTTACAGAAGAGAAAATTGAGGCACCGTTTGGTTAAAGGAGGTTGGATGTAAACACTGAGCCTGCCTGATTCCACTGCAAGCTCTTTTTTGCCATGTCATGCTGCGTCTGAGGTCTTGAACCCAGCTGTTCAGCCTCCTAGCAAAGTGCTCCCTCCAAATACTACTCGATACAAAAGAATTTTATAAGGGTCCTAAAATAACATTCTTGTTATTTAGAAGTATTTTATGAAGTGTTATTTACACTTCTTAGTCTCTTATTTACATATGGTGGCTGAGGATTGAAGAGTCTCATTTGTCTTCAGAGTACAGTACTGTTCAGACACCATCCCAGACCTTGATCTTGTTCCTTCTTGCCCTGACCAGGGCCAATCAGCAGGACTCACCTCCCTCTGGATGGACCGGCTGAGAAACAAGGAAAACTCCTCCAGGCTCTGGGGCTTCAGGTCATTCACGGCCAAAAGGTGATCTCCGTGAAAAAATAAGCATCCCAGGTGCGGGGGGCCTTTCCACTGAGCCACACTGCAATGGGAGTACAGCATCCAACACAAGAGTGAGAAGGTACTTGCTGGGAGTGCGGGGCACAGATGGAGATACAGAGGGGGCTTCTCACTCTATTGTACCACTACTATTACTAGTTTCTTTAGCTATATCGCACTACATCTGAAGTAGTCGAACTCCTTTTTCTGTTTGGAATATTCTTTCCTCTATCATTACTCTTGGAGCCTGAGCCTTCCTCCAAACTCCAGCTCCAATGACACTGCCTCTACAAAGCCCTCCTACATTACCCTTCCTTTACCTTAATTAATCTCTCCTGCCTCTGGACTTCTACTGCATTGTGTGAGCTCCTTGCTTATTGTATATTCAGATCAAATGCATTTTATATTTACTTGTCTATGTAGCTGTCTTTTTCAACTGGCTTTGAGACCCCAGAAGTATGCAACCACCTTAAAAAAATGTTTTTTTATAACCCCATAAACAGAAGATGTTAAGTACTGGGTTGGCCAAAAAGTTCGTTCCGGTTTTTCCGTAAGACGGTACGGAAAAACCCAGTATTTAAAGTGAGCACACAGTGAATATGTCATGCAAAAATAGATGAATTATTAGATGAGCAAGCTCAGGTGTAGAGAAGTCCATAGTTTCCGTCAAATATGTTTTGAGCCTTAGATTGTGGGAAGTTTGGAAAAATGGCAGGTTGTGCTTCCTGCCCTCTTATAGAACTTATAATTGATGTGTGACATTTACATTAACAAGCTTTCTTCTATTCTAAAAATGTAATCTTCCATCAGAATGAATTACAACGTCTTTAAAAGAATGTAGAATCAAATAAACAGTAATCATTCGAAGAAAATTCTCTGCCACACAATCTTCTGTGTCTGAGTCCCTGACCAGCAGGTTTTTACCTGGTGTCTAGAAGTCTTCGACCCTGTTATGCCATTTTCTTTTAGACCTTAGATTCTTGTTGACCTCACTGACTTCATTCATCAAATACCCACTGCTCATTGTTTGGCAATGATTTCCTTGGACCATACATATTCCTGCCCACTTTTCCTCACTTTCAAAAAATCAGAAATTTAGTGCCTCCTGGACTTTTGGGTCCTCCTATACCCACCTATCTCCCAGGTGTCCCTCCTATACAACAGTATCCTTATTTCTGCGTCAATCAAAGACCTTTTGTGACAACAGCAGCACGAGAGTCCGAGTTCTCCAGGCAGTTTTGCCACATACAGTGCTTCAAGATATAATTACTGTCTTCATATCATCCAACCCCATTTATAATCAGTAACCCTCAAATCTCCTACCTACCATATCAGTCCTGCAGCTTCTTTGAGAGCAAGGTAGTTTATGATGTCAGGAGGAGAAAGGAACACGTTCAGTTTCTCCACTTGGATTTCATCGGGGATGTTACTGCAAGACATTTGTAAAAGTCAGGCAACTCTCTCTGGCTCTGAACTGTACCTTCTGAGTGGACTTTGGCTTCCAACATCTGAGACGGTATTATGCCATTAAAGATTGTCCAAAACATTTGGAGAAGAATAAGAATTTAAGTTACTCGTTAATGCCCTCCTCCACCCCCTTGGGATGTGGTAGCGACGGTAGACAATGGAAAAGGAGTAAAAAATGGATGAAGTTCATTATATATCATGTCAGTTTGCACACTTCTCCACAGAAGGAGACACTGAAAAGAGTTAAAGTTGAGAATGATCTCATCAAATGTTCTTGGCATCATTTAAAACCTGAAAGTTCTCCAGCCTAGTCTACAACCAAACCTCATGTGACTTGCATGCCTGTAATTTTAATAGTAAAATCTGGGTGATATACAACCCAGGTCAGGGTGATCCAAGGTTCCAGAACCTGAAAGAACAGAATTTTTTAAAGTATTTGAAAATGCCACTCACAGCCCAGGGGACTGCTTGCTGCGTTTCCAGCTCTGGTACTCACTGTCCTTGGTTACCACATCAGTGAGAAGGGCAAGCTGGACAGATTCTTGGCTGAGTTGGAGATTAAAATGTGAATTCTGAGGACAAATGGAAGCCTGCCTTGCTCTACGGGCCCATAAAGTTTTAGAAATGAGAACTTTACTTGATCAGTATAGACAATTGCACAACACTTAGTGAGGCCGACCCCTTTTTGTCATTCGTGATCTGTGCTTCCGTATTGGCAGGTGAAAGACAAGAGCCTGTTCCTGAGCCTTGGTCTTGTGGGTGAAGCTCCCCATTCAGCATATCTGCCAGGGTCTGGGATTCTTCTTTGCCATCAGCAGACTTATGGGACGTCTCTTTGGAAACACTAGAGTACAAGAAGTTAACACAAACACTTTTTCAGCATTATCTATTTACAGCTTTCCGTGGTGTGTGAATCAGATTTAAGTAGCTAACAGCCATGTGAAAACTAACAAGGTTTTGAAGTATGTCCAACCATCAGAATCCCAGCTACAGTTAGAACCAAATCCAATAAACTTTCCTTCTAAAAATGGACATGGAACCAAAATAGCCCTTTACATTGGGAGGGTTTGGAGAGACAAAGTGAGCGTGCGAGAGACGTAAATGCAAAATAGAAAAGAACTGCCCCAGGAGACAGAAAATGTCCCGCGGATGTCACCAATGGTTTTCTATGGATAGAGAAACCATTCTCACGTTTACTTGTTTTGAGATGACTGAATAATGTGTTGAACTTGGTCTATGGTAATGCTTTTGTATTATTATATCAACTATTTAAATGATCTGGCAGCAATTGTTCTAGAACAGTACATTAGCTAAGATCAAATTTTAAAGTATGGCAGTTTTACTTACCAGGATTTCATTGACATGTAATGACGCTCAACTGCCTTGGAGACCTGGTCTGGACTACCAGGTCCAATGGGTTCAATGGGTTCACCAGAATCACTGGCAGCAAGAATATTATCCAACTACAGACAAGAGGCAGAGATGTAAGGATGTGAGTCTACCAATAAGCCAGGTACCTTGTCACCCACTACCTGATGGCTCTGGTCCCTGAAACAGAATGTCTACCATTGGATGAACAGTGGTGCTCATTCTGGGGGAATGAACCAGTAAAGCTTCTGGCAGACTCCAAATCTGCTTTCTTCTCTAGGATTCCCCACGCTCCTGATACAAGTGTTCTATTGGACTAAATTGCTGTTCATTTTTCTGTTTCATCACTAGGCACTTAATGACATGAACTCTTTTGCCCAACCGATACTATTATAGAATCGCGACACCTGACTGGGTCAAAGGCTCCGACATAGTGCAGAGCTGGCCTCGGGCTGCTCTGCTCACAGGCAGTCAAGTTACTTCAAGGGGCTGTAAGGATTCTAGAAAATACTGTCCTCTGGGGATTCTCCACTAGCCTGTTGGAACTAAGTCATTTGGGGCAATGGTTTCTCAAAAACCCTAAGGGCTTTCGATTGCCTACCTAACAAACTAACCATTAACCATCACTGGAACACTTCTTTCCAGTCAAGCCAGCCTTCCCACTATGCCCCTCCAAACGATGTTCTTCTAGTGCCCATTTCATGCTGTTTTCTTCTCCTGGAGTGCCCCTTTTTTCTTTTGTCTAATGAAGCTGTATTCAGGCCTGGCTTGAGGTCCCATAGCCCCCTCCGATCACCTCAGCCACTGCCAACCTCTCCTTTCTCTGAACTTCTATGACACAGTGTTGTACTTAATTTTTGTAATGGTCTTCCAGCTTAGTTTTATCTGTCTTACTAGACTTTGCATCTCGTAAAGTACCTAGCAAACGCCGGGCATATAGCTAGTGCTCAGTACCACCTGACTGGTTGGTTGGACTGTCATGAAAGACTAGTTGCTGTCACCATGTCCCAGAGAGCACTGGTATGAAAAGCAGGGTCCTGTGGTCAAAGCTTGCGGAATGCTGTGTGTTGTATCCTGCTTGGCTATTTATAATGCACCACTGCATACTAAAGGCTCTGAGAATTCTTCAGTGAAGAAGCTTGTGTAACTTACTTTGATTTGGTGTTTCCAGAACTCATTTGACCTCAGAATGCTTCTTATGTATGAACACATGTCACCATCTTGTAGAAAAACCCAGTTTGGGAAATGCTGCCCCCCTCCCCCCAATTTTGTCTTCCTACTTCCCATTTCCATTCTCTTCTCTCTACTGTCCACCTTGAATATAGCTGCTGGGTTAATAGTACTAGAAGATAACTCGGTTTTGCCCCTTCCTAACTGAGAAGCCACCACTGCCCCTTGTCCTGCCTGCAGCATGAAGTCAACTTGGCATTCAAGACCCATTATGGTCTGGCTCTTTTTTCTGGTTGCTGTGGGGTTTTTTCCCCGAATATGCCACTCACGCTGGGTTAGAGCTCAACTGAACTATTCATCATATATGTGTCAAATGCCATTTTGTGTCTTGAAGCCCTCCCTGACTCCAGTGGAGACCGAAAATCTGTCTTGTTTTCTATTGCTTCCAGAGCTCTTTTATTTTTTTAAAAAAGTATTATTTTATTGAAGTGTAGTTGATTTACAATGTTGTGTTAATTTCTACTGTACAGCAAAGTGATTCAGCTATATATATATATATATATATATATATATGTATATATATTGGGTTGGCCAAAAATTTAATTTGGGTTTTCCATAAGCTGTTATGGAAAAACCCAAATGAACTTTTTGGCCAACCCAATATATATGTATATATGTGTGTGTGTGTGTGTGTGTGTGTGTGTGTGTGTGTGTGTGTGTATATATATATATACACACACACAGTCTTTTTCATATTCTTTTCCATTTTGGTATATCACAGGATATTGAATATGGTTCCCTGTGCTGTACAGTAGGACCTTGTTGTTTGCTTCCAGAGCTCTTTGACCATGCCGCTGGTGGAGCATCGTCAGGTGGTAACTGGGAGGACTGTGAGCGCTGAGGGCAGGCGTGATATCAGGTCCCTTCTGGCAGCCACCATGCCTAGCACAGTACAGGATTCGCACACAGAAGGCACTCAGTAGGGAATTCCAAATGATCAATAGACTGGTTGGTATATGCCACACAATTTATCACCCAAGGGTGTTGTTGTTTCTGCTCATATTATTATTATCTCTTCCCAGAATGCAGAAAGACTCCCCAGGTCAATCCCTCAAGTTCAAATTTTGCCTATCATGTAAGGTCAAATGTCATTCCATGGAACTTTCCCTGGCCTCTGTCTGGAAGTCAGCTTCCCCGCCTACCACCCCTCATGCCCTCCGAGCATTTGACAAGCATCTCTCTTCAGTATGGAGCCCTTTCTGTCTCGTATCATGGTTGGTTCCTATTAAAGTGTCAACACTGTGAGCACATCACCTGTGTCTGATTCTGAAACCAGCCTAGTGCCTCAGAAACAGTGCCTGGCAGGGGCTCAGTAAATATTTGCAGAAGGAATAAATGATTAGTAAACAGAAGGGGTTACCTCTAAAAGAATACTTCGAGGACTAATATAATGACTCTCTTCTTCTGTATCTTGAGCGGCCTCTGACCAGAAGTCGTGTGGTAGATGAGCTTCTCTTAGTCCCGAAGAACTCTTTTCCATTGAAAAAGAACTTTTTACCATTAAATGCTGAATAAGGAGATGAAGACAGAATTAATGCTTTTTCTTTGTCTTTGCAAGAGACAGAATTAAACCACATGTCTTCTGGAAAAGGCATGATAGATTAATTGGGTTGAGAACATCCGAGGATCTTCCAAGGTTACATCCAGAAGCCCTCACAACTTGAACTTGCTTCTTGAGTCTGGGTCACCACTGATATAAAAATATAAGCCAGCCCATCTTTCAGGCTTTTCTCTATTATTGGGTCCCATATCTCAGAACAAGTAATTCTCTCCGGTGGGTGGTGTGCTAAGTCACTAAGCTCCGCCACTGAATCCTCCACACTCATCTTTTTCTAGTTTTCACTCAGTGCCATCTGAGAAGCTAATTAGCCCAGGGTCAAGGCACTGCATCTTTTCCCTTTCTGCTGTGTTCCTCTTTTGTGTTCTGCTTATATAATTCTACTGTTTCCATAGCAATGCAATTTTGTAGCACCGATCATGTGATAGTATGAATTGTAGGCTTCAAGGTGATCTAGGTTCAACCAATTACTGCTTCCCTCTCTAATAGATACAGGACTGTACAAAGTAGCTGCTTTGCCTGGCAGGAAAATTGTTATAAGTACAATTCAATTCTTCCAAGTACAATGCCTTAGAGCAAGGGGGGAGGGTTGAAAAAACCCTGAATGTTCTCTAGGAAGTCCTTGAAAGAAAGTGATTTAAAAAAAAAAAAAAAAGATGTATTTAAGTTGTGTCCGTTTTTCTAGCTCCAAGTTCACGAAGCCAGGTCATGCTGAGTCGGGGATGAGGAAGGGTTCCCATTTTATTTTAGAAACAGCAACAACAACTCCCAACAGGGTAGATAGTACTCTTAACTGAAGGTGATTGGAAAATCACTGGATTGGAATACATAGTATGAAAAGGCAAAATGACCAATAATAGTATCTTTAGGGAGAAGGGGTACAGGAGTGAAAAGCAAGAGGCATTTACTGAAAAGAGTTATCTTTCTCAACCCCATTTCCTACCACCTTTCCTACAAATACCAAATGAAGTGTTTGGCCTGGTGCATTTGATATGCTACATAAAGCTTTTAAAATAGTTGGAGAGCTTCCAGCTAGATAAAACAGGAGGCTATGCCCTATTAAGATGTGCCCGGTACCCAGGAAAAAGGCAAAGTCAGTGGTTACATCTCTAAGGGATAAAATAGCATCCATGGCAGAAGAAAAAAACACTCAGCCTGTTCGTTAATAATACCCAAAATTGGGAAGATTGCAAATCCAGGAGAGCTGAAAGCACAATTACAAATCATTTTCAAGGGGCAAATGTATTATATTTGTTTTCCTCAAATGGACTTCATTAGAAATGAAGTCACACACACACACACGGAGAAGCAAGACTGATTTGGGTAAATATAGGAAATAATAAGAACTCTGATTTTGCCTCAGGAGTACAGATGGTCAAGTGGTGTTTGGGGAATTTTTTTTACAGAAGTAATCTTTGCCCTGTTGGTGAAAGGAAGGAAAAGGCTACCATCCAGGCTTTTGTTTAGCTGGGGGGGATCTCCACCCGACATACCTGCTGTACCTGGATGCATATCAAAGAGCACCCAAAGTGAATGAATACATTTAGATGTAGGCCGGGCAAGCAGTAAGGCTCATCATGGCAGGGGAAACAGACTAAATATAGGATAGACAGTAGGACTAAGAATCATTCTTTGGTGGATTAGGCTTTGAGGAAGATGTCAAATACTTTGACTTTTGAAGCATCAGCTGGCTCCCAGGCAGGGCGTCCTAAGAGAGGTAAGTCTGATTACCATGTCTGGAAGACTTTTTCTTGTTGTGGTCGTGCTGACAGCCTCCGGTGTGCAGGAAGGACCAAGGAGAGGGATGGGGTCTGAAGAGGGCCTTCTATCACCCAATGAGAGTTTCTCCTGCTTATCAAAAAGGAATACTGGAATCAGGGCATGACTGATCTCTTGTCTAGAATGAAGCAACAGCCTGGTCATGGGGCTCTCTGCTTCCAAACTTTGACCACTAACATTTATACTGCTGGCCAGCATTCTCCCATTTAGACAAGAGCTGATCTTGTGTCTCTCCTGTTCCAAAACCCTTGAGGACTGCCAGCCTGGCCTTCAGAGATGCTCTAAGTTTCCCTCAACCTGTCTTTTCAACACCGTGTCCCTCTGTACCCCACCCCTTCACTCTAATCATTTGAGTACTTGTAGACACACTTTGCTTTCCCTTCTCCTTGGCCTCTGCTTTTGTTGTAAGCATAGAACAACCTAGAAACCATGTCAAAATGATACCTAGAGGCCAAAGTTTCATTTATAAAGGTCTGTCCTAAGAAAGGACTTAGGTAAATTAGCAAAGGTTCTTATGAAGTAAATAAACAACTTAAAATTTCTGGCACTTACATCAAAGAAAACTCGTATTGAAAATACAAGATAGGTTAAAAAGCATTTTTTTAGAAACCACCCTGGACTTAGTCATTCAAAAGGTAGCTGTTATGTACCTTGAATAACAATGATGGAAAATACTGTAGTTTCAGCTACTATTAAAAAATGCCACAGTTAACTTTCACTCCTCCTACTCCAATAATGAAAATTTGAAGTGTCTGTATTTTAGCTCTCTTGCAAAACACAAAAGAATTTTTTTCTATTGTTAGTCATAAAAATAACAAGGATGTACATTTTCTCAATTATTTATTCCTTGTATTAATGCCAGTTGCTAAGGAGGAAAAAAAAAAATAGCTCACATTTTGTTTCCTTGTGAAAGAGGGCTTTGTTCAGATGCCCCGTTATTTTATTAGTGAAATAGAGTCACCTCTGTATTCTGGTGTGCTGCTTTTATATTCCGGCAGAGTGATGACAAGAAGGACACCCAGTCTTTAATCTTCTCCCTGTTGATAGGAATAAACTTTCACCCGTCATGTGGCAACAATGGCGCCTGCGCTCACTTTGAACCGGCGAAGGATTCTTTTATTAAGATTGGAACAGGCAATGGGGTAGGTACCAGGGAAATAAGGATCTTTTTCTTGAGTAGCTTAAATGCCCCCCCTTGGATCCTTACCACCTCCACGCTAACACACCAGAATTAACCCTCATGCCACCTCTGTGAGCAAAGCTCAGAGAAATGGGAAGAAAAGTGGAAAGTAACAGTATAATCACAGGGTTTGGAGCTTTTGACTTTGAAACGGATTTCTTTTGTGTCCTTAAGTGGCCCCTTAACCTGTCAGCGCCATTTGGTGTAGCTATTTAGGTGTGCCCCCCTTTAGGGAATGCATGTATTTAAGAAGGATGTATTTGAACAAATGTATATAAATCACGTCTTCTTTTCTATTGACTCCCGCGACAATTGAAAAGAAAGGTTTTCGCCTGAATATCTCTTCATATTGATAGTTTGGCTTGAGCATTTGCCACCTCCTCTGTACAGCTGCCTTCTCCAACTTTAGCCTCTCTGTGAAGCAGATAATCATCCGCAAAGAATCCATTTGCCATCTTCGCTAGCACCAAAAGCCCCTCAAAAACTGAAGACTCCTTCAGGGACGAGCATAGCCACTCCCTAATATATGTACCTTGGGTAGATGTTACTGTATTGGTTTCTTGTACATAAAATGTATCTGCGGTGATGGTGACTGTTATGGGTTGAATTGTGTGCCCCGCCCCCCGCAATTCACATGTTGAAATCCCAATCCTCAGTACCTCAGAATGTGACCTTATTTGGAAGTCAGGTCAGGTTGTTGCAGACGTAATTAGTTAAGATGAGGTCAGACTGGAGTAAGGTGTCCCAATCCAATATGACTAGTGTCTTTATAAAAAGGAGAAATTTGGACGTAGAGACGTGCACATAGGGAGATTGCCATGTAAAGACTGGAGGTTTGCTGCCACAAGCCAAGGAACTACCAGAAGTTAGGAGAGAGGCCTGGAACAGATCTTCTCTAGAACCTTCAGAGGAACCATGGCCTGTGACGCCTTGATTTCAGACTCCTAGTCTCCAGGACAGTGAGACAACAAATTTCTGTTGTTCTAAGCCACCCAGTTTGTGGTACGTTGCTATGGCAGCCCTAGGAAATGAATAGTGTGATTTGCCAAGGTATTTTAACACATAATAAAGACTGCCAAGATGGTGTTTAAGGTTGTGGCCATGGGTTTCTATTCAAGGCATGTTTATTGTTTACTGGTTTAAAATGTTTTTGTTTATTTGTTTGTTTTTTATTTTGCATACAGGAGACACCCTGTGTTATCTTACTACTTACCTGTCATAGCCAATGAGGAAGTATTCCCTGTTAGTGGTCCTGATGGACATCACTTCTTCAGGATGGCATCTAAACATCTTCTGTACAGATTGCATTTTTTCATGGTTACTGATGCCAACTTCTACACTGGAGTTTCTGTTAGAAATAGATATAAAGTATTAAACAGATGCAAATACAAAATTAGGAAGAAATTGACTAATGTTTTTTATTAAGTTTCAAATTGAATAAAACTTTAGATCTGTTTGATCAATACTTTGAAAATTGTCCAATAGTTTTAGAAAATAAGTTGAGATCTGGTTTATCACTGATTGAAAATACTTTGTTCAGCCTAAAACTTAATTCAGAATTCCTATTTCAGTTGGACTCTTAGTTCCACAAATTAACGTTTTCTAATTCTTTTTTCTATTTTGCAGGCAACACGTTAGTATTTGTTGTTATAAACATTTTCTTGATTGGATACGCACCGATCAATTTCAACAGAACCTCGGTGATGATGGTCTTTGTAATAGGAAAGACTAAAGCCCTTTTCCCCACTCTTTGACAGGATGAAAAGCCGCTTTTTCCAAGAGGCCTGAAAAATGAAAACATTTTGCATCTCAGTTAAATCTCAAAGGAAGAGAAAGGATTTTAAAAATGCTCATGAGGCTGGTGGGAGGCCTGTTAAATCTTTGTGAATACTTACTGCAGAGAAGAAAAGCTGAGGAGGTGGTGATTTAATAAAGTAATCTTGTTTGCAGACTTCATTTTCATAATATAATGTAAGTTGTTTGCCTAATAAAAGAAAGTGAACAGGACTCAGTCTGTTGCCTATAAATTTCTGAGAAGAACTGCTTCAGTTGGAGAACACTGTTTACCGCTGGAAAGGTCTTTGCATTATTCAGTTATGGAAAAAACCATCTATAATAGGCCAGGAGAACAAAAAACCCAGGACCAAGTGTGTGATTCTTATTCATCCAGTGTCGGGACCTTTGTTCAGATGACATTTAGAAGCGCTTTAATTCAGCTCACACCTGTCTGGCTCTCCGTCTCTGGAGGATGCCATTGGCTCTCTAGATGTGAGCAAAGATCTGTCTCCCTTCCTGTTGAAGCACCAGCCACAGAAGCAAGATAATTCTGCCTTGACCTTTGACTTACCAAACAAAAGCGAAACCACCTGCTATTGAAAATAAGGTGGCAAAGTGGTTAAATAGAAGGTTTCCAAAATGTTAATTGCTTCTCTGTAAGGATTGACCTGTATAGGCAGTTTTGATTTTTTCTATATTTTTGAAAATGTCTGCAAGAAATATGTACTACTTTCCTTATGTAGAAAAAATTAATGTTGCTAAAATAAAATTTATTTTAAAAAGAAGACCTTGGTTTTGCTTTTACATCCAGGCTATAGTTCTAGGTCATCCATGGTTTGGTAAAAGACAGCCTTTACTAAAGTATTAGCACTTCTTCATTAAGTGAAAACAGAATCAAGATTAGGTACTACAGCTGATGGAGACATTATGCTCGTATCCAGTAATTCTCAGACAGCCGTCCTCACCTTCCCTCCCTCTCCTCCTTCTGCAGCAGCTCTGCCTGCTCCCCCCCATTCTCCCCACCAAGGAAGAAAAAAGGAAAGAGAAGAACAGAAGGAAACAAAAGCAAAAAGTTTTAGCTCCTTTATTTAATGGTTGTGTGGCTTTGGACAAATTCACAGATTTATTTACTGAACAAATATTTACAGAACACCTTGAATCACTCAATTTCTCTCAGTTTCCTCATTTGTAAAACGGAGGTGAAAAATAAAGGAAAGCAGAGAGTATCGTAGCCACTGCAGTCCCTGACCGACGGTGCACCCTGAGAGGAAGTCAGGATGAAAAACAGGATGCGGCACTCTGTGATCTAGAAAAACAGTCCCCATAGATAGTCAGAGGTATTTCAGGAAGAATTTTAATGAATCCAAATCCTTGCATCTTCCCGTACATAGATGAGCATTAAAATCATTCACTTGAGGTATCTGCTCTTTGTGACTAACAGCAATCTTTTTACTGAGATGCATTCTTTTTTTTTTTTTTTTTTTAGAAATTCACATTCTTTTATTTATTTATTTATGACTGTGTTGAGTCTTTCGTTTCTGTGCGAGGGCTTTCTCTAGTTGCGGCAAGTGGGGACCACTCTTCATCGCGGTGCGCGGGCCTCTCACCATCGCGGCCTCTCTTGTTGCGGAGCACAGGCTCCAGACGCGCAAGCTCAGTAATTGTGGCTCACGGGCCCAGTTGCTCCGTGGCATGTGGGATCTTCCCAGACCAGGGCTCGAACCCGTGTCCCCTGCATTGGCAGGCAGATTCTCAACCACTGCGCCACCAGGGAAGCCCTGAGATGCATTCTTGACTAAATGTATTTTCTAGCCAAAAGTCATACATAAGCTGGTTTCTCCCTACCTCTTCAGAGCAGTTCCCTAGAGCTACTGAGAGGTTGTCTCCCCAGTAGGAGACAGAGTGGAGTAAGAGAACAGAGTGAATAAGAGAGGAAGAGTGGTATAAGATGAGGCTGCAGATGAATCCTGCAGCACCTGGTAGACACTAGACCATGGTAGAGTTTGCATTTATTTTAAAAGCAATGGGCAACACCATCCATGGATTAGCCTTGACCAAAAAACACTGAAACGATCTCATCAACCCTCTAGATCCAATTTGTAGGAAATACAGAAAACAGAGAAACATGCTAAACACCATACCAGGGATGTGATCAGCAAAATTCAGTCTCTAGGGGAACTTCTAGGACAAAATCTCAGTATTTTCACCCTTGGATAGACCATTTCCGGCCCTGAACATCTCCACCTGGATTTCCCATAAACTCCTTTCTCTCCTCCTTTTCTCTCAGGTGCCCTAGATCACTTGGTGGCACCAACATCTACCTAGCCTCCCCTCCTAGAACACTCAGAGTCCTCTTAAACTTTCACCCTTCCATCACCCTTCTGTCCAGTCAGTCATCAAGTCATGTCCATTTTACGTCCTGGATCCACCCCTATCTCTCTGTTCTATCACCACTGCCTTCCAGACCTTCATATATTTCAATACATTAAATTCACATGAATTCAAGGCCTGCATACATTTTTCACTACACTGCTTTGGTAACTGTCTAGATTGACTCTCTAATTCCATTTTTGACATCTTCAAAACCATCCTCGACACAGCCCTGAGAGTAAATGCCAAATCTGGCCAATTTTGTACTTCGGGCAAAGATGAAATAACAGGAACTGGATTTACTCTCCTGTCTGAAACACACAAAAAATACAAAATATATGAATTAGTTGTTTTCAGGACACTGGTCATAGGCAATAAAAGTCATGGATCCCTGAGAGACAGGAAACGAACTTGGTGAGCCCTACAATTTCCTTGGTGGAGTTTCCAGTCCACAGCACAGGAAAGGGGAACTGAGGTGGGCCCAGGTGGACCCCTGAGCGGAGGAAACAGAGCTGAGAGTTCAGGGAGATCAAGGCAGCTAGAGCTCATAGGACAGAGGGAAGAGCTACACAGAGGGAGAATCCCAGAGACAGTCACACGGTCCCCCTCAAGTATTCAAGAATATTGATCAGTATACGTGTGTGGGGAAACTACCCAAGGCCAGAGAACGAACCATCAGAAAAAATTAGAGGGAAGAGTGCCCAGTGCCCCACTGGGCCAGAAAAAGTGCCACTTCCGTCCAGCCAAACTGGCAAAAATGATCATTTATGGAGCACTGTGTAGAGTACTCAGGAAGGTCTTGCCTCAGTAGGGAGGAATAATTAGCTCTGGGCTGAGGACTGCTCCAGACCTAACAAATCATAAGAGCAAGTCTTAAAAGGATCAAATTGTTTCCAAGGAAGTTAACTACATCCCAGAAAAAAGCTCAAGATTTATAGAAATACAGAAATATCCAGCACCCAACAAGGTAAAATTTGCCAGGTCTGGCAACCAATCAAAAGTTACCTGGTATGCAAAGAGACAGGAAAGCATGACCCATAATGTGGATAATCATCAATCCTTCAAAACTGGCCTAGAACTGACACAGATGTTAGAATTAACAGAGAAGTTCATTAAAACAGTTATTATCAACTGTATTTTATACATTCAAGAAGTTAGAGATATAGAAGATATAAGAAAGATCCAAAGTGAACTTCTAGAGATGAAAACCACAATGTCTCAGAAAAACAACAACACTGGATGGGATTAATGGGACTAAAACAAATGGAGAGTGAAAAAAGCACCCCAAACACAAAAGAGCACTGGTGCATTGTGGGACAATTTCAAGTTTAAGGTAACTGGATTCCCTGAAGTGGGGGAGGGAGACAGAAAAAAATATTTGATGAAATAATGCTGAAAATATTTACAAATTTAAAGAAAACTATCTCAGAAATCTCAGCAGGTCAGGAACCCCAAATACAAAATATAGGAAGAAAACTATAACAAGGAACATCGTAGCCAAATTGCTCAAAATCAGTGATAAAGAAAAACCTTAAAAACTGTCAGAGGGAAAAAAGAGATAATGCATACAGAAGAAAAAATAAGGATGACATTAGATTTCTCATCAGAAACAACGCAAGCAAAACAAAAACACCATCAAAACCCAGTGGAACAACATACTTAAAGTACTGAAAGAAAAATAGTGTCATTTTAGAATTCTATAGGCAGCAAACATATCTTTCAAAAACGAAGGCAGTTTCAAGACATTTTCAGACATACAAAAGCTGAAGGAATTCAGCATCAGGAGGCCGCATTAGAAGAAATGTTAAAGGAAATCCTTCAGGTGGAAAAAATGATGCCAGATGGAAATCTGAATTCATACAAATGAATGAAGAATGCTGAAGTGGTAACTTCAAGGATAAATATGTGACATTTTTATCTTACTACTTAAGACATAAAAATTCAATTGACTATCTAAACCAAAAACTCTTGATATATGCAACAACATAGATGAATCTCAAAAGAATTATGTTGCGTGAAAGAAACCAGACAAGAGTTCATACAGTATGGTTCCATTTATATGAACTCTAGGAAATGCAAATGAACTTAGAGTGACAGAAAGCAGAACAACGGGGAGTGGGATTGGATGCTGGAGGGAAGGATTATAAACAGGCACAAGAAAACTTTTGGGAGTGATGCATGTGATTACTATCCTGCTGTGGTGATCGTTTCCCAGGCACATACACACAACCTTATCAAGTTGTTCATTTTAAATATGGGCAGTTGATTGTGTGTCAGTTATACCACAATAAAACTATTTTTTTTAAAATATGAGCAATCCAAAAAGCAAATCTGATGACATCACTTCCGTGCTTGAAATCCTTCAAGGGTTGCTGGTTATATGAGGTCAATATCCGGCACCATACAGCACCACTTTCCTGTTCTCCCCTCTTCCTCCTATTTTACAGCCACATTCTCCTTGAACACAACCTGCCTCGAACACACTTCATTGCTTTCGGTCATGCCATCCCTTTCTGCTGAGATGTGCTCTTTCCCAATCTCTTTTAAAACCCTATACATCCTTTAGGGTCCAGCTCAAATGCCTTCTCCATAAAACCTCTCTGGATCCCCACAATGACGCATGTGCTTTTTTTCCCTTCAGACTCTACAGAATTTTGCACTTACCTATCATAGCCTGATCACATGTGCCGATCTTAACTTCCCAATACAGCTACTGGAACGTGTTTATCTTAATGTCCCAATGAAATTACAAACTCATTGAGAAAATGACTCTTCCTAATTAACCTGTGCATCCTCTGCAATACGAAGCACAGTGACTTACTAATAATAGGTGCTTTGAATAAATATTCAAAAATACTCATTTTGGAATTGAATCAGATAGTTTGATTTTTAAATTAGTTCATCCTAAACTTCTGACCAATCATCTACAGTGAGGCATGTGAGCATGAAGCAGGAACATCTGAATAATACCCCTTGACCTATCCTCATAATAAGCCCTGATAACAATTTTGGCAGTTTCTCCAATTGAGAATTTCATATAAAATTACGGAAATATTCTCCAGCCTTTTCTGGGCTATAGTTTGCTGTTAGTACCACCTCCAAGCAACAAATGGAACATTTGGTCCATGAAAATCAGAAAATGCCAAATTTCTAGATAAGTGAGCTCTTACAAAATAATCAGCTGAATCTAATAGCCTCCGCTACATTCTCCACACCAAGAATAATTGTCTCAGGATTGCCACCCATCATCCTTACTAAAACCATCTTCTGTATCCTGGTTAGTTTGACAGGAATTGATCATTATTTTCAACAGAGTTTTTTCCTTCTGAGAATATGCCCCTCGGGTACCTGAACTCTTCTGAGGTTTGGGTTCCATTATGGCTGTCTGTTCTCACCTGTCAAAAAAGAAGGGTTAAGCGTTAGTCCCCAAACAACGGTATGCTTCACTGCTTAGCCACTCAATCACCAAGCGTCAGGATGGTGCTCCCAAATGTTGGTGAGACGGCTTATCGGCTCCCCTCTCCCCATTCTGCCCTTGAGGCTGACAGTAGCCATGGTAATGAGGACCCGCCCAAGCAGCCTGTGTTCACCAAGTGCCAGTTCTGTGGAGGTGTGGCTAGGATGACCAAAGGAGCATCTTCCCTGGACTTTCTCTGCTCCTGCTTCATAAGTGGCTCTGACAAGAGAGCCCCTGGGGACAGCAACACCAAGGAACAGAGATAAGAACAGGGCAGAGGGCAGCATGCTATGGACCAACTGCAGCTGAGAAAGCATTTCTGGCCAAAAAGAAGCCCAAGATAAGCCCTCCTCCACGCCAGGAACTCATTTTCTCCAGAGGGAAACCTTAGAGCAAGGACCAGGGCATACCCCTATCCTTACACTGCCTCCACTGCCCGTGCGCCCCGTTCCCAAGGCTGCCCAGCACTGGGGGCTGAGGCTGACATGGTCACACTGACTCTAGAGGTCAATCCCTTTCCTGCACAGATCTGCTGGCAATCCCATGACCGACACGGGGCCCTGCGAGGAGAGGAATCCCACAGGGTAAGAGACCAGGGGGCAGGTGAGATCGTTGAAACAGGAATGTATTGGTGACCAAGTTTTACCCTGAATCAGACTCTCAAAATAGGAGGAAACACTGAACAGGGCAGTGCTAGGGCAGTCCCAGGGCAGTCCCAGGAAATGGGAAGAGGCAAAGGGCTCTTTACCATCCAATTGGCATGATGTCATTCCTCCTCTCCTGAGGTCTCCCTTTCTCCAGCATAAACTCACTCATTCCTCCTAGGGCATAAATGACTCACAGCAATTTCTGAAATATATATGTATATTGTATATAGTATACAATATACATATACTCTACTATAGTGCGTGTGTGTGTGTGTGTGTATATATATATATATATATATTACATACGCATATAGTATACTATATGCATGTATACATATACTATTTGTGTACATATATATAGTAAACAGAGATGAAAGTCTTAAGGTTAAGACCTCAAGATCTCAAAGCATACTCCTGGTGATTTGTGAAAGGCACATGGGAACCCTCTGAAGACAAGTGGGGTTTTCCCTGACCTAGAACTCACACATTCCCTAACTAAAAAATGGTTTTCTCTGTTGAGGTATCTCTGTATAATAACGATAGTGATTATTTGAACAAATAACAAACAGATAACAAGTGAAGTAACAAACAGGTCCTTGGGGTATCTTAAGGCATATGTTGAATCTCTGGTGCCCTCAGCCCTCCCCTGGTGTAAGGAGCATGCTTAGCTCTGTGCAATGGGCTGTAATACTTGGTGAAGGCACCAGGCCATTGAGACCAAAGCCTTCTGTTCCCTGGAAGAGCATTTCTGTACAAGGAAAAGGAATAGAACCTACTTAAAAATTTGCCAACCATGGACATTAAAAAAAAACTTACCCCTGAGGTTTTGCTTCAGATCCCTGAGGTTCTTTCCAATTGTAGGGATTTCACTGCCTGAAGCAGAATTGGGGGCCAGTGGTTCTCAGCCCATCGCCTTTCCTCACATCCCTGCATGTGGGACTTGACCACCTTTCCCACGGGGCATTTAGCCTAGTGAGCGATGGAGTTCAAAGGTGAGATTGTAGGACTGTGCCGGAGAGACTAGCTGAGGGAATATTTTTTTTTTTTGGATTTTTGAATTTTATTTTATTTATTTTTTTATACAGCAGGTCCTTATTAGTCGTCAATTTTATACACATCAGTGGATACATGTCAATCCCAATCACCCAATTCATCACACCACCACCCCCACTGCTTTGAGGGGAACATATTTTAAAGCAGTGTTTTTACTGCAAGCTCTCTTTGTTTAAAAGCCCCAAATCATTCTTTTTCTTGACAGAATAATTCTTTGTTAAGCCTTTACAGTTTATAAAATGTGTTTGCTCACGTGACTGCTTTGGTGTCGCAGAACCGTCCCGGGAGACGGCTCGTTTTATGCACGGAAAACTGCGTTTGCTAGAGGACGAGCGAGGTGACTTGTGCAGATCCCCACACCGCTCCACGCTCCCACCCACATCCATGCTCCCTGCGCACCGTGGACGGCAAGGAGAGCTCTGGAAGACGTTTCTGGCCTTCCAATGTCTGTGAAGGGCCCCAAAGTCTCGTGTAGGGACCACTCTTCCTGCTTTTTTTTTATGGTGGTATTTTTTTACCCACTGTAAAATGAGACGGCAGTTTTAGAGTATTAACTCTGAAATCCGGATTCATCTCCATCAGTTATGACATGTGATCTTGGGTACATTATAGCACCTGTGTTCACCTGTGTTCCTTCATCTATAAAATGGAAGTGATAACATCACCACCCTCATAGGATTGCTGTCAGCATCACTTGAAATAATCTGGCGAAGAGCATTTTATAGGTGCTCGACAAGTGTTACTTGTTGGGTCATGTCCAGTTCGGATAGTCTATGATTCTATGATTGTTTCATAATGTCTAGCATGTATTGAGTACTTAATACATTCCAAGCACTTCTAAACAAAATCTGTATAATAGATTTCAGATATATATATATGTATATAATGGTTTTCATATATATGTATACATATTCTGGATTTCACATAATATATGTTGCATATGATCTATATCGATTTCAAATTATTTTTATGAAATTCAGTATATGTATATGTATATATGAAATCTACTATATTCAAACATATGAAATCTATTATATAAATTTTGCTTATATAATGTAAGCAAAGTTTTAATATTATATATTACATATATGAAATCTAGTGAGATTCAACATAGCAATGAGATATAACAATACTATAACGTTTACATTATTCTTACAGTGATACAGTATCCACTTTACAGATGAGAAACTGTTACCAGAAAGATTAAGTAATTTGCCTTTGATCACATAACTAAAAAGAAGCAGAGCCAGCGTCCTAACTTGAGAGCTGGTGTCTGAACTACTTTGCTGTTCCTTTCACCTGAGAAAAAAGAATTAAATCTGTTCAGAGTTTGACTTTCATTTCTTGTCATTGCCCCCAAACAAAACAGCCTTTCAGATTTAACTCTCTGATCTTGTTCAGGAGACAGCATCCAGTCTCATTGCCTAACCTGTTCATTGTAATGAAATCTGATGAGTGTGATACCAAGAGGTCCTGTTTCCCTCTGTGCAGCCCAAGAAGGTTATGAAGAGAGAGCCCGTAACAGTGATTTTGTTCAGTTAAGCTTCCAGATCAGCACAGTCTTGAGAACCCCGACCAGTCACGTCAAGCAGTACTTACTGGAAGCCAGGTGATCACTGGTTCGGTTCTCAGCGAAGTGTCCTGTCCTTGTGTCTCCTGAACTCACCCCGGCTCACTCTGAGCTCTGAGGATTAAGTACCAGCTTTGCCTGAAATGTGAGTCAATGGGAAATTCCCAAACTTCTGTCTTCGGGAAGATTTTACTCTTGCTCCAAGCTGAAGGAAGCTGGTGACCCAAGGGAAGTCCTGGGCTTTCATTCTTCTTGCGGTTTGGCACAGAACTGCCCTTGGCATTCTCGGTGTCTAATAACAAAACAAAAGCAAACAAATAAAAAATTCCTGCCAGACTCTGGACCATGAACACAATGACTCTTATTGAAAACAGTGCCAGCCCAGTCTTGACCTCCTGCAATGACTGCCATTGAAACAATTCCTTTGCTTCCCACCCATCCATATCCTCCCAATGTCCTCCTGGGGAAGTTAGGAAGGGTTCCTTTGTGCCAGATGAGGAAATAAAACCTGACTTCTCTAACACATTTGCACATGCCAAGGGTCTCTGGAAGGTCTGCTTATTTATCCATGATGGAGTGGTCAGCAGGGTGGCACTGGGCAGGCTCTCCTGAACGTCCTGCACAGCCACCAACAACTCTTAGAAATAAGCAGGCTACCATGAATGGTCATTCTCAGTGATCTCTAACCACCAAAGGGCCTTAGGTATATTTTCATTTATATTAAATTGTTCTTTGGAGAAAGAGGAAGTGGCAAATGAATTAAACTTCTTATAGCACCTTCAGCAGTGAAAGCACATAATTTTAACCTTTGTTTTCACTAGTGTAACTGGACTTGAATCAGCTCTGCCAGGTATTCACTGAGTGGTTTTAGCTAGCTATTTAAATTTTCTGAGTCTGCTTCCGCATCTGAAAAATTGGGTGCAGCACTGACCTCACAGGATCTGTTTAAAGATTAAGTAAGATTTCACCATAAAAAGCCTATAGTATAGTGCTTGATCCTTGGTAAGCATTCGACAAAGGTTATTTCTCTGCTTTTCCCTTTGGCACCCTATGGAAGGGACAAGTATTATTGGTTCCTTTACTCAGCAAACTTAGATGGACTTCAGATATGCAGAAATGATTATTTTATTGTTCACTTCCTGCACAGGATGGGTTTTGCTTGATTTAGGAGAAATAATTTCTTGGAATGTATTTCTTTGGATGTTTCTTTAAGGCCAGCTTTTGACTACTCTGGAAATAGTTTTTAGTATCTTTACATTTGGTCTTTAAGCAGATATTACAAGTTATTGCTCTAAGGGGTTCGTGAAAAGCTTGTGCTGATCTCCACTTACTCAGAACTATAAAGCTACAGACAGCCCAATGTAATAATCCAGGGACCCAACCAAAAAAGGGAAGAGAGAAAATTTCTTTAAGACTGTATTCCTTTGGAAAGGCTATCGATAAACCAGTTAGACAGACAGAGGGACTGCCCATCCATCCATCCATCCATCCATCCATCCATCCATCCATCCAACCAGCCATCTACCAACCCAGTCCACATTGTTCTAGGCTTTTTTGGTCATATTTTCCTAATAGTATTACAAAGCTCCTTGAAGAAGAAGCTTAATATATCTTACAAGTGCTTATGAGAGTTATCTATACTGTAGATGCCACCTAGAAAATTAAAACTTGGCAAGCAGACACCAAATACGAAGCTTGTAAAAAGTAAACATACCTATGAAATGCAAGTATAGTTTCCTTCATCATCTCCAGTGACCTGTAAACAAGGTATCAGTGAAATGCCTGTTGCAAAAGAGCAATCATCTGTTCATTTGAAATATCAAGTAAGTTATTTCATGGTTTTGCCAATTGTGCTTCTGTATCATGAAACAGCTCTTCAGCTCTGCTGCCTCTTAACCAAAACACAGCTGAATGGTTTATATTACATGACCTAACATTTGTTGGGAATTTTTCTTTTACATATACTATCTTAGTTAATCCCAACAATTTTGCAGGATAAGTGTTGTGATTCCTTAATTTCAAAAAGAGGAAATTGAAATTTAGAGAGAAAAAAGAACTTGCTCAAAGTCACACAGCTAGTGTGTGACCACCAGAAATCAAAACTCGAGTCTGTCTTGACTATAAGCTTACATGTGCCCTTTCGTACCCTCTAGTGTGTTGAATCCTGGGCTTGGATCAGTTGGTCTGGGCTCTTGGCCTGCTCTGCCACCAACTGTGTGACACTGCATAGGTTGCCAGCTTTCTGGGCCTCATGACCCCATTGCTGTCCCTGTGTCAAGGAGCTCTAAGTACCCATTCAGTTCTGATTATAATGACGCCCTTGAGGCAATGCCAACGACATTGTTGGCCAAAAGGAAATGAGATTTCCTGGGCTGGCTTGGACCAATCATGATTCTTTTCCTTAGCATCTGAACAAAATTGAGGTACAGTTATCAGGAAGATGGAGAACATCTGTTGCCGACATCATCACCTGGCCCCTGCCTCCCTCTCCAAGATCACCTCTGAGAGCTCTCACTTGTACTGTCTGCCCTCTAGGCATCTTGACCTGTGTATGTACTGTTCCCTCTCTCTGATTCATTCTTCTCCCATCTCTTCACCTGGTTAACTTCTACTCATCCTTCAGATCTCACTCAACTATCACTTCCCAGTGATTCCCTCTCTCCCCCAGACAAGGTCAGATTCTCCCATGATACATTATCATGGTGCTGTGTTAACTTCAGAACACATTTTCCCATTTATAATTTTATATTCATTTGTCTGATTATTTGATTAATGTCTGTCTCTTCCTCCACAAGACTGCAAAATCCATGAGGATTATTAGTATTGTGTCTGCTTCTGCTGACCCTTGCATCCCAAGTAGTTAGCTTAAATGCCTCTCCCATTCTTTCTTTATTGTGTGCCTACTATATGCAAGGTGTTATATTATGGGTCAAAAGATAAATGAAAAGATGAATGTCTTTTGAGAGCTCATAACGTGGCCAGGGAGATCAGACACAATGAACTCTAATACTCCAGTGATACCTCTACTTCACTTCCATACCCCACTCCCATGGTCACACTTTGGACCTTGTAATTACCCATCCCTGTCTGGCCTTTGATCACTTTGATGCTGGTATCCTACCTTCTGACTGCAACTTCCCATCCTTCTACCTATTCTATTTCCTCATTTCAACCAAACCTGTTCTTCAGCCTTTTCAAGCCCTCGGGATTCTTGATGCTTCCTCATACTTTCACATGTCTGTTGCGATCAGTGACCTTTTCTAGCTGAAACTGCCATTCCTCAACCCCCTGTTGAAGGAAATGAGCCAGCCTGGTCTTTGGATCAGGGCGAGCATGTGACCCTAGAGCTGGCCCTCCGTTGGTTGGCTGTTGGTCCACAGAGTAGCCTGACACAGAGTTTTGCTCAAAAGAGACAATGGCAGTTAGTGAAGCCTTGTTGAAATTCTCTTTCCTTTACTTCCAAGTTACTTTTTTCAGCTGGTTCTCTTCTGCACTGATTGATCTTCTTTGCCTCTTTTGCTCGCTCCTCTACCTGCATGCAATCCTTACATTTCAGAATCCCCAGCGTTCCTTCCATAGATATTTACCCACTCTACAAATATATCTTGATGCTGGAAGTGTTGACAGTCCATTGAGGTTGGTGACCATAAATCTGACAAGATTCCTGTCTGCTTGATGTGTGATTTTCTCTAGTAGCATCCAGCTGTTCAGGAGCAGACATGGGGAAGCCAGGTGGTGAGGTTCATTCCAGGTTAGCATTTGTGCTGGGGAGATGCCATGGAAGGACAAAAGAGAAAGGGAGTTTAGGATAATTGCAAAAGGGTGCCCAAATAGGTGAACCATGGGATCAGAGGGGCATAAGGAGGGAAGAGATGATAGGAGGGGCTCCTGGAGAGGAAGTACCGGTGAGATTGAAAATAGATGAAATAAGCTGACTGGAAGGGTAGGAAGTGGTGCTTGAAGAGAGCATGACTGATTGATGATCTTAAAAGTAGAACAGTTGCAGGGAGGGGATGGCTGAGCTACAGTGTGTAAGAAGGTCATTGGCAATGAGGAGGTCAAGGAACTTAGGGGCTAAGATGTTTGGTCATCCACATGGATGTCTAGTTTATGGAACAAAATCCTTTTGAAGTTCTCTGAAGTTTTTTTGAAATGAAAAACAGAATAAAGTTAATCATCTCTGCCCACCTCCCCTAACACATACATACAACAGTGTCTATTTTAATAGTTGAATTCATTTGTAAAAGCAAAAGTAGACATAGATGTCAAAGGAGGACCCTTGGATCCACAGACGATTGAAGTCGGAATCCTCTTTATTTCAAAAGAACATTTGGGTCCAGTTTCTGGGGATGAGGGAATGTGTATAGGTGATAGAAGATGGCCCAAAGGTTGCAGGCTGGGAAGACAGCCAAAAGACCACCACTGGGTCCAAAGGAGGGATGACGGGGGCTGCTTCCTTTTCTTTCCTTTCCTTTCCCCTTATTGCCCTGAATCCTTATTTTGCCCACCTGGTTGGCACTGGGGCAATGGGAACAGAGTTGGTAGAGAAGGAATGGCAGTGCAGTTTACAATAGTGAAGAGGGAGGGACAAGCAGAGTAGAAAAGAGACCCCCAAAGTGGGGACCCCATGCAATAGCCACTTTCCCAAAGCGTATCACATGTATAGGATGTGGCACAATTACTGATACCCTATGTTTCTTAGATCCCTCCATTGTTCCGCAGTGGGGCTTCCCTGCTGCTCTGGATTTCACAGCTGCCCGCTTTATTTGTACTTCAACTTCTATGGTAATAGAAGTAACCGTCTTTCATTTATGTACCTGGAGAAGAAAGCGCATGCTCCACACGGATTTTGTATGAATCGCGAATTTGACGAATCAGGCAAAGCCCATGAAATCAGCAACTAGTGGGGCTTCCCTGGTGGCGCAGTGGTTGAGAGTCTGCCTGCCAATGCAGGGGACACGGGTTCGAGCCCTGGTCTGGGAGGATCCCACATGCCGCGGAGCAACTGGGCCCGTGAGCCACAGCTACTGAGCCTGCGCGTCTGGAGCCTGTGCTCCGCAACAAGAGAGGCCGCGACAGTGAGAGGCCCGCGCACCGCGATGAAGAGTGGCCCCCGCTCGCCGCAACTAGAGAAAGCCCTCGCACAGAAACGAAGACCCAACACAGCCAAAATAAAATGAATAAATAAATAAAAATAAATAATAAAAATAAAAAGGAATTCCTTTAAAAAAAAAAAAACCTCCTTAAAAAAAAAAATCAGCAACTAGCATTATTTCATCCTTCTGCCTTTTGTCCTGGGGGATCTATAAACATTTTAAATGCTTTTATCCCTTTCACTTCCTATTTAAGTTGAAGGCAGTTAATAAGAAAAAATATTTTATTTCGGCATTTGTTGGTACCAATTGTATAACAATCATTACTAGGAATAAAAAAAGAACTAAGACCTTGCTCTTAGTGACCGTATAAGCTAATATGGGAGATAAGCAACATACAAAAACAAGCAGTGTGTCAATCAGGGTCCCAGCAGGGAACAGGACACTCAAAGTGTTTATAGAAGAGAGTTACTGAAGGGACTATTTACAGAGGCGTAGCCAGATTAAGAGAGCCAAAAGGGATGGTGAAGCACCCAGGGTCTAGCAATAGCGGGAAGCCTTTACCACATCTAAGCCTGCTGGGATAAGACGAGGGAGCAGTGTTACCAGATTCTGATGAGGGCTGCAACTGTGGAAGAAACACCACATTACAGGAGCAGAGGCTATAGGAGGAGCACAGCCACTGTCAAAACTGTGGTCCTGCATGAAGAGAACAGGGATAGGTAGGGGTGGGGTGGGATGGAGAGAAGCCAGCAAAGGAGATTAAAAGGGAGCAGTCAGAGGAGTATGTGAAAATCCAGGAACGTCTGGTGTCTGGAAGTGGCGGCAAGTGTTTCTGGAGGGGGAAGGGGTCAGCCACATCAAATGCTGTCAGGAGGAGGAGTGAGATGAAGACTGAGAACTGACCACAGGACTGGGCAACATGGAGGTCATCATGGTCTTGGCAAGAGCTATTCTGGGAGAGTGGTGTAGAGTGGAAAGTTTGATTGGGTCTTTGTTCTTTTTTTTATTCCTAGCAGTGACCATTATGCCATAGGTACAAAAAAATGCCAAAATAGAATATTCTTTCTTATTAACTGCTTTCAACTTAAATAGGAAGTGAAAGGGATAAAAGCATTTAAAATGTTTACACTTCCCCCAGGACAAAAGGCAGAAGGATGAAATAGTGCTAGTTGCTGATTTTATGGGCTTTGCTTGATTCGTCAAATTCGCGATTCATACAAAATCCGTGGGGAGTATGCTGTCTCTTCTCCAGGTCCATAAACGAAAGATGGTTACTTCTATGACCATAGAAGTTGAAGTACAAACAAAGCGGGCAGCTGTGAAATCCAGAGCAGCAGGGAAGCCCCATGGGGGATCAACAAAGGGATCTAAGAAACATAGGGCGTCAGTAATTGTGCCACATCCTATGCATGAGATGGGATTTGGGAAAATGGCCATTGCATGGGGTCCCCACTTTGGGGCTCTCCTTTCTACTTTGCTTGTCCCTCTCTCTTCACTACTGTGAGAGGGTTCATTTGGTGGGCTGCAGAGCAGGACAGAGAAGAATAGAGAATAGAGAAGAGTAGCTCTGGAGGGGCAAGTGGAGATGGTCCAGAAGGAATCCAGTGAGGAATATGTAGAGTGATAGATGCAGATCAAGAGTCACGGTATTTCAGAGGAAGGAGCTGTTCTTCCAGAGAGGGAAGAGGAGGAGACCAAGGGAGGCTTCACGGAGGAGGTGGCACCTCAGCTGGGTCTTAAAGCCTCCCTACCCTCCCACTTCCCAGTGATCCCTGGGACCCACGTGACTCTTGGACCGTGGACACACTCTGGACTCCAACGTCGGCCTCAGCCACTGGTCCAGAAGCAGAGGGAATCTCAGGACTTGTGAGTGGGATGCTGGGTCAAAGGCTCCTTCTCTTCCTCTGGGCAGCACAGCGTGCGGATGGGAAGGCATTTTGCTTCCGTGCGGGGAAGCCAACCTAATAATAAAGATGATGCAAGGAAAGAACAGAGCTGAAAGAATCACGGAGATACAGTGCCACTGTCTTGATGGCTTGGTAAACTTTGGATTAAACTGTGCTTGAATTCCATCCTTCCTCTGGACTTTCCTGTTAGGAGAAGCTGAAATTCTCTTGACTGTTGAAATCAGTTTGCATTAAATTGTTTGTTTTGTGCAAATGGAAATCATTTTGATTGAGGGATGTATGATTTGAACATGAGGAATTGGCCCAGGGATAGAGATGGGGGAGAGAGTTTATAGGAGAAAAAGGATAAAAAAGGAAGGGTAAAAAAGAAGATGACTCAGCATAGCATAGTATTTTCAAGCATAGAGTCAGACTTACAGAGTTCCCAGAGCTCATTATTGTGCTCTGTGCTCTTGGAGAAATCACTTAACTTCTCTATGCCTCAGTTTCCTTGTCTTTAAATGAGAATGATAATAGTACCAACTTGCTATAGTTGTTACAAGGATGAAATGAGCATATATTTGTAAAGTGCTTGGCCCATAGTAAGCACTTTATAAGGGTTTATCAAATAAATCAAGGACGTTGTGTCTGTAATTTAACTTATAAATGAGTTTGTGTAGGAGCCATACCTCTAATGGGAGGGGCTAGGCTCCTCTCTGAGTTTAAAGACTCTTCAGAGTACTTTATAGTGGCATTGGGGGTGTGATGTCATTCTTTCCATGTTTCACATGAGTAAATAGAGGGAGGCTACACAAGGCTCAGAAATCATCTAAGAGTCACCTGGTAATAAACATCGTGACAGAGTTGAAACCTACCAGACCTAGAATCAAGATACCAAGTTTATGCTTCTGGTCTGCTTCAGCTCACTGGAAGACCTTGGGTTTGTCCCCTTTTTCCCCCTGGGAGGGGGAGACCAGTCTATGGGTCTCATAATAGTACCAGCTTAATTGATTGTGCAGTTTGCCAGTTACAAGGCACTTATACAATGTCTCCTGCTTGCACAAAAATCTTGTGAGGGAAGCAGGGCAGATATTATATTCCCTGTTTTACAACCAAGAAGGGAAGCCAGCTGATAAAAATGTTTGATATCTGGTAAGTTACCACTGAGGGTAACTGGAGCTGGATCCCGCTAGGAAACTCTGGAAACTATTCTACAACACTCACCTTAGTTATTCCACCCAGGGGTGAGGGAGCTGGGGTATTTATAGACCAACTCCTGTCTATCATCAGGGGGACATGAATTTCTGGCACTGCTGACCTGTCATATATGTAGCAAAGTGGGCTCAGGAGGCCAGAGGGATCCAGAGGGACATGTGGGTGTTGACACTTGGGAGTAGACCAATGTGGCTGCCGCCGGCATCTGCTACAGTCCCCCTTGGATAAGATGCTTTTGTCACTTTTACCTGCAAATATGTCTGAGAAATATAGTTTTGTAGTTGGGCACATTGCTATTTTCACCTCAGTCAGGGTTTTGAGGACAAGGAGACATGGCAGGTTAATAATGGTCCCCAAAGATGTCCACATCCTAACCCTGGAACCTGTGAATATGTTACATCACATGGCAAAATGGTCATTGCAGATGTGAGTAAGCTAAGGATCTTGAGATGGGAAGATTATCTTGGCTTATTTGTGTGGGCCTGCTAGAATCGCAAGGGTCCCTATATGAAGGAGGCAGGAGGTCAGAGGAGAGAGAAGATGCTACACTGCTGGCTTTGAAGAAATGAGGAAGGGGCCAGGGGCCAGGGAGTGTAAAGCCTCTAGAAGTTGAAAAAAGCAAGGAAAGTTTGATAGATTTTCCCCTGAAGCCTCCAGATGGAACAGAGCCCTGCTGATACCTTGATTTTATATTCTGAACTTCAAACTCCGAGAGAATAAATTAGTGTTGTTTTAAGCCACGAAATTTGTGGTAATTCGTTAGAACAGCAATTGGAAATTAATGCAGAGCAAATGGATGGGTTAACATCAGGGTCTACGATAGATGTTCAGCAGGTAGCTCAAACAACTTGTGCAAAACAGAAACCTTGATTTTCGCCATCCTCACCCTTCCCAGCAAACCTCTTCCCAGTCTCAGGAAACGGCACCATTTCATCTACCTGTTAGGCTATAAACCGGAATCATCCTTAATTTCCAGCCTTTTCGCATATCCCTACTCCAAATCTGTCAGCCAATCCTGCTGTCTCTGCCTTCAAGACAAAGCCCACATCTGACCACTTCCCATGACATCCACTACCATGTCAATCTGCATCTCTCACCTAGGCCACTACTGCAACCCCTGGGCTCCCTGCTTCTACTTTCTCTCTTTAGTCCATTCTCCAGAGTATCTCTGACAATAAATAGTTCATGAAATCCTATCACTTCCCTGCTCAAATCCCTCCAATGGCTTCCCGTTCGTTGCATCAGAATGAAATCCAGTGTGCTCACCATGGTTGAGAGCCCTACACGATCTGGCCCTGCCCACCTTTCTTATTTCCCAGCATCCTGCTCTGCAGCACTGGCTTTCTTGATGTTTCTCAAATAGGCCCAGGTGGTAGCTGCCTCAGGGCCTTTGCACTCACTGCTTGCTCTGCCTAGGAACCCCTTTCTTTGCATGTCTACGTGGCCCACTCCATCACTCTGCTCATGTTTCTGCTCAGATATGGCTCTGAGGAGGCCTCTCCCAGTCATTGTACCTAACTTAACCTTCCTCTCACCCACCTCACCATTCCTGAGCTTCTTATCCTGCTTTATTTCTTCATAATACTTCTCACTACATGAAATCATATTAACTATCTGTCTTCTCCACTAAAATATAAATTCTATGAGAGAAAAGACTGTTTTTTTACCTGTTCTTTCCCCAATGCTAAGAACAGTGCTTAGCACAGATCTCAGTAAATATCTGTTGACTGAGAAAAAATACACATAAAAGGTTATTTCCTTTTTGGTGTCTATCATGATCAGTCAAAGACAAGTGGTGGCTTCTGATGTAGGCACGGTTTACCCAGAACACAAATTAGTGCATTTTCACATATCCACCCACCCACACCTTCTAGATCTTTATGCCTGAAAGAGAAATTCGTCTTCAGCTCCCACAAGTCCTAAGTTGGAAGAGAAATTGTGAACCAACTGTGACTTCACTGAAAGTACAAATCCTCCAACAGCGCTCTCTTCAATCACAAGTGGATCATCTCGCCCTCTGAAATGAGAGGGACCACTGTTCACATCGGCTATGTGGCTGTTAGGCGCTGGTTAATTTATCATAGAAAATTCTTACTTGGTATTCTTATCTAACCCCTGTTTCTAGCACACACCCAAATCTCCTGGTTTTTAAATTAGCCATACTCATTTGCTCTTGGTACTTATATTATTTTTAAAAGTTTAGCAGACGGAATATATCTATCTTTACAATTCCTTTCTCTCTTGTTTTTATTATTTTTCCTCCTCTCCTTCTTTCACTCAGTCTCACTGAAGAATGTATCTATCCCGTAGGACCCTCCTCAGGCTCCAAAGTTTCTAAACTGTTCAACTTACCCCTTCCCAGGGTGCATTCTACCACTAGTTTAAAGTTTGGCTGCAAGCTGGAATCACATGGAGAGGTTTAACAACACTGATTCCTGGTCCCACCCTCAGAGATCCTGACTTAGCTGGTCTGGGATACTGCCTGGGCACTGGGCTGGAAAAGATCTCCAGGTGATTCTAGGGTGTAGCCACAGTTGAGAACCATCACATCTAGTCAATCTCCTTAGGGTCTTTATTTATTTTTTTAGAATTTTTAAAAAAAATAAATTTATTTTATTATTTATTTTTGGCTTCATTGGGTCTTCGTTGCTGCGCGTGGCTTTCTCTAGTTGCGGCGAGCGGGCACTACTCTTCGTTGCAGTGCGTGAGCTTCTCTTGTTGCGGAGCACGGGCTGTAGGCGTGCAGGCTTCAGTAGTTGTGGCTCCCGGGCTCTAGAGCGCAGGCTCAGTAGTTGTGGCGCATGGGCTTAGTTGCTCTGTGGCATGTGGGATCTTCCTGGGCCAGGGCTCGAACCCGTGTCCCCTGCATTGGCGGGTGGATTCTTAACCACTGCGCCACCAGGGAAGCCCCCTTTAGGGTCTTTAGAATCGCCCCTTCTGAATAAACTCCATAGACTCCCTGGAATTTTCCATTTATCTCTTTAAATTCACAAAGACCTGGCTTTTGCTTGATGACTCATAACAACACCCACCAAAGGAAATGTCTCCTTATTTGATCTTATAGTTCTTTGGAGTTTGCAAAGCCCTTTCCACGCATTTTTCTTTAAATCCTCCCAACACCCCTGTGAGGTGGGCATTCAGGGCCAAGATGAGGCGATGGAAGCTGGAACAATGGTCTGCAGAGTTAGGGCTGGGGCAGCCAGATTGAGCAAAACAAGCAGATAGACAAACACACACACACACACACAATAAACAATAACCCCATAAAAACAGGATACCCAGTTAAATTGGAATTCCAGATAAGCAACGAATAATTTTTCAGTATAAGTATATTCCATGGAATATTTGGGACATACTTACACTAAAAAAATGTGTTGCTTTTCCTGAAATTCCAATGTAACTGGGCACCTTGTATTTTATTGGACATCTCTGCACTCAGCGCCCATTCCTCTTCTGAAGCCCAGGCTGGTGGCTATGCCATTCTCTGGCCTTCCTATAATTCTCTTGCCTTCCTTTCCTGCTCCCGTTCTTCCTCTGCTCTGCATGGGTAGCCATAATCCTCAGAAAGCCTCTTCTGTAGATTAGAATCCGCTTGCACTTCCTTTTTCTCCCTCCTTCCTAATCTCCTTCCTGTGTCCTAAATTATTAACAAGGTCAGGCTGGTTTAAAAAACATAGTCAAACATTTACTGAGTACTTTCTGCATGCCAGGCGTTGTGCTAAGCGCTTTGTACTCATTATTTCATTTATTTCTCACAAGACGCTTAGAGGTAGATACAATTTCCTAGGTACCTACATATGGCTATTTCCATTTTAAGATGGAGAAACTGCGGTTTAGAGAGCTTGAGAGATTCCTCAAGGTTATCTAACTTGGAAGTGCCAAAGCTGGGATGGGAACAGGGCTCTTCCTCCAGAGCCTTTGTTCTCAACTAGCATACTAGGAAAATGAGATGGTACAAAGAGCCTTGTGGCTTTGCTATTCAAATTTTCCAGCTTGTTCAATTTAGCTTTCTGAAGCTCCTGGGATTTGGAACAACCACTGGATAAACCTCTTCCATGCCATGTGGGAGGCCTAGGAGATGAAAAGTGTTGACAGCATAGCAATCCATAAGATGCATACATATTTTTGGAAATCTTATTTTTAACCCTGAAAAAAAGAAGTGTCATCCACAAGTCTCTTGAAGGAAGACTTCAGCATCCATTGCCAGCAAAGTAAACACTTAGTCAACTCAGGGACAACGTTCTTTAAACACGTTTGCTGAGGCTAAGGGGCAAATAGTTTATGCTGATTCTGGGTAACAGACCACAAATACAGTGTGTCAGAGGGGCTTTTTTTCAAGTGTTCCATATCTTTTTTGGTATAAGCTGCCCCTATGCTTTAGCAGTCTGTAAATATTTGTGCAATTAATGTATGCTGGCAAACGTCTCAAGAGAAAAGCAGGCTTCATAATGCCAAGAAAAATTGTAATTAGCAACACAAAAGACAAAGAATTTGTCTCTTTCATCTCAGTGCTTAAAAACTGTCAGCACTTAATACAGCTGGAAGCTTCAGAAAAGATAATTTGCAAAAGCTGATTTTCCTAAGCTTTTAAGAGTTGGTCCTGCATATATCCTCGTATAAAAAACATACACTTGAGAATTAATTTTTCCCTTCCTTACTTAACATTAAACCAGTTAATATTAATTATGAAAGGTGTGGTAGAGAAAAGTTCCTTTAAAAATGTCAGTAATGTTATTAAAGAGAGTATTTTACATTGTGGTACCTAAGAGGCACTGGAGGAGAGGGAAAACACGTGTGGCCCATCTTGCCTAGAAATGATTGCCTAAGTGATCTGAGAGGAAGAGGAAAGAGGTGTGCCTGCAGATACCAGCTGGAGAAGCCAGTGCATCTGGACCCATTCATTGCAAGCTCCCTCACACTTCCCAAGCTTCCTCCAAAAGTCACCCTGGGCTTGAAGTTCCTGTTCAGCCTCTGGAAGTTCCTGGGCAAGTGTTCTCTAGTTCTAGCACATTTGGAATTGGGATAGGGTGGCTAGCTGTACGTTATGGACTGAATGTTTGTGCCCCTCCCCCAAATTCATATGTTGAAATCCTACCCCCCCACCCCCACCATGTGACAATATTAGGCAGTGGGGCTTTTGGGAGGTGATTAGATCATGAGGGTGAAGCCCTCATGAATAGGATTAGTGCCCTTATAACAGAAACCCCAGAGAGTTCTCTTGTCCCTTCTGCCACGTGAGGATACAGTAAGAAGATGGCCATCTATGAACTAGGAAGCAAGCTCTCACCAGACACCAAATCTGCTGTGCCTTGATCCTGGACTTTATAACCTCCAGAACTGTGAGAGATAAATGTTGTTTAAGTTTCTCTTTCTATAGTAATTTGTTAGTAGTCCAAACTGACTAAGTCACCAGATCTGAGAATAGCCAATGCATGGCTGGCCCTTTGATGGTCTTTCGTAGCTGGGTTTTTTTTTTTTTATATTTATTTTTTTTGGCTGCGTCAGGTCTTAGTTGCGGCACTCAGGATCTTCGTTGCTGCGTGTGGGATCTTTTTAGCTGTGGCATGCGGGATCTTTAGTTGCAGCATGCAGGCTCTTAGTTGCGGCATGCAGGATCTAGTTCCCTGACCAGGGATGGAACCTGGGCCTTGGGAGCATGGAGTCTTAACCACTGGACCACCAGGGAAGTCCCTTTCCTAGCTGTTTAACTGAGGTTTTGCTGCCACTCACACTGATCTGCAAGGGAGGCTTTTACTATCAATATAAAATACACTGTCCTAGGACCACCTACATCAGAATCTCCAGGCAGGTTTGTCAAACATGCAGATTCCTGGTCTCCAACCTGGAAATACTGAATTACAATGGGGGCAGAGTGGGGTGCAGGAATCTGCTTCATACACAGATCCTCCAGGGTTCTCAGGCACCCTAAAATGTGAGAATTACTAGAGTAAAGGAACCACCTTCTACCTGCTGACCTTCATTTCCTGTCTCTGCTGCCTCCTCTCAGCCTTGCTGGGAGGCTAAAATGTAAGAGAATTAGATATGTCCTCTGGGAACCCCTCTCTGAATCCCTACCTAGGCAGAGGGAGACCTCCTCATCTGTACTCCAGAGTAATGAATGCACAACTCAATAAATAAACAAAAATAAGCTACTCTTTTACTGGAGGGATTTGTTTGCCTCCTCTGGGGAAAGTATCATTTCATGGTCATCTTTTTAGCCCCACCTCTAATACAACATCTGGCATTTAGTAGGGCTTTTTAAATGTTTGCTGTATAAATCAGTCTTTGGTGTAATTCCTGCACTTTTGGGAGACCTCAGTTTGAGGCAGAAAGAGTGGAGGGTCCAGTGGAGCATCTTCCATTCTTGCCTTTTCCATGTTTCATGTTAAAATCATTGTCTTCACATCATCATCTCCTTCATCATCCTTTGATACTTACATTTATTGAGTGTTTTGTGCCAGGCATTGTGCTAAGCACTTTACATACATATCTTATTTAATCTTCACAACATTACTATCCTCATGGGTTGACGGGGAAACAGAAAGGTTGTCTAAGGTTATATGGGTATTAAACAGTCAAATGGCAGAGCTGGGATTAGAATTTGATCAGACTGTTAATTAAACCAGGAGGCCATCAGACTCAAGGCAGCTCTAGCGTTGCTGCACCGACAGAAGCAAATCAAAATCTAAGCCTATAAACATCTCAAGTTTAGGAAAGCGAAAGCTAAGGACAACCAATCACAGCCAACTAGGGTTTAGGCTAAAGCCAACCAATAATGTCCTTTCTGCTTCCACTTTTTCCCTGTAAAAGATTTTCCCCAGCTCCCTCTGAGGGAGCACTTCTAACCACTTCCCCTTTGGAGCAAAGAAATTCCTAAAATTTTAGTATGCCTCAGTTTATCTTTTAATGGGACTCAGAGCCAAGTTTCTAAATACTGATGGTTAAAAGCACCTCTGCTAACCTTGGATCCTAAGAAAAAAGTTTGATGCTGTGAGTATTGAGATATGCCTTAAACAGCTTAAGCTGGAACTAGCAATTTTTCATTTCATTTCATTCCATTTTTTGGCCGTGCTGCACAGCTTGCGGGATCTCAGCTCCCCAACCAGGGATTGAACCCAGGCCGACACGGCAGTGAAAGCGCGGAGTCCTAACCACTAGGCACCAGGGAACTCCCTGGAACTAGCAATTTAGACCAAACCTATCAGACTGTTTCTACCTCCCTCTTTTTCCCAAATCCTTCCTGAACCTCATGCCATCTACCTGGGTCAGACCATCAAAGCTCAAGAAATGCCTGGCCTTGTATTTCTGCAGTTATATCAACCCCAAGTGCCTTCCAAATTTAAATCCTTTGACATCGTTTGGCTTTAAATGCTTAAAACAAACTTAACAGAAAACTGTAGTGCCATAAATATTTATATAAACCAAAGCTCGCGCCAAAGCCAACTCCTCATCTTCGGCTTTTGGGTTTTCAGATGTTGATTGTGCACTTTTAGAAGGCTATTCAAGTATGAACCTGCAAGCTAATGGAGTTTCCACATCCACACCAGTACTGCGGAGGTGGCTGGGGTCTTCCACATGTGTTCTTGGTGTATTTGTGTTAATGATCTATGAATCAGAAAGAATTATTTGCCATCTGATCCAAAACCAAGTCCTGAAATCTATCGGAAGGGTGATCTGTGGCCCGAGGGCACACTGGCAGGGACAGGCAGTAATTCTCTCTATTGGGAGGACTGGTGGGAAGAGACAGGCTCTGTGGTTTCAATGCACAACAGCTCCTGCCCACAGCAGAAACATGTGCAGAATGGCTCCCTTAATCCCATTCTGTCTGGGAAGACATCTTAAAGCCTGCAATTCATATTCTCAAGCACTTTGAGAACATAAAAACAATCCTATTATATCACTCAGCAGAAGCCTCATTTAAAGTGGAGAAGGGCATAGAAAGTATACCATGGAAATTAAGGGCATCGTAGAGTTTTACAAGAAGATTTTTGCTGAAGGTTAAGACGTGCTTGAAACATGTCTTCCGTTAAAACTCCAAAATAGGTATGTTCTTTCATGACTTCTTTTTAGGTATACACTATATTATCAGCTTCAGTTTCAGTGGAGAGGGGAAGCAAAAATGTGTAAACAAGGGGTCCTTGCCCTCAAAACTGAGCTTCTCAAACTGTCCTGTGCATGTGGACCCCCTGGGGATTTGGTTAAAATGCAGATTCTTGTTGAGTGGGGCGGGGCCTGGGACTCTGCATTTCTGACAAGCTCCCAGGGGACGTGGATGTTGCCCGGCACACGCTTGGTATTGACATTTACAAGGCAAAAACATTTACAAGGCAAAAACATTTACAAGGCAAAAACATTTACAAGGCAAAAACATTTACAAGGCAAAAAAACAGTGTAAAAGAACCTTTTGATCTTGCGTTATCTTTGAAGAACTCTGAAGGATCCCATTCCTTTGGAAGTTCATGGTACTCGGGGCTACTGCTATTTGTGTCCCGGCCTAAGGACACAGATGCATTGCTGCTGCTTTAAACTGGTGACCACCGCAGCTCCTCACCTGGCCAGACGTCTGCTGGAAAAGGCCTGACAGATGGAAAGCCAGACGGAAAGGTGTGATCCTAGGAAGTCAAAAGGCAATCCTTGGTGGCCAGAGTATCTGGACAAAAGATTTCAGGAGACGCACTGCAAGGCTGGACAAAAGAAAGGATTTGTCAACCAGTGTCTATGTCCTTTCCGTGGACATTACCGTCTTTCTCACAGAGAAACCTTGATTTTCTTGAGGTTTTAAACCATGTTGAATACACTGCATCCCAGCACTTTGAGACCTATTTTGGGCAATTTATATACATAATAGGCTTATGATGGTTTATGGAAATTTGCTCAGAGGAAAAAGCTCAAGGCAGAGCCTAAAGCTAGCACTTAAAATAGGCTAGCGGCACCTCGAGAAAAAGCAAACAAAGAGAAACCCAGACTTGAGCCCACCATGCCAAGTGAGGCCTCTTCCTCACCGACAGCAGCACTCTGCCTGGTACTTTTGCAAGGGGGAAGCTGGGATTCTAAATAACAATAACCAGGAACGTGTATTCACCAGGATTGAGTTCTCCTTTAGTGTAATCTGTCATCAGAATTTCAGATTATAAAAAGATTGGTAAGTTTAAGAATGGAGATGGGTATGAACACATACCCAACTCGGAACAGGATTTCTGATCTTGATAAACGAAGGCTCTTTCCTAACAGCGATTTATATTTCTGGACTATGGGGCATGAGGTAATATTATTTTATAAGCTTAATGACTGCTCAGAGAATTAAAAAAAAAAAATTAATGCTGACACTTGGAATCACTTCTGTCTCTTTAATGAAGCTTACAAGGCAAATATCAATAAGTAGAGTGCTATGGTTTTTACTTCAAATTACAATGCACTTGGGCATATTTATTTTTAAGATAGGTACCTTTAACAGGGTAGTCTATTTCCCAAAGAACAACAGCCTGTGAATTCTGAGAAAAGTGGGGTAGGTGCTTGTTGATTCTCTTGATTCATGATCACCACTTAAATTTTGAACATTTGGTATATTTTAGATGGCAGGAGACAGGGACAAGTCTAATAAACCGGCCCTAAATTAGTTTTCTTATTGAAAGAAGATACTTTTACACCATCTGATTTTGTTGCCAAATTAAAAAGGGCCAGCCCATCACAAACAGCTTTACAAGTTCATTAACCCTTTATGTGAAGAGTTTCAGCTTCCTAAGTGATTATTTACTTGTTGTTTTATTAGTGTTCTAGCTTCAAAAGAAAACATGAATTACATTCTGTGTTGAGGTCAAGTCAGTAGGGTCAATTCTTATCCTGTTTTCTCATTTTCCCACTGAAATAAAAAAAACTTCAAAAGGAAAGCAAACTGAGCAGATTAGGAATTAAACAACCACATTTTAATCAATAAATATAAACATTTGTTTGTTAACAAGTTATCGGGCAGAGTAAAATAGTAATTATCAAGGATTCAAAAGGGGACACCACCTTGAAAACACAGTGCAAATATCTTTGCCATAAACCTTCCCCCATTTAGAGAATTAGAGGTAACAAAAAATTTACTCAGAATAAGGCTTGGAATAACCTAAAAAGTTCCAGGCAGATTTTAAAGCTAAAACAGATGATTTTGCACATAACAGGTAATACATAGATTATCTGACAACTCAATGAATAAATGATTGAATGGATGACTCACTGAACACAGGGAATAGGATTCCTTCTACTCACATTGTGAGCCAGGCCCATATCTATTTCTGTTCCTCCCTTGCCTCACTATCCCTTGCTATGCTCTGTATTGCCGGAAATCACACTTCCCAGGGCCCTTGCCAGATTGCTTCCAGGTAGGGCTGGAAGGGTAAGGTGTTGGAGGAAGACTAGAGGGCAGAAGGAGAGGTGAAGCCCGGGTATGTTGCCATGTCTGACTCATCTGGTGTTGCCCCATCTCGGGCGATGGCTTTGTTCCTGCCACGGCTCCATTTCCCACAACTCCTAGGTGGTTCCAGCTCCTACCAGCCAGCCCCCAACCATGTTTCCAGCTCCTGTGTATGACCCCAGCTTCTGGACTCAGGGAACCACACCTCCTCATAGCCCTAGGTGGTAACAGCTTCCTTTCATTTATCTTCTCTTTCATCATCTATGTATGTCAATTTCCTCTATTGAATTCCCTCTACTGAAATACTTAGAATGGTTTCTGTTTTCCTGACTGGATCCTGACTACTACATATTAGAATCATTACATTTTTTCCCCCTCTAACATATCTGGGAATTTCTGCACGAGAATCCGCTGTAAGCCAATGAAAATAATCACTCAAACCGCATTCAATACCCACTTTCTGCAATACAGGCAAATGAATATCCCTTTGGCTGTCTTTTGTCAAGCACTCTCTTTGCCAGGTACAAATATGACTCTGATGGTCTACCAAAGTCACCACCAATCACGGTGGACACAGCCAGAACTCATCTGCAGAGGTCATTTTTGTTGTATGTACTAAGTGTGACAACAAGGAAAAAGAAAGACAAACAGAAAATTAATCTTAAGAGAAAGTCACCAAATGGATAACAATGTTAAAAAAAAAAAAAAGTCTCTGAAAATTCAGAGACGATAAGACAGCACCAGAAAGTTTCCTGTTGAATCAATTTTCCTGAAGTTAAAATCTTTTTGAATTCCTGGATCTTTCAAGAGCATCAAAAAAAAAACCAATTCTGATTCACCCACAAATGATCTGTAGCTTCTCAGCTAGAATGCGCCCCTGGAATGGTTATCTTCAGAAGTAGAGTTCCTTGGTGAGCATGGAGACCACACATGGGATCTGCTTCTTCTCATGGAAGCGTGGGTCATCAGACTGAGATTCAAAGTGCCTGGCGACCCTGTCATTCACCCTGGTGAGAATCTGCAAGATCTCCAGGCTTTTCCCGTGCTCGTTCAGGATGGAGCAGAGGGCCTGCACAAACCAGGAGCCACTCCCTTGGTTCCGCCATGAGAAATAGCCTTCAACGGGAGAGAAAGGAGGTGAAATCAGCAGACCTGGCCACTGCTCCGCTCACCACCCAGTAGGAGCTGGTGGTGTTTGGGGCCTTCGCACGTGCTTTTCTGAAGTGACAGTACTCCCCGCCTATCCGTGCAGGGTATGTGTCCTACAGGTAACCACTCTAAAACACAAATCTCATCCTGTCCCTCTCCTACCTAAAACAGTTCCCTCGCACCCCTATATTAGGGTGAAGTTCAGGCTGCTTAGCACAGCCCACAGGGCCCATGACAACGTGGCCCCCTGTCTACCTGTCCGGGTTTGAACCTTGCTAATGCCCGGTCACACCCTGTGCTATGGCCTCTCGCTCCTCTCTGTGCCATGGGAGTGAAAAGGCAGCGGTCTACAAGCCAGGGTGAGAGCTCTCATCAGAAGCCACAATGCCCGGCACCTTGATCTCAACCTCCAGAACTGGGAGAAATGAATTTCTGCCCCCCAGTCTGTGGTCTTATGTTAGCGCAGCCGGAGCAGACTGACAGCCCCCTGTGGTCCAGCCTTTTGAGTTTTACCAACGCGCTGGGCCACCTGCCCCTGGGCACGCTGTCTGGTGAGCCATCTCTCCCTTCCTCCTGCTGTTTGGTTTTTCAAGACCCAGTGACAGCAGCTCTTTTTTCCGGAAGCCTCTCTCACCTGCCTCCCTAGGGTTCACCCTTCTTCCTTTAGTTCTGCTAGACCTGGCTCAGAGCACCTCCCACTTGAGTAACAGGTTGGTTTACACAGATACATGCTCCCATGACTCTGCCTCCCTCTCACGGGCAGGAGACCAGGTTTCTTTCTTCCACGCACAATCCTTAAGACTTGTGACGTTATCATTCTCACAAAACCCCATCTGTAGATCCCGCCAGAACTGGTTTTCCAAACACAATGGCCTATTTACTGTAACCAGTACCTCTGTATCAAGCACTTGACAAACTACTACTACAGTTGGGAGAATTCTAACTTAGTGATGGTTTTTACCCCAAACAAAGGAACTTCACTGAACTCACTCAGGCAGACCCGGAGCTTGGTTAATCATAAGGCGGCTTGCTTGCTACAGGCATTTCTGGTGTCTCTTAACAGGATGCCGTATAAAAGAATAAAAGAATCCTGGTCCGAGCTATAACTCTATTATGTACCAAAATCTCTATATGACCTTGGGCAGGTCACCTAAACTCACCCAAGCTCAATTTTTTCTTCTATCTGTAAAATTAGGACAGATGTAACACCTTTCCTAACTACCTACACAATTATTTCAGGGATGATTGAGGTAAAAGACATGAACAACACTCGGCAAATTGTAAAGTGCCAAAGAAATGTTTGTTCTTATAATTCCCAACAATGATAATAATAATCATAAATGAGAGAATTCGGCCTTCTTTGGAGAGAAAAGTGACTATGTCCCTGTGGTAGGCAGAATAATGGCCCCCAGAATAATGGCCCCCAGAGATGTTCATGCCCTTACTCCAGGGCCTGTGAATATGTTACCGGACACGGCGAAAAAGAGCTTCGCACATGTGATTGAGGTCAAGGAAACAAGATGGGGAAATTATTCTGGATTATCCAGATGGGACTAATCTAATCACAGGAGTCCTTAAAAGAGGGGAACCCTTCCCAGCTGTGGTCAGAAAGAGTGGTGTAAGGGTGGAGGGAGGGTCAGAGATGGGAGGGAGGTTGCTGGTTTTGAAGCTGGAGGAAGGGGGGCCACGGGCCAAGGAATGCAGGTGGTTCTAACATGCCGGGAAAGCAAGGACGTGGATTTCCCACCCCCCGCTACAGTCTCCAGAAGGAACTGTAGCCCTGCCAACCCATTTTGGAATTCCATCCTCTGGAACTGTAAGGTAATACGTTTGTGTGTGTTAAGCCACTATGTTTGTGGCAACTTATTGCTGCAGCAGTAAGAAACTGACAGAGCTGCAAGGCTTCATTTCGATGGTGGGATGGATGGCATGGTCTGGTTAGCAGACAATGGACGTGATACCTGGAACTGTGGAATAGGCGAAGAGAAAGTCGGCTTCAACTGGGATCTTATTTCGGGGATTAGCATCTGTGTCACTGATAGGCCCCGAGTCGGCCTGGATCCCATCATCAAGCTCTGTCCCCCGGCAAGCCTAAATATCAAAGCAGAGATCACTCCGTGAAGTTGGGAACAGGAACATGTGTGCTGTTCACTGCTGTGTCCCAGTGTTGTCTACGCTTGGCATGTACTAGCAATGCAACAATCTTCAAGATAATTTGATAATGTGTCAAATCAGTAAGCAGAGCAAATAAAAATATTGCAATGTCTTAAACTCTCATAATTTGTGATCGAATGCAATCTAAATGCAGATGGCAAGCATTTAGAGGTAGAAAACTACAACCCAAATTTGCATACCCCAATAGAAACAGCATGTAGATTTGTAAAAAATGATACAATCCAAGTCATTGTGTAATCTTTTCCCATTTCTATGGACTTTGGAAAGGGATTACCTGAATGAAGAACAGTTTGGGTTTCTCTAACAGGGTTTTGCATCGATCCCCCCTAAAATGGGCTGTCAAGTCCTTTATTGTTGTCTTGCCATCTGTTCCATAAATTAAATTTTCTTCTCCGTGGCTTAGTAAGATGCAGGCAAAGCAGGCTGAATTTCTGTGGTCCTCTTCAGAAGCTGCAAGTGATTTAAACATTGAAAAGTTAAAACCTAAGTCCTGTGGGACCTCAGAGGTAGTATTCCCTTCCAGCCTGGCAGCTGTTACTGACAGAGAGTGACGGGCAGATGGTGGAGGAGCCCCCACTGGAGAGAAGTTAGAGAGAGGGAGAATTCTAGAATTCTCACTCAGTCTGAAACCAGAACGAGGCTGCCTCATGAGGAAGAGAACCCCAAGGGTAGGAGGGCTTCAGGCAGCAGCTGGGAGACAGCATATGGGGTTGCTGAAGGGTGTGGCCTTTGTTAGGTCCGTGACACTGGGTGAGTTACTCAACCATTTTGTGCCTTGGTTTCCTTGTCTGTAAAATGGAGATAACAGTACCCATTAAATGAGCTGATATTTGTAAAGCAGACCACAAGAGTATTGGGCAAGTATTTGTTAAAGACAATAAAACATACTAAGTGAAACAAGCCACTTAGTAAAGGAAAAATACTCTACGATTCCATGTATATGAGGCTCCTAGAGCAATCAGGTTCACAAAGGCAGAAAACAGAATGGTGGTTGCCAGGGGTTGCGGGGATGGGGAAATGCAGCGTTAGTGTGTAATGGGGACAGAGTTTCAGTTATGCAAGATGAAAAGAGTTCTTCTGGAGACGGGTGGTGATGGCTGCCAAACGATGTGAATGTACTCACTGCCACTGAACTGTACACTTAAAAGTCATTAAGATGGTAACTTTTATGTTATGTGTAGTTTACCACAATTTAAAAAGTAAAAAATAAGATTACAAAAAAAAAAAAAAGAAAGAAAGAAAGAAAATGCTAGGTTGGCTGTCAATTTAGGATACTGAGGAGAGGAACCATAAATAATGTAATGGGTTGGCTCAGCTTGATTTCATCTAAGGTTCTGTGGTTCTAACTAACTAGCTAGCTAACTAACTAATTACTATAACCTATCCTTTCTTCTTCTCTTCTCTTCATCAATGATAAGGGAAGAATAAGATTTAGAATTTCTTAATTCCCTGGAGGTCCAGTGGTTAGGACTCCACACTCTCACTGCCGAGGGCCCGGGTTCAATCCCTGGTTGGGGAGTTAAAATCTCACAAGTTGTGCGGTGTGAGCAAAAAAAAAGTAGTAAAGAATTTCTTGAGCACCTACTGCGGGCAGACAGTGATCTAGGTACTTTGCCAGAGTTATCTTATTTAATCCCTACAAGAGCCGCTTGAAGTAGGCCTCGTTTATCTTTATTTCACTGATAAAAAAAATGGAATCTCGGAGAGGTCCTAGCACTTTGTCCTGTCAAGAAAAATCACCATGTTGCTATTTTGACAGGACAATATATGAGAATTCTGTGATCCTGACATGCCCTGGACACGGGTGGAATAACTCACTTTTCATAAGAAACTACAATTGGGACAAGCCCTTACATCTGTAGAGGCCATTACCCTTCTCAAATCACATTCACAATCTTTCCCTCAGCTAATGCTAACTGCAGCCCCAAGAAGCAGGAGGAGCTGGTATCATGATCCGCATTTCAGGAAAGCAAAAAACCAAGAAGGCACAGATGCCTTGCCTAGCTCGCCCAGCTGCTAGAACTTGGACTAGACCCCAAATTTGTACTCTTGACTTCCAGTCTGCTCTACCATGTGGCCTACTAGGGTACAGAAGGTGGGCTCTTAAGATTCCTGTTTGAAGAAATAAGGAAAAGATGCCTAGGTCTTAAAAATATAAGAGAGGGTACTTAAGAGAGAGTGTTATGGGGGGGGTCTTTTTTGTTTAGCTGCACAGCTAAGAAAAGCAGCGCTGATTGGAATTGTGTGCCTACCCTCTGCCCGTGGGTCACCATCTAATGAGTTGGGAGGCCATTACTTTCAATCATTTGCCCTAAATGCGAGAATATCCTAGGTGGCTTCCACTAGATGGTGTGGGGTAATAGAAAACGTAATTGTTCTGGAATCGGAAGACCAAGGCTTGAGTTTTGGTTCTGCCCCTACTAACTATGCCTTCAGTATGGCCTTTATCCTCTCTAAAGCTCTGTCCCTATATTCATGAAACGGGCATGATAATATTGTTGGCCAACATGCAGGGGTTGTGTTAAAGATCTAAAGAAACAATTTTGTGAACATGTCATATAAAAAATAAGGTGTTGCGTATGGGGTTATTCTTCTCTCTCTGCCACCAGGGAAAAGTTTATACTTAAACTCTGTTCTGGACAGAAAGGTAGATTTGTTACTTCCCTAGGAATTAGCGTTTTGAAATTGAGACCATTCTGTAGATACAGAACCTATTTCTCTTGCTGTGATGTGAGCTGCTTTCATCTTTTTAGGGGGAGATCTAAGTTTCCAGAGAGACAGGTGCCCCAGAGACAGGTATGGAGTCACCCAGAGGAAGGAAGGGCTTCCCACGCTGAGACATTTCCCTCCTGCATGTGAAGGTGTCTTCCCCAGACCAGGAGGGGAGCAGGAAGAAGACTGAAGGAAGAAAGGGAGGAGTGCACCTTTTTTCAGCAGATCTTGCATCCTGGCACAAGAGCAGTCATTATAGACGGTCACATCAAAACCCAGGCTTCGGAAGCACTTGAAAAGAGCCTCAGCATCTTTGTCTGTTCCGTTGCGGACATCCATTCCTGTGGGAATCAAGCACCGAGTCCACGATGAGTGCCACATGCTGGCACCATCAGGCCAGGTGCTCCGGTGTAAATGCTGCCAAGGTCACCATTTAGATGAGCGACTGAAATAAGAAGCAAACTCAAAGGAGAGGGTAACTCAGCCCACCCACAAAAGGTGAGCCTCGTCATGGTGACTCTCAGGCCCAGTCAGCCCAAACAGCCCACCTTGATCCTCAGCCAAATCCCACATGTGGTCCAAATATTACATCCGCTAATGCACATGATGGGACTCTCAGACTGAAAGTTCCCAGTTTCCCCGCATCCCTCTCTCCTGGACACTCGAATACCACCTGCGGAGGGGTTGTCTGCCACAGTAGGTGGGCACAGTGTCTTCCTGATGAATATCTGATACAAGTCTGAATGCAAGCTGAAGAAACTGGAAGGGAACAGGAGAGGTTAGCCCATGCCCAGAGCACCCACCTGTCACTCTGTCGAAGTTCTTGTTGTTTATGATGATGCATTTGCCCACCTTCTCAAAATTCATGTTATACTGATATGTAGGCACTCGGTCCCGGGGGTTCTTGGCCGATTTCCCTGAGTCATTTTTCTTCTTCTTACTGGGGAAATACAAAGCCAGTCAGGGGCTGTGGAAGATGTTTGGACAGGAATGACCACTTGTTTTTACTACTAGCATAAAAGGGGTGCCCAAGATTGCTGCAATGTCTGTGAAAAAGAAAAAGAGCTGGGGTGGACAGTTGGTTCTGTTTAATTGTCATGTTGAAAATGAACAGGATCTCCTGCTTAATTTCATTAGATGCTACAGAAATGCAAACTGAAATCATAATGCGATACCAGTACATTTCTCAGAATGGCTTCATTGTCTTGGTGACCACGTTCGGCACCTGGAATTATTATACGTTACTGGGGGAGCCCCCTTTGTACATCCCTCTGTGGAAAACTGGCAGAACCTACTAAAACTGAACTTAAACATATCCTATGACAGAGCTATTCCCCTCCTGGGTATATAGCTCAAAGGAGAGCAGACGTTTACCTAACGACAGAGCCACACATGTGCACAGCAGTACTATTTAAACAGCCCCAAACAGGAAATAATCCAAATGTCCATTTACAGTAGAATGGATAAATTGTGGAATATTCATGCAATGCAATACTATAGACAGGCAGACCTCAGAGATATTGTGGGTTCTGCAATAAGCAAATAACCCAATAAAGCAAGTCAGATGATCTTTTTGGTTTCCCAGTGCATATAAAAGTTATGTTTACACCATACTGTAGTCTATTAAGTGTGTAATATGTCTAAAAAAACAATGTAGGTATATCTTTATTAAAAAATACTTCATTGCTAAAAAATGCTAGCCATCATCTGACAACACAGGGTTGTCACAAGCCTTCAATTTGTAAAAAAACACATTATCTGTGACGCACAGTGAAGTGAGTGCAATAAAATATATGCCTACAATAATGAGAGTGAACAAACCATGACAACACAGAGCCGCACGGATGCATCTTAGACAGGTAACGCTGAGTGAAAGAACACATACACAAAAGGGTACATAAGTGTGTGCACTTCTCTATGTAGATGTTATAATTTAATTAACATTGACATTAAAAGGGGAAAAAAGGAACAGCAACTTAAACAAGAAAGTAGGCCCCTTCCGATCTCCAGACACTGACTGTCCAGTTTTTTAAGAGTCAGGCACACAGGCACTGAGACTGAAATCTGCGGCATCGTTGACAGGGTAGAGGAAAAAAATGTCAAATGTCAGCGGGGAGCTGCATTGCTAGTCGACCGTCTGAATGTAAGCTCCGTGAGAGAAGAGATTTTTTAATCTCTTTTGAAAAATTGCAGAATCCCCAACACCTAGAACAACACCTGGCATATGAGTTGCTCAATATTTGTTATAAACTACAGACCAATAGCCCTAATAAATACAGATGCAAAAATCCTTGATGAAATATCAGCAAGCCAATCCAGCAACCTATAAATAGGGTAACACACCATGACCAAGTGTGATTGATCCCAGGAACACAAGGTTGATTTAACATCCAAAAATCAACCAATGTAATCCATTGTATGACTAGAATAAAGGACAAAAACCACATGATCAACTCAATTGGTGCAAAAAAGCATTTGACAAAATCCAACACCCTGCTATGATAAAAATGCTCACTAAACTAGGATTACAATGGAACTAACTCAGCCTGCAAAGGGCATCTATGAAAAACCCACTGCTAATATCATACTTGATGAAATAAAATTTATATTTTAAGGTGGGACAAGAAAAAATTAAACATAAAATTCTCTGTGTTTGTTTGGGCCTCCTCCCTCCCTCCCTAATGTGCAGTTTACCTCTGCACTACATGTTAACCAGAACTCCTCAAAGACAGGAGTGCCCGCTCAACTGTAACGATCAATATTTCTTCTTTCTTCGGATGCTAGCAATGTAACTTCTTAAAATGGCATTCTTTCCCAGTTCTGTAGGGGGTCATGGTGACTTGCTGCTGGCTTTGTATGTGCTTATCTGGACTATGTAACTTTGGTGAACTTTATGTGAATTATCAGTATGTCATTTTGATGGACGATCCTACGTCTCGAAAATGAATATGACTGTGCCTTTGACTTCTAACAGGTGGAACAGTTCTCAGAGCCTTCTGAGAATATGCTTCCTGGGTTATAACCCTCGGTTTGGCTCGAATAAAATTCCCGTTTTCTTCTTGACTTGATAGTTAATTGAATTTTCATCGACATACTTAATGATGAAAGGCTGAATGCTTCCTGCCCTAAGATCAGGAACAAGTCAAATATGTCCACTCTTGCCACTTCCTACTAAATACTGTATGAGAGGTTTTAGTCAGGCAATGAAGTTAAAAACTGTCATTTGAATGAATGAATCAGGTTTTATTTGCTCATTTTGCAGACATGGAAACTGAGGTCCACAGAGAGGCAGGGGGTTGTCCAAGGTCACCCAGCTAGTGATCGGCAAGGTGGGACCATCGCCCAGGCCTCCTCCTTCATGTCAGTGTTCCAGAGCCTTATGCTCTTGAGTATCTGTTAGAATGATTTGTCCACCATCCCCCCAAAGCTTCCTCAAAAGTTGGAAGAAGTAAAGTGAGAGTGAAAACTGAGCTTGTTCCCTGATGAATGTGGGTCCAAGGGTATTTTACTCTGAGTTTTCATTGAATGTTATCTGAGTTTCTCAGAATCTCTGAAAGGACGTGGCCTTTCCCCTTTCTCCTCCTACTTTGGTCCAGATTACAGGTTAGCTATGTTAAGTCGAAACTTCAGATTCCATATTGCTGTTTTCAACCTCAACATGACTTTATCCTCCACTTTTATAAGGCCAAATTTCTTCCGTCGTATCATTTTATTTCTAAAAGAGAAATGCCCTCAGTCTGGTCTCCTACCTTCTAAAGTCTCCCCTCTCAAAACATAGGCAGAACATTCTATGACATAAATCACAGCAAGATCCTTTTTGACCCACTTCCTAGAGAAATGGAAATAAAAACAAAAATAAACAAATGGGACCTAATGAAACTTAAAAGCTTTTGCACAGCAAAGGAAACCATAAACAAGACGAGAAGACAACCCTCAGAATGGGAGAAAATATTTGCAAATGAAGCAACTGACAAAGGATTAATCTCCAAAATTTACAAGCAGCTCATGCAGCTCAATATCAAAAAAACAAACAACCCAATCCAAAAATGGGCAGAAGACCTAAATAGACATTTCTCCAAAGAAGGTATACAGATTGCCAACAAACACATGAAAGAATGCTCAACATCATTAATCATTAGAGAAATGCAAATCAAAACTACAATGAGGTATCACCTCACACCAGTCAGAATGGCCATCATCAAAAAAATCTAGAAACAATAAATGCTGGAGAGGGTGTGGAGAAAAGGGAACCCTCTTGCACTGTTGGTGGGAATGTAAATTGATACAGCCACTATGGAGAACAGTATGGAGGTTCCTTAAAAAACTAAAAATAGAACTACCATATGACCCAGCAATCCCACTACTGGGCATATATCCTGAGAAAACCATAATTCAAAAAGAGTCATGTACCACAATGTTCATTGCAGCTCTATTTACAATAGCCAGGACATGGAAGCAACCTAAATGTCCATCGACAGATGAATGGATAAAGAAGATGTGGCATATATATACAATGGAATATTACTCAGCCATAAAAAGAAACAAAATTGAGTTATTTGCAGTGAGGTGGATGGACCTAGAGTCTGTCATACGGAGTGAAGTAAGTCAGAAAGAGAAAAACACTCTGTCATACAGAGTGAGGTAAGTCAGAAAGATGTCGGTCTTCAACTGACATCTCTGAGGTAGGTGGAGGGGGCATAATCACACCCATTTTATAGGTAATAATAACAACAATTAGCGTTTGTCAGGGCTTATTATGGGCTGGGATCTTGAAAAAATTCTCACCTGCATTTTGTCATTGGCTCCTGAGAGGACTTTAGCTAATTTAAGCCCACTCGAAGACCCTAACAAGAGGAGCATTACGTCTGGCAGGCTGGAGGTCAAGTTTATGCCCTTTATGAGAGAAAATTTCACTTCTGTCTTCTGCAATACAGACTATTTTAAAACAAACTGTACAATGATATCCAAATTATAAACAAGCTGTGATTTTTTTAGGCTGCCATAAGCCAAACTACACCAGTGAGCATTTTTTATAAGAAAAACAGGCTCAGATATAACTTACACAAAAAAGAAAAGGACTCTGTTTCTATCAGAATAGAATTTGGAAAACTAACTGCTTAAAAAAAAGGAACACAAAAGTGTGTATATAAAGATATACACACTTTAAAGAAAACACTTTCCATGGTTATAAAAAATACCTTAAAAAGGAATATGAAATGTGATTCTTATCCCCAGTAAATATCTCAAGGGAGATAAGGACAATTTCCCTTTCTTATCCTTCCCCTAAACTGAATTCTCATTTTTCAAAATGAACTTAATATCTGCTTCTTCTTTCTGGATTTGAGTCAGTCCATATTAATTTTTCCTTCTAACTCAAATAGCTTTTTGTTAAACTCAGGTCTTCCCACACCAAAGATGTGTATCAGAGAGTGAATATCAACTTGATCCCATTGAGCTCATCTTCCTAAGAGGCACTGGCTTTGGGAAAACTCCATCTGTAGCTTAAGTCTGGGGAAGCAAACCCTGATGATTAGCTTAAAGCATGTAACGAGAGACAAATAAGAGGAAGAAATGATTGTCGAGAAGTCACCAGGGGAAAGGAGCCAGGAAAAAACCAGGTGGACTAAAGTCTATTGCCTATGGATAGATTCCACAAGTAAAAGAGTCCAAGAGACTAGAGTCTACCACCTACTAGGTGTGAGGCTTTGGGGTCCCTTCTCCTGGGGATTATCTATCTCCCTTTCACCCCATTTTCCCTCTTGTGGGAGCAATGCCATCTCTTCCACTTTGCCAGCTGCTGTTGCCAGGCTGCTGCAGAGGCAACATTAAGTACAGCCTCACATATAGGAAGGGGGCTGATTCCTGAGAGGGGCTTACGTTAGGGAGCCCCAGTAGCTGATTCCGCAGGAACACAGGGCAATCACTTTGCTTGAGTCTTTCTTTTGTGTGTGACACCTAATACTATTTGGAAACACTTTTGGACTGACAAGTTCTCTTCCATTTTTTCCCCCTGGGGTTCCCACGTCCAGTTTTGAACCTTAATAGCAGGCCTCAATGAAAAGACCTGGTTGGCGGACCTAAGTTTATTCAGTTGCCACTCACTCCCATAATAACCAGCAGGGCAAGTATCAAGATCTAATTCGGCCTCTACTTCCTAGCTGGACTGTAAAAGGGAGGGTCTTGAATCTAAAACACACAGTATTGTTAAAATCATGAGGAAGCTCTCCCTATCCTGATGTGGGATGATTTGTAATAAGCAGTGTTAAGGGTGGAACAAAACAAAGGGGCAAAACAATGAGAACAGTGTGCTACGTGTCAGGAAAAATTCGTATCTTGCTTGTATTTGCATAAACAGACTCTTGCAGGATGATATAAAGGATAAATCCATGGATTCTGGGGCTGGACTGCCTGGGTTTGAAACCCTGCCCCACCACAGAGCTGAATGATCGTGGGCAAGTTACGTATTAACCTCTCTGGGCTTCAGCTTCCTCATTTGTAAAAAGGACAAAATTATAGCATCTGCCTCAGAGCTCGTAAAGAAGTTAATATTCACAAAGCACTTAGAACAATGTGCGGCATGTAGTAAGTTGTACTGAATAAATAAACATCATTATTATTACTCATGTTATTTATTAAATAGCATCAAAAGTGGTTACCTGTGTTCTGGAGCCCAGAGCAGGACAGCAGGAAGGAGAAAGAATTTTGACCGTATATCTCTTTTTCTATGAATAAGTTAACTACTCAAAAGATTAAAATAAAAATTATTATTTAATAGTTAAAAATCACTTGCTGCAAGTGGATTTCAAGACCTGTTTTGAAAATTACTTTTTGGATTTTTTGGATTCATACTTTTTTGTGCGAATTGTTGAAAGGCGTCCCTGGACACCCCATTTTTCTGGTTTCCACTGTGATTTTACCCCTCTCCCTAGCCTTCTTCCTCTACGTGTCAATAGTAACAACAATAATAAATAAAGTTCTAATAAGTACCACTTTTTGAACACTTACCGCTTTACATATATTATCTCATGTAATCTTTACAACAACTCTGTGAGACATTAACTCCATATCTCATAGAAAAAGATTACATTAGCTTGTCCAAGATCACAAAGCTAGGCAGGGGTAGTGTCCAGGTTTATTCTGAGGTCTGACACCAAGTCCCTTCTCCAGGATTTCTCTGTTAAAATTCAGATTCCCAGGCCTCGCCCTAGACCCAGGGGATCAGAGCCAGGCCCGGGTATTGTCCTGGAGACGCTCATATCCTCTGAAGCCTGAGGGCCTCAGCACCAGCCTGTGTGCCCACTGCCTGGGCCCGCTTGGCCCTCACCTTTCACTGCACTCTCCACTCTTGTTTCAAGCCCCTTCGTCACTTCCAGAGCCCATGGAAGCAGAGGTCCCTGCGGGCTAGTCCCTCTTCCTCCCGGGCAGGGTACAGAGTACCAGCTCGTCCCACCCTATCAAACACCGCTCTCTATATGGCTGCAGCCTTTGGGCCCCTTAGCTCTTGGCTAGAAAGTCAAATGAGATATGCCTCGGGGAGTACAGCCTGTGGAAGGCGGCCCTGGGCAGCAGCGTGGTTATATTTAGGGTCATGTGTGGGATTTATGGCTCTCCACGAAACCCGCAAGGTCTCCCAGAGGTGACAGCCGAGCTGAACATTAAACCGAAATTAACAGCACAACCAAAACGCTTCCAGGAAATGCCACGTTGCAAGCAATGCCATCCTTATTCTCCCTTGTTTGCACAATGTTTGGGTGAGTCCCCAGCACCGCCTTGGTGGCCCTGTAACTCACTATCAGCACAGTCGGGGGAGGTGAGCTCTGTGACCGAAGTGCTAGCAGCTCATAAAGAGTTACTGTTTGTTTGGAGATCAATGGTCAGAGCCAAGCAGATCATCAGATAAACAACTGCTGTTGGACAGAAGCAAGGCCCTCAAGGGCTCCAAGGAGATGGTGCTCATTAATCAGCCAACTACAGAGAGATGGCAGTGGTCTGATCCACAGCTCAGCACCGCAGGTTCTCCAGGGGTGGGCGCCGGGGTGGGAATGAACAGGGTGATAAGAAGCTTTCAAGGATCCAGATTAGAAACTTCTTCAGCTGGCGATCCTCCCCCAAAGACAAGATTTTCTAAAAGTGGCTGTTCTTGTCATCCTGGGTTCATTTGGCCTTTTCTGCAGAAGACGCTAGCACACGTGAGAACTGCCGTTACACAGACCCCAACAGGTGGGCACCCGCACTTCGTTCAAATTCGGATCAGTGGAAACCAGCTTTTCTCCTGAATCTGACAAACGGTACAAATGGTGGAGGAACCACGTAAGATAGTCCCTAAGTCACCAGGAACAAGTATCACTGATATATTTTAAAAATTTATTTTATTGAAGTATAGTTGATTTACAATGTTGTGTTAATTTCTGCTGTACAGGAAAGTGATTCAGTTACACATATATATATATATATACATTCTTTTTCATGTTCTTTTCCATTATGGTTTCATCAAAGGATATTGAATACAGTTCCCTGTGCTATACAGTAGGACCTTGTTGTTTCATTAATATTTTTTAATAGGGTTTTATGCTTTACAAAGTATGTTAATAACCATTACCCCCATTTGTTCTGCAAAGTACAAACGAAAGGTATGGGAAGATGTAACAAATAAAGGCTGGCCAGGGCATTTTTAAAGCCAGATTCTATCACTTCCCATTGTACCCTCGCTAGGACCCATTTTGTTCCCTCCCTTTGCTAATTTTGTGCTGATAAACTCAGTCTTTAACTTGACTTTTTTACATTCTGAACACATTGGCCAAGATTACTACACTGAGGAGAAACACAGGATTCTGGTTTTGGAACCTGCTGTGAAGTGCAAGGCTATGATAAACCAGACCAGTGAATTAAAAGGTCCAAATCCTCTTAAAAGCTCATGTGTTATATACAATTGGCTGCAGATTTTAAAACAACAAATCTGGCCACGAAATCACTGTGCTTGGTTAGGGCTGGACAAGCAAGGTCACAACAACCACAAAAGCCTGGTAGAAAGACTGACTTAGGAAGTGCATTCAAGTGTGCACTCAAATACAATGAGCAGTTAATTTACACAAGCAGGTTGGCTAACTGTGGTGCTTCCTAACCATCCTTCATGTTTGCTGGTGTTGTATTTCCTCGCTCATATGCGCAAGGACCACTATCTTCATTTCCCAGATATGTTTTGGTAAGCTCAAATCTCTGCTAGGAACACAGATAATACCAGCATTGATTATCAGGAAGGACCGAGATTATCCTAACTTCTCAGGTCGAGAGCCATTTTTTGGAACCTCAGATTTCGCAGTCATTTCAGCAAAATCAAGAGGCAAAGAATTACCACCAAGCTCTGATAGTTATTTATATAGAAAGACTTCCTTGAACAGTCTACAGTAACACATACCAGAAAACATTATAAGATAAAAATACTGTACCTACTATACAAAGAAGTGAAAAGCCTCAGAAAGTGCAGGAAAAATTTTTACAATCCACTCTGGGTACAAGTAGTATAATTTTCCCCATCACCAGAGTGAATAAATACAGGTTTTATCTTCTTACAGATCCCCCAGGCTGCTCGAAACGTGAATTACACCTTTCTATATTTGGAAGGGAATATAAGCACGCAAACTGGCTCCTATTTATTTTCTAAAGTGTCTCCATGAATAGGATTCCCAGTAGCTCTGTCTGTTTGCAGACATTCATCAGCATGAAAGTAAACACACCACCAGGCACACATTTCCCCAGGGCTGCTTCATTCGGAACTAGAGCTCTGGTTTTCGTAGCTGCTTTGTCTAAATATTTTTGGGATGATTCATTCATGGTTTCAGGATTTCAGTAGAGGGCATTCCCAGCAGTCCTGACATACCAAGGCACAGAACAAGACCGAGAGGAAGGGACAGAGTGAAGGTGGTACCTCATGTCTCCATCTGAAAGCAACCCCCTCTGCATCAGAACTAGGCTTCGCCCTGCGATGACCGGCAGCGAGTTTCCTTCTTCTCTGAAATAATAAAAACTCAACATGCTCGGAGCACAGCAGGGGCAGAAGATTGGCACAGTCCGCCCGGCCCTGAAGGCCTGTGACTGAATCAGCAGTGAACTGCACGCTGGAGTTTTCCACAGGACCATTCACACTGGGGCTGGGAAAGTCACACTGGCCTCCCCCTTCTCTGCTGACCGGCAGAAATGCCCAGGCTCCACGCGGCTGCATGCTCCCCACTCCAGGACAGCTCCCTAGAGAAAAAGCGACTTCCTAGGAACTTGGGGTCCCATGGGAAAAAAACCCACATTTCCACAAAGATGCAGCCAGTAGCACCATCTCTGAGAGGGAAAAACTGGAAACAATGGGGAAGTGGCTGAGCAGGGGACAGAGTATCAGGAGAATAAAATACTACACAGCTATTTAAAGTGATGAGCACGCAGATGTGGGCAACCCACCGAAGTGCCAAATCTACAAAAGGTGGCAAAACAGCACACATAGGAAGTGCAAAGTATGTAAAGTTATATGTGAGTGAGCAAAAATAGGAAGTGAGTTTGTGCTGAATCAGAGAGTTCAAATTCATTAGGTTATTTTTTTCCTTTTAAAGGTCCTCAAGGTAGTAATATAAGAATAAAATAAAAGACCATAGAGGCATACCAAATACTTTAATTTTCAAGTGAGGCATATAAACATTTTTCAAGGGTCTTGGATAAAGCGAATGACTCAGGAGTTACCACACTTTCCCATTTCACCCCTCCAAATGCAATGAGGAAGAGGTGGATGCATAAAAACCAAAATTATTAAGCAATGCTTTTCTCAATTTCCTGGTTCAAGGTCACAGTTAATGAAAGGTGTGGAGCTGATGAAGGGGAGTTATAACACCTGCACTCCTGGGAAACCTCCTAATCGCTTGCCATCCTCAGGTTTGTGAAGGAGAAAAAACTGGCTCCGTATATTCTTCTCTGAAACTCAATTTGCAAAAGTACATTTACACTGGGAAACAAAGTCAGTTTAAAATAGGCTAAGGAGAAGAATTATCAGCCTCCAGGTTTCCAACTTCCCCCTTAGAAAAAGAACAGAGACCTCCGGCAATAAAAATTGACAAATGACTCAAAGAAAAAAATCATTCGGGGGGGGGGGGGGGAATAAAGGACTGAATTCTCTTTAAATAGCCTAGAATGAAGTGGGAGACACAGTGGTGTCTGTACTGTGGCTGCAAGCTCCAGAACTGCGAACAGCTCACACACTTCAGTCTTGATTCTTACACAACCACTTCATCTGCCTTCTTCACTTTCAGCTGAGCAGTATACAAACTCACCCTATCAGATGCAGGCCAGACAGAAAGCCCCAAGCACCAGCAAGCTTGGGCTTTGAACGTGCAAGGCCATAATGCACATTTCTTATTTGTGATTATGAGCTCCCTTGAGAAGCAACGGGGCTTATTTTCATAGTACTCTTCTATTACTGGACTTAATTCTACACTAATGGTGTTTTAAAAGTTCTATCACTATGGAAACCTGACATTTACCTCCCTTCCTCACTTTTTCTGTTAATTTTAGAGCTTATTTTTTCCCCTCTAGAAAAGCAATAATCTAAAATAACTAGAGGTATTCTACACACGTAGAAGTCATGGCTTCAAAGATTTAGACCCCGTGACCATGGTTCAGAGGTGTGGCTCGCTGCTCCTGAAATGCGCACGTGGCCCTCTTTATCAGAAACCCCGTCGCTAGCCCTGTTGAAATGCTGTCTGTATACCATCTCTCAGCTGAAGTGAAGCAGAAAGGGAGCAGTTTCAATGAAGAATTAAATTTGCTGACCCACTTGGGTGGAAGAAAAAAACCACCCCGCTGGTGGATTAATATGGTTGAATAGCTAGATGCCACTGCACCTGTGGGTGGCACTTGGTTGAATAGCTAGATGCCACTGCACTTGTGGGTGGCACTTGATGTAAGGGGCGGGGGGAAAATGGACCCCAAATTAGACCTGGGTCTTGGTCCTGTTGGGTGACTATGGATAGAGGACTTTACCTCTCTGGCCTTCACTTTCTTTGATCGTTGCACAGAAGGGGAACTGGATAAATTACCTTTCAAGGAGTCTTCCGGTTTGAAATTATGATTCTATGATTTCTCCCTTATCAGGTAATTTAATTCTCACAAACAACCCAGTGGATAGGTATTCATATCCCTATCATGCAAATGAGGGGACTGAGGCTCAGAAAGGTCAAAACACCTGCTCTAGTTGTTCAACTAAAGAGTGGGACTCAGGGCCAGGATCTGAACCTAGGTTGTCCAACTCCACACCAGCACTGCTGTCATTTTAAGTGGTATCATGACTACTTCAAATATGGCATTAAATCTTTATTACTCTTTATATAAAAAGTTGGGAGACAGGCATCCAGTATTCTGGAGTCTGAATCTGAAGGCTTCCTTTATTGAAAAGTAAACTGCCTGGGTATGTTTTAACGTTCTTTTTCTTTTTAGGGGGCTCAGACCTGGCCTCTGCTTTTGCTTAATTAGGGACATAGTCCTTGGGATGAGTTGAGGTCTGCTTTCTTTGTTCTTTTCTCCAATTCCAAAGCATTGCTTCTTCTGAAACACTTCCCCTACCAGCCTCCAAATGAACAGGCAGGCCACCTGGATCTTTCTTATAATTACACAAATAACACTTTTTTAAAAAAAAAATAGGGACCTGTTTACATATAACACAATTGGTGGAGCAACTCAAGTTGCAGCCCAGGAGAAAGAAGAATTACAACCAAGTGGCATTTATGAAACACGTTCCAGGGGGACAAAGGTCAGAACACAAAGATGATACACAGGAGAAAGCTCATGGGATCTGAGCCTGTGCTTCAAAAGTAGGGAGCTTATCAAGCTTTGAAAACAAGCCTTTTCTCCTGCCCTCTTCACCAGGGAACTGGAAGGATAAATACACCCCCCCCCCACCCCCGGAAAACACCCCAGGCTCCACCAAGGCCCTGGGGAAATTTGAGAGCATGTGCAATCTGTTTGCTACTTTGTTTTTTATTTCCTTTAACAGTGACCTGGAGCAGAACTCAGGAAGGAGCCTCTGATTTCACAGCTGAAGTGTTCCTGGAAGGGGGACATCTTCCAGGCTACTGTGCAGGGCTTGGTCTTACATGTGCAATGGCTCTCAGTGGTGCCACCAGGATCAAACTCAGCCCGTCCAAGGGCTCTATCCACTTTCCCAGACCTGTGCCGTGGGGCCTGGCCATCATTCCCACCACGGCTCTGGCCCCGGCAGGCAGGCTCTTCTAGTGCCCTGATAACCCCACTGCCTTTTCTCTGACAAGTCCCAACTCCTCCAGGCCCGCCCTCATCCTTCCTCTCCCAGCCTCCCACAGCTCCCAATACTCTACAATTCTGCAATCAGTTACTTCCTGTTGTTAGCTATTTTCTATACCCGTGCCTAGATATTCACTAAGAACTTGAGTTTCTATCCAGGGCAGGGACCACATCGTTGCCTTGCATGACAGGTAACCCAGGCCAGGATCTAGGGTTACCTTTACATCAAGAGGGATCCCTCTTCAAGTTCGCAGATGACAGGATGCCTTGTTCATCAACTACGGCTCATAATGAACACAGACTGTGCACACACAGTTGGCCCTTCGTATCCGAGGAGATTGGTTCCAGGACCCCTGAGGATACCAAAATCCTCGGATGCTCAAGTCCCGTATTTCAAATGGAGTAGTATTTGCATATAACATATGCACATCCTCCCTTATACCTTAAATTATCTCTAGTTTACTTATAATCCCTAAAACAATGTAAATACTATGTAAATAGTTGCTGGCACTCAGCAAATTCAAGTTTTGCTTTTTGGAACTTTCTGGAATTTCCACTCCCAATATTTTTGATCCACAGTTGGTTAGATCCACGGATGCGGATCAGAGGGCAGACAGTACTTATTTCTTCTAAGTCATTTTTTTTTAAGTCCAAGCACTTTACTAATGTAAAATTTACATTCTAAATATTTTTCCTTTGTGGTTTTCTGTGTTTTCCAAATGTTCTCCAATAATCAGATAAGTAGAAGATATTTCTATCTTTTTTTTTTTTTTTTTTTTTAAGAAAAGTGAATTAAGGAACTGCCTGGTTTATTCAGGGCCCAGCAAAATGGAAATAAAATGATGTTGTCATGCCATCTAGTGGCACTGACACAAAACAGCCAAGACAAGTGTGAGGGCTTGGGACCACCTGAGTCCCACCCAGGCTTTTGGGGGAAAAAGAGGCGTCTTTTCGTTTCCCAGAATACTTGAAGTTTCCAGAGGAGGGTGAGGGTCCTCGACTAGAGATGGATGGGGGTGCTACTGCCCCCTCCACTGCCTTACCTCCCTGCAATTCTGACGCTTAGAGAAGGGAACTGGGGATGGGACGGGAGGGGGAAGGTGCCTGCCGTCAGTTGCAGGGAGCAGCCATTGATGTTCCCCCAGGCTGCGCCCACACCTCTGAAGTGTGGGAAGCAAAGTTCCCCACGCGCCACAGCGGGGACCATGGGCGGGGCTACTGCACACCTGCCAGATTTGCAGGAAACAACCAGCATCTAGTGCTGTGTTCAGGTCGCCCCAGTGAGTCACAGGTAACAATCCCAGTTAGAATCCTTAAGGCACAGAGGGTAAGTGCGGGGTGTCCATGGGTCAGGTGTGATAAGGGACACTCCCTCTTTGCTTCAGATCACCCTGTTTTAATCACACTTAGAGTCTCACCCCATCATATACAAGGTCCCTGACGCCAGCCAAGTTTCTCAAGAGGTCTCAGTCAGCAAAGCCGAGGCAGCAGGCACGGTCAGGGGAACACTGAGAGGCAGCAAATGCTGGTGCAGTTCTGTCACTGTGACACTAGAAATATACACGGCTTTCCCTCTTTGCTGAGCAAGGGGGCTCAGTGGGCACGAGCCGCCTTCAACTATTCCCAGGGGTGCAGGTGCCACTTGCCTCTTCGTCCCTCCCTTCTTCGGCCCTCTCCTTCCACTTGGTCAAAGTCTGGTGGCTTCTACCTCCCAGGCACCTCTGGAAGCCCCGGTCCTGCTCCATCTACACCATCCACTCTGGCCTGGGGAGCAGCAATGGCCTCCTAACTCACGTCCCCTCGCCACAAACCCCTCCTCAGGGCACTCCCCTCCATGCTGCAGCTCGAGTGGTCTTGTGGGTTTCCATAGGTGTAATCGATCAAGTCACTCTACAGCTAAAACCCTTTAGTGACTTCACCGTCCTTAGGATTGATTCCAAATCCTTTACGTGACCTGCAGACAAGTCCTGCTAAAATCTGGCTCAGCCCATCTCCCCTTGTCTCTGCTCTGTCCCCTCCGGGGGTCATCACACCGAAGTTACTGGCTCCATGTCTGCCTTCCCCACCAGAATGTGAGTGCGGCAAGGGCCACGTTGACCTCGCTGTTCTTGCTCCTGGCTGCAGCGCCAGGGCCACACACAGGACCAGGTACACAAAGGCGGCAACAGAGACTGGTGGTCGAGAGCTTGGTTTTGAGAGGCAGGGGAATACAGGTTCAAATCCTGGTTCTGCCACTAATCAACCATGGGATTTGGGGCAAGGGACTTGAGTTCTCTCTGTCACGCCGCAAGTATTTAATGAATAAATGAAATAATGGATGTGACCAAAAATGGCATCTCAAGTGATTAATTTTAAAGCCAATGATACTTTACTAGATGAAAGGACCTTCTATCCTGCTGAAGTTAAAAAAAAAAAAAAAAAAAAAAAAGGAAGGAAAAATCTAAATTTTACGGGTATGTTGCAAATCCTGATTGAATTTTATTTGCATTGATTGCCTATTTGGTAGACGGTCCGTGTACAACCTAACACATGGGTACGAGTCAGATGCCTAGAGAAGGCAAAGAAAATAAACAACTAACATTTCACAACCTAGATGAATAAGGCATTAAATAGACATTTATTGTAGTTCAAATACATTTAATAATTCAACAATCGTGTCTTGCAATTCACACAACTAAAATAAGCAGTTCATAAAATGGAATTTAATTTAAATATTTTGCAAGTATTTAAATATTCAGTTTATTTTCATAATATGTAGCTTGACATCAATATCAGCCACACTATAAAAAAAGGTATAGTGGACCAGAATACAGAAGATTATCCAGGCTTATTTACTTTTCCAAAGAACTTAAGGGGGTAAAAAAAACCCACATCACAGACCACACCTATTTTTGCAAAATGATGGGTCTTTAAGGCAGTGGTCTCCAGCCAGGGTACTCAGAGATTTTCCAAGGGGTGCAGACAAGACAATTTTAAGTGAATGAATTGCCAGATCCTCAATTTCCATTTGTATTTTTCCTAAAACTGGTCTGCCTGAATATGATACCACCTCCCCTTTCCCAGTTTCCCATCTCCCACCAGAGAGGAGAAGGGTGGACTTCTCACCCTCCTTGAAATCTTAGATCACATAGAAACTGCCGCATCAGCTAACTAAGACGTATGAAATGGCTGTTATACGATTCCTGTTTCTCTTTCACTTAGAGGCAACCTGCTTAACCTGAATACTCAGAGAGATGGGAAAACTGAAATATTACTACATCCTCTGCAACTATTTTGAGGGGGTGTGTAGTTTTACATTATTTGGGGGGTATGTGAGCAAAAACATTGGAAGGCCACTGCTCTAAAGGGTTTGCACTGGGGAGTGGCTTAGCCTGGACCACTTGAACTCATGGCTTTGAAAAGTTTTCAGTAATTGGAGCTGTATTTTCTGGTCATCTCATCAGATATCTTTGACCCTCAATGGCAACCAGTGCCAACGGAACTTGGATCCAGGATGCCGAGGCCTTCCCACTTCTCCGAGTCATGTCTGGGATGATATGACCAAAGGATCTCTGCGGGATGTTGCAGGGAGCCAGAATGCCCCTCATCACCAGCTCTTACCCTCCCGAACACTGCTTGGGAGCACCCCCTAACCTCACCCTTTATCCCCCTCGCTGTCCCTCCGCCGTGGGGCTTGGTTTAGGAGCTACGGAGAAGTCTGATGCTCTGATGCACAGACCACTCCTGCCTCTTTGCCAGGGAATACCACTCACTGCCCCTCCATGACCAAGGTTAAGGAGGGGAAGGAAGGGGCTCCTCCACGTCCCTGCAGCCCTACTTTTAAATAGAAAGCACGGCAGAGCTGTTAAGGGAGTGGTGCTGGTACCGTTTGGGTTCTAATCTCAGCTCTACCATTTATTAACTGCCACCAGAAAGGCAGGCTACTAACCCTCTTAATGCCTCAGTTTAGCTACCTGTTAAATGACGGGAAGAGTAGAACCATCTCCTGGGATTGTGAGGGTTACTGAGCTGGCATACAGAAGCTTAACAAATGAAGCTGTTACGATTGTTATTAAATGTAAAGTTTAGAACTTCAAAAGTGAACTCTAAAAAGGAAAAGGTAGGAATCGGCAGAGTGCCACCCTACCACTTCCCATGCCATGGCCCTCAGTTCTGCCTTTCAGCCAAGCCTGGCCCCACTGGCGGCAGCAGCCCATGCTCTGCCCCGAAGGAGGTTAGCGGCAAATCATCTCTGACGGGGACAGCCCCTCACTCCTGGGCAGCTGCCACCGCGGCAAGAGACCCCCCCAGAGCCTGGCTCCCCCATACCTGGGCTTGCCCTGGGGACAGGGGAGTGCACAGGGGGACCCCAGTGTTGTCACACACAGCTGGCAGGATTCTGTGCAAATCTCCCACGCACAGCACAGACCTCCTCCCCTGAAGGTCCGCTTCTGCATGGGTGGGTGGAGAGGGCAGAGGCGTGGTAGGCTGAAGTGGCCCAGGGTCCCTCTTTAACTCAGCAAGGAAGGAAACTTACCTGAAGAGTGATGGGACAAAAGAGGACCGGTCTGGCTTCGCATCAACTGTGTCATTGCTTGCTGAGTCCCCAGCCCCCTGTTCCACAATATGGTCTTGACTGTCTGCCATCTGGAAGGAAAAAAACCAACCAGAAAATTGGTACCCAGTGGCATCCCTGGTGTCATGACATTTTAAAATAACACTCATTCAGTGACACAGCTTTTAATTAAGCCTGGAGATGACCAGTACTGCATATCTGGGCTCCAGGGCTGCTGCACCAACAACTCATTCAAATGCTCGAGTGCCAGCTCCATTTCAGGCCTCATTCCAGAGACTCGATACACAGTGGCAAAGAAAGCAAAGTCCTTGCCCCTCTGGGAGCTTCTGATCCAGCATTCACGATTTTGTTAAATGTTCACTGCTTATGAGACGCTGTGGAAGGTTCGTCAAAGTCTGTAACAACAAGAAACTCCCCCTAAATTCCTGACAGGTTATAAGATGCTCATCCTTTGCCCGACATCACTCAAACCCAGTTAAAAAACAGCAGCGACCTGGAGTATAAAGTTCTCTTTCTGTTTCAGATGGTTTTACATGGTTCTACCAGAGTAGATTTCCATCAAACTATTTTCCTGCTCAAGAATCTTCATGAGATCCCTACAATCTAAAAGTTCAAACCTTAAACTGAACTCCTTGGATCTTAAGGGTCTTCATTATCTAGTACTGGAGTCGATAACAAACTATGGCCCACCACCTGTTTTTTTGTTTGTTTGGTTTTTCTTTGAATTTTATTTGTTCTTCCTTTTTCTAATTTTATAAGGTTGAAGCTGAATTTACTGATTTGTGACCTTACTTCTTTCCTACATACAGGTGTTCAGTGCTAAAAATTTCACTCTAAATACTCACCACCTGTTTTTGTAAATAAAGTTGGAACATAGCCACGCCCATTCATTTACATGCTGTCTGTGGCTACTTTCCCACCACAACCAGAGTTGAGTAATTGTGACACAGATCATGTGGCCTAAAAAGCCTAAAATATTTACTACCTGGCCTTTTACAAAAAAGGTTTGCCAACCCCTGATCTAGGATTAACTGCCAGCCAGTCGGATCCCCTACTCACCTTCTACTTCCCTTACTTTAAGTAGTAAAAATAGCAATAATAAGAATAGAAACTCACACTTATTATTTGCTGTGCTAATTGTTTCATAAGCATTATCTTATTTAACACTCCCCCAAATGCTGTTAGATCAGCCCTATGATCACTGCCTTTTGACAGATGAGAAAGCTGCAGTTAGAAAAGGTTAGTAACTAGTCCCAGGCTAAGTAACTAGTAAACTAGACTTGGATCTGAAGCCGGCAAACAAGCACTCAGAACCCACCCCTCACCACCACACCATTCGGCCTCCCAGCCTCCTAGCATCCTTGGGCCCGCTATGCTCATTTCAGCTTCCATCAGGGCTTCTGGTTCTCCCTTTCTGGTAGTCACCACCCAAATGTTTGCTGGACAGGCCATCTTTGCCCAGCTGGCTAGTTCTCAACCTTCAGAATTCAGTTTAATGGCACCTTTGCAGGAGGTCCTCCTGGATTACACCTACCTCACCAACTCCCTCCCTTCCCCCAGTCCCTCTACAGCCCTTCTATTTATCTTGTTTACTTGCACTCTACTTATTGCTTGGTTCAAACACGACAATGTAAGTTCATCATGGCAGAGGCCCCTGGCACACAAAAAGTATTTGCTAGATCGGGCTTCCCTGGTGGCGCAGTGGTTAAGAATCCGCCTGCCAATACAGGGGACAGGGGTTCGAGCCCTGGTCCGGGAAGATCCCACATGCCATGGAGCAACTATGCCTGTGCGCCACAACTACTGAGCCTGCGCTCTAGAACCCGCAAGCCACAACTACTGAGCCCGCGTGCCACATCTATTGAAGCCCGCGCGCCTACAGCCCGTGCTCCGCAACAAGAGAAGCCACCGCAATGAGAAGCCCGTGCACTGCAACGAAGAGTAGCCCCCGCTCGCCGCAACTAGAGAAAGCCTGTGCACAGCAACGAAGACCCAACTCAGCCAAAAGTAAAAATAAATAAAATAAATTTATTAAAAAAAAATCATTTGCTAGATAAATATTAATTGAATGGGAAGCTGGAAGAAATCAACGCTCTGAGGGAAGAGAATTAGCTAAGTGACACAGCTGGTCAGAAGCACAGTCTTGAGTTGTTTCTCCTAAACCAAGTCCTGTGTCCTTTCCCGTAAAGGGACTGGCCTTCAGTAACAAAGGGAAACCTCTCCAGACTCTAATTCCTGCCGATCTCTATCTCTGAGCAATCGCACAGTGGGCCAGGTTGGCAGCTGCAGGTCTGTGTTCCCGTCAGGCTCACCCAGGGATGTTTTCACACCGCTGGAAAACAAGATGGCATCTATCTCACAGAATACCCGTGCCCCAGAGCACAAGCAATGACTTTTGGAGGTGGGCAGAAGGAATCCAACTGGGGGGAGGTATCCAAGATGGCAAAACGCCAACCTTGTGTCCTTGAGTCCCGAGAGGCATTATCATGTCACCTTGCAGCTTATTTAGGGGTGAGCTGGGCAGTGAGGAGAGAAGTGAGAGGAAGGGCGAATCCTGCAGCCGGATCTTTACAAAGACAATGAGAAGTCCGATGGCTATCTTGTTCCTCAACACATCGTGAACCCCCCATCATAGCCACCAACCTGTCTCCAGTTGTGAGGCAGTAAGATTTTTCTGATTAGGACCCAAAATGCTTCTTGAAAACAGAGATAACCCATCCCCAGAGGAGATGAGCGTTAAGTCCACGCATGCAGAAAACACTCAGTCATTTTTATTTCATTTCCTTTATACAGACTTAGTTACTTTTCACTGTGGATTGTTATTAGCAAAGCACGGAAGTATTTTCAAAATTAACAAGTTAATATTATACAAAATCCACCAGAAAAAGACACTAAATTCGACATGTGTTGTTGAAACCTTGAGTCTTTTGCTAAGGCTAATCTTAAAGACTGAATCTAGGAAGTATGAGGATATAACAATGTGACCATTATATATAGATATAATTTCCTGGAAGTCCAAGGCACCAGGTGTGTGCTAGGAGCCGGGGATACACCTGACCTGGTCCTGCCTTGTTGAGAGACAGGCACTGATAAACAGCACAAATGTTGACGGACAACCGTGATCAGTGCCATGAGGTTGAACAACTTGCGGCCACAGTAGGGGACCTGACCTAGCCCCAGAGGAATTAGGGAGGGTTCTCAGGGGAGGAAATGTTTGACCTGAGGTCTGAGAAGGGGAAGCAGAGAGGGTGGAAGTGAGGGAGGCACAGGGAACTGCATGTCCGTTAAACACCTGACATGCTCCATCGACGGAGGGGCTCAGCTTGAATCCCGCATCCCTCCCAGATTTTTGGAGGGAGCTTTGGACTTAGCGACAGGCTGATTTCTATGGCTCAGTGGTGGGAGGATCTCCAGAACTTTCTCTGCAAACACTAGGCCAGAAGGGTCTTCTGTGTGAAACCTACAGCATCTTTCTGGGTTGGTGCTGTTTACCGTCTAGGAGGGCAGCAAGAGTCCCTTCTAACAAGTTGCCAGAGTGTGCGTCTAAAACGAGTCAGTGCTAGGGCTTTACTCTTAAATCTGTAAGGCTAAACATTCAGTGACTTTCTTATTCCTATGAGACTGGGCTTAATTTCTGGGTGAAATCAAGTTCACCCAGAACGAGAGTGGTGACCGAGTGGGGAGCCTGACCTTGGTCACATCATATCAGTCAAGCCAAGGCTTGGTGTTGACCTTTTATTTCTGCTTATCTTCACAGCCCAAGACATTTCAGGCCTATCTCAGTCTGCTCTACTTGGAGAGGGCATGCCTGGCATTATTTTCTTGTATTCGTTCCCTCTGTAATGCTTCAGGCTGCAAAGAGCAGTCATCCATTCAAGGGAATATTGCTTATTCAATTGCTTCAATTGTTAAAAACATCTATCTTCTCTTTAAATAAATGAATATATAATACACATGAAGCATTAACAGTGTCAGGCACTCTCTGTAAGCGCTCTGCTAATTATTATCATTACTCTTACTATTGTCCACTAGGACTCTTATTTGTAGATTATCTTAATCATCCTTTTATAGTTCCAGTTATAGAAAAGTGCCAGGTACATGGTAGGCACTCAAAATTTCTTTATAAATGTCACAACTGAAATGTACTTAAAAATTTTTAATCTTTCAGGGCCCCGAATAAATTGTTGATATGGGACAGACCACAGAACCAAAGGGACCTAGGAGGGCGGTTGAGAACTCAGTTATGGTGAACCACAGACCAGGGGTTTAAATCAGCGCCTCCAGGGGTTTACATCAACCTCTCCTGAGTTTCGTCATCTGTAAAATGGGAAAATGGTGATGCCTAAGTCACACGTGGCTATGAGAATGAATGGAGCAATGCGTGTAAAATGCTAAGCATGGTGTCTAAATGTTCAATAAGTAGTCCCTGTTATCACCACTGCCCACAGAACTCAAGACTAAGACAACATTCAACTGTCAACCCTCACTGGTATTTTAAAATCACATTAATATTTTAAACAGCTTTTGTGGAGACTGAAAAAAAAGTTCCTCTAGTGATTATTTCTATACATACTTAATAGGCGACTGGTACAGATCTGGTAGGAAATCAGTTCCCAGCTACTGTCTGAATTTCATTGCAGCTGCTTCCCCCGAAAAGTGACATAATACAACTTGTGCCTCACTCTTGCCCCAATGAAGACAATCTTCCTAAAAGGCTCAAAGAGAAGCAGCCCAGGGGACCTCCACTGTTCACCTCCGGCACCTGGAGGGGGAGGGGGCTCTGCTGGGCACTGAAGTACTCCACTGTCCCCTGATGCTCACGACACTGCTAGGAGGCTGTATTGCAGAAGAAACTTCAGTTTTCTCAGAGAGGTTAAGTAACCTGCCCAAAGCCACAGAGCTAAGAGGAAGCAGAAGTGGATTATGAACCTAGGCGGTGACGGGCTACCTGGGATGAAGGTCAGGCCATAGGCCCTAAAGGAGGAAATAGCCTGTAAGTAAACTAAGGTTAGGGCCACGTCCTTGGCCAGCCCAGGAGTTCAAGGGAAAAGGCTGGGAATGACTCAGAATCACCCACATATAATTTTACTGCCCCCCAAAAAGCGAAGTTGAATACAGTGGTGAAAGGCTGCAGCCTGAGAGTCCTGCCTTCTTCCGCTTCCTCAAGGAATCTTCGAGAGCCGTGCACAAGGGTACCTGAACGAAGATGACAGCGGCTTACGTGTAGCCTGCTAAGCCCTGACAGATGCACGGCTATGCACCACAATCACCTCATTCCATCGTCGCAGCAACCGTCAGCCCGGGCCCACCACTAACCCCATTTCACAGACAAGCACAGAGAGGGCCAAGGCCCCACAGCTGACGGGCAAGGAGGCGAGAGAACGAACCCCTCCCGCCCTCCTAAATCCACCCCTCCTTCTTTTCGAAATCCCGAACAGTACCGGGTGTCCCAAGCCCGGGGACCAGAATGGAACAGAGGACAAGCTGAGAAAAGCAGGCGATGGTGTGGGTGGCAGAGAGCCTTCTCCTCCTAAGTTGAGCGCCGGCCGTCGGGGCCGCTTAGCCCGAAGGGACCGGGCCCCCACCGACTGCGCTCGGCGAGAAGGGAGGAAGGAGGCAGGGGAAGGCAGGGCAGAAGCGCGGCGGCGGGCGGTAGAGGCGCCGGCGGAGGCGGGGGCCAAAGTTACCGTTCCCTCGACGATCGGGAGGCCAGAGCTGGCGGCCGTCTCCGTCTCTCCGCCGAGAGGGTCTGCGGCTGCTCGAATGAAAGCGAAAGTAAAAGCCCCTACGCGGCTAGGGGAGGAGTCGCCCGGGGCTGGAAACGGACCGGGCAGGCGGGGCTGCGGACGCCGCCTCCGGCCCGGAACCCCGCGCTCCGCAAAGTCCGCCGCGCGCAAGACCACCAGGCCGCCGCGCGCCCCCTCGGGGAGAGCGCGCCCAGCCCAGCCGGCCAACTGTCGCGCGCGCCATCGCCGGAGGGCGCCCTCGGCAAAGCTGGCCGCGGGCACCGGAGAGCGTGCTGGGCGAAGTTTGCGCAGCTCTAGCACCGCGCTCCAAGTGACCCGGAGAGCGCGCTCCGCAAACCCGCCGCACGCGGCCTCCCCATCCAGGCGAACTGAAGAGCGCGCCCTGCCGACTTCGCGGCTCTGGACGATGGGGCGCTCGTCGGAGACCCCCGCTCCTGCTCTCCCGCTGCTGCCCGGGTCTACACCTGGACTTCGGCCTCCACACCAGCTCCGGGACCCAGTTCCCAAGGCCCGAGGACGCCTCCCCCGCCAGACCCTGACCCCAGTATGCGCGGGCTGCGCCCCTCGGGGGGACGGGGCGCCCACATCTGCAAGAGCTACCGTCTCCCAGGGGCCCGCGCTGGGAGCCGCCGTGGTCTCCCGCCTCCCAGAACTTGCTTCCAGTCCCTGGCGCGCCTTTCTCACCCTTGGGCAGCAGGACAGGACGCTAACTCCGTTTCCTGCAGAGCGCGTCCCCAGTGCCTAACACCGCCTGCTGGCCTGGATGTAGCGCCAGAATCATTCATGGACTATTTATTGAGCGCCCCCATGTGTCAGCCACTGGGTACGTGGCCGTGACTTGGTCTACTGTGGGAGAGTCAGTGAGTCCCCCCAACACCACTTCACCCCGGCGTCTCCCACACCCGCAACACCCACGCACCTTCCCACATTTGTCCTTTTTCAACCTGAGGCCTCCAAGGCCTTGCTCTCCGAGACTCCTCAGGGGACCAGCTAATGAACACAGTCGCACTGAGGTGTAAATAGCTGAGGAGAAATTACAGTTTTATTCACACCAGAGATGTTGACTGTGAAACTATCAACGCCTTGAGTGAAAGGAGTGAACCTTCGTGGTGTGACATCGGGCAAGAACCACATCTTGTCTTTTATTTGCTCTCCTCTGGGACTGAGACTTCAATATTGTCCGTAAAATCTCACCAGGTAAGGACACTTTCTTGGTTTAAGAAAGACTGGTCCCAGGCAAGGGTAAGGGAGTAATTATAATTTATTAACTTCTGCCAGAATACTGAATTCCTGAATATTTTAAACAGGCAGTTACACTATTTCCACTATGGCTGTGCTACAGGCTGACCTTTTGTGCCACTCCCACCCCCCAATTCGTATGTTGAAACTTAATCGCTAAAGTGATGGCATTAGGAGGTAAGGCCTTTGGGAGGTGCTTAAATCTTGAGGGTGGAGCCCTGGTGAATGGCATTAGTGCCTTTGTAAAGGAGACCAGACAGAGCTCCCCGGCCTTTTCCACCACAGAGAGAAATTGCAGTCTGCAACCCAAAGAGGGCTTTGACTAGAACCCAGCCATGCTGGCACCCTGATCTTGGCCTTCTAGCCTCCAGAACTGTGAAGAATAGATTTCTGTTGTTTATAAGCTACTCAGTCTGTGGTATTTTGTCATAGCAGCCAAAACAGACTAAGACAGGCTGCACTACTCTCTTTAATACCCATATTTGCAGGACTCCCCTGGTAGTGCAGTGGTTAAGAATCTGCCTGCCAGTGCAGGGGACAGGGGTTCGAGCCCTGGTCCGGGAAGATCCCACATGCCGTGGAGCAACTAGGCCCTAATGAAGCCCGTGTGCCTAGAGCCCATGCTCCGTAACAAGAGAAGCCACTGCAATGAGAAGCCTGCACACCGCAACGAAGACTCAATGCAGCCGTAGATAAATAAATAAATAAATTTTAAAAATAATAAATTTATGCTTAAAAAAATACCCATATTTGCAAAATGTCAGGCAAACTAAATTATTGTAGACACAAAGATAATTTACTTTTTGCAGGAATTCAATTGTGAATCACGTGAGAAATGAAAAATCCTATTAGTAAGGCAAGTAAATTACTCTTTAATTTATCTGATTTATAAAATTGTTTTTGCAAGTTATTCCTGAAATATGATGAAACAGTGTTAGATGTAGAGGAGCCTTAACAACTAATCTCTCTGCTCATATTATAGATAAAGAATCTGAGGCTCAGAGAGGTTGCCAACATCACAAGCTTTGTAGTAGAAGAACCAGGATCAGGTTGCCTAGACAAATAATGAATTTTTCATCCACAAGAAGGTTCTACCATAAATTATATCATGCAATTGTTAAAATGTGTTGCACACAGGAATTCATTGCTGGCTCAGGTAGAAAGATGGTCTGAAGGAAAACTTTCTTTTTTCAGTTCTATAGTGTAGACGGGCATGGGAACTCCAAATGTATTGCTCCGAGGCTGGATTATCACTGTACCAACAAATAAAATCGTAGATATGTGAAAGGGAAGAAACAATTTTGAACTTTTCCTCTATAATAATTGTACTGACCCTTTAGATCCAAATGATATTCTCTTCTAATTGTATTTCCTGTGTTTCTCCAGCCTTGGCCCATATCATTGTTTTCTGCTTCCTTTCCAAACTCACATGAGTAGAGCATGAGTCTTCCTCTTCACCCTAGAAAAATCGCCGACTCCATTATTGAGATGGTTTCCCAAGGGCTGGCCTCATGGGTGCTCCTGGGCTGGTCCCTCTGGACCTTGCCTCCAGCCCTCTGCTCTGGTCACCAGGCTGCTGCTGCTAATCTTGCCAAGCTCTGCAGTCCCACCCTCGCCCTGCGGGCACTGCGTCCCCCAAGGGGTGCCACCGGTGATCGCTTCTCCAGCTGTTCACAGGACAGCTCAGGCCAGGCTATGGCTTCGTACAGGACTCCACTGAAGGATAATCCCTTGAATAACAGAAACGCCAGTCTTAGGACTCACAGGCCCAAACCCAGACTCTGTCTGAGGCACCAGCAGACTTCTGCAAAGGGGGAGAGGGGTGAGTGGGAAGCTCAGGGTCCAGGCAGAATTGCCTGGAAGGAGGAACTGATGCTGTACCTATTAACCACCGCCTCTAAGCTCCCTGGTCTGTTCTGTGAAAATGGAAGCGGGCCCTTTGCGTGTGGCCCCATGTTCAGCTTTGCCAGTAGGGGGCGCTGGAGAAAGATTGCAGGAAGTAAAGCTTTTGCTCCCTGGTTCTGGTGTGTCTGCCATGCTTTTGAGGAATCGGGCTCATGCAGAAGGGGTGGCTTCTCAAGTTCCTATACCACACGTGGCTTCCCCAGCGCCCAGCTGTGCCTGCTGGCCAGCAGCACCCAGCAGCTAGCAGCTTCCCTGGCACCCCCTTCAGGTGATTTTGTAGCAGGGTGCCTCCATTGAGACAACTCCCCATGAACAGCTCTCTCAGGCACCTAGAGGGTAGATTTCCAGAAAGTTCTAGAGGACAGAGTTCTAGCAAGTTTCACTGGCACAGCCCCATAATAACTTCCCTGCATCTAGTAAGCCATGAACGTGCTCTCTCCAGTAAGATTTGGGTCACAGCCCTGGGGTGGGGAGTCTCTTCTTTAGACCCTCTAAGGGCAGTGACAAGTTAAGTTATGTCATGTTATGTTGTTCTGGAGTGGATTGTGTCTCCTGCTTCCAAATTCGTATGTTGAAATCCTAACCACCAGTACCAAGGAATGTGACTTTATTTAGAGATAGAGTTTTTTTTTTTTAATTAATTAATTTATTTATTTTATTTATTTTTGGCTGTGTTGGGTCTTCGTTTCTGTGCGAGGGCTTTCTCCAGTTACGGTCAGCGGGGGCCACTCTTCATCGCGGTGCGCGGGCCTCTCACTGTCACGGCCTCTCTCGTTGCGGAGCACAGGCTCCAGACGCACAGGCTCAGTAGCTGTGGCTCATGGGCCTAGTTGCTCCGCGGCATGTGGGATCTTCCCAGACCAGGGCTCGAACCCGTGTCTTCTGCATTGGCAGGCAGATTCTCAACCACTGGGCCACCAGGGAAGCCCGGAGATAGAATTTTTAAAGAGGTAAAATGAGGTCATTAGGGTAGGCCCTAATTGAATATGACTGATGTCCTTATAAGAAGAAATTAGTACACAGATACACGCAGAGTGAAGACGACCATCTACAAGCCAAGGACAGAGGCCTTAGAAGAAATCAACCATGCTGACACTTTGATTTCAGACTTCCAGCCTCCAGAACTGTGAGAAGGTAAATTTCTGTTGTTTAAGCCACCCAGTCTGTGGCGCTTTGTATGACAGCCGTAGCAAACTAATACATATGTTATCTTCAAGTGTGCTATGTCTGTAATAGCTGTATTTTTTTAAGTTCTCTTTACTTCTTACTCTTGATATTATAATCCCCTGTTATAGTTAATCATTTGATGTATCAACCTTTCCCTGTTCAGATTACTGGGTGGTTTCTCTCTCCTGACTGGACCCAGGAAGCTAGACCTATGTATCCTGAATCCAAGGGCTGCCTCCTTTCTGATTCTATGGCCTTCAGCAGTTGGGAATATCCATTTCTTGATTCAGAGGGAAAGCTCCCCCCCACCCACAGTGTGTGTTGTGGTCCTCTGGTCCAGGGAAAGGCTGGTCCAGGGAAAGGCAACCACAGCAGAAGTTCAGGCTTCCCCAAGGTGAGGACAGATACTTGCCTAACTATGGTCACCACCATCTCGTGCACAGACCTCATGACTGCATGAAGGAACATGACTCTGAAGTCATCAACGGGTGCCCATGGAACTTTATTCTGCCCCTGTCTAAACCCATGTGGTCACCCCCAACAAATTCCCCCAGACATAAAGGGATGGGGGTGGGAATTCTGACCTGGGAAAGCATGACAGCTAGAGACAAGCCCTCGCTTCATTAATTTTCCACCCCAAGTATTGGTCACAGCTTGCACAGTGCAGAGGAGAGGAAGGATGGAACAGAATTGACACCATCAGCTGGAAAGGAGGACAGTGGGAGTTCATGGTGTACCTCATACAAACACTTTCCTTTACCCTTAGCACAATCAGTTTCCTTGAGTGATTGACCCTTGGGGTACCCTATGCCACAGCCCCTCGGCTCACCAATAGCTCCTTGGGTGGCACCAGGACCTCCTTAAGTTCCTGCAGTAGCACCTCTCTGCTCCTCTTCCTCTGGGCTTCCTCCAAAGCCGTAAAAGTCTGTTCAGCTAGTGCTGAGGGTGTACCCTAGAGGTGTAGGGAGTTATTGCCCCTGAGAGTACTTGCAGCTGATGGGAGGTGAGAATTGGGTGGATAAGTGTCCCAGCCTCCTGTCCTTCAGTGGGACGGTTTGGGGGCACATCCTACACGATTCCTCAGAGGGTCCCTAGCAAGATTGAGCCCTAGTTGCCCACAGTGGTAATTAGATCAGGATGGGCCCTTATTGACTCTTCTTCCTCTGGCTCACTCACCTCAAACCATCACTGCTGCCTTGTGGGATCACCGCCCAAAGCAAGCACCTGCGGCCAAGTGCTCATCTCAAGCTCCACTTTTGGGAGAACCTAGACTAAGGGAGGCACGCACCCCCAGCACGGGAGGAGCAAGCCCGATCTAACCAGAGTGACGATGACGGAGTGAAGGCTTTGGTAGCTTTCTTGTTACTTCACATTTGTCATCTCTGTATTTTCAAAACCATTTGGCATCCATGGCCCTGGAGGGCACTGGAAATGATTCAGAGCTGGGAAGAATTACCTCATAGTCTCGAGGACAGAACCAAGATACAAAAAGATCTTGACCGGCTGAAGCAATGGGGCCGCCATCAACAGGATGCAGTTTAAAAGAGAGAAATGAGTGCTACATTTAAGTTCCGAAAGGAAATCGATCGCCTGTATACTGAACATGATAGTCATTGATGTGAAAGAAAATGTGGGGTTTTTCATTGATCACAATCTCCCTATGAGTCAAGACTTAAAAAAAAAAAAAATGAGCCAAAGCAATATGGGACACTGTTGGCAAAAGCATCCAGATCAAGGATTAACAAGCCTCTACAGGGTCTGGCTCTGGCTCACCATCACCAAGCCCGAGTCCTGGGCTCTCTGCTGATTGGACAATGTATCAGACACCTCTCAGGAGCCACTTTCCATCCACTTAGCCTCACCTGTCTTAGACCTTTGCCCATGTATGCCAGTCCAGCCTGGGCGGTGGCAGCTAGCTCTGTATGGGCCCTGGCCATCTTCACTGTTGCTGCTCTTGCTTTTTTCCCCTGTTGCTATTGAGGCATAAGATGCTGTGGGTCTCCCTGGGTGCATACACAGCATGGATGTGCAGGGGAGTTAAAACCCAATGCGGTCAAACTTTCACCAACGGGAGACAGGGGCCAACAGATACTTCCTTCCCGCTTCCTTCCTCTAGCAGACGTTCCTGGGTAGCAGTTGTTTGTGTGGCGTCTTGGAAGGTAGAGACCAAGAGATCCAGTGTCCGGTGGCTTCTTTGGGAAAGGACCCTCCTGTTGACTCTCCCCCCTCCATTTCCTGCCTTCTTACTTCTGTTCCCTGGGACCATACTTCTGAATAAAGTCCTTGCACATAAGCCTTTGCCCCAGGTTCTGTTTTTTTGGGGAACCCAGGCTAACACACATTGTCTGAACCGATGCCGGGGGCCAGAAGAGCATGTGTGCTCATTGGCTAAGGCTCGGAGGTCCTCATGTAATCACTGTGACAAGGGGGAGGGGCTCTACTGGATGTGAGAGGGGTCGGCTGGACACAGGGAAGACCATCCACAAGGTCTATCAAGCAGATGAGGGCTCTGTGTCTCTTGCCAGCAACGAGGGTTCATTTTAGGTCCTTAAACTGTCCCATTTCCAGTTCTGCGGGGTTGTTTTTCCTCACTATTTCTGATACATAATAAGTGCCTTTTAAAAGCAGAAGTGATGGTAGGAGTCACATTTAACATCTTTCATTTGGGTCATCCTTGTTTTCACAAGGGTGACCGAGAACTTGTAGCAGTGATGCAATCACAACCTTAGAGAAGTGTTAGGTAGTTTTTTTCTTTAAAGGAAATCTGGCTGCGATTCCTCATCCCTCTGGATGGGGGCAGAGTTCTTTCTCTGTGATTACTGGGGCTTCCAGCCCAGGTCCAGGTAAGGCTGGAGAAATCCCACACAGAGCAAAACGTTTGGGGAACCTGTAGGTCTTAGGTCTCTGCCTTTGCTGTTCCCCTTTGTTCAGGCTGCCTTGTGTCACATTTCAGCCTGGGAGTCTTCCTGGGTCTAGAGCCCCTACGTAGAGCCTCCTTCCCATGCTGAGAAGGCAGCACTGTGCCCACTCTCCGTCTGTGGGGAGACTCACACTGCACCCTCTCCTTAGTGTCATGGCAACGCTGCTCTCCTTCCCTTGCTCTGTGGCCTCCTCCCCCTGGTTCTCCCAACACAACACAAAAGCACTACTGATTTCTCTCTGCCTTACCTGGGGTCCCTCCAGCAGAGTTTCCTCAGAGCCTTTTCTTTAGGCCACAGATCACTAATTGGTAACCTGCCGTCTAAGTACTGCCCATGTTTCTGTTTTATTGTTTTATTCCCAGTGTTTTACAAAAGAGAGAATTTCAGGTGCAGACGCAGATATCTGGCTTTTCTGGAAAAATCATAATATTTGGCAGTGCCGGGTACCGATTGCCTCATGACAAATTGCTGGGGCGGAGGAGTGGTTCAGATGGGGCCTGTGACCTATGGCTTCACCTCTGTCCCCTGTAGGTATTTTGATGTGAGTATTAAGTTGATTTCTTTGACTTGATAAATACTTGTTGAGCACCTTTTCCATATCCGACCTTGTTCTAGGCACTGGGGATACAGAAAGGACAACAAGGACCAAGGATCCTATTTTGATGGAACTCATATTTTGATGGAGGAGACGGATAATTTTAGATATAGTAAGATTTAAGGGGTCAGGTGGTGGCAACCGCTGTGAAGAGCATAAAGCAGGGGGAGGGTCACAGAAGGCAGTGAGCTGAGGAGAGGGACACGTGTGGTGCCATCTTTTGTAAGCTGTTTCTGGAAGGTCTGTTTTAAGTGACATTTAGGTAGATCCCTGAAGGCAATGAGGGGCTTCACAAAGCCAAGAAGAGAGCTTGTCTTCAAGCTGCTCCCTTTCAAGCCTGGAAGGCAAGGACTTCTTGGAACGGTCCAGGATAACATACAGAAGCCGGCATTCAAAGAGTTCTCATCTGTTCTTAGTTTTGCATTCTTGCAGAAGCTACACACGAATTGATATCTTAATAAGTTTGCCGTCCTACTCTTATAAACATCTTTATTTATTTTTTTAAGTTTTATTGAATTATAGTTGATTTACAATGTTATGTTAATATCTGCTGTACAGCAAAGTGACTCAGTTACACATATATATACATATATATTTTTCATATTCTTTTCCTTTATGGTTTGTCCAGGATATTGAATATAGTTCCCTGTGCTATACAGTAGGACCTTGTTTATCCATCCTATATATAATAGTTTGCCTCTGCTAATCCCCAACTTCCAGTCTTTTCCACTCCTACCCCCCTTCCCCTTGGCAACCACAAGTCTATTCTCTATGTCTGAGTCTTTTTTTGTTTCATAGATATGTTCATTTGTGTTGTATTTTAAAGGATTTTAAAAATTTTATTTATTTATTTATTTATTTTTGGCTGTGTTGGGTCTTCGTTTCTGTGCGAGGGCTCTCTCTAGTTGCGGCAAGCGGGGGCCACTCTTCATCGTGGTGCATGGGCCTTTCACTGTCGCAGCCTCTCTTTTTGCAGAGCATAGGCTCCAGACGCGCAGGCTCAGTAGTTGTGGCGCACGGGCCCAGTTGCTCCGCGGCATGTGGGATCTTCCCGGACCAGGGCTCGAACCCGTGTCCCCTGCGTTGGCAGGCGGATTCTCAACCACTGCGCCACCAGGGAAGCCCTGTGTTGTATTTTAGATTCCACATATAAGTGATATCATATGGTATTTATCTTTTTCTTTGTCTTCTTTCACTTATGTGATCATCTCTAGGTCCATCCATGTTGCTGCAAATAGCATTATTTCTTTTTTATGGCTGACTAATAGTAAACATTTTTAGTAGACAAGGCTAAATTTCAAATATGGTATTTACCCTCCTGTGGAGTGAATCAATCCTGTTTTATTTTCTTTTGCGGGGGGAGCTGGACTTTCTGCTTTAGTCACAGGCCTCACAGAGCCAGCTTTCTCATTTGGTCGTTGGATGAGGGTGTGGTGAATGCCTTCGAGTTCTTTTCTTGGGTTATGATCACAGCTAGTGTTAAACGACTACATGCTGCCTGATCATACACGAGGATTCGGTCATCCACATAAACGTGATGCTGGTGTGAGTTCACTTTTCTATTTAGAGAAGCGTGTCAGCTAGGAATACCTCCACCTCATTTCCCAGGCGCATGCGTGCTGAGCAGAGTTGCCAAAATAGCCCTTTGAGTAAGTGGCAGCTTTAAAAACCATCCAGCTGCTGACTTCAAACTAGAAGGTCAGCAAAGGAAAGTGGAAGTTGGATTCTGAACGGTCAGGGTGCCCACAGAAATTTACTAGGGGTCGGGATTTTGGAGACTTGAACAACTAGACTGGGGCTTCTCCTTGGATTTCTTCCTTGTTACCTATCTTTGTCTTCTCTCTTCGGACTTCAAGATGAATGTGCAAGCTTGCTCCAGGTGTGGGTACGGAGTATACCCTGCTGAGAAGATCAGCTGTCTAGACCAGGTCAGTAGACTTTTCTTGGCCTTTGGGAATCATAACAAACATGAGAAATTTATCTTCTCACATATGGACATGTGGGTTTTTTTAAACCACCAAAATAAGACGCTTTCCCCACCTTTCTTCATTTCTACCCATTTCTAGCTACATCTCCTGTATTGCCTCAATTTTTTTTTATTCATTTATGTATCGTAGCCGTGTGTGTGTGTTTTATCACCATTTTATCCCTAAAGCTCATTTTTTTTTACCCTGAAATATATTAAGAATACTGAGTCTGAAAAAAAAAGGTAATTTTGCTAAATCTTTTCTGTTTGACTTCTAGATATGGCACAAAGCATGTTTTCACTGTGAAATTTGCAAGATGATGCTGTCGGTTAATAACTTTGTGAGTCACCAGAAAAAGCCATACTGTCATGCGTAAGTGTTTGACGCTTCTTCCCACCACCTCTTGAGTTGTGTTTATCTTTTTTTTAAACAAGTAGCCAACCAGAGGTTCAAATCACACACTCCAGGGTTAAATCCAAGAAATGCCTTCTCAAAAGTTTTTACTTCCATACAATCATTACAGAGACCTAAGACGGGATTTTATGCAATGGACAGAAAGTTGAAAATTTCAGATTTCTTATAAGTAAAAGATCAAATCTATCCACTACAACCTCATGTCAAAGTATTAAATATTGTGCAGAACAGTGTAATTTCCATGAATATGCATGAAGCTTTAAAACGTTTTCTTTTAAAAAATTTCAGAATCCTTTTTTATTTCTTCAGAAAGTTTTTAAGTGATCATTTCCAGTTAAATTTGGTCTTTAAGTTAAATAGGTTGAATTTATTTGGTTAGCCTTTGTTTTCTTTAGGACGCATTGCCTGGAAAATCTTGAATTTAATTATTAAGTTTTATATTTTTGATAAAAAATGACTCTGCCTTTAAGAATAGTCAGTCATCTTGGATAAAGTACAGTTCTAATTTTGGTTTATATCTACTTTTTGTAGCCATAACCCCAAGAACAACACTTTTACAAGTGTCTGTCACACTCCATTAAATCTAAATGTGAGGAAATCTCCAGAGGCCATTTGTGGGGTAAGTTACTTAATTTTGAATTTCAAAATAGCCTTTAAAGAAGATTTCTTAGCTCAGGAACCTGTTAGGTTTTTAAGTGTCTCTGCCTAGATGTGAACCTGCCCATTTTCTCCACATATACAAGCAAAGTATATTTAAATAACAAATATTGCTATTTGCCCTACCACAACATAGAGGCCAATACACAGGATAATCTAGCTTGAATATCTGAGATCCTTGTATCTATTTTAATCTCTCTGTGTCTGCTAGCTCTGGACACCTTGATGCAATAGGCTGTGCATACACTAGGTGCTTAATACATAAAACAAAGTTTATATAGTTGGAAAGTATTACAAAGGCCTTTCCTTTCTTTCCCCATGATATTTTGGTACAGACATTGAAACTTCTAGTTCCGTACTCTTAAATCTCTCCGAATTCAGTAGTGTTTCAGTTTATTTGCAGTGTTTAAGATCTCTTTCCCTATGGGTAGCGGTAGGTCAAAGATATTTTGATTTGGAACTGATGTTTGGATAGACCAGGAGGCCATATTGATAAACCAAGCTCTTTTGAAAAACCAACAGTAGAGTTTTGTCAAATAACTGTTGATTAAATGCCTGCATTTATTAAAATGATGAGTCATTTCACTTCCCTCCCCCATGCTCCACAACAAGTTGTTTTTTGGGATGGAGCTAGCAGCTTTCTAAAATTAGAAAATGACACATGAGGTGGAAGGCTCTCTAGTAATCTGCCTTCCTCATGTTACCTTACCTCATCCTGACTCTCCGGCCTGCCCAGGCCGTGTCCTCCTCAAGAAAATGGTTTAGATTGAGCTTATCATTATCATGTGGCTCTCTACACAGACTGCCAAGTAGCTTATTTCACTAAATGCTTTGCACCAATTGTGAGTTTATTATTTTTTTTACAAGCTTATATAATATTTACTGTACAGTCAGTTCATTTAATACATTACGTCCAATAAAGTAAATACTATTTTTATCCCATTCTACTGGTGAGGAAACTGAGGCTCAGAGAGTTGTTCATATGTCATTGATTTCTAAGGATTAACAAGCCTTAAGAATTCACAAGCCATCCTAGATTACTGAGAAGGCTAATTCTTTTAGGATTTTGCTTTCATCTCTGTTTGTTTGGTTTTTGTTGTTGTTGTTGTTTGTTTTCATCTCTTTTTGTCTAAGGGCAACTACACAAAATTACAATCAATACTGAATTTAGCTCTCAGTTCGATAGAGTGCCAGACACTCTTTGAGGCCCTTTATCTGTGTGATCTCACTTTTTCTTCACAAGAGCCCTCTGTAATATTATCATATTACAGTTGGGGAGGCTGAGGCTCAGAGAGATTAAGTAACTTGCCCAGTTTTACCCAGCTAGTTCAATGGGCACAAATCCAGGTCTATCTCACTCTGGGACCTGTATCCTAAACTGCTCCATTGGTCTACTCCCATGTACCTAGGGGGTGGCAAACTCTCTAGGAGGAAAAAAAAAAGCACTTACTTATGTTTACAAACATCCAGAGTTTACTGCAGTTCTGGGGCCAGAGTTTGACAGACTGAACACAAGGAGACGTACTTATACATCAGAGTACTATTTGTATTTATTACAAAAAGATCCATAATATCTGTATCTTTCATCCTATGTGAGGTGTCGACTGGCATGTCCCCCTTACGCTCTTACAACAGGTCACAAAGTATTTACCTTTTTTTGAGGTGGTAGTGGATTCACTTTCTTTTGACTTGTATGACAGGCCCGACCTGGAGCAAGATCATTGCTGGCTCTGTTTCCAGCCACAGACAGTGATGTGAGCTTCTCAGGAAGCCTGTGTGTGTGTATTTGTTCGCATCTATGTAAATATATGTGTATGTGTATAAAAATGTATGTGTGCATATGGAGAGTGTATGTATGTGTGTATGTAGGTGTGAATATGTGTACACATGTATACATATGTGTGTACATGGTGCATATGCATGTGTGTATGTATATGTACATGTGTATACATATCTGTGTGCACATCTGTGCATGTGTGTGGTGTGTGTATGTGTGTATGCGTATATGTGTGTTATCTCTGTGTGTATGGTGGATGTGTGTTTACATGCATGTGTATGTACATGCATATGTGTGTACATGCGTATGTGTGTACACGCATATGTGTGGGTGTGTACATGCATATGTGTGCGTGTGTGTGTGTGTACTGAACAATTGACTGCTGAGACCCCTTTCTCCTCCTTTCCCACCAGGGAAAAAATCAAATGGACAACGATGTCCGTTCTAGGCCCCAGATCTTTTTTTTTTTAAATAAATTTACTTACTTATTTATTTTCGGCCACGTCGGGTCTTGTTGCTACATGCGGGTTTTCTCTAGTTGCAGCGAGCGGGGGCGACTCTTCGTTGCGGTGCGAGGGCTTCTCATTGCGGTGGCTTCTCTTGTTGTGGAGCACAGACTACAGGTGCAAGGGCTTCCGTAGTTGTGGCACATGGGCTTATCTGCTCTGCGGCATGTGGGATCTTCCCAGACCAGGGCTCAAACCCATGTCCCCTGCATTGGCAGGCGGATTCTTAACCACTGCACCACCAGGGAAGTCCCCACAGCCCCAGATCTTATAACCATTCTAGGGAGTGTGGTGGATTACTTTCTTACTCCCTTTTCTTCTCTGAGAGACTTTGCCAATTGAATAAAAAAACAGATTCATGGTGCACATGCTAAAAAAAAGGAAAGAAAGGGATGCTTCAGTAATGGTGATGAACGACAAAAGTAAAGATTTTAAGTTGGCATTTGAAGGAGGTTGACATTTTTCTGTATTTTAAATGTCATTCTTTAAAAAGTAAATGAATAAATAAATATTTACTAAGAAAAAATTTCCTGTTTGGTAGGTGTGAATGGAACTTTTAATAGAATAGAACATCTGGGTTCCCTTCTATTTGGAGAATGAACTTTAGCCCTTAATGCTTCCTTACCCCACTATTAACAGTTACGGCTTTTTCTCTCTTCCTGCTTCCTCTGAATAATCACGAGTCCTGTGAAAGGTCTCTGGGGAGGCAGGCACGGCCCCCACCGCCACCCCCCGCCCCATGATGGATTTGTCCTGTGAGACGGGGCAGCAGATATGGCTTCCTGTTTATTTTGGTCATGTGATTCTGATTCCGTAAGTCAATGGCTCTCAAGGAGGGCAGTTTTGCCCCCCAGGTGATGTCTGGGGACTTTTTTTGGGTCAGAACTAGGAAGGTAGGAATACTATTGGCATCTGGTGGATAGAGACCACCTATCCTGGTCAGCGTAGTGCCATGTACTAGACAGTCCCCCCAACAAATAACGAACTGGCCCCAAATATCAGTGGAGCTGCCAACAAGAAACTTTGCCTTGAGTCTGTGTAATGTTTGTGGTAGTTTCTCAAAATCCAAGGGAAAAAACATGTTAAGCTCTCTCAACTTATCTATTTTAAAGTATACGTATTAGTGCAGTGTTAAGCAAGCCCAGACAAAGTGCCCTTGACAGGGAACTAGAATTCCTGGATTGTGAACCTGGCTCTGCTAAATCATTGAATGATTTCAATAAGTTCATTTCTCTTCTCTGAGCTTCTTTCCTCACCTGTAAAATTAATGACTTAAACTTCAACTTGTTAAAGTTGCAGGTTTCTGGGCCCCATCTTGGATCTCATACGTTATGATATCTGGGTTTGGACTTAAGACCTGATTTTTTTCTTTTGTTATTAGTTCTTTTTATGTTCTCCTTAAGAAATCTTTGCCTATTCCAAAGTCATGAAGATATTGTTAGATGTCAGTTCTCCTCAAATTGATCTACACATTCAATGCAATCCCAGCCAAAATCCTGGTGTTTTTCATAGAAATTGACAAACTGATTCTAAAATTGATATGTACATACAATGATTCTAGAGTGGCCAAGAAGTCTTGAAGAGCAAAATCAATGGACTTAGGTTACCAGATTTCTAGACTTACTATAAAAGTAGTAGTAATTCACTCAGCATACTATTGGTGTAAGAATGGACAGACAGACCAGTAGAAAACAATACAACATCCAGAAATAGAGCTGCACATATGTGGTCACTTGAGTTACAACAAAGGCACCACTGCATTTCAATGTAGCAAGAATGATCTTTAAATAAATGGTACCGGAGCGATTGGACACTTGCGTAGAAAAAAATGAACCTTGATATCTTATTCATACATAAAAATTAACTCAAGGTGTGTTATAGATCAAGATGTGAAAGGTGAAATTATAAAGCATAGGAGAACACCTACATGAATCTGGGGAGCCAGCATTTAACAAGCTCCCTGGGTGTTGCACAGGCCAAAGTTAAGAACAACTGCTCTGATGTCTAGTGTTTTCTAAGCTGAACACTTGGTGTTGTGTGATTAGCTCGTAGAGATGTTGCCTTTTTAATTGCACTGCTAAATAGAGCTTTGCACACAGCAGGTGCTTTCTATGTGCCCTTTGGCTGGTGGTACAGATGAAGCTGTGGTGACACTGACAGCTGTGGCTTGTAGTGCAGTTAAGATGCTTTGCAGTTGAGACTTAGGATCCCCGCCCCAGTTTAGCTGTATATCATTTGTTTCCTTTCTCTTTTCTGATGGAAACATTACTGATAATATCTTCATTGTGCAGATCGATGACGAAGACGATGGCAAACGATTTAAATCGGTTTTTCACTGGGACATGAAATCCAAGGATGGGGCGACTGCACCTAACAGGCAACCATTGGTGGATGAGGTGAAGGAAGAGTTATAAATGGCTTTGGAAACAGAGAAAAGAATGACACACTATGCAAATGAAATGTATTATCAGTATTACTTCTAGAGGGCATTGGTTACACTTTCTTTTATCCAGTTTGTAATTCCAGCTGTCTGCAGAAGACCCAGCATCACCCCAGCCAAACCTGCTCCAGTCCAAGCTCACTGACTTCTCCCTTCCAACCACTGTGTTTCTGTCACTGGGATCAGCCACCAGGCTGGAAACCAAGGCTGCCCTTTCTTCTTCTGACCCTTCACTCAGCTCCACCCCTTCCCTCCCATTTCACTCTTCCAGCTCTGAGCCCCATCATCTCCTGCCTGGACCTTTGTGAGGACCTTCCCTCTCCTGGCTTTGCCCCTCTCCAGCCTGTCATGTGACATCGGTCACACACATCTTCCTGCTTGTCTCTGATTTACTCTTCCCATCACCTGAGAATTTGTGGTCATTCTCCATTGACAGCCTCATCATTTCAAAATTCCCCAGCCATTTGTTTTTAACGATCCACATAAAACAGTCCAAACAGTGCAGAGCCAACCCTTTGTCCACTATCTCCAATCCCAGTTCCTTCTGTAGAGGTACCCACTGCTGTCAGTCTTGTGGGTATCCTTCCAGACTCTCTCTCCTCATTTACAGATTAATATCCATATAATTTATTTTTTTGTTACTTACATTTATATATGACTACTGCCACTTATTGAAGGACCTTTAATGAGTTATTTAACCATTCTTTTCTTTGGCTTTCTTTAAGTTCAATTTTTAAGTGAACTTCAAACAGTTCCTGATTCACAGAACTATTGTAAAAATTAAAAGAGTATATAAATGTAAAGATCTTAGAACACTGGTCGGCACAATAAATATCAGCTAGCATTTCTTATGGAAAATTATAGATGTATATTTCTATTGAAATGTATAATTTTGTTTTTCCGTGAAACAATGTGCATTGTTTTACAACTTGCATTTTTCGCTCAACAAATACCCTGGAGATGTTTCTATGTCAGCAACCTTTTAAGCTGTTGTAGGTGGGTAGATCATGGGTGCAATCATTAAGAGAGGATGTATCATGCTTTCTTATTGATGGGCAGGGTTATTCCCATTTTTTTTCTGTTATGAATTTGCAGTGAACACCTTTGTGCAAGACCTCTTTTGGACACAGTGAGTGTTTCTCTAGAATAGATAATGGAAAATGAGGTTGCTAGATCAAGAGTCTGTGCCTTTTTAATTTTCATGGACAAACTGTCAAATTTCTGTCTAAAATGGCTGTACATTTTATATTCCCACAGGCAGAGTATGAGAATACCCGTTTCTCACAGACTCACCAACACTTGGTATTACCAGATAAAAGTTTTAACAACCTGTATTTTGTTGTTTGAATTTAAACTTCCCTGATTGGGAGTGTAGTTGAGCTATTTTCACATGTGAATTATCTGTCTTTCCAGATCGCCAAAAGATGGTCTGTGCAACTTGCCCCACCTCCAGCCCACTTGGTTCCTCATCCTTACTCCCAATTCCAATCAAACCCACCTCCTCATGGTCTTTCACATGAAGCCTATCACTGCCTTCATGCTTTTATTCATGGAAGTTCCCACTCCGAGAATTTATTCAACATATATTTATTGAGTATTATATGCCAGGCATAGTTCCAGGCTACTGGAATACATCAGTGCACAAAACAGATAAAAATCCCTGCCTTCATGGAACTGACCTCCTAGAGTAGATGTTTTTCTTTTTCCCTTTGCATCATCTGTCAACTGACCTTAGCCCTGGAGGACCAGCTCAAATTCCTGTCCAAAACAGGGGCCATCATATACAGATTGCTTTTTCAAGACTCTCACTGTGTTTTATCTTCAATACAGTACATTTAAGCACACAAATGTTCTCTAATAGCTCATTGTTTCATATGTTAGTTTTATCTCCATAGATAGGTTACAAGTATCTTAAAAGAGAAACTTTGATTTCTTCTTCTTTTTTCTTTTTTGATTTTCTTTTCCTAGTGTTAACTGCTTAATCTAATGCTTGGCACGCAACAGGTAGCAGGTTTTTGAAGCTTGGCTGAATAGCGCTGATTAGTCTCAGATGGCCTGTCCACAGCAACTCCCCGCTGCCCATCTTGGTGCAATAATGAGCAAAGAAATGTTAAGTTACATTTGGAACTCTTCTATGATATAAGTGAATCTCAGAAAGTTTGGTTATTTAGGATATTAGGTTATTTTCTAGTTTGAAAAAAAATGAACATTCTGGTTAGGTGAGACCTACCATAAAGCAAGAGGAGTTTATAGCTTTTAGAGAATGTCTATTTTTTCTATCTTATATTGACAATGTATGTGAGTGTTGCCGGGAGGGTGGGGTAGGTAGGGGGATCTTACCAGGCAAATGTGTGGGGTGTGTGTTTGTATACATTTGTGTTTTTCCTCTGTAGAGAGCCTATTGGACTGGATATGGGGAAGGGAAGGCTTGGCGCCCAGGAGCTCTGCCAGACGCTGAAGTCGTAAGGATGGCTAAGGCTCGAAAGTCACTGGGTGAGGTAAGGGTCCTGGAAAGTTACTTTAGCAATTAGTTTGAATATTCCTTTATTTTAAGATTGTGGTAGACAGAATACTGGCCCTCCCCGAAAGATTCTCATGTCCTAATCCCTGGAACCTGTGTATATGCTACTTTGCCTGGCCAAAGGGATGTTACAGATATGATTACGGTAAGGAATTTTCTTTTTTATTGAAGTATAGTTGATTTACAATATTGTGTTAGTTTCTGATGTACAGCAAAGTGATTCAGTTATACATATACATACATTTATATGTATATATATATTCTTTTTCAGATTCTTTTCATTATAATTTATTACAAGATATTGAATATAGTTCCCTGTGCTATACAGTAGGACCTTGTTGTTTATCTATTTTATATGTAGTAGTTTGTATCTGCTAAACCCAAACTCCTAATTAAGGTGAGTATAGGAAGATTATCCTGGATTATTAGGGTGGACCGAATGTAACAAGAGTCCTTATAAGGAGGGAGGCAGGAGGGTCAGAGTCAGAGAAAAGATGATGTGACAACAGAAGCAGAGGTCAAAACTGTTTGGGGCCATAAGCCAAGGAACGTGGACAGCCTCCAGAAGCTGGAAAAGGCAAAGAAATGGATTCTCCACCAGAGCCTCCAAAAAGAATCAGCCCTGATGCCCTATTTTAGATTTCTGACCTGTAGCACCATAAGAGAGATCTTAGTAGGTTTTCATCGTAGAAAAGGCAATCTTAGCCCAGATTATGGAAATCCTTAGTGATCTGCATACAGTACCCTCTAGTCCTCTCCATATACCCAGGGCACCTACCCTTTGAAGAAACCACTCTGGAAAATATTGCTAGTCTTTAGTAACTTTTCTTTAGCAAATGGAAAGAAGACAACAGAAATATAATTGCTAAGGTGGAAAACAGACCATCAGAGATACTCAAAAGTTAGGAGCAAAGAAGAGCAGACATTTCACTTCCAGTGCTGTAGAACTGTCTCTAGTACCAGAAAGTCTTCTGCATAATAATTGCTGCATTATCACACAAGCCTTTGAGTTAAAGGGCATCCCTTGGGTTGTGCCAGGTTCCACATAGTTGAATATAAACATTGAAGGAGAAACCCTTTGACCTGGGAAATATGCTTTCTTCAGCCTTGAAGGTGTTATTTAAATCACCAAGTGAATAACATTTTCAAATTTATTCCAGGTGACTGCAATATTTTCCAAGTATCTTATACAACCAATTGCATTGGTTCTGATGATGCTTGCTGTTGCAGTTTTATTCGTTCTCATTGGATTTCCTATTGGTTCTCATGCTGACGTTGGTCTGACCAACAGGAGTACACAGAAGACTATGAACAACAGCGGGGCAAGGGCAGCTTTCCAGCCATGATCACACCTGCTTATCAAAGGGCCAAGATAGCCAACCAGCTGGCCAGCCAAGTGAGTGTCTTAGTGCTTATTCACCACTGATTACGCTAATGTTTGTCATTAGTCAACCCCTGGGATTCAGATAAAATCCAAAAGGAGAGTGCTTTGGGGCAGTAGGTACCCTTAGTGTGATATTATGGAGAAAACTATGTTCTTATCTTTTCCCTATCATTCACTCTCTGTGCCTTGTTTGGGCCTCATCTATCACATGGAGAGAAGACCCTGTAGCTCACCCTAAGACTGTCCCAAATAATTTCTTGTGGTGGCGTCAGCATTAAGGACACTGATTTTTATTAAGTGGATGGTAGAACCTCCTGAAGAGTAGCACAACTTGTTGGTTAAGAGCTCAGATTTTAGAGCTGGAATGTTGGGATTTGAATCCTGGCTTTCTCACTTAGTACCTGTGGGACCATGAGCAAATTACTTAACCTTTCTGTTCCTCAGCTGCTCTTTTGTAAAATGGGGAAAATCATAGTCCTGCCTTATGTGATTGTTATGGAGATGAATGAATATTTGTTAATGTTTAGAAGTTCCTGGCACTCTCTTGGACTTAACACAAGAGCATTGATGCTTTTTGGAGAGGAGCCCGTAGAACAAACCAGAAAGACTTGCCATATGTTTGCGTTGAGTGTTGCCCGATGGTGTAGCTGCCGGACGGCTGCAAGGAGAGGTCCTATAAAGGCTGTTGGGTGTGACCTTGACTCTATGCTGTCCCCTCACCAGGTGGAGTACAAGAGAGGGCATGACGAACACATCTCCAGGTTCAGCACAGTGGCGGATACCCCTGAGCTTCTCCGGGCCAAGGCGGCAGGACAGCTTCAAAGTGATGTAAGAAATGATGGAGGCCAGATGCAGTGATTCTCGTTTAAGGTTCCCCATTCTTTCCTTATGTGGAGGAGGAGGCAGGGAGAATGCAGGCGGCATCTCAATCCTGTGCGGGGGCCAGGAAGAACTTTCTAAGGTCAAGGAGGGTCAGGTCAGATTTGGCAGCTAGCACAGACCTTGCAAAAACTTTTCCTTAGAGAGGAAAGTTTACACGGTATTAGTAACAAGCCAGGTATATCTGATTAATCTTAAAGAAGTCTCTCCTTGTCACTGCAAATTGTAGAAGATAACTTCTGAAGAATTTCTTCCATTTGCCTTTTCATAGCCCAGTTGCTCCATGGCATACTAAGACTGGGAACTTAGTATTGCTCTGAGTGGGAAGTTTAAGCACGAATCCAGGTTCAGCTTAACAAGTGGCTTCCACTTGACTTGGGTTGAGAAGCCTCTTTCATCCCCCAGACTTGACGGGCAGCTCCTCGAGGGCAGAAGCCTTGTTGCTCTGCCTGGCCTCACCCCTTGGTCCACAGCAGGTGCTCACAAGTATGTGTCGAATTCTACATTGAGCATCTCCACGTATCAGGCAGTGAGCTGGGTATTGGGAATAAAATGGTAAATAAGATACACAGGGTCCATCAAGCTCTAAGCCAACGACACTGCATAAGAGCTGTGACGATGTGAGATGTGCAGGGTGCTATGGGAGCCCTGAGCAGGGCTTCTCCGTCAGATTGCCTGGGAGATGGTGGGATTGTGGCATGTGATTCAAAATTTGTTTTCATTTTCCAGGTGAGATACACAGAGGACTATGAACGACAGAGAGGGAAAGGCAGTTTTCCTGCTATGACCACACCTGCTTATCAGATAGCCAAAAGAGCCAATGAGCTGGCAAGTGATGTAAGTGTCCAGGGCGATGTTTTCATGGGAGGGAAGGAAGCAGGAATTTACCTGGGCCTGGCGAGTCCAACTTCCTGTCTCCTTGTCTCCATTTTTTTGCACCGTGGATACAGGGAGTAGCTTTCCTACATAGTTTTCAATCAGTTTTACCAGGACAATGATGAGGCACTTTTATGTCTAAGACACATTCCCTAGACCCAAGCAGAAAAAGAACATTCCACAAGACATTCATTTTTACTGTTTTGGCCCCTGTGCATAAGAAGCTAAATTTGTCCTTCCCCTTCAAATAGGTGAGGTACCATCAACAATATCAAAGAGAAACGAAGGGAACGGCTGGTCCAGCTGCTGGAGCTGAGGGCGCATTGACAAAGGAGTATGTGGACCAGTATGGCCAGGTATGTGATAAAATGACGTCCTGCGAGACCCTTTTTGATGGTCATTTCTCAGTTTGGCAGCCCTCTAGCCCGTGACACAACCTATGACTATTTAATCAGGGGTTGGGCTGTGATTTTTTCTTTGCCCTATTTATGGAAGGTGGAATTTCCAAGCCAGAAAGTAGCGAACAAACAATTACACAGGGCTCAACTTGACTCACTTAGGAAAACAGACTCTAAGCACTTTTTCTTTCCTTTTTTAAAAATAAAGGACCAATATCAAAATGGTGGGTTTGCCAGGAATAAAGCATCCTCATCTATTCATTGAAGAAAAGTCCCAAGGACTAAGACTGGCTGTGTTTAGCCTGTCACTGCATAGGCACAAAAGGGATCAAAATGCATGTCTTGAAAAATATTGAGCACTTCACTGAGTAGCAGGATTCATTTTCTTAGAAAATGAATTTCTTATCTAGGTTGCTAGATAAAGCAATATGCCAGAGAAAGTAACCCTTTTTCTCAATTTCACTTCTTAAATGAACTACATCTTGGCAGGATGTAAAAACGTTGAGTGACAATTGCAGCTAATTTTATTTGCACATCCCTCTGATTTTCTGATACTAGACAGGTGTTGTAAGGGAAAAAGGGAACATTATTTTTTCATGGTTGTAAGTAAAGAATGTTGGAAGAGCAAGCGTGTGTCCGGAAGGGTACATTCAGTGGGCTTGGGTGATATTTCTTTCTTAATTTGACAGTTGTTTAAATTTTTTGGCACTGGGTAGACTTTACAACATATGTGACATTCAATATACATAATTTATAAAAAGAAACAAATAACTTATTTCTCTTCTTCAGAAAACCTAGTTGCTTATATTGGGGATATATTCATGTGAAACTTAAAATGCACGTGAAGATAGGTTTTGACCCTTTTGCAAATGTCTATCTGAGCAAAAATGTTTGGTTTTGAATTTAAAAGGCCATTTTATTAAATTTCATGATAAGTCAGTTAAATGGTCTCTCAGTGCTTAAAACTCAATGAAAATACATTCTTATTGGTTTCATGTTGTAAATATGTTGTTTAGAATGCTCAGGACAACTTTTTTTTTTTTTTCCCTATTTTTTTTTTTTTTTTTGGTTTTATTTATTTATTTATTTTTATTTATGGCTGTGTTGGGTCTTCGTTTCTGTGCGAGGGCTTTCTCTAGTTGCGGCAAGCGGGGGCCACTCTTCATCACAGTGCGCAGGCCTCTCATTATCGCGGCCTCTCTTGTTGCGGAGCACAGGCTCCAGATGCGCAGGCTCAGTAATTGTGGCTCACGGGTCTAGTTGCTCCGCGGCATGTGGGATCTTCCCAGACCAGGGCTTGAACCTGTGTCCCCTGCATTGGCAGGCTGATTCTCAACCACTGCGCCACCAGGGAAGCCCAGGACAACTTTTAAAAGTCTGTTTAAAAAATATTTGGCTTCCATATTTAGCAAAAAGTATTTTGTTCTAAATTTGGACTATCCTATCTGCCACTAGTTATAACACATGCATATAATTTCATGTGTGTATCTAGACCTGTCTATACACAGTGATGAAATGTAACTTCATAGTATCATAGTGGAACCTTGATTATTAGGACATTTTGATTGAAGTTTCCAATCATGATAATAACAAATACAAGAATCAAAGTGGGTGTCGTTCGATAGCACTGCCAGCAGCTGTCAGTTGAGAGGACTCCATATCCTGTGGCATTTCACCGTGATTGACTGTGACTCACCAGGGCGAGAGTAGGAGGGAGTGATAGAGAAGCAGGCGGACAGTCAGATACACTATAAATATCTGTAGTGCCTAAAAGACCAAACAATTCATTCTTCATTTTTTTTTTTTATAAAATTATTTTATTTATTTATTTTTGGCTGTGTTGGGTCTTCGTTGCTGCGTGCGGGCTTTCTCTAGTTGCGGCGAGCGGGGGCTACTCTTCCTTGCGTTGCACGGGCTTCTCATTGCGGTGGCTTCTCTTGTTGCGGAGCACAGGCTGTAGGCACGCGGGCTTCAGTAGTTGTGGCTCACGGGCTCTAGAGTGCAGGCTCAGTAGTTGTGGTGCACGGGATGTGGGATCCTTCCGGTCCAGGGCTCGAACCCGTGTCCCCTGCGTTGGCAGGTGGATTCTTAACCACTGCACCACCAGGGAAGTCCCCATTCTTCTTTTTAATGAGTAGTTTTTTAAGTTAATGGACTATACCGTGTAATCTGTTATTTGTAACCTGTCAACTCCCCAATAGGATTAAGGGTCTCAAAAAGATTTACATACACAATATATATTCACATAAGCAGAGAAGTTAAAATGAAGCTACAAGCCAACTCCAAACCGTAAAGCAGAATGGGCAAAAGGAGGTTACCAAAGAATTTGAGAGTCTTTGTTGTTATTATTTTTTTCACTTACTACATTTGGCCCAGAACATTCTGGCAGCCAAGCATAAAGGAGCACTCAGGCTAAACAGTTGTCATTATTGGATAAAACGGAAGCCTGGACATTCTAATTTGACCCAACTATTTCATTTAAGAGAGTATGTGTGCTAGACTCTGAGCCATGATGCTGTAGCAGGGCAGGCCCCTGCTTTGGAGGAGGCCAGAGAGAGATGGAGTCATGAGCCCAAGGAGGCACACTAAGGGCTGTTCAAGATTTGTGGGAACACAGATGAAGAAGCGGCTGATTCTGCCTGGGGTGGGGCTGGGAGTGAGGGAGGAGTTCCCTGGAGAGAAGGTAGCATCTGACAGGGTCTTGAAGTACCTCCGGTTGCTGGGGAAGTTTTACACTAGTAACGTGATGACAGTTCCGTGAGAGAGAAGGTTCTCCTTTGTGGGAGAGCCTGGGTGATGTGGGGAGGAGGATGGAAGAAATTAAGACTCAGATTGTAATACTTAGTCTGAAATATACATTTGGTCCCAGCTGAGATCATCTTATTGCAATTTGAAGTCTTTTCAGCCAAATTACAAAAATTCAAATAGTTACATAATATCTCTTTCTTGGTAAATGAAATGAATCCATCACTGGGGGAGACAGTATGTGGAATATCAACGTGTCTTTGCATAGATCTGCTAAGGGGCCTGAGAACGGTGGCATTCGAGACTACTGGAAGACAGAAGGACTTTCCAGGTGTCATTTAAGAAATGAATACTCCAAAATATATGAGCCTAGGAGACTCATAGAGTATCTTGATTTATCTGATGGAAATGATGATGCTAGTGATAACAGTTACCATTTATTTAGTGCTGACTGTGTGCTGGGTCTACCTCTAGTGTCTACCACCTTAACGACCACGTGCTACTGCTCTTAGGGGTGATCACAGGAATTTCCAAGGTGGACGGGCCTCCATGGGAACAGGCTCTAGGAGAGATCATTGCTAATCCCCCACCCATTCCAGGAGTGGAGCATTACTGATTAAACTTTTTGATTGACCCAGCAGGGTTACTCAGAAGAGTATGGCGAGCACAGAGGAAAGGGCAGCTTCCCGGCCATGATCACCCCGGCTTATCAGAATGCCAAGAAAGCCAGCGAACTCGCTAGTGATGTAAGTACCACATCGTGACGACCCACAGAGTCACAGAAGCAGAGGAGAAATGAGACTTTGAAGGCTGTGCTTACTGAAACCTATATACAGTTAAATTTATCAGAGCTGAGTCAAAGCAGAATGTTAGCCCTCAATTCCTATCCAAATTTCTGACATCTGCATTTTTGGCTCATGCTGTTAGGTCACATTTATCTGCTTCAAAGGAGACTGACATGGACAAACCACACAACTTACTTGAAGTCAGCTGAAGCAAGTGCACATACCGGTCCAGCTAGATAAGCTGGGGTTAGGAGAGTCTTTGCAAAATAACCCATCTTAGAAATTGAGCACTTCAGAGGAATAGCTGATTAAAATAAATCGTATGATTATCAAACTCAGTGTAACCCAGTTGATAAAATGATTTTTATTTGCAGAATGTTAGCCAGTTGGCAGTCCTTGAAAGATAAGCTATAATTAAACTTGGTAAAGTGACAAGCACACTGCAGATCTTACACCAACTTGAACTTGATCTATAATCAGAAACCCAGCATTCATTTCATACCCCCTTTGCCCTTCTCCTTTACTTTGTTACTATTCAGTTATTACCCATTTCCTTAGAAGAGTGCACTTTGCCCTGAGAGGGGAAGTAAAAGACACATTCATCACTGGAGGCTGGAAGAGAAATGATTGTTAAAACCAAGAGCAGAATGGGTTTTGGATTATACCTTTAGGTATGATCATTTTGAGACCTTTCTTCATGCAGAATTAGAATGTAAAGTGTAAAAAATGTGAAAGGGGGCAGTAAAATTTTAATATAAAAGGCACTAAGTGGTTTATGGACTTTAGTGGAGGAAAAACCCATGTGATTATTTTTTCCTCCAAAAAATTCTATGAAATAAATGTTGACATTAAATGTGAAGTAAGTGTGGAGTAACTTCTCTCATGGAGCGTGAAAACAACAACTCCAGACGCTCCTTGTGTGCTTCTTTCAGATAAAATACAGGCAGGACTTCAGTAAGATGAAGGGCACTGCACATTATCATTCCCTCCCAGCCCAAGACAACTTGGTTCTTAAGTGGGCTCAGAACGTGAACAAGCTTGTGAGTGAGGTACGTATGGGGACAGTTTCACCTGTGTGCTGTCACCTCCTTTATCTCCGACAGACAGTGAAGGGGCGACCCCAGAATGAAAAGTTCCGTGTAACACCACATAAACTACACATGAGTTACCAGTTCCCAAAGAACGAATAGTCAGTAAAAAGCAATTCACAAGACAGCCTAGAATCAAACCAATTAAATCTTTCTCTGATGGTTCAAAAGTTTCTTCCCAGAATTCTCACAGGGCTGTAGGTATTCCAAAGTTCCCAGCAATAGATTTCTAGTTGCCAGAATACTGGAGGAGACATGCTTTATAACAATATGTCATTCTTATAGAGTGGAAATCAAAGATAGGAGTGTTTTGAACGTGGAACCTCCCTCATTCTCTTATTATTGTAGTCAGGTTTCTGAGAAGTTGTGTGTACCGCCGTATGAATTCCCCTTGCCTTAGAGGCTGACCTGGCTGCCAGAGACTGTGTTTTGTTTGGCCTACCCAGTGGTTACGATTTTTATAATTGCTAGGACTGTTTGGCAAGGAAATCTCCCCTCTGGCTTCCCATATCCTTTTTAAGTCCTGGAGTTTCTTCATAGTAGCTTCTCTGTTTGCATTGCCTATTGGGACCCTGAAGGCATTTGAGTTGTCAGCCTCTTGGCAGGCTATTCATAGGACTCACCTAGCAAGTTATCTGAAACTCAAAAAAGGATATGCAAATTTCCTAAAACATTTTTCTTCTCTAACCCCTAAGAGTCAGTCTTTTACCCCAAAGTGTTCCTTAGCCTGTGGTGCTCTAATTGCTCAGAATCACAAGGGTGACATTTCCTGGGCCTCATCAGCAACCTCAGATACTTTGAAGTAGTAGATGGGTGCCGAGCCCTTGGAACCTGCATTTTAAACAAATATTCCACATGATTCTGATGCTGTAGGCCAGAGGTCAGCAAACTATGGCCTGAGTGCCAAATCCAGCCCAGAGCCTGTTTTTATAAATAAAGTTTTATTGAAACACATCATATTATCTATGGCTGCTTTTGAGCTACAAGAGTTGATATAAAGATGGGATGTCCCACGAAGGGGCAAATATTTACTATCTGGTCATTTACAGAAAAAGTTTGCTGAACCTTGCTTTTGACTCAGAGAACGTTAGATCTAGATGGGATCTTTGCAATCTTAGGCCCTCGCTTTGTCATAGGCCTGGAAAAGTAAAGTGTCTTGTTCTGGTTCAGATAGACTTTTAGGGACAGAACTAGAACCAGACTGCTGATAATGTAGTTCTACCCAAGAATAACATTGTTACCATTTTGACCTCTTTATATGTGAATATATCATAAACTAATATATGAATATAAAAACATACATTTGTAGAATTAGAATTCAACGTATATACAGTTTTGTATACTTTTTAAATTTTATATCATATTGTAAGCATTACAATGCATCTTGCATACTTTAAAAGTCATATTCCCACCAAATGTTTTATAAGATATGATAACAAGTTGTATTTCCTTTGGGAAGCGGTCACAACGGAACCTTCCATTTCTTTTTGCTCTTATGTTTCTCTAGTAAGACAAACCAGCCAGGCCTCTATTAATGGTAATCACCCTTCAGCTGCCTTCTCCAACTACCTGGGATGACTTGCAGTCTATTTAGTAACTATGGCCTCACATCTTATATCTAGCTACCCAGGGGAGCTCAACTAGCCATTTAAAATTAGAAGACACTTTGCATCTATGAGTGGTCTCATTTATTACACTCTTTTGTAAAGTAACTTTTTTGGTTAAATTCTACTTCAGTATACATACAGAGAAGTGCGTATATCATAAGTGTACAACAGGAAGAATTTCCACAAGTGGACACATCTGTGTAATTAGCACCCAGATCAAGAAACAGGACATGACCAGAAGTCCAGACACCTGTCCCCAAGAGTATCCACTGTCTGAATTTCTAAAACCATTTTGCCATTTTTTTGAGCTATATGAAATCTTAAAGTATTTACTCTTGAAAGTGGCTGTATATTTTTAACATTCAGAACCAAACTGATTATTTACTTATCACTATTTGAAAGGAAAAGACATATTGTTAACCTACAGTATCCTATGCCTGGTATTTTAAAATCTTGGGTTGAAAGTTTTCTAAAAATATCCTAAGTCGAGTCCTGGTGACATTTTCAAGAGTGACTTCGGGTTTGGTTCTCTTGTGCATGTGGTGTTTTGGTTTCCAAGGTGGAGTATAAGAAGGATCTGGAAAGTAGTAAAGGTCGTAGTATCAACTACTGTGAAACACCTCAATTCAGGAATGTGAGCAAGATCTCAAAATTCACCAGTGATGTGAGTTTTTAATGCCTACACGTCTGTTTGGGCTTTTTTTTTTAATGACCTTAATTTCTAGGTCTCCTAAGAGACAGTCTACGTGAATGTATCTGGGTGTCTTGGAGAAGCATGGCGTCTTAGGCACAAATACTATGAGTTTTGATAGAGATTGCCTGCTGGGGCTGGTCCATGGAGTGTTAAATCCCCTGGCATGCACTTGACCTTGAGCCCTCAGGGCTGCACTTGTCCTCTTGCATCCTTCGTGTATAGTAGTATCTGGCTCCTACTGGTGAATGCTGGCGAGGGAGCCTGGCTGAGTGTGCAACGTCCCCTCTCAACTTGACTTTGTGCTTCTTAAATTAGTACAAGATCTCAGTTAACCTGCACAGTCACCTAGGGAGCCAGGTGTTATTTCCCCATCTTACAGGTGAGCAGATATATGCTGGAGTGGCATTTGCAGATTTGGAAATTCTCAAAGTCTGGGGATGTATCCTTGAGAACATCAAGGACTAGTTTATATGATTTTACTTCTTTTTGTTGTTGTTGTTGCCCTCATTTTTACTAATTCCAATTTTTTTTTTTACAACTCACACACACACACTGTATTTTATTTTTACAAGAGATAAATAAACTGACACCAAGCATTGTAAATGGATGACCGCAACAAAAGCAACAATGATTGCAATTATCAAACCTGAAACACACTCATACTGTGTCATAATATTGACATTCAGTCCAGTAATCCTCCACTGTAACAGCTCCTTTACTTTGCAGTGAAAATTGATTTGTATATTTTTTGCCTCTGAGTCCTTGTGGGATTTTTTTTTATTCAAACAGAAAGTCACAAAAATTATAATCATCCTCATCAGTTCACTCAGTCCCATGTAATTAAATTTTTTTTTCATCTTGATCTTTTGTTAGCACTTTTATGAATTCATCAGTTTTCCATTAAGGTTCTGAAAATGCTTATTCATTCAGTTCAGCAGAGTATAGTCAGAAACCTGTACTTGTCAGAGTCTTTTCCATGAATTCCTTGAAGATGAAACCCTTTTATAGGAACATTTTTGCAAAAGCATCAGAGTACACCCAGAACTGTCTGTAAATGACAAAAGACTTAAAAATGACCACGGTTAAAGATTTGATGAAAGTTCATAATAATGCAATTGACAAGGAAATTTAGTTATTTCTGAGATATACATTTTAAAGTAATAACTAGAATTATGACTTATAACATTATACCAGAACATATAAGATTTTTAGAAATTTCATGTAATGTCTGAAACATTTATATTAACATATTTCCATACAAATAACCCAAAGAAAGTTTAGTATTAGTTGTTTTTTTTTGTTTGTTTTTTTATACTGCAGGTTCTTATTAGATTTTACTTCCGCTTAGCTGCGTATAATAGTAGAATTTAAAATCACTTGGGACTTCGTGAGGCTCAGTAAGGAATGTCTTCTGCATAAATGTCATGGTTAAGAGCACCAGCTTTGGAGCTGACGAACCTGGCTCCACAATTAGCCAAGTGGCCGACTTTGGGCACGTTTAGTTCTTGGAGCCATTTTGCCCTCTGTAAAATGGGGATGATAATAATTCCTTCCTCCTCATAGAGTGCTTGTGAAGATTAACAGAGATAAGTAGAACTGTGTCTGATGCAGAGTAATAGTATTCTGTTGGAATACTCTCAGTGCCTGGAAACTCCATGGCCTCCCAGGGGAGGTGATTTTAATGTAGCTTCATTAGAAGCTACCCACCTTTTCTTATTTATGACTTCTTGTCCTCTTGTTTTGTTCTTTGTTTGGTAAACTGCATTTGGGACATAACATCGTTATTTCACATGGTTGTGGTAGTGACCAATGTGTCATGTATAAGTCACAGATTTTGGCAAAGCTGAGGTTTTATTCCTCATATATTTAGAAATGGAGATCATAGCATGCAGTGATGTGTACTAACCCCCAGCATGGGGCTTGCGTGCAGCCCCTGTACGATCAGTGGTTGTCCTTGGAAAGCTCCACACCTGTGCAATGGGTTTTCACATTGGAAAAATCTGGTATATTTACAACTGAAGATGTTAAAAAAAAAAAAAAATCAGGTCCGTTTTGTGCTGTCTGGGTGCATCAGATCTTATGTTTGCTTGTGTGCTTGTCTCACCCCAACTTCTTGAATTTTAAGTTATTTTTTTTTAAGTTTGTCTTACTTTTAATTCAGAGACACACTGAATACTTAAATAGGTTCTATTTAATCATTTAGGTTTTGGATTAGTGCATTAAGATGAGTAGTTTATCTTCAACGAGTTGGGGAGAGAATGCTTTTGTTGAAGGCTTTGTGTTCCCGTGTAGAATAAATATAAAGAAAACTACCAGAACCACATGAGAGGCCACTATGAAGGAGTTGGGATGGACAGACGGACGCTGCATGCTCTGAAAGTTGGAAGCCTGGCAAGCAACGTGAGTCCTGTTGTGAAGGGCCTTCAGGTCCTGGGGGTCTGTTGGCGTGGAGAGTGGTGGGGCACAAGGAATTCAGCCAATTCTTTTTCAACCTCCCCTTTTTAAAAAATCAGTGTTTTGTTGTGTAAAGATTGACCCAAAAGAGTTTGTAAATGTTAATCAGTGCAACCAAGGCTAGGTAAAAAATCTTTGAAAAATTTTAAAAGCTTCAATTTAGGGCTTCCCTGGTGGCACAGTGGTTGAGAATCTGCCTGCTAATGCAGGGGACATGGGTTCACGCCCTGGACTGGGAAGATCCCACATGCCGCGGAGCAACTAGGCCCGTGAGCCACAACTACTGAGCCTGCGCGTCTGGAGCCTGTGCTCCGCAACAAGAGAGGCCACAATAGTGAGAGGCCCGCGCACCGCAATGAAGAGTGGCCCCCACTTGCCGCAACTACAGAAAGCCCTAGCACAGAAACGAAGACCCAACATAGCGATCAATCAATCAATCAATAAATAAATCTTTAAAAAAAAAAAAGCTTCAATTTATTAAACTCAACTTTCTCTGCTTTGAAGAGTACTTAGATCTATTGTAATTGATCCAGTGTGAGAAAAACTTTCAGTTTCTGAGAGATAAAGAGAAATGGACGAGCATAATTCTCATTTGAAATGCTTCAAATTTCCAAAGCATTGCAATTTATTTAGAATTGGTTGGTTGATTGGTTCATTCATTCATTCAATCTTAGTGTTCATTGAAGACTTCCTGTATCCAGGCACTGCTCAAGATACTGGCATAACAAAATAGATCAGGACCCTCTTTTCCCAATAGCATGTGATCTATTAATCTCTCTTTGGCTTTGTCAATTCAGTTTACAGGTTTGCAAATGCCAAATTGTAAATCTTGGAGGTAAAGGACACTGAGAAGGAACTGATTTCGTTATTAAAACATACAAACGTCAAATTTCCTGTACTTGAGAATGTCAAATTTGACCTTTAAAAATCTTTTTAAATACTCTGAAGACTCTTGACTTTTCATTTATTTTCTGGGGGTCAGCCAAGAAGCTCTTTTGCTATACACTTGTCTGCAAATGCTTCTTTTTAACAAAAAACTACAAGGGGTTCCATGATTAATAAGAAAGATAAAATAAATGTGCTACAGATGACGTTAACTAATTTTAGATTAATTAAGAAGAAGAATTCAAATTAATTAAAAACAAAAGTGTGAACATAATTTTCCTTGGAGGTGATGAAACTGAATTAATTTTGTTTCTGGTTATTTTTAAAAGATGCTTTTATGACATTCAAACAAGGTCAAAAGAGAGAGGAGACTAATTTCTCTTTTCTTGTTTTTTTCTTTGTGTTTCAGATTGCCTACAAGGCCAGTTACAAACATAATGCTGTCGACTACAACTACCCAGCCACCCTGACTCCTTCCTATCAGACAACAATGAAACTGCTTCCCTTGAAAGATGTATGTCCTTTTCCAATAGTCCTTTCTGCTTTATTCCTGTCACTTGAATGACATTGGCTGCTTTGGGTCTTCATTGCTGTGCACGGGCTTTCTCTAGTTGCGGTGAGCGGGGTCTACTCTTCGTTGTGGTGCACGGGCTTCTCATTGCCGTGGCTTCTCTTGTTGCGGAGCACGGGCTCTAGGCGTTCAAGCGTCAGTAGTTGTGGCTCGCGGGCTCTAGAGCGCAGCCTCAGTAGTTGTGGTGCACAGGCTTAGTTGCTCCGTGGCATGTGGGATCTTCCAGGACCAGGGATCGAATCTGTGTCCCCTTCATTGGCAGGCGGATTCTTAACCACCAGGCCACCAGGGAAGTCCCAGTGGAGTGATTCTTAGGCAGCAAGATGGAAAGAAACAAGATACAACAGTTCATAGGAGATGGAAGGGATTGAGAAAGGGGAACTCTTTTCTGATAGGAAGTCCGTATATACACGTTTGGAAACTCTTAGATTTCCAACATAAGGCGGAGACAACTCTGGTTTCATCTTGAAAATATCCTAAGGTTCCATTTCACCTCTTAGAGTTTGGGGACTATGTCTGCTGCTGAGCACATTAAAGTAATTATTCCCTAACAATGATGATCTTTTTTTTTTAAGTTTTGGAGTGTGGTATGTTTAAGGACCAAAGGGAGTAAACTGAAATAGCTGTAAGTTGAGAGGAAATGGTAACATTGACTTAAATTTTTTCCCCAGGAGTGCTCGGGAAATATGTGTGGAATAATATGTATCACTAATTTATTGCAGCAGTGATTTTATTTATTTATAGTTTGGCTTGTCTCCAATGAAATATGTATAATTAATTACATTTGTTGTTTTCTAATTATAAGAATTTTGCTACATGTTTATTACAGAAAATTTAGATAATACAGAAATGTACAAAGAAAAAAGGTAAAAGTTATCTACTATTTTAAAAAGTACATAAGGTGGTTTAGAACTGAGTTGGTATCATGGTTGTCAGTGAAAGTTATCTCCAATCAATCAAGAATTTAATGTATCATTCGACGTGCTAATTGAATGCTCAGGGCTACTTTCCTTCACATTCCTTTTGGATCAGCACAGTTTCAGCAGCTGACTTGGGCTTTGCTATTGGTAGATCAGTCTTTGCATCTCTTTCCCTTTCGCTCAGAGTAGGAGCAGTGTCAGGTTCAGCTGGGCATCTCCGGTGTCTAACAGTTTACAGGACAAAGAAGGCCAATCATTGGCAAATGATAGTTTGATGGATGAAAGGGGCTTATCAAACGTGTGATAAAGCAAGGGATGGGAAGTAGAAGAATACAAAGGGCCTACATTTTGCTTTTCCTTTTCCCAGAAAGTTTGCCCGAGTTGACTTATTCATTTCACCTTAATGAAATTCAAGGTTAAACTTGGCTACCAAAGCCAAGTTTCTTTTTTGGCTGCACACATTACCTGGGAAACTTGAGGGATCAAGAGCACCTTGTAAAATTTGAATGCCAATTTTCACAGTAGAATTCTAGAAAAAACGCTTCATAGCACAAACAAAACAAGAGAGCGCTCTGCAATTTTGTATTCCCACTATAAAATGACTTGCTGTTACGTTTGTCTGTATAAGACAGTGGATCAAACCAGGCACCTGAAATATAGTCAACTGTCCTGGGGAAGTCGGAGAGGTGAATTAAACTAGACTGGATTAGAAATATTAATTGGAAGCAGAGGTAGGTTCCACACTGGCAACGCATGAGCCAGATCCAGGCTGCAGAGGTATTTTGTTTGGCCACACAGTGTTAAAAAAAAATTGTTTTTGAACCAATATGTAGAAATTGTGAGAGTTCACATAGGAACTGTGGTCCTAGTTCCTGCACGGCAGCAATTGCCTGGGGCTGAGTGGCAGCTGCTTTTATCACCTTCATCTCCTTTATTTTCCTGGCTCCTGTGTGAATTTGAATTTACCACCCTTAATGAAGGGACTTTAGTATTCAGGAAGTTTGGGGAATCCATTTACAAGAAGATTTGTGGTCTCTATTTCTGTCTGGTAGTCTTAAAGGTGGTCAAGTAGCTATGAAATTAAATAAACAAGCACAGGTCCTTAATTAGAGAGCATTCCCTTCAGATGGATTTTATAAACACTGATAGCATTAAAAATGAGACTCTACCCTCAGCAAAGGGACCTTTCAGAAAGTAGACTGAAGCAATGACCAAGCATCCGTGATGTTGCAAAGATATGATTAATCATGCAGAGTGTTAATTATGTCCTGCAGAGGAAAGTAACTGTACTCTGCAACATACTTAACGTAACATTATCAGGAAGGAATGTACCATTTAAAAAGTACAGTTTTGTGACATTTTATCGTGCATAATTCTGAATTCTAATAGACTCTATTATGAGATGATAATTTTCCCTCTGACTTAATGCATTAGGAAGCTACTGTAGTGTAATCTCATTAATGATTAACATTGAAATGACTTCATATTTCCTAGTTTTCTTAAATACCCCATGTCCAAAACTCAGAAAGTGCAAAAACTTTTCTCCTTGAATCATTAACTAAAAAGCTTGAAACAATGCTGTCCTTTTTCTCCAAATCCAACAAAAGAGTCTGTGGCCCAGTATCTGGAACACTCTGCTTTTCCTAGATCTTGTTCTAGAAGCTAATTTGTAAGTCTTTTTCTTTTTTTTCTAATTTGTCAGTCAGAATACATTTCCCTCTCTAAACAAAGTTAGCTCTGGCTATAGGGAACACCTCGTCCATCTGTAAGATAACAAGTAACAGTTCCAAGCACACCAGCTTTGGCAAACCACATTTATAGTGTGTAGGCTGGGAGCCACTTTGGGAGGCCAGCTGCTGGGATTTAAAACCTAACTCTGACACTAGCTGGGTGACCTTGAGCAAGTCACTTCAGGTCTCTGTGCTTCAGTTTTCATGTTGTGAGGTAGGGATAATAACAGTGGTTATTATCTGGAGTGGTTGGGAAGATTAGATGCATCAATATGTGTAAAGCACTTGAAATAGTGCCAGGCACATAGTAAGTACTATTTTTTAGCCATAATTATTATTAGCTGATGTTGGGACAGGCAAGAATGGAGTGAATACAAGGAAGAGATGCAGTATCAACTGGTCCTTGGGTCTGTTTCACTTGGGTCACTGGGTTTTAAAATACTGCACTATTTTCCAGCATTTAAAAAGTGTAAGAATTTATATAATAATATAGATTTCTGGTTTCTTTGGAGTAATTGGACTATCTGTCTACTCTGAACCCCACTTTGATGCAGGATTACCATCTCCTAGAGCTGAGTGGTAGCTGCTGCCCTTCGCCCCAGTCCCCACCACTCCTTACTACTTCCCCAACAATGAGGCCAAACACTGACTAGTGCCAGCCTAGTGCCATCTAGCTAGTGGTCTGTGACTCACTGAGGTGGGCTGTCACCCAGGGAGGTGACAGCAGTCAGATAGAATGGCAAAGACATCAGAGTCTAGTTTAGATAGACAGAAAACGGTAGGAAAGTGCAGTGCTGGCTGTAGTACTACCCCCGTGAGGGCAGAGCCAGCTGCCAGAGGAGTATGGCCAGAGGCAGTAGGTGGAGGTCTGGACAGAGTTGGCAATAGCTAGTGGGGATGCAGGGAAGGGGCATGGAGGTCTTAGGCAGAAGCTAGGCCTAAAGAAGCTGCCACACTGTGTGGGATACTGGGAGAGGCCTTGGGCTTTGGACAATTAGACAGAGGCATGAAGACCATGCATGGGGTGTTTGATGGTGATCCGACTGCTGCAAACAGAGCCAAAGCCTAGTTGACTAAAGGGCCTAGCCAGGAGCCTGTTGGTTTTAAAACACCTTTCTCTGATTTAACGATGTGGATGAACACATTTTCCTCTGTTCACCAGCCATTTAGTTGACCTCTTTTATGAGCTGCCTGTTTAAGTCACTCAGTCTTCAGTGGACTGTTTTTCCATTTGTTGGCCTGGAGTGTCTTTTGGTCTCCAATTGGAATCTGATTCTTTCTCTGCTAATTTGAGAATCATGGCTCTGTAGGGCTGAGCGGGAGGGAGCTAAGTAAATCTTAGAGAAAAGTACAAATGACGTCTTCTTGTGTCTCTTTGCCTCTTTGCACCCAGGTCAACTACAGGCAAAGCATTGACAAGCTGAAGTACAGCTCTGTGACCAACACCCCTCAGATTGTTCAAGCCAAAATCAATGCCCAGCAACTGAGTCATGTAAGTGACCTGCCCCTGCCCAGCGGGATATGGGACACTTGTAATTGCTTTGCAGGGTCTGGATATCTGGTTCCCCAAAGATTTGACTTTCATTGATGGTGACATGTGTCCTATTACAACCATGAGATGACTCTCTTTGATTTAAATGTTTTATTATACAAAATTTCAAATACATTCAAAAGTAGAAAGAAGAGCATAATGAATCACCAGGTTCCCATCACTCAGCTCAACTACTACTAACTCATGGCCAGTCTTGCTTCTATATGCCTATCCACTTCCCCCCTCCATATTATTTTGAAGAAAATCCTAAGTATTGTATAATTAAATCTATAAATATTTTAGTATGAATCTCTAAAAGATAAAAATGATTTAAATTGTATTCATACAATTTTAATATATCACACCAAAAAACTAACAACAATTCTTAACATCACCAACGTCCAGGTGGCATTCAACATTCCAATTGTCTCATAAGGTTATAATTTCTTTTTACAGTTTGTCTGAATCAAGCTCCAAATAAGGTCCACACTTTGTGATTGGTTGATATGTCTTCAAGACTCTTTTCATCTTGAAGTTTTCCCTTTATCACTTTTCTTTTCTTGCAAGTTGTTCGTTGAAGAACTTTAACTGTTTGTCCTATAACGTTTCCCACATCTGAGCTTTGCTGACTGCATACCATTGTGGACTTCATGTATTCCTCTGGCCTCCAAATGCCTGTAACATAGTAGTTGGAGCTATAGGTTTGATCAGGTTCAGGTTTAATTTGGGGGCAAGACTGCTTCTCAGATGATGCTGTGTTCTTCCATTGAGAATCATATAATGTCTGGTTGGCTGTTTTTGTGTGTGATTTAAGATGGCTTTTTTCCAATGGGGGCAGGCATTTGATAATTACTCTTTGAGTATCTACCCTGCACATAGCAAGAGGTTCAGAACTGCAGCAAGTTAAAAAAATAAGTTTCATACCCTCAAGTGCCTCAGAGGACAGTGGGTGAGGTAGCCACAGGGAAATCTTTTGCAAACTCATAACTTTGAGCATGCCTTTGAGTTGTCTGACTTTTCATTTGGTCTTCAATCTGTTAATTTAAAACACTCCTAAAATTACAGGCTTCCTTGTAAAAGGCCTTTTCCGGAAACTCCTTCTGGGCTACGGGCCTACAAAAAGAAAGTGAAAAAGAGAGTGTTCTCTCCAAAGTTCTCCTTCTGCCCATGTAAAAACCATGCACTTACCCTGCAGGTTTGTTTTAAATCCAACAGGTGAATTACCGTGCTGACTATGAGAAAAATAAGTTGAATTACACATTGCCACAGGATGTACCTCAGCTAGTGAAGGCCAGAGCCAATGCCGAATTGTTCAGTGAGGTAAGCAAGCAGCATGGGTGAGAACGTGGTGAGGGTTATGCACAGACGTGAAAATGAAGATGCAAGGATGGTCCAGCAAAACAGGGACCAGGGGCTCTTCTGTCCATGGAGAAGTTCATCAGAGGCACCCATCAGGTTATAATTTTGAATTTTGCTGTCTCATGGCATGTGGTAGTGCACGGGGCTAAATTGATCATAGCAATTGAATTCTCACTGTGTATGCACATGTATGATGTGTGCTGGGACACACACACACACACACACACACACACACACACACACTCACTCATCATCAGTATCATCATCATCATCATCATCATCCTGATGACTTCTAGCTGGTGCTTTGCTGTGTGGGTAAAATTTAAATTTTAAGAAGACCAATCTTAATCACCAGATTCTTCCAGGAGTCACAACTAGGCTATGATTAGGCTTCTCATTCTAGATGGGAATTGTAGGGCAGGAGAATGTAAAAAGGAACTAACCTTGGATGGGGAGAGATCAATTAGGAGTTTGGGATTAACATATATACACTACTATATATAGGATAGGTAAACAGTAGGGACCTACTGTATAGCACAGGGAACTATACTCAATATCTTGTAATAACCCCTAATGGAAAAGAATATATATATACACACACACACACACACACACACATATATATATATATATATATATATATATATATATATATATATATATACATCTAAATCACTTTTCTGTACACTTGAAACTGGCACAACATCGTAAATTAACTATACTTCAATAAAAAAAAATAAATAAGAAGGAATAACCTTTTCCGTATGCTTATTTTGTGCTGGGCACTGGGATAGGCACTTTACATATGGAATTATTCAGTTGTTATAACCCCTTGGAGGCATTTACTACAGAGACACAGTTGGTGGCATGGGCTTCGGTATCAGATAGACAGAGAGAGTCAGGTGTTACTACCATGGCAATAATAATAACTTACATCCGTGTTGCACCTTACGTGCTTAGGTTATCTGTTTTCGTGTATACAATTTATTCTCACAGCCACCCTGAGACAGATAATATAATATTATTTTTTCAAATGGTAAACTGAGGCCCAAAGAGGTAAAGTGATTTGTCCAAGGTCACATGATCAGGAAACAACAGCGCTAGGATGAACCCATGGGTCTTCTCTTTGCCCCCTCCCATTAGCACTGCCCCGCATGACCCTACAGTGAGGGAATCAACTGTATTAATAATTGATGTTATCACTTTGATAACAGCCAAAATTCTGGTCTGTAAACAGAAGAAGACTTTGTTATTGAAAAAACAAAATTCTGTTCAACTTTTGGCAGGACTCTGGATAGTGACTCCCATTCACCTGTGTTCTTATTTGTCAGGTTAAGTACAAAGAAGGCTGGGAGAAGACAAAGGGGAAGGGATTTGAGATGAAGCTGGATGCCATGTCTCTGCTGGCCGCCAAAGCCTCTGGAGAGCTTGCTAGCAACGTAGGTTTTCTCTCATTAACTCAGAAATGCATAAGAAATTGTTTCAGTGAAACGTCAGTGGTCCCGCAGAAAAAAATAATGACTGTTAACACTGTAAACATCGCTATACTTTAATCTTCCACTGGGTTCAAGAAAGACTGGGTGTTGTTTTCTTAGATTTGTTCCCCTTGCACCTGTTAAACCACAGCCCCTTAGATGGCAAAGTTTCTCTCTCACAGTCGACTTTCCTCTTTCTCTCAAGATTAAATACAAAGAAGATTATGAAAAAGCAAAAGGCAAAGTCCTGGGAACTACAGACACGAGGCTTCTGCACTCCCTGCAGGTTGCCAAGATGAGCAGTGAGGTAAACGCTTTTCTACTCCCCAAACCTTCACTTAGCGCTGTGCTGCTCTGAAAGTTTTTCCCTGGCCTGCTTCGCCGGACACTGTTATTTTTTCCACTTCCACTTGTAATTTCTTTCTTGGCTTACATGAGAAGTGTTTTCTCTTTCTTTATTTTGGCAAAGGATACTGTTCTTTTAAAGTAGATGAGAAACATGTGGTCCCTAAGGGTGACCGGCATCTACTGTTCACGGTACAAGATGTTCGGCCACATCTATTCACTCTGCAGATGTTTACTAAACAACTACTCTGCGTGAGGTACTGTGTGAGACACTGGGGCTGTAAGAACAAACAACACATAACTGGTTCCTCCCTAATGGAGCTTAATTCTACTGGGAGAGTTAGACAGGAAGCATCCTGTTTATTGAGGTAATGTCCTGGATGAATCCTCTCGTCCGAACACACGTGATATTCAAAATGTTTAGCCACCAACTGGGGCAACCAGGCTCCAACCACTCAAAATGACACCGCTTGTAAACAACTGTAATGGCTGGAGGTTAACCTTGGTAAATGTCACTTACCAGAAGCCTTTGGGGAAGGAAAGTTCTGCCAGAAGGTCAGACTTGGTTTCTAATTAAGACTTCGTTGTCAATGCCAAACAGGCAAAAAGGAAGCACGGGCATTGGTTTTCTGCTTTACGATGGTCTGCTCTAAGCTGTGAGGTCAGCTTATGCCACTTTGATGATGCAGTCAGATATAATTACCTAATGAGTCATTAAGGACCCAGGGCTTGAAATAGAATAAGAGTGTTGGCATCTGGGTCACCATTTTGGTTGTGCCTACAGAACAAGCCTTATGATGTGCATAGTCATGAAGCATTTGGCTTCAGTTTAGACAGAGAACAAATTGGTATTATTTCCTATTTGCAGTTGGAGCAAATGGGGCCAAAAAAGATGGACTTGCCCAAAGTCATATAGTAGTCAGTGGTAGTGGTGGAGGAGTGGAGAATTAGACCCTAGAACTCTTACTTACTGGCACCATGCTGCTTCTACTGTACTACCTTTCCTCACCATCACACCATCACCATACCACCATCATTATCACCATCATCACCAGAAACACCATCACCACCATCATCACACCATCCATCCTCATTGCCATCCTCATTGCTAACATTTATCAAGTGTTTGCTATATGCCATCCCTGCGCTAAGTGGGTTTGAGCTACTATTTTGTTTACTTATCACAATAGCCCTCCAAGGAAAATGAGCCATTAGAGAGGTAATGTGACTTTCTAGAGGTCATCTAGCTGACAAAGGGCTGATCAGATTTGAACTCAAGCTTGGCTGGCCCTGGAGCCCAAGCTTTGTTATTTTGCCTCTTAAAGTTTCTACAGAAACCATGGGTAGGGTGTTCTCTTCCTGGAGCAACTGGGGAAAAAAGAGTTAGGAGGCATTCCTCCCAGAGACAAAGTAGTGTGAAACCTCAGTTTCCAGGTGCCACCACCTTACAGAGCCAAGACTTGGGTCACATCCTTTGGACAGACAGGTGCCACTGTCCAGAGTGCCAATTCCTCATGGAAACCTGGCCTTCTTTCCTGTGTTTTCACATCACTCCTGCCAAGGCAGGCTTCAAGTAATACAGCGTGTTTTGGTGCATTCAAGGTTGAATACAAGAAAGGCTTCGAAAAGAGTAAGACCCACTTTCACCTGCCCATGGACATGGTCAACATCAGGCATGCTAAGAAGGCCCAAGCTCTGGCCAGTGACCTGGAGTACAGGAAAAAACTGCATGAATACACCGCGCTGCCTGAAGATATGAAGACTTGCTGGGCCAAGAAAGCCTATGGGCTCCAGAGTGAGGTGAGCCCTGGCTCTTCGCCAGTTCTACCCACGCATCTCTTGCAACTGGATACAGTGACAGTTTCAGAGTGATTTAGAAACTGTGCCTGAGTCTATTAGGTGACTCAGAGGACTAAGAAGAATTTCTGGAGATGTGCCAGGCCCAGGGAGGATGGATGGGGAGGTAGCGATAGAGAGTGAGTCAAGACAGTGGAGACTAGAGGGTGGAGGACTGGGGCTCAGAGCTATTGCGAAAGTCAAGATGTTGCTGGCCATGGGATGAGCAAAGAGGAAGCAAGTGTTGAAAATGGTAAATCTGGTAAGTGTTAAAAAGTAAATCTGGGAAGTGTAGCAGGTTGGCAGATGAGATCCTTAGGCAAGAAGTCTGAAAAGCCCTCTTTTTGGTAAGGCGGTGGTGTTTCAGAGTTAAGGTAGAAGAGCCTCTTCTGAGTACAAGGTGAGCCAGTGGCTTTACCCCCAAGCAGAGTTCTGCTGCCCGACTATAACAGAATGGAGAGCAGCTCTTGCACGGAGACAAATACAGGATCGAGGGCTTTCCTAACTCTCCCGTTAACTTTGCCCCATCCGCATCCATGTGTCTGATTAGAGCGTGGTTTTTCTCTCGCAGCTGCAGTACAAGGCCGACCTCTCGTGGATGAAAGGAGTTGGGTGGCTGACGGAAGGCAGTCTCAATCTGGAGCAGGCCAAGAAGGCTGGACAGCTGGTCAGCGAGGTAACCTGAGCCCAGGCCCCCCAGCCTCTAATCCTTCTCAGCCCAAGTCACCACCGAGAGCCATCTTTCCCTCTGATTCCTCCCCCATCCCCAGGCTTACTTTGAGTGAGACTCAGAAGAGAACTTCTTCATTTTGCACGCATAGCACACCCTGAACTAACTTTCATACCCTTAAGCTTCCCAGGGAGGTATTTGTAAGAAGCCAACTAAGAGCAGTAGTTGGATCCAAAGCCTCGTTCAGAACAGTTGTGGTATACAATTAGTCACGGAGGAAACATGTTTGTTGTGTAAGAAGTGTGTGATTCCTTCTGAATCAGAGGATCTGGTGTTTGGAGGTCAGCGTTCTCATTGTGCGCGTGCCTTAAACTCACTGCAGACTTCGGGCAAGTCACTCAACCCTTCCGATCCTCTTTCTCTTATAAAAATGAGAAAGTCGGAAAGGATACTCTACAAAGTCCCTGTGGCTCCAAGCCTGTGCTTCTCTTTATACCGTGTAGAGCTGGCATGGGCAACAGGCAGAGGAGGACTTTTGAAGGACATTTCATTTGGAAATGGGACTATTTCGGGAGCTCTGTTTGGGATCTCCAAAGGGGTTTCTTATTTCGGTGCCAGGAAGGCTGAGTTGGCATTTCTCTTTCATATGGTAATAATAGTGATGATAACAGCTGCCATTTATGGACTGATACTAATTATGTAACCACTGCTATCATTCATGGATGACTTTGAGTGTATTACATACCTATTGATCATTTATTGCTCACATTTATTATCGCTATGTGACTAGACACTAGTAGTATTCTATTAATATCCCCATTTTACATTTGCGAAAGGTGAGAGACAAAATCACATTTCAGTAAGTGGCAGAGCTGGGATCTGTACCCAGTATTTTGGTCCAATGCCCCAGCTCCGGACTATTAAACAAAATTGAATCCCCAAAGCACGTTTTGTAATTTATTCTCGTTTTTCAACTGTACTCATCCTTCTCTCAGATACAGACACATTGAAAGTTAGAGTGCATAAATAAGGAGGGTTCTCATTACTTAACTTCTGTGAGACCAACTGAAATCCAGGTGGAGCAAGCCGAACCCCGTTTGACTTGGATGGGGTGCAGTAAGGGGACCTTCTGCCTTAGGAATGCCCGTTCCTGTCTCACTTCCTGTACTGACTAATTTTCAAGCTCCTCAAGGGGCAAGAAGGTATCATTTCCTTTGCCTTTTTCATATCCCTGCTCTGCCCTGGGCAGGGTGGGTTCTTGGCTCCTCCCTACACACTTATGATTTGACCAATGCAGAGGCTGGGATGCCATGGAAGGGGCAACGTGACTTCCTTCAATTACGTAGTGAAGGAGTTTTCCCATTCAACACACTGGAATGAGAAAGAAAAAGTACAAGTCTCTTTGGAATTTTTTTTCTAGATTTTTTTTTTCCCGAAGGGAGGAAATTTTGGAGTTTTCCATATTCCAATTCCAATCCCTATTTTGGGTTCGACTGGCATCGACAACCCTCTTGCTGACAGCACTGGGGGCTCTGCTCACCTCTGATCTCCCCACCACGTGAAGTTTTGCTTCCATAAGCCATTCTCAGCAGCTTCCTTTCCCATCAACTTTGCCAACTCCAATGGAAAAGACAGAGGAACCAACCTCCGGGAAGGACAAGAAGTCCCCGTGGGGGGACAGAATTAACACATTCGAAGTTGCATTGTGGCCATGAGATGGCAACATGATGAAGACAAGCCCAGTGATCTGGAACACGGAGAGCTGGGAGGGCAAATACCACCTTGCCACCCACCTTCTGAATGTGACTCTTGGCGTTGCCCTTCATTAGAGCTGATACTTCCTGGATCATCCTGATGGCACCGTGAATAACAGTGATGGCGAGCTTAGTGAACACTTACTCTGCCCAAGGACTCCACTCGTGGGAAGTGTGGCATTGAAGCCTCCGCACCACCCTCAGTGAAGCAGCTTCTATTGTTTTCCACATTGTACAGTCCAAGCCCGAGGGGCTCAGGTGATCCAGTGATGTGCCCAAGGCCGTGAAGCCGAAAATAGGTAGAGGGGAGATTTGGACCTTGGGATTCATGGTTGTAAAGTCCAAGTTCCCTCCACCTCGCTCTCCTATGTCAGATCTAGGTTTATAAAATGGATCCATCCCAGGGCTCATGGTAACATACAGGGTTCACTGAAGGGAAAATTCAAGTCCCCATTCAGTAGTAGCAACTAAAACAAGCTCACCAGGGCTGGAAGTCTCAGGTCTGCATGGTCCTCTTTAAGCTATAGGACCAGCTGGAGCATCCCCCCTGGGGAAATGCTTGGGTCAAAGAAGGTATGCATGTGTGTGCATGTGTGTGATGGTGGGGACAGCCCGATCCTAATGCTATGGGGTCCCTTTTCTTTGGAAACAGAAAAACTACAGGCAGAGGGTGGACGAGCTGAAGTTTACCAGCGTGGCCGACAGTGCCCAGATGAAGCACGCCAAGACGAGCCAGGAGCTGCAGAGCGGGGTGAGTCCCAGGCTGCCCTCTCTCCACCGGGCTGCTGTGTCACGGGCCTGGGAACCTCTGGGGACAACAGCAGGTGCTGCCCATGCACGATCCAGGGACCGAAGAGCCTTTCCTTTAAATAGGCCGGACCCGGCTTTCTATGGGCTTCCAGGCCTCCCTGCCTCACCCACTACACTTCTCCTCTGGTTGTTAAGGACAGATGTCAACTGACATTATTCCTTCTCAGCTTTCAGTCTTTCCTAGTTCCTTCTTTCTTTCTCCTTCTTTTCTCTCTTCTCAAAGACTCCATAATTCTGGAGCCAGGAGAGAGGAGGAAAACATTTGCTTGCAGGATGTGTGCATTTCATGCCCACTTGAGCTCAAATGTGGAAGGTGGGACAACGAAACACCACATATGCTATTTACATTTTAGTGGTCAACAGCCAAACGGGTGTAGTTGCTACCATCTGGCCAGGACGTTCCTACCTTTCCTTCCTAAAGGTCCAGGTACACCTGCCAGAAAGCATGCAATCAACATAATTCAGAATCAGCAGAAAGCCACTGCATGGAAACTCAAGCTGGGGAGTGGGAGAGGGCGGAAGAGAGAAAGAGCGGGAGGGACATGGTTTCCATAGAGAAGATGTGCCCTCATGTTGCCTTTTGGGTTACCGTTCACTCTCCAGGTGTCAGTACCTGTGGAAACATTAGGTCTGGTTATGGGGTGCAGGTGACAGGGGATGCTTCTTATTTTTCCCACCTGGAGAGCCTGTGCTCATCTGAGCCCTCAGGTGGGTTATTTTTTGTGGCCATGGACACTGTGGATGGGAACAGCTTGGGGAAGTCGACGCCTCCTCAAGGGAAAGGTGTGAGCGCGAAAACCGTAGAGGGGTTCTCAGGTTGGCCCCCTGGCTACATTCTCCTCCCCGCTCCTCACTGCTGCTGCTTCTTCCTGCATCACCTCTCCTGCTTTAAGCCTCGTTTCCTGCACGCTGCCAGCAGCATCTGGTCTGGGTGGCCTGGTGACGGACTTTCCACGTAAGACACAGAGAGCTGAGCAGCCAGCCACCCTCCTCCCTTGCCTCCTGCTCCTGACCCGGTGCTCTCTCCCAACAGGTGGCCTACAAGGCAGGGCACGAGCAGTCTGTCCATCAGTACAGCATCAGCAAAGACGAGCCTCTCTTCCTACAGGCCCAAGCCAACGCTGCCAATCTCAGTGAGGTACAGCCAGAGGGAGTGAGCAGCCCAGGGCTCTGCTTCCCTGCGTGTAGGCGCCTGGTCCACAAAACCCACCGGCCGTGTTGGTGTGTCTGTGTCACTTGAGGCTGCATACATCTGGTCATTGTAAACAGCTCGTGAGCAGTATTTTAGGGGGAGGGAAGGCCAGCCTTTGGTAGGAATGAGCTGGTGGGAGATTTGAACCACTGACTATATGATGGGGTAGGAGGAAGTGGTTATTCCGGGACTGGAGTTAAAACAGCGTAAGAGGGGAGTAAATAAGAGCTCAGACGTTAGCTTCAAACTGCCTGGGTTTGATCCTTGTTTCTAACACTTACTAGGTGTGCAACCTTAACCAATTTCTTTGCTCTCGGTTGTCCCGTTGGTAAATGAGGGCACTCCTAGTCCCCTCCACATTAGGTTGCCTTGAGGCTTCAACGAGCTGATATATGGAAAACACTCAGAGGAGTGTTCACAGGGCAGTTATTCCTTAGATGCGAAAGCTTGCACAGTTCCAACTTTCCTTCTCTGTCTTCTAAGGAGGGGCCTTTCTTGGCTCTTCTGCTTGGCTCCCAGGTCTTTAGGGCCCTGATCCGAGGAATGGGTAGAGGGGAGAATTAGAAGGAGCAACAGAAGCTAAACTGATTCACATGCAGAAATGGAGGGAGCCTTCCAGAAGAAAGAACTTGAAATCTGGAAGTGGGGGGCGGGACAGAAAAATGGGAGGAGCAAAGAAAAGACCCACATGGACTAGGGGCTGGGCTTGGAAAGAAAAAGGGCTGCAGCTGGAGCAGCTGCTGGGCTGGTGGGGTGTGTGGACAGAGACGGAGAACGGAATTTTCAGAAATGCTGCTGTGTGCTGTGCAATGTTATTCCACCCGTGACAAGTCATTAAGACTTCCATGAAGACGCCTAGTATTTTCCAAGTCTTCTGGAGTTCAATTTCTGCCTCTTTTGGCCGAAGCCCTATGTGGCAAGAGGCCTTAAGGCAGGAACAAGAAGGCCTGGTTGTACTCAAGTTACAGGTTTCTCTGGCTCTCAGGGTTTCTATGGAAGGATGTAATAGGTGTTTCCCTCTTGGAGAGGTCATTAAAGAGTCTAATTGAAGCCCTCTCACATGAGGATGATCTCTTTTCTCCCGAATCCCCTTAGAAACTGTATAAGAGCAGCTGGGAAAAGCAGAAGGCGAAAGGGTTTGAGCTGCGTCTTGACTCCTTGGCCTTCCTGGCAGCCAAAGCCAAGAGGGACCTGGCCAGTGAGGTAAGCCAGTCCCCAACTCGTACTCGACACCACGAATCCCGACATTTACATCTGGGAGAGTCTGAAAGTGTCCTGGCAGGTTTTTATAGTCTCTCTGAGCCTCAGGGTTCTAGTGTGTAAAATGGAGATAAATATGACCACCTTGCAGGGAGATAATCGTGTAACTGTCTAGCACACTGCCTGCTGCACACTGGTTTTTGGTAAGTCGTGACTGTTATTATGAGCGGTAGTAGTGTGAGTGGTAATCCAAATCACTCATTTTACAGATAAACTGATGCCCAGAGACATTCCGTGACTTTCTAAGGTTGTAGAGGCCTGCTGATGGTTAAGAGTACAGGCTCTGGTGTTGGATAGACTTGGCATAAAATCCCAACTCCGTCACCTACTAGTTTGCGATTTGGGGCAGATTGTTTAACCTTTCAAAATCTCAGTTAACTCATGGGTAAATTGGTAATTGCAAAATGGTTATGAGGAAATGAAATGAATTGATGTATGTTAAGTGTTCTGTAGTCCAGTGCTGTCTGTTATGAGTCTGATGTGAGATAAGGAGCCTAGGACAGAATGTAAGTCAAACTCTGCTTCCCTCATCGAGAAAGTCTTGCTTCCAAAAAAAACCCCCAATATATATACATGTATATATATTCTGTATCTATTGTGTATATATATATATATATAGTACATATATATACAGAAAATATATCTGTAAATGTATATAGATATCAGCTGAGCTAAACAGTGGCTTGGCAATGTGGTTGATTTCCGTTATGACACAAGCCCCTTATCTTATCAACTGGTAACATTTTACAAACCAGCACTTGTCTTCAGATGCACTTTGAGTGACACAGATTTATACCACGCCTGGCTCATTGTAAGTGTTCAATAAATTGTGGCAGATATTGATACCGTTGTTCTTGCTGGCAGATTTGAGAGTAGAGCCCAAGTCTCCTGATGGCCACGGTAATGATGATGTTGAAATGATGCCACACACCAGTATTCTGTTACAGTTTTCAAAGCATTTCTATATTTATTCTTTTTTTGGATCCTCATTACTTTTTGCCTAGTGCTTTTTCAAGCCAATGTGCTCCCTTTTGCTCCCTGTAACTGCTAAATATTTATATGTACCTCAGTTGTCTTTGAGCTTCTTTCTGAAACAGCAGTTGTATTTTAGATACTCTGTGTCTTTTTCATTTTGTGATAACTTTCTATTTATAATATTCTCACTGTTATCAAAAAAGATTATAAAATGGCTTTCATGAAAGCAACAGGCCACTTAAAAATAAACCCAGAAAGAGTAATCTCAAATAATATAGAGACAAGATAGAATTTCACCAGGAAATTGAAAAGACTGTTCTATAGCTGAACTTTCAGTTTAGCTCTGAGCTTTCTGGCAGTCCAGGTGTAAAAGGAAATAATGAGTAGTAATAATTTTTTTCACTGTTTGATCAAAGGAAGTACATCAGTTGTTCTAAGGAGGCAAGCTTTTTATGACACTAATTCTGATAGGATTCTGCTGTATGGCTTTGTTTTAACTTTCTTGCATGGCTTGATACTTAATTCCTTTAGGAGATGCTAATGTACCGCTGCTCTCTTCCTCTCATTTAGGTGAAGTACAAGGAGAATTATGAAAAGTCCAGAGGGAAACTCATTGGGGCTAAGGGTGCCCAGGGGGATTCGCAAATGAGCCACTCGCTGCAAATGTCCAAGCTGCAGAGTGACCTGGAGTACAAGAAGGGATTCGAGGACACCAAATCCCAGTGCCACGTCCCCCTGGACATGATCCACCTCGTGCACGCCCGCCAGGCTCAGCACTTAGCCACAGACATAGGCTACAAGACGGCATCCCATCACTTTACAGCTTTGCCCACAGACATGAAGGTGGAATGGGCGAAGAAGGCTTACGGTTTGCAGAGTGATGTAAGCTCTGTGTGTGCGTTTATGTGTGTGTGTGTGCTGGTGTTGGCGCCAGGGTTTTCCCAAACCCTCCAGGACATCGTTTATTCTCTGAGATACCTGTTTCTGGATCCCTAAGTGGAAACATTTTAGCTTCCTAGTGCTTTAACTTTTACTCAGACTATGCCCATTTTAGATTCTATACTACCAAAGAAAATCATACAGCTACTCCTTTCTTCTTGGAATTCTGATGTACATACGTTTTCCGTATTTCTGTTTCTTGCAGGGCGGTGGCGACGGTGGGGCGGGAGGCATGTATTTGTGACCTTCTTAACTGTGGCCTGCTCTGGGAGAGCATCCCTGGCACTCATTCTAACGTTGGTAGTCCCATTTTTAGAAAGGGCACCTTGCTAATCGTCAACAACCCTCTCCCCTTTCTCGTTATATTCTTTCATCTTCGGTTGACTCTTGCAAGAGAAAGTGGGTGAACTGATCAGGCAGGTCAGTTGCAACCAGACTGGCACACGTGGGCGTGGGGTGGAGGCAGCACAGACACACCCTTCCAGGTAGAGCTCTTTCAGGATCGAGAGGTGATACGCTAGTTTTAGAGACGTGTCCATTTAAATGGCTTTCCCTTAAAAGTACTCCTTCAATGGCAAGGAGAAAAATGAGAAAGACCCCCCGCCCCGCACCGAGCTTCCTAAGAAGGAATTGGCACCGTGGGAAGCCTCGAATGTCTTGTGATATTCCCTCAAATAGCTCCCCACCTGGGTTCTGTTGTGAATTCTCATTTTCTTCTCCCCTGCATGTCATTTTAAACAAGAAACCAGGGAAAGCAGACAATGAGGACGGGCTCCTTCCGGAGGTCTACGTGGCCTGTAATGAGGGATGCGGCTGATTTGGCTCCACCCCCAATAGTGTCGGGCGGGGCCAAAGCCGCTGTCAGCAGGTCGGCTCCAATTAAGTGGGAAATTAATTTACATTTTGGAGCCCTACCTGTGACTGTGCAGAAATAGATAAGACAAAAGTGGCATCTAATTCGACTCAGCTGGCACCAAGGCGACATTGGGGAGCTGTTAACAGCCCTTTAAATGTCCGCACACCAACAATGGCCTGCCTTTTTTTTTTCTTTCCTTTCTCCTTTGTCAGAACCAATACAGGGCAGATGTGAAGTGGATGAAAGGCACGGGCTGGGTCGCCACCGGGTCATTAAATGTGGAGCAGGCGAAGAAGGCAGGAGAACTCATTAGCGAGGTGAGATTCCCTGACAGCGTGCAGCAGGCCTGGCTGCATTAGGCGTGCGGCATTTCTGTATAAAATTAAAATAATTTCCACTCAAAAGGCAAAGAAAAAGGCAAAGCTACATGAAAGGCCTCAAAACCCAGACTAAGGCTGGTAATTAGAGGGAAACCACATACCAAACACACCCCAGTAGGGGCCCAGAGAGCCCTGGCAAAAACAAAGTGGGTGACAAATGATATTATGAATAATAATGGCAATCAAACAGAGCTCAATTGCTACCCACCAACTTACCTTTTTAATGAAGCAACATGGGACAGATGATAAAAAGATACATTTATTGCACCTAGAAAGCCCTTTTGTGACTTAAGGCACATTTTCTCCCTCTTTCTTTCCGCAGCAGGCAGTGTATACACTTTTTGAATATTCATGTGGTGTCGAACATGTGACATGGTTCTGGTTCTTTTTTGTTGGAGGGTCTCACTTCTATTTGAATCTCACTCCTGTCTACTTGCAGCCACCCTCGCTGGACCCGAAGGCTTATGAAAGGAGCCCTTTCCTCGCATTTTAGGGCAGTATCCTTGAGCAGATCTTTTAAAGATTAGATCAGGGTTTCTCAACCTTGGCCCTGTGGACATTTTGATAATTCTGTGCTGTGGGGCTGTCCTGGGCCTTGTAGGATGTTGGGCAGCGTCCCTGGCCTCTACGCACTAGATGCTAATGGTACCGTTTCCCATTATACACATCACTTAGACTTCGAGATGATTCCTTCATGCATCGAAGTCTGGTATCCAAGGGATCTTTTTGGAACCATTTTTCCCACGGTGGTCTTAATCTTCTACCACATTTTGCAAACTTATTCAACAGATTTGCTTATCTTCCGTGCTTTATACTAGTCCTCAAACTTCAGGAAGGCAAGACATCTTTCAGCAACTTTTCCCAACCATCTCATTCCAGTTTGGCACATTTCCAGTTTAGTGTCAAATTGGATTGGCCTCTAAATTTTCAGACAGAATGCCAGGCACCGTGAAAGAGCCACAAATGCACACACACCTGTCATTTAAAGCAGGAGTTAGCAAACCTTTTTTTGTAAAGGACCTGATGGTAAATATTTTTCGTTTTGTGGGCCACACTGCTTCTGTTGTAACTGCTCACCTCTACCATTGTAGCATGATGCAGCCATAGACGATACGTAAATGAACGAGCACGACTGTGTTTTAATAAAACTTTATTTACAAAAACAACTGATGGGTCAAATTCAGCTGGATATTGAACTGTCTTCTTAAGACAACCCAGTATACAAATATCTAACCCAATAAATAAGGAAGTGTTTCTAAAATAATTGTTTGATTGGAGAAAAGATATACTTCATAATTCCATTAAGATAGCAACTGTTTTCAGTCTACTGGAACTGTAGTTTAATTAAAAAAAAAAAACAACAGGAATGAATTGAAGCATAATTTTCAGAATACTTCAAAATTGGGTATCTAGGACTTTGTTAGCATTTGAATTTCTTGTAATTTTTTTTTTCTCAGTGTCTTTCAAACTGTATGATGACTCCTTTCAATAATAGCACCCTTTTTCTTATAACATTTATAGAATTATTGTGTATGTTAACTGAACCGGTTTCTAAAGTGATTAGATAATGTACAGTCACTGACTTAAATGCAAGGGTTTTGACTCTGGTAATCTCTGCCCAATTCTTTTGTGGAGGGAAAATAGAAAGCTTCAACTGATAAATGTAACTGTGAGTGTTCTTTCTTGCTTGGGAGACCCGAACTAAAATATGTAAACAACTGCAAAACAGTATTTGAAGGCTATATAAAAAAATCCTTTACTAAGTGTGTATCCTCTAGTATTTTACTGGTATGACCTAATTTTGAGATGTTTTCTTTGCACCAGGTAGAAATACTTTAATGTTAATTGACATGAGGTTATTCTTAAATTGAAACAAATATTAACCTGAAGGCACCTAGGATATAAAGATGGAGGAAGCCGAATAATAATTATGTTCACAAATTCACTCTAATCTCAAGCAACCTATGATTTTCTCTTTCAAATGGCATGAAAGAACAGCACAAAATTCACAGCTTTGATCTTTTTCTGCTCAACAGAAGAAGTACCGTCAGCATCCAGATGCTTTGAAGTTTACCAGTATTAAAGACACTCCGGAGATGGTCCAGGCCAGAATTAGTTACACCCAAGCAGTGGATGTAAGCGATAATGTATATACATTATGACTCTAAGAGTGGGCTCTTCTTTCAACCCTGCGATTGAAGCCGAGGGGTTCTTGGCTTGCTCCTTCTGTTGTTCTAAGGATGAAGGAGCTTCTTATCCTTTGCTGAGGCTCACCTTAGTGGCGGTGCTTCCTCATCAGGATGTAGGCGGGGTGTTACCACTGCTCTTAGGATGCCAAGGAAGGCTCCACCACCCCACAGCCCCATGCTTTCACTTCTTCCCATTTGCATGTCTCCAGGATTTGTCTGTGGTCGAGGTCTTTTCCCCTCTCCTTTTGTTTTGAAGCATTGTTTTCAGAAATGGGACTTTTGGGCGAAATTCTTGGTAATTATAACACCTAGGAATTAGAATGCTTAGGGCTTCTTGGGACGCACGGCAGGAATTCTTGCTTTCCGAATTCTCCCAAAGACTTTGAAAAGGATTTGGGTCTGGTTTATGTACATTAGACTAACTTTCAAGCCATTTCCCATATTCCCTTTATAAAGTGAAGCCAAGATCTGGCCTTTTGCCCTCTCTCAGCGCAGGGTTCCTTGTAAACTAGACGGAATGATGAGGTCCTCTAAAAATTCATGTTAAGACATGGATTAGCCCTGGTCGGCTGATTCTACTGAGAGGGGCCCCCAGGTCATTGCGCAGGGTGGACATGCCTTTTAAATATCTTCAGACCATTTAAGTTGCCATGAGGGAAATTGACAAAACTTGGTGGGGAGGGGTTTCAAAATGTCTCCCTTGCTTCCCAGTTGAACAAATTATTCCTGTTGTGCCTTATTCGACAGGCATTCTGAGATGGCTTGAGTGCCTGTCAGAGTATGTTATGGGATGATTTACAAACTTATGGGTTTAGAAATGTATAATTTCTTGACAATCACCCCTTCAGAAGCAAATTTAATTCTGAGAAACATAGATGGTCAAACAAGAACTTTTGTATGGAAAAAAAAAAAAAAAGCTGCTTTTTCCCTTATCCTAACCAACTCTAGGGGGCACTGCTGTGATACGTAGAAACTTGGACACATCTAATAAGATTTGGGATGGAAAAGCCCGGTTTAGAAACTTTCTCTGGTGGCAGATGCCAACTCCATGTGTCATTGCTAACTACTAGAATTATCATAAGCCCAGATAAGAGTTCTAGATGAATAGCGCCCCAGACCTACCCAGGAAACGTTTATTAGCACAAGACTCCTTGAGATGGCGGGAGGGGAGGAGGGTAGAAGTAGGTCCAGGGAAAATTTCGCCTGTGGAAGAGCCATTTTCTCTTGTGCCTGCTGAATTTTGATGTCCTCTCCTAGCTTATAGTTAATAACGAAATTACTAGATGTTAACCAGCCATCATTTTCTCATTTGACACCCATCTCAGCAGTATGCTACAAGTGGAGTATTAACTGAGAGGAAAGTTTCAGCCTGTCATGTTCTGGGCTGGGAACTAGAACTCCGGAGGGAATGAAGTACATGTCACCTCGCTTAGCCGTGCGAGCCAGGGAGAGGCAGGGCGCCCAAGATCTCGTCTCTATGGGGAGGTGGCAGCTGCAGTGCCCTTGTCTCCTGGAGTGTAACTGGCTGATGGCTGTGTGGGGGAGGCTTCTGGGTTTAATGCAAAACCTCTCTGCATCCACAGAGGTTATACAGGGAACAAGGAGAGAACATAAAGCATCATTACACACAGACAGCGGATCTCCCTGAAGTCCTGCTGGCCAAGCTGAATGCCATGAATATCAGCGAGGTGAGGCTGATGGAGGGGGGGGCTGGTTTTAATTACTGGAGGTCCAGAGACCTGCACAGTTGTACTGCATCGCATACTCAGAAGCGTCCTGTTCTTCCACACTTGGTTTAATGCTCTGCTGTCACCATGTTGAAATTTGTTAAGATTCCTGAACAAGGGGCCCTATGTTTTCCTTTGCATTGGGCCCTGCAAATTATGTAGCTGGTCCTGCAGAAGAGTCAAGCTCATTGATAAGGATGAGACTAGGAATACTTCCTTAGTGCAAAGGACATTTGTACGGAGGGGCTGGAATATGGGAGCATCAGAATATAGGTGAAGACATCCAGCCAAAGAGAAACTTGGGAGACTTAACTCTTCCCTTCCATCATCCCTATCAGCACCCGCTTTCCTCTTCTTCAGTAGAGACAGTCGTTCCTCTTTATTCTGCATCAAGAGCTGTGCACACACAGCCTCATGCCTTCTTCTTCCCATCAACTGCTGCTCAGAGCGATCTGGTTCTGACTCCAAAGCTCTTGCTTTTTAAATCCCACTCCCCACCCCCGTGGCTCTCCCCTCCAAGGGTGGACATAAGGCAGGATCCAACTCTTTGTTGGTTTTTGCTAAGCCACAGTGATCTCTCACTGGGGGAAAAAACTCCACGAGAAACCAGATTCTCATTTTGATAATGGGAGTTCAGGAAGCCACCAGGCCACAGGAGGGTCTTTATTGGTGCACATCTTCTCGACAGACACGCTACAAGGAATCCTGGAGCAAACTTCGAGACGGTGGCTATAAACTGAGATTGGATGCCATTCCGTTCCAGGCAGCAAAGGCTTCTGGTGAAATCATAAGTGATGTAAGCCTCCACCTCCATTCCTAGGACAATGTTTAATACTCACCAATTTTTATTCCCTTTGCCCCTAACCCCTGCCTTCTTTTGCCTGTGGATAATATCCTCTGCTCTCCCAACTGACTGTGAGAAAGAACATGCCTTACAACAACAGCAAAAATCCCCCAGCCAGGGTACAAAGCTGATGCTGGACTGTAAATATGGACCCCTGGCAGATGAAATGCACCCTCCACCAAGCGCTTGCCTAAAGCAAGTCCACGTGAAGAGACTGTTAACAATGTACCCACCTTCCTCCGGTGTGGGCGGCCCAAGCGCTCTCATGTCCTGCCATTTCATATCCCAGCCCTTTAGTCATTGGGAGTCTTGCATATGAAAGAATAGGCCTTTTGACGACTCCCGCGCCTTTTCTTTTAACTCACCCAGTTACTGTCAAAAGAACAAAACATTTTCACCCAATACCCACCTCTTCCATTCCGTGTCCCTTGTCCCCGAGCTGTTACTCTCTCCCGCTCTCTTTCCCTTTAGTACAAATACAAAGAGGCATTTGAGAAAATGAAAGGGCAGATGCTCGGCTCCCGGAGCTTGGAAGGTGATATCAGCCTCGCGCATTCAGTGTACGCGAGCTCTCTGCAGAGCCAAGTAAGTGGGAGAGAACGCAGTGGAGCTGGGGGCCCCCCACCTAATGACGCGCAGCCGACAGATGTCCTGTGTCCTTCTGGTTGAGGGTATTGGCTCTGTCCTAGCTAGCTAGGTGGTGTGGGCAGGTCCCTTGGCCCCTCTGGGCTTCAGGTTCTTCCTCAGTCAAGTGAGGGATAGGACTAGTTGACCCCTTAGCTCCCTTCCAGGCTGGACATTCTATGGTTTTGACCAGTGGCCACACATGGGGGCCTGTGGGCTGGATTTGCACTGCAGAGGCGTTCTGTTGAGTCTGCAGAGCGAATTAATTGCAAACCTTGCAAAACGGAAAACTTCACATAAAAGTTTTAGACTTCTGTACAGAAGCCAGACCTGGATTCCTCAAGGCTCCTGTTGAAGTTGATTGCTGAGAGCCCCACTTCGAAGGGATCTGTACTCTCCTAGTCATGCAGACAGCCCCTCCTCCCCCCCTTCCTCCTTCACTCATTTATGCTACCTGTCTGGCCTCTGGTGGCATCTGAGTTTGTACCCCTTGATTTGATCCCCTGGATGCTGGCACATGTGTGTATACAGTATCTCCTTGCCCACATGTGAGTTGGCTAATGGCTGTGATGAAATCGAATATGTGTCCAACATGTAGCAGAGGACTAAACATTTTACATGCAGTGTCTCATTTAATCATCAACTTATTTCTAGGAGCGTCACTTGTTCATCCTGGTTACTGATAAGGAAACCTAGACTCTGAGGGTCTCAATCCCTCGCCCAAGGTCAGCTTGCAAGGGGCAGACTAGAACGTGCAGCCAGCTCTCCATCGCGTGCTCTTTCCACAGTTTCACACGTTCTCGTCTCTTTTGTTCTCTGCCTCAGTTTCCCTATTTCTAACACTTCTCTCTGCTTTCGGTACTGGGGTGGGATTGGACATGAATTGTCCTTGGCTGTATGCTAGGGGTGGGGAGGGTGCGTGGAGGTGGGGGTGGGAGGTTAGGGAGGAGCGGCTGGAGGTTGGAGGGCAACGGGAAGGGTGGAGGAAGAGGTGGCGACTGCACCTGACTCCCCAGAAGCCCAGAGTGAGCTTTGTGGACCTTCAAGCAGCTCCTCCGAGGACTGGGGCGGAGCTTGAGGTCTGGAAATGGGCCTCTCCCTTCCTCCCTCAGGATGCATGTTGGGCTCTTGGGAATACCCATCCCTCAGAACTGGCTTTTCAAGCATCTGCCCACTGCTCCTGGCTCCCAGATTTACTAGGATGTCCTCTGATGTTTGAAGAAGCTCTCCGTTACCTAGCGTGAGAGGAGAACCCCTGGTGTCTCAGTCTGAACTTGAGAGGGTGACGGGGAGAAACTGTGTGGTGCAGGAGGCGGCTTAGCCATGTGTCTTCTTGCCTCTGGAAAATGGGAAGATCTAAAGACTTGAGCAAGGGAACCACTGCCATTATATCTGTCCCTCGAACTTCTGTATTTTCCCCAAGTAGGGGAACCATGGGCCTTGATCATCCAAGAGCTGGAGGTGGTGAGTGGCAGGACCTGGAGACGAGTCCTGCTTGTTAAGCAAGAAAGGAGCACTGGCCCTGCCAGGAAAGCCTCCTGGGCTCACCTGGGACAGTCACGTCGCATTGCTCTCCCTCATGGTCCTGATGCAAATGGCGGCTTTGAAATAGCTGCTATTGATCTGTCTGCCCATCTAGGTGAATTACAGGAAAGGCTTTGAGCACTCAAAGGCACAGTTCCATCTGCCATTGGACATGGTAACCCTGGTGCATGCCAAGAAGGCTCAGACCCTGGCCAGCGACCAGGACTACAGACACCCACTCCCCCAGTATACCTCCTTGGCCGAGGACCTGAGGCTCAGCTGTGCCAAGAAAGCTCACAAGTTGCAGAGTGAGGTAAGGGGACCTGGCCTCTCTCTCCAGGCTCTTTTCCTCTTAAATGTGACTGTGAGGCAGTGACCCACAAACTCCTGGTGGCTCCGTGGGGCTTCCAGAGATGAGGAATCCCGTACCTGGGGTTTCTTTTAAAGCACTGCCCTGGTTGTTCCTGCCTTGCTCTTCATAAGCACAATTGCACAGATCTATTAACAACAACAACAGCAGTTTATTGAGTACTTCTGCTGAATTCCAAGCATTGTGTTTTCAGGCATTATCTCATTTAATCCTCCAAATAACCCTATATCGATAGTCTTTATCTCCATTTTATGGAGAAACTATAGTGAGTCTCAAAGAAGTTAAATAGCTCGTGCAAGATCATAAAACTATAAATGAGAAAGTGGGTGCTGGGACTTGGATGGTGTCCAAGGAAGATGCTTTCAAGGCTCATGGTTTTGCACGTTCAAGACTCGCCAACGGTGTTGCCTCTGGCCCCAGCTTGAGCTGGGGGTTCTTCTTGGTGCATCATATGTTCCCGGGCCACCCAACTTCTGAAGAGGCCTGAGATCTGCTCTGAGAGTTGCTCAGAGCCCCTTTGGAACTGACCCACTTCAGGCAGAGGAGAGGGAAATAAGGGCCCAGAGACCCTTCCTGAGTCCTCCCAAGGAGTCTTGGAGGCCTTCACGCCCCCTTGCCCCCACTGAGGGCATTTCTAGCTCATGCCGCCTGTTTTCTGAAGCAGGCGGGCCCGGGAGCGGTGGGGAGCAGTGGGGAGCGGTGGGAAGCGTTGGGGAGCGGTGGGAAGCGGTGGGGAGCGTTGGAGGATTGCCTCACTCCCAAGAAGATCCAGAATGTGTCTTCCCAACAGGCAGCAGCATCCTTTTTGGTACTCACCTCATCTCCCAGCTCGCCACGTTTCCGTGCCGGGAGATTTGCAAGTAACGGGCCTCTGCTGGAAAATAAAACAACCCTCCCAAAACCCGCTTTCTGGTTTGGCAGAGCCTGAGAGCTGAGCAGTGCTCGCATCCGGGTTTCTGTTGTCCACTGGAACTTTCCGCCTGTACAGCGTTTACTAAGTGACATAACTGTCAGGAACCCAACAGCAGGTGGAGGAACGAGGGAGCCGCCACGCTCAGCTCAGGGGCCCGTTTGTCACTTGAGCAGAGCCCTGGCTTCCCCTGCCTCTCGTTGCCATGGCAATTGGAAGGCGGCACGCACGGGGGCGCCTCGGTGGCCGGAGGGGAGTGAACTTGGGGCCCCCTTTAAACTGTCAGCCCAAACCCCTCAGGTACACACACCGCCTCCACCCACACAGACTCAGGCCTTTGCCAGATTATTCTGGATTCATTTATTAGTTCTTTCTTAACCCATGATTAATTAATGCCGCCTTCTGCTGCTGGGTTTTGTTTTGAAGACCCATTAAACCATTTCCACATTTGCCCCAAGACAGCTGACTTTCTAACCACAATCCGCTCCAGCGTTTATTTTTGATAGCCCACATTAAAATAAAAATCCGCCAAGCATCCCTCTGACAGCTACGGAGACAAGTGACAGCAGAATTATTTTCTTCTGACCTACATTTTTGTTTCCCTAATGAGCATTTAAGTAAGAAGCGTGTTTGTGTTTGCTGAGTGTGATGTATCTGGAGAGACTGCCTTGGCCTTGAGTTCTAATTATGATGCTGTCTGTCGTGGGTCCTTCCTCATTCTGCGAGCTTGGCTTTTCTGATTCCTCGTGTCGTTCCTTGTAGAATTTGTACCGGTCGGACCTGAACTTCATGCGAGGCGTTGCCTGTGTCATTCCAGGCACGTTAGACATTGAAGAGAGAAAGAGAGCATCTGAACTCATCAGTGAGGTAACCAGGGACCCAGGACGGGTTGGGGGTGTCAAGTATATTCCACGGTAGAGGTTACACAACCATCTGTTTGTTTCTTACTAAAGCCAGTTAGATGCTACACTGTTAGCAGTGGCAACTCACCCAGCCTCTCTCCTTACTCCCTTCTCCATTCAGACTGGATGCCGTTTAAGACAGCTTTGCAGATCTCGAGCCAGTTCCTATATTAACATATAAGAATTATTTGCTGGATCCTAAAATGTACTTTCCTAGGGTCCCTTTGAAGAGTGGCTTGTGGTACAATGAAAAGAGGGCGGGCTTTGGAGACACATGTGGTGACTGAAATTCCAGGCCAGTACTCATTTGCTGTGTGACCTCAAGCCAGTCACCTGCCCTCTCTGAGACTCAACCTCCTAATCAGTCAAATGGGAATCCTCAGACCTCTCTCATTTAGTTTTTGTGAGGATCAGTGCTAATGTAAGCACTGTGCTTCTCTGGGGGCTGTATATGAAATGGTTGCTATAAGCTTGGTGATAACTTCTTGGTAAATTACAGAAGTCTGGAATTCTAAGCTCTTTGAACTCCTGAGGAATCTTGCCCACCCCTGGGAGGGCTCTGGGATTTCCATTCACGGTAGATGGGCATAATGGAAGGCACTGCAAGCAAAAGGCGGTCAGCATCCAGCCTGGGTGCCTCAGAATGGCTTACGCATTGATTAGAAGCTCTGAGCAAGCAGAATTGACCGCACTGTGGGAGTTGAGATTTAATTTTGTGCTTTGCTTTTCCAGTGAAATCTCTAAAGCGAGTGGTTTCTAAACCTCATGGTGCATCAGAATCCCCTTTGGAACTTAAAAAAAGTACAGAGCCCACTGACGATTTACTGAATCCCATCCCCTGGGGTGGTGTGCAGGCATGTGGATTATTTTAAGCTGCACGGTTGTTTCTGGTACACCCCCAAAGCTGAGGAGCCTAGGGTTTCCAGCGAGCAAAGGAAATTTGGGAGCAAAACGTGAATTTCTATAGTCGCGTTCACATTCGTAGCAAAGGACTAGATCTCCCTTTCCCATTGATAAGTATCTGATTCCATCCGTCCTCTCCTCCTCTCTGCTTCTTCATCCCACTGGGTTCTGAGGTCACAAGAGCAGGGGACGGACTGGATTCTGGGCCACAGACTAGCAGCCTTTGCAAAACGAGGGTTTATAGCTAGTGCTTAATGAGCTGGTTCTTCTGCTGGTTTTGCATCTTACCTTGTCTTCTTATCGCCTCTTATGTGTGAGCTCAGAGTAAATATCGTCAGCATCCCCAGTCATTCAAGTACACGGCCGTGACAGACACTCCCAGCCTCACTCATGCAAAACTCAGCAACCAGATTACAAACGAGGTAAAATCTTCGGATGGCTTTGGGATGGGCTTTTTAAAAATTGCTAGATTGTTAAAAAATATGTGTGAATATTTGTGGGATTGGCGGGGGTGGGGGGAAGGATGGGTGTTTGCATGGAAAGAAAAGGATGTTGTTAGACAGAGCCTCAACAGTTTCCAGAAGGAAAAAAGGCCCAGGAGGAAATTCAGTTTAGTCTGTCGTCTCGCTCCCCAGATGTGGTCACAGACCGACAGCATCAGCATCCCCTGGGAGCTTGTTAGAAATACCAGACCTCAGGCCCCACCCCAGACCCACCGAATCCACACGGTCATTTAACAAGATCCTCACAGGTTTCCTTTGCACGTTAAAGTTGGAGACGTGCTGGTCTCTCGTTCGTCTGTTCTAGCTGGGCAGATATTGCCTAATCATTTCTCCACTGTCATTCTGATGATGACATTGGGAAGGATTTGTGGTTGTCCGGGGACAGTGACACAGTGTGATGTTTGCCAAGCTTCTTGGTTCTCTGCCTCCTCATCTTCTCACTCACACCACTTACCCAATTATCACTTTAATATTCTAGCAGAGGGGGCCCAGGGGAAAGAATCTCACTCCATAAAATCATCATTCCAGCTCTACTTCTTCTTAATGGCCCTCTGACAAGTTTGAAATATCGAGTGAGCTTGGCAGAGAATGAAACTTCGTTTTTAAAATTCTCCTTCTGACTCTAACTTTTCGAAGTCAGTTGAGATTTGGGTATTTATAGATTAGTTCCATCCAAGCTTGGGATAAGAAAATCCAAAGGGCTGTGTAGCGTGACATGATCCAGTTAAAATTCCCACTGAACCCTTCTTGCCTGCTTTGTGATCGGGGTGCTGAGGGGTAACAATGCCTCCTGCAGTGGCCTCTGGCCCTGGAGAACTCAGCAACCACAGACCCAGTTCTAATCACGAGAGCAGATGTTTTCACGACGGCCGAGTGCTCCCATGCAGCTCAGCTCTGGTGTGAGTCTGCCCACGGGAGGGTCCCGGGATTTTAGTAAAGGATGCAGACTGGGGTTTGGGGACCTCCCTTCCAACCAGTAGAGCTTCTCCTAGATGTCCCAGATCTTAATATTGTCTTTACACTGTGTCCTCAGCAAAAAAAAGTCTGCAATGGGAAGAACCACGATAGTCTTCTTAAAGGTGTTTTTCTTCCCTCGGCCTATTATTGAGCAAAGTATAGGGAAGGGAAAAAATATCTTTTCTTTTACCCATCTTAGGCTCTCGGCTGGGGCTCTGTAACAAAAGATAGATTAACAAGAGAAAAGCATACAAATTTATGTAATGTAAGCTTTAGGTGGTGCAGGAGTCTTCATAAGGAAACGGAGACCAGGAGGGAGGGACGGTTAAACCTGAGCGTTTTTATTCTAGGTTTGATGAAGAGTGGACAGTCGTGGGAAAATGTGTAGGACAAAAGGGGGTGAGCGAAGGGCAGGAAACTGGGGGACACTTAGCGAGGTCTGTTTGTTCAACTGCCTCTCGGTCCTGCCGATGTCAGAGATGAGCTTGAACCTTCCCTGTGTCAGAGGGAGGGCAGCTCCCACAGGAGGGGAGAAGGTCAGAGAGAGGTCTTCCACCTCCTGCTGCTTCCAAATTCCTTCAGCTGAAAATATGCACGATGCCAAGGTACCATATTTTGGGGTAACATGTCCTGAACCCCATCACAAGCAACTTGCAGTTTCTTCCACATTCCTTTCACAGCACTCAATTTGACTCATGAAGGACTATCTCTATTGAAAAAAAAAAACATCTTCTCCAGGCTGAAGGTGTACCCATGACACAGCGAATGGCCTTTTACAAACGTATTTCCCAATTGCAAAGGAGGGAACTCCAGCCCTGCAGAAGTGCACAGCACTTACCTTCTTGCCTTTTCTTTTTTTTTTCCTGCCCAGCGCCTCTATAAAGCAGCAGGCGAGGACGCGAGACACCACTACACAATGACCCTGGGCCTGCCCGAGTTTGTCCGAGCGAAAACAAATGCAGCCAACCTGAGTGATGTAAGCCTTTCCCGTTGCTGAGGTTGAGATGTGCTCCAAGGCCACATATGTCTGTGTCTGTGATGGGAGCTAACAGTGACCCTGGTGACTTTCACAGAAACGTTAAACAATGTATCTTGTAGACACTCATGTTAAATATACCTTACACAGATGTGTTGATACCTACGTGTCAGAGCCCACTTCCGAGAGGGTGCTAATGAGATTTTCTTTGCAAAATCGAAAGCTTTTGCTTGTCAGGAATTGATTCTGGAACACCACACTACAAATAAAAGGGAGTAGCATTTGTTCTTTGAGTCATGTAATTTTTTTTTTAAAGAAGATCTACATGTGTTCCTACCGTAGGCAAAATACAAGGAGTCTTGGCGGAATCTCCGTGTTCAAGGCTACAAGCTGACAATAGACGCGCTCCCCTTCCAGGCGGCTCGGGTCTCTGGAGATATAGCCAGTGATGTGAGTTGAATGATATGACCTTCCATCCGGCCTAATTTCTGTTAACTTCATGTAAAACAATGTCTACGGCTGATTTTCCTGAATTAAAGCAAATCTATCACCATGTGAGACAGGATGTCACCTGCAGAATATATTAGTTATGAATGAGATTCTTTGACGGAGAGAGGGAAAGAAAGGCCCTGTTAATCAGAAGCTAAATGCAGGCAAAAGTCTCTAGCAGGAAGAAGATTACGATTTATTTCTAATTGCGGTGTCTAGGCAATGATCTCCCCGTAATGTGTGAACTGTCTGTTTTCTAACTCCACCCAGAATTAGAAAGAACTCGCAGTAGAAATTGTAACTCGGCTCTCTGTAGTTTCCCGCGTCGGCGGTAGGATTTTCAGCTGTGTTTCAGGCACTCTGTTGATAACATCCATAGCTTTGGGACATGAAGGTGACTTTCTGTTTCCCACAAACAAATCGCAGAAAATGTAGACTTCAAATAAATGGATCCTGTCTTTTGGGTTTGATGTTTTGCCAAGTGCAAGGGGATAAAGCACAAGTTTCTCTTTTACCCTTTTTGATAAATTCCTTTCGGGCACAGGACAAGTAAGGGGAGTGGGCCCCTCACTTTGGTTCTAAGGATCTGGTTTTAATTAGATGGGAGGAAGGGAGCAGTGTTTCCACTGTTCCTCCCCCAGGGAGGAAGCATGCTCTCAGGCCAGCCTCACTGTGGTTTTTCTTATAATCATCTCCTCCTAGTGTAAGAACAGGTGATTTTCTTAGAGTCTGCAAGGAAAACGCATAGATGGAATGTAAGCGTCCCAAATGCCAGCCCCTGACCGCCTGGTCCCCCCCCCCCCTTCCAGTTTCTCTACAGGAACGACTTTGTGAAGGAGCGAGGGAGGCTGATCGGGGCCCAGAGTGTGAGAGACGACCCCCGGCTCCAGCACTGCCAGCGGATGGGCCGGCTGCAGAGTGAGCTTCAGTACAGGAGGGAGGCGGCGGGCAACAGAGCCCAGTGCCACCTGCCCATGGACATGGTGCCCCTGGTCCACGCCCGGAAGGCCCAGGCCCTGGCCAGCGACCGCGACTACAGGACACGGTGCCACGAGTTCACGGCACTGCCCGAGGACCTGAAGATGGCCTGGGCCAAGAAGGCTCACGCCCTGCAGAGTGAGGTAGGGGGGGTCCGTAGATCACACATCAGTCCCCGACCTTCCTCCTCCCGCCAGGCCTGCGTGTAAATCTCTGCTTCTTCCTTAGCCTTTCGGATCCCCCAAACGATTTGCTTGGTCTGTGCCATCTAGGTTGGAATTATTCAATCCATCAACAACTATTTGTTGAGCACCTACTATGTAGCAGGCATCCCTCAAGGCCCTGGGGATACAGCAGTCAACAAAAGAGTCTAAAAATACAGCAGTCAACAAAAGAGTCTAAAAACTCCCGGGGTCGTGGAGCTTCTGTTCTGTGGGAGGGAGAGAAAGTATAAGTGAGACGTGTAGTATGCCAGATGGAGACAAACAGAGCAGGGAAGTTGGGTAAGAGGGTGTGAGTGTGTGTGCAACTTAAAATGGGGGTGAGGGTAGTTCTCAAAAGTGCAAAAGTGACATTTGAACAAAGCCCCTGAGTGGCAGCAGCCTCAGCATATCTGAGGCTGGAGCGAAGCAAGTGTGTGGGTGGGTGAAGAGGATGTCGCAGGGGTTGGGGATGGGGTCCAAGACAGAGGCTCAGGGCTGGACTGTGTGTGGTGAGGCGAGGAGAAGAATTGCCCCCAGAGCTGACGCTCACTGACTGCTTTGCCAGTACCGGCACCCTCGCTACCGCACTTCGGGGTGGGGGCCATTGCTGCTCCTGTTTCACAGACGAGGTCACGTGGGGGGGGCCGAGGCAGGACTGGCTCCGGAGCCCATCCTCCCAACCCTCCCGCCATCCGGGACAAGGGGAGTCACGCTTCCTAGGATGCAGGTGTGGACGCTGAGGCCCAGAGAGAGGCCCACGCAAGATCATCAAGCCTGTAGGTGGGTAGCGCCAGCCACTGCCCCCGTAGTGGAAGCCTCTGGAGTCAGTCCCAGGCCCCTCCAAGCCTCGGCTCCCTCAGCCGGGCCGGGGCCGCGATGAAAATGTGGTCACGGTCGGCACTTACAGGGCGCATGCACGTCGCATGCTCTGCACCACGCGGGCGCCCGTGCGTCGTCTCCCCAGCCCCGCGGCTCCCCTAGGAGGAAGGCGCTCTCATGTTAGAGCAGAGCTCATGGCACTGTTGTCACCTCAGTCCTTATCACCCACATCAGGGTTTCCCAGCTCAGGCGCGTTTGACATTTTGGGCTGGATGCTTGGTCGTGGGGGCCTGTCCTGTGCACTGCAGTGTCCCTGGCCTCTACCCTCTACATCCCACAGCACCCGCTTAGCGTGGCAATCAAAATGTCTCCAAATATTGCCAGATGCACCGGGGGACAAATCTGCACCCGACTGAGAACCCATTTCTCAGTTGAGGGCTGGTCTGTATGATGCACTGAGCATGGTGCCTTCTCTGTAGGAGCACGCCAGTGGGTGTGAGCAGTTCGGACTATGTTCTCCACCAAGCCTTCCGATTCTGGTGGCCTTCAGGGCAGTGGCTGCTTCTAGTTTAGTTATCTTGCCCAGGCAGAGTGTTGTAAACACCTAATGGATGATTAATTGTGACAACGATGATGTGATTTAATGAACGTCAGGATCATCTAATTATGCATCGAGATTTGCTGGAACTGCAGTATCGTGTTGGGCACCAGCCAGCAGAGCGTAGAGCAGGATGAGTTTATCGGGCCCCACTCAGGGCACGTGGTCACTGAAGCACAGCCCAGGACCCACTCAGAAAGCCTTCCACTTGCTAGAAGGCCACCCTGAGGTCCAAGAAGAACTCATAGCATGACTTGGTGCCCAGCCCGGGACCCTCTTGTCGGTGGCCTATTCCTGGGGAGACGAGAAACCTCCTGGGACAGGACAGGTGCTGAGGAAGTTACAGAGGCCACCGGGGAGAGGTCGGGGGCCAAGCTGGAAGCCCAGCTTCGTCACTCACTGGCAGTCCTCCTGCGGCCCCTTGGCTTTCTAGGCCTCCGTGTCTCCACTGGAAAAGCAAAGAGGTTTGATTTAATTGGTGATCTCAGATTTCAGGATTCATAGATTAATGTTTTTTAAAATGCCGGCATCAACATAATGTCAGACTATTTAACTAAGTGAGGAACGATACCAAAAACCAAATCCTACCTCAGACTACCATTTATATCACTGTTACTTCTGAAAAGAAAGGATATTTTAACACTAAAAAAAAAAAAAAAAAAGCCGAAGAGGAAGAACAAACTAAGACAGAGGGTCCTTCCCAAGAAACGCTAGTTGGCAATCTTAGACTGACATTTTACCAAATGGGATATGTATTAGAATGTTGTGTGCTGAGAAATTATTGCCTAATTGAAAAATGACCGTGTTGTGCTTCATGCATTGTTTTGAAACTTCAGGTTTGTTAAACTGGGGGGGTCTTGGACTCTAAGTTGCTGTGAATGGTAGACCCGCACAGTGTCCACAGATGGTTCTGAGGCTTCAGTCTTCTCAGAGTCATCCCTGAAAATCCAATTCCAAGTGGTTACCTTATAGCGAAAAGGAGACAAAGGCTCAATATGAGCTCACTCAGTTCAGCAGAATCTAGGGTAGGAACAGTAGCCCTCAGTAGCCTTCAGCCATTTCTCCTGTCCTCTTCCACCCAGGCCAGAAAGAATGCTGTGGGACTAGGTGCCCGCCCCTGGGGAGAAGGTCCTCAAGGCCGTGATTGCTCAAGTCGTGCTAACCTCAGGGATGTACCTGAGACATGTGCTCCGCCCAGGCCACGCTCCACCACGAATCGGTGCTGGTTCGGTCACCTCTCAGTCTTTCCCAATGTGCCAGTCCACACTCCCCTCCGTGATGTCACGCGGGAGCTGCAGGACATCCTGCAAAGCACGTGCAGGGACAGTCCTGGCCCCGCCCTTTATGGCTACCCGGCCTCAGGAGACTCCTTAAGCTCTCCTAGCTTCAGTTTCCCCACCATCACAAATAACAACAACAATAACAATACCTAAAAAGTATGGAATGCTTATCCTGGGTCAGGCATTTGTTTAAATATCTTGCGCGAACCATGTCACGTAGTATCTAGGTAAGTACTGGCATTACTCCCGTTTTTACAGTTGCGGTAACTCAGGCACCTGTAACCTTCAGTAACTTGCTTAGGGTCATAAGCTGGCAGGGAAATGACTTGCTCAAGACCATACGGCTAGTAAGAGGCAAAGTGAGGCTCTGGGCTCCCGACTCTGGGTTCAGTGCTCTCTGGCTCCCCCTGGTGGCTAGATTAGGAACCCAGGTGCCCTGGCTCCTGAGTGTTCTCTTAAGGACCACCCACGTGCAGCATCCCCACGGGACCGGGACCGCAGCTGGTGACTCTTCTGGGAATCCAAACAAACATTTAAACCCCGACATTGTTCTGTAGATGGGAATAAGAGCTCGTGCTTTGAGAATGGCGCAAGGACTGAATGAGATAACGAGTCTAAAGCAAACCACACCCTATGCAAGGTAGCAAGGTAGTGGTTATGGTGATTCTTATTAATATGACAAATATACCCCTTCCCCTGGCCACCTCCTGGGTGCATCTGCTTATGTCATTCCTGTTAGAACTCAGGGGCTGAAAGCTGCAGCTCCTGCGTCTGCCACACTGTGCTCCAGGATAGGGGTACCAGGAAACCCCACGTGTGACTCTGAAGGTGACTTCTAGGCCTTCGTATATACAAGGGCAAATAGCGAGGCTGCCATGTGGGGAAGCCAAATTCAGCTGGGCATCCTGAGAAGGTCTCTTATTATCTTAGAATTCTTCTTTGAAACCATCTTTGGGCCGATTCTCCTCGACTCCCCTCCTCTCTCTCCCTGTTTTATCGTGAAGTCTGGGGCAGGCGTGTTGTTTTTAGGGTCTGCGTGAATAGTCAAAGCTGGGCTGGGAGCAGAAATATCAATAGACAATTCATTTATAAGAGAGTCTAAGGCGCAGTCAGATCTTTGGGGAACCTGCATCTTGCCTTCTGACTCACCTGCGCTCGCACTGTTCAGCTCCACAAAAGGCAAGTTGAAAGCGTGCTCCCCCGCTTCATCTCACTTATGAAAGGAGCAAGGCCTGGCTGTGAAGAGGCCCTGTAGGATGATTCTCTCTAACTTAGAAATTTATCCAATTTTCTCTGTTCTTTATCAGAGTGGAAGGCAAAAGCTTTGCCGGTGTATACTGAAAGATCGCGGTATAAAAAGCAATCTCACTGACATGGGGTTTTGAAACGTGCTCTGGGACCTGAGTGATGTCTCCTTGCACCAGTTGGAAGGCAGAGTGGAATTTGCACAGGGGCCTTAACCAGCAGACAGTAGATCAGAAACGGACCCTCTTTGAGGCCAGCTGTGAGGAGCGCTGTGATTCCTGAAATGAAAGAAAACTAAAAAGGCCGAAAAGGCTGATTTCAGGAGTGGGTATTTTGCGTTACAGCAGAGCTTATATCTAAATTAGAGAAAGGCTAGCAACTTCGTTTAGATCCAAATTTCAGATTTCCTTAGAGAGTCTTTTCCCACCTTTAAAAATGCCTAATTTCCATACGGAGAGGAAGAAAAGCAACTGTCTCATCATAGGTAATGGTGGGCAGATCAAAGAATGGTAATTAGATTTAACATTTTAGGAGACGCCTAAGCAGACCCACTGCCTTTTGTTTTGTTTTGAAAATGTCAAAACTGAGTTGATTTGCTGCCTTAAGTTTCCCTTTTATATAAACAGGTGTTAAAGGCTGCAAGTTACATGTTCAGTACCTACTACGGACCCATTGTCTTAAAACAGCACTTACGATTTTCTCCCCAGAATTGATGCTGTACTCCTGATCTTCTGAGTCCTTAAAAGGAAGAAGGTGGATAAAGCTTAAGCCCATTTGTGCAATATAAGCAAATCATGAGTAGAAGTAGGAGGGGTAAACCGAGGCACAGAAAGATTAAAATGGCTTGCACACCATTCGCCAGGTGTAGCCAGGTTTGTTCCAGTTTTGAGAGTCCTGCTATAATCGTCTTCCCTTCCCCCCACCACCGCAAGAAAAAAACAAATCTAACACATAGAGTGGCTTTTACCCCTCAGGACTCTCAGGTGTTTTCATGAGAACAGAGGGGTTGTCATGACCTTCAGGTATCACAGAGAGAAACTGAGTCACATTTTGGTACAGTGATTTGCTCCGAGTCACAGCAGGTTTGATCCAGAGCTCAAAGCCCTTTGATCAACTGAGAGTGTATAAAAACGTTTCTGTTTAGGCAGGAGGTCAATCGCCTCACTGCCAGAATGAAACAAAATGATGGGGGCTGATGTGTGGGCTGGGGTGTATATCTCAGGTCGTTCTTAGGGATCATTCCCGCAGGTCAGTACCTTCTGCTTCAAATCCAGCCAGTTTACGGGTGGAGCCTTCCTGTATCGTACACTGGACCCGTTATTTGATTCTGGACAGAGTGCACAAACTCAAACAGTTTGACTCGATGACATGCAGAACGCACCTGAATGACGATGTTGAAATGTTGCGATGAAGCATTTTTACAAATGCCCCACAGTCTTCGACCCTCTCCTGATAAAAGCCAATGATTTTCTTCCTGCAGTTGCACTACAGATCAGACCTGATGGGCATGAAGGGGATAGGATGGCTGGCGCTGAGTTCCCCACAGATAGAGAGTGCAAAGAAAGCCGGAGAGCTCATCAGCGAGGTACCATTAATCTGACTCTACCACAGACGCAACCTGGCGTTTATTTCCTCCTGATGAGGGAAACTGCAGATGGACTGGAGATCCCAAAGGGCCCCATGGCCACTGGACTCCTGATATTTCTCTGGGGCCATTTGCAACCAAATCCCAAGACAGAACAAGATTTCCCTCCCAGTGAATTCACTTGCTGGGGAGTTAAAGGCATGTTCCAGTCAGGCAGTGAAAGAAGGGTGATGCATTAGAAGATTCTCAAGAGAGGCGTTAATGTACAATTGTGATCTAAGCTGGCCCATTATTTTTGGGGAGGCAGGGAGAGGGTTTGCCACCCATCTCCTGAGTTTACTCAGAGAGTCCAGTGTCTGGGGGTTGTCTGACTTCAGAGGCTGTTAAAAGTTGCACAGAGATGGTTACGTTCACTGAACTCCCCACCATATTGATGACCTAGAGATTCTTGCCCTGGGAGCTGGTTGAGGGTGCCACTGCTTTCTTCAGTTCCTTAATAATGGAACCTACTTTTATAGGGTCTGAGCAGGGCCACCTTGTTGCTGGATCCTTCCCTCTACTGAATTCCTTTATTGTGATGAGCTATGGCATTTTGCAGCCTCTCTTTTCAAGAATGTAAATACCTGGGAAATGTTCCTTATCACAGAGGCAGCTTGGATCTCTTCCGTATGCTGGTGAGGTGCCCACCAAGAAGAGAGACTTGTTTTCCAATCACGTCATTGGTACATTTGGTACTGAGTAGATGGGGTGAAGCTGCACTCAGAAAAGTGCATGGTGTTTGATTGTTTCATGAGAATCTTGGTCCTTCTCTTATAGACCAAATACCGTAAAAAACCAGACACTATCAAATTCACCACGGTGGTTGACTCTCCAGACCTAGTTCATGCCAAGAACAGCTACATGCATTGCAATGAGGTGGGTGTTTTCTCTTCACTCATCCCAGGCCCAGGAGTGGCTAGTGCTGTGCAGTGGTCAGTGCTTAAGATGTGAGGGCAAACCTTTTGTCCCTTCCCTGGGTGATCTTGGGTCAGTTTTCTAATGTCTTCTAACCCTGGTTCCCTTATTTGAAAGGAGGGTAATGATAGCAACCATTTCATAAGATTGAGTGAATTAAATGAGGATTAAATAAATAAAAGTACGTGAAGCTTTTAGCAAGTATCAGAACAGAGCAAGTCCTCAATAAATGTCCCTAGTTTGACTCATAATCATAACAATAATAATACTAAGTATCATTGATGATCCCTTACCAAACACTAGGTCAGATACATCTTAATTGTTGATAAATGATAATGGAATTAAAAGCTTAACATAAGCCAATTAGAAAAAAAACAAAAACTGCTATATCAAAAGCTTCTTTCTGCTTTTACTCTCTATATGATTTAGCCCCATTTCCTCTCTCCTGTATTAATTTCGAAGAATAGGAAGTTACATATATATTTTTTTCTCTGAAATTGTCCAGGGATTGGATTTTGCACACTCACCAAGCTGCCCCGTGCTCACAGAGTCCAAATGTTGTACTGACCAGTTCACATTTGCAAAACCCAAATTGAATTTGGGAAAGGGTTGGAATATTAAATATTATATTTCCTCTCTAAAACTGGATGAGACTCAACCACTTCCTAAAATTGTTTGCAATTCTTAGATCACCGCCCTAAAAATAGCAACTAAGATAAAGCTTGAGTTTTAAAATTGTGTCTTCTTGGGACACAGGTTGGACCGTGAAAACTTCACATTTCTGAACAGATATTAAGGCATTTAAGACTTTTTAGCTGTTGTGTCTTTTTATTATTACTATTAGCGTTAAGTAGTAAAGGTATGGAGGCATCTTGTTACTAGTAAAAAGCTTGAGCAATGCCCAGTTGCAAAGATTCTCTGAAATATCCACCCACTTTTACTGTTTGTGAAATACACAGGTACAGCCAACCAGGGTGATGGTTTGTGACCCTTTTGGAGCAAATCTTGATGAATATTTTAAGCAGAGTTTATTTAAAACCAGCCCCGCCACCGCCTGACCCTGGCCACATGGGCCCCTCCCTTCCTGGGTGGCTTCTGGAGGGATGCTCTCCACGGGCTTCTGTGCCCTGGGGTGAGGGTATGGGGTCACTCGAGTGGGAGGGGCAGGAACGGGAATCGGCCCCTTCACCTTGGCTGCAGCAAGTGCGGTTTCCCATTTACTGTGAGCCTTCTTCCCCGCAGCGCCTGTACCGGTCAGGGGATGCCGAATCCCGGCACAGATACACCCTGGTCCCCGACCACCCCGATTTCACCAGAGCCCGCCTCAACGCACTGCATCTGAGCGATGTAAGTGAACCAGCGGTTCATGTGTGGTATGTGCCTGTTTCTGTAAAATGATCTGTGCCCAAATGGGATTTTATTTGTTAAAAAAAAAAGAAAAGAAGGTCCTAGGAAGGGGGGCTGGGAGTGGAAAGAACCGTGGATTGAGAGTGGGACAAATGACATGTGTGACTTTGAGCCAGTTTCCTCCCTGGGCCTCAGTTTCCCAGCTGTAAAATGGGGATGGAGCTGTGCTAGCCAATGCCTGTGGTCCTTCTAGCTCTCAAATCCTAATGCTGGGCATGGCTCCAAAGACCTCGGTCAGGTGCTGGGTTACGGCCAGAGGAGTGGTGCCCTGGCCCCGCGGGTGTAGACACCTGCTCTGTTTGTTCTTTGGACACCTCTCCTTAGCCATTCAGAGCAGTGTAAGTTTGGAGACAAAGTGGCGCTTTCTCTGCTTTCTGCAGTTTAGAAAGATGCTGCAATTGTAGTCTATCTGGTCCAAACACAATCCGCTCCTTTGTGTGTGAGGCTGTAGACCCCAACACGTCTGTTTCCCTTGGATGTGTGCCCTTTGCATGCATCACTAAGATGCTGTTTCCTAAACCCAGGCTTGTTGGCAGGGGTTGGAGGCCCCTGGTTGTAATAGAATAGGCGGCCGCTCTTCCAGCAAAGCTGTGATCCTGGGATAACAGGTATCGAGGCGGCAGAATCAAAAGATGCTGTCAGATCAGAATAACACAGGCTGAGTGTGTCGGCCTGGGGCAGCGCGGGGCCTCCCAGAGTCTGGCCATTCTTCCCGCCCTGGCCCGGCCATTGTGTCCTGGGGCTCCGTGAAGATCAACAGCTGCTGCCGTTCACCCTAGAGATGGCTGCCTCGTAGGGGTTGGCGAGAGGCGCCTGCTAGTTAGCGTGTGTATTAGTTTGTTGCGTTTGTAAAGCCCTGTGGGATCCCACACAGTGAATGTGATGGTGCTTTGTAAATATGAGTTATTATGACCATTTGATGCTTTTGAGGGCTGTGCGCGGGATAATTTTAGAACAGCAGCTCTGGTGGGCTGACCTCCATCTGGGGAAGCGGGACCTCCCCCTCAGCGGAGCTTGGACAAAACATCCGTCTCATTAATGCTGCAAGGATGTGGGAAGGCAAGGCCTCCGTTAGAGGAACTATTGGAGGCCCATTGCCCTGGAAACTGGGATAAAACCGCCCGTCCATTTGGGGCCCAGCTTAAGGAGAACAGCCACCCCAGGCTGGTGGCAGAAGCATCTTTCCTCCCACGAGGGATGCCAGTCTGCAGAGTTCCGGAGCTGAAATTAGCCGCCAGGGCACGCGGGTATGGAGAACTCATGGACCTCTTTTGAAAGAGCACTTCTTCGGGGGCGTGTAGGATACGCACAATTGGATCAAGTGCTCTGTGAGGATGATGTGGAGGGAAGGTGACCTTCCTGGGCAAAGAAAGCCATTGAGATGTGTAAGGCAGCCGAAATAACTAAAGAATCAAATGACTCTAATGTGTGAGGATGAGGGCAAAGCTGTGCCCACTGTGATAAAGAAGAGGAGCACCCAGGGTTCCAAATCAAAGAGCCTGCGAAATCTAAAGGCTCCCAGTGGCAAGGCGAGAACCTCAACAGAATAAAAAAAAACTCGGGGAGGAAGTGATGATAATCAAGCAAATAGTTAGTATACAGGGAGAAGTGGCCGGGAGACGGGGATCCAGCACCTCGGGGGGAACCCCAATTTGGGCCGTGCCCTGGAGTTGACCCTCAGTTACAGAGCCTCAGAGGCTGGGATGCATCGAACACCAGAGTGGGGTGACCTCGGAGTTTGATGCTGTGGATAGATCGGTGTCATTTCCTAGCCCAGATCTGGTATGGAGGCTCTTATTAGGAAGGCACCGCAACAGACCCCTTTCCAGGGAATGATAAGGTTTTGGACTCTATTTGCTAGTCTAACATTTGCGGGACCGTCAGAACAGGAAGCGTCATGCTAGAAGGGTGGTTGGTCTGTCATTGTCTGAATGCTCCTCCCCTTCCTCATACCTCTCGGTCCTGCCCGCTAAACTCAGTGGTGACCCAGGAAATCTAATCCTTTGGGCCCTGATTGTGACCTGTCAGTTAGGTGATTACCCCAGCGGTGATGGGTTCTGTACTTCTCGCTGCTTGAACAGAACAGGCGTTTGGCTCCTGGTTTGTGATGTTGGAGGTGGAGGCGGTGATGAAGGTGAAGGTGACAACGGGCAGCAGGACCGAAAAACGATGAGCTCCACCGTGCTTGGCTCGAGCTTTCCGTGGTCCCCTCTAGTTCCAGGCCCGGTTGTGGGGTGGCGTGAGGGCACTTTGCTTTTTTCTGCCACTTTTCCTGTGCTTAATCCCCCGAATCCCCTGTAGAACAGAGCCTCAGCCTTGACCTCTATTTCCAAGTGACAAAAGTAAGGTCCTTAAGGGCCCCCTCACCTGCCGTGGCTCTGGGAATGAGTGAGAGACCGACACGGTCCGGGGCTGTCACTTTGTCATCTGTTGGTGATGTGCCTCGCCTGCTGTCTCCCTTCTCTGTGGCGGAATAAAGAACAGCCTTCTGCTGGGATCCCCAGGTGACTCCTTTCGTGGAGACGTTCCCTTATCTTGAAAAAAAAATATTAGCTACATGAAGGCACGGGAGATTTTGATGCCTCCATCGGTGATGTGGGTCTACCTGAGGACTGAGAGGATGTGATTACAGACTCCCCGAGGGTGTGTGAGAACAACTTGAAAAGGGAAAAAAATGAAAGAGGAAGATGTGAAATACGGGGGTCAGGAACTCGGGCAGGTTCCTGACAATCAATTTAATTCAGGGGAAGGCTCTCCCCTCAGTGCAGGCACCAGGGGTGCATGTGGGATGCAGCATGCTTCATAGGGATGCTGTGACATGGCATCAGAGGTAGCCCAGGGGCCCCCAGGAAGTCAGTGGAGCCAGTGAACATGTGGGTGCCAGGACCTAAGGAATAGAACCTTCGGCAGGTGGGAGGAAACAGGGTTCTTGAACTTTTGAGTTCTGGCATCTAGAAGCTGCAAACCTGAAACGCTGAAAGTAAAAGCAAAGACAGAAAGAAGGTGGTCAGGGGCATCTGGTACCAGTGGGATGTAGCAAATGAGCCAGACCCACAGACCCCAAGACCCACAGGAGCAGGGCCTGATGCTCAGGCTGGGGGCTGAGAGCTGAAGCCCTTTGTGGCCAGAGCTGGGGGAGGTCCTCAGGATGGATGTGGGACCACGGGCTCTGCCATTCTGGGCACCAGCAAGACAGAGGGTACATATTTAGGAACCACTCCCACTGAGAACCAGCAACATTCCAGACATGGAGCTACTCACTCCCCGCTCACTCATTTCTGTGTTTCCCCGACTAGAAAGTCTACAGAAACTCTTGGGAACAGACCCGGGATGGTGGCTACGACTTCAGGCTGGATGCCATCCCGTTCCAGACCGCCCTGGCATCCAGGGAGATTGCCAGTGACGTAAGACCTCACGTTCTCGCCCTCCTCTCTCTCTCTCACTGATAGGTTTTGCTCTGGTTTTCCCAGATCTGTTGAAAGGCAAACCACCGGGAACCAAAACTGAACAAATATTTCAAATGAAAGAAAAAAGTTGGCCTTATTTTTTAGCATCTTAGCCAGAAATTTGGAATTGGGGAGGGTCGTATTCCCACTCCCTCTGTTTTAAGAGAGGCACTCTTAAAAGTTGACGCATGTGGACAGTACCTAGAAGTCAATTAACATACGATTGATTTGTTGACCTTCAATTGAGGGACTATTTTTTTTCAGCTGAAGTGCACTGTGGTGGGATAGAAAGAGATTGGGTTTCCCCCCTAGATTGACTTGAGTTCAAATCCTGGCTCAGTCACTTAGGAATTGGCTCTGTGGTCTTGGGCAAGTTGCTTAAATTCTCTGAACTCAACTATCTCCATCTATGAAATAGACATCTAATACTGGCCTCCTAGGATTGACGTAGGGATGAAACCAAAGTGGTTCATAGTGTCATGCACAGAACATGACAAAACACGGCAGCTTCTATTATTGAATAGGAAGATATCATTAACTAGATACGTCATCATTCTTGAGTGGCTTGTCACTGGTCCAAAGTGAGATAAGTACAGAAATCAAGAGCAAGCATTCAGGAACATTCTTAGCAGTTAGACATTATGACCTCCAAGCCTGTGTGACTGGTGGACTCCTCTGGCTGAGCAGAGTAGAGGCCAGTTTTTGTGTGTTATCAAATGTACCTGGTACCACTACATACTAATCACAGGCAGGAGGACCACATATTGGACTTTGACAGATTGGAAAGTTTAAAAAGCAAAACAAAATGAATCCTGTCCTTCACTATAGATGGTTTGAGGAGCACTGGACTGGGTCCCTGAAAGCTGGAAAGAATCAAAGGATGAGTGGCTACTGAGAGAATGGACACATTTTTCTTGCTGTTGGATTATTAACTATTACAGCAGCGATAATACCAGCAGCCAACACTCGGCGGGCATGAGCCTGTGCCAGACATGAAGCTCAGCCCCCACGGAATCCTCTCAACGTCCCATGGGGTGGAGGTTCATGCTCCCATTTTATCAGGTGGGGAAACCAAGAAACCAGAGAGACTCAGTAACTGACCCAAGGCCACACAGCTAGTAGGCAACAGAGGGAGATCCAGGTCCCAGGTCTACTTGAATCCAAAGCTGTGCCCTTAACCCACTGTTGAACTTCCTGCTGAGATCCTGAGGACTGGTCCTAGAAGGGAGGTGGGCGCCCATGACCCCCCTCTGCATCTCTGACCTGCAGTTCCGGTACAGAGAGGCCTTCCTGCGGGACCGGGGCCTGCAGACTGGGTACCGCAGCATCCACGACGACCCGAGGATGAAGCATTTCCTCAGTGTCAGCAAACTCCAGGGTGACAATGAGTACGGGAAGGACTTCGCTAAGAGTCAGTCCCAGTTCCACAGCCGCCCAGACCAGCCTGGCTTCCTCCAAGCCAAGAGGAGCCAGCAGCTGGCCAGCAGTGTGTGCTACAGGCAGCCCCTGCCCCAGCCCACCTGCGACCCAGAGCAGCTGGGCCTGAACCATGCCCAGAAGGCCCACCAGCTGCAGAGCGATGTGGGCTGCCCTCACTCCCTGGCCGAGGCCCGGCCTCTGGGGCCTCTTCGTAAGAGATGGCCAGAATCCCACGTCCCCTGTTACCTTCAGGGAGGACCTGGGCTGAGATAGAACCCAGGAGACCTAACTCAATAGTGCCAGAAGAAATGACAAGAATTGCAATGTACTGAGTCCTTCCTGTGGGCCAGGCTCTGTGCCGAATGCTTTCTGAGCGTCGTGCCACGGAGCTCTCACAACCACCCCACCACTGCCCCAGTTTACAGATGGGGAACCTGAGTCTTAGAGAGGTGAAGTAACAAACTCAAGATCACATGGCAAATAAGTGGCAGGCCTGGGATCTGAGCCCCATTTGGTTTGATGTGAGAGCACAAGCTCTTGATTGCCGTGCCATACTCTTTCCAAGGGATCTTAGTAGTTGCCTAGACCGTGACCTTTCTCTGGGAGGCAACTGAAGCCCAAAAAAGGGAAATGACTTCCATAAGGCCACAGAGCAAGTCAAGATGGGAGCTCAGCCTTGAACCAGGTCTCTGACCCTCCACCCCCATTACAGCCCCATCACTTGAATGGAAAGATGCAGAGGGCAGCGTTATGCTGGCCCAGCCCCCAGCACAGAGGGTCCTCAATGCCGGGGAGCTCCTGCTTAAGATGAATTGGCTCACTTGACCTGGCTTCACTGACAGCATATTCTCCAGGGCAGGCTTTTTAAGCCTCCCCCCAAACCCTGCTGACCTATTCCTCTTGCCTCCCTCCTTCCCCCAAGGTTAAGTACAAATCAGACTTGAACCTGACCAGAGGTATTGGCTGGACACCTCCTGGCTCCTACAAAGTGGAAATGGCTCGGCGGGCTGCAGAGCTGGCCAACGCGAGGGGCCTGAGTCTCCGGGGAGCTTACGTGAGTAGTGGGCTGGCTTGCAAGGCCATGGGGGAAAGGCAAACTCATTGTTTCTTTTCAAACTTTATTTTTGGCCAAAGGTCAGCTGGCTCTAAAGACGTGTGAAATGCAGCTCACGCAAGGCGCCTAATTTCATGGGTCTGAGGTGACCAGGAGGGTGACACCCGGGTTAAACTTCCTGCAGGGTTTTCTCTGAAGTCACAGCCATTAGTTCTTCGGAGACAAACATGCCGGGGCTACATCAATCGCAGCCGCGGCAGCCCAGGCTGTGCTGACTGCTTGCTCGTTACATTCATGGAAGGGGTCAGGGACTTGCTGGCTACAACAGTCTGGGTTTTGAACCCTACTTTGTTCGGAAGAAAGATGCCACGTCTAAATGAGAGATTGGCTTTACTTCTTTCTCTTTCTTGCCTTGAGGATCCTTCTTCTTGGGGAGGATGGAGGAGGGAAAAAGGAAGGGGAGGGCGAGCGTTTTAGACAGCTTGTCCTATGGGAGCAGGGCAGGAGGTTCATCTTAACTCAGGGAGCTGTGTTTGATTTCTGCAGGGGGGGCAGGAGGCTGTAGAGACCGGAGATGATCAGAGGGGGCATGTGAACCCAGATGCCACCGAGATTCTTCACGTCAAAAGGAGGAAGGCCCTGCCGTTGTGAGTGGGCGGCGTCCACCTGGGATTCTTGGGAGAGGAGCTGGAGAGGAAATTTGCACGCCAGAGACATGGCTTCAGTTGCGGCCAACTGTGAAAACAGCACCCCAGCCCATGCTCCGATCCTCCTTTATTAAAATAACAACTCTCTGAAAGTGGGCGGAGAATGTTGTATTTTGGTCCCCTGTCGGATGCCTAGAAGTGGGGTGGCCCTGTTGCGTGCCTTGAGTGTCTGGGATGAGGGATAAAGATGTGAAGGTGACCCCCACCGACGCTAAGCCGTCTGAAATCTCACATTTGCAAATGTCCGAGGTGAAGGCAGTCGATGAACACTGATTTTCTAGAAGCTACAATTGTTGGAAGGGAAGCAAACGTCATATACTTCAGGTTGATTCTCTCTTTTCTGGGTTTCCCAGGAGGGAGCCTGAGGCAGTGGTGGCCATGCTGGTCCAGGGCACCCCAGGCTGGGCAGCAGTGGTCTCTGCTTAGAGCCTGGACACTCGGAGGCTTCCGGGGCTGTCCACGGCCGCCCGTGAGGCCTCGCCTTGGCCGGGTGCTGAGGAGGATGGGCTGTGAGCTTTGGAAGACACCTCAAAAGCTAGCCTCCCTTTCCATGGTGGCGTTGATCCAAGTCAGGAATTTGGTCACTTGGGTGTAGACTCCTGGCTTCTTCCCACACTCCAGGCCCCAGCTCACGATCCCATAGACGTAGTAGGTACCGTCCTTCTCACAGGTCAGAGGGCCTCCAGAGTCACCCTAGGGGAAAAAGACGCAGGAGTCAGCCTTGTGAATAGGAATGCATTCAGAGACAGCCCCACCCTCCGTGAGGGGGTGCCGGGGTGGGGGAGGGGTGAGACTGCTGGCGGGTCCTGGGGAAAGTAGCAACAAGGCTCTTCCAATGCCTCACGTGACGCAGTGCTCTGAAGGGAGAGAAACAAATACCAACCTACGTCCTGAGTCAGTGAGGGCTTCCTGAGTCAGAGAAGCCACGGGGCCGGGGCCCAGTGCCGGACCCAGCCCTACTTCCTGACCCGCCATGACTCTTAGTGATACAGGTATTACAAGGGGCCCTCAACTTCTCATTCCGGCAGGGATCTGGCAGAGGCTGAGAGGTGCCCTGTTTGGATAGAGCCCTTCCAGGGCCCACAAGGGCACACACATGGCAAGGAGGATGGGGCTCAGAGGCAGCATGGCCTTGATGTTTAACATGGTCCATGGAGTTAGATCTGCTGGGCTCCAAACCAGGCTTACCGCCTGCTGGCCAGCGGGGCCTCGGGTTCTCACACTGTAAACCGTGGGTAGCAACAGAACCCCTGCCCCACGCTGAGGGTCTTGTGAGGACTAATGTTTGTAAAGCACATAGAACAGTGCCTGGTTCATATTAAGCCCCCAGTTAAGGTGGAGGGGATGAAGATGGTGAGGAGGAGAGGAATGAGGACGTCTCTCACACACACACACACACACACACACACACACACACACACACACACACACACACTGTTGCTTACGCACCACAACTGGTAGGCTTTTTAATGAATTGTCTCTTTCAATCTTAGCCACAATCTGCTGATTTTATGGATACACTATTTCCGTTTTACAGATTAGACACCTGAGGTTGGAGAATTATTTCGGTGCAGTGGGTTGAATGTTTATGTCCCCCTGCCCCCAAATTCATATGCTGAAGCCTCATCCTCACTGGGGTGTTATTAGGAGGTGGGACTTTGGGGAAGTGATTAGGTCATGAGGGTGGAGGCTTCATGCATGGTATTAGTGCCCTTATAGAGGAGACCCTAGAGAACTAGCTTTCTCTCTCCACTATGTGAGGACACAATGAGAAGTTGGCAGTCTGCAACCTGGAAGAGGGTCCTCACCAGAACCTGCCCATGCCGGCACCTGATTTCAGACTTCCAGCCTCCAGGACTGTGAGAAATAAATGTCTGTTGTTTAAGCCAGCCACCAAGTCTAAGGTAATTTGTTATAGGGGCCCGAGCTGACTAAGCCATTCAGTGATTGATAAAGGTCACAAAGTAAAGGATAGAAGCAGGTTTCAAACCCATGACCATCGGCTTTTAAAGCCTGCAAGGGAAGCCCTTGAAATATCTAGGGAATTGAACAATCTATTTTCTTATTCGTCTTCTAGGGACTTAGGGAAAATCACTCCCATCTGCCCACACACCTCCTTTGAGTAGGTGGATATCTGTGGCTCCTTGGGCAGGGGCAGAGGGTCACAGTAGAGCCACAAACCCTGGGGAGAGTGACCGTGATTTCCCATCCCAAAGGGGGCTCAAGGCTGGGAGATCATTGTTGGGTCCCTTTGTAGGGAGAAGCTCAGATTTGAATGTGCCCATGCTGGTCCCCCAAAGTCCTATATGGGGGCAGGTGTCAGGCAGGTTCTAAATTGGCTCTGGCCACAGAGAAGCCACTCAGCCAATTAGTTTATTAGGGTTAAATAGCCCTCCCCCTTCACACACACACACACACACACACACACACACACACACACACACACACATTTAAATCCTAATGGTTAGTCAATATTGTTGTGAATTCTCTGGCGTCTCATCTTTCTCCTTCCAACCACTGGTCTTTGGGACTCTTCCCTGCTTATTGGGATTTGCAGACAAGCTGCCCAGTGCTGAGGCCATTTAAACACAGTGGAGCAAATTCCTGCTCTGCCACTTGCCACCCAGGTGCTATAGGCCAAGATGGTTTCTCTAAGCATCTGTACAACGGTGATAATGACATCCCCTTCACCAGATGGTTGTGAGAATTAAGTTGGACAATGTGGGCAAAGTGACAGCTATGGTTATTATGCTGAGTCGTCCTGGTTTGATGTGGATTCAGATTTGCCAGAGGACAGACATGTCCCCCTTAGCTTAATGGCAGGTGGGTCTCTGAACCCGCCTCCCAGCCCAGGGTTCTAAGGGCCCTCTGTGCCCGGTGTAAGGTCCTGTCAGCCCCTCCTTTTTCAAGTACCACTTGGAGTCTCTGACCTGGCAGGAGTCTTGCCCAGGCTTCTGGAGGTTTCCTGCACAAATCATACTGTCGTCGATCATGTGGTCATAGAGTTGGCGGGAGTTGCACACGGTGTTGCTGATCAGCTTGACTTTGGCATCCAGGAGCTGGTGGGACCCTTCTCCTGCGGGGCGGAGAAAAGAGGTTGCCACTGTACAGACCAGGCTGGAACCTGCCCCACCAGAAGCCAGCAGCAGTCAGAAGAGGGCCACCAGACCTGAGCTCGGCAGGAAGGGTTCTTCCAGGAGATGGGCAGAGTAGCCTCATCTTTCAGGGCTGGGGGCTCTTTGCTTTCAGCCTTTGCGATGGTTCTACAGACATTCAATGCTGTGTTTATCACATGGAGCAGAATCATTTATGCCCTCCTCTGTCTCCCCAACTAGACGGTGAGGTTGGGCAAGCAGGGATGGTGTCTTAAACCCATTTTTAATTTCCCATGCCTGGCAGAGGGCTGCACGTAGTAGAGCCTTCACGACGCATGAAGTGCCCTGGTTGATCACCTAGAGTACCTGCTTCCCAGAGCAGACATTTCCTTGCCTAAAGAACCTCTGTTCTGCTCAATCTGCTCTCGTCAGCACGATGATGCTGAAAGGTTTAGATGGACTCCAATGACGTTAGCTACAAAAAGGTTTCCTGGTTAACCCTAAATCTAATTATCGATCAGAAATCTTTCCCAGAAGCCTTCTGACAAATTTATGTATTACACTTCACTTTCTTCCTCAATATGGGCCTATTTAAAGTGATTCTTGCTTTCCATGATTAAGAACTAGATTTGGGGGGGAAGAGAAATCTATTTTGAGTATTTGAGAGAGACTTGATATATACTTCTGAATTTCATATATGAGAGGATGTAATCTTGTCAGTACTATAAGGAAAGTAGCCCTTTGGTTACTTTTTAAGATCAGACCAAATCCTAGAGATAAATCAATAGCTTGATTTAACAAAAATTTATAGAATGCTACTATGTAGAGAGCCTTGACCAAAGCACCGTAGGAGAGTCAAAGGTGAATGAAACCTGACCCCTGCCCTCCAGGGGCTGACTTAATGAATATCTCTGGAGAATTCTATCATCTCCTGATTCCAAACCTAGGATGTTATTGGGAAACTGAAACTCAGCTGTCCAAGTGACAAAGCCAAGAACCTAATACAAGTCTGTCTGACTCCAAAATCCATCTTCTTTCTAATTTATCCTCTTTCCAATGTACCTAGGAAAGGAAAAAGTTCTCCATGGATACAGGATCAATGCTTGGTGAAAGTCAAAGATCTAAGGGTTGGGGCCAAGGACAGATATGGAGATCAGAGAAGACTCCTTGAAGGTGATGAGATTTAACTGGAGCTTGAGAGATGGGGCAACCTCTTTCTTTTGTTTATACATTTTGAATATAACACTGATATCTAGTTCAGGAGGGCAGTTGAGTGTAACCCTTTCTTGTCTGGTGGATGTAACTCACCTGGGCCTCAGGAGAATGCATGGCCAGCCTCACCTGTTTCTGTAACACCCCAGCCGGAGATGTGACACTCAGTCCCAGGGGGAAAGGGACCATCAGGCAAACATACAGTTTTCACATATTTGGATTCCAGAGCACACTGACCATCCACTGGTTTTAGCTTGAGCAAAGCTAGGTAGAGAAAGGGGAAACAGGCAGTGATATCCTCTCTGTCAAAGAAGCATCAGCTTCAGCTTGATTGGAAGGTGGACCTAGCAAAGCCCCATTCCCGATACCTAAAAGAACTCTCCCTTGGTCATTTCATTCTTTTAACTTTCAATTCGGAGGAGTAATAACACTTTGGGCTGAGTTTTAAATTACTTCGAATCCTTTTTTAAAAAACAGGCTTTAAGGGGGAAAAAAAGATATTGAGGAAGCAGAAAGAGTGAGAGGTCTGTGAATGGAGAAATAGGGGGTAGAGCTAAGCAGCAGGCAGATTAAGTCCATCATTGCCTACCAGGTGCCAGATGTGCATGGGGGTACATGAGCATCACATCACTTAGCACATAGGAAGTGGAGACTTGTACGTCAGTGTCTCCGTTCTACAGAAGAGGGAATTGCAGCTTAGAGAGGTGAGCCAGCTGTTAATTCAAGGCTGAGCTCTCTCCACAACGCAATATTCCTCACATCTCTTCCCCTCAATTTAAGAACTTGTGCACATTTATCTGCGACACTAACACAGACCTTTAAGAACTAAAAAGCTCTGGAATAAATGCTCTACCTTACAGGGTCTATGAGGGACCAAAAAGACAAGAGCACTTTCTAGAACCAAACCTCAGCTTTCCATCAGTAGAGAAACCCACCCAGGACAAGACCCACGGGAGAGCCACGATAGAAGAGACTTGCCAATGTCGTTGTAGGGAATGTCGTCTCTTTCGTCATAGTGGCTGTACTTGAATATCTTCTCCACCCCAAAGCTCTGCTCGTGGAATTCTGTCTTCTTCAGGTCCTGGTCCCCTAGCACCACTTTTAGATATTTGGCTTTTAAGCTACAAGGGAAAGTAAGATGATCAGGAACTAGCCCTGGAATTTGAGAGACTGGATCCACACCCTGGCTCTGCTCCTGGTGAGCTGTGTGACCTTTGACAGATGACCTGACCTTCTCGCGCCTCAGCATCCTCATCTGTAATCATGGTCTTGCTAAAGATCTCTCCTGCTTGTCTTTAAGTAGCTAGTTTGGAGGCTTGCATGTCATAACACATGTAATGCACATGGTGAGCATTCTACACATGGGAGCTCTCTTCTATCTGGTTGTAAGGAAACATCCTTTCGCCCTTGGAGCAAGATCCAACCCCCAGGTCCTGCCAGAGTTACCAAGATGCTGCTCAGATGGGAAGAGAAGAACCCCCCTGGAGATTGCAGCCACCCTAACCTCTGCTCCCAGCAGGCACCTACTCGGTGCAGTGGGCGGCAGTCAGCACCCAGCAGGGGTGGATCAGTGTCCCCCCACAGAAATGGCCCTGGGGCATGGAGATGGTCAGTCGCAACGAGGTCTGCAGGGACGCCTGCCATGGGTGCTTGCCCGCTGTGCTCTTAAAGCCGCCGTAGATCCTCTTGACCTTCCTCTCTGCTATCTCAGTCCTCCCGCATGAGTCAAACTCGGGAAGTTTGGTCAGGGGCTCCGTGAGGCTTCCCTCTGGGTTGGCAACATCTGTGAAGCACAAGAAAAATAAATCACCCTTCTCACCCTCCCTCCAGATCCTCAGAGGGACCTTGTCAGAGGCATGGCTCTGCATCCCGAAGCTTAAATAGTGTCCAGAGCTAAGAGACTATACTGGTGCGTATAGGATAGGCACGTGTGCAGTTAGCATTTGTTGAATACATTGATTAATACAAAGCGAGTCTATAGAATTAATGGTGAAGATGTTGCCTTTTCCTTCTTATTTTGACATGTACACAGACACATAAAAAATGTTTGTCACTTATATGTGGAATCTAAAAATTACAACAAATTAGTGAATATGACCAAAAAAAGAAGCAGACTCACAGATATAGAGAACAAATTAGTGGTTAGCAGTGGGGAGACAGAAGGAGGGAGGGGCAAGACAGGGGTAGGGATTAAGAGGTATGAACTATTAGGTATAAAATAAGCTACAGGGATATATTGTACAATGGGGGAATATAGCCAATATTTTATAACTATAAATGTAGTACAACCTTTAAAAATTGTGAATCACTGTAGTGTACACCTGTAACTTACATAATATTGTACAGCAAATATACTTCAATAAAAAATGTGTGTATAAATATATAAATCCATCTCTGGGTATGCATTTAACTATGTGTTAATGCACACATATATTTTGGAGGCTTTTTTGGTGCCTAGGGGAAGATATTCAGATGAAGTAGAGTGGGGGAGAGAAGCCATTTGCACATATAACTGTCATGCAAAGGAGAGAGCAACAGGTGTTGCATGGATGGTGCCCAATCTATTCCATGGGGTTTGTAAGAAGGGAGAGAGAGTATTTCACTTGGTAAATCATGGAGGACTTCCTGGAGGAGTGGCTACTTGGGTTGATTCTCAAAGAATGGTTGGATATGAACAAGAGTGGGTATGGGCAGAGTATTACAGACAGAGGTGACCATAAGAGCAAAGGCACAGAAATGAAACTGTCCAGGGAAGTAATTCCATTGAGCAGAGGGAGGGTGCATTGCTTCAGACGTGGGTAGAGAGGTGGGCTAAGGCAGCGTGGCAGGAAGACTGTGAGGCTGGAATTCAGTCCATGCTGTATCCTGAGAGGCTGTGGAGACCCGGCCACTGTTTGATCACCACTGTACACTGAAGGCCTGGCATAGCGCCTGGCATCCAGCAAGCAATCGATCAATATTTGCTGAGTGCACTGATTGGGAGTCAGGAAGCCTGAGTTTACAAAGGTATCCAAGTCTGCTCGACCTCCCGAGAGGGGAGCAGAGGATTGGGCAGTTGGGTTGCCACTGGGATGGCAAATGGTAAAGCAGGTGTTGTGGAAGGACAGGGGTAGGACAGAGAGGGAGTTCCAGGAACATCTGTCTATGGCTCTGCAACCTCCCCACTACCCAGGCCTCCAGACAGCCACAGTCTTACCTAGTTCTGAGCAGGCGGGGACATCACAGTACTCCCATTTCACCTTTGCATTGTTTACTTTAAAGAAACACCAGGGCTTTTTGTCTCCATCTGGGTTTCTAAAATAAAAAAACAAACTAAGCTGGAGCCAAGGCTTGGTGAACCCGCTGGACCTCATTAAAAGTCCTTTGAGTAAGAGAGTACCAAGCTCTTGCATCCCCCTGGGACCACATTCCATTCCATTCCTCCAACGGGTTAGCAAACCTTGACATATAAGAGTGGTTATAGTTTTGGGGCCAAATCTTAACTTCCAGAGGAGAATCTCAATAACCAGGAAGTAGTTCACGAGCTTTGTGCCAGATCCACGGGACATATTACATTGTGTGTAGGAAAATAAATGAGATCCCTGTCGAAGATCCTTCTTTGTCAGGAAAGTGAAATAACTACAGAAACATGGTGAGAGTAGGGCTCCTCTGCCCGAACCTTCAAATTCTGTGCATGGGAATTCTCTGAGAGAGGCTGCTGGGGTTCACCCCGAAGACAGTCCCATGGAGGGAACAGCTCAAGGTAAGTGAAAGTAGAAGGAAACTTGTGTTTTGTGCTAGGGAAATCCTCTTGCTTAATGGAACCAGTTTAAAGCCATACAAAAAAATCTCTGTTTCTATATGCAGACCATGCATGTCCTTGGCCTTGGTTAGACAATGAGCAGTGGGAGGAAGCCAACAGAACGGTCAGGAAGACGGGGAAGAAGGTAAGTAGTCATCACCAGGGATAGAAATGGCTTTATTCTTATTTGGGAAAACCTGCACATCCTTGTGTCAGAGACCGTAATGCTAACCAAACATTCCATTTCCTCCTTTGAAGTTCCATTTATCCCTTGACGTTATGTGGGACTATATGACCATTTCTGGCCAATGAAATATGTGTGCTAAGATGACGTGTCACTTCTAGGCTGACGTAGTAAAAATCTCATGCTCCATGTTCCAGCCCTTCCTGTGTATCTGAGTAACTAAGTGAAGCTAAGATTACCCCCTACCTCCACACCCAACCTACATGACACACATAGCATTAATGAGAAATAAACATGGATGTATTCAGGCCACTGGGATTTGGGGGTTGTTCATTACAGCAGCATAATCTAACCTATCCTGAGTTGGAAAATCTTCCTAGAAAGAAAGCTGATGAGTTTCAGTGCTCTGTTCCAAAATTTCGAAGCTGGCCCAGGAAAACTAGGAGCAGGGGGAAGGGACAAACAAATCCTTACATTGACAAGGGGCCAAGACGGAGCATAGGGAGGAGGGTAAGTTTTACCTGCAGAAGTTGTGCTCCCCAATCCCATGGGCCTCAGCATCCTCCATAAACGTGTTGTAATTCTCCTTCAAGAGGAGGTGGGAGTTCCAGTAAAGGCATGAGTGCTGGTTGACTGTCTTACTCACTTTCCCTCGGTAAGAGTAGCCATCACCAACATAGCAGTCATCAGAACCTTGGAGAGAGCAGTTGGGAATGTGAGAACTGAGACCAGCTGGTGTGCCATGCCTGGAAAGGACTTGACAGGTATGTCAGGTGGTGAGAGGATTGGGCCTGAGTATTGATCACCCTGAGGTTTCACTACGAGTTCCCAGAAATAAGGTGGTTTGAATGCTCCACATTCAACCCAGCTTAAAAACATGGACTATCATGGGGGTGGGGGTGAGAGCTGAGTTCTTTAATTTTGGCTCAAGCAAGAACCAGTGGTAGGTAAGCTGAGGCCCAAGGATACCCAGGAGTGTGTGACTTGCCGGCACTCTATCCCAGTTTATTTCTTCCTCTACATGGAGTCAGACATATCCTACACCCTTAGGTTGGAAGGCTGAGGCAATAGCAGAGCTTGGGAATTGACTTGAACCCTGTTCTGGCAACCAAATGCAAACAGATAAAGGATTCCAGAGGCCTCACATGTGTCCCTGAGTTTCTGATGAAGTGGTGGTATAGACCCATACCTATTTCACAGAATCTCCCTTTGAACTGGTCAGGACAGGTACAGGTGAACTTGTATCTCCGCCTATGCCGGGAGCAGGTGCCGCCATTTTGACAGGGATTTGGCCTGCATGCAGGAACCACTGTGAACACAGGAAGTGGGTCCAGGAAGGCTCTTTAGAAGGAGTTGCAGCTACATCTGAGCTGGTGAGGAGATATTGGTGGCACTTTTCTGGTGTCCATCCTTTCACAAAAATGGGTCACCAAAGGGGAAAGAGAGACCCACTGACATGCAAGAAAACGTACACACAAACCTTAAGAACATAAGCAAACATGGATGAAACAATATGATGGAGGCCAGCAGAAAAGAGTATATAAGTAGATGGGTCGCTCAGTAAGGAAAAACAAGGTGCATAGACTGAGCAGGAATTTGGGGGCCAGTCTGAACTAGGTCGAAACTTAGCTCTGCCTCTTGACAGCTGTGTGACCATAAGCAAGTTAGCTAACCTCTCTGAACTTCAATTTCTTCATCTGTAAAACTGTTTCTTGTAGTGTTTTGGGGACAATGTGAGAGAGAATGTAAATATCCTGGGACAATGCCTGACTCATAGCAGTGAATAAATATACATGGTCCATTCTAGGAAAAGACCAGGGCTTACTTCCTAGATGAAGTGAGTTTCAAGATGATTTTTTTTGTTAGAAAGAGACACAGACAAGTCAATTCTCACTGGACTTTCCAGGGATAATGAATCTTAAAAAACACTAGTTAAAAGGGCCATTTTGGATGCCACCGAAACATTGGATGTATCTGGACTTCCACACAGGAGGATATCGACATCCCAGGCACAAGCCACGGTAGAGAGAGCTTTGCATAGAAGAGGCCTCCAGCACTTACCTGTGGAGCAGTCTGCACCCCTGTAAGGGTGTTTACAGGCACAGCGGTAGTAAGGAGAACTCTGAGTAATGAGACAGTCTCCTCGGCCACATGGGTTATTCTTGCATTTGTTTTGCACTGTAAGAGATCAATAGAGAAGTAGGGACAAAGTACAGGACATTATTTGGGGCACATTTTACTTTGAGAGGTACCTGTACAGTACAGTGTTTGGGAGGGGAGTGTGGGGGCGTGGGGAGAGGTGGTATTGGTGACTGATAGAGCATGTGCCCCCTGTCCATGGTACTGAAAAATCATGCTACCTTCCTAGACAAGGCTTCTCTCTTATCCTTGGGTCATGGATGATTGCTTCCCAGTTCCTTATGAGTTCCTAGGGCTCATAGTCTTTATTATGCTATTTTTATAAACACCTTGATAATTTTTACACCTTCAAAAAAATAGAGCTGCAATTTGAGTTTCTCCATTGTATAGCTGATTTTATATTCCATTTACAATTTTGTCATTCTTCCAAGAAGTTGAGGGATAAACCCAGTAACTATGTTTGTGCCTGATACCCCAAACCATCCTGAAAAATTTATTGAAAGACTTTGTAGGATTGAAAATGGTAGGAATAACTGAAGAGGGCACAGAGAAAAGAAGTCAACCATAAAACCCTCACTTCCTCCCCCACCCCACTTAGATGGTTGCTAGATGCGACAGAATCCAGGTTCTCTCTAGGGGTGCAATTAGCCCGTAAGAATTCTATTCCCAATACCTTATCACATAGCCTCATGTTATGCCCACAAGAGGTCACTAAAAGTGGACACACATTTTATCAGAGTCTCCACGAGTGAGGATGGCAGGAAGAGAGAGCGCAGGGCTGGGAGTTAGGCACCAGGTCTCTAATTTCTGCTCTTCTCTTAATTAGCTGTGTGACCACGAGCAAGTCCCCTGTACACTCTGGGCTCCCTTTCTCTAACAAGGTTGAGCCTTATGTGCCCTGAGAGCTTTCCTGCTCTTGTATATGAGAACAACATTTCTCTGTTGAAGTTGGTCTAAACACTCTAAACAACAAGTCCTGAGTTTAGAACACATCTTGGTCAGAACCCAGCTATTATCTCCTCTTACCCTCAATGTTCTCATCTGTGGAATGGACATACTAGTCCTAGCTAAAATGTAAGGGTGAGGACTCAGTGAGATGCTGCCTGTGACCAAGCTGAGGAATCTATTATGCACAATATAATATGTGTGATCATCAGCCTTTTCACGGGATTGCTGAACCCTTCTTTACCCCCTAGAATTGGAGGAGAAACTGCCTCTTGTTCAACATGGAGGGAAGATTGGATCCAGTGAAGATCCACTCACCATTCTGACACCTGTTTCCAGAGAAAGGGGCTGGACAGCTGCAGGTGAATGTGGCCCCGCTGATGCGGCAGTCCCCACCATGTGCACAGGGGTTGGACAGGCACGGATCTAAAACACGTGGGCGGAAGTCAATGTTGCAATGAACAGCAGGCAAGAAGCCCCCTGTCTCTTCATTGAATTTCCATCTCCTGCCCCAAATGAGAGAGGAACTGCATAGCCAGTGATCGGGGAAAGGGGGAAACACGCATTGACCTTAAAGAGCCAGGAAAACTGCCATCACAAGACCAGAGGGAGGGATTCAGGTTAGTAAGAGGAGAGGCAAGAAGGAATCGTGACTGTCTCCCTCAGCCTGGCTTTGGATGGGGCCTTTCTCGTTGAGTAACTCCCCTTTCCCGTCATCAGTGTCTCTCTCCTCCCAGTCTCGCTGGGAGTGCCACGGGGTCTGTCTCTGATGCCGAAGGCATTTCACAAGCCTGAAGACCTCCCCTACTCCCAGTGCCCAGGGGTGGAGGTCAGGAGTGGGGAATGAAAACCCACCCCTAATGAAACACAAGCTTTCTGAACATCAGGAAAGAAGACCAAAGGCAAGAGGGGGACAGAAGAATTGACGGCGAGGAGGAAATGACCCAGTGGCCTTCATCTTTCTTCAACTACTTGTTCAGTTAGATTTTGTCATATTTCATCTGTGCCTTTGGCTTTTCATGGTTGTCTGAATGGATCTTCCCTTGGGGAATTCTTTATCCTTCTGTTCACACACATTGTTCTTTGGTTCAGGAACTAGGATCCCTGGGCCTGGCTCTTGTTTTGATGGTCCCTTCTGATGTTCCCCTGATGCCCCGTATCTTGGCCCTGCCTTCCAGGCCACTTCGCAGTTACACAGCTTTTATTCCAGCTGCTAAGTGCTTTCCATTACTTCTACTGATTTAGTCACATGGCTTTGCTTAGGCCCAGCTTCTCATTTTCCTTTCTGTCTCAAGAAGCCACAAAAACAAAAACAAATGTGGCCGAAGCACACCTGTGTGAGCACGCACACACACACACACACACACACACAACATAACAACTGTGCAAATCTTCTGAAGAGTGAAAAGAGAAAAAAAAAAAAAAAAACACAGCACAGCACAATGCCAAATTTGTGAATGCTCCAGTTCGATGCCTAATGCTAAGACGACTCTTCTGCATAATTAGGACTACCTGTCATGAAAGCTCTGGGATGATTTTGAACATGACTCTAACCCACAGTGTCGGGAGAGCTGGATGACGATGTACTAACTTGCTGCGTGACCTTGGCTAAGTCAGCTCCTCTCTTGGCCTCACTTGCTTCACCTGTCATTTGAAAGTGGGAGAGATGGTCTCTAAGAACCCCCCCAGTATTCATAGTATGTAATTCTAACTGAAAAAAAAGCCAGTCTAAATAATTTTTTAATACCTATTTTATGATGCTGGTCAGAGAGGAAGAGAAGAGAGAGCCCTTGCATGTGGTCACACATAAACTCCCCTTCAGGTGTGCTGCTCTCCCCCCAGGAGGGCCCCCCAAACAGCTTTGGTACCGACCGTCCTCTGCGTAGTACCAGTCAGGGTTCTCGGGATGGGCAAGAGCACTGCTGGCGTTCTCTTCCTGGTCATAATACTCTTGGCTGTACTCATAGTGGTCGAGAGTCCAATCTACAGATGTGGGAACAAGACAGAAGAAACCCTCATCATCAGACCTAAAGAAGTCACCATTTTATTTCACTGAAAACCCCCTTTCCCAAAGATTTCTAGGTCCTGAAGGAGGGTTCATGTGTCTTTCCAGCTCCTGACACTGACGGGGCAGATAGAAGGGGTCAGGCATCGTGAGCTTTCATTTGAGGGGGCTGTTGTGACCCAGTGAGCCAGCCCTGGCATTTGGCAAGGTCAAGAGCACGTGATTGGAAATGGGGAGAAGACAACAAGTTCTGGCTTTTCACTAACCGTGACCTTGGACAAGCCAATTGTATTCTCCGTGCCTCAGTTTTCTCACCTGTAAATAGCAGGAAGATGACTGGGGCGCAAGAAGTCTCCAAGGTCCTGTATGAGATCTGCCCAGGGTCAGATCCAGTGGCACTTGAGTGCCTTGTTGGGTGGTTCTGTGAATGAAATTTCTCAGTGGGACTTTATCAGTCACCTTAGCTGAATAAAGTCAAAGAAACTTGTCACTTTTCTTTCAGCTTCAGCATCAAACTACTCCCGAGTTATTTATATAGAATCATCGTAACTGTTAATATTTACTGAGTCTTTACTACGTACCAGACTCTGGACTAAGCATTTTACATGAACCACCCCATTTCATTCTCATAAAAATCTAGATGTATTATTATCTCTACTTTAAGCTTAGAAACCTGAGGCTAAAAGAGGTTAAGTAACTTGTCCAAGGTCACATAGCTAATAAATGACAGCATATGAACTAAGGCAGTTTATCTCCATATATCCCTTAAATTGCACTCTCTCAACTGCTTCAGCAGGTCTCTCATACTGCCTCAGATAATTCACACTTACCCTTGGGAAAGGGGTCCTATCATTCCCATTGCGTATCCAGCCTGCTAATTAGGAATTGCCCAAGGACAGCCTTGAGAAGGTTCACGGATCTTGCCTACTGAAAGGAAGGGCAGTATATGGCGTTGCCCATGGTTGTAAACCTTACACTAGACCAGTCCACTAGGAAGAGCAGGTGTGTGTAAGCCTCAAGCTCTTTGTTGTCTGGGGCCTTGGAAGATGCTGATAGCTCTGTGGCTGATGGAGAGGAGTTTGGGATTTGAAGAAAGTTGGGTTGACTTTGCTCTCTCCAGCTGGCAGGAGTACGGCAAGTCAGCAAGTCGAAGCTGTAAGGAAGCTGTCCAGAGATGCATATGATAATGAGGCAGGAGCAAATGCAGATAACCGACTTGAAAAGGCACTCCCACGGAGCCAGCCAGCGATGGCCCGGAGGATGGCACTTTACCTAAGCCCGATTATCAACCACATTATCTTATTCGTCTCTCAGTCATTCCCTTAGAGTCTTTATCTCTTTGGCTTTTGAAAAATCGACTTTTGCACAATGGCTGTTTTATATTTCTCATTAAAATGGAACTATCTTTTTATTTCCTTTTTGAATATGCCAACTCTGGTTCCTTGCCAAAGTTTCACCTCATTTATCACAGTGTCAAGTCAAGACTCCCTTTGCTTCCTCATTATTTCTCCAGAGCTGCTTTTCCCCACTATGAAAATGCTCTCAGAGGAGGCCAACTTTCCAGGCATGAGGATCTAGGTTGAAGATAAGGCCATTGTCTTCCTGGAGCAAATAAAGTTTCTTTCCATCTAGCGTGATAAAGCAGAGAAAGGGTGAGAAAGTAAGGGGAAAAAAATGTTTTTCTGAGTTTGACATGAAAGATTTCAAACTGACATTTGGAAGAGACAATGAGTTTGGTAATGAGATGATTGCCCCATTTCTTTCTTTCTTTTTTCTTTGGAGAATTGATTTTTGTTTTTCCAACAGGTGTTTATAGATAAGCGCCTTCGAATTGCTCCTGTAATTTCTCCCATCACTCCCACAAGTCGAGGTTCAGACTGGATAATCTTGGTTAGACCATTAAGAATCATTTCTTTTGCAGATATTCGGAAATGAGGGAAGGTTTTACATAAAGATGGAATGGTATGATTTTTCCAGATGACGGAGGATGGGTGAAATGTCTGTTGGAGGGTTTTGATTTGAATCCAGCCCTATTTACAAGGTCTGTTCACCTCTCAGTGAAGCTAAGGAGGGAATAAAACACATAGACTTTGAGTTACATTCCTGCTAAGTGAGGCATTAAGTCCCTGCTATTCTCCAGGGTCCAGGGTCCTTGGCTGAGGTGGGATAGAAGCAGCAGAGGCTCAGTGGCCCCAGATTGCCAGAAGCCATCCAGTTGGAAGACTGCAAGGGAAGGCACCAAGATCCTTGACATTTGGGGTGGGTTGCAACATGTTTTGAAAATGCTTTTTAGAAGAATCACCTGGGAGGGTTTCTCTACCTCCAAACTTAAAGCTTATTTTGTCTTTTCTATTCTATTGGTACTTCATCCCATTGCCCATGTAAGAAACATGTATTGTGCACCTACAGTGGGACAAGTATTATGCCAGGTGCAGGAAGGCTTTGGGAACAATGGAGAATTATACAAAAAAGAGTGGGATGCTGCCTCCAGTCAAAGGAGCCTCGAGTCCGGGGTGGATGGGGGAAGAAAGCCAGCTAAGGAAGGAGATGAAAGGGTAGTGAAGAGGCAGGGGAGCTGGATGTGGCCAAGTCTAGCTGATAGCCTCAAGTTCCACATTGGCACTCTGGTGTGGTATGAGCCAATCTGATGAAATAAAAGGGACTGATTCTTCACCTCTCCCTGTGGCCATGCTTTTTGCAATGTGCCTTTGCAGTTCCTCCCACCAAAAGATGGAGTCACAAATCAATAAAATTAGAAATGAAAAAGGAGAAGTTACAACAGACACCGCAGAAATACAAAGCATCCTAAGAGACTACTACAAGCAATTCTATGCCAATAAAATGGACAACCTGGAAGAAATGGACAAATTCTTGGAAAAGTATAACCTTCCAAGACTGAACCAGGAAGAAATAGAAAATACAAACAGACCAACCAATCACAAGTAATGAAATTGAAACTGTGATTAAAAATCTTCCAACAAACAAAAGTCCAGGACCAGATGGCTTCACAGGTGAATTCTATCAAACATTTAGAAAAGAGCTAACACCCATCCTTCTCAAACTCTTCCCAAAAATTGCAGAGGAAGGAACACTCCCAAACTTATTCTATGATGTCACCATCACCCTGATACCAAAACCAGATAAAGATATTACAACAAAAGAAAATTACAGACCAATATCACTGATGAATATAGATGCAAAAATCCTCAACAAAATACTAGCAAACAGAATCCAACAAAACATTAAAAGGATCATACACCATGATCAAGTGGGATTTATCCCAGGGATGCAAGGATTCTTCAATATACGCAAATCAATCAATGTGATACACCATATTAACAAATTGAAGGAGAAAAACCATATGATCATCTCAATAGATGCAGAAAAAGCTTTTGACAAAATTCAACACCCATTTATGATAAAAACTCTCCAGGAAATGGGCATAGAGGGAACCTACATCAACATAATAAAGTCCATATACGACAAACCCACAGCCAACATCATTCTCAATGGTGAAAAACTGAAAGCATTTCCTTTAAGATCAGGAACAAGACAAGGATGTCCACTCTTGCCACTATTATTCAACATAGTTTTGGAAGTTCTAGCCACGGCAATCAGAGAAGAAAAAGAAATAAAAGGAATACAAATTGGAAAAGAAGAAGTAAAACTGTCACTGTTTGCAGATGACATGATACTATACACAGAGAATCCTAAAGATGCCACCAGAAAACTACTAGAGTTAATCAATGAATTTGGTAAAGTTGCAGGATACAAAATTAATGCACACACAAAAAATTAATGCACAGAAATCTCTTGCATTCCTATACGCTAATGATGAAAAATCTGAAAGAGAAATTAAGGAAACACTCCCATTTACCACTGCAACAAAAAGAATAAAATACCTAGGAATAAGCCTACCTAGGGAGACAAAAGACCTGTATGCAGAAAACTATAAGACACTGATGAAAGAAATTAAACATGATATCAACAGATGGAGAGATATACCATGTTCTTGGATTGGAAGAATCAATATTGTGAAAATGACTATACTACCCAAAGCAATCTACAGATTCAATGCAATCCCTATCAAATTACCAATGGCATTTTTCACAGAACTAGAACAAAAAAATCTTAAAATTTGTGTGGATACATAAAAGACCCCAAATAGCCAAAGCAGTCTTGAGGGAAAAAAACAGAGCTGGAGGAGTCAGACTCCCTGACTTCAGACTATACTACAAAGCTACAGTAATCAAGACAATATGGTACTGGCACAAAAACAGAAATACAGATCAACAGAACAGGATAGAAAGCCCAGAGATAAACCCACACACCTATGGTCAACTAATCTATGACTAAGGAGGCAAGGATATACAATGCAGAAAAGACAGCCTCTTCAATAAGTGGTGTTGGGAAAACTGGACAGCTACACGTAAAAGAATGAAATTAGAACACTCCCTAACACCATACACAAAAATAAACTCAAAATGGATTAGAGACCTAAATGTAAGACTGGACACTATAAAACTCTTACAGGAAAACATAAGAAGAACACTCTTTGACATAAATCACAGCAAGATCTTTTTTGATCCACCTCCTAGAGTAATGGAAATAAAAACAAAAATAAACAAATGGGACCTAATGAAACTTCAAAGCTTTTGCAAAGCAAAGGAAACTGCAAACAAGACGAAAAGACAACCCTCAGAATGGGAGAAAATATTTGCAAATGAATCAATGGACAAAGGATTAATCTCCAAAATATATAAACAGCTCATTCAGCTCAATATTAAAGAAACAAACAACCCAGTCCAAAACTGGGCAGAAGACCTAAATACACATTTCTCCAAAGAAGATATACAGATTGCCAACAAACACATGAAAGAATGCTCAACATCACTAATTATTAGAGAAATGCAAATCAAAACTACAATGAGGTATCACCTCACACCAGTCAGAATGGCCATCTTCAAAAAATCTACAAACAGTAAATGCTGGAGAGGGTGTGGAGAAAAGGGAACCCTCTTGCACTGTTGGTGGGAATGTAAATTGATACAGCCACTATGGAGAACGGTATGGAGGTTCCTTAAAAAACTAAAAATAGAATTACCATATGACCCAGCAATCCCACTACTGGGCATATACCCAGAGAAAACCATAATTCAAAAAGACATATGTACCCCAGTGTTCATTGCAGCACTATTTACAATAGCCAGGTCATGGAAGCAACATAAATGCCCATCGACAGACGAATGGATAAAGAAGAGGTGGTACGTATATACAATGGAATATTACTCAGCCATAAAAGGAACTAAATTGGGTCATGTGCAGAGACGTGGATGAATCTAGAGACTGTCATACAGAGTGAAGTAAGTCAGAGGGAGAAAAACAAATATCGTATATTAACGCATATATATGGAATGTAGAAAAATGGTACAGATGAACCAGTTTGCAGGGCAGAAATAGAGAGACAGATGTAGAGAACAAACATATGGACACCAAGGGGGGAAAGTGGTGGTGGCGGTGGGATGAATTGGGAGATTGGGATTGACATGTATACACTGATATGTATAAAATAGATAACTAATAAGAACCTGCTGTATAATAAAGTAAATAAAATAAAGTTCAAAAAAAAGAAAAAGATGGAGTCAGTTTCTCCATCCCTTGGGTCTGGCTGGCCTTGGGACTTGCTTTGCCAATAGGTTCTAGTGGAAGCATTGTGTGCCAGCTCCAAGCTTCTCTTTCTCTCTCTCAGGGACCCCTGTGACTGCCGTGTGAACAAGTTTGGGCTCTTCTAAGTAGGATAATGGAACATGTGAGGCAGTCCTAGGCCCCAGCCAAGGTCTCAAACATGTAAGAAAGTCCAGCTAATCTCCTAGCTGACTACAGACACATGAGGAAGCCCAGTCAAGATCAGCTGACCCTGTCTAGGCTAGAGGAACTGCCCAGCTGAACCCAGTCCAAATTGCCAACGAACACAGTTTGAACTGCACACATAGGTCCACTTATATGTGGATTTTTTTTTTCAGTAGACACATAAGTACATGCACTGTAAATGTATTTTCTCTTCCTTATGGTTTTCTTGCTAACATTTTCTTTTCTCTGGCTTACTTGTAAGAATACAGTATATAATACATATAACATACAAAATTGTGTTAATCGACTGTTTATGTTATCAGTAAGGCTTCCAGCCAAGAGTAGACTCTTAGTAGTTAAGCTTGGGGGGAGTCAAAATGGATTTTTTACTACATGGGGAGGTCAGGACCCCCAACCCTTGAATTGTTCAAGAGTCAACCATATCATGTAGTAATAACAAATGAACACACATGGCTTAATATTGAGTTGCTGGTGGGATACGAATTTTAGATACTAGAATTCCTCAGTGGCCAGGTGGTTGCAGAATTTTAGGTTTCACGGCTGGATCTCAGAGGGCACGTCTCTTGAGTTTTGTATTTAACTTGGTCTATCTGATTTCTTTCCTTCAACTAGACAGTTGGTTTCTTAAGAGAAAGGGCCATGTCCATTCCTCTTTCTACCCCACAGTGCCCAGCACAGAGCCCTATATGCTGTTAATATATGTGTTGGACAGATCAAGCTTTCCCTCTATGGCCAAGCCTCCCTTCCTTCTGATTGGCTGGCACACAGTGGGCACATAGCTCTGCCAGTGAAGATGGTGTCTGCCTGGTGCAGAGTAAATAGGGAATTCAGGAAAAAAACTATTTGAGATTTGGGTCATAGATATTTGGTGAAGAAAATACCTGATGAGCTCAATAGGAGGATAGAAATTTGTCCAAGGACTTTCCTGGGGAGACAGGGAATGCATGCAGCCTGACATGAAGTTCGGTTCCATTGGTAGTTTTTTTTTTTTAATCAGTCATCAATTTTATACATATCACTGTATACATGTCAATCCCAATCGCCCAATTCAGCACACCACCATCCCCACCCCACCGCAGTTTCCCCCCCTTGGTGTCCATATGTCCATTCTCTACATCTGTGTCTCAACTTCTGCCCTGCAAACTGGCTCATCTGTACCATTTTTCTAGGTTCCACATACATGCGTTAATATACGATATTTGTTTTTCTCTTTCTGACTTACTTCACTCTGTATGACAGTCTCTAGATCCATCCACGTCTCAACAAATGACTCAATTTCGTTCCTTTTTATGGCTGAGTAATATTCCATTGTATATATGTACCACCTCTTCTTTATCCATTCGTCTGTCGATGGGCATTTAGGTTGCTTCCATGACCTGGCTATTGTAAATAGTGCTGCAATGAACATTGGGGTGCATGTGTCTTTTTGAATTATGGTTTTCTCTGGGTATATGCCCAGTAGTGGGATTGCTGGGTCATATGGTAATTCTATTTTTAGTTTTTTAAGGAACCTCCATATTGTTCTCCATAGTGGCTGTATCAATTTACATTCCCACCAACAGTGCAAGAGGGTTCCCTTTTCTCCACACCCTCTCCAGCATTTGTTGTTTGTAGATTTTCTGATGATGCCCATTCTAACTGGTGTGAGGTGATACCTCATTGTAGTTTTGATTTGCATTTCTCTAATAATTAGTGATGTTGAGCATCTTTTCATGTGCTTCGTGGCCGTCTGTATGTCTTCTTTGGAGAAATGTGTATTTAGGTCTTCTGCCCATTTTTGGATTGGGGTGTTTGTTTCTTTAATATTGAGCTGAATGAGCTGTTTATATATTTTGGAGATTAATCCTTTGTCCGTTGATTCGTTTGCAAATATTTTCTCCCATTCTGAGGGTTGTCTTTTCGTCTTGTTTATGGTTTCCTTTGCTGTGCAAAAGCTTTGAAGTTTCATTAGGTCCCATTTGTTTATTTTTGTTTTTATTTCCATTACTCTAGGAGGTGGATCAAAAAAGATCTTGCTGTGATTTATGTCAAAGAGTGTTCTTCCTATGTTTTCCTCTAAGAGTTTTATAGTGTCCGGTCTTACATTTAGGTCTCTAATCCATTTTGAGTTTATTTTTGTGTATGGTGTTAGGGAGTGTTCTAATTTCATTCTTTTACGTGTAGCTGCCCAGTTTTCCCAGCACCACTTATTGAAGAGGCTGTCTTTTCTGCATTGTATATCCTTGCCTCCTTAGTCATAGATTAGTTGACCATAGGTGTGTGGGTTTATCTCTGGGCTTTCTATCTTGTTCCATTGATCTATGTTTCTGTTTTTAGATTTTTAAAAAAGTATTCCAGGTTCCAATACAGATTATTTGAGATTTTCTCTAGGCTATAGAGAAGGAGAAAGCTTTGCGGGAAGAACGGGGAAGCTGTCAGAAGCATTTCATATCAGGTATAAAAAGAAACCCTTGTGGATTTGTCTAATTATAAGAGTCTGTTTTTAGAATTTATCAGGAAGAATGGTAAAGAGTATCCTGAGTTAACTCAAATATTCCAAATAATAGGTTATTATGTACTGAGTATCTTCTATGTATTGGTGACTTTACAAAATAAACGTGGTCGCACACAACCTTATTTAACTTTTAAAAAACCTCTATAGCATAGGTATTATTATACCCATTTTACAGAAAAGGAAAAACTAAGGCAGAAGGAGATGGTATCAGAACCCAGGTCTACCTAAGTCCAAGTCTTGTTTGCTATTTTATGAGCCCCGGAGCCTCTTGTGGGTTTGTGTTTCCGGAAACTCCATGGGTTTTGGCTTCCAGGAAGTAACACCATTGGGAAATTTCTTTTGTCACATCCTCCAGGTCCCTCAACCAGGATTATCATGGTCCATACATGGGGTCTCTCAGAAAAACTCAAGAGTTCCTGGGATGGGGTTTTGCAGCTGCTTGGGTTAAAGAGCTTGCCAGATGTGTGGAACAGAATAAAAATCCCTGGAATGCCGTCCCTGTTGGCACCATCCATCACTGTGGCACAGACGGTTCCTCTGAGGGCCTTCCCCAAACCCCAACCCTGTCAGCCTGCATTTGACGCTTGCAATCTGGCTGACAGGGCAAGCCCAGCAGAGACCCTCGCTGGCAGGCGTCAGGACAGCTGATGGATAGGCTCAGCCTGTGTTGCTGGGCAGAGTCTAGCTGGCTTTGAAGAGGCATTTCTGCAGGCCTGTGGGCTGTCATGTCACCTGCTTTGGGGAGATGGGCAGAGTCTGTGTTGTTTGATGGTCACCTCCTCTGCCACCCGTTGGGGACTGTGGCCCAGGCCCATCTGCTCCAGCCAGGCCCTCACAATGTACTGTCTCCAGCAAGACCAACTACAGTAGCAGCTTGCCGGTGGACAGGTGCACAGCGTTTCCCTGGCCACACTGTTGTCAAAGCCGGCGGGGAATCTGACAAATTCCATCAAAGTACAACCCTCAGGTGAAATTAAATCAGACACGAACAGGGGTGTTTTTAGAACCTAACCTGTTCTTTGCAGAAAGACCCAGCCACTACATCTCACCCTGTTCCACAGCCAGAGGCTGGCAGAACACCTCGAGGTGGACTTGGGAACATGCAGGTGGCCTGTTCCAGGGTCCCTTCATCTACTTAACCAAACGATCAGAAGCCCTTGGCAGAGTTCTTATAAAGCCCAGAATCTCAGTATGTTAAATCCCACACTTTCCACTCCTTACTAAGTGGCTTTTCAGCCTGTGCTCGAATACCACCAGTGATGGAGAACTCACTACCACCCAAGAGCCCAAAAGCCCATTCAGATTTTTTTTTTTTAATTTTTTTTTATTTATTTATGGCTGTGTTGGGTCTTCATTTCTGTGCGAGGGCTTTCTCCAGTTGTGGCAAGCGGGGTGCCACCCTTCATCGCGGTGTGCTGACCTCTCACTATCGCGGCCTCTCGTTGCGGAGCACAGGCTCCAGACGCGCAGGCTCAGTAATTGTGGCTCACGGGCTAGTTGCTCCGCGGCATGTGGGATCTTCCCAGACCAGGGCTCGAACCCGTGTCCCCTGCATTAGCAGGCAGATTCTCAACCACTGCGCCACCAGGGAAGCCCCCCATTCAGATTTTTTGACAACTATGTTGGTGAGGAAGTTCTTCCTGTTTGCAGATCAAATCTGACCCTATAGTTTCCAACCTATTTGATTAAAGCTGAAGGCCTTATGGACACAGAGAATGTATCCACTCCCTTTTCTGTGATGTCTGTTCAGTAGGGCCACTGCATACATTTGTTCGTGTTGTTCACTGCACGATCCAGGGTGTCATAAACTCATAGTCATTGTAGATGTCTTTTGCAACTTTCTGGCAGGTGGCTGTAAAGTTTCTTGACGTAAATACTCCTTTTAACTCCCACAAAGACCACCTCTTGGACTAGGGGTGGGGCTGCTTTTCAAACACTTGAAGAGAGTGAGGTCCCTTGGGTGTTAGATGTCCTGTTTCTTCCTCTGTGCAAGCCCACAGTTCCGAAGCTCTGTCTCGTGGGCACCCAGACCAAAGCAGCCCCTTCAGTGGTGCCATTTTTATTTTTGACACCACTGGAGAAGAAGTTCGCGCTGAAGGCTGGGGAGGGGGCAGCTCTTCCCACCTCTTGGCCTTGGACCCTCCCTGGATTCCATGTACGGCTGCTGGTCTGGCCAGCTGGGGGAGCCCCCTGAAGTATGATTCGCCCAAGCAATTGAATTATATGTTGTTGAATTCAACACTCTCCTTTGCTTTGGGGAAAGACACAGATCCTTTCCCAGTCCCCACACCACGCTCACGTACATTTCTATCCAATTCCACAAACATTCCCTGAGCATGCAGGGCAGGACAAGGTCCAAGCATCGCTTGCCTTGAGCCGGCACAAATCTGTCTGCCCATCCAGGGCTTTGCTGCCAGAGAATATTGACTGTCAAGCTGAATTTGACCCAGTTATTGCCTTCTTTGCTCCAAAGAGACCCTTGATCCAATGTTTAGATGTGACTGTAATCTCCATGTGCCTGGCTCTTGTCCTCTGTGGGTGATCAACACAGGTCGCTACCGGTGGGGGATGTGTCCTCTGCCCCAGTGAAATAATCAGTGGAGTTTTCTCCCTGGAGCCTCAAAGCAGCAAAGGGAGACTCAGACCCAGAGACAGAGACTGAGAGATGGACGATGTGGCAGGAAAAAGCAGCTCTGCTCAGCCCAGGCCCGGCTGAGAGCACCAGGCAGAGGAAAGGGAACAGGGAGCAGGTGAGAGGTGGCAGGTGTGCCTGTGAGAGAAGAGCCTGTGTGAAAGAACATCGAGGAGACACACCGGGTGGAGGAGCAACCCAGTGGGGCTGCTGGTGAGAGGCCATCAGCAGCGGGGGGCCAGCCGGGGGCTGCCTGCACAGCACCACCTTCTCAGCACAGAGGGGCTGGTTCCCCACCGAAGGGGTGGAGAGAGTGGGGTAGCACAGGGCTGGCCTTCCTGGAGCCATTGTTCAAGACACCCTCACTTTGCCTTGGCCTTTTGGTCTCATTTCAGACACTGATGGGCTGTGTGACCTCAGGCAGGATGCTTCCCCTCTCTGGGCCTCAGTTTCCTTCTGTATAAAAGGAAGGGGTTTAACGGCTTCAGCAATTTTTCCCTTGGGGTCATGAGACTGGACATCAGGGATGTCCACAGGCAACTCAAAATTGTGTAAAGCACTGTGTGTGTGTGTGTGTGTGTGGACACACAAATACCCAGGAATGTATTTCTCTGGGAAGATCCTCAAAGCGGTCCGTGCCACTTCTGAACCATTGGAACCCTGAGGTCACATCCACACTCACATGTACAGGCCCCCTTTTCTCCATCCCAGAACCAGCCTGTGGGGTTGGCAGCCCCAGGGGGGTCCGCACACTCACCTGGGTCCAGGTCGGTGAGTAAAGACAGGAGGGAGAACTGAAAAACAAAATGACACAGAGCAGAGCAAGGTTGAGTCCTCTGAGCAGGCTGGGTGCTTTCCTGAGCTCCTGCGAGCTGAAAGGAGCCTTCTCGGAGTCATAGCTAGGGCACAGGAGCACGGGGTACTCTCTGATGGCTGGAGGGGTGGTGTCGTGGATTGGAGAGAGAGGGGCTGGGACCTATTTGACGATGTGCCCCACTCACTCTCCCTGTGCTGGCTGAGCATCCAAAACATCCCTCCTTCTCCCCAGTGTGGAAGACTAGTGCTTGCACTTACCTGTTCCCATGCTGGAACCTGGCCGCCCAGGTACTGACCGTCTTGTCAGTTACAGCGATCAGCATGTATTGTGCACCGCCTCCGCCTGACCACACATCGCTGCATTTAACTCTTATAACAACCCCATGAAGAGGCTTTATTAGCCTGTTTACAGATGAGAAAATTGAGGCTCAGAGGTCACACAGCTGTGATAGGATTCGGATTCATGCCCAAGTCTAGTGATTGTCTCAGGTGACAGTTCCTTAAGGTTGGAGATGGACAGATGCTTAAACTCTCCAACTACTTCCCATTGTTCTTGGAATAAAATACAAACACCAACTCTGACCTGTAAACCTCCTCCCATACCCCTCTCTCCTGCTACTCTTTACTAATCTCCAGCCACACCTAGGTTCAAAATGGCACTAGCCAAGCTCTTTCCACCTCAGGGCGTTTGCAATTGCTGTTCCCTCTGCCTAGAAAGCTCTCCACCCCACCCCTCCAATGACCATCACTAGGTCTCAGCTTAAATATCATCTTCCCCGACTCCCCTATCAGTATGACATGCCCCCATTGTTTTGTCTCTGCACCCATTCATTTCCTCCATGGTCCCCATTACAGCTTGTAGTTTTGTATGTTTACTTGCACGTTATCTGTCTCTCACATCAAACTCTGCTCTCACAAGAAAGTCGAGCCTCTTGTCTGTTTCATCACTGATGTATTTACCCAATATTGAGCATGGTGCTTGGCACATGGCATGCCTCAAAAAGTTTTGCTGAAAAAATAAATAATGATAGGAATAGTGTTTTTTGGTGGTGGTGGTAGTGTGTTTTTGTTTTTTGTTTTTTTACAATGCAGTACTTACCAGAAAAAGAAAGTTTTACTTATTTAATAGCTGGAATATTTTCTTTCACTTACATCAGATGTCAGCAAACAAAGGTCCTTGAGCCGAACCCAGCAGTTGTGTTTTTGCCAATAAAGTTTGATTGCAACATGGCCACGCCCACCTCCTTACACATTGCCTGTGTCTGCCTTTGTGCTGCAACTGCAGGGCGTTTGTTGACACAGAGAGTATAGTCCCAAATATTTCCTATTGGGTACTTTACAGATCAAGCTTGCTGACCTCTGACTTGGAAAACAAGAGTTCTATCTCCTGACAGGGTTCCCCTTGGGTGGGTCTCGGTGATCAGGAAGCTGCCATCAGGGTGATGCATCTTCCTTGTACCCAGTCTAGGCAGTTTGGTATATTTGCTTCCTCTACCCTCAGCAGAAGTTTTAATTTTCTGTTTTACTGTAGCCTCTTCAGTCATTTTTGGGTAAAATGGTAAAAAGAAAGAATGCATCCCGACGTGATGTACGCACAATAGGGCACAACATCAACTTGTAGCATTCTGGACAAAAATGCTTATCCTAAATCTACTCACGAGGAACATGACAGGCTCAAATTGTGGGCTTTCTACAAAATAACTAGCCTCGACTCTGCAAGATTGTCAGTGTCATAAAAGGCAAAAAAGATGGGAAGTCTGTTCTTTATTAAATGAGGCTAGAGAGACCTGACAACTAAATGCAGTGTGGGTCCTTGATTGGATCCTAGATTTAAAAAAAAAAAAAAAGCCCTAAAGGATATTATTGGGAAAATTGGGAAATCTGAATATAGACTTATGTTAGTATTATTTCGTTAGTGTTGGATTTCTTGAGAGTGATAATGGTAGTGTGGTTTTGTAGGGAAATGTCCTTATTCTTAGAGGATGCTGAAGTAGGGAGGGAGATGTCTGCAATTTAGGTGCAAATGATTCAGCAAACCAACCAACCAAACAAACAAACAAACAAAACATGTATATATCGGGTTGTCCAAAAAGTTCGTTTGGGTTTTTCCCCAATGCATAAGAGATCATGGCAGAAAGCAACTACGGCAAAGGTTCTGTGTTGCATCTATCTGGGTGAATGATATTCAGTGAATTATTCTTTCCACTTTTCTGGAGGTCTGACAAATTACAAAATAAAAAGTTGGGGGGAGAAAGTCATGCAAAGAAAGGGAGAGAAGCCACTTGTGGTCTGGACAGTGCCTATTTAAATGCATCACTATTGCCCTGCCCTGTTTCTGCAGGAAGTAGACAAGGGGTGGGGATTTTGTTTGGTGGGGGATTGGTAGTGGCGGGTGGGGTTGGCAGAGGAAGGGCAGGTTCAGGTCTCAGGGTGTTTCTGGGCCTGGGGTGCTTGAACAGGGAGCAGCTGACATTGACATCTCTGGGCATGAGTGGCAGGCAGGTGACAGAGAAGAGGCATGAGGGGTCCCTGAGGACAAATGTTACCCCTCCTTCAGTCTCACCCTCGTCACAGCCAGTCAATGCAGCCTTGGTCCCGGTCCTTTGCCTGCCTCACCCTCCCTCCGTAAAGCTTGTGTGGAGGTCAGGGCCCGTCACTCTCTACCTGTTTTCATCCAGCCCTTTAGGACCTGAGCCAGAGTGAGAGCCCCAAATCTTAGCTGGAAACTGGAGCTTGAGGGAGAGTCAGGTGCTGCGCTGCCTACAGCCAGCAGGTGGCAGACGTGCCCTTCCCAGGAGTTGGAGCTGGAGCTGGAGCTGGGGCTCAGACGGAAAGCAAACAAAAAGAAAGCAGGACCTTCCTGGCCTGGGGGCACCTTCAGATCCCACGTGCTCTCAGGGGGTCTGAAGCAGCTGCCGCCCAGCTGTGCAGCCTGGGCTGCATGTCAGGGTGTCCCAGGGGTCCGAAGCAGACCCACTCATTTTGTGGATCAATGGATCCGCCCTCAGAAAGAGGCTGTGGTGAAATGTGGACACTGGCAGCCCAAACACCAGGCTGGATATTGGGGGACAAAACTGGAAAGGTTAGGACAGTAGCCAGTGATTTATGCCATATACCTGGATCCTGAAACTAACCTGGATGATGGCGGGGGGCTGAGGGGAATGGATAGACACAATATTTGCCTCCTTTCATCCCATTATTCCATTCCATTTTTCAAAAGAGACAAGGAAATAAGAACTCCTATGCCTGGGACTTGCAAATCTAAAGAGGAAGGTCATCGATGCAAAAGAAGTAGGAAGAGGAGCAGGAGGGGACAGCTATGATCTCAGCTCACATTTATTAAGACCTGACAGTTGCCAAGGACTGTGCTAAATGATTTATGTGCATTTTGTCTCTTTTATTGCACAGAATTCTTGATAATTGAAGTACTATAATTATGCCCATTTTAGAGGCGAGAAAACACGTTTGCAGAGATTAAGTTGCCCAAAATTACTCAGCTAGTAATTGATAGAGCCAGGCCAGAAAAGAGCCAGTCTAACACCAGAGCCATTGCTGTGAGGGATGAGGGACCCACAGCCTGCAAACATGGTGTTGAAAAGATGGAGAAGGAAGTGGGAGAGCTACTTAACCCTAAGAGGAGCAGGGCATTGAGCCCGGTGAAGAGATTGGGTCCTTATTCTTGGAAACCTTTGTGAAAATCTTGTCCAGAGTTGCCAGGCCTGGCAGACACAGAGAGAGCCACTAGGTCCCATGGACATCTGGGGAAGGGACAAAAGTCATCTGCAGCCTCAGCCATTCCACTGTGACAAACAAATCTCAGCAAACATCTTCACGCAGATCAAAAGGCACACAAGCCACTGCCTGCTTCTTCCACCACATTTATTCCCAGTCTCACCAGGGATGAGTGGTCACAACTGCCTCAGCTCCTCTTAGAGGGCTGGGAATAGCTGCTTCTTGCAAGTGGAAAGGTAGCTGCTTTGCAATAGATTCAGAGAGACCTCTCTAGATCAAATTGCTGGTCCATCTACATTTGGGCTTTCACAATGGACCCGTGGCTCAGGACTTTGACCTTCCCCAGTTAGAAGCAAATTATTAGCAATGTTAATATCCCACCCCCCAGCCCAGTCACCGGGGAGCATGTCTCATGATCTGGTGTCTTCTAGGCTCAGGATGGTTGGTGGGGAAGGCAGGGAGGGGCAGAGAGAAGGATCCTGCTTCAGAATCTTATTGATTTACTACAGTGTAATCTCCTTGAGGGTGGAGGGAGTTGAGGTCTAATCTCTTCTGTCCTATCTTTAATCTAGTAATTATTTCAACTCAGGTTCTTCCTCTACCTTTCACAATTCTAGACCTTCTTGGAAACAAAACAAAAAGGCAGAGGCTAAAAGTCTGCCTTGATGGGTTCCAGGAATTAACTGATAGGAAATACGCTCAGAGGACTGGGAAGCAGTAGAGGGGAGAGGTGGGGCTAGACCTGACCTTCGGGGCTAGAAGCTTGACTTAGAATGAACCAATAGCAGAAAAATCTTTCACCTGGTAAGTAAGAGATTGGGACTCAAATGCCAGCCATCTCTTTCTCTGCAGTTGTTCTACCATGACCGGGTGGTAGACCAGATGTCACTGCACACCAGGAAAGGATTTGTGTTGCTCCTAAAGGTAGCTGGGGAGGAGAGAACTCTGCACTGTGGCCAGGTGAGGGTGAGGCTGCTGGGCTGGAAGGCAAGCCAGGGACAGGAGTGCACAGCTCAGCAGGGCCAGTCCCCACTGCTGGACACAGAGCTCAAGGTTAGGGTAAGAGGCGGAGGTGACAGAGGACAGGGGTTGCCAGAATCCCAGGCACCATCCCAACTGCTGCCTCACAACATCCTCCCACTCTGGCCCCTCCTGCAAAAAGCTATGTCATGAGATAAACAACTGTGCAAAGCCTCAGTCATTTTTTTTTAATTGTAAAATATATACTACATGATATTTTTCATTTTAACCATTTTTAAGTATACCATTCAGTGGCATTAATTACATTCACAATGTTATGTAACCATTACCACCATCTATAGCCAAAACTTTTTCATCATCCCCAGCATAAAGTCTGTACCTATTAAACAATGACTCTCTTCCTTCCTCTTCCAAGCCCGTAGTAAGCTCTATTCCACTTTGTCTCTATGAATTTGCCTGTTCTAGGTACCTCATGTAAGTGGAGTCATACATTATGTGTCCTTCTGTGACTGGCTTTACTTCACTATGAATAATGTTTTCAAGGTTTGTCCATGTTGTAGCATATCTCAAAAATGTGTTCCTTTTCATGGCTAAATAATATTCCATTATATATCACAATTTGTTTATCCATTCATCTGTTGGTGGAAACTTGGGTTGTTTCTATCTTTTGGCTATATGAATAAGACTGCTATGAACATTGATGTACAGATATCTGTTTGATTCCCTGGTTTCCATTCTTTTGGGCCAGTACCAGAAGTAGAATTGCTGGGTCATATGGTAATACTGTGTTTAACTTTTTAAGAAACCACCATACTGTTTTCCACAGTGGCTACACCATTTTACATTCCCACCAGCAGTAAATGAGGGTTCTGCTTTTTCCACATTCTCACCAATACTTGTTATTTTCCGTTTTTAAAAGGTTCTAGGCATCCTAACAGGTATGAAGTGGTGGCACTCAGTCTCCTTCGTAGTCACAAGGAATCTCATCCTTGCTTTAGCACACAAGCTGTGCAACGCTGTCCCAGGATCGGCAGCTTCCCTGTGGCTTTGCTTTAATCTGAAGCTCAGGGTGAGGAGGGACGGCTCTAACGGGGAAATCCAGAGGCCAAAGGAGAAGGCACCAGCCAGTGGTCCCTGTGGGTGGTTTCCTTCCTGAGGGCCTGCATGAAGCCGTTCACAGGACCACAGCGATGAGCCAGGAGGCACTGTGAAGAGGAGCTGGCCTAGACCCTTTATGTGCAAAGGAGGAAGACCAGGTCCAACAGGGTGACGTGGCTCCTGTAAGGACGCGAGTGGGTTGGGCCAGGGAGGAATTCAAGGCCGGGTCGCCTCACCGTGAGGCTGATCACCTATGCCTGGCTCAAAGCCACCTGTACAGACCTCTGCCCAGTTAACTGGAGGCTGGACTGTAGCTTCACGTGGCGAGCAGGGCTGGGGCAGGGCAGAGAGGAGAGTCCCGTTTGTAGATCCTGGGAATTACCATTTTTATCTGGGGAGCTTTTGATAAGAATTCAGATCCCTGGGCCCCACTTGCAGAGTTGTGCTTCCATGGGCCTGGAGCGGGCCCAGAACATACATTTTCAATCAGCCCCCAGCTCACTCTGCCCTTGGCCACACTTCGATTTTACCTCTCTTAGGCCTGAAGCTCCTGGCCAAGGAGATGGGTGAGTCTATCTTTGCTCCTGTGCAAATTGTTGAATCTCTTTGTGCCTCGTTTCCCCAGTGATAAAAGAAAGAATTCCCTTACCCACCCTGATGTTTGACTCAGGGGGATTTGTCTGCTCAGGGAGAGCACAGCATTTGCAGTGGGTTACTATTCAGGTAAGCACTTAGCGAGAAATATTGGTACGAATGGCTCATCCCAGGACTTGTAGGGAGGGGGCTGAAGGATTGGTGGTGAGACCATCCAGGATAAGGAGACTGGATAAAAACAAACGCTCATTTCTGGATGTGACCATGCACTTCGGAACCCTTTGAAAAGGCAGGTGTACAAAAAAATAAAAAACAGAAGAGCCGGTGGGGGTGGAGTCTGAGGCCCACCACATGGGCACAAGCCCCCATATTCACCTCCTTGGCCAGTCGGTTCTCAGGAAAAGCCCAGGGGTTCTCAGGAAAGTAACTTCCCATTGATGGGAACCAACTCCACCCCTGAAGCCGTCTTTACTTCTGTGCTTTCTCTGTTGTGGGACATGAACCGCTGGTGGTACCCAAGCTGATCTGGGTGGTGCCTGGCCAGGGAGAGACACCACATCAAAACACAGCGTGAGAGAGTCATTCCCTTCTCAGTTTTACTGTCATCTCTTCCAATCCCATCACAAAGACAGACTGGGGTGGCGCTGGTAAGTCCCTCCCCTCTACCTCTTGCTAGTCTTCCCTCCTAACAAGGAGAAAGCAGGCGTCAGCCCTGTGTTTTAGCGTGACAGCCGCAGCCAGTTAGAACTCAGTGGCATTGTTTCATTTTCTTTGATTTTCCCATTTATAGTAGTGATGGTTTCCTTTATAAATATACCTATCTAGGTAGACAAAAAGTGAGTCTATTCAACAAAAGTATTAAGAAACTAGTCTGGGCTTTGGCAAAATTTCTAAAGATGGATTCATTCATGACTAAAGTTTTGAAAGCACTGAGCTAATGGGTTAGCCATCTAGCAAGACTTGATCATTCTGGTGTTGGAAAGAAAAGCTTCGGGGATTGTTGAAGGAGCCTCCAGATGGAAGTGGCTTTTCCTCCTGCCTGAAACTGGAGTCTGAGGCCACTGTCCCTCTGGACACGTTCCATTCCACATTGAAAGTCCCAGTCGTTTCGGGGTAGTGCCTGGCATGGCAACCTCTAACAAAGTGGTTATGAGCATGGAACTGGCATCAGGCAGACCTGGGTTTGAATCCCAGCTCTGTAACCTCACAGGGGGGCCATTTGCACAGATTACTTAATTTCTGTAAAGCTTAGTTTCTTATCTGTAAAATGAGGATAACAGTGGTCCTTAACTCATAGGGCTGTTGGGAAGCTTTACATGAGATAATAAACATAAAGTACACAATACCTGACATATGGTAAAGACTTGATAAACTTAATAAATACTTGCTGCTATGATTATGATTATGATAATTAGCCACTGTTGTCAATGAGTTTGAATTTTTTTTTTTTTCAGATTATTAAGTGATTGAGGGGAGCTCACTCAGCACAAACTCTTCCTCGAATTTGTTCATCAGGTCACAAGCACGTCACACCAACCCCCTCCCCTCATTTTTCCTGGGATCTTTGCCAAGTCCTAAGCCAGGAAACCTTGTTATATTAATTATGAAGAAAAAGCATGTTTTATTTAAAATCCCGGCTGCCGAATATTCTGCCATGCTGTTTCTCTGTGACAGCAGAATTGCTTTTGCATTTAGGAAACTCTAATGAATTGAAAATATAAATATATCTGTGCCTACATACACATGTGATTTCCTGCGACCTGATTTCCCTAAATACCAGTGTACACTGCCAAAGCTAATGAGTTGGACTTGTGCTTAGGATCAGGTTTTTTAAAAATCTATAAGAACCTGCAGTGCAACTCAGTCCCTCTCTTTTCCATAAGACTCTGAATGGGTTACAGCAAGAGGAAGTGATGTCTCCTAGGCCTGAAAGAGACTCTGACATTCTGGAGCATCGACGCTTTGAAAAAGGTGGTTCGTGTTATCCCATCCAAGGCCTTGTTTGGTCCTGGGGGCCGGCTAGATTTGGATGCTTGAATTAATCAGACACTGAGCCCTGTTATCTGACCATCCAAAATTGGCTCTAATACCTCAGCATCCACAGTGTTTCTAAACAATAACCAGACAAGCAGGCTCTCCCTCCATTTCTTTCTCTTTTTGCCTCTCTTTCCAAGGTAGAACGAGGTAGATAATGTACACCTATCAAGCAGAGAGGGTGTCAAAAAGAGAGAGTGCTGGGGCCTGTGGGATCTGGAAGGCTTCAGCTTCTAATATCAGAAGCAGTAGTTCCTTCTCCCCTTGGTGCCATGCAAGAATGGGAGCCTGTGTTACTAGAATGCCTGATTTTCAAGAAAAGCTGGGGACCTGTATTGTTATGTGAAATGTTCTGATTCTCAGATGTCACCAAGCAATTGAAAGGAAATGAAAATACTCTTCAGGCTGAACTTCTACCCACCAAATAAAACTCGGGCTGTGAGTAGAATGTACCCCAAGCTGCCAATTTGCAAACTCTGGTCTATGCAGACATTTTTGTGACTCTCTATCTAGGAGAATTCTGGAGTTCTAGAGTTCTTGACTCCAAACTCTAAACTCTAGGGTTTAAAAAGCTTAGAAATGGGAGCAAACATGCATTTTAATTGTAAGGCCCACTGTTGCAGATGGGCTGAGATAAGCAGGGCAGGCCTGACAAGCTTATCCTCTGGCTTATGACCCTAGAAGAGGTCAAATTACATCATGGCTGAGGCCAGTGGCACCGCAAATCACCCTAAGAACCACAGCAAGAAGAGATGTCTAAGCTCTGGGGACGGGGCACATACAGTTGAGCGGGCCTCCTGTGATGGGCGAGGAATTGGACAGAGCTGGGTCTCTGTCCTGGCTGGGAAGTTAGTTCAACATCTTTGGGCTTGTTTCTCCTTCATAAAACGGGAATAACAATACAAGACCATGCTGGGGACAGGTGTTCAAAACTGACAGGTAAGGAAAAACAAATCTAGACCAGACCAGGAAGGCACTAAGAAGGATTCCCTGGAATCCATGGCAACTATATTTGACTGCATCTTTTTTGGATCGTAGATATCTGAATAAAAACCTAAGTTAGAGACGAGCCTACAGAGAAGTCTTCATATTTTATGTTGCATGATCTGAACTCGTGGGAGGGTCTCCAGGCATCTTTCCAATGGGCAGCAATCAGAGACCCTTTGCTTTAAAGTTTCAGAGGCACATGAGTCTGTTACGCTCCAACCAGCAAAGAGGCCCCTGGTCTAAGAGCCTCCCACCCCTACAGGAAGGACCATGCCCTGAAGCTATATGGACCAAAGAAAGCTCATCCTCAGCCAGGGTCCCAGGCAAGAGACCTTATCCAGACAGATGGACACCAGCCATAGTCTAGGACTCAGCTCTGCCACCTCCCAGCTTTGTGACTTGAGGACATGTTACCCAGCTGCTGATCTGTAAACTGAGATCAATAACAGTACCTATTTCTTAGGGTCCTTCCGGAGGACCCAAAGACCAATGCATCAAAAGCACAGAGCCTGGCACACAGGATTTTTCATTAAATGGTAGCAGTTGGTTATTATTTTTAGCTACATGGGGCAGAAGAGGCCACCCTATCCATTGGGCTATGTGGCCCCTTCCTTCCTGCTGATGCCTCAAACTCTCTAGACATCTGAGTGAGTTGGCCACTTTCCCCTGGATGTCTGTGTACTGGCCTATGGGACACAAGCTGCCCTCCCAACCACCTGTCTGGCACACATCTGGAGTAAGAAAACATTCCAAAGCCCTGAATCCCCTTTTTGGAATTGACTAATCTCATTGCCCAAAGGCTATCTCTCGTATTTTGTCGTTTATCCATTATTGACTTATATTTTCATCCCTAACCCTAAAAAGTCACTGGGGCTTGCAAAAAAGGGATTTGGGGGAAGCATTATCTTTTGGTGAATTTCAAACAGACTACATCCACTCTCTTCCTTGCCTGCAAACTTTAGGATCTAATTCTTTCTGACTGGTCCTTTCTCCGGGCCCCTTGTGAACCTCTGTTAGTTTCCATCGCTTTTCTCTAGACTTGCGGTATTTCTGCAGGATCTTGGCCCCAGACATCCAACAACAATCAGTGATGTAGGGGGTTTGATAACAACCGGTCATTGTAGCCACACCACACACACACACACACACACACACACACACACACACACACACGCGCAGGTCATCACTGGAAAAGAAAACTCTTCCAGAGGTGAGTCATTGGCAGCTTAATATGGAACTAAGGTAGATGTCTGAGTACAGTTTACCGAAAGGGGAGGAGAAGCTCTTGTTTTTAAAGCGTGCTAATCAGAAAACCTGGAATTTAATCTGCTTCCTGCAGGAAAATCTCTATGGAGTGAAATGGGAAATAAGATGCAAAGGTATTTAATGAGATAAATAGGTTATGACTGTTATTTCAGTTCTCACCCCTTTCTTGTTCTCTATTCAAACCCCCTCCACTCCAACAAAGGGGCGCATTCTCTGATTTTTATAGAGAGCTCGTATTCACTTTGGAAATCTCAAGGGAAAAGAGCTCACATTTATTGAAAGCCACATGCATTGCCCCATTTAATCGGTCTCGACCCTCCCCAAATCTGTGGGAGATTATCACTAGGTTTGCAGTAGAGGAAGCTGAGGCTCACAGAGAGGGTGTTACTTGTTACTTGTTCCGCAGCTAGAAGGCGGCAAAGCTGAGATTCAAACCCTGGCTCCCAAGCCCACACTCATGCCTCCAACCCATCCAAGAGGTGCGATGTCTGGTGAAGGCCCTCTCTCACATGTCCACAGAGACCCAGCTAACACTCTTGGACCACAACGGCGCACAGCAGGAGCCGACACCTCCACAACTCACCTGCTCCCGAATGTCTTGAGTCCCCCATGTGAGAGCCCCTGATGTCCCTTTCCTTCCATTCTCACCACGACCTCCCTGGGGCCCTCCTCTCTGCCCCATTCACTACAGCCATGGTTACAGGGTGATGGGAGAAAAAGTGCTGCCCACAAAGCTTCTCTCCAAATCTAATCCATCTAAGTAGACGTGTTGCCAGCGGGATTCTCCTCTAGAGCCAAAGCACAGGGATTCTTACCCTAGTGTCACCTGTAATAGCTGGAGAACGTGGTATGTGTGTTGGCATGTACAGAGAGAGAGTTTGTAGCTTTCAGCAGCTTCCCAGAGGGATCTCTGAGATCCATGCCAGATCACAGCACACTGCCTTGGCAGATTTTCTTGCTCTGATCTCCTTAGTTGGAAGGTGTTCATGGAGACTCTGCTCCAAGGGGGCTCAAGTCAATCGCATGGCTTCATGGAACTGGCCCCTTAACAGCAACCAACATGACAGGCCTGCATGAGCCCTTGAAATCAGGACATATTCGACCTGGCAACACCAGCCTTTCACAACTAGAGTTTCTCAGCACTCCTGGCCCAGCTGGTTTGGTCCTCCTAATAACCTCAGATTCTCTCAACTACAGATATTTGAAAAGAACACTTACCCCGAAGGCTGTCTTTCCCGCCAGAAACATTAACAGCAGAACATGGAGATCAGACATTCTGGCAAACATCTTTGTAGTTTAAGAACTCTTGTTTTGCTCTAAAAACAATTCCTTTTGTTGTCTATGCCTTTAGGGGGGAAAGTGTCAGTCTCCAAGGATTCAGGAGCAAATGAAGAGGATGCAAATTATTAACTAGGCATCAAATACTGTTTAATGTTTAATGTTTTGCAAACCAACTATCTTGATTAAACAAATGGTAACTTTGGGGCTGGGCTGAGTCATGGGGGTGGTTTCTTTTCTGGAGAGAAAGCAGCAAAGTGCCCCTGGCTGCTGGGGTTGGGGGTGAGGGGGCGGCTGCTGAGGGTTCAGCACAGAAGGCCCGATGGTCCACTAGCATCCCAGCCGCTGGGTGAGAGCCCTAATAGCGTGAGACTCCTGCCACAGGCCTCGGACATCGCTGATTTGAACAGAATGTTAATAGAGCTCGGATTCACCAAATCTCACACAGAATTAAGGCATGGATGGGCTCCTAATAACATCACGCTTTATATTCATGAAAAATAAATTAAAGGATGCAAAACTGCTATTGACAAACATTGATTCTGGGCCCTTTGAAGCATTGCCCATGGTTGCTTGTTGGCTTCAAAAGTTTTCTTTTAAATTTCATTACATAAGGTTTTAACTTTTTAATTAGTTTTTTTTTTCCCCTTTCATTGGAGTCTTTCTTTGATCAAGAGGGGGGAAAAAAACCCATGGTGCTCATATTTGGGGCCAATTGTTTCCTACGTTCTTTTTATAGCTGCACTGGTTACAGGTAGCACTATGTAGAGCAACAGTTACCTATGAAGCGTGGGTGCTGGTGGATACAACTGACCTCTTTAATAGGCATCACTGTGAGCTCCTGCAAACACCTCACTGCCCGCAATAATCTATGCAAGGGCTCCAGGAATCCTCTCACCTGAGTCCTAAATCCAGGTTCTGAAACCCTGCTGCCGACCGAGGCGGGGGCTCACCTGGGCCTCCTGTTCACCCATTTACCATCCCTACTTGGCACGTGTACTTGGACTCCTCAGTGGCTGCTTCCACCTTTGGAGGCCAGGTTGCTGGTCATGGAGGGCCCCAAAGGTACCAGCCCAGGAGAAGGCCAAAGTCAGTGCCCCAGCCACCAGATAGACAACCTTGAAGGACAAACCAAGTCCTGCCACCTTACTTCCTAAATTACCCCCAATTTGTCCTTTGTTCTCTATTTTTTTTTGTCTCCACCCTCATTTAGGCAGCCGTCAACTCACTCCTGGTCAACGTCCATCTGATCCCTATAATACATGCACACTTTTCTGGAAAAGATCCTCTCTAACCTTCCTCTATTCTTCCCCTAATCCTTATTCCACCCCTAACTCTGTTCCTAACTCTAACCCCGATCACTCTTTAGCAAGTTCATTTAGATAGCCACCTGGTTCATCCATCTTTCGGATTTCAACCCAAACATTACTTCCTCAGAAGCCCTGCATGAGTTTTTCCTTCATGGCACTTATCAGGGTCGTAATTGCATACCTGTATAGCTCTTCCATTAATATTTGTTTCCCCACTGCCCCCGATGGACCAAAAGTTCATGAGATGGGCACTCTGTTTCGCTCACCATTGAATTCCTGGCAGGGAGGCCTGGCACATGGCTGGCTCATGACAGGTGTTCAATAAATACATCGTGAATGAATGAGCAAAGGAATAACCACTGTCTTACAGTGATAGTTGGATACTTTGTAACCTGGGCGCCTTAGATAGCATAGCCAACTCAACTTGAAAAGGAAAACTGGGTATGGAAAGCTAAAGTATTTGTGCACTTGTAAACACCCTTCAATTTATTCATGGACACTACATGAATATTGATTGATTATCCACTGATGATCTGCTGTGAGCCTGGCATTGGCAACACCAGGATAGAGGAGGTGAGGTGAACTTTGCTCTTAAGGAACATGCATTCTGGTCGACGGGGAGTTAGGCGGACCATGAAAGAGTAAAGAAGTTAATTTTAGTTAGTGATAAGTCTGAAAAAGAATGAAGCAAGGTGATGGAACAGAAATCCTTGTGAGTGGGAGGCTTCCGTAGACTAGGAGGTGGCAAAGGTGGGGATAGTGGCTAAGTGGGTCCTTGGTGGGGCGTTGACACCGTTGCTGGTTATCTGGTCATAGAGCAAGGGTCAAAGAGGCAGCGTGCACGAAGAGGTTGCTATTTTCCAGGTTCAAAGCTGGAGCCCTTGTAGCATCGGCTCAGGCTGTAAAAAGTGGAAATGGAAATTCCAGGCAAGTCAAATCACTGAATCACCCATGTGACTTAGGCGTCTCTTTTAGCTTCCACAGCCTTGTGTGAACTAGTGACTGTCTAACTTTGTGGAGAGATTCCCAGAAAACAAACCAGAAGCTTTTCTTCCTGTGTGAACAGGAAGTGACCCAGTGAGTTTGTTGTTCACCTTTAGAATCCGGATTCATTTCCCTGACATGTAATCTTCCCTTTATCTCTAGCAAAAAGTGAACAATTGTGCTCTTTGTGTAGTAGCCACAGGCCTCTCACATATTGTCTTATGTCCCTAAGGTTTTATTATCATGACAATGTGCAACTGAATAAACGTCTGCACGTAGCCCGAAAAGAGAGAATTCTCTAAAAGATGCTTAATCCTTTTAATTTGGAAGGACAAAAGACTAGTTTATCATGTGATATGATTTTATCTGGGGAGTTGGAACAAACCTACCTGGGATCTCTGTTTTTTAAAGCCAAACACAGAGACTTCAGCCCTCACCCCTGCGGGGGTTTCAGATGTGATCAAGTCAATCTATTCTCTTGAGCTCTGGGGAGCTCGTGTAGGGTTTTCTCATGTGTAGGGTTACATGCTGCAGGAGAGAGACTCTGTCCTGCCTCAGGAGGCCTTGGGACTCTGGTTCTCTAGCAGGCTGATTCTTCCACCCTAAGGGAAGACTCTCTCACAATGTCTTTGCTGGAGACCCAGGCTTTAATGTACTGGGTTACATGACATCTGTTGGGCCTGGACCAACCTGCTTCATGTTTATTGTTTATAACATGTTACAGAAAAACCTCAAATGAACTTTTTGGCCAACCCAGTAACAACAGTCCTCTTCCTGCTAGGCCTTCAGTACAGGAAGGTAGCAGAGGGGAGGGCCTAAGAACAGCAGCCCAGACTCAAAACTGACGTGGGGTGAGCCCCGGCTCCACCACATCCCCACTGTGGATAGTTGGCCAATCATTTACTCTCTCTGAGTCTTGGCTTCCTCGTCTGCAAAATAGGGATGTTATGGTTCCCACTTCACGGCGTTACCTCGAGGTGTATGTGAGAGCATAAAGGTAAGGGGCTAAGTACAGCAGCTGGTGTGGAGCAGACTTTGCAAAATACACTGGCTTTGGTAACAGGGATGGTATCTCCTGAGCCCCCAGACCCTCACAGATGAAAGGACCTGTGTTCAGTGAGTCTAATCTCCAATCCAGGAAGAGGAATGACTGCCTTCTTGGGGGGACCCTTGTCTCACTTGTCCTCTCTAGAACAGGGATCAACAAACTTCTGAAAGTGCCAGGTAATAAAAATTTTAGTTTTTTTCTGGCCCTCCAGTGTATGTTGTGAGTCCTCAATGCTGCCATTTTAACACAAAAGCAGCCACAGCTAATACATTGGGCGCTCCACATCCACGGTTCTGCATCCGCAGATTCAACCAACCACGGATCAAAAATATTTTTTAAAAAGTTCTAGAAAGTTCCAAAAAGCAAAACTTGAATTTGCTGCATGCTGGCAACTATTTACATAGCATTTATATTGTATTTACAATTATTTATATAGCATTTACTTTGTATTAGATATTATAAGTAATCTAGAGATGATTTAGAGTATACAGGAAGATGTGGTGTAGGGTTTATGCAAATACTACACCATTTTATACAAGATACTTGAGCATCCATGGATTGTGGTATCTGTGGAGGGTCCTAGAACAAATCCTCCCCAGACACCGAGGGATGACAGTACTTATGCCACTGGCCATGGCTATGTTCCAATAAAACCGTATTTGCAGAAAGAGGGCTATAGTTTGTGGATCACTACTCAAGGAGAGAGAGCTGCAGATAGAGCCAGAGCATCACGCAACTTGAGGGGCCCTGGAAAACAATGGAGACACATTGGGGAACACGGGAGGAGGCCCTGGGTGGATGATGTTGCTGCCCTCAGAGTGTTTACCCAGAAACTATGCCCCCCCGAACCCCAGAATCATCAGAACTTCTTTGTGTGATGGGGGGACTAAAGATCATTCGTCATTCTTTCTACAAGGATTTATTGAGCACCTACTATGTGCCAGGCCGTGCTGTTGGGAATACAGACGACAGACTAGGTGCCAGCCTCATGGAGTTACCTTCCCATGACGATCCTCACTCAGAGTCACGTGGCTGGTCTTTGGCTAAATTGTTCAAGCCATCCCTAATCAGAGATGACATCATGTAGGGACACGTCACTGCTCCTTCCCATTGTTCCCAGAGACCTCTGTCTGATCCATTCACTTCCAGGGGCACCCTCTTTTGGGGGGAAGGGGGGATGGCTTGTTAACTTGGCGTGGGGCAGTAATCTTTCCCCAGACTACCTCACATCACCCCCACCCCCCAACCCAGCACGGTTCAGTATGCTCAGATCCATTGTACCACACGCCCCATTCTCTGACCTGGAAGATACTAGGGTGCCTCTCACCCCATGTTTGTGAAAAGAAACCAGCATTTATGGAGCAGTTTCTGTGTTCCAGGTGCTTTTACAATTCTGAGCTCATACAGTCTTTGTACCTACCCTGAAAGGTGATTTGGCTCATTTAACAGATAAAGAAACTCAGAGGCTCAGAGAGGTTAAGTAAATTGCCCAAGGTCACAGAGCTTGAGACAGAGCCAGGTTTGAAGCTCTTCCTACTCTACTGCACGGACTCGAGAGTCTTAGGGGGGTGGTTTTGCCCTTTACCCCAAGCCACCTAAGAACTTATTGAAGGAAACAACTTGTCTAAAAGTAAAGATTGCCCATTGCCTGACCAATTTCCATGTTCTCGTCTTCCTTACTATCACTTATTCTTAGGGGTGGCAATGTGCCCACTGTTTACAGAAACCGTGTCCTCCAGCAACAGCAGCCACTCGTTTTAGGCTGGGTTTCCTGGGAAACAGAGATGCTGAGATTTGTGGGCGGGAAGTTTGTTGGGTAGTACTCTCAGCACCAACACCCATGAGGGAGGGAGGGAAGCAGGGAGGGAGGGAAGTTGGTACTCTCAGCACCAACACCCATGAGGGAGGGAGGGAAGGAAGGCAGTCACAACAGACGCCCATTTCACGGAATGTTCTGGAGCTGGGATGGCCTTTGGTGTTGTCCTGCCATGAGCCAAGGGGGCTGGGACTTTGTACTGGGACCATCTTGTCACTGGTTAGGGACTCTGCCTGTGAAAGAGATGTGAGTTTGGGCAAGGCAACCCTGGTTAAGAGTAACGCTCAGAGAGGAACGCAGCTGAGAGCCTCTAGCAGCCAACACCTAGCCGCTGAGAAAAAGAGGGCTTCACTTGTGAAGAGGGGATCTGGTGGCACACTGCAGAACATCCACTCCAACTATTAAGTGGGAATTTACCCCGCATCCCTTAGTTCAGATATCCAATTCAGGAAACCTGAATGGCTTAGCCAAGTTTTGAATGAACATCCCTAGTCAATACTTGGCCTAATCAGAGATGGCTGGAGCCACAAACATGGCCAGACTGCTCCAGGTCCATGGCGCAGACAGTGACAGATGTTTAGCTGAGGTAATCAATATCAAGGAGAAAACCAGAATGCTATTATGGGAATCATAAACTCTACGTAGTTATTAAGCAAGCCAAGCTACAGATTTATAGCTAAGCTCCCTGCTGGCCAGAGGAAATTGAAAACCCTGATCGTTTGGCATGATTTTCATTATACTTAAGTCAATTTTATAAGAAAAATAAAGATGTTTTTCCAATGACCAATTCCAGGCCAATTTTTGTTTTTTAAAAACCTTATGATCTGATGAGCACAAGTTGGAGTTGAGGAAACAGGATGGGGAACCTCGCGGACACACTGGTGATCCTGAATTCCACACGGTCCCTCAGCACCACCCGTGAAGGGTCTCTGTCTCTCAGGCCGAGCCAGGAGTCTGGATGAACCTATGACATAGATTTGCTTCTTTTTCTCAGAAGCAGGTGTTGAGTCTCTAGCACATAGTAGATGCTCAAGAAATGCCATTTGGAGGATGGGAAGAATCAACAGCCTCTTGCAATCCTCTCCAACTTAGAAAATGGCACTAGTATACACATGGCTTTTCAAGTTGGAAACCTGGAAATCATCATTTGACTCTTCCTCTCCTTCCCCAAACCCAAATTATCAGCATGTTTCCACCTCCGGAATGCATCTCAAATCCTTCTAGCACCTTCCACCCTAGTCCAGGCCCACATGATATCCTGCCTGATCTCTTGCAATAACTCCTTCACTGCTCTGCCTGTTTTCACTCCTGCCTGCTCTTAAATCCATTCTCCACCGTATGATAGCATTATTGTAGAAAAGCCTAATCAGATTATGTCATGCCCCAGCCTAAAACTCTTTGATATCTTCCTTTTGCACTTAGAATGAAATCCCAAATTCTTATTGAGATCCCGTTTGATCTGGTCTCATTGTGGGTTCTTCTCAGATATGCAGTATTCTCTGTAAGACCAGAGACCTCGTCTGTTGCGTGTACTGCCCTAACTTATCCCCTAGCCCAGGGCCTGGCATGGAGTGTCAGTACTTATTTGTTGGCTGAATGGATGAACAGGTGGTTGGTTGGTTGGATAAGTGGATGGATGAAGGGACAGTGGGCAGCCATGTTTGATCAGATGCCAGAAGCCTCTCTTTCGGCAAGGGCTCACCATGGACTCCAAATTCAGAGCTGTCTCCCTCTTGCCAAAGTGATCCCTGGTCTTCGGTCATTGGTAGTTCTGGCTCCTGTGATCTATGAAGTTTGGAAAAATATAAGAACAACTGATGCAAAACAACTGTGTAACCTCCAAACACAACGCAGCCCAATATGAATTAAACACCTCAGGATCTTCACACAATAATTGATCTGACAATTTGTGCTTCTTTCCTTTCTTTGGTCTTTCAGTGCAGCTTCAATCTTCCCTCTTTCATTTTAAATTTCCTCTGTTCAGTGGTTGTCTATGGCAGAGAGTGTATTTCACACACCCCCCCCCCCCGCAATCTCTCCCATCCCATCAGTTCTATAGAAACACAAGATCCCCCTTGGCTCTCCAGCCTCACAAAGAGCTATCACCTGGGTTGTGTGATGCTTCTTGTTCTAAGTGTGTCTTTGATTTATTAAACATTTTTGAATAAAATTCTACATACATTTTACATGTTGAAAAGTTTCCCCTCCCTTCGATATAATAGAAAACCTGAAAGAGAGCAGGGATCTTGAGATTTCGGTGTCCCTTTCTGTCTAGACTTGTGGGTATTCTGAATAGAGGGTGCAGTGAAATTTTCAAAAGCCTTTTCTCTTTTGGGGAAGGCAGACCTCTGAGCATTTCTCTCAGAAAATGTACATTTTCTAGACACTGCCTGACATTGACGTCTTTCCTAAGCACATTTTCTTGCTGCCTCTGTGGTGCAGTGGCAAGAGCCTGGGTTGGAATCAGAAAGAGCCAGTGGCAAAGCTGTTTACTTGCTGTGTGAGCTTGGGCAAGTTGCTTAACCTCTCTGAGCCTGTCTTAAATATTTTTTGTGTGTTAAATGAAAATATATATGTAAAAGTGCCTAGCACACAGCATGCACTGGATTTGTGTTCATTTATCTTTCTCCCTTTTTCCATTCCATTTCTTGGTTTAATTTTAATTTATTATGGAAACTGTACATCTTTCTCCAAATTGGCATGATAGTCAATGAAGCAAGTTTTTATAAAAAGAGTTAGACAGAATTGGAAACAACAACACACACACACACACCTATGTGATTTGTCTTCCTGAATCATGCATTCTTTCATTCATTTTAGGAGACTTCATTGAGTGCTGGGTGCTATGGCAGCCTAAGTTGCCTAAGAGACTTCTATCTCTGTTGAGAAAAGACCCAGTAGGCCAATCTGCAGACATCTAGGAAAACAGGTCCTTGCGGAGGCCAATTCTGAGCTGTGGAGATTGGAGGAAAGCACACTAGAAGAATGATAGGTGCAAAATGGGTTCCATTAGTCATTACAGGATGGCTCTCAGCTAACACATACTTAATCACCCACTCCAACCTCAGGCAGCTCAGTAAAGCCAGTTGCTGTATGGGTGACTCCTATCTATCACCAACACATATTTCTTGTGTGTCCAGCACTGGGCTTAGTTCTGTGGATGGAGGTTGGAGGACAGACCCCCATAGGCTCACTTTCAAGGTCCTCACACCCCATCTGGGGAAACGTTCCTTAACTTTTCTCTATGACTCAGTTTCCTCATCTGGGACATGAGGACAATGTTAATATGTATCTCATGGGCTTCTTAAAATAATTAAATGGGTTATGACGTGTCAAGTTCAAAGTGCTTGGACTCATGCCAGAACATAGTGAGTGCTCTAAAGCCATTCATTAAATGACCCACCCTCCAGAGTGTCTATGGTGGGGTTTCACATATCACTATGTAAACCTGCACCAAAGGCTCAGTTAATTAGCATAAAGGATGTTAAATATTAAAGTTCTGTGGATAAAATGAGCGATATTCACGATAGATGGTTGACTGAAATGATGGAGCGGGCACCGCGGCCCTGTCGTAAACAAAAGAAAAGAATCTGGTGAAGCTGGCCGCCCAGCACCTTCAGAGAAGAATTCCAGGTCTAGACCTCCTTTCAGTCTTGTCTCCGACTCCTGGTCCAACCAGAAGACCAGCACACCCTGCCATCCAGCTATGATTGCAAAGTGACCCTTTTCTGCAAAGTGGTTGTCAGGGTGCCTGAAAAGGCAGAGAGTGGGGACCTACCCACACGTGGGTGACTTTAAGCCTCTTGGTACTTGTGGCAGAACTACTACTGTAACGCTGCCAGGTAGCAGGTTGAGAGGGGAAGCCACGGATCTCCCCCTCCCCTAATTAGCAGAGACCCTGCTATTTCCCAAAGAGCCTGGCGGCTGTTGAACGGACACACGGCTTTAGGTCAAGCAGCATCTAGAGTGTTTAGAGCATCTTCCGCCCGACAGCCTAGACCTCAAATGTTAAGCCATTACTACCTTATGACATAACTAAAGACTGGTCAAGTGTTAGACCACGTGGAACAGATGACTTGAGTCACAGAATTTGACAAAAGGAAATCAGGACAGTGTGGCCAGAAGCTAAACTTGGTCTCCAGAGACCAGGGTTGAGCTCTAGGTGCTTCTCATACCAGCATGGCAACCCTGGGCAAATCAGCAACTTCTCTGAGCCTCAGTTTTCTCAACTGCAAAAATGTCCGTCATTCTTCCAATTTTGCCAAGTGGTGATGAAGGGCTGGAATGTTCCATAAGCACGATGACCTCCCCAAGGCAAGGCTTGATTCTTTTCTTGCCCTGGCTGATATCCCTCTTCCCTGAACTGTTAAATGTTGATTTTTGTGCTGTCGCCGTGCCTCGCACCCCGCGGCCATTTCCGCAGCCATCTGTGTAGTCAGTGCTTATCAGGGGGTCTGGAGTAGCCCCCTTTCTCCAGAGTTTATTTTCTCCTCCAACCGGCCAGGGTCTGTGAAGTGTGCTTCTTCCAGCTCACAAGCTTAGTTCATCCCCCAGGCAGGGTCCCTACAAAGGATGCACGTGAGTTTGTCGGTCTGAGTGTGCGCTCCACAAAACATCCTTCACGTCTGTTCTCTCGGCTCCACCCTCACCTCCACACTTGCGCTCACGCCCTCAACATCCCTGCCTGCACCTTTACGGTAGCATCCGGTTTCTCAGCCCCGCCCTCAAACCCACCTTCCACCCGTGCCAGAGAGTCATCTTATAAAATGCCAATCCGGTGGTGTCACTCACCCACTTAGAACTCATCAGCAGTGCCTCACTGGCGACAGGACAAAGTCCAGACCAATTAGCGTGACACAGGAGGCCCTCCTAAGCTGGCTTCTGGTGACTTGCTTTCTCCTCTCCCCACCAGCTCTGTTCGCAGCTATCATCACACTCCCCTGACGTCCATCCTAAACACCCACTTTAAGCTCCAGCCACAGGCCTGCCCGATGCCTTCATTTATTTACAATTGTGGTTCCCCTGCCAGAAAAGTCTTTTCCCACCTCTGGTGCCTGGAGAATTCCACCCTTTTCTCTTTTAAAAGGCTCAACAGTCCTCCTGGGAGAAGCTTTCTTCCCCTAGAAGTTGAAGTCCGCTTTCGACCCTGAAGACCCCTATGGCATTTTGAAGTTTATGACCTTAAGACCCTGGTGTGTTACTCTTGGGAACACTTTGGGGCTGAGTCTACGATTGTCTCATTTTTGGATTTCCAGCACGTGGCACACAGTAGGTGCTCAATAATTGTTTTCTGAATGAAGTGAATGTGTGTATGTCACCTTAGGGGCATGTGAGCTAACAAGGATCTTGGAAGAGGGAAAAGGAAGGCAAAAGAGAGCTGAAGGCAGGCTTAGAAACAAGCAGTGGCACCCTCTGGAGATGCTAGGCCCCCACATCTAGTCTGAGTCTATTCATATGTTATTCTTGACTCCCGTCTCTGGAGTTGAGTAAATGGAAGCGCAGCAACAACAAATAAATAAATAAGGAAGTATTTGTCAATGGGTCCCTGGAAACTGGTTCTTTCAGAAACAGGCTGCTCTTGCCTGTCAGTACTCATCTTCCTGCCAGTTCTGGCTTCAGCCCGACCCCTCCCACTGGCTCCTATACAGATGTCTGCTACAAGCCCATCTTGAGGGCGTTCACGTGCAGGAACAGCGGAGCTCGAGTTCAGGGTTTAGATCCCAGTACGTTCATTTTCTGGCCCAATGATCTGATACTGGCCAGATGGGACCAATAAGGCCAATCGAATTAGATAATACATGTGAAGGTCTTTGCACAGTTCCTTGCATGTAGTAAGCATTCAATAAATGCAGCTATTATTTTCTTCGGCTGCCTTAGAGCAAGAAATTCAGCAATCACAAATGAATGCACATATGACAAGAGAAAATTATTAATGTACTTTATATAACATCCTACTTGTTCTTTTCTGAGGCTGGCATTCTTCATTTGATTCCTCTGCTTGATAATGTGTACCCAAGGAAATCACAATAACAATCGCTATACATCTGAATTAGTTTCTAGAAAAAAAATCATACATTTTCTAAAAACAAACTCATTTTGTGGTTGGATTTGGGACTTGATGATCACATTGAGGCCAACAGACCACAGCAGTCTCTGGGTCTCTGGGCCTCTTTCTAGGTAGTTTTTTCCAGCCCTTTCTCACAAAACCAGTTCTCTGATACGTTCTTCTATCTTTGAAACATTTACACTGGAGGTGGCACCAATCCCAGAAAGGGACACACTTACACAGAGAGCTATCAAATTTTCCTGGATTTTGAGAAATCAGTGATTCCTCAATGATATTTGGATCAATTAGTGAATTCTTCATTTCACACACAAGCAGTGGCATGCTGGAGCTGACTCACACTGGCTCACAAGAGCTGACTCTCCACATCTCTTCCCAACTCTGCGTTCAATGACACCACATTGGTAGCTTAAAATCCACCACGTGGGAATAGATCACAGAAGTTGGCAAATGCAGGGAATTCCCCGGTGGTCCAGTGGTTAGGACTCGCACTTTCATTACGGAGGGCCCAGGTTCGATCCCTGGTCAGGGAACTAAGATCCCACAAGCCGCATGGTACAGCCAAAAAAATTTTTAAATTTTTAAAAATAAAAAGAAAAGAAGTTGGCAAATGCTACAGATCAGGGCTTCTCCCTCACCCTCAAGAGCCAGCTACTAAACATTTACCAGCACACCATGCATCCAATGGAAATGTGAAACAGAGAGATCAAGTGACTCTCTCAAAGTCACACAGCACAGTAGTTTAGAAGAGAAATTGTTAAGAAGGACTTTTTAGAACACGTAAGACTTAGATTGGGCTTCTAAGATAGATGGATAGGATAGGACAGTATAGGATAGGATAGGATAGAATAGAAAGACAAAATAATGGCTCCCAAAGATGCCCATGCCCTAATCCCTCAGAACTTGTGGATACATTACCTTATATCGCAAAAGGGACTTTGCAGATGTGATTAAGGGTTTGGACCTTGAGATGCTAAGATTATTTTGGATTATTTGGGTTTGCCCAACTTCTTAAAGACATGAGTCCTTAAAAGCAGAGAACTTTTCCTGGCTGGGTCAGAGGGATGAGATAGAAGAAAAAGGGGAGATTCAAAGTGCGAAGGGAGTTCCCTGGTGGCCTAGTGGTTAGGATTCTGGTCTTCACTGCCATGGCCCAGGTTCAATCCTTGGTGGGGGAACTAAGATCCCGAAAGCTGCAGGGAGTGGCCAAAAAAAAAAAAAAAAAAAAAAAGATCCCCAGAGTGTGAGAGAGGCCAGATGTTTAAGATGGAGATATGGGTGGCCTCTAAAAGCTGAGAAATGGTCCTCAGCTGATAGCCAGCAAAAGAATGGGGATCAGCAAGGAATGTTGCCCAGTTGACACCTTGAGACCCTCTGAGACCCACGTCGGGCATCTGACCTACAGAACTACAAAGGAATAAATTTGTGTTGTTTAAGCCACTAAGTATGGTAAATTGTTATGGCAGCATAGAAAACTAATAGTGAGGCTAACATTTAGTTGCTAAAGGAAAAATAGGGAAAGCACGGATGCAGTGGAAATGCCTAAGCAAAGGCTCGGAGGCCGGAGGGGCAAAGCTTTTCAAGGAACCGAGAGTAAACTACTTGTCTGCAGGGCGGCTTCCAGTGGAATCAGAGCGGGAAGTAACTTTGGGAGGGCAGGTCAGGGGCTCTGTGTGGCCCCATGGGAACTACTGGCAAGTGGCAAAGACAGAAGCGCCGGCAGCAACAGGTTAATGAGACTGGGGCTACTAATGTAGATGCCTGCAAGGGCCAGGCAGGTAATTTGAAATGAGTAGAATGGGTGACATGTAAGGAAAACAGGCAGAGGATGGCGATGGATGGTAATTAACACTGAGCTTCAGGGTGGGGGGCAATGGGGGTGGTGGAGACTGGGTGAGCTGGGGACGGCCACACCCTGTGTCAGCATCCTAGCTCTGCAGGAATGTGGGCCTAGTGTGGCCAGAATGTTAGCTTTTTCAAGAGAAGACAGAAATCCTGAGTTCTCCTGATTTCTAAACGTTGAAAACTATTTCATTGATTTTTTTAACCTGTGCTGGTCCCTGTTGTCTGTGTCCCATTAAAGCACACCCGCAGACCAGCTTTTGACCTTTGTCTCCTACTCCCAGCTTTGTCTCCTCCTGGTTTTTGGATTCTGTGCTGATTCCCCCTATGGATTGAGCAAGCTTCCGGGATGATTACACAATTCAGTAGTGGGAGGGCTCAAGGGGGGCAGACTCTGGTCCTCCTGTTAGTATGGGCCCAACTGATTCATTATAAAAATGACATGAGATCATCCTTTCCTCTCCCCACCCCCTTTCTCCCCACAAAAAGGAAAACAAGAATGAACAAATTTTGCTGGCTTGCGGGCCGACTTACTAAAGACCTGCCGACTCCATCTCAGACCCATCTTTGATGCTGAGGAAGAACAGGCCCAGCTGGGAGTCTTGCTCTTTGGGATGACAGGAGGCCTGCTGTCCGCCCCCCTCCCCCTACCGTTTCAGCCCAGGACCTGCCCAGACTTATCTGGAGCCTTGGGGAGGGGAGGGGGAAAGGGAGGGCAATTATTTGGATTTCTTGTCGGAAACCAATTTACACTGCATTTATCTGAACAGAATTCAATATTTTGTCTTCCCCAGAGCAACCATTTATTTATTTATTTTGGGGGTAATTGATCCTTCTTACTTTTCCTGTGCTACCAGATGGAGTGTTGCTGAGGAAGCAGTTTTAAGCGGTAAAGCGCAGAGAGATGAAAAAACGAAAGCAGGAGGGAGGCTGCCCCAGAGCATTTCCTGAAGGAGCAGACAGACCCCTGTACCTGACGTGGGCCCTTTCAGCCACTTCCCAGTGCAACGGGACCCTGGTCTTGACAGAAGGGGGAGCCCGAGCTAACTTGGGGGGCTGGGTAGTGTGGTGGCTGGGAGCTCCAGCTCTGGGTAAGACCGACTGGGCTACCCATTCTGGATTCACTGCTTACAACTTGTGTGATCTTGGGTAAATCAAGCCCTCGGAGCCTCAGTTTCCTTATCTTACAGGGTTTTGGCAAGATTAACGAGGGTAGGTTACGTAAAGGGCTTTGCTATTATTCCTTGATGTGTTATATTTATGAGTTTGCAACCCAGACTGCGCATACCCCAAGTGTGGAGACATGCACACGTGTGCACACTGCATGCAGATGTCTGTTTGTTCTCAGAACCATTTCCTGTCCTCTCCCTGCTTTAGGAGGGAATTATTGATCAGCTCTCTTGCCCTCTGGCTTCTGGGCAGGTTTGGTCACCAGGGGCACTAGAGAAAGATTGGAGGGCTGAAGGAGGAGAGAATCTAGGGAAAGCCTCCCCTTCCCTTTGTTCCCTGTGGCAAATCTGGAAACTTCTGTGTTTTCTCTACGATCCCAGCACCCACAGAATCTGGTGGAATTTCACTGATTACAATGACACGGAACCTCCTCGAATACTTCCATGTGCTAAGTGCTTTACATGTAGTTTAATCTTATTTCATCCTCTCGGTGCCCCTGTGAAGAGGATGCTACCGGCATTAGCCCCATTTTACAGATGAGAAAACTGAGCCTCAGAGCCGTTAAACTGCCTGTCGTCCGTCTCACCGTTAGTCACTGGTGTCGACAGGATGTGAACGAGCAGAGTCTGACTCTAGAATCTTTGCTCACCAAGGAATGAGCCTTATACAACTGAGGGCTGGCTCAAGCCTCACTTTCATTAGCCAGCCATGACCCTAACCACCAGGCCCACAGGCTGACACCAGCCCATGCTGGGCCTTTACAAGTGACACCTGCTGCACTACAGCTCCAAGAAGACGAGAGCTGCCTCCAAAGGCTGCAGTAGTTGAAGTTTTGACAGACACCACTAGCTGGGCCTGAGAAAGGTTCTGCAGCTTTGATGGGCGACAAGATCCCATCCAGGCAGCTCCCGGAGATGGCTTTGCTCTGAACAGATAACTCAATATAAAGAGAGGAAAAAGTGGAGGGGTGGAGGGAGGGAGAGGAAGGAGAGGGGGCGGGGGAGAAAGTCCCCGATTTCACAGAGCCCAACCCTGACCAGGCACTCTCTGATGACCAGGGGAAAGGCTTTGAAAAGCGGAGGGGCAGTGCCTCAAACCCCGTTCCCTGAAAGTGGGGGTGGATCCTGGCGGAAATCACATGGGGACCCCTGCTGCGGAACCAGGGAGACCGGGAAAGAGTTCAGGTGATAAAAAAAAAAAAATGTTAATAGAGGACTGAAATGCATGTGGCTGTGATTCCAGCCTTCTGATTCCCCGTCTGAAATCCTGGGGAGAGAAGGCTGTCAGGCCGCTGCCTCTCCTGCCCAGCCGACCCCACTCACCCTGGGGTGACGCCCCTCAGAGCCGGCGCGCCTTTTCTTGGTTCAGGATGTGAGAGTTGCCCTATTAAGTGTAGCCAAGCAGGCACCTTGGTTGGAACGGCTCTCCTGTTAAGCACCTTCCTTTCTCCCAGATGCCTGAACCACTTGCTGGCCACAGGTGAAAACGTCTGGAGGGGAGATGGACCCCTTGCCTCAAGAAAGATGGAGTGTCTATGCCTCTGGCTGGCAAAGAAGAACCCCATCGATGTCTCCAGTCCATTCTCCAGAAAGGACATCGTATGGCACAAAAATGGGGTCACGTTGCTCCCCTGCTGAAATCCTTCAGTGCCTTCCTCATGTGCTTAGAATACAATCCAGACTCCTTACTTTAACCAGGCCCTCCGTGGTCCGCCCTTGCCCCCTGGCAACCTCACCTCGGCCCATTCTCCCCTTTGCTTGCCGAGCTCCAGCTGAAGTGCCTCCTCTCAGTCCCCTGGAGACACTCCGCTCCTCATCACTGCCACAGGGCCCTTGCACATTTACTTTCCTCTTCTTGGGCCCCCCTTCAGGCTGCTCTTTACAAACCTGGCTCCTTTGTGTGCTTTGGTCTCAGCTTAAATGCCTGGTGGCATTTCTCTTCAGAGGAGAGAAGGTCTATCATTTTCGATCTCGACATCCTTTATGGTATTTTCATAATATGCAGTTCATTTATTTACTGGCTGTCCCTTTCACTGGCCTATTAAGCCCCCCTCCCAAGGTTCAGGGGCCTTGTCTGTCTTGCACACACCTGTGTTCTCAGTGTCTAAGCACAGGTGGCTGCTCAGTGAATATTTGTTGAATCCATGACCCTGCGAGGAGGGCAGGAAGCGGAGAAGCAGAGCTGGGAACTGCTGAAGGGGACGGGGACTGCCCGACTAGCCTGTGGGTGACCGTTCCTGGAGGGGATGGGACGCAGAGCCAACAATTAGGGGCTGACTGACAAAGTGGGAAGATTCCAAAAGCGGGTCCACGCAGGCAAGAGGAAGCCTGTGCTGATGTGCCTGCCGGGCTTGGCAGGCGTGTGTGTAGACAAAAGTGGGGTGGACCTCGATCCCTTCGTTTTATCTGAGCCAGTTTCCAGAGCTGGCAATGCCAGCTCCTCAAGCACGTCACTTTCTCCTTTTTGCCTCCCTGTGCGACAGTAACAAAAGTGTGAGTGGTAATTCCACCCAGCCAACCAAATTTTTTAAACTATTTTGAGATCATGTAGTTGAAGACATGGTAAAAGAACTGACAAAACAGAGGAAAGAAAGACACTGTCGCAGATACAGACATATACGTGTGTGTAAATAGTACCGATTTTTAGATGATACATATTTAGACCAATTTATTATTTAGACAAAGGCGACCAACAGAGGGACCAAGAACTGTGATTTAGTCCTCCTGGAGAGAAGGAAGGAGGAGAGATGGGTGAGTGTCCTGAGTGAACCCAACCCTCATTTATCCAAGTAGAAGCTCAACAGATAAAGTGCATAATCCATAAAACAAGAAGTGGTGATGGAAGCAGAGTATTTGGAGAAGATCATCAGAAGAACTAAAAACAGAAACAATTTTAAAGATTAAAAAGAAGTTGCCTCTGGGCTTGAGAGAGGAGTGTTGTTTTTCATAAGCCGTTGAGTGCTATTTTTTTAATTGCATACATGTCACTTTGAAACAATTTTGAAATTAAAAAAAACATTTTAAGTGTGCGTTTCAGTGGTTTTGATAAACATTAAAAAATATTTTATATTTTCTAGAATATTCATGTATTGTTTTTCAAAAGATAAAGACAGGTAAAATTGCAGAGGGGAAAAGGGACTAGGTTACAAGGAATGTGCTGGAAACCCAGTTAAGCCTGTGTAACTCTCCCTTAGCATACTTCTCCCCAGGTTCCAGGCTAGCTGCACAGACTGTTGCCTTTTCTGGCATGTTCTGCAACCCCCACCCCCACCCCGTCCCGCTCTCACCTCGTGCTCCCGGGGATACCTCAGATCAGGGGCAGGGGTGCAAGACCTTCCTCACCACACGACCGTGGGTGGGGAAAATTAATTACAGAGAAGCCCGGGACCATGAGCCGGGTCAGAATGCACCTGCCCTAAGATTCCCAAACCCCCATCAGTGGGCGTCCTTCTTTGTGCTCCCAGAGCCTGGAGGAGCTAGGACGGGGGAGCATCTTGGGTCACCTTCCCCGTATGGCCCTTGAGGCGACACTCCGGGTTCTCTCCTTCCTCCAGCCCTGCCCAGACCCGCAGACCACGCTCCCATCTCCCAGTGTCCATGTGGGACTCCTGGACGGGTCTGAATCCCACCTGGCATTCCTCCAAGCCTCAGACAGAAGGGGGAGGGAGACAGTTCTTCTTGTAGCCAAGAGCCATCTCCCTCCCCTCTGACCACTACTCTCCTCCTCTTCTTTCTCGATTTGGGGTCTGGTCACTTGTGCCGCCTTCGGAGCCCCTTTCCCCGCCAGCGCCGCTCCGCAGGGCCCTTCCTGTGCAACGGGTCCTGTCCTGTGGCTGCTTCTGACAGCTAGGGCTGGCAGGCTCCTACCTGCGCACGTGGCAGTCCAGTCCTTACAGGTGGGACTGTGAACTCGTGTGACTGTTATTTTAAGTCAGCGACACCGCCAAGTGAGTGCTGTGCTCTTGGAAGCGCCCGGGTCTCTTGGCAGTCCCAGGGCATCGCTCCTGTTTGGGTCAAGTGGCATCAATCCTGTTGGGACTCACCTTCAGATCCTTCATCCCATTAGCCTCTCTGATGGCAATCTTCAGCCTTCAGGCAGGACTTGGATTTCTTTGCAGCTGAAAGCTGCCTCCCTAGAAAAGGCCAGGGTCTTGGAGTCAGAAACCAGGCTCATTGCCAGAAGGGGGTAGCTTCCTTGTGCCAACTTAAGGTCCTCTGCGAGTGCCCTCCTGCAGAGCTAGCCCACCCTTCCCCTCGGTCTCGGCAGAACCCAGTGCTTGTGCCTTGTATGGTGTGCGAACAGGCAGGTCGGTGGCCCCCGAGTTGAGAAGGAAAGACATCTTGGTGGCTCGACAGAACATTCGAGCATCATGCGTGTGGCCGCTGGTCCTTCTCCTCTTCCCGCCCGCACTGCCCCCGACTGTCCTCAGGAAGCCCCCATCCTCTATTCGTCCTCCGCGGGCTTGTCCTTCTGGCCTCTGGCTGCAGGGGAAGGACGCAGTCTGCATTTCCACAAACAGCTCAATGCTGGGGCTTTGTCGGGGGCCTTTCTCTTATCTCGGCTCTCCTTTCTCAGAACGATGTGCAGGGCCAGTTTCAATTTAGGGATTAATCTCACCAAAGTACAGAATCTCCTTCTCTGCATGGAGAATGCTCTCCACGCTGTTGTTTATCTGTCCTCCTCCCACCCCCCTCCCTGTTTCACCCTAATCTTTGGAGCTTAAAAAGGCTTAAAATGCTTCTCAGGCCTGGAATCGTTCTTAGGAGGCAACTATTGATGAGCTAAACAGAAATGACTTCAAAACTTAGGGTGTGAACTTTCCTTCGTGACTGCATGGCCGGACGTGGAGCGAAAGGGGAAGGAGAGGGCCATCCTGTTGTCTTGTGTTGTCGGATATTTTCTTCCTGGGGAAAGCCTGAACGTCAGGATGTCCAAATATGGAAGCCTGAACCTGCCGTGGAGGCGGCGATGCAGAGGGGCCCCTCCCTTCTCCCTTCACCCACTCAGCTGATGAGATGGGGACAATCGGTGTGGTGGCCTCACCCTGTCACAGACCAAGCCCCGGGGAAAAGGAGCTGTTTCCCTTCACATCATCCTACTGCTTCTTGTTTCATCAGTTCACAGCAGAATGACATATCAGAGTAGAAACCTAACATCCACGTTGCCCCTTGCAGTGTGAAAACTGCTTTCACATGCATCGTTTTATTTGCCGCTCACCACAATGCAAAGACATAAGTACAATGATTCCCATTTGCCAGATGAGAAGACTGAGGCTTGGAGAAAGGAAATGACTTGCCCAAAGCATCTCAGTTACTAAGGTGTAATGTTAGGTTCAAACCCAAGATTCTGACTCTGCAGCCCTCCTGCTGCCCATTCCTGGTCCAGCTATTTCCCATAGTGATGGGCAAAGCTGCAAACTGGATGATGATCGGTAACTTGGGCAAGGTGTGAGCCCCTTATGATATTAGAAAAAGAAAGGTCCGTGGATCATTCCCAACTCAAATCAATTGGAGGCTCCATGCAATAGGATGGGAAAGAAAGGACCCAGAAGAAGGTATCTCTGTGCTGAAATGAACACACGACGAGCAATTTACCTTCACGAGTTGAGGAATTAGAATCCAGTGACCTTAAAACCTACCACCTAGGGGCTTCCCTGGTGGTGCAGTACTTAAGAATCCATCTGCCAATGCAGGGGACACGGGTTCGAGCCCTGGTCCGGGAAGATTCCCACATGACGCTGAGCAACTAAGCCCGTGTGCCACAACTACTGAGCCCGAGTGCCACAACTACTGAAGCCCACACAGCTAGAGCCCGTGCTCCACAACAAGAGAAGCCACCGCAATGAGAAGCCCGCCCACCACAACGAAGAGTAGCCCCCGCTCGCCACAACTAAAGTCCGCACGCAGCAACAAAGACCCAACACAGCCAAAATTAAAAAACAAAACAAAACAAAACAAAAAACCTACTGCCTAGAGCATGTTAGAGCTGACCCCGCACATGGGAAGGGGGTGCAGAGAATTAAGGGCACGGTCAGGTGATTGAGAGAGTGCTGCCTGTTTCTCAGGGGAGCAGGGGCTCGAAGTCTCTTGATAATTCCACGCCTTTCCCCTCACTCTGCTTGTGTAGACCGGCTGAGTTGAGGGGCAAAGAGAATGTCTGAAATGCTACTTGCCTAAGCAGCTCCATCAACGCTGATTTCAGAGGCAGACTGCAAGCACCAGTTTTGAGGTAGAAACCTTTGCTGCTGACACTAGCTTTTGAATCTTCTATTCACATTGTTGAGAAAGCAGTAAATGTTTGCTGCTTCCTTTAAAATCTTTGTCTATCCTCCAGCTGCGGAAGGACAAAATTGGCAAGAGGTGAAAAGAAGGAATTTAGTCATAAGAAGAGATGCATGTATGGAAATCTGTGGGTATTTGTCCTGAGTTCTGGAGGCCCCCGGCTGTCTTGTCTAAATCACCCGAGGAGCATATGATATCTACTCAGGGACTCCTGGAAGACCCAGTGGTGTCCTAATGAAATAATAATGGGGCACATCCTCCTCTCCAGCATTTCTACAGGGAAGACTTATCGTTACTCCAGACGGGGATTAGGTCTAATAAATTACACTTCAGAATGCAGGATGCGCACAAAATATCAGGGCTGCGTACACACACGGAGCCCCGGCACAGAAAATTCATCATCCTCAGAGTAGACACACGGCAGGCGCCAAGCAGCAGGAAGTGGCCTGGAGTGTGTCCCCTGAAGTGGTTCTTGGAGCTGAGAAGGAAATGCCAACAGCAATAACTGTTACTATGTGTGTGTTGCAGGCGGGGGGGAGGACTCAGGGCCCGAGGGACACGGGTGCTGCCTTTGCAGCTCCCTGCCATCTTCCTAAGAGAATATTGCCCATTCCTGGGCCTACACCCGGCTTTCTCAGCCTTGGCACCAACCGTTGACTTCCTAGGTCAGATCATTCTTTGCTGGCGGCAGAGGGGGCTGCTCTGTGCATCTTAGGATGTTTAGCGTTCTCCCTTGTGCCTGCCCACTAGATGCCCGGAGCACAACACCAAAAATGTCTCTAGACAAAATGTCCCCAGGGTGGGGCAAATCGCCCCCAGTTGAGGACCATTGGTCTATACCGGGAGAGACAGAGTGACTGTGTTTTTCTGTTGGGCCACCAGAACCTCCAATGGCTTCTGGTCTCACTCAAAGTCCACCGGGGGCCCCAGGCTCCTTCCTCATCCACCAATCCGGCCTCACCTGACATTTCTTCCCCCGCTCACCCCACACTTGCTGTTCCTCATGTGCCCCCAGCTGTTCCCTTGTTAGGGATTGTGTGTTTGCCTTTCCTTCTGCCTGGAATGCCCTTCGCACCTCCCCCCTCCCCAGTATCCACCTAGCTCATTTCCTCACTTATTCGGGTATCTGCTCAAATGTCACTTACTTTGAGACATCTTCCCCTTGACTTTTCAACTCGAAGAGTGTCCCACTCCCATCACTCTCCAAGCCCTTATTCCTTATTCTGACTTCCCCTCCCCGTAGCTCCATTTTCTCCAGCCATTCCGTATCTGCTGCCCATCTTCCTCATCCAAACTCATGATCCTTGAGGACAGGACCTTGTCCGCTAGGTCAGTTGCTATAGTCCCAGAACCTCCAATAGGGCCTGGCCACCATAGGTGCTCAGAAACCTGTTGACTGAATTAGGACAGAAGTTGTGCCTGTATTGGTCACCAGTGTGAACTCAGTGCCCACGAAATGTTAAAGAGGGTTGTTGAGTTATGGTTAATGAATTCTTGTATGATGTCCTCTCTTATAGGTGTGAGGTGGGGATAAAGTGGAAATCAGAAATAACCAAGCAAAATGCATATGGGGCTAAGAGCTTAGCTTGAGCTCAGACTGACCTGTGTTCAACTATCTGCTATGCGTCCTGGTGAAAAAGTCACACGCTGGCTGTTGGACCTTTGGCAACTCTTCACTTCTCCAGGCATAGACACTGTAGACAGTGGGGATAAGAGCATCCCCTCCTAGCCAGGCTGTTGGGAGGAGAAAAAGAGCTGCTGCTGATAAATGACTGGCCCATCCTATTGAGGTAGATCTGGCTCCCAATCTGGCCATTAAACCTCTGTGAGATTCTGCCTGCCCCTCAAAGCAGAAGCACAGCAGTTCCCTGTGTCCCCTTGTTCCCTTGACCCAGTGTGGTTTGAATAGGTTGGGTAATGGTGGGAACGGGGGAGAGAAGAAGGAATGGCTCTACACCTTCAATGTGGGCAAGTCCCACCCAGCACATCTACCCACAGCTTCATGAGGATGAGCAGAGAAGGGGGGCTGGCTGAGCTCGGGGCCCAGGGTCATCAGGCAGTTCACTCAGGGGGACCCCGAGTGGTGCCTCTGTCACCTCCCTCCTCTCAAACCCTCAGTGGAGTCACCTGGCCAATGTCATCCTGGTGGGGTCAGCAGGCAGGAGCCCCGTGGATTTCTGAACTTCCAAACAGCAGTCTGGAGCTGTGTGGGCCTCCGTCTGGGGGCCTGAGGTCTGCTCTCTTCCCGACTGTAGGCTCCCTGGGGACTGTGTCCATTTGGGCTTTGTGTGCATAGCTCGTGGCAGGATGACCATGTGTGGAATGAATGAGTGAACCATGAATGATTGGACTCAGTATTTCATTCCTGGTCTGATGGGCTCAGTGTGGACCCAGGGATAGGACAGCACGAGGAGGTCTCTGTGGATTTATTCTGCAAAAGCCAATGTGACCCTAGATACCTTTCCATATTTCTGTCTCTGCCATTTCTACCTGCGGTTTGTCCTCAGACTCTAAGAGTCACCATCGTACCTTTACACCAGTGGCTTCAAAAGAATATCGTGACAGATGCTATTCTTTGGGTGTCCCCTAGCCAGGAAGGAACGCTTTCTCTCCTGCTCCTGAAGCTGGGAGCCTGAGTGCATCATTCCCTTCCCACCACTCCAACCCTGCCTCCCCTCCTCTGTGGCTTCCTGAGAGCAGATGCAAAGGTGGGAACAGAGGTCAAGCCCTTGGGTTACACTTTCAACAAGGAGTCATTTAGCCATGCCCCCTGGGCCGTCTCACCAGGTCCCCATGAGTTGGGAGGAAGATGGTATCACAGGAAACTTCTAACCTTTCCTGTTAAAAACTGTTGGGGGGGGGCAAGAAGATCATATGAGTAAATATAGGAATTGGAGACATTCTGTGTGTCCTATTTATCCCCAGGAAAGGAACAAAGAAAAGAAAGAACAGGGGCCTGAGAAGAGTCCAGCAGCTTCCTGAGGGTGACTCACCAATGGGAACATCTGACAGAAAGGCTCTTTATCCGGCTGCCTGGCACCGGGCAGAACATTCCACCGCGGTGGGCTTAGGCCTGGGCAAACCGCACTTACAGGCGATTTCTTTACCAGCGGAGCCTTTCCTCAGGAGGCCGGGCCTTGACTGCGGCCCTTCCCCTCCCTCAAGTGTGGAGCCCTGCCCTGGACACAGCAACAGCACAGTGGTTAAGAGTACAGGCTCTGAAGTCAGACTTCCTGGGTTCAAATCATTCTTCTGCCACTTAGTAACTGCGAGACCTCAGAGAAGTTTGTTCATGTCTCTGGGCCTCAGTGATCCATCTGTAAAATGGGGATGATAATTCCCTTTTAGGTTATGGTGAGGATGGAGCGAGTTAGTACGTAGTTCAAACAGTTCCTGGCACATAATAATTGCTCAGTAAATGTTAGGTATTGTTACTGTACTGCAAGTTTAACCCTCCTACAACAAATTGCCTTTCTACCCTAAACTCTAACCTATGAACTGGAACCTTCCAGAACCCGAAAGGTTTTTAGTCTGCCACTGGCCATCAGTGGTAGGAATTCTCCAAGGTCTCCACAAGGACAGACCCGGGGCCAAGTATGGACCCTGTCTTTGCTCACTGGCCTAAGTTCAAGGACATTCCTTTGGGTTGGTAGGGCATTCCCACCCATGAGTCAAGGGAGCCATCACACAAGTCCATGTGACCCCTCAGGAGCTCCTGTGTCATGTAGACCGTGGTGGAAATGAAAAAGCACACTGGGGAGCAGACAGCAGAGTCCTCCAGACCCTTGCTGGGGCACAAGCCCACGGAATGTGGTCACTGAGGTGTTAAGCTCCTACAGGATTCCTGAAGCCCCTCCCACTGTGTCACTTAGTGGACGATGCAATGGATGAAGAAATGTACCCTCCTGGTTCCTGTCAGTGGTGTCTCTGTCTCCCTCAGAGGACTTCCCAGGAATCACATCAGCCATGAAAAGAATCGCCTCTTGTTTAAAATCCGTTCCTAAAAAAGGTGATAGGATAAAAAGATAACTCTCTTTTGCATTCAATGCTTATTACATGTCAAGTATTGGACCAGAACTTTATATACATTATTTCATTTGATTACCACAACAGCCCTGTGAACTAGGTCCTCTATTATCTCCGTTTTATGAAGGAGGGAACCAAGGTTCAGTGAGGTTAAGTATCTTGTCCAAGGTCACACAGCTAGGAAGTGGTGGAGCTGAGGTTCAAATCCAGGTCTGTCTGACCTTCGAGCCCAAGTGACTTTATTTCGCATTAGGAAATGGAGTCTCCTAATAAAGAAATCGTTCCTCTGACCTCTCTTCTGATTGATGGAGTATTTCAGTTAAATATACACTTTCTTTCTTAGCAATGGGGACATTTGGGGTCCTGTGCATGAGACCTACTGTTCCCTATTACCAAAGAACACTTTTTTCCTACTCATTTTAGGTGATATTGTGAAAAGGACACTTGACCCAGATACGCAGAATCTTTTGGAATAACCGGATTGCCGCAAAAGCCTCTTAATTAAGCTGTGACCTTCACCCAGTTTATCTTTTTCCTGAATGCATGTTCTCTTTTTCTACCCAAACTGCTTTGAGTAAAAACGAGGCTGGACTTATAAAGCATTAACCTTTTTCTCTCTTCCTTTCTAATATCTGCCACTCCAGCTCTGGTTCCCATCTCCCATTTCCAGCTGCCCACAGGAAATTGCCACTGGTGGTCCCGAAGGCACCTCCAATTCCACTACCCCCCAAACAAAGCACATCCTCTCCTCTGTGCCCACCCCTTCTTCTTGTTGGAGGTGCCATTGTTCTCCCAGCCTGCAGAGTTCAAGGTCAGAGAAGCAGCTTTGATGGCACTATCTCCTTCATTTCTGAAGTGCCAGGAGTCACCAAGCCCACAAAAGCTGCCTTCCCAGCATCCCAGGCATTTGTCTCCATCAGCACCTTGTCCTGAGTTCCAACCCTCCTCACCTCTCCTCAGGACTCAGGCCGTTTTACAATCTGCCTGGCACAAGCTGCCAGAGATGTCTTGCCTCCAAAGGACCATGATCACATACCCCTGCCCAACAACCTTCAGAGATTCCCTTTGCCAGCAGCTGCAATCAGCCCAGAATCCCAGGGCTCCAGAAAGCAGCCTCTCTCTACTCCCTTTTCCTATCAGTTCTGTCTTCTCACTCGTAATTTAGCTTACTTTACTTCCTCTGGCTAAGATGCCCTCCCCCTCCCCCTATACATCTTTAACTACCCATGTGTCAAGACCTGGAAAGGTAAACTAGACTGTTCGCCATTTTCTCACTCTGCTTAATTGTTGTAACTGCCTGGAGCTCTGTAATGAGAACTCTGAGATCATATACTTGGTCTATGAGAGAGAGAGAGAAAGAGAGTGAGAGAGAGAGCTATGATTTATTAGTGATGTCTGCCATGGGTGTGGAAGGAGAAATGATTGATTAGTGATGTCTGCCATGGGAAAGGAGGGAGAAATTGAAACCAGTGGATTCTGGCTAGAGTCAACTGATAGCCTGACTCTTCCACGCAGCCTTGAGACAAGGCAGCCCTGTGGGTCATCTTGCCATTGATGTGCTATCGTATTAATAAACACCTTATTACAATGGGCTCTGAGAATTTAAAAAACTAAGGAGATCTGCCTTTGAGAAGGCCATGATTAGGAGTATATTTATCCCACTCTTTATTACATCCCACCCTGTTCTCTATCTGTACTTGACAATTAAAAATCTTACTTATAATCATAATGGCTAACCCTTATGGGAATGGCTCTGTGCCGAGAACCATGCTGAGGTCTTGACATACTTCATATCACTTAATCATCATGACTCTGAGAAGGAGGAACTCTTACTAGGCTCATTTTGCAGACGAGGAAACTTCCCAAGTGGTGAAGCAACTTGTTCAAGGTCACCTAGGCAGTAAGTGGTGGGACCAGGACATACACCCAGGGCTGTCTGATTCCGAAACTTGGCTGTTAGGTTGACAGGTATTTTTACGATTCTTTTTTAGTGTACAGTGTCCTATAGTGTCACCCTGAACTACTTACTTTTGGTGAATGTGTTACAAATAGACTGCCAGGTCTTTGAGGGCAGAAATATGCCACACACTTTGTCATTTCCTTCCCTTCCACAGCCAAGTACCCAACACAGCGCTAGGCCAGAGCTGATGGACCCTTGGAGTCTCTGATGCTCATTTTAAGGCTCATTAGTTATCTATCTAGCATCATTTTAACATATTTTCAAGGCACTGGAGGATCACAGATACATACAGGGTATGTGGGACTGGATCAAAATGACTCAGGGATCTGAAAAGCAGTGTTCCATGAAACAGAACTATCTCCCTCTCTGTGGCCACAATGAAATCTGCTTTTTCACGTGACAGCAACATTTTTGGCCACAAGAGGGCAGTAAAGACAAGGCTACCAGGACCGAATTACACCAGACTCCCTCCAGGCCTCAGAAGCAAGTGGAGACCTCGGTGGCAATCACTGTTTCTTTTATTACGGCCACTGTCATAAATCTTCAGATGAAATGTACCACAACAGGCTGATGCGAAGGTCTAACTTATGACGTCCCCGCAATTTCCATCATAAACTAAGCTAAATGGGCTTGTATCCATGAATGTATTTGTTCCACTTGCATTTATTGAGCACCTACTGTGCTGCTATTGGGGATGACAGAGAAGTAAACTGACAGCTCTCCTACAGGTTTCTAAAAGGCATCCGCAGCCTCGGAGGAGGCACTCGCCATGTTCCTGGAAAGGTCTGGTATGGCATCTCAGAGGAGGTGACATTTGAGTTGGGTCCTGGAGGAGGTCTAGGAATTCCCCAGATAGAGAAGGCTGGGGAGAGGGCATCTCAGGCAAAGGGGACAGGAGAATGGGAGCTGCACAAGTCACTGACCTGGAAGTGGATTTTTTGCTGCTTGCCAGGGGCTGGAATTTGATGGCTATCTTTCAGATTCTTGAAATTCTCCTGTCATTTTTGGTCGGGTTTGTAAACACCCACAGGAGCAGAGCTATAAGCTCTGGCTAAAGGGTACCAGTGGGAACCATCTTTTCTAGAAAGTTCCTGTGGTTATATTCCTCCTGAGCAGATTTGTGGGAGTTCCCAGCAAAGGCATCACTATCTTCCTCGGGAACAAGCCCGAAGGGACAAGGTGGGAACCCCTTGGGGCACTCCCACCCTCACTCCTGCACCTGGCTCGAGACGGCTGAGGGCCTAATTCTCAACTCTGGAAAACAGGCCGCAGTCCCAGTCCCCCAGCAGCTGGATTTCCAGCCCTGCTCTTTCTCCCTGAGCTCTTTTTCCAAAACGGTCCTTCCCCCCTTTTCTCCTGCTTTAGGCCAGATTCTGTGGCAAACAACAGCTGCCCTGGCAGTTGATCTGAGCCTCTGGGTATAAGGCGGGGTAGGAGGTCATGATGCCTTTGAGGTCAGCCCTGAGCTCAAATCTAGGTCATGTCCACACCTTGGCTGTGTGAGCTTGGACTTGACACTTAGCCTCTCTGGGCCTCCATTTCTTCATCTGGGAAATGGGCATCATAGCCCTTTCCTCCCACAGTCCTTTCCTCACTTGTGGTGAGCAGTTGCAGAGGTAAATGTGAACTGGGGTCCCAAATAAGGGCCTGGGCTGTGGACCCCAAGATGCGTGAGCATCTTGGGGGCAGTGGCTGGGCATGGCAGGGTGTCAGGAGTACCTGAGCAAGGGCCATAGCTTAATCTGCCCAGGGAACCCCCTAGGGCAAGTTGGATGCCCTCCCTCCCCCAGCAGAGGGAACTCCAGTGAGGAAACGACACCCAGAAACTGTTGGGAGAGGCCATTACTGTTGTCTCCCCCAGTGCTGACCCTTAGCCCGAGGAAGCTGGGAGCTGAAAGGGGCTGAAATGGAGGCAGGAGGGAGTGCAATGGGGGAGCTGACGCCAGGGGTGCTGGGGGGAGAGTCATGGCCCCCTCATCCCAGAGCTGCTCCTTCTCAGGGGAGCCCAAGAGAGGGCAGGGCTGGGTGGGAGCAGGGATCATGTCAGAGCTGCACGGTGTCAGAGCTGTACCCGTGGCCAGAAAGGGGGACCTCAATCCTGCAACTAGGGAGCCAAGAGGACAGGGGTGGCAGGGCCTGGGGAGAATGTAGAAGATGTGAGGCACTGGAGAGAAAGGTCCTGTGTGTCATTCAGCATCATCATCTTCATCGCCATTATCACCGTGATCACCATCACCATCATCATTATCATCATCATCACCATAACAATATTACTACTACTACTAATAATAAGAGTAACTTTAGTTTACTGAGCTCCGACCACACTTCAGGCATTTTCCATACATGAAATCCTCACAACAGTATTTCCAGGTATTTGTCATTATTACTCGTGCAGATGAAGACCCTGAGGCTCAGAGAGTAAGGAACTTACCAGCTTTGCTAAAAAGCAGCAAAAGCCAGGATTCAAATCCTGATGCACCTGACTTCAAATTTTGGCCTCTCTCCACTTCCCCACTGCCGCTCTGAAAGAATGAGTCACTCTTGATCCAAAGGACAAAGACCCCATGAAAATTTTCTTCAACAGTTTGGTTACTCTGAGTTCAAATGCATCAAATTCAGAGGAGATTTGGAAAATCAGCTGACGTTTAAGGGATGAGCAGTGACAAAAACAGAACGCTGGGTGCAAAAAATGGCCTGTGGGGAGGTACCCCACAGAACTGAAGGCCAGCCAGCACTGTGCCCTCCTGTTCTCCCACCCTATCCCATCCTAGAGCCCGGCAGACTGGGCCAGATCTTGCAATGCCCCCTCTCTGTCCTCAGGACAGGGAGAGAACATCCCAATCCCTGCAGGGATGGCGCTTCCAGCTCCTGCCCCAATGGAAGCCAGCGACTGAGAGTCAGGCGGACGTTGTATCAAGTCCAAAGAGTGGCTGTGTGGCCTCAGGCAGGTCTCCTAACCTCTCTGGGCCTCAATTGTCTCATCTGTGAGATGGGCTAATACCTGACTTATGCACATCCAAGATGCCCTCAGTTATAAGATGTAGCATTACCTTATGTACTACTGCAAAACGGTTTCTAAAAATGCTGCCAATTAAACTCTGACTCACTGCTGAGATGCCATGAATACTCAGATACATCCAAATTTTGGTGATACTAAAATATGCAATGGATGTTTGTTTTAAAATTGATGACAGAGGCTGATGGTCCCCACATACAGCCTTCAGCACAGTGCCTGGCGCGAAGCCATCACCCAGCGAATGGGAGCCAGATGGAGCTGCATTTTCTGCATTATCTCTTGTTTATAACGTTCCCACCAGAACTCCCTCCACCCTCGGGGACATCTTCCCAGGGCTGCCCCTCCCCCGCAGTGAGCACCCCGGGCTCCTCCCCACCCCCTCCCTCCTTCTCCCTCCCTCTCAGGAGCAGTTTCTCTCCAGGCAAGAACGTAGTGCCCAAGTCCCTACAGAAATGGAGAGAATAAAAGATGATTTTAAAAGTTCTCGGGGAAGATTTATTTTTCTCTCTCTATTTTCGGTGAGCCTGTCAGACTCCTAACTGTTCTTTGAAAGTTAGAACATTAGCTGGGTCAGCAGGGGTGCCAAATACACTGCAGAGCTTCTGTGCTTGGGCAAAGCTTTTCTTCCTGCTGCGGTGAGACTGAGTCCTCTATTCCTGCCCCAGCTCTCTTCCGCTGGCTCTCTGGATAGTGGGGCTTTTTCACTATCTTGAAAGATATTCACAATCTGCCTGAAGGGATGGAAGTCAGATTTGGTGGTTCTCCAACTCCCTGTAGCCCGCAGAGCAGTCATCAAGGACCCACCAACCCTGTCCCGTGTCCCTGGGATTTACACAGGAGCCGGCGGTCCGTCCATCAGCTGGCAGGACAGGCACAGGGAGGCCCCAGCCCATCACACACCCAACTCCTCATAGCTTTGGTCTGTCGGCTCTGGACCCCTTGCTTCCCCTTGGCCAGACATTAGGCAGGTGGGAGCAGGCAGAGACCATCAAGGATGTTCCTGCTTTTGCAGAGGAACTGACTTGGACCCCTGCTCAGAGCGATACCCACTCTCCCTCACACAGACGGGTAGACTCAGCTCAGTCTCATCACCTAAGCTTTGCCAGTAGCCTTCACCTGGGCCTCGCCGGCAAATGCATCTCTCCTGTGGGTACCATGCATACCTCAGAGCTGGGGAGATGCCTGCCCACTTCTGCTAGCGCCTTTGATTTCTCTCTCCCCAGACCACTGTGGGCCAGGGGTTATTACATGTTGGGCTATAGTCCCTGTGTGTGGATGGACAGAGATCCTTCCCTTCTGCCTTGGAAACACTGTTCAAGGGACATGGAATGTTCTAGAGCCACAAATAACAGCTCCCAAACCATGGAAGTCCCAGGCAGGGGAGTCATAGGTATCTCATTTTTTAAAAAATGAGCCATATTTTTGCTTTTTGTTTGCCCAATGATCTTCCTTCTTCATGAGACAAGGAGGAGGAAGCGGGTTTATATAAAGAGAGGGCAGTGCTGAGTCCCCAAGAACCCAGGGGGGCGCTCAAGACAGCCAGAGCAGCTAGCCTGCGGCCCTGGAAGGAGGCCCGGCCTCAGGGCTTAGAAAGGCCAGAACTGGCCGACCCTCAAATTCTGAAGACTGAGAAGGAGTTAATGGAGAAACGATTGTTTAAAATTGGAAGAGACTGAGATACAGAGAATGAACAAGTTTCCTTACCTGTCATGTGGGCCTTACAGTATAGGTCTAAATGGCCTTCTTATCATTCTGAAATCCCCAAAGCTCTGAAAACAGAAAGCCTCATCTTTTTCCCTAAATTTTTGGCACAAAAATTCGTTTAGTGGTGAAGTCTGACCTGCATTAATATGAAGTAATGTATAACTCTACTTTGTCCCACCAAAGGTGAAAATACTCACGTGTTTGATCAAAGCCCTCTGATCCTATGGTGGTGGTGGGGGGTGGGAATCATGTACTGTACGCCCATATTATTCTTTTACTAAAATCTGCGGGGAAAAGGCTTAATTTTGAAACATATCAGACCCCAAATATTTTTGGATAAGGGCCTGAGGACCTGTAATACCTTCCTCAAAAGATTATTCTAGAAATCAAATGAGATAACACAGGTAACACACTTAGCACAGGGTTTTGCACCTAGTAAGAAATTCTCTACCTGGCCCCTGCCCCCAAATGGCATCCCTACCAGGTTTGGGCCTCGGATAGAAAAGACAGCTAGACGTTCTTTTGAAAAGGGACCTTTTCCCTAAGGGAGCAATAGGGACTTCCCTGAACACCAGGAGAAACAACAGGATCCCTCCTCGCTCCCCCAAATCATATTTCTCCCAGTGAATCAACGTATCCATGCCACTGCCTCCCATTTTGCCCACAGTTTCCAGAAAGAACATTTTATTATATGCGGTTTTCTTCCCCCAGCTGCTTTAAGTTGCAATACTCCCTGTTGGTTATGAAGTTGAAAAATACATTCACATCTGTCCTTGATCTGATAAGTCAAGAACGTAAAAACTCAGAAAACACAAAGACATTCTTCCGCACTCCTTCCTAAGGGGCAGTTTCCATCAACTGTGCAGGCGAGTAAGAGCTGCTTTACATATGTTTTTGATGCTGAAACTATAACATTTGACTTCTTTCTCCTGCCCCAAAGTGTTAACCAAATAAATAAGAATTAGACGATGTTTGCGTAAACTCCAATACATGACCTAAGATTCTTGTTTCTCTTCTGACTTCAGCATAAGGCTTAGCTACTTAATCCCTACACTTTAAAGCACGTGTCCTACTTATTTATTTATTTTATCAAATCCATTTATGTGGCGACTAACCTCTCCCTTGGCAAATATACAAGCAAGGAGGTTGTTTTGTATTCTCACCAAGGTGGAATGAACACTGGAGCTTTGTGGCTGTCTAGGGGTTGGGCCACTTTACTTCCTTATCTGGATCAATGTAGGTTCTTTTCTGTCCCTGTAACCTTGGTCCCCTGACTTCTGGCCACAAAGGGGAATGGGTGTAGGGTGACGAATTGACTCTGCTTGTCTGAGACTGAAAGGTTTCCCAGGCATGGAACTTTCAGTTGTAAAACTGAAAAAGTTCTGGGCAAACAGGGAACAAGTGGTTCCCTGGGCATGGGTGGGAGAATGGGCGCATCAAAGTAAGCTATCCCATCTACTGCATTAGAATACATGTGCCATCTTTAATTCTAAAGAGGAACACGGAACATATGGTCACACAAGAGGAGGATGGGAGAGGATGGAAGCTTCTGAGGGTGAGGACCTTGGCAGGAAGCTGCTGTGGGTCATGCAGGAGCCAGGGGGCACAGTCTCACCCCAGCAGGTACCAGCCACCAGGGACCTTGGGATGGGACACATCTCTGGAGCGCTTGGTGAAGATCCAGGGGTGGCACAAGGAGGAGAAGCCCACGGGACACACCTCTCCTACAATGCCAGGATGGAACAGAAGCTGCCCCACCACTAACAAAATAACAAACAGCAACAAGGAACGGTGAGGCTGCTTATGGAGGAGGGCTGAGGAAGGGGGTAAGAAAAGTCCAGAACAAACTGAGATCACATTCTGAAAAGACCAAAATTCATCCCGAAGAGCTCACCTCAGATTGTTTTAAGTTGGAGATATTAAGAATGTCAAATATGAGGTTTTTATTTCTCTGCGGTGAGGAAGATCTCTGTGCCAGATGAGACTGACATTACTTAGAGGGAAGACATTACGTTCTTGAGTCCTAGAGAATAAGTGTGGACACCCCCTCCCCCACTGGCTTTATAATTATGACAACTTCCATTACTTTTAGGGTAAGGTCCAGATCTCTACCACAAGACGCTGGATGACATGGCCCCAGCTTTGCCCCTTTTACAATCACATCTGGTACCATTGCCTCTCCTCCCTCTGCATGCTCAGCACACTGGCCTGCTTCCCATTCCCCACTGTTAGATTTCCTCCTGCCTCAGGGCCTTTGCACGCCTCCTGGTCCTTCTTCCTGAATACCTCCCTTACTTCTTGTCCTGGATCACTCTTATTTTCCCCACCTCATCCCACATTAAATGGCTTTTCCTTGGGAATGCAACTCATAACCCCTGAAATTAAGCATCTCTGCATCCCCAGTACCTAGCCCAATGTGGAGCACATGGTTGGTACTTAAAAAATAATTGCCAAAGAATATACAGATCAATTTCCACTGCAAAGTAAAGGAGCTGTTACAGTGGAGGATTACTGGACTGAATGTCAATATTATGACATAGTATGAGTGTGTTTCGTGTTTGGTAATTGCAATCATTGTTGCTTTTGCTGTGGTCATCCATTTACAATGCTTGGTGTCAGTCTATTTATCTCTTGTAAAAATAAAATACAGTGTGTGTGTGTGAAAAAAAAAAAAAATTGCCCGACTGACATAAGTGAAAATGGCAGAGTAGAACTCCAGTAGTTCATTCCTCCACAGAATGATGAATAAACTGGCAAAAACTTCCTCAGAATAACTTTTTTGGAATTCTGGAAACTAATCAGAAGCATACAGTAACAAAGAAAATTGTGGTTGGTTGTTTTAATCTGTCTGGTGGTTGCCTGGAGGAGTAGTTCAAAGGGCTTGCCATTATATTGCCTAACTCAGAACCATCCCAGTGCTGAGATGGTTATCCAAGGGGCATTTGTCAAAGACATTTAAGGAAACGCACTATTTTCTGCTAACTGGACAATGTATAACAGTTGGGGCAAACAATAAACTAACCAAAAAATTGGAGAGGAAAAGCTGGGGGATAAGATACTTTGGGAAATAAGGGTTTTGAAAAGCTCTGGTATTTTCTTGAGGGTCTTGAAGGCCACATGCATGCCAACTGGATCCATGCTAAGGAAAGAACTGAGAAGTCTCTAGGGTCTTATCGCTGACTGACCTTCAGGTGTTGCACAAACAAGAAGAAAAAGCTAAGGCAGAGTTGTCAGCTGCTTGCCTGATTGTTGAAGGCATGCCCCAATAGGTACCAGAGCTCATCTACAAAGACTGAGAGTTTTTGTTGTTGTTCTAGACATTTAAAGAAATCCCTTTCTACACTCTGGCTGATTACTAGGCCAATGGAACAAAGACTTCAGTGATCACAAATGACAAAGAATACAGGCTTTACAAAATTAGTCCAGAAAAGTCATTAAACAAACAATTACAAAACAACAACAAACTGTGTGAAGGAAGAGAATCTAATTTCCAGAATTGCCACATTATAATGTTCAAACTGTCCAGTTTTCAACAACAACAAAAAATTATGAGAAACAAAATGTATGGCCCATGCACAGAAAGAAAAGTAATCAATAGAAACTATTCCTGAGAAAACCTAGATGTTGGACTTACTAGACCAAGATTTCATATCAAATATTTTAAATATGTTCTAAAATCTAAAGAAAATCATGAGAATGATGTATCACCAAATAGAAAATATAGATTAAGAGATAGAAATTATAATAAGGAATCAAATGGAAATTCTGGAGTTGAAAATTACAAAACAGAAATTAAAATTTCACTAGGTAGGCTCAATAGCACATTTAAGCAGACAGAAGAAAGAATCAGCAAATGTGCAAATGGATTAATTGAGATTATCCAGTCTGAGGTGCAGAAAGAAAAAAAGAAGGAAGAAAAATTAACAGCCTAAGTGACCTGTAGGATACCATCAAGAATACCAACATATGCATAATGGGAGTTCCAGGAATGAAGAGAGAGAAAGGGAAGTAGAAGGAAGGTTTGAAGAAATAATGGCTCACATTTTCTCAGTTTTGATGAAAACATGGATCTATATATCCAAGAAGCTCACCAAACTCCAAGAAGGATAAATTCAAAAAGATTCACACAGAGATAAAGTATAATCAAACCGTGTGTATAATCTAAGGCAAAGAGGGTATCTTGAAAGTAGCAAGAGAGATGTGACTTGTCATGTTCAAGTGATCCTCAATAAGATTAATTTCTCTTCAGAAACCATGGAGGCCAGAAAGCAGTGGGATGACATATTCAAAATGCTGAAAGGAAAAAAACCACCAACCAAGAATTCTACATCTTTCAAAATTATTCTTCAAATATAAAGGAGAAATTAAGACATTCCCAGATGAACAACAATGGAGAGAATTAGTAGCTAGTAGATCTTCCTTACAAGAAATGCTAAAGGGAGTCTTTCAGGCTGAAATGTCTTTTAGAAATAACTCAGATTCACCCAAAGAAATAAAGAACATTGTTCAAGGTAACTACATAGATAAATATAAAACACAGTATTAGTCTCTTTTTGGTTGGTAACTCTTTTTTCCTATATGATTTAAAAGACAGCTTCCTAAAACAATAATTATAAATCTATGTTGATGGGCACACAAAGCATAACGATGTAATGAATTTGTGACAATGACCACATGAAGAGGGAGCAGTGTTAACAAGAGCAGTTTTTGAACACTATTGAAACTAAGTTGGTATTAATCTGAACTAGACTGTTATAAATTAAGATGTTAATTGTAATATCCAGGGCAACCACTAAGAAAATATAAATATATGGCAAAAGAAACAAGGAAATTAAAATAGTATCATATAAAATATCTATTTAACACAAAAGAAGGTAGTAATGGTGAAATTGAAGACAAAAAAAAAAAGGTATGACATATAGAAGAAACAGCAAAATAAAAAGAGTATGCCCTTCCTTACCAGTAACTACATTAAAAGAAAATGAATTAAACTCTCTAACCAAATGGCAGGAATAGGCAGAATGGATTAAAAAGAACATGATCTAACAATATACCATCTACAAGAGACTCACTTTAGGTGCCACTATGATTCAAATTTCAAGGGAAAGACAGGGACTGAGGCACCTATTCTAGTCTATTTCTGTCAAACAACATCCTTTCTTCTCTGACAGCTTGGGTAAGTGGAATCCAGGGAAATTATTGATATTCTGCCAAAAATCTGGAAACCACTTTCTGCTAGGCTAGATCAAAAGTGAAAATAACACATATATGGAAACTTTGAAGGTTATTCTCAGCCAGCTGACAGTGGGCAATGACTGTGTCGTCTGCATCTTCTACTTTTAATATGTAATCATGTCCTTCAGTACCATCCATGGGCCATGTATGTGGTTTTCTTAGTAGCAAAGAAGGGGCTGGTACTCTTATACATCCCCCAAGGGCACCTGTCTGCCTGTCTTCAAGGGCTACCTTACAATGTGGCTTGAGAGGAGATTTGGACTTGTCTATGTACAGGTTTGAATTCAAATTCAATTCAATATTTTTTTTTTGCACCAAGCATTATGCTAAGTTCTGAGGCTGCAGCATGAATGAAGCCAAGTCCCCTGTCTCGTGGATCTTCTTCATTGGTGGTGGTGGGGGGGGGAGGGCAGGCAGACAGACAATAAACAAGGAGACAAGTGAATACAATGAGTCACCTGGCAGTAAATGCTTTGTAGAAAAATCTCTCAAGGGAAGGGAGAGAGGCTAGGGGAGGGGAGCTTGTTGCTACTTTATACAGGGTATTCAGGGACAGCTTGACCAAGAAGGTATCTTTGAGCAGAGACCTGACACAAGTGAGTGGGAGCCATGGAGATATCCAGGGGAGAGTGTTCTAGGCAGAGGGATGAGGGAATGGGCAGGTCTTGGGGCAAGAGCTACACCTGTTGGAGGAATGGCACGGAGGCCGTGTATCTGGATGAGAGTGAGCAAGTAGTAGAATGATAGGACATGAAACCAATAAGGGCCAGACCACACAGAGTCTTGTGGACAAGTCTAAGATCATTGAACTTGGGCTCAGGACTCAATGGCTCAGCGATCAAACCAAATGAACTTATCTGCCACAGAACCATTTGCCTCCTGGACATGAAACGCCTTGGGTGTGTGGAGGGTCTATCCTAGACTAAGGCTGGGCATGTCCTGGTGCACATGGCCAGATGCTCCAGCGGGAAAGAGCAGGGCAGCACCTGGCCTACCCCAGACCCACCTGGTTCCCCAGTCACTCCAAAATCATTGGGAAGCAAGCCAGTCTTTAGAAAGCAAACAAATGAAAAGTCCGGTTCTTCGTGCCTGACACCAGAGCAAGCTGTCCTCTGGAAACAAGCAATTCTCCCTCACCCGCGTGTCTTCCTTCTGTTCCCATCACCCTCCTTCCAGGAAGTTCCTGCTGGGGCTTGTGTTGCCTCTGTGTGCCCAAGCTGCATCTTACTCACATTATTATACAGCTGTCCTGACTTTGTTGAATATTCCTGGCTGACTAGTCCCAGAGAGAAGAGCCACAGGTTGAAGATGAGTTCCAGTCTTGGGGCATAGCTGCTGAGTCATTTGGAAAAAAAAAAAAAAGACCCTTTTAATGAGCCTTTGTAACAGGGTGTAGGTTGGAGCTGTTTCTTGAGGTCTAGAAGATATTTGGGGTCTAGAAAGAAGACCTCATTTGACTTCCACACTTGAAAATTTCCTTCATTGCGAATCAATCACTGAAATCCTAGTGTTTCTAGCATCTATCCAGGATGAGTTAGTGACTGCCATCTACTGACTACACCGTGGTCCACACAGGGTTAATTCAAATTTGCCTGTGCTCCCCTAACTGGTAAAAAGCTGGAAGCATTTCTGTTTTATTTCTGTTCCCCTGTTTAACTGTTTTCCTAAGTCGCTCATTTTTCAAGAAGTAATTCCTTTGTCCTTTTGGAATGATGAAGTGTTTTTATCTCATTGTGTTTACCCCTAACTTTTATCACCAGGGGCTTTGTAAGTTACACCTGCTCTTCCTTAGTTTCCGGGTATATTAGTGCCCACTGTAATCATACAACTGACCAATCATGGGAGCCTCCAAGGGGGCCAAAGCTGGGAGAGAGACTATTCATAAAATCATACTTAATATAGTCTTATCTGGCCAGGGGAAAAAAGCCATCTGTCTGGCATCCCACAACCCAACGCTATGCAGGTACTCTAGCACTCTTTGCGGTGGCAATTCTCACCAAATTGTGCAGAAAACAGGCTTCAAAAGAAAAGAGCCACACACAGGAAGTGACCCGATTGCTTATGGACTTTGTCAAAGGGCAGTTGCCAGGGTGCTGTTAGTGGACAAATGCACCTTGCAACCCAGAAAACAGAAAAGGATGAAAAAAGAGAAGAAGAGGCAGGCTCTTCCGCATCTCTCTCCCACACCAGCTTTGCAGAAAACAGCTGGTTTGTCCCACTCCTAAAAATTTTCCTTGAAACTGCAGCAAAAAAAAGCACTGCCAGGAAGTCGCACCCCATCCCTTTCTTCTACCCCCTCCCAAAGAAGCAAAACGGGCTTATTTACATAGGTCAGCATCTGAAGGTAATTAAAAATGTAATCTTATATTTGCAGCAAGCTCTCTCATCTCTAGTAAATTCCCACCACCAAATCATACTACTGCTCAACATCTGGAGTGCACTTTAAGCTTCTTTTTTCCATCCTCTCACTGAGGTAATCGATTTAGATCCTCATTGCAATCTGCCCCAGCTGGGTGGGTACAAAAGGAGTAAATATCCCCCTTTTACAGATAGGAAAACTGAAGTGCAGAGGGATTTCATGACTCATCCAAGTTCAGCAAAGTCAGGTTTCCTTGTTCCAAGTGAAGAGTTATTTCTACCGAATCATGAAGATGATAAGGAATGGTTTATTCTGGTGCATTGATTGCTTTGGTCCATTCAGTTTCCACATGTGCTAACTTAACGCTGCAAAATGTTCAAAAAATGAAAGGAAACTGCTACTGAAGAGGATTTTACATAGAATTTTACGTAGAATTTTGGAGCTAGAAGTTGACTTGAAGCACGTGTAGACCACTTCTCACATCATGGACAGAAATCTGTGCCCCAGAGGGTGCCGTGTCAACCAGGAGTGACACACAAAGGAAGCAGCAGCCCCGAGCTGGAAGAGAGGGCTCCCAACTCCTGGAAGATTGATCCAGCATCTTCTGATGGATTCAGAATTTCCTTCCAAATCCTTCTCTTATATAACCTTTCTACTCATTGTCAGGGGTTAGCATTGTGAAAACACATGTGATTAAGTGAGTTTTTTAGTTGTTTGGGTTCTAAATGGAGTTTACTGTCTTAAAACCAAACGAACAAGGATTGGAATGTTACACCAGAAGGCGGTATAATGTAGTGGATTGAGCACTTGACTGGGAAGAGACACCTCTTTTCTTTTTTTTTTTTCTTACCTTTTTTTTTTTTTAACATCTTTATTGGAGTATAATTGCTTTACAATGGTGTGTTAGTTTCTGCTTTATAACAAAGTGAATCAGCTATACATATACATATATCCCCATATCTCCTCCCTCTTGTGTCTCCCTCCCACCCTCCCTATCCCACCCCTCTAGGTGGTCACAAAGCACCCAGCTGATCTCCCTGTGCTATGCGACTGCTTCCCACTAGCTATCTATTTTACATTTGGTAGTATATATAAGTCCATGACACTCTCTCACTTCGTCCCAGCTTACCCTTCCCCGACACCTCTTTTCTGACTTAAGTTCTGTTAATGGTTCACTTACGGAAGGGGTTGGAGGCCTGGTGTCTGGTCCCCCATCTGACACAAACTGGCTGTCTGATTCCAATTTCTCTGCCTCTGTTTATTCATCTGTGAAATAGGAAAGGGAGGGGTTGTATGAGTTGATCCAGAAGGGCCATTCTGCCTTGAGAAAACTTTGGTTCTAGGGCACATACGTAGCACTGTCTCTCTCCATCCTGCCACTGGGAGATCATCTTGGAATTAGCGAAAAAATTAGGAGTACATGTCCAATCTCAACTGGACCTCCACGGAAGCTTGCATTTTACTTACATTGTACTTGTGTTCCAGGGGGTATAAAGCGGGGGTGGGTGGGCATGAGAAGTCTTCAGTTCTACAGCTGTTTTTGTTCAAATATAATGGCATTTGTTCTAATAGAATTTGATCTGTATGAGTGAACATTTAAGTTCCCTTAATAAAACATCTTCCATTCCTACAGTCCAGGGGCTCTTTCTTCCAGCAAATCCAGGAGCCACTTTCTCCTTATTGTGGAGGTGACAGCCAGGTGACAATGCAGGGAGACCTTCCAGTCCAACCCTTCGCTGTTCAGACGAGGGGGCTGGTGGCAACTCTATGCACCGTCAAGGCTCACAGCTCGCCACGGCCTCCCGGGCCCGTGACAACAGAAAAGAAAGACGCGCACAGAAAGGAGTGCTCTTCCTTCTCCAAGCCCATTAGAGAAGTTCAATCTCAAGTCCATAGGGAGGGCGCCTCCATTGCTAATTCCCTGCCACTCGGGGAGCAGGGTAGAGAGGGAGTGAGGAGGGCGCCCCCTCTTCTCCTACCATCGGAGCCCGAAGCCAGCCTCCTTCACGCCTTCTTCTTCAGTCTGCATCTGCACGTCACCTCCACCCCCGGCCCCCGGCACACAATACTGAATAAATATGCCTGGCCCCGGTCCATGTGGGAATTCTGGAGAGTTACGACTGTTATTTCCAGGAATGCACAGACACCAGCAAAAATTCATTTCCCAGACGCATGGCTATTTTGAGAATCAAATCTCCTGCTCTGTAGCAATCAAACTGGGGGCTTTTCCAGTCTTGCTTTCCAATAGAAACCTGTTCTGCCTTCAGCTGCCTTTTACCTGCAAGAACTCAATAAGAGAGAGAGAGGCCATTAGTTTCCTCTCGCCATCTCTGCTTTGGCACGACATACATTCCTGGCCAACTTTCCTGACTCTACATCTTAGTAAATTCTTCCTGACAATAGTTAGTGACAAGCATGTCAGAAGCAACAAACTCCGTCATCTGTACGGCCTATCAATAATTTAGTCTCTTCCCCCTCGTGAGAGCCTATGTGTTTTGCAATAATGAAATATATGATTTTAAAAATAAATAATAGGCTGTTGTCAGCCCGATTGTAGCTGCAAGTTATGAATGTGATTGATTGATTGAACATTTGACTTCATCCTCTCGAGCAGGATCAAAGAGAGACTCTTCCACCCGCCTAAGGCCACTAGCAATTTATTTAGAGGCTGTGTTCGTATCCCAGCAGGTAGCAATATTGGACTGAGGTACACAGAAAATCAGCTCTTTGAAATTTTTTCCAAGTCCAAGGGAAGCAACAAATGAGATTTTTTTTTTCCTAGTTCATTAAATCATTAACCACTTGATCACTAAAACGAGACATGATAAGCATCCCCTTTAGCTGGGATACCCAGGAAAAAAGGAATGAGGCTTTGCCGAGATCTGGTGTTGGAAGGTGGGCCCTTTTTACACGACGTGACAGTCTCTAATTTTTTATTTATATGACACTGTAGTTTTCTTCTTCATCTTAACTAATCAGTGTGGTAACAGCCACAATGACATCCAAAAGTGACAGGTGTCTGAATTGTAATGAGGTGTCTATACAGCTGCCAACATGGGGAAGGAAAAGACAAAGGTATGGAGGAGATGTTTGTAAAACAAATATTGTGCCTGCTAGGCTGGTTGGATGGAAAAGGAAAAAAAAAAAAAAAAGAGAAAAGAAAATGGGGCATAGCAAATTGCTGCTGGTGTGGAATACAGGCCCCCAGTTCAGTCAGGGCAGAGATCCTCCTGAGTTTGGATGCCCCGCTGGCACAGGAAAGACTGTCCCTTCTTTCTCAAGAAGACCCTCAGGGTCAAGTGTGACTCTTGCTGCCTCACACAACAGCTTCCCTGAGCTTTTAAAAACACTGCAACCCAGAGCTCTCCCCATGAGCAGGGGGTGCTGTTTGGCATTCTGATGAGCGGGGCTGGTGAGGAGCCCAAGTCTGGTCCTAACCAGGGTGCCGGGGATAAAGGAGACAGGATGTGAAGGCCTGAAGACATCCACCCACAGAGGGACAGGCTTATCTTAACAAGAACGGGTTGTGGTCTTCGTTGTTCTAGCAGGGGGCTGGAAGAAAGGGAACAGACTTCCCTTTCTGGGTCCCCTAGTCCTGGGCTGTCTGACCTCAGGCAAAGCAATTTAATAATCATCCGAACGCTTTTGACTTCATAGGGCCTTTCAGCCACGGATCTCAAAGCACTTCACAAATACCAATTCATTAACCTTCACAACCAGCCCTGGGGGACAAAGTGTGGGCACGTTTCCCCTGTGGTGGAAATGCTCAGCTGGAGGCATGGGGAAAAGCAGTTTTCCCTTCAAGGTCACTTGAAAGTTGACCAGGAAACTCTGGAGTGAGATCCAGAGCAGCTGGCATCAACACACATGGTTGCTGATTGCTGGGGTCTCAGTTTACCACCATTTGTGCCTTTGGGCTGGACCCACACCTCTGATTCTCCTCACGGAGATCAAAGGGGCTGCAAGTTCAGGGAGGACAGGACAAACCACATTGCATACTGCCGGCTGTGTGTTAGCTGCTTTCACATGCCACATCTCATTCACTCCCCATGAGAATCCTGTGAAGGTCTACAAACCCCATTTTACAGGTGAGAAAATTGAGGCTGAGAGATGTAAAGAATTTACCTAAGGTCATCTAACTCATAAGTAGTGGAGTTGACAATCTGTTTATAGTAGTAATAATAATAATAGTAATTATAATATTATTATTATTGTATTCACAATCCCTTTCCCTAGGCTACCTCTAAGAATTCTGTTTTTGTTTATGGGCCTTTTTGGGTCTATGATCAACTTATCAATTGAGTCTATGAGCTGTAACAGGAAATGTTCAGGCCAGGAATGGCAGAAAGCCTGGCTCAGTTTAGAGAGCTAGAGAGTGGGGTGACAAAAGAGTAGCTCTAAAAAGGAAGGGGGAGATGGGGGAGGTGAGAGGGACCACACTTGGGATGGGTTTAGGAAGAGGTTTTAGGGGGATGAGTTTGGCATAGAGGAGGACAGAGGCTTGGGAAGCAGCTGCCATGCATGTGTGAACCATATCACAGAGAGATGGGGGAAAAAAGAATTTTAAGAAGTTTTGCTTTGTGTTGTGATGTGGTTTCTTAAGGGACTGCAATGTGGATGTGAACTGCTTCTGAGCTGCTTTTGGGTGCCAGACTGATGCTTCCTAAGTGCAATGCTAGGCAGAAGCCGGCTGATACTTCATTTGGTTCTGTGAGTTACACATCTGTCAGCTGCACATCTCTGCTCTTTTCATGTCTCATTGCCTGGCATCCCTCCCACCTTGGCTGAGCTTTTGTGCTCTCATGGTATATAGTACGGGTGTTGATCACATGCTATTCACCTCCTCTTATAACTGTTTTGTGATAAATGCTGCTTCCTGTGAGTAACCAGGGTGAGACTTGGCAGGACAAGCGGCATAACTATCTCTGCCATCCAGGTGAAATAACACATGCCAGGAGGCAACCCAGCATTTGCAGGATGTATTAGTCAGGGTAGATTAACTGCCGTAACAAACAGGTCCATTGGGTTGACATAATGAAAGATGATTTCCCACTCGTGTGATGTCCCCTGTTGTTGTCCCTGATCAGCAGTTCTCTGGGGCAGGTCACCCCCTAGCTGTGACTCAGGGGCTGGGCTTCTACAGTCTTGTTATTCCCCCCATCCTCTGGAGTCTTGGAGTCCTGCACATCCAGCTGTAAGAATGGCAGAAAGACGGAGTGTGGAGAATGCCACAAGAGCCAGGAGCCAGGCCTGGAAGTGTTGTATATGTCACTTTGCCCTACACAGGGTCCCACCTAACTGCCAGGGAGGCCGAGATGTGTTGTTTAGTTCTGTGTCCAGAAGGAAAAGGAAATCTATTTTAATAAGCATAGGAGAGTTTCAGCTACCTGGGGTCCTCCCCCTCAACACCAGGTATTCCCTCATCAGCCAAACTTGGAACTCTGCTAAAGTTGTTCCTGCAGGCATCTGGGCATCAAGTTTGTGGGTACTGTGTGATTCTCTTTCCCCCCACATGGATTTATGAGTAAGCTAGAGGTCTCCAGAGGGGAGAATTGTTTGAGGAGTTTTGAAAAATGCTGTATGGACCTAGGACAATTGGGAGGCATCTGACATTTTCTGGTTGGAGGGAGGACATATTCAATTTAATAAATGCCTTTAAACTGACATTGACCAAGGCAGCCTTCCCTTTATTCTGTAAAAAACAAAAAGAACAACAAAAACTCCACTAAAGTTCATGTGTAAAAACTGGGCAGAAAGGGGCTCCTCACCTGGACACCAACGGTGAGTGCTAACACTCCTCAAATTTCTATCTCCAATGTCCATCCAACTAAGGTTGACCATGTTTTCTTGGAATATCCAGTCAGTCTTGGGAAAAAGAGAGTGATTTGCCCTTCATTTTCAGGGAACAGCCTCCGTTCTCTTTGCATGCGCAGTCATGGCCTCAGCAGTAAAGCTGGTAGGAAACTTCATTCCTCTGTTTCCCTGGAAAAGCTGTGCTTTCTGGGTCACTATGACAATCCCCAAACATGTAGTTTTATTTTTGAACACAACTGTGCATACTTCTCATACATTGCAGGGGTTTAATAATGGCAAAAACCTCTTAAAGCACAGTCTGTTTCTATTCATTTCCCCTGAAAATACCAAACTCTGGTTGTTTCAGAGAACCAAGGCTAAAATATTCCAAAGGAAGGTCTCACTCATCCTTTCTCCCAGGTTCTTTTCTCTGCTGCCTTCAATTCCCCCTCCCTTCCTATTTGTAGAGACAAAAGAGAAAACTCTGTAACCACTGGCCTCTGTCCAGGAATACAGAAGAAAATGAAGCAAGGCAAACAACAGAGAAAAGTGAACAGCAGAAGAACAAACTCAAATGAAGCTGCTTGACAATTGTACAGCGCCAGCCCTGCAGGGGCATGCTTTGACTGCTTTTCCTCTTTTTCCTTAATGTCCAGTTTGTTGTCAAAATTCTTAGACTAAAATTGAGCATTGGTAAAAGCTCTGAAAACCCCTACCTGGAAATGACTTGCCCATCAATATGTATCCTGGATCTTTAAAGAAGTCATCTGGTTTGACTCAGTAATTCTGCTGCTGAGATTCTATCCAAAGTTAATGACTTAGCTTGGAGTCTCCCAGAAGCAGAGCCTGAGATAAGGATTTGGTGCAAGTGGGTGGTTTCCTGGGATGTTATCCCGGGAAGCATGGTGAAGGAGTGGGGACTGTGGAAAACAGGGATGCGAATGTTGACCTTAAAAATAAAACAGTTATTTTACCAGTAAAAACGGGCTTATTCAGGAATAGCAGAGGAATTGCAATTTGGGACAAGCAAGCTATCACAAAGGCCATAGACAAGTCCAACAAACAAAGGAGAAGAATGCTTTTTTATAGAGAAAAAGGAGGAAGTTGGGAGGGGTTGTTTTGAAAAAAAAAAAAAGTCTGTTGGAGAAAAGTGAGTTTAGGGTTGATGATGGTTTCTCATTGGCTGAGTTGCTGAAGTAGGAGTTGCTGTCTTGTAGGAGGTGCAATGTACATCTTTTCCTGTTGGGGTCTGTAATTGACAATTCTTCTTGTAATTGACATTGAGTGGTACCACATGAGTACTTCCCCTTCTGGCTTCCTGACTCCATTTTCACAAGAGGAGAGCCAATGTGATGGATATGCTAATAAGCTAGCCACTGTGGGTAGCTAGAGCTCAACCCTGTGGGGACTATCTGACAGACTGTGCAGAACACACATTTCACTGGTCACCCTGAGGAGCAAGGAAGCTGAAATTCCCATCCCGATTTGTTGAGGGTTGCTTAGGGACATCAAGGCTGACACATCCAGGCTAGTCTACCTGCATGTAGGACAAGCACGCCCCCATGGCCAGAGAATAGGTTCAGGCAGGTGACGTAGGAATCCAGCAGACAGTCCAGGGAGAGAGAGTCTTCAGGTACCCCTGGGAAAGACCTAGGGATGGGATGCTGACAATATCTGTTACAGATAATAATCCTAATATAGAAAATCAAATAAGCACATCAGAATGGCATCATGACCTATAACAGTGAAAAATTAGAGGCAACTTTAATGTCTACATCAGAGGGAGGGTTAAACAAGTTCTGGTATACCCACTCTATGAAATACTCCCCGTTGTTATTTTGTTCAGTAATATTACTGTCTACCGGGTCACTATGATGAGAAAGACAGACCCTGTTCTTACCCTCCAGGAGTGTATGGTCTCATTTGTTTAAGCAGGATTTGAAAAAAACATGAGATCATGCCTGGGTTGTACTGGAATCAGGATTGTACATACAGCTTGACCCTAATTCCATTTTCTAAAATGCATAGAAAAAAGACTGGAGGGAAGTATACCAAATTGTTAATAGTGATTTTCTTTGGGTGATGAGGGTTTCTTTGCTTCTTGCATTTCTCTTTTCACCAAATTTTCTATAATAAGAATGTATTCTTCTCATAAAGGAGAAAATAATAAACTTTATCTGAAAATAAGAGCAAAAAGAAGTCACCTGCCAAGCAGAAGGGAACTCAAAGCTGGCCCTTCTCACCTTCTCCCTATGCCCAACTTTTATATGTGTCTAACATTTCTGGTTCCCTGCTGAATCTGGAACCAGCATCTAATGCAAAGTAATTTGGGGCACTTCTCAGGCATGACCGGGGCCTGAAGGTAGCAAGCAAGCATCCCCTGATGAAATGTGAAGTTCTAGGGCACTGCAAAGCGAACAAGGAATATCTATTCCTTTTATTTTTCTTAAATTAACTCATGGGAATATGAAGGCTTCAGTCATGTTGTCCAGGCTGGTTCCTCTGTGCACTGATTAGCTCTGATGCCATCTTCAACAGTTTGCCGGTAACTACAGAGTCACCAAATTTCCTGCTACTGGTAGAAACTCACGATTCCACTATAGGGAGGCGACCACCATGTTGGGGAATTTCTTGCCAATCATCTCTCTAGTAGATTCTTGAGACTTGAAGCCGAAAGATGTGACCTAAATACAAAGTGTTCTCATCAAATGCTTTGAAAATGCACAATGAGCTAGGTTTAAAGGAGCAGAAATATGACTATATTCAATGAAATTTCATGTATTGGAATAGTTACAATTGGCAAAGTTCATCCTGAAATATTTTCCATGCAGTTTAAAAGAGTTAAATATCTTTGAAACCCTCTCTCTAGACTCCCCCAAACCCCTTAATTCTAAGTTATTTCTGGACAATGGAAATATTTTAGTTCTTAAGCCCCTCATTAATTCCAGATTTGGCTGTAAGTCCAGGCTGCAGTGATGCACAACTCCAGGGGGCTCCACTCCCACAGGGCTGTCCCTTGGGGCTTTGTTTACTCAAATGAAAAGGTATTTCTTTTAAAAATAAATAAATAAAATAAAATTTAAAATAAGTTTAGGAAAGGCCAGTTCAGTGATGTGCAACAGGGCTTCTGACTCCGGGACTCTTCCTGGTCTTGAATAGGCTGGCATTATGCATCTTCATGAATTTCCAAGAGGAGAAGAGAATATACAATGTTTCCAAATTTTGAACACAGAAGTGCCCCTGCCCACTACCCTTTTTCGGTTTTTTGTTAATACACCTCATAGAGCTACAGTCTGTGAAAAGTGTACATTGTTAGTATTGAAGCATGTCTGAGCATCAAGTCCAGGCCAGTGGTTCTCAAACTTCAGTGTGAATCAACGTTACGTGGAGAACTTGTTAAAACGCAATTCCTGAGCCTAGATTCTGATTCCGTAGGACAAGGTGGGGCCCCAGAATCTGCATTTCTGAGTTCCTAAGGGCTGCTGGTGCTGCTGGGGCAGGGGCCGTATTTTGGGAACTACTGGTTTAGAGTGACTTCGTGCTTCCCCAGAGAGACAGGTGACCGGGAAGGAAAAGAGTGGTTTTCTAGTCACACAGCTGGCGCTTTTGGATATGAGTGTCCCATTTCCCCATAAAAGGCATGATGGTGGAAGGATGCTTGATTTTTAAAGACTGGGGTTGAGGCCCTAAAGGAGCAGATGAGATCTTGCTCTGGGAGCACAATTAGATGTAGTTGCAGAAGCTACAGTACAAGCTAGGCGTTCATTTAGGACAAGGTTAAGGAGCCCTAGCTTCCATGTCAGACAACCTGGCTTCAAAACCCAGACAACAGGGCTTCCCTGGTGACGTAGTGGTTAAGAATCCACCTGCCGAGGCAGGGGACACGGGTTCGAGCCCTGGTCCGGGAAGATCCCACATGCCGCGGAGCAACTAAGCCCGTGCGCCACAACTACTGAGCCTGAGCTCTAGAGCCCGCCAGCCACAACTACTGAGCCCGTGCGCCACAACTACTGAAGCCCGCACTCCTAGAGCCCGTGCTCTGCAACAAGAGAAGCCACCGCAGTGAGAAGCCTGCGCACCACAACGAAGAGTAGCCCCCGCTCACTGCAACCAGAGAAAGCCCACACCCAGCAACAAAGACCCAACACAGCCAAAAATTAAAAAAATAAATAAATTAAACAACAACAACAACAAAAAAAACCCCAGGCAACACATCTCTCTTGAGCCTCAGTTTCCTCATCCATTATATAAGCAACATGGGTCTTACCTGCTATGGTTGTGGGAAGAGTAAATCAGATAACAGGTGTAAAGCACTTAGCACCATGTAACAGGGCAGGCACTCAATGAATGAGAGGGTAAAAGACTTGCTCACTAGGAATGAGGCATGAATTGGGTGCAGGAAGTAAAGTATCAAGGCCAGACAACAAACCTGCTTTATTGAGCACTTAGCCCAAGTTCCCTTAAAATACTTTTGTCTGTGATTGGTTTCTTAGTGTAAAAGTGAGATTAGGACTGAGAGGCCCCTCAGTGGACCGGTGAACTGTGGTCTCCAGGAGAGAGACGTCTCAGGAGCTACCAGGTCTCATGCTTCTCTCAAAGCCCTCCAGTGCCCACCCTGCCACACAGCAGGTGCTCATTTATACCTGTTGAAGAATCAATGTATTTGATAGAAGGATGTGACCAACTTGACCCCAGGAGCCACCAAACAATAAAACACCACGACTTAGCTTTTGTCAGTGCAGCTTTTTCTTCTCAGAACAAACGAACAAAAAAAAAAACAAAACAAAAATAAAATCAGGCAAGGCTTGGGTTCTGAAAGACACTGAACAGATACACTTGAGTTCTCATCACAAGAAAAATCAATACCTTTCCCGGCGTCTGAGGCTTCGGCATTGACTTGGAAACGCTGAAATCCTCCTGGCCGGAGGCCCTCCTGAATCCAGAGGCTGAGCGCTCAGGCTCCAGCACCCCCAGCGGCCGAGCCAGTGTGAAGTCATTTCCTCCTTGGAACGTGGGGCAGGTATTAGTGTGCCTTCCAAGCCCTCTGCCTCCTGGCTAATGTAGCGAGTGGACAAGGAAAAAAGGAGGCAAATCGGGCAGCTGCGGGGCTTGGGGTTTTCTCCCGCTGTGGGAGAGCGGGTTTTGGAATATCGCAGGGGAGTTAAGCGCAGCCGGGAGGCTGGCCGAAAGCTAAGCAGATGCTTGACCAAGAAGCAGCATCACCTGGGGACCTTTCATTTAAATTATTAGTAGTATTTACATTATTATTTAATGACCGATTCCTAGGTCCTACCCTGGAGTAGAGTCACGGTCTCCATCTTGACATGCTCTTCTGGAGATTCCATGATGAAAACATGTGCAGGAGTCAATTTCTGTCTCAGTCCTGGAGTCCCCATCGTTCTAAGCTACCTCCAACCTTTTCAGCTCAGCCAGGGGTCCCAGGCTCGAGAGAATTCTCCCCGAGCGCTCTTCTTGAAGGAACAAGCTGACAACACTGGGAAGGAGACGTTCTTTTCAGACCATAGAGTGTGGAAAAGAAGAGCTGGAGAATTCTCAAAGACTCTTCTCATGGTTGCAGCCACGTGTCTGTCAGTACGTCTTGGAAAGCGTTCACCTTCAAAAATCATTACAAAGAGTGTAGAGAAGTGTGCCCTTCTGTCTGTTTAGAAGCATGTCAAGATTCCTCCTTTCAGCACTTCGGCTCCTACGAAGAAAAAGTGGACCCTTTGGGTATCTTGTTAACAAATGAGGGACAGTCCTCATAGCTCAAGGAGCTGTTCACAGCCCTCCAGCCCGCTCCTCCCTGGCTGTCCCCACTCTGCATGAGAGTAACTCCCGTTATGGGGAGGCCTGTAGTAAGTGTTTTACACACATTTGTCTCGTTTACGTCTCCTGACAATCTTAGGAGTTAGGTCAGGGGTGGGCAAGCAATGGTCAGACACCTATTTTTGTAAATACAAATGTATTGGACTATAGCCAGTGCCATTCATTTACATCTGTGGCTGCTTTTGCTCTACAAGGACAGAGAGAGTAGTTGTGACAAAAACCCTATGTCCTGCAAAGTCTAAAATATTTGCTATGTGGCCCTCTACAGAAAAAGGGTGTCGAACCCTGAAATGGGTCATTGGTACCACTTTACAGATGGGGAAACAGAAGCACATAAAGGCTGTGTCGCCTAAAATCATTTATGTTATAAATGAGTGTCAGAGATGTCACCGGCCCCAGAGAAACTCTTCCTGTGCCTCTTCCCACCCTACACTGTAGAACCTCTTACTCTTATCATGCTGGTCTGTTCCTGCTAAATGTGTCAGCCAAGAAAGACAGGCTTATTTGCTCTGAACAAAATGTCGCAGACTGACCACCACACAGAGAGGCCTGCAGGAGATGCTGGAGTCCCAGAGAGGTGGTCATCCAGCCCACCCCCCTCCTCTCCCAGCCCCTAACATCAGGGCTCCCAGCCTGCCCAGGGTTTTTAAGAGACACCGTCATCCAAAATGGACAGAGATAGCTCTTTAAAGTCCAAGAGATCAGCTCAGGGATTTGCTGACTGAAGAACTAGAGAAGAACCAGACAGCCCCAAGCCAAGGACAACAGCTGCCCTTGCTTGAGCGACACCCCAGGGGAGCTTATCCCTCGTCCTAGCCCTGGGGACAGGCCCACATCTGTCTTGCCTGCCATTCTGCCCTTGCCGATGTCTTTTCACCCAGCCTCGGCTTGGTTTGCCTGTTGGTATTATTCACAGTCATGCTGCCCTCCTGTCCAGAGTTCCCATCTGGTCCTGGTTTCTGCCTGTCTGACCTTGGCTCACCCTTGAACCCTGTGGGTAAGAGGCTATGCCTCAGTAGTGGTCTGCAGTTCCTAATGGATGTCAAAGCTAAGGCTCTATATCTTGGGGAGAATGCCCCAAATTTCCATACAGATTCTGAGACCAAACCAATTCCAAGAATAGAATGAAAAGTGAAACCGGTGGAAAAGATTGCTGAGTCAAAAGCCACCAAAATTTCCAAACATATAGAAATCGTTGTATCAGTTATGATGAATCCATACAATGGAATACTATGCAGCCATTTTAAATGATATTAACAAAGATTTAAAAATAACGTGATACAGCAGAGACAGAGACAGTTTCACGGGTGTGGGACCTATGCAGCGAAACAGGGCCTGTGTTTGGAAGGGCTCCACACTTGGTTTAATTCTCCATGGCCACCATCTTGAAATTCTTAATAAGTTTTGAACAAGGGGGCCCATATTTTCATTTTGCGCTGAGCCCAGAAATTATGAAGCTGATCCTAAGCAGATATATCTCCCCAAATTCATCCTCTCCTGACTTCTAGTAGTAGAACTTCCCCAACCCAACACACATACACATTCATCCTGACTAAACTCTCCACATGAGAATTCCTTTTCAGTATTTCTTGGGAAATTTTTATGTTTTTCCAAATTCTGAAAAAAAAATAATCAGTAAAGAAATTGGAGTAATGGGAAGAAGTATAATAATCCTCCTGCAAGAATTGAAGCTTAACAATCAACATAGAGACATTATTGGTTTGAAGCCACCAATGTCAAGTCAAAAGCTAGAGCAGAATCACAAACAGGTTAAGGTTGGCATTTCTGGGAACCAGAACAGGAACACATAGGAGAGAACTGGTCATGATCTAATCAGTCATACTTGTAGCTCTTGTCCTGCTATAAGTGTGTGTTTGTGGCTGTGACTGCTGCTAATAGCAAGTCATTCTTGCAAATAAAATAAATATTATTGTTTATGTACATGTATACTTTATATATATATGTATCTTGTTAATGATGTTCTCAGAAATAACAAGTTTGGGGAGCAAAACAAGTCCTTAAATGGGCAATTTTGCCATGTGATTCTATATAGTGCTTTACCTGCTTGAGATTTGAATGTTAAATTATTTAAATATTACCCAGTAATGTTCACTGGTATTTTCCAATGTTTGATTATTTACTACAGGCTATAGTTGTTTGTAAATTCACGAAACTTAATATTTCTTATTTATTAAGCTATTATTGTTAGATATCCATAGCAATGAGTAAAGACTGTGAAGAATGTTGGAAGTCCTTTAAGAATAACACGATTTCAGGAATTTCTAAGAATTCCCAGGAATTCCAACTTCTCATTTGTAAACCCTGAAGATTCATATCCACTGGGTATTTGGAAACACTGATTCTACATATAATTGTTCAACTAGAGACTACAATTTCCAGCCTCCCTTGCAGCTAGTTATAGTTATGTTCTAAGTTTTGGCCAATGAGATGTAAGCCCAAGTGAAGGGTACACCTACTGAATCATGTTTTATGAAGAAGCTGCTTGCCCTCCATGCTCTCTTTCCCTCTTCTCCCTGACCTGGAAATGATGAAAACTGGAGGAGCCACCTGGGACCAAGATATGGAGACCATGTGTTAAAGAAGAGAGAGTTGCTCGTCCAGTGTGTTCCCTGGATGACCTTGTGGAACAGAACTGTCTACCTGCCCTAGCCTATCTTTAGACTATAAAATAAGAGATGAATGAATCTTGTGATTTATGAATCCTATGCATAAATAAATCTGAAGATAAGCCTCTGTATCGTCGAGTCTCTTTATTATAGCAGTTTAGCTTATACAAACACATACAGGAACATGCTTATACTATAATGCTACTTGACAAAGCATCACACGTAATTGCGTATCACATTATATTTCACTATTCTGTGTATTATATTACACGCAATTGCGTATACAGTTCCAGGATGCCCCACGGATACAAAAATCTGCAGATACTCGAGTTCCTTATATAAAATGGCCCAGTATTTGTATATAACCTACCCACAACCTCCTGTATACTTTAAATCATCTCTAGATTACTTGTAACATCTAATACAATGTAAATACCATGAAAATAGTTGTAAACAACAATGTAAATGCTATGTAAATTGTTGCCAGCACGCAACAAATTCAAGTTTTGCTTTTTGGAACTTTCTGGATTTTTAAAAAAATATTTCAACCTGCAGTTGGTTGAATCCATAGCTGCAGAACCTACGGATACAGAGGGCTGACTGTATGTACAATATAACTTCAATCACTAAAAAACTACACAAAGAAAATGCCCAGAACAAAATATGTCAAAAGCCTGGCAAAAAAAAAAAAAAAAAAAAAAAAAGGAGATGAAAGAAGCCAAGTCAGACATTGTTCCAGAAAGAATTAGGTAGCATTATCTCTACGGTCTTTAAACTAATACTTATTGAGCATTACTTATGCTCTGAGCAGGGAGCTAGAACAGAGAACAAGAAAGACATATTCTCTGTTTGTATAAAGTTTACAGTGAAACTAGAAAGGAAGATGTTTGTACATAATTACCAGCATGAATGATATGAAGAATTTATTCTCTCCTTTCTATGAGTCTTTCTCTATGGCAATGGGAATATTGGCGAGATGCGGGGTTTTGGATAATCTCAGCCTCTTTCAAGGACTGGTCATTTCCTAATGCCTAGGAGAAGCTGAGGTTTCACCAGGAGGCCGTCCGCCCCTTCAGCAGTCCTTCGAGGCGAACGACGGGCAGGAGAACTCCAAGGGTTTCCCTTCACATTCCTGCTGCTCCTCTTGAGAAATCTCCATCCAGTTTCCCCAGCCCTGGGCTAAAGAAAACTGGAAAGTATCCCAGCCTCATTATGCTCTCTGTGTCAAGGGACCCCTCCTTATCTAAGAACACAGGGCTGGCTGTTGGGTTGCCATCTAGGGAAAACCAAGAACATCTCTTTGGTTTGGGTTTGGGGGAAAAGCAAAGAAAGCTGAACAAACACATGAGTGGAAATTTGGCACTTGTCTTATACAGTAGCTATAATTTTTGTAGCCTTAAAAAAAGTGAGAAAGTCTAGTATTCTGTTCAGCAGAAGTCGGCAAATATGCTGTTAAGAGGCTGTTTGAGTCACTGAGAGGAGATCAGTTTGCTGTTGGGTAAAACTCGGTGTTTACTGAAGCTTATCTGCCTATCTGTCCATCTATCTGCCTGGTGAACACGTCCAGCTCTGCCAGCCACTGCAGGGCCTTTCTGTCCACATACCTGTCAGATTCCATTTTTCACCCGAAGCTTCATCAGGAAATAGAGGCTGAGCACTCTTAGAGGCACTTTCAACAGCTGCAAATAATGAAGGAGAAGTCAATGCAATTAGCCAAGCCCTTGGCAGTAGGATTTAAATAGCTAAGGAACTAATTATGTGTCCCAGGCACCCATGCATTGTATTTGTCACATCATCAGGCCACAATAAAGAATGTCTCACAGCTGTGTGTCTCACAGGACAGGTGTGAGACAGGAGTTACCTTGGTGAATTCCTTTCCTTCTCCTTCTCCGTAAAGAGGCTGAATCTTGCAAGACAGAGTCTGCTCTTGTGTACCCACTATCCGTTCTTCCCTTCTTCCTTCCTATCAGAAACAAGACTTTACCCAGATTGACAATGTGCCCAGATTGAAAAAAAAAAAAAAAAATTTCCTGGTCTCCTTGGCAATTACAAATGGCCAATGAAATATTAGTGGAAGTCAACTGACTCTTCTGGGAAAGCTGTCCTTCTCTCCTTTCTCCTTCTACCTGGAACATGGATGTGATAAATGGAGTTCCAGCAGCCATCTTGTTACCACGAGGCAATCTTGGGAGTGGAATTCATGAGCTTAAGATGGAAGAGCAAAAAGATTGAAGGAGGCTGGCTCCCTGATGATCATGAAGCTGCCATGCTGCCATGGGATTGTCAGCCTCTAGACTTCATGTTACATGACAGAAAAAGAAATCATTATTTATTACAACTATTAATTCAGTTATCTGTTTCTAGCAGCAAGTCTAATTTTAACACATACATTCAATTTCTACCTCTCTCCCAAGTTTTTCTAAGAGTCCCTAGAAAAATTCAATCATTGACTGAGGCAGTCATTCTTCAACAGACATTTACTTAATGCCCATGAAGGCCCAACCCTGTGGTCCACATGGGGGGATGGAAAGGTGAGTATGCATGGTCCCTGACCCTGGGAGCACAGTTCCCCACTTTACCATTAGAATGATCTGCTTTCTCCCACTGAACTTTGAGTCTCTGTTAGAGTTGCCTTGCAACAGAGGAATTGTGTAGGCTGCTGGAAGGCAGAGAACCTGCCTTGTTCATTTTGGTATCTCCCTCCCACAGTCCTTGGCCCAATGCCTCTCCTTAGGTGCTCAATGCCCATGGCAGGGGTATACAAAAGTTGAGCCTTCAGTCTTTCCCAGCTTGTTTCAGCAACTGCCCACACTTGACAGTCACCATATAAAGAGTTGCCCTGTTCTGACTCAGGGTTTATTGATGATGTTCATCTCTCTCCAGCCATGTGCCTTGGGGTTCAAACCCCCATTTCATCCTCACCATTCTCCTCAGATATGATGCAGTAGAAGATGGGGATTCCTCTCACTTCTGACTCTGCCTCTCAATCCTGGCCTTGCTTCTGGTATGGCCTTGTCAGCTCAGCCAGGTAATGAGTACCCTTTGCGTCCCCCCACCCAGCCACATATATTCAGGGTGAGGAAACCATCAAATCTGCCAAGCAGTGCCTTATTCTATCAATTGGTCTAGAGTGGGATAATCTCTGTAGATCAAGGGTTTCATAGAAGGGGAGCCAGTGGGCTTCCCATGGTACATCCCTGGGGGTCATTTTTAGCAATGGAATTGGGGGTCAAATACACCATTTGTGGGCTTCCCTGGTGGCGCAGTGGTTGAGAGTCTGCCTGCCAATGCAGGGGACATGGGTTCGAGCCCTGGTCTGGGAAGATCCCGCATGCCGCGGAGCAACTGGGCCCGTGAGCCACAACTACTGAGCCTGCCCGTCTGGAGCTTGTGCTTCGCAACAAGAGAGGCCGTGACAGTGAGAGGCCCGCGCACTGCGATGAAGAGTGGCCCCCGCTCGCCGCAACTAGAGAAAGCCCATGCACAGAAACGAAGACCCAACACAGCCAAAAATAAATAAATAAATAAATAAATAAATAAATAAAATTTTTTAAAAAAATACACTATTTGTTTCCCTCTAGCCTTCTCAGACTCTCCAGTGTGCCAGTTCCCAGGCCCGTCATGACCGAGGCAGGCTGTCTGCCAGATCCTTACTTTGGCCAGCTGGTGAAGGGGGTGGGCATCTGTCTTGGGGTCCAGGCCCAGATTATGCTGCAGGGTGGTGTGGTCTGCGTACCAGCTCCATCCCTTTCCACCTCTGGGACTGTGGACATATTACTTAACAATGCTGTCAGTTTCCTCGCCTGTCGAATGGGGACAACACATCGACCTTACAGAGTTGTTCTAAAGATTAAAGGAGTCAAAGTGCGATAGCCCTTAGCCCTGTTCCTAGGACACAGTGAACTTTCAGTCAACGGTAACTGTCATCATCAATATTAGTAAAACCTGGCATCACCTGTTGTTAGAACTGTCTCATAACTTGGTGAATATTAAACATATTTAAGGTTCTGATGTTGGTAAAGAATCCTAATTCGATTTTTTTTTAGCAAGGGGAGGGGTAATTTTTAAAAGTGACCTTTTCACTTATTTTTCTCTACTCTCTACTTTATTTCCCATTCTTCACTCTAGTGATATCATTTGTCCTTTAGGTCATAAGGAAACAACCAAATTGCAATCTAAGTTCTCATTCTAACACCCTTGCTCTGAAGCATCTTCCGTACTCACTATCCGTTGGGTCAACTTGCTGTTTTTTTTCTTTTATGAAGTTTACAGTAAAGGGTCAAATTACCTGCTCGTTTTCTTCCCAGGATGCTCCCATCCATGGACGTGTCTGAGGTGTGGTGAGACAGGCAGAAACATAAAGATGCATGTGGGAATAAATGTGTAAATGTATTTAGACTTTATTTGGGGAAACTGGGCTTTCGCTGTCATCCAAGTTCAACAGAGGTGGCTGTGCAGACCAAACAGTGGTTAGTCGTTGACACCAAAAACCATTTGCAGCCCAAATTAGACACAACAAATCTGGGAAGGAATTTTTAAAAATCCAAACCTTGCAACCCTCCCCTCACCCCAGACTACTTTAGGCGACAGAAGTGAGGGGAAATATGCATGCCAAGAGGAGGCGAGAGCCCAGAGCGGATTCCTCGGGCTGCAGCAGGTGAAAAACACATTTGCTAAAGCAGAGCACATTTGGGGGACTGGAACAGAAAAGCTGGGAGTGCTTGTGAGACAAGGCCCTTGGTCCTGCCTCCCCTTTATTCCCACCGTGAAAAGCTATCCAAGCTGAGGGCTGGGTCATCCCTATGCCAATGTTATTGGTAACAAAGCAGAAAAACTCAGGGATTCTGGCTGAGGCTGAGCGTGCAAAAGCCTACAAATCCAGACAGGAACATAGGTAAGTCGAGTGGGTGGCTTGAGGGCCTGTGGTGGACCAGAGACAGCAGGCCCTGCAGGAGAAGAGAGCCTCCCCCAGGGGGCGCTGTCTATGCAACCCTGCCTGGCCATTACTATGAAGAAATGTAGGCTGAGAGCGACCAGATCTTCAGATGTTTTAAGAGATGCTATAAAAGCTCCTGATTTTCAAATGTTGGCAACTGATTCAACACATTTTACAACACTGTGTACAGACTGAAGAAAACAAATCTGTCGGCTGGATCTGGCTTGCAGGGGAACCCGCTTCTGAATTCTGGATGGGGGCTGACTTTTATCTTACCTCTGAAGCTTGGGGTTTCAGGAGCTGGGTTGAGAGCCCTCATGTATCTGCGTTCACTCTTCTGCCCAGATCATCCTACTGCTAAATTAATCTAGCCTAAGAACTCCTCTGCAGCACTGAGAAAAGCAAAGCTCCAAAATCAAAGTACAAACCCAGACAAAAACCTTCCAGGTAGAACCCTCAAAGATTGAGGTTTACTTTTCTTTTTTATGTATTTTGTCACGTCCCGGAATGCTTGGCCATTTTAAAATCACAAGTGGAATAAGAGTCACGATCCTCTGTAGCTCCTGGGACAGTCTGGGGAAGGAAGGGAGAAATGGAGGGCGCTAAGTGACACGCCCAAGGCCACCCAGGAGGCTGGGGGCAGGGGCTAGTTAGGGGCCAAATTTATTTCCTCCTTCTCCAACTCTTAGTTTGAGGCCTGTATTCCCAAGCCACCCCTGGAATTTGGAATATCCAGATAATGGCTCTGGTAGATGGCGTGCGGAGCAGGGTTTGGAGGGAAAAGCATCGTGTCTGGGTGGGAAGAATGAGGTCAGAGGGTGCCCTGTTGGGCTGAGGGGAAACCCCTGCCCCCAGTGGGTCATGGTGGCACCACTGTCTTCTGCATCAACCAAGCAAGGACTGTCCACAGGAGCCCAAACGCCAAAAAGGCCAGTGCATCTTGGGGCGAGGATTCGAGTCAGAAAACACATTGCACAAAAATCTCCAATTCCAGGCAAGTGCTGTAGCAACTCAGCCAGCCAGGACTTCTAAAGTTTGACGTCCTCCTCCTTCCTGCACAGCGTGACTTCACCACCGCAGCGTGTCTGGGGAAAGGGAAGAAGAAGGCAAAAAGCAAAAAACAACAAAAAAAAACCCCAAAACACAAAAGGCAAGGTACGGCTCCCCAGCCTGTGATTAAGCCCCAAAGGGCTGGCTGCTAATCACCAGAGCCCCGCACCTGCCTTGCGTTTCCCCCCGCATATACCAAAGTATCTCCCTCACGCACCAGCACATGCGAAGCTTTCACTTCGTTCTCTAGAGCTCAGACACTGGGCCTGCTCAGAAAGGTCTGGGAGCTTGCAGAGCATTGTGGATACTGACATGCAAATGAGGAGCACAACCAAGCGTGTCCCACATTGCTTCAGAGGACCTGAATTTTTTATGGCTTGCATGTGCTTTTTGATGTTTTCATTGTCTCCCAGCATAACTGATATGCATTCCGATTCTGACAACTAGAAGTTGTCTTTTTTTGTTGTTGTTTTCTTTTCCTGGAGCTGGTCTTCTCTACCTTAAAACAAAACAAAACAAAACAAAACAAAACCAAAACAAGGGCGGGGGGGATGCAAAAAACAGATCCACCACCGTAACAATCCGAGGTTACTTTAAGAAGTGAAATATTTTAAGCAACTGAACCACAGATGCAACCAGGAAAGGAAACATGTTGATTCTCTTAAATTCCTTGGAGAAAAACAACTCCAGCTTGTCTACCTCATTTAAAGGGACAACTTCCAAAAGGAGTAAAGCAGGGAGAGAGTGATTTTTTTTTAATTTGCTGGTGGTCAGTCATGAAGAGCCCATTTCTATTATGAAATACACCCTCCCCATCTGTTTGCACTTGCTCTTAAACATTAGGGGGAAGTTCATTTGGAAAAAGTGAGACCCCCTTCCCTACACACACACACACACACACACACACACACACACACTCCAAGGACTAAGTGAACTTTTAAGGGAACGATTTTCATTTTATAGTTATTTGCCCTTAAAGGATCCAGAACATCGTAACCTATGCCAGATACCTCAGGCTCAGCGGTTTTTCTGGTTTGGCTGAGGGAAGGAATTGCTGAACAAATCAAGAAAGTCACTTCTGAGGGAATCCTGTCAATGTCCGCTCCCACTTCCCAGCTCTGGGGACTAAGACCATGTGGGTGATGGGCAGGATGGCAGAAGGCCTGGCTGAACCTGGACGTGGGACCTTCGAAGCACTCCAGTTTCCTTCCAACCCTAACCGCACGAAGAGAAAACAGAGCAACTCTTGTAAATGTGAGCACAATGGTGACGTCTATAGAAATCCTAACACACCTTGTGTTTTGCTCGCCATTCTCCTCATCCGAGGTCTTGAAACTCATCCTTCCAGCCTCCGCATACCTCCTTTAACCAAACTCAGCATCATTCTTTCCCTTCGGCGCCATTCCTGTGCATCCACTGGCCTTGGACAACCAGTCAACCAGTAAAGGTCAACCTCCCCGCCCACCCGTGTGCCCACGCCCCACCCTACATAGCTCGGACAATTTAGACACAGTTATTCTTTCCCATCCTTCCTTGGCACTTCCTCCCATAGCCATGAAATCCCCCCCACAGCCTTGGCAGGGGGCCTCTAGGTTCCGAGGCCAGGGCTGCTGAGGTCAAAGGTCAGCAGCTCTGACCTTTAACCTCAAGGTCAAAACTGCCCCTCAGACAACTTCTGTCTCCATCCTCAGCTCCCAGCAGCCCATCTTAGGAACAGTGTTGGGAAGTATTTATGAATGAAAGAATGCAGCACTTCATTGTTTACTCAACAGCTTCACACACATTGTGTCTAATTTCCACTAAAGGCCTAAGAGGTAGGTGTTAGCATCTCCATTTCACAGGTGATAAAATCGAGGCTCTGAGAGGGCACGTGACTTTCCCAACTGTTAGGTATCCAAAGTCCAGTGATCTCCCAGCTACGTGCTGCCTCTCCACAAGAGATACCACTCAGCCCTTCGCCATTTTCAAATCACTTCCACAAACAATATTTCTGGGACTTCCACAATGACTCTGTCAGATGGGTATGAATAATAACCCTGTTTTACAGATGCAGGATCGAGTAGCATAAACCCCTGCATTCCCATTGCAGTTCTGTTCTCTTCTTCCAGAACCTTCTTTGGAAGACCACGACAACTGCAGTGATTAAAAAGGTGTCTGATTCTCACACGGCATAAGCTCCTGGGAGTGGGAGGGAGGTCAGTTAGGAATTTGAAGGGGCCATGTTAACCTTTTCAATTACAAAAGCCTTTAGGGACTTAATGCACCGAACCACCCTCAAGACCACAAGAATTTATGATCCTTCTACACATACCCAAATGAGTCTCGGGGAAGTATCTTAGGTAGCCAGAATCCAGCTCCATAAAGCATATAAATACATTTAAAACAGCAGTAAATGTTTCCACCCTTCTATTTTTTTTTTATGACTGAATGTACCCCAAATAGAAATGTTGGCAGTCACCCCTTTAATAACGCTATTTATATTTAACTCATCAGGGTATAAATAGAAGCACAGTAGGCATATATACCAGACTTTGGTTTATGTGCTTTCAACTTCAGAGCCAAACAGTCCTGATTTTGTACTGACAATAAAAATAAAGAGAGACACAAGTGTTCTCACCTCATCCTCGGCTTCCAGCTCTGGTGCCCTTCAGTATATCCAGTTTTCTCTGGAGCATCTCAGAGGTCTCCCCTGGGGGAAGGAGAGAGTCTTCAAATGGACTCAGCTTTTCAAATAATGAACAGGAGGAGGATTTCTCGAGAAAGGTTTTGTACTGGTGGCTATAGGAGTGCTCTAGAAAAAAAATCAACAGGCACAAATTAGGGTGGACACAAAAAGAAACAATATTCCTCACTGCACATAAAAGCTGTCCAAACATCCCCAGCCCAGCCCCCCTCCCCCAGCACCCTCACGTTGTTTAGATTTCAGGCTCTTGAAGAAAATGTATTTCTTTTGACATTTAATAATGTCTGTTGACATGCAACATCCCTGCTAGGGCTTTTCATTTTTTTATTAAATGATGTAAGTTCTGTAACTGATATCAGTTGTCATCAAACATCATAAAGCCAATCATGCCTCAAGTCATCAATATTTATTGTCCCTGGTGAGGGAGAGGCTGTTTTCAGTTTGGGGCAGATGGGTTTAATTTTTAAGTAGAATAGTTAAAGCAGATGCACCTAGTATAAAATATCAGACCGGCAAGGATCTGCCGACATGGTGCAATTGAGATGTTCATGCAGTTGAAAGGAAGAGGATGGGGGAAGAGAAGGATAGAGAGGGAGGAGAGAGAAGGAGAGAGGGGGAGGTAGACACAGACAAGAGAGGGGAAAATAGAGAAAATGGGGAAAGGGAAAAAGAAAGGAAAGAGAAAAACAAAAAAGGGAGTGTGGATACTCAGCAGACGTATGGCATGTACATGAACAAAAACCTCTTTCCTAGTGAAGGCTATCAAAACAGATTTAGGGCATAGGAAGGACACACCATGCTCTCGAAGGGCAGCCCGAGTACTACAGCGAAAAGGGAGTTAGAGAAAGTGAAAGTGAAATAGAAGAGGATGAAAGTAAAAGAGAGAATGTGAAAGACAAGTCAAAAGGGAAATGAATAAGATAAAACGGGAAGGTGAAAGACACATGAGAAAGAGAAAGAAAAATGAGAGAGTGAAAAAAATGAAAAGAGAAAATGAAAAAAGGGATGGAGAGATCTGTAGAGAGAGAAGGTGAAAGAGGAGTGAGTGGAGAGGTAGGGTCAGGAGACGCTAGTGGGTCTGACAGCTGGTACCAGCCCGGGAAGAGAGGGAACCGGGACTAGCATCCTGGGGGCAGGGTGGGAGGGAGTTGGGTAGCCTTTGGGCAAGCCAGTCCCAACCAGAGCCAGCGGGAGGGCATCAGTTTTTCTCCAGCACCCTCACCTGTCCTACCTGTGCCCTCTTCCCCCTTAAAAGTCTCCATCTTACATGGCAGGCTTCTGGAATCTTCTCACACTCTATCTCAGGCTCTGAGTATCTCATTCACACTGAGGCATAAATGACTGATAAAGCTTAATGGGCTACTCCTGGCTGGGTTCAAGTTTTCCTTATTTGATTTTAGTGCTAACGGCAAATTCTTAGACCACAGTCAGCCAGGTAGGGAAAATTTTAGGGGATGTGAAGCTGGTGGCTAGAGTCTCATCCCATAGACAAGTCTATCCTGCCTCCTGAATGTTCTGTTGGGGGCACACTTTGTAGACCCGAAGTTCTTTTTTTTTTTTTTTGGAGTGATGGATTGGGGAAGTATGATAAGCCTTGGGCTTAGCTGGCCTTGGACAAGCCTTGGGTCCTGAGGCTTCTGCTTGGGACCCCAGTCCTGGGCTGCTGAATAGAGAGACCAGAAAGTGGGACCTCCAGGGAACAGAGGATGAAGAACCTTGTCCTTCATTTTGGGACTTCAGAGGGACTCTTGCAGAGACCAGGGCCTGGGAGGGAGGAGGGGTCGGGAATGGACTCCTTGCTCTGCAGTGTCCTTAAACGCCCAAATTCTGCCCACGCTGGCTTTTGTGCTGATGTCAAAATCAGAGGGAAGAAAGGAAGAAGGAAGGAAAAGCCTTAACAAAGAGAGTTTCCAAAAAAGCTCCTGGTAGAAAAGAAATAGGTCAAACCTCAAAGCGGCCCAGCATACTCTTCCTAGTGGTTCAGCCCACCACTTGCATTTTGAAATTGCAGGCCTTCATATTTATGTCACCTGGCCTGTGAGGCAGGCAGGGGCAGGGAGCCCTCCCACAGTGTGGATGAGGATTCTGAGGCAGGGAGAGTCCCCACACAGGGTCCCAGAGGATGTTCAAAGCACCAGAGGAGCCAGACCCAAGGACCTCACTCACATCTGCTATCTTCCTTTCCTCCTTGGAAGAATGAGAGGCAGGGGGCAGGTATTAATGTTCCAACACCCCATAACTGACTTCTATTTCTCCCACACTCCCTTGTACATTTCTGAGTAGAAAGATACTGTATTCTTTAACCCTCTCCTGACTTTTCCCATCCGATCTGGACAAGTGCCAGGACCTGAATGCCACCCTGGTCTCTCCTGTTGGCGTGAATCCAGGCCGCCCTTGGCGGTTACCTGGTAGCTCCTTGACAGCTCACCTTGCATCACTTGAAGTGGCTCCATGCCATTCCTGCCCAAGCACCCAGCTGGCAACCCAGAGCTCACTGGGGACACTGGGGGCCTTGTATTTCTGGAGAATTGAGTGATTGGAAATTTCCTGTTTCCCCATAGCCTCACTAACATTTTGTCTTTTCTTCTGACTTTTCTAATTGTTGCCAATCGGCATCTCATTGCTATTTTAATTTGCATCTTTCTAATTACTGATGAGGTTGAACAGTTCTCCATTAACTTATTGGCCATTTAGCTTCCCCTTCTAGGAGGTGCCCACATCTCCCCATTAGATTTTCTGTCTTTCTCTTCTTAGTTTGCAGTATCTTATATTCTAGACTCTACTTCTTTGTTAGTTTTAGACAGTGTTTATTATCTCCTCCCAATATGCCACCCATCAGTTAATTATGGCTTTAGTGGCCATGTTTGAGCAGATATTTTAAATTTTGATGTAGTCAAGTTCACCAATTTTTGCCATGTGGTTTATGCTTTTTGTGTCTTATTGAAGAAAGCTTTACCACCCTAAGGTCAAAAAGATATTCTTTTACATATTCTTCTATTGAATACATAGCATTTTTCTTTCACATTTAGGCCTTTTCTGAGTTTATTTTTGAATGTGGTTTGAATTAGAGTCAAACTTTATTTATGTTCATCCAGTGAGCCAGTTACCCTAACAGAATCTATTAAATAATTCACTTTCTTTTCTCCACTGAATCCTTGTGCCTCTTTATCATACATTATTGGTCTCTTTCTGAGTTTTCTTCTTTATTCCATTTGTCTATTTGTCTGTTCTTGCACTAATACCCCATTATCTATATTGCCATGTCTTTGTAGAATATCTTGATATTTAAAAGGGCAAAGTTTTCTTTCTTTGCTCCTTTTTATTTTTCAAAATTATCTTCACTATTTGTGCAGCTTTATTTTGTTTAATTTCAGAAGACTTATAAAGGTCCAAAAAAGGTAAAATTTTATTGGAATTGAATAGAATTTTAAGAACTGATGTGGAGAGGATTGACATTTAAGTTGCTCTATTTATAAATATGTTCTATGTCTCTATTTATTTAGGTTTATTTTACTTAAACTGTTTTCTCTGTAAAGATCTTGTGTATTTTTAGGTTGATCTCTAGATACTCCTGGTAATGGAGGGTGATGGTAGACTATTATGAATTGTGACATGATCTCTATTATATTTTTCTAGTAGGTTATCACTGGTGTAGTGGAACCACAATAATTTTTTTTTAACTTTTTTAAACCTCAACTTTATCGACACAAAAATTTATAAACAGTAAGATGCACCCATTTTGATTATAGGATTTAATGAGTTTTAGCAAGTGTGTACACCTATGTAATCACCACCACAATCAAAATATAGAACATTTACATCACCTGCAAAAGTCCCTTCTTGCCCTTGTTTGTAATCAATCCTTATAACTTCTGTTCACCCAAGGCAACCACTGATTCGCTTTCCATCACAATAAATTAGAATTGCCTTTTTAAGAATTTTATTTTCTAATTTTTGTTTGATAGTATCTGGAAATAAATTGATTTTTGTATATTGACCTCATGTCATGAAATACTGTGAAATTAGTATGTTAGTTCCAGTTTCATGTTTATAGACTCTTGGGAATTTCTACATAGACAATCAAATAAATTCTCCAAATAAAGAGAATTTCACTTCTTTTCCAATCTGTATGCCTTCAATTTAAAAAATTTCTTTCCTATTTATTGCACTGTCTAGGACCTCTAGTACAATACTGAACAGGCATGGTGAGAGCAGACATCTTTGCTTGTTTCCAACCTTAAGGAAGAAATTTTCATTTTTCACTCTAAAGTATGATGTTAGCTGTAGGTATTTCTTACAGATAACCTGTATCTGTCTGAGGAAGTTCTTTCTTATTCCTAATTTACTGAGTGTTATTATCATGAATGGGTATTGAATTTTATCAAATGTCTTTTCTATATCTACTGAGATGATCATGTAAGATTTCTCCTCTATTCTGTTAATAAGGTGAATTGTGTTTATTGATTTTTTAAATTGTTTTTGCATCCCTCGGATAAACCCCACTTAGACACAATGTATTATCCATTGTATACATTATTGGCTTAGATTTACTAAATCCTGTTAATGTTTTTTGTAGGTATTTTATGGAAAGTATTGGTCTATAATTTTCTTTTCTTAGAATTTCTGGGGTTCTTTTGCCTTGTTTTCATATTCAGGTAATACCAGCTTCATAACATGAGTTAGGAAGTGTTCCCTCTTACTCTATTTTCTGAAAAAACTTAAGATTGATATTGCTTCTTCCTTAAGTGTTTGATAGACTTTACCAGTAAAGATATCAGGGGCAGGATTTTTCTCGTGGGCAAGTTTTTAATTACTAATTTATTTTTTAAACTGATTTAAGATATTTGAGAGATTTTTTTCTTGAGTTTTTTGTTGTTGTTGAAAATTTGGGTCTTTTAGGTGATTTTTCCATTTCAGATAGGTTGTTAAATTTATTTGATAACATTGCTCAAATTATTCCCTTATTATTCCATTATTATTTTAATGTCTGTGGGATTCATAATGATGTCTCCTCATTTATAGCTGATATTAGTAACTTCTGTCTTCTCTTTTTTCTCTTGACCACTCTAACTAGAAATTTATCAGTTTTATTGACATTTTCAAGAAACCAGCTTTCTGTTTCATTGATTCTTTCCCCCCCTTTTTTTGTCTTTTTTCCATTTCTTGGATTTCTATTCTTATATTTATTATATTCTTCCTTCTACTAACTTTAAGTTTATTTTGTTCTTATTTTTCTAACTTCTTGTAACAAAAGGTAAGATCACTATAGTGGAGGGTAAGATTACTGATTTTTAACCTTTATTCTTTCCTAATATGGTCATTTAAGGCTATAAATATCTCTCTAAATCCTGCATTAGCTGTATCTCACATTTTTTTTTGTTTTCATTTTCATGAAATTAAAATATTTTCTCATTTCCCTCGAAATAGCATATAATTGGGTCCAGTCTGACAAACTTGTCTTTTAGTTGGAGTGTTTAGATCATTTACATTTAATGTAATTAACAATATGGTTGGATTTAAATATACTGCTTTGTTATTTCCTTTCTTTTTCTCCCATCTGTTATTTATTTTTCTCTCATATCCCATGTTGTTGTGGATCAGTTGGGTATTATTTCACATTAACTTAATTCTCCATTAATAGCTCACTAACTATACCTCTTTGATTCTTTTTTGGTTGCTCTAGAGTTTACCATATATACATGTAACTTCCTACAGTTTGTCTGTTTAGCAATAATATACTATTTCACATATAAGAACATTGTTTGCAAATTCCATCATCTGTCATTTTCATGTTTGTTTCTTTTGATTATTTTTTTTCTTGGCTCTGGGTCATATTTTCCTATTTCTTGACATTTTGAGTAATACCTTTTGGGTGCTAGACATTGTAAATTTTATGTTGTGTAGTGCTAGATTTTCTTGTTTTTTTTCTGGAGTGTTGGGTTTGTCTGGCAGGCAGTTTAGTAATGTGCAGATCAGCTTGTCCTTTTGAGGCTTGTTTTTAACTATTTTTAAGGGTAGATTTAAAGTAACCTTTACTCTGGGCTATTTTAACCTATTACTAAGGTATGACTTTTCTAGTGACTCTACTGAAAATTTCAGATGTTCAAGAAGAACTCTCTCCTTCAGTTGGTCAGAACTCAAGTGTCTCCTTGCCTTCTGTAAACTCTTGAAATTATTTACTTTACAGTTCCCCAACCTTCTTTTCCTGGTTGCACAGAGTTTCATTCTACATGGGCACATTTTAGTAGTCAGCAGAAACTCATGGAGTTCTTTTTTTATTATTATTTATTTTTATTAGAGTATAGTTGACTTACAATGTTGTGTTAGTTTCTGCTGTACAGCAAAGTGAATCAGTTATACATATACATATATCCACTCTTTTTTAGATTTCCTTCCCATTTAGGTCACCGCAGAGCACTGAGTAGAGTTCCCTGTGCTATACAGTAGGTTCTCATTAGTTATCTATTTTATATATAGTAGTGTATACATGTCAATCCTAATCTCCCAATTCATCCCACCTCCCCCCTTCCCTCCTTGGTGACCATATGTTTGTTTTCTACATCTGTGACTCTATTTCTGCTTTGCAAATAAGTTCATCTGTACCATTTTTCTAGATTCCACATATAAGCGATATTATATGATATTTGTCTTTCTCTTTCTGACTTACTTCACTCTGTATGACAGTCTCTAGGTCCATCCATGTCACTGCAAATGGCATTATTTTGTCCTTTATATGGCATGGAGTTCTTCCTCTATCTAACCTCTTCCTCTCTGGTTCTCTACCCACAAGTTCCAGTCTCCTCAGCCTCATCAAACTCTGATCTCTTTCTTCCCGGCTCAGTGAGGCAGCCATGAACTGCTTGAGAAGCCCACTCTTCCTACTGTATTCCAGAATATTCTTCCAGGCAGGTCAGGGATTGTAGGGTTTGCCTCATTTTTTTGCCTTTTTTGAAAGATCGTAGTCCTGTGCTACCTGCTGTTCAATACCTGAAAACAGCTGTTTCATATATTTTATCCTGTTTTCTAGTTGTTTATGGTAGGATGGTAAGTCCTGTCCCAGGACTTCAACATAACCATAAGTAGAAGTCAGAGATAACTTTTTTTCATTGAGGTATATAAATTACTCTTGCATCTAGCAATCTTGCCAGACACTTATGAGTCTTAAGAGTTTTTTCTATTGATTCTGTTGGATTCACTGTGGGAATGATCATTATCATCTACAAATAAGTACAATTTTAAAAAATTCTTTCAATTTTCCATGTTTTGTCTCATTTTCTTATTGTAGTATTGGACAGAATATCCTATACTATGTTGTTTAAAAGGATAAAGTGTATATTTGTCTCATTAGCAATCTTAATGAAATATATCTGAATTTTTTTCATTAAGTTTAGCTTTTGCTCATGTATATGTATTGGGTATTTAACAATTTAAGGAAAGCTTTTTCAAAGTACCTTTTCTCTGAGTTAAAAAATCATAATTAGATGTTGAACTTTATGAAAATCATACTCTGGATATATTGAGATAACCATGTAATTTTTCTTCTTAAGTACATAATATAGTGAATTTCATTACTAGATTTTCTGAGGTTAAGCTATACTTTGACATTATTTAGTTTAGCTATATTATTGAATTTGGTTAGCTAATATCTTTCTGGCATATTCCTCTCATAAAATATGTTAGGTAACTCTTCCTCTTTCTGATTTCTGAAACAACTTGTGTAAGGTAGGGATTACCGTTAATTTGACAATTTAATAGAACTTACTTCTAAAACTGATACTGGAGCTTAGAGTGGAAACCTATTTGATCACCACATCTACAGCTGATATTTGAGCAACGTCAGGGTTAGGGGTGCCGACCCTCCGTGGAGTCAAAAATTTACAAATAACTTTACAGTTGGCCCTCCATATTCGTGGTTCCATCCATGCATATAACTGTGGACTGATTGTGCAGTACTGTAGTACACATTCAGTGAAAACCTCCACCAATTAGGGGACTCATGCAGTTCGAACCCATGTTGTTCAAGAATCAACTGTATTACTCTATTAGCTATTTCTATTCAATATTTCTATTTGTCTTATCCCAGTTTTGGCTTTTTATTTTTTTCTAACAATTTATCCATTTTGCCTAAGTTTTCCAATCTTTTGCTATACAGCTGTTCATAATATTCTATTATTATTCTCTAAATTTTTACGGCATCTATAGGTATTTATCTGCTTTAATGATGTATCTATTTATTTGTATCTTCTCTCCCTTTTTTCCAAAATCAATTTTTCATGAGCAATCCTTATGACAAAGGAACTATTCAGTATCTTGGATGGGGTGGCAGATACACGTATCTAAACATGTGACAAAATTGCATAGACCTATATATGTATGTATAACTGAATCACTTTGCTGCATACTTGAAACATTGTAAATCAACTGTACTTCAATAAAAAAAACCAAATAAATTGGGTGCAATAAGTTGAAAAAAATTTCATAGAACTAAGTGCATACACATGCACACACACAAATACATACAAATAAAATGGGAAAATTCTAAATAAAATCAGTGTATTGTATTATTGTCAATATCCTGGCTGTGCTCTGTACTATGGTTTTCCAAAATGTTACCTTTGGGGAAAAGAGTACATAAAATCTCTATATACTATTTATTATGATTGCATGTAAATCTACAATTTTCTCAACCAAAATTTCATTTAAAAAATAAACTTTACCAGGCATTTGTCTCTTTTTATTAATCTTTTCAGAATGCTAGCTTTTGATCTTGTTAGTCTTGTTAATTTTTTTCTTTTCTCAGTTCCATTATTTCTTACTATTTACCCTATTTTTATTATTTCTTTCCATCATGCCTTTTTGAGATTTCTTTTTGCTGCTGAAAAAATGTGAAAGTTTAGATCTCAAAGCCTAGTCGATTTGTTTCGGTTTTGTTTTTTTTTTTCCTGGACAAATGTATTTAAAGCCATATGTTCCTTCTTTCATGTGGTGCACAAGTTATGGTATACAGCGTTTTCATTTGCATTTAGCTTTAAGTATTTTAGAACTTCCCTTATGATTTTCTCTTCAACCCAAGAGTAATTAAATAGCACAATTTTTAGTTACCTAACGGATGTAATTTTTTAAGCTAATAGTTGGTTTAAGCTAATATCAGTTTCTTCTTTTCCCAACATGATCTGAAAACATTGTCTGATATTAACTCTTTAGAATTTATTGAGGTTTCTTTTATGCCTAAGTTTATGGGTAAGTTTTTGTGTATATTCTATGTGCACTCAAAAAATGATGTATATTCTGTGTTAGATACGTTGTTCTATAAACACCTACTAATGTGAGTTTACTAATTGTGTGTATTTCTGGACTTTGGTTCTTATTCATTCTTTTGGTTTTTACTTTTGATCCAGTCAGGAATCTCTATTTTTTTAAATCAGTGAATTTAACCTATTTACAATTGCTATTATGCTAGGACTAATTTCTGCCACTTTAGCCATTTCCATTTACTCTACTGTCTTAAGTCAAGTTCCTAGAAGCAGACCCTGAAGCAGGGATTTTTGTTCAAGTGATGTCTTAGTGGAGAGCTCTCAGGAGGAGAATGAGGGACACAGAACAGGGCAGAGGGAAAGTAGAGTAAGATTGCATTTTCAGCTGGAGCTGAGCTTCCCCTGGGGAGGGTGGTTCACCACCCTGGCTAGGCTGGAGCTCAACTTGATGCTGACCTCCATCCTCCAAGGACTGCTGGATGGGCACTGCTGTGCCTCGCAGAGGAGATGAAGATCAGTGGTCTGCCCAGGACAGTGTGAGAAAGAGAAAAGAGCAAACCTTCAAAGCTCTCCCACACCCTTGGAACTGACCCTCTCTTACTCTGGGGGTTCCCACTCTTCAACCTGGAGACCCATCATCTTCTTTCTTCTTAGGGGTTGGTTCCACACATCCTCACTTTCCTTTTGTAGTTCCATCCACCTTCCTCTGGCCTCCATGGCATCTGCAGGGCTGGGGTCAGGGAAGCGAGCGGCAGCCTCTGTCAGTTTACCCACTTGTCCTGCCCTTCCACCTTCCATTCACTTCCTTCCGTCACAGGCCCCTTCGGAGAACTCGAGGTCCAGCTTTGATGGGTGAAATGGAGATTAACATGAGTGACAGCCTGCACTTGGATTACCAACCCCCATCTTCTCCAACACCGTCCATCCTTCCTTCCTCTAGGATGGGTCCTTTCTCAGGAGGTTCCCCAACTCTCAGGTAAGTAGAGTCTTGCTAGGGGGACTCCACATCCCTGGGGCTGGTCCCCACGTGCCTGCATCCTTGGGGGAAAGCAGTTCAGACTCCAGCTAAGACTCCCCACCCATTGTATTATACATAACTTAAATTGGACCAAACTCTGTGAAGTGGCTGATAATAAAAGAAGAACATATAAAGTTAGAAACAAAACACTTACAAATAAAGTTAACAAGATCATGAGTCATACTGCATGGAGAGGTAAAAGAATTCTTTCAGGAAAGATATTTGGATTTGAGCCCTAACTTTACGTGGCAGCTAAGGTAAACCAGACAGGCGCTGGGCCACATTCAACTGGGGATTAACCCTGCATGGTTCATTTGGAAAATCAACAACAAACATTTCTAATTTATAAATTCCTCTTTTTCAAAAGCCTACATATCTTTAAACAAGTCGTTCAAATTCCTCCTTGCTTCTTTTATCCGGCCAATTTTTTCTTCAAACTCACTTGACAAGTGAAAGAATAATCATGTTCCAGACCAAGTCCACAGCTTTTTTTGCTTTGCCTTTCTGCTTCCATTTTATTATTGGGTTTAGAAAAAAATTTTAAAGGCGTGTCCTGAGAGGGAGGTGCAGTATTGCGCTAAAATGGAGTGTGTGTGTGTGTGTGTGTGTGTGTGTGTGTGTGTGTGTGTGTGTGTTTGTGTGTGTGTGTGTTTCCTGGCCCCTCCCCGAACAATTCATTTCATACCTTGAAGCCTTGTGCTGGGGGTTTTGTTATAAACTATCTCCTTTTCACAAGTAGCCTCAAGCAACAATTAGTCCTGCAAGTAATTTCTGAGTCAAATGGTGGGTTTGGGTGAGAACCGAGCAAGCAGTTTGGACGCAGATGTAGCCCGAGGTGAAGTCACTCCCTGTGTTTAATGGGAGGCGGGAAGGGGGTGGAGGGAAAAGGGGGGAAGCACAGGCTGGTGTCTGGCCCAGAGCTCTGAATGAGGAGCCAGTGAGTGGAGACCACCATCGATGGGCAGAATAATGACCCCTAAAGATGTCCACGCCCTAATCCCCGAGAACCTGTGAATATGCTACCTGACCTGGCAAAAGGGACTTTGGGATTAAGGTTGAGGACCCTGAGATGAGGAGCTTAGCCTGGATTATCCGGGTGGGTGCAACTCGTCTTTAAAAGCGAAGAATGTTTCCTGGCAGTGGACAGAGAGGTATGCCCGACGGAAGGGTCAGCGAGATGCAATGCTGCTGGCTTTGAAGGTGGAGGCAGACGCCATGAGCCAAGGCAGGCAGTGGCCTCCAGAAGCTGGAAGAGGCAAAGAAACGGATTCTTTCCTAGAGCTTCCAGAAGGAACGCAGTCCTGCTGACACCTTTATTGTAGCCCAGTGAGACCCGTGTCCAACTCTCGTAAAATACTAAATTTGCGTTGTTTCAAGCCACTAAGTTAGTGGTACTTAGTTACAGCAGCACAGAAGATGAATATAGCCTGCCTCTAATGCTGCCTCTTACTGGTCCTAACATTTGGCCACGCCACTGAACACTCCATGAGCCTTGGTGCTTTCATCAGTAAAATGGGGACAGAGTCACTTTTTATAACCCCAAACAGTCCAGGCCTGGCCAACCCACGGTTAAAGGTGAAGTCAGCTAAACAATAACATACAAATGTGTGTCTCTGCCCTATCCCTGCAGAGTCAGCAGGCACCCAGCAAGCCTCGTCCCTGCCCACCTTCCTGCAGGACAAAGGCTATATCTCCTTGAACTCAGGAAGTAGCCTGTAGCTTTTTTGCCAGGCCCTACGTGACAGCTTCCGCTTAGCCCAGCGGAAAGGACTGCTGTCAGCCAATTTCACAGCCCCTTGCTGCTCTTTGATTCTAACCGCCCAACTCAGCACTGAGCACCCTGCATTACCATCCCCCCCTTTTGGGGAGCATCCTAGACCTCGTACCCAGATTCCTTTCCCGTCAAAACTCACCTGCCCTGTGTCCCACCCGCTTCCTTCAGGGGCTTGCCCTCTACGGATCTGATAACTTCCAGGAGAGCTGGGAGGTGCCAAAGATCATTATTTTCCCCTTGACAGTTTTGCCCAAGGCTGGCCCTGAAGCAGATAATCCACCCAGAACAGGTTGGGGGCACAAGCTGCTCCGTGCTTTGTGTGATGCAAACATGCACAGTCTGTGCGACCCTCATCTGGAGCAACATCTTTTAGGAAACAGCCTCAAAGCACCCAGTCAAGGCTTTGCTTCTTCCTTTCAAGATGCCAGAGGACTGTAGGAAGGATGATCTGCCGTCTCAACGGCATCCCCTTGGAATTGGCAGGAGGTCAATTTTCTACCTTGGGTCCTCAGGGGTTTGCTGGGGTCGCTGATCAACAAGACCTTTCAGATTCAGGCTGCATCTTTCAATGGGAATGCCATCCAGCTTTCAGAAGCTGAGCGTAAGTACCCACGTCCACCACGGGGTTCCTGGACGGAGCCATGAGGAGAAGCAGCTCTGGTGGACCAAGATGTTGCAGACACGGCCGCCCTCCATGGCCTGTGCTCTGAGCTGAGCCCAGGGGGAACACTGGACGCACGGGGGAGTCTCCTCACCAACTCTCAGTGAAGGGTTCTCTTTTGAGAAAGAATTTGAAAAAACTCCTAAGAACTCTAAAGTGCATTCTGATTGAGCTCTTTTCAGAAAGAAAAATTCCAAATCCCCAAATGATAGGCAAGCATGGATTGGTCACCACTCTGGATCAGGAGGATGGAGGTGAAGATGGGACAAAATGAGAACAAAGGAAGACGTGAACTCAGAGGAGCCTTCCAGGAGCTGGTTGTTGAAGCTGGCCAGAGAGTATCTTGCTCCGGCCTGAAGGCCACAAGATGGCAGCATTTCTGAAAGTTCCAGATCCACCCAGGGGCCGCCTCTCAGGGTGCTGGGGTGCCTTGGCGCCTGGTCAGGAGCACATCCTCTCTCGTGTTCAGGAAGATTAAGAGTCCCAGCTTGGGATACTCTGTCCTCAGCCAGAGATGGGAGAGAAGAGAGCCAGCGCAGAAGGGCTGGAGCTCCACGGTGAGCATTCATTCAGCTGTTGCAACAAAATCAGCATTGAACCCAAGTGCCTGTTGGCCAGTGGCCACTTTGGATGTTGGCTGGATTGTCTGTCTGAAGAACGGCATGTTTATTTGGCCAGAGGTAGCATGGCGGTCAAGGAGCTTGGCGGCACTTGAGGAAGTACATCCCCCCCAAACGTCAGTTCGTGAGCTCTGGGGGATTTTATTCTGCACGGCCTGGCATCAGGGCCAGCATTCAGGTCCCCACTCCAGCCCCACCAGCCTGGATGCCTGCACCAATCATTTGGGGTGCAAGACTGGACAGTTTTTGCTATTAAAATCCTTCCTGGTATCTGTCTTATATCCTCCATTCATTCACTCATTCATTCATTCAGTAATTCACTTTTCAATAAGTGCATATTCAGTGCCTCCTACGAGCCAAGTGTTCTGTTGTGTCCTGGCGATACGAGAATGACCGTTCTGCCATCAAAGAACTTGCATCTAGCTGCAGGGGTGGGAGGCTGGGGAGAGTTAATTAATCACAATTATAAAAACTGCTTTGCAGGCAAAGTGCAAAGTGTTCTGGCGGGGACTCTGGAAGGCTTTGCTCTTTATTAGCAGTTGACCTTGGACAAGTTAGCAAGGGCCTCTGTATGGTCCCTGAGATTTTGCATAAGACGATGGTGAGGGTTAAAGAATTAGCACACGTGGCTATGTGTGGCATATTGTAAATGCCAAATGAGAGCTGCCTGCTGCTTTTATTTCTGTGGTGCAGCCCTCACCTGCAGGGGGACCTATTCACATGTGCTCTTCACACACGCAGCTGACGGTGGCAGCTTTGACATAACCTCTCAGAGTTTCAGTTTCCTCATCTGTCAAAAGAAGTAATAATGCTGACATCATCATGTGACTGTTGTGAGGATTAAATGAGGTGTGGAAAGAGAGTAAGTAGTTAGCTTGGTACCTGGGGTCTATTATTATTAGATCTAGAAGTCATGATATCAAAGCCTTAAATCTGCATTTTGGAGTCATATATAAAGCCCCAGGGTGCCCATTAAGGTATGTGTTTGGCTAATTAATGGCCCATTTTCATTCAGTAACTGCCTCCTCTTAGTACCACCTGAAGGGGTTGTGGAGAAAGCTGATACAGATGGCCAGGCAGCGTGCCCGTGCCCAGCTTTCAAGATATGGTTCGTGCCCATCTCTACGCAGCAGAAAAAGATCTGTCCAACCTTCTGCCAGTCAGGTCAACAAAGCTGGCCGAGGTGGGGAGGAGGGAAGGCCACTCCTTTTGTGGAGTGACCCACAGCGGCAGCTTCTGGCCCTGATATATGTCACCTCGTGTCATCCTCATGGCAGCCCCAGGACATAGGCCCCTGTTTCAGCATCCCTATTTTACAGATTAGGAAATGGAGGCCAAAGTCACGCAGCAAGTATGTGCCAGAGCTGGGCTTACACCCAGATCCTGAAGGCTGACTGAGAGGTTTGATGGAATTACTAGAATGTTACTGCTTAGCCTGTCCCCACTCTGACAAAAGGCACTTAAGTGCTTGTTGAATTGGACCAAGGGGCAGATTCAGTCCAAATGGGCCATCCATTGGCTCCGCATGTGGACAAATATGGGCTGCTAGAAGATGATTATATGGCCACTCCACCAACTTGCGTGATGCTGGTAGCTTCCTTCCAGGCCACCCTCAGCTGCCCCTGGGTGAACCGCCTGGGATGGGCGGATTGCTATCTGTGGACGGGGTGTCCCTGAGAGCACAGACCATTCTGGCAGTGTGGCCTCCTCATCTGACCTTCAGAAAGAACATCTCATTGTCCCAAGACAACCAGGGGTGAAGTCAACCCTGTTCAGATCCCCGAGGGAAAGGCTATTTTTAGGTTCCCAATGGAGAAAGGAAACAGCCATGTCTCCAAAGATCGCCCTCCACCTCACTGGGACAGCGGTGACATCAAGTGACCCACGGAGCTCGGGACGGTGAACGCAGGCCAGAGGACAGATGGCAGCTCGGCCCACACACAGATGCTTCTGCTGGCTTTCCTTGCTACCTTGGTTTTCAGGACATCCTGGAAGAGCATCATTAAAGCCTTTCTCAGATAAAGGAAATGTCAAGCGTTGTTCCCAGATTGTTTGAGGATCGAGGGTTTGGGTCCACTGAGGTGTCAGGTGTGACACAACAGCTTTTTTTTTTTTTTTTTTTCTCAACACTCATTTGTCAAGGTGTAGAGAACAGCTGATGTTTCTGCCGGCCCAGCATCCATTCCCTTTCTCATAATAGCATCCTGGATTTTCCCGTGGGGGCCACCCCTTCCCCACACCCAGTCTTCTGGTTTGAATGGCACTGACTCCATTCAGGGGCTCTGGGGATGTGCATGTGACCAAAGCTGACCAATCCCTGGGCTTTATGCCCTGGAGGAGTGAGTGTTTCCGAGGTGGGCGTGTATCCTCAGCCAGACCAAAAGAGAGTCAATCCTCAGGTTTTGCTGGAATTTGGGGAGAGCACACTCTCTTTCTCAGGGGTTTGTTAAGCTGGTAGCCCATCAGCCTGGTACTGTTGGTGGCTATGTCACTACCACCTGGGGAGAGCTACCTGAGAAGAAGCCAGACTGCAGGAAAACAGAGAGAAGAGATGGTGAGACAAAGATTCCTGGTGACATCTGAGTGGCTGGATTCAACCGTGGTCTTTTCCAGTTATGTAAGTTAATATATTTCTTTTGGTGCTTTTGCAAGTTTGGGTTGAGTTACTGTCTCTTAGACCTGAAAGCATCCTGTCTGATGTAGAAACATTCCCAAAATATGCCAGTGAGTTGGGTACCGAGAATACAAGGGAAATTTCACTTGAAATGTTTTTGATACTTAACATCAATCATGATTGTTTTGTGTTGTAGATATTAAAGACGTAAAAGATGTTGTGCTATGCCTACATTATATCAAGGAGAAAACAAACAAAACTGAACAAATACACAGTACAGCATTATCTAATAAATCCCCGAGACCTGCTTCTCTGGAGTCAGAAAAACCTGAGTTTGAATTCTAGCTCTGCCAGTTATCTTGGGTGACTGTCATAACTGTCTTGGGCCTCACTCCCCTCACCTGCAATATGGTGATAATAAGAGTAGCTGCATCATTGGGTCATTATGGAGGATTATCTGAAATAATAAGAATATCTGGCCTTATAACAGTCCTATGAGATAGGAACTCAGGGGCAGAACTTGTTCGAGAACAATAACTTGTTCAAGATCAGTGAACTAGTAAGTGGCAGACCTGGGATTTGAACATGGGCAGCGTGACTCAGAGTTTCCACTCCTGACCACCATGTTTATTATCTTTTGAGCTAAGAGAGGTTGAGTCACTTGCCCAAGGTCACACATCAAAATATTGTACACAAAGTGCTTGTCAAGTGAGCTGATACATAGTAAATCTCAACAAATGTTAAGGAGAACACAGAAAGGGGAGTGTTAACCAGAGGGTTACATTTCAGGGCAGGACCATGTCTGCAGTAATGGGGGGATGCAGAGTGGGATTTAGGAAACCGGTTTTAGACTCTACCCTGTTGCAAGCCTGACGTGTGACCTTAGCAAGTCACTTGCTTCTCTGGTCTTTGGTTTCTCAGATGTAGATCGAGAGGATCAGTATTATTGTTCTCCAAAGGCCCATCCACTGTAACCATCTACTGGTCCAGGGTTTGGAGCCATTTGTCACAACCAAGGTGACTGAGGCTATAAGAACGGGACATGGAGAGGTAGCTGGATTAGAAGGTCCCATCTCCCTGCCTGTCAGTCTGAAGGTTGGGGTCCAGGGTTTCACCGTCCATGCTCTATACTGCTTCCAGCTTGGGTCTTTTCTCCCAAGTTTTCCATCCTTCTCTAATCTAGTGTATTTCCAAGATCAAGGAAGAAAAATGTGACCAACATTGTCCATCTCTGAACCAGAGCAAAGAAAGCCCATACTAAGCCCTCAGCCTCCTCACATGTCAGATTCATGACCAACTCCCAGCCTTTTCACTGGGATCATTTTAAAGGCTTTTATCACATCTGAAAATGCTTCCCAAATGGCAACAAACTCTCCCAGGGGGAAAAAAAAAACTGTTCCGATGAGTTAAGTGTAAATGAATCAAAACCACATGGATTAAATTTCCCCTGAAATACACTCAGGATTGACCATTAAGGACAAATGCTTTGGGACGATACGGGCTTTGGGTGGGAGGGGTGGAGAGCCTAGGGTCCAACTTGGAGCTTCCACTCTGCTCCTAGCAACACGCCCCCAAAGTCCCAGACTCCCTAACTCATGCTCAGTGTTTAACAAATGAACAGATCATCTTAGGCTGGGACTTAATGAGACCTTGGTTACCTGAGTAACCAAGGGCATCTCATTTTGGCTGCTCTTTCTGTGAGTCTCTCTTTGAAAAGTGGTAAACTTGTTCAAGGTGGTAAATAGCCTTGAACAAACAAGTCAGCTTGTTCGCTCACTCAAAGAACATTTATTGAGTCCCCAATTCAAAACTGCAAAGTAATGAGAGGCAAAGAGGAATGAAACTGTCCCAGCTGCTCTGTCCCCTCTACCTGTGTCATGATGCCATTTGCCCAGCTGCTGCTTCTCATTGGGTCTCCCTTGCTCTCAATGCCACCATGCTCTCTGCGGAAAGGCTTTCAGACCAGTTTGGGAGTATTTTCTCAAGGCTTTGGTTGAGGCTGGGAATGTACCGGCTGGCCTCCACCCCCCCACCCCCACTAATGCACGGCTTGATCATCAGACGCCGTCTTCTCCTACGGGAACACCAAGGCATACCCCTAATGGGTCATCCTGTTTGTCACCTTCCAACCCAACCACCAGAACAATCTGCCTAGACCTCAAATCTGACCACATCATCCTACCATTCAGAGAGTCAGAGCTCCCGTGTGTGTCCACTCAGTTAAATACAAGCTCCCCAGCCTGGCAGACAAGGCCCTCTACAGGACTGGGCCCTTATTTGCTCTCATGCCTCTTTGGTCTACTCTCTCCACTTTGTACTTTATACTCTGACAACACCAAAGTGCCTGTAGCTGCCACTAACATGCATCCCGTGATTTCCTGCCTCTGTCCCTTTGTTCATCCAGAATCCTCTCCCTTTTTTCTTTGCCGCACTAATTCAAGCTCCTGAGCCACCTTCCTGAACTCTGCTCTGAGGAACACTGGCTCAGAGAGATGTTGAATCTTTTGCTCTGTGAAATAAAAGGTATAGTGGTCAAAAAAGTTTGGAAAGCGCTGAGTTAGAAAAAGTTAAATGGGCTTTTTCTTGCAGAACTTCTCAGAGCCTTTAATATGCTTTGCTCAGAGCCTTACTCTGTTAATGTGCACTGTGGATCTTCAAGATCAAACCTCATTTGATCACAGATTCCTGTTCATCTCAAATACTTATTACCATCTGTTGTTTCTAGGAACATAGTTGAGGAAAACTGTCCTAGGCAATAAGTCATTCTATAACCTTGAACAAACAATTTAATTTGTTCATTCAAAGAACATTTATTATGTGTGTCAAACTGATACAAATGGAGGTTACGAGCAAGCTTAAAGCCTTTTAAAACCGTTTAGGAAAAATATGTCCAAAACATGTATCTGACAAAAGACTGGTTTCTAGAATATGTTCTAAAAACTCTCAAATCCCAACAGCAAAAAACCATATAATCCAATTAGAAAATGGGCAAAAAACATGAACAGACCTTTCATCAAAGAGGTTATCCAGACAGCAAATAAACATATGAACAAATGTTTAACACCATCAACCATTAGGGAAGTACAAATTAAAACCACAATGAGACATCACTATAAACCTACCAGAATGGCTAAATTAAAAAAAAACAAGGACAATACCCAAGCTGGAGAGGACGTAGAGAAACTAGATCATTCATTCATTGCTGCTGGGAATGTAAAAGGGCACCTCCACTCTGGAAAAAACTGGCAGTTTCTTATACAACTAAACATGCAATCACCATACGACCCAGCAGTTGCACTCTTGGGCATTTATCCCAGAAGAATGAAAACTTATGTTCACACAAAAACCTGTGCATGAATGTTCCTAGCAGCTTTATTTATAATACCCCAAACCTGGAAACAGCCCAGATGCCCTTGAGTGGGTGAACGGTTTGTTTAAAGTGTGGTACATCCATACCATGGAATACTACTCAGCAAGAAAGAGGGACTAACTATTGATACATGCAACAGCGTGGATTGAATCTCCAGAGAATTACGCTGAGTTAAGAAAGTCAACTGTAAGTGGAACTATACAGTTCCATTTACATAACATTCTTGAAATGACAAAATTATAGAAATAGAGAATATATGGTTGCTAGGGATTTAAGATGAGGGGTTGAGGGCAAGAGAGAGGTGAATGGGTGTGGTTATAAAAGGGCAACAGGAGAGATCCTTGTGGTGATGGAAACGTTCTGTATCTTGACCATGGTGGTGGCTATAGGAGCCCACATGTGATAAACTTGTATAGAACATTGGGCAGAGTTCCAGTTTTGCAAGATGAAGAGTTCTGGAGATTGGTTGCACGACAATATCAGCATATTTAACACTACTGAACTTTGCCCTTAAAAATAGTTAAGTTGGTAAAGTTTATATTGTGTGTATTTTACTACACAAAAATTTAATTAAAAATGCATGGGACTAAACACACACATACACACACTCAAGCACAAGTAAAACTGGAGAAATCTGAATAAGAGCTGTAGATGTAGCCATCTTAATATCTTAGATGTGATTTTGTACTATAATTTTGCAAGATGTTACAGTGGGGGAAAACTAGGTAAAGGTTACGTGAAATCTCTCTGTATTATTTTTTTTACAACTGCATGTATGTCTACAATTATATTAAAATAAAAAGTTTATTTGAAAAAATCTGCTGTCACAAACTAAACAACCTCTACCAATTTTTATATCATCTTCTAAGGACATTGCTATTTTTGCCCCTGTATAAGTCTCTGTGCACTTTTTTAAAATTAATTTTTTTTTTAATTGAAGGATAGTTGATTTACAATGTTGTGTTAGTTTCTGGTGTACAGCAAAGTGACTCAGTTATCCATATATATATGTGTATATATATATATATATATATATTCTTTTTCAGATTCTTTTCCATTATAGGTTATTACAAGATATTGAATATAGTTCCTTGTGCTATACAGTAGGTGCTTGTCATTTATCTATTTTATGTATAGTCGTGTGTATCTATTAACCCCCAATTCCTAATTTATCCCTCCCCCCCCGACCTTTCCCCTTTGGTAACCATAAATTGTTTCTGAAGTCTGTGACTCTGTTTCTGTTTTGTAAATAAGTTCATTTGTAGCATTTTTTTTTTTAGATTCCACATATAAGTGATATCATATGATATTTGTCTTTCTCTGTCTGACTTACTTCATTTAGTGTGATAATCTCTAGGCCCATCCATGTTGCTGAAAATGGCATTATTTCATTCTTTTTTATGTCTGAGTAATACTCCATTTTATTTACATATATATATATATATATATATATATACACACCACATCTTCTTTATCCATTCATCTGTCAACGGACATTTAGGTTGCTTCCACGTCTTGGCTATTGTAAATAGTGCTGTTATGAACACTGGGGTACATGTATCTTTTCGAAGTAGAGTTTCCTCCAGACATATGCTCAGGAGTGGGCATTCTGGATCATATGGTAACTCTATTTTTAATTTTTTAAGATGGTAACTCTACTTTTAATTTTTTAAGGAACTCCGTACTGTTTTCCATAGTGGATGCACAAGTTTACATTCCTACCAGCAGTGTAGGAGGGTTTCCTTTTCTCCACCTCCTCTTCTGGTGCACTTTTTATCACATACTCTTTGTTCTTACTCTCAGAGTCCACAGGGTACATTTCATACAAGTTAATATATGTTATATGAATTCACAGTGATTTTTTAAAAATACACACACACATTACCACATAGTGGGCAATATTAGCACATAGCATTAGATCCAAGACCATAAGTAGGGCAGCACATAGCCAAAAGCAAAATGGCATGCTCCGTGGACCTGACTGTGACTCTGCTGGATGGGGTGGGAAGCCGGGGGATGGGGGTGCGGGGGGGGGGAGAAGGAGGCGATGTGAGGCTCCCAGAGTATCTTGTCTTGTAAGGTGGCTGAGGAAGCAAAATGGCTTTTCCTACAGGAAGCAGCCAGTTCCAACTTGAAGTTTCAGAGGCACTCAAACTGAAATCCACAAGGAGTGGTTTGTGGTTAGAAAGAAGGCACATCGAAGTGAATCGGTATAGTTCCTTTTATTTTTCCCAAGGAGAAGAAAGGTGGGGGAGAAAGGATTGAACCAAGCTAGAGGCAACCTGAAAGTTTAGGAAATCCAGCCTCAGCTTGGGGCCTTAGACACCTGGGAGACTGAATACACAGACAGAAAATGGCTGAACCAGACATAAAAATGGAACTTTGACCCACAACCTGCAGCACCCCTCATCTATGCTAAACAGCCTGGGAAGCCAGCCTGCAATGAGTCAGACTTATGGGAAGCCAGATTGCTATCTCTAGTGATAATCCAGGAAGCTAAACAATAACTTCTGTAACAATGGGCCCGACTCAATTAGTAACTGACAGCTTCCCTAATTTTTGCCCCTGTTTCCAACTTAGGACCAACCAGAGAAAGCCAAATGTGCACCCCTCACCCATCACACAGGATAGCATGCCCCCCTTCTATTTAGCTGCCTCCAGCCTCCCCAGGCCAACAGCCTCCGACCAGGCACACGTGAAGCTTCCTCTTTTCCACTCTAAAGCTTGCCCACCCCTCTGCCTGCCTTTGAGTCTCTGCCAAAGGCAAGTGACGGTGGCTGACTCCCTTGCTATAGCTCTGAAAAAATAGCCTTTGCTTTTCTCATTTGGTTACTCTTTTCTTATCTCCATACACCTTTCTAGATATTTGCGGAATAAATGATTCCAAGCAACCAATGGTATCACCCACTTTCCCGCTTCTGTTTCCGGGGTCACCAGCTGGTGAATGGGTGACTGTCGGCGGCTCCAACCTCTTCGTTTTACAGCTGGAGGTTCCTTCACAGACTCCATCCCTGCTGTGTGCCGTGATGGCTTCCTGAGGTCTAGAGCTGGCCTGACAGGCAGCTCTGTGATGCACTGGTAAGGCATGAGTGTTTGTTGATGGCTGGTGTCTATTGTGACTGCTCGAGGCCCTTGCCTCAATTCAGCACTGTGTTTCTTACTCAAAACTACCACGGATGAGGAGGAGTGGTGGATTGGTTTCCAATCCCAGCACTAACCAACCTGGAAAGCCACACCCCCTCCCTGGTCCTGCCTTTGCTGCTGTAATATGAGGACTGGAGTAAATAACATCTTAGGTCCCTTCTGTATCTAACCCTGCTGAACCTCCTCTCCACTGTCAGCCCGCCCTCACATGGTGGACATCATAGCAATCTCAAAAGGACCACTGATGGGCTTACGCTTGCAGGAGGAGGGTGAATCGACCTAGTGGCATTTCCACTGCTTGGCCAAAGAGAGGCAAATCCAGGACGGAATCAAGCCCCTGTTTTCCTACACTAGACCCGCTGTTACAAATGGTACCACTTAAGCCCCACCAACTCTTGAGCCGCCACACCCTTCCTTATAATTCACGCCCTCAGACTTGATTCCCCTGGGAACGTGTTTTTTACGTTGAATGAATCCAGAGTTCACATCTGTTGCCTGAACGCAACATGGCGAAAACCTTTTTTTATTTTTCCTGACTATCGGTACCATCACCCACCTTTAGAAACTCACTCTCGTTGAGTGGCATAGAAACAAAACAAAACAATATCCTCACTCCCACTTAGAGACCTAAGTCCTGGGGAGCTGGAGCAGAGCAGAGATTGTCACCTCCCAAGTTCAGCAATAAAGATGACTTTCTCCTTTCAGCTGCTGTTCCCTGAGGTGACTCTGTGATCGTATCAAATGCTCGGTAGCAAGGATTTCTGTGTAGCCTTCTCAGCTAAAATAGATTTAACCTGCCCGCTGCTCTTTGTGTGGGAACAATGCATGTAACAATAAGGAGCTGCTGTATTGTTCATGCATGAATAGTCCCGATTCTAGATATTTGCTGTAGGACCCTGTAGATTACCTGCAAAGAATGTCCGGCTCCCTCTGTTGAGAAAGGTTATGCTACAGGCGAGCAGTCCAGGCTGTTCCATGGTAATGAATCAATAGGGGCCTGCAATTAATGAAGTCTCATTTCAAGATGGTAGGGAGTCACCTTTTGAAATAGGGTCTGTTTTCTCCTCCAGCCTAATTGCAGAGCCTGGGGTGTCTCCAGTTTGCATGGGTCAACTTTGTGTGTGAGCCGGGGTTGGGGACTGGCCAGAAAGGGCAGAGGGTGAAAAGCAAAGTGGCTTTGCGGGCTTACTTGGGCGAGCTCTGGGAGAAATAAAACCCATATGTGTGGTTATTAGCATGTGGCTTGGAACCAGGCAAACGACAGAGGCTGGCTGGAAGGGCAAGAGCATCTTCTGAGTTTCCCATCCCCAATTTTTTAGCTGGATGAAATCTTAATCATCAGGGATTCCTGCTATGTGGCTGCAGATTGAGTCTTTGAGGACCCACGGCTAGTGCATGGTGGTGCTGGTAGAAAAAGAAACCCCACAGGCTTTGGATCCAGCACATCTGAATCTCAGTCATTGCACTGCCATTTACCAGCAGTGTGACCTTAAGCAACTTAACCTCTCTGAGCATCCTTTGTCTCCTCTGTCAAACAGGAGTATATCATCACCTCCCTGTAGGGCTCTTGCAAAGAAAATACGTTCCCCTAGTGGGCATTCAATAAATGGGTGAGGCAGACATTACTAGTTTCCCAATGTCTATCCTCCCTTTCTTCCTTGCTAACAGAATCACAATTTTGTTCAGGGCAGCAACATATTCAGCCAAGAAAATCCCAATTTCTCAGTGTCCCTTGAGGTTGGAGTGGCCATAGGACATAATTCTGGTCAATCAAAAGTGGATGTCTCCTGGATAGGGCTTTCTGGAAAGCTTTATGGTTTTTTTCTTGATTAAAAAAACAGACTTCAAAAGCTTTTGCCTTTTTCCCTATCCTCTCCTTCCTTCCTGGAATGTAGTCGCAATGCCTGGAAGTGTGGGAGCCATATTGTACCCATGAGGACAAGTTGGGAGTGGGACAGAAAAAGGTGAAGGGGAGGGATTGAGGAAGTTGTGGAGCAGCTGTACTGTCCGTAAGTGCCTCCCTCAGGACCTCTGGTCAGGTGAGAGCAATAAATACCTGTGTGGTTAAGTCCCGTTTCTTGAGCTGTCTCTTACATGCAGCCAAGCACAATCTCTAAACAATACCTGGTGATTGTTATTTCTTCAGGCTAGCAAAACAATCCCTTGGAAACTTCCTTGGAGACTGACTAAGGGAAGAAGGAGGAACACACTGGGAGGCAAACCACCCAGTCTCTGACATATCAGGACCTCACTACCTTCCCCTGTATCTGTCATCTGTGTACTTGAGCTTTGTATTTACATAGGCTTCCTTGCTTACTATTAAATCAGGGCTTCGGGAAAATGGAGTTAAATTAAAGGATATCAGAGGCAAAGATAGTCATGGTACTATATAAATACCTGTCTGCATCATGTAAGATACTGGAGTTAACTCCAAGAACAAAGGCAGAGTCTGAATGAAAAAAACTGCCTGCCAAGCTGGCTACAGCCACCCTGATGAGTGTAGGAAGTAAATATGGGAAACAATAGGCCCCAAATAATAACAGTAATAAGATTTTAAAAGCTTCATCCCTAATAAAGAAGCCTTTGCTGAATTCTCATCCCCTGAAGAAATAGCCAAGAGTATTGGGCTCATCCAAAGAGACAGCGAAAAGTTGGGGGAAGTGTAGACATGTCTTAGTAAGGTTGGGATGGGGCCCCTTGACCCAGTGGGAGAGCTAAGAGGGAGCCTTCTAGTGACCTCTGAAGGTCAAGCCACTGGTCCACAGCTCTGGGCAGCATGGCTTAGAGGCCGCCTCTCCAGGAGGAGAGTGGAGTAAAATGAGTCGCAAATGAGCTAATCACCATTAATGTTCCGGCTGAAACTGCCAGTTTGACATCCCTCCTAATGGCTGACAAATGTCAGGGTGACTTGTGTGCTTTTTTTGTTAATTGAATTGGTTAATTAGGTCCCAGAGGCCTAGCTGCTAATTATGAGCTACAGCTGAATATGAACTTAAAAAAAAAAAGATGCAAGGAAGTTAAAACAAAAGAAAACACACACACACACACACACACACACACACGCGCGCACACACACACCCGATTCCTTTGTATTCTTTATAATCCGTACTGTTACCTTCTCTTAATTTTTGACCTGCCACATGTTACTACTTTCTTGATGTGTTCAAAAAAATTTTTTAAAAGAGAGCAAGAAAAACTCCGATTCTGCCTCTTTCCATGAGGAGCATCTGCTCAATCAGTGCCTCGTTCATTAATTTTCTGCCAATTAGCAAGAAAAAAAAGGTAGACAGGAGAGGGGGAGAAAAGAGGCCAGATTTCCAGCCTAATGTATTACCTTGTGAAGATGGTGTTTTCAGAAGTTGCCTCTTGTTTGGGTAAAGAGGCAACAACAATCTACCAGACCCAGCAGGGACTTGTTGATGTTGAAGAAAACGTTTCCAGAATTTCATAGAACAAGCCCCAAACGCAGAGCTATCTACACTGTCCCGTTGAGGAATATCCTTAGAGGTAAATAAAGGGCCTTCTAGCTCACAGAGGACTCGAGAAATTCAGCCCTGTCGGTGAGTGTCTCTGAGAAGCAGCTCTCGATTCGCACCCACAAGTTTCTGGAGTTGTCTTCGGTTTTCTCGTCCAGTTAGGAGAGAACAGTGAAGGAAGTTGAAAGTTCCGGCTTCCTAACTCCAGTTCACACTGCTCCTGGCAAACCCCAAATATCTGATAAGCTGGTCGGCATCCTTTGGCTGGTGGGGGAGGAGCGGGGGGGAGGAGGGGCAGAAGGCACACGGAGCTGGAGGGGAGGGAAAGGTGAGGAACTCAAAGAACCTTTGTGGCAGAATCAGATTTTTCCAGCCGCTGAGGTTCTGGCAGAGATACTTGGACAGAGCTAAGCTGCCCAGGACAGCACTCATTACCTTCAGTCTTGGGCTGGCAGAGCCTGGGATTTTGAAAACATGTGGCCAGGAGCTTGGGGACTTGAAGAATGTGTGTGACCCAGACACCACCTGGAGCATCTTCCCCGGGCAGACGCAGGTGCATTTGACTCACATTCCCGGTTCCACAGTCTGTCCTCCTGGCTCAGCCACCAAGTCCAGAGTCCTCCTCCCAGTTTCTTCCAGTTCCTAGCCTTCACCCCATAAAGTCCCCAGTGTGGGGGGATGCCTCAGGATGGCCCGAAGCCACCTTTTGGCCCTTTGCTGTTCCCAAGTCCTCCGATCAGAAAGGTTCTAACTTTCTTGAAGCTTTGAGAGGGAGGGGCCACACCCCACACAGAGCCTCTGCCTTCTGCATGGCTCTCCCTCCACTGGCCCAGCGCCTTTGGTCACCCCTCTCCCACCCCCATCTAAGGTCCCTAGGATTGTAGACTGCCTCATCCGCTTCAGGCGGACAGTCACTGAGACACGTGCATGAAAAGCTCAAAGTTAAAAGAAAAGCTGCACGTTTTACAGTGATTCCACTTGAGTCTCTGTATTTTTACTAGTAGGCGTGTGTGTGTGTGTGTGTGTGTGTGTGTGTGTGTGTGTGTGTCCTGGCATTACAATAGCATTGACTGTTTGGATTCATCCTGAGCAAAGCATCTCTGAAGGGTTTTCAGGAAATCACAGTAACAGTCTACGGGGGAGCTTTGATGAGGCTGATTTTGCTGGGAGGACATGACAGCGGCAGGCGGTGTAGCACCTTGGTCAGGGCCATGCAGGGCTCTGGGCCCTGATGATCAAGGTCCAAATCCTGGCCTTGACACTTGCTAGTTGGGCAACCTTAGACCAGCTACTTCAACATCTTTGAGACGCATGCTTTCGACTCTGAGATGCCAATAAGAAGAGTACCTGTCTCCTAGGGCTGCTGGGGGGAGTAAAGGCGAGAAGGGGTGTGAGCCGTGAGCAACACGCACTCAGGAAACCCCAGCTCCCATGCCTGCTTTCCCCTTTTACTCTATTCTTTCAAAATCTAACATCCACAGAAACATTAGTGACATCAGGAACTTACCTTCAGTATCTTTCATTTGATTTGCTTTGCTTATGCTTTCATTATTCTCCAATTTCTTTTACATATTCGATACAGTGACTTCTGCTGTTTTTTTCTTTAAGAGATAGAGTTTTTATGACTCTTAAACCCACAGAGATATCAAAATTGTCTTCAGGTTTACTTTGGGGACTGCTCTTCCCCCAGGGGTCTCATGTGAGACTCAACGGAGCTGGAGGAGAGGGTTGTTCTGTTTCATAAGAAGTCAAATGGTATGCCCCATCACATCAGTCATACCGTCTAGAACTTTCTACAGAATCCCTCCTAGGAAGGACCTGTCTCATATGCTCTCTGAAGAAGAGGAGCTATTTAAACCCCAGTTCTCAGAGCAGGGAGCCACGGTCTCTTTGGGTATCTCCATTCCTTTCTACCAGAGAAAGCTCACAATGAACCCCAAGTTTCTTTTGTTTTATCATCAGCTGGAAGGGAAGATCATTTGACCGCCTTGAAAGGTAGGGTGACCAAATGTAGGCGGTGGTGCCCATGACGGCGGAGGTTCCGGGACACGGGTCTTTCAGGACTCAAAGGAGGAACAGCCCAGGCAAACCAGGATGAGTCAGTCATCCCCCTGGAAGGCAGAGTTTTAACTGTTTAGGAGAGTCGTTGCAGTTGGGGGAGGTGCTTATCCCAAACCACCCAGCAAGTTAACAAACTCAGTAAAAATCTGGGGCCTCTCAGTGCATCAGCAGACGCTAAATGTATACATGTGGCTTGGGGTGGTGCCGATGGCGGAAGTCGTACAAGAACAGCATTGCTCAGTCGCACAGGACCTGGGCCGTGGGACTCATGCCCTTGGAAGTTGAAGTCCCATGTGGGAACTTGTTAAAAAGGAAGTCCTGAGTTAACCAAGCCACTCCCCACAGATTACATTATGGAATATATATAGAGAGAGGGAGAGGTGGGAGGAGATTTTTTCTTCTTTTTTTTTTTTTTTTTTTTTTTTTTGATATTTGAAGTTTTTTTTTTAAATTTATTTGTTTATTTTTAATTAATTTTTAAAATTGGAGTATAGTTGATTTAGAATGTTTCAGGTTTACAGCAAAGTGATTCAGTTATATATATGTGTGTGTATATATATATATATTCTTTTTCAGATTCTTTTCCATTATAGGTTATTACAAGATATTGAATCTAGCTCCCTGTGCTATAGTTGGTTCTTGTTGTTTATCACTGAGATGTTTCAGTGACAATAAAACAAAACCAAAAATCCCCCAGGGGCTTCGTGGACATTGCCCACCAGAGGCATGACCTGAGGGACACCAGCCACTTCTCACATCCTGACGCCACCACTTGGAAAGCTTGCCCTTATCAGCTGGGGTGATTGGCTTGAAATTAGATGACTAAGTATGCCTCCTCCAGGTTTGCAAAGGATGCTGCAAAAAGAAAGGAGGGTCACATCTCTCCACAGAAGGAAAGAGAGAAAACAAAAATTAGGGAAAGAGAACTAACATGCGTTGAGGGCCTAAAATACGCCGGTCCACGGGTCACGCAATATTTTCAGAGAATCTTGAGAGGTTAGTGTTATGATCAGATTTAACAGCTGAGAAAATCAAGGCTCAGGAGGGAATGTAAGGGTTCCAAGTTCACTCAGCTAAGAAGTGGCAGACCTGGGAACTGGAATTATAATAATTATTATTATTATTTAGTAAAAATAGTCAACATAATGGAGCAACAGTTAGTATGTATTAAGTGTTTCTTAGGTCCAGGTACTAGGCTAAATACACTCTTTAATGTTTAATCCCATTTAGTCCTGAAACAGCCTTCGAGGTCGGTACCACTATTAAACCCATTTATCATTTGCGTAAACTGAGGATTGGAGAGTTCGTACAAACTGCTGGGGAACATCCAGCCAGTAAGTGACAGCACTGGAGTTTGAACCTACGTCTCTCTGGTTCCTTAAACCATTGTATAACACGTTTGACCCTTCTCAGCTTACAAAAACACTTTTGTACATGTTATCACATTTGACTATCGAGACTGATATTTTCTAGATTTAAAAAGGGATGCCAAAAGACCTTCTGACTTTTCCCAACTCATACCGCATTTAAGTGTGGGGCCTTGGCAGAAAACTCACCCCAAGTCCCAGTACCCCAGGAGAACCATGGCCTGATGTGTCCGCTGGGAAAAAGGTATTCTTCCAAAGTGCTGGCTTTCTCCTCTCTGTTGCAACAGGAAGCTTCTTAGGTAACCAGATCCACCCTATAGGGGATCACCGAGCAACTCAGAAAGGGAAAGGAGACGTCAGACTAAGACAGCAAAGCCAGATAGAGCCTCTGCCAACAACAGCCCCTCCCCCAGACCGTGCAGAAAGGCCTGGATCTCGCCTGCACTTGCAATATTGACCCAGCGCTATTGATGCACCCCCTGCAGGCTGCCTTTCCTTATCGATAACCAATGGCAGTGTAAAGTTCAAACACTGCTGGGCGGCTTTCATGTTTGTAAACAGTATTGATGTGCATAAATAAGGGCCCATCAGATGGCAGGATTAGACAGGATGGAGGCAGAACATTTGGGAGATTAAATCCGGAAGCAGCTAATTAAAACCAGAGCTGGGAAGGAAGCTGGAAAGGGTGCCAGTTAATGAAAATGCCTTCTGATCCTGGACACCCCAGTACCACAACTCAGCCTTTCCCAAGCTGGTGGCCAATGACGCTGCTTCCTTCTCCTCAGCATAAAACTTGTCCAACGCTGTCCTTGACTTATTCTGACAGAGCCTGGTAGGCCAGTGACCCTGTGGGAAGCGCCAAAAAAGCTGCGCTGTCTGAGAAGACTGGGTGGTCTGCGGGAGCACACAGACATCTGACATCACCATTTTGACCTAGGATATTCTGAGGAAGCCTAGAAAACAAACGCTTAAACTTTCAATTAAAAAAAAAAAAAAGAAAACATGTCATTAACACGAATTGTGGACATAGCAACACTTCCTCCTTTACTCCAAGAGGGTTAGTTTTGAGGACAAGATTGGGTTCAGGGAGGGAGGAAGGCTCAAGGCTCAAGGTCACTTGTCCTGGTTACTTTTATTTATTTATTTATTTATTTTTGGTTGAACCATATACGATTCTAAGTGCTCTACATTACATATACTATCTCACATAATTTCCCAACAATACTACTACTATCTCATTTTACATTGTCCTCATTACTTTTAATTCTTTTTTTTTTAAAAAAAAGGTGTTTCTGCATTATGATGGCTCAACAGCAGTATGTCCCCTAACTCAAAACAGCCCTGTCTAAAGTCCCACCTCACTGTTGGGCAACCTAGGTGTGTGAGGGCAGCTGCCGGTTGTACGTGGGATAAAGAACCTCTTGCCCCACTGATTGCTCAGGGGAACATCTTAAGAGCTGTAACAATAGGGAGGTAATTCACGCTTTTGTCGGTGCCACACTTTCTCTTTTTCACCATCCTTAGTGTGGTTTGGTTCAAAGCCAATGAAAACAATGGCCAACATTTATTCAACACTTAACTGTGTGCCAGGCGCGATCTTAAGCACTTTACATACATGAATGAGCTCGTTTAATTTTCATAACCACCCTGAGAGAGGAAGCTGAGGCACAAATAGATGATGCTATTGCCACAATGACTTTATTTCCCCGAGCGATCTCGGAAGAAAGGCAAATGACGTTAGTCCCACTTTCAAGATGAAGAACAGAAGCCTAAGGGGTAAAATGATTTGCTCACAGTGAGAGGCAGACACCTAGCAGAGCACCGTTTTGAGGGTGCCTAGATGCCCTGCATCTAGAGGTGGGATGGCCATGCTTTGCCCCCAGACACCATTTGCCATCACCATGGGTCAGCCATGGCCCAACATGCTTCCAGAAGCATTGCATTGGGTTTAGGAAAGGATAAGATACTCCCCAACATCGGGCTGTCATGAAGAACAATGCAATCAAATGCCATAAAGATGCACTGGGCTATTATTCCGATTAGAGGAGCTTTTCCCCAAGACAGACTCCAAGGCTGCTTTTTTCTTAGCTGGTCTCAGCAAAGGTACCCTCTGCTGGTTTGAGTGGCAGGGGATCTGCATTGTGCAAAAGCACCTAAGATTTCTGGGAGGGAGGGAGGGAGGGAGGGAGGGGGGAAGAGAGGGAAGGAGGGAGGGGGGAAGAGAGGGAAGGAGGGAGGGGGGAAGAGAGGGAAGGAGGGAGGGAGGGAGCGGGCGTGTGAGGGATCAGGGTCATGTTCCTGGTTTTAAGTTAGCTCCAGGACTGGAATGCTTAACTCATGTGGTTTTTCAAGATTAATCATAAGTTACAACAAGCTATTCCCCCTTGGGGTATTTCATTTGCATCATTTTCTCTCCCAGAGGATTGAAGGAAGAAAAAATATCCGCTGCACAGCTTTGGAAATTAGCTGCTTGTCACTCACTCACTTGGAATGGGATTTGGATCTCATGGCCTTCGCTCCAGAGCTCTGGACAGGCTCCCCTTTAAGCAGGAGGCATACAGCTGGAAAAGACACAGCAGCCAAGGCACGTAGACTGAGGAAAGCCAGTTGTGGGCAGCTCAGTGGTAACATGAGCCCCGGCTTCTGAGTGCCATCATTTATCTGCCGGTCCCCAGGCACCTTCAAAACTAGGCACTTAGCCCTCCATACGCATTTGAGGATCAGGAGGGAGCCAGCAGGCCCCATTCTCCAAGGAAATGAGACATCGTGGTTAAATCTTGGGGGAAGGGGTTTTCGGTGAGGTATTCAGGTTCCTCGGTTGTCCAGGTTGGTGGGGGAGCTGTCTGGAAACTGACCTGGCTGGGAGGCGGCTGACTGCCTTTCAGAAGGGTAACCCATTGTCCAATTCTGTATTCTACAAACTGGCCAAGTGAACCCAGACCTGCTGGAGTCAGTGTCAAGGGAGTGGAACATGTCCCCCAGGCACGGGGTCCATACCATCTGAAGGGGAACCTCAGCCAGAACCCGGGAGTGGTGGGTCATCAGGGCCCAAGACACAAGGCTGATACTCAGTGCTCCAAATTCAGAGTGCTGGGAAAGCTGGAATGGAAAACCAGGAAGGTGGACAGAAGTGTGTCCCATGGGCACGGCCGGGGGCAGACACGGCAAGATGAGGTTAAGGCCGGGCTCCCCCATGGCAGCCCTAGGGTAGCACAGCTCATAGCAGACCACACTCTCTGGCCAGTTCTGCCTGACTTGGGCGGACTGACTCAGGAATGGGACTGGTGTCGGAATCTGGAGAGATGAACCCACTCAGATGCCTCCAGCCCTGCCAAGATCCCAACTGCCACTTCCTGGGGTGCTGATTGAGGTGTCACTGCCAAGTCATGACACGTATCAGAAGTTTAACCAACAAAGTGACATCCCCAGGAAGCAATATGCTCAGCTGTGTAGCCGGACAAGGCCAGTCACTCTAGAAAACCATTCATTACTTTATTACTTGTTGTCTCAACTTCGCGATTTCCTTTGCTCAGCTAGACTTATTCCTGATTACACTTTGACCATTTACAAACCCCAAATCCTCTAGAAAATTCTTCCTCAGGAAGCTGTAACAGTTTCTGATGGTCAAACATGAAAGCATTCAGTGTTAGCCTATGAATCAAGACCAAGGTTTCCTCCCATGACCTGGCCCCAACCTTCCTTCTTCCAGCATCTCCCGTCCTATACACGAGCGGAATCAGCGCCCTTTCCAGGATTCAAACATACGAGGTGGCTTCCCGCCTCTGGTCCTTGCTGATGCTGTACCCTTGTCTGGAGTATCTCTTCCCACCCCTACTTTTTGTTTACCAAATGTCTTCTCCTTCTAACCTAATTTGCTACCACTCACTTGCTACTTCCTCCAAGATCTTAAGAAATTGAGCAGTGTATTAGGTATGTTTGTTAGCTCTGCCATAGCAAAGTATCCCAACAAAAACCATATCTCTCACACTTTTGGAGGCTATGAGTCAGAAATCAAGGTATTGGCAGGGTTGGCTCCTTCTGAGGACTCTGAGGGGAAGATCCATTCCAGGCCTCTCTCCTTGGCTTACAGATGGCCATCTTCACGTTCACGTGGCATTCCCGAATGCATGTCTCTGTCCAAATTTCCCCTCTTTATAAGCACACCTGTCATATTGGCTTAGAAGCCACCCTAATGATCTCATGTTAACCTGATTACCTCTATAAAGACCCTATCTCCAAATAAGGTCACACTTTGAGGTACTTGGGATTAGGATTTCAACGTGTGAATTTGGCAGGTGGGTGGGAGGTACACTGATGCCGTAACAAGAGGCAACAATGGTTAAAAGTATACTACTTTAGTCCATGATAAGAATTATTTGATTCTGTGCTCAGAGAGAGCTAATCAGGGCTATTATGAAGAAGAGAGCTGTGTGCTAAAACAGGAAAGAGAGGCCACCGTTAGCAGGCCACTTGAACTACCTTCTAAGAGAGCAAATGTTTCATGGAGGGCAGAAGGTGTAGGTGTTGTGCACGAAGGGTTCATCTATACAAGGGAATATTACTCAGCCACAAAAAGGAACGAAATAATGCCATTTGCAGAAACATGGATGGACCTAGAGATTGTCACATGGAGTGAGGTAAGTCAGACAGAGAAAGACAAATATTATATGGTATCACTTATATGTGGAATCTAAAAAGTGATACAAATGAACTTATTTACAAAACAGAAACAGAGTCACAGATATAGAAAACAATATTATGGTTACCAGGAGGGAAAGGGGGGAGGGATAAGTTGGGAGATTGGGATTGACATATACATGCTACTATATATAAAATAGGTAACTAATAAGGACCTACTGTACAGCACAGGGAACTCTACTCAATACTCTGTAATGACCTATATGGAAAAGAATCTAAAAAAGAGTGGATATATGTAAAACTGATTCACTTTGCTGTACAGCAGAAACTAACACAACGTTGTAAATCAACTCTACTCCAATAAAAATTTTTTAAAAAGAAAAAGAAAATACGTCGTATCAGTTAGAAGAGGCTAGGTTTTGCTGCGGGACGTACAGCCCCACAATCTCAATGGCTTGCAGCCACGAAGGTTTGCTTCTTGCTCAGGCTACACGTCTACGGTGAGCCCACTGCTACTCTGCTCCACACTGGCCGCCCCAGGGAGCCCAGCTGATGAAGTAGCCTCCAGCTGGAACTTGGCCAACTTTATGGCAGAAGGAAGAGACATGTGGCAAATCACGCAGAGCTCTTAGAGCTTCTTCTTGGACAGAGCTTACATTTCACTGGCCCAGTGAAGTCACCTGGCCAAGTCTGAAGTTGAGGCAGGAATGTACAATCCTCCTGCAGGGAGGGCCATTGCAGGAAGGGGCACTGAATATGGGCTATCAGGGTCCAACCCACCACATGAATATAAGCGCCCGAACATATTTCTAAGAGAACCAGCTTTATGTGACGCCGGGTGGTCATTCTATTTCTCTAGCCCTCAACGTTTTCATTTAGTAAATGGGAATCGTAATACTTACTCTTTCTTCCTTACAGGGCCATTGAGAAAATTAACCATGAGGCTAAATATGAAATTGCTTGGTGATTGATTCTTAAAGCACCCCAGGGGCAAAGAGCATAAATTTACCATATTTAGAACGTAAAGTAAATTGCAGTTCATGTCAACTGCAAAGACAGGTAGCCAGTGACAAACGAGGTCTTTCCCCTGAGCTCCTGGATAGGAGGGCACCCTGGTGTGGTCAGTGGTTTCAGCAAGGCAGTGCCCACAGATGTAGCCTAGACAGCTGGGAGGACTGGGGAGGGACAGGCCGTCTTGCTGGCATGTGTGTCCACTCATCACAATGGATTCTTTCCTTTAAATGGTTCCCCTATCCACCCGCCTTCCTAGTTACCTGGTTAGTGCAGGTCTAAACATTGATCCACATGAAAGGGAAGTAAATGCAATAGGATTGCTACCTGCATTTTGTAGCTGAGGAAACAAGCAACACGTTCAAGGTCATACAATAAGTAAACACACATCTCCTTTAAGCACTTACATACATTAATATTTAATCCTTGCAACAACTGTATGAGGCAGGGGCTTTCACTATTCCCATTTCACAGATAAGGAAATTGAAGCACAGAGAGGTTAAATAATTTGCCCACCATCACACAGCTCATAAGTGGCCAGTCTTGGGGGAGCTCTGGGGCTGGGCATCCTCAGTTGCACATTTTTCTCCCCACACTTTAACATCTCTGAAATTGGGATGTGTTTTTAATTGATGGCGTATCATAGTTGGGGAGTCAGCATTTTTCTTTCCTAGTGGTATATAAAATGATGGTGCTTCTTAAAATTGATGACATCTTACTTAGAATCGATGAAATATGAGACCTGATTTCTTCTCGAACCACCCCTCCCCACTTCCCTTCATCAATTTTGAGATTTAAAAGTGATTCTTCCCCTTGGATGGAGGGGAAACTAGACATAGATCCTATCATCATTCCGTCTCCTTCCCTCCAGCCCTCTAGGTGAAAATGCAGGAAGAGACATTGTTGACACAAAGTGGCCAGTTAGGGCGCAAGGCAGCAAGTGTGGCTGTGGACTGGTCCTGGGCAAGATGGGGTGAGGTGCGCTGTTTGGGAGAGAGGTGCGCTGTTCCAGCTGGCATTTCCAGGGGTTCAGAGCCCTGGCCAGATTCCCAAGCACAGCGCCTATTTGCGTGCCCCAGTGCTGAGAGCAAACCCATTCCCCGATGTGCAGAGATGAAGCCAGGAAACACGAGTAGGAACTCGGGGGCAACTGCAGAAGGCACGTCTAAGGCGCTGCAGTTACTGAACAAGACACGAATCTGTGTCCATTTCTTGGGGGGTAAATACAACCACATGTGCCTGAAACTCTCACATCATTTAGTCTGCGTTGACATGAATCCCCTTGGAAGAGTTAGCATTTGGTTAGGTAAACGTTTCCCCTCTCCCTCCCCTCCTCACCTCCCTCGTCAATATCTTGCAGATGTTGGAACAAGCTGATGACGGACTCCTTTCCCAAATGGAATGTTGGCCTGGGGAAGAATGCCACAGAGATTTCTGGCCGCCTGAGACCCTCGGCTATGATGGGCCTCCTACACTCTCTTACTTGAGTATCAAGCCTTTGGCTGCTTGCTGCCAAGTATTAAGTGCTTGTTCCACAAACCTGGTGTAGATTATCACTTCACTGTATAGATGTATCTAATAGAATTAAATAGTTGGCTCCTGACCAGTAACAGATGTGCTACACATAATGCAATAATAATGAGATTGAAACCACCATGTGATATCGAGGGAAGAGTGGAGGGTGACTTGCATTTCTCTAGTTTGAAGGAAAAAGAAACTAGAGAGGATGGCCATTTATTTGCACTGAATGAGCTGTGTCTGTGTGTTTCAAATTCCGCAAGGGGTGCCTCTCGCAGCCCTGTGCATGCCCAGGACGTGAGAGGCAAACAGGGTGGGAAGGGGGGTGATTTGTGCTGGAGGCAGACTGATCCAGCCCGATGACCACCTGCCCCTCCCCCCGAACCTGGTGCTGCCGGCTTTGGGGGGCTGTAATGGGATCATAATGGGATACACTCTTGCAGGCTGCTTCAGGTGAGGGATGACCAGTGAAGCCTGAGCTCGGGAGGTCAGCCACGTGGGAGGGGGAAGACAAAAGTGTAGACGAGGTAAGGAGGAAATCAGGTTGCTGCTGGGCAGGTCCCCAATATTCTCAGGCAGGGACTCCAGGGCTCTCTCCTGATGGTTGTACGGTTCCAGAACTTTCTCAAAATTAGGACAAGCTGGTCTCTGGAGAAATCTGATTCCCAAGAGTTCACAACTCTGGTTCCTGGGACTGCTAAATAGGAGACCCAGAAGGGAGTCTGCCTACAGTGAAGGGGTAGCCAAGCTCGACCCTGGAGGTCAAAGGGCAGCCACAGGGTGGAATCCTGGCTGCATAGTGGTGCTTAATGTGAGTTCAGAGCTGGGGTTTTTCTGAGTGCTTTGATCGGTTACTGTACCCTCTGCCTGTCTTCTTCCTCCATTGCCCTCCTTATCTCTACTCTTCAGTATTAATGTATTTACCAGTTAGTTATTGCTGAGTAACAAACAATCCCAAAACTTAACACATGCTTTATTTTTTCTCACAAGTCTATGGGTCAGTTTGGTTGATCTGAGGGGCCTCAACCTTCAATCTGTTATCTTGTCTGGCCTTGCTCATGTGTCTGCTGTCAGCTGGCAGACTGGGGCAGGGGGCTGGCTGGTCTAGGATGGCCTTAGGTCCTCACAGCTCTTACAGTCTCCCAACAGTCTAGCCCTGCCATGTTCTTCTGACATTGTCAGAGTTGTGACAAGAGGGTTGATGGAAATAAGCATGCACTTACACACTTCCACTTGCATCACATTTGCTAGCATGCCATTGGCCAAGCAGGTGTCATAGCTAAGCCAGAATCTGGGTGGGAAGGGACTACAAAGTTACAAGGCAAAGGGAGACCATAATTGGGACCATCCATGTAATCACTCTACTACAGTAACTTTAGCCTTTTCCAGAGGTTTTCAAGTCCACAGTTCAGGAATAGTCAATGGAACAGGTTAATGACATGCTCTGGAAACTCAAGTCCTCTTTCAGTCCATCTGAAGAAATGAATGGTCAGAAGGCAGTCAGGCCAGTTTCTGCTATCTCCACCTGGACTTCCATCTTCTATCTTCCTATAAGGACACTTTGGGATTACCTGCCTCCCCCCAACCCCCATACACATACACACTCGGGACAGACCCTGGTCCAATTTCTGGGGACACTTCCTGCCACAGTCCCCAGACATTATAAGAATGAGTAAGACACAAAGTTTAGGTGTGAGAACACAGCACATAGTCCCAGAAAGACTGGGTAGCTGGAGAGGAAAGTTCAAGGAGAAAAACAGACTTGATACTGAGAAGAGACCAAATGATAATACAGAGGCTCCCACATGCCATGGGCCCAGAGGTACAAGTGAAGCCAAGACAAGATGGGGGTAAACAGGCCCCCCTTGTCAGGTGAACAGAATCAAGGGTAGCATAGTCAAGTATTCCTAACAGCACCCACAGGATCAGGCTAGAAAAGCAAAAGGAAATCTGCTTGGGACAGAAGAGTCACCCATGAATATTTGTAGACTGACAGGCTAGGAATCTCTTCTAAGAAACCAACAGAATCTCAAAGATTTAGGAACAAGGAGAGTTACTGAAGCATATTTATAAGAGTGGAAACAAACCAAGTGTTCAACAATAGGGAATGATTAAATAATTTATGGCACATCTATATAACGGCATATGATGCAGTTATTTTAAATGATGTTTTAAATTAAATTTTTACAACTGGAGGAGAAGTTCAACATGTAATTTGAAGTGAAAAAGCAGGTTCCAAAACTATATGCAATATGATCCCAAGGAGGCATAAAATAAGTGTGGTTTTAACAGCGGTTTATGGGAGATTTTTGTATCTTTACGCTTTTTATATTTTCCAGGTTTTCTATAATGAGTCTATATTTCCTTCACGTTTATAAAAATATTCGAAGTTCTGAAAAGAACGTGGATCTTAATTTTGAAACGGGGACCAAGATATGAACTTCTTGTTGTTACGTCAGGCACCCTTATACCCTCTCACACATGAGCCTGTATTTTCCTTGGTACCACTTACCACGCATTATATGTAGTTGGTGGTCTCTCCTCTCTCTTCTCCAACAGAATGTAGACTACAGGAGGGCAGGGATTTTGCCAGTCTTGTTCACTGATGTGTCCCCAGCACTTACCACAGCCTTATAGACAGCAGGTCCTCGGAAAATATTTGATGAATGAATGAAACCACTCAGAGGGAATTCCCTTTACCTTCTACTGTGTCATCTAGGATGTTCTGCAGCATCAGTATTAGGAGCACCTTAGTTGATCCACAGAGAGAAGTGTTAGGGGCAACTTTGATTTGCAAATACTCATTGCCTCCAATGGCTATAGATTGCCGACTGGGCTCAGCATGGTACCAAGAGCAATGGTGGCCAAGGAGGCAACACTTACCCAGACAGAGTAGATTGCAGGACAGGGCATCCATCAGATCAAAGAAGGGAACTCTAGCCCAGAGCGCAAAGAAAGACTCAGTTACACATGCCACTGCTTCCCCTTGACACACACTCCCCTTGAGATCTTCAAGAGCCAATAAAACTGCCCTTCCTCTTGCATCACTTGGGGCTCAGCACCAGAAACCCCACACGTGTCCTACCCACCCATCTTCTTTAGGCGAATGACGGCCCTGCTCTGCTGTTTCCCACCACATGGAACTCACTTGACTGCATCTCAGCCGGTTCCTTGTCTCATGTACCAGACCAAGCAGCAACTATTCTATTAGTTACTATTAGTTAACTATTCTAATACTTATTCTATTCTATTCTTCATCCCCGTCTTGTGTCACTCTTTCCCAGGCACATCAAGATAACCTTTATTTCTATTTCTTTCTTCTTGTCTCTTTTCTCTCCCTCTGTCCTATTTTTGAGCACTCTTCTTCCCCTTAAAACTCTCAAACACCGCTAAAAAGCAAATGAGTCATGTCAGTGACAGAAAAGGAAAAAGAATGTGACTAGCAGAATTAGCCAACAGAGCACATTCACAGTGTGAGGTCCTTGAAAGTGCCCAAGATTCACTTCAGACTCTTCTCACCATTCTTTAATTAAACCTGCCTTTCCACACCCACCAGTGCTTGAGATAAAGAAAACAAGTGTTTTTATCTGGGGTGTTGCTGGTCTCTTTTGTTATAAGTGAGGTTCTCCACTCTCTTTTTAAAAAAACACACGCATGTAGTATTTCACTTTGTAATAGCAATGGCTACTGCTCACTGAACTCTTACCGATGCCCAGGCAGTATGCTAAGGACTGAGTCTACCTGAATTATTTAGTTACTTCAAAAACCCACAAGCTAGTACTATTATTATTCCCCATCTTCCAGATGAGGAAACTCAGAGAGAGTACGAAACTTGCCCAGTCATCCAGTTAACCTATTCTTAGACTGATCTAGAAGAATAACCACCATTCATAGCATTATTTCTATGAAGAAATATACAGTTGACCCTTGAATGATGCGGGAGTTAGGGAATTTCTCCCACCTCCTGTGTTGTTGAAAATCCATGTACAACTTTTGACCCTCCCCAAACTTAACTACTAATAGCCTACTAGTGACCAGAAGACTTACCAATAATATAAACAGTCGAGTCACAAATATTTTGTATGTTACATGTATATCTACATAAATTTTATGTATTCATGACATACCTAGCTTCTTCTTAATTTTTTTCTATATTTCTAGGCTACATGGTTCACCTGTGAGTTTTTCAAATTGTTGCAAGTCGCCAAAAATTTTTCCAGTATGTTTATTGAAAAAAATCCACATATAAGTGGACCCACGCAGTTCAAACCTATGTTGTTCAAGGGTCAACTGTATTCCCGCTCCAAAGGACCAACACACATGCGCACAGGCGCACACACACACGCACACACACACACGCACACATAGGGAACACAACCTGCTTCTGCTTCTTAGTGGAGGGAAAAGTCAATGTGTGTGACACTTTCATCACTGTGAAAGATGAAAATATGAGTGGCTTCTGGTGACAGATCAATAATCTGCCTCTGGACTAATGGGAGTGCTTGTCCCCTCCCAGCCACAATGATTGGTCCACAAGGTGAACCTGTAACTTACGCTGGACCAATCCGGTCCTTCCCTAGGATTTGAAAAAGGGAAACCGGGAGGCAGTCTCCTCTGCCTCCTATCTGATCACGGACAGTCTGTGAATGTGGGGTTGCTGAAGGCTGAGGAAGAAAGAGGGAACGGCGTATTGGAGGTGAGAAGGAGACCAAGCAGAGAGCGGCAGACACTGGCAGTGAGGGAGAGGAAACCGGGAGAGAATGAGACTGAACTCACTTGTCCCCAGGCTCCTCTTTCCGTTTTTTTGAGCTGCTTCCTTCTTTTTACAATTCGGGAAACTGAGCCAGGGAGACTGGAGACACTTGTTCAAGGTTAAGATTAAGCTCATGGAAGAGTCCGGAGCATAAGTCCCTCACCCCCAGCAGAGCACTCCTGAGGACACCCAAATGCCCAGGGGATGGAGGGCAGGAACCAACTGAGAAGGGAGAAGGGGGGGTGCTCCGTGCTTCTGTTTATGCCCACGGCTTAGCCGGCCATGCTAAGCTCGCATCCAGCTCCACGCCTGCTGCCTGGATGGCTCAGGCACAACCTAGTTGATGCCTCATTAACCAGATCCACCTGTGGGCATTTATTTAATTATCGCAATTGGAATGGAGTCAAGATACTGGAGTTAATGTCCTTCCGCTTTCTGAGAGCTAATTATCACCTGTAGCTTGGCCCCAGGCACATATGGAAGGGGTCACCCACGGCACTGAGATTGTGTCGCCCCCCCGAGTTGAGAGTGTTCCCTCTCATTTTGGTAGAAAAGGTGAGTTACACATGACAGGAGGTCAAAAGCATCTGGCCCGGTGCCTGCCTCCAGAGATTAGAGCTTTGTGCCCCGGGCCGTCCATTTCCGTCACCGGCCTGGGCATAAGGAATCCTGCCCAGGATCCTGGGGCCTGAAAACAACCATAGCTGCCTCTTACAGAGCACCTCCCGTGTGCCAAGCCCTCCTCAGCTATCACAGCAGCTCTGAGGGTATTTTTACCTGCCCTTCTGCCTGGGAGGTGTCTGTGGGCTCAAAGGGGTTACGTGACTCACCTGGAGTTTCACGGGCAGGCAGCTGAGCTAGGATTCAAACTTCAGCGTGGTGACTGCTGGAGCCACATCTTTCCTTTGCCTCCTCTGCCACGTGGTGGGTGATTGATTACCTGCTGTGTGCCCCTTTCCCAGATCAGCCTGGGAAATAGAAAGGTATATTTACTTTTTACCTCTCCCTTGACTTCAAGGAGCTCACGTAAGTCTTTTTTTTGTATTAAAACAATTAGACTATCCTGATGGCATACTAGCAAGATGCCACGAAGAGCTTCTTCCCTCCTTAAATGTACAATCTTCCATACATCACCTGCCCCCCATCATGGAACACGGAGCACGGAGCTCAGCTCAGCTCCCCTGTTTCACGGGGTCGCCAGGAGCTCAAATCAGGTAACACATGTGAAAACTCTGTTTACCAACACACGGCTTTGTTTGTTGTAGAAACTATTATTATTGGATGAAATCCAAGATGACTTTACCCCTCCCAGAGTCAGAGGCTTGACTGTAGCATAACTCACAAGCAAAAAGTCTCCGTTTATAAAGCAGGGCCCAGGCATGGGAATGAGGTCTCTGCTTAGGAATTCTTTCTTCTGCCTTACACAGATCCAGTGGTAAGCAGAAAGAGTCTTCTGGGCCTTGAAAATGACCTACTGGCTGATAAATAATAAAGAAAAATCATAATTTACTTACAGACTTTCTGGAAGTGGAATTTAAGATGATTTCCTCCTGTCGTTGCCTAGATCATTCCAGGGGAAACTTTCAGTCTTGTTAAACAACAGTAGCATGTGTCATCATTATTATTTGTCATTTGTCATTATCATTTGTCATATATCAGAAAAGTATTTTAGGGGGTGCCCTATAGGCAAGAAATAGGATTGTCTTTACTAGACCAACTTACCTGCTCACCTTACAGAGACAGAGCTATAGACACCAACGCCTGCTTTTCTGAAAAAGCTTTTGACACAAACACCGAAGGAGGTTACTTGGAGTTAAGAGTCTAACTCCCATACCAAAGGAGAACAACTCGTCCCAGTTTGCCTGGGACATCCCTGGTGTTAGCCCCTACAATTCTGGGCACCTTGGGACAGTCAGTCACTCTACCCACACTTTTCCCCTCTGGGGCAGACAGCACAGTGGGGCTGAGTCAGCTCTGGTATCCAGCAAGTGCCTCATCCCTTCTCTCTCATGTGGGCAAGGTGTTTAAGTTCTCTGAGCCTTGGTTTCTCCATCTTTTAATGGGGAGAACAGTAGAACCTGCCTCATAGATCATTGTGAGGAGAAAACAAGTCTGGAAAGTTCTCCATACAGAACAGGCACATGGAACCAAATAATCCTTAGTTATTGTCATTGTCTGGTGCTGGCCATAGAAGCTTACACTCAAGTCAAGGAGACAGGACAAATACCCTCTAAGGTAGTTTTGTTCCTTCTTCTTCTTCCCTTTGCATCTCTCTTCCTGGTTTTACTGCCCTCCTAACTCCCTGGTCCCCAGCTCTGCCCCACTGTTTCTTGTTCCCTCATCCAAGGATGCACAATGCCGTTGTTTTCACAGTGCTTTATTCATTTCTTGGCAGGGAATGCTGTGCTCATAAGAATTAACATTTGGGTTTTATTTACTGGCTTACAAAGTGCCAGAATTGCATGGGGGATTCATCTGCACAGACTCTCTTCATGGGAAATCAATGACAAATTGAGAAGAAGGGGGCTTGAGGATCAAACAGCAAACCCTTCACAATCCTTGTTTGAAAACTCAGTCCTGGCTGATTTATTGCCGATCCCAAAGTGGCCTTGGGGAGGGACCAGGTCTCTTCCTGGAGTCCCCTTGCTGACCACCAAATTGAACAATTAGACCCGTTCCCAGTCTTACATGAGATTAGTCACAGGATATTTCATTTTAAATCCAATGGAATGTTTTCCCAAATCAAACAAGACTCTTTCAATGTTTATGGCTGTTTTGTTGGAATTCTCTTCGGCTCCAGGAGGGATTTGAAAATTAAATACATTTCCTTTTGGTGACCTGGGGCCAAGCTAGAGGGAGATGAGGCCCCAGGCGTGGGCCAGCAGGAACTTGTCAGGCTGGTTGCAAGATGCCGCTCCCATTGGCCAGTCTTGCCGAGCACCTGCAGCCCAGTGCAGTGCTCCCTCCAGGCACCTCAACCCCGCAGGCCCGCCTCCCATCACCCGGCCCGCCGGTGCACCATGGAAAATGGGAGACACAACACAAATGTTTTGCAAAATTAAAAAGGTGGGGTGAGCTCAAGCCATTTGGCAGAGAATGTGGAAGGCTCACATGGGCCTTCTTTTCACATCAGAACTTTCTTTTTGCCTGCGTAGTAGGTCAAAATATAGAATTCTTATCAAAGTGACTGTGCTTAGAGGTTGCAGAATTTGGCTGATATAGTAGGTGGCTGTTTCACTGGTTCCTAACACAGATGAAGAGATTAAAAGAGAGACAGTCCTAGAGAAATGATGGCGAGATGAGGTTAGGAAGAGAGAGCACGAGAAACATGGGCATTTGCCTAAAACTAATACTCTGTTCCCCAAAGCTTGTAACGGCTTCCCTGGAGATTGATGAAATCCAAAAGACGTGTTTTTCCCGTTTTATAATTTCAAGTGAGCTCTATTTTAATAGATCATTTCTGCCTCTTCCTTTATATATTTTTATCTGTGGATCATAGGACCACCTCCAATGAGAAACAATTCAGCTAAGGGCACAGACACTGAAGCCAAACAACTACTTGAATTTGAGTCTAACTTCAGCCCCTTATTAGCTGTGCGTCTCTGGACAAGTTACTTAGTGTCTCTGTATCTCAGTTTCCTCAATCATAAAATGTATATAATGGTAGGACCAACTTCATAGGTTTTTAGAGAAGAGTCAATAAAGTCTATAAACTGTTCCGACGTGGCCCTGATGCACAGCACGTTCCGGAAGAGAGCTTGCTATTGTCAAATCTGACTTAATCCAGAAGGTTGGTATCACCACAATTTGTGTTTCCAGCAAGCCTCCATTCACACGAGAATGAGAGTTCCTAGGAGCATTGTACAGGCTGTCAGATGGGCAGGGATTGGGCTTAGCTGAGTATGTTTCCTCTGGGAAAGACCAAAGCCCTGATGAAGCCAGCTGGAGGTATAATCATTTAAATAAATTCCTGGTTCTGTTTTATCAGGTGTGTCCATTAGGATGTGTTAGGCCACAAATAATAGAAAACTCTATTCGAACGAGCCTAACCACTAAGGAATGTATCATACTCCAAGTGCAGGATGTTAAGAGGTAGCTGGGCTTCCAAGTTGGTTCTGGCCCATGAACTAGATCTTCAAGGACCTATGTTCTTTCTGTCTTTCCACTGGCATCCATGGAGTTGTCGTATCCAAAGGCAGGCTTCCCTCATGATTATATTGATAATATGGCTGGCAATGGCCATTGGGTGAAGTGTTTCTCTGTCATGTCCATCAACAGATAACATAGGGAGACACTCTCTGGAAGTCCTCCTGTCCACTTCTTCTCATATTGCATGGTCTTCAACTGTTGCATGCTCAAAGTGATTGGCTAGGAGGATAGGACTAGCCCCAGAGCTGTGGTCAAATCACAAACAGCACGACAATTAGTCAATTAGGGCAGGAGCAGACGGACACTGGGGAATCAGCCTCATTGTCCACCGTTCTGCAATTTGGTGCCCCCCACATTAGATGGTAATTAATGTTCAAGTTTGCATGACTTTCCAGGAGTTCCAGGAAGTTCTATGATGTCAGTTAATTCTGTAGAACACTCTGCATGATGGGATTGCTAGGAATGGAGTTCTGAAGATGAGTTTTTTGGGGTTTTTTCCCTGTTTGCAGCAGTATTTTTTTTTTTTAAAGCATCTTTATTGGAGTATAATTGCTTTACAATGGTGTGTCAGTTTCTGCTTTATAACAAAGTGAATCAGTTATACATATACATATGTTCCCATATCGCTTCCCTCTTGCATCTCCCTCCCTCCCACCCTCCCTCTCCCACCCCTCTAGGTGTTCACAAAGCACAGAGCTGATCTCCCTGTGCTATGCGGCTGCTTCCCACTAGCTATCTATTTTATGTTTGGTAGTGTATATATGTCCATGCCACTCTCTCACTTTGTCACATCTTACCCTTCCCCCTCCCCATATCCTCAAGTCCATTCTCTAGTAGGTCTGTGTCTTTATTCCCGTCTTGCCACTAGGTTCTTCATGACCATTTTTTTTTTTTCCCCTTAGATTCCATATATATGTGTTAGCATACTGTATTTGTTTTTCTCTTTCTGACTTACTTCACTCTGTATGACAGACTCTAACTCCATCCACCTCATTACAAGTACCTCCATTTCATTTCTTTTTATGGCTGAGTAATATTCCATTGTATATATGTGCCACATCTTCTTTATCCATTCATCTGATGATGGACACTTAGGTTGCTTCCATGTCCTGGCTATTGTAAATAGAGCTGCAATGAACATTTTGGTACATGACTCTTTTTGAATTATGGTTTTCTCAGGGTATATGCCCAGTAGTGGGATTGCTGGGTCGTATGGTAGTTCTATTTTTAGTTTTTTAAGGAACCTCCATACTGTTCTCCATAGTGGCTGCATCAATTTACATTCCCACCAACAGTGCAAGAGGGTTCCCTTTTCTCCACACCCTCTCCAGCATTTATTGTTTCTAGATTTTTTGATGATGGCCATTCTGACCAGTGTGAGATGATATCTCATTGTAGTTTTGATTTGCATTTCTCTAATGTGAAGACGAGATTTTTAAAGATATGTCGTGGTGAACATGAGGTACACTGTGTATCCTCTCCACACCAAAGCCCTAAGCTTTGACCCAAATATTGTCTTGGATTAGACAGAATATTTCAATACCCTCCCCCAGGGCTTCCTCCATAATGACCAGTGGGAACAGGGATTACTTCTGCCTCATTCATCGTTGTGTCCACACTGCCTGGCCAATAGTAACAATCGATATTTATTGAATGCATGAATCCCGCCCCCCCAAAGTCCATTTTATTAACTTGTATTCAAGCTCCGTTCCTCTTGCCCTAAATGTTCTCTCTCCTTCTCTCTATTCCCTTAAAGGTCTCAGTGGCCTGGAAATGACCCCTTCCTCTAGGAATAATAATAGCTTTCATTCGTTTATTGAGCACTGACTATATGTCCTGCCAGGTGCTAGGCGCTTCACAGATATTACCTCATTGAATGTTCACAAAATTTTATAAGGTGGGCTTATAGGTCAATAAAATGCCTTACCAAGGGCTACATAATCTATAAACAGAAACAGAAGAGAGAGTCAAGCCCCGAGGGGCACCGAAGCCTGACATCCTAACGACTCTGTGGATGTCCTCTCAGGCTTCCGAAGCCCACGGAACACTCCTTCCTCCAGGGCTGCTCTCTTGACCTATGCTCCCCTGTTGTCTCCTAATGTCCATGTGTCATTCTCACTTCTCCCACACCATGTTATGCTCTGAAGGCTGGAAGGGCTGTGTTTTTATACTGCTGGGCCCCCTACACTCAGCAGAGATCCCTGTCTTGAGTAGATGTCATTTGAATTGAATTGCATCCAGGCATGGATGGCCCAACTGCAGCCCCTGTCTGCAGACTGCCAGGGGCTCCCCTGGCCCAGCCTGTGTGTATTCTATGTCTTGGCCAAGCCAGCTTGAAGCAGGCCACTGCCTCAGACAATCACTCAAGAGTGGAGCTCAGTATCCATCTGACTAAAGCATGAAGTCAGCCATGGGGCCCCAGGCTGACTGGTTTGGCTCGGTTCTCTTCAACACAAGCAAGCTCGGGGACCCTGGATCCCCCCAGGCCCTGCTGTTTCTCTGCCTCATGCTGTCCGTTAAAGTATTTGTCTTTGTAAACATAGCTCTTCCAGGCTAGGGAGGCGCCCCCAGGCTTTCAGAGAGCACCAGGGCACTGGACTCTTCCTCCTCCATTAAAAGAACCCTGAAAACTTTTGACCTCCAGCTGGTGGCCCAAGAATAGGACAATTTACAACTCATTATAGGTTGTGTCTTGCAGGGCATGCTTTAAGAGCTTTCTGCTGGGCCACAGATATACACACAGTCTGCTTCACACAGCCCTGACCACTTGTCCCCAGAGCCCAGCCAAATTGGGAGCAAGTGTGTGGCCACTGGTTTATTGGGACAGCCATTGGATAAGCTAACAATGGACTGGCTGAGTCTTCTGGAAACCAAAAGCTATCGCTGACATCTGGATGCCATGGGATTAGGTTCCAAGCGCTGTGCCATTCCACAGTCATGGGAGAGAAAAGCTGATAGTGAGGGCAAGGGCAGAGAGAAAGCCTACTCCCTTCTTGCTGGTCCTAAGGATTCAGAAGGCTGAAATCCCTCTGCCACCAAAGCAGAGTCCCCAACAGGTGAAGCAAGTTCTACCATTGAGGTTGTAAAATTTTATCTGGCTCTACCTGGTAGATCTCTAAGCCACTTGCTGCCACCTTCTCTGCTTATTGTTCTCTCTGTTCTCATCCCTTGTCCTTTTCCCCTATTATTATGTGAACAGAAAGACCAAGGGAGCAACACCCCATTCTCTTCTTGGCTCAGCACCCAGTTTTTCTCTTCCTATACTAAATCTCCAGGCCTCAGGGAAACAAACAGATTGGGAGACTCAGGACACAAAGGACAGAATTTCCTACGGAGGTCAGGAAAGCACCAGTGTGTAAACTTTGTGTGAGATAAAAAAGCAACGGAATGTTTTCTCTCATTCCTTATGCTCAATACAAAGCAAGTTGGGAGGATAGAAAGATTTAGTTGATGAAAAAACACAAAAGAAAATGGTTTGAATAAATACAAGCTGCTGAGCAATCACAATAAATGTGAATGGATCAAAGCTATCATATTAAAGGATAAACACTTTTAGACTGGATTTTAAAAATACCCCAAACTGATTTTTGGTACTTAGGAACAATATCTAAAATAAACACAAGAAGGTTAAAAATTAAGGGATGATAAAACAGGCTCCCAAAACAGTGGGGAAGTGGGTGTGGAAAACAGAGAGAGAGTGGCTACCAGGCCAGTCCCCACTCTCCAAGAAACAATATATTTCTAAAAAAAAAAGATATGTTACTTGGCTCTATCCTCAAAGTGACCTTGAAGAAAAGCATTTAGGGAAAACGTATCCTACTAGGATCTCCAGGGCAGACTCCACGTTAAAGCTTCTCCTCCATTCATCCCCCAATCCTTCCAATTTTAGGAGGTGAGAGAAGCACAGCAGTCTCTTCATGGACTATTCCAGCTATCTCCTTTCTGTTTCCAAACAAAGGTGATGATGTTAAATTAAAAACAAGTTCAGAAGTCTCCCTGTGCTTCTTCTCAGTACCACCCCAGAAAAATGGCTTCCAGCTGCCCAGTTTGGATAATTTTCCAGGAAAAGAGGTCACATATGGGCCACAGAGCCAATTTTATGAGTGGGCCAACAGGGCTGTCCATTTAAGCAACCAAGTGAAATCAGCACAAAGGAAAATGGTGATGACCCAACAAAGGAGCCAATGGGCCAATGTGTATATATGTGGGTATTCCATAGATGGGTCTCAAGAGTTTGGAAAATCCCTTAGTATTGTATGCAAATTTTGAATCAATGAGCTCCCCCACACCAACCCCCCCAGCCCAGGAACAGATTACTTAGCTTCCAGCACATTTCCAAATGGATTGCTGACCTCAGTGTTTTAGAACCATTGACTGGTATAATAATTTCAAAACTGCAGTGAGAGTCAGTGGCCTGCTTCCTGCAAGGACCCACATGTCAAGCCTTGGGGTCCTCCTGCAGTTCACAGAGCAGAGTACCAAGCATAGAACTCAGCCCTCAATCAGCAGGGGTAAAGGGGAGCTATGGTAATTGGTTTTGAGGAGGGAAGGCACTTATGTGGGCCTCATGGTGAACCAAGAGTTGAATTGCGTTTTCACTGGTTCCCTTCCCCATCACCCCGTAACCCTTTCATATGGAAAAGCGTTTTCTAGAGTGCTCACAAACTCCACCTTGAAAAAATGTGTTCATTGGTAGAATAAATTTGGGAAATGCTGCACATGTTACCCTCCCCTAGTGAAGAGTCACAGTGCACATTTTTATAATAAAGGCTCTGACAAATCCTGCAATAAAGAAAAGCATTTAAGTTGACCCAGTGTTTCCAAAAGTTATGCGAGCAGATTTCTCTCCTCCCCGGAGCCCCGCTTACATGCCAGTTAACCAGAGTACCACTGCGCATGCTTTGGGAGAAGCAAGGAGAGTCAAAGTCTAAGATACTTCTTGGCATTCAAGGCCTACCTTCTGGCTCTCCTCCCCACTTCCAGCCAAACTGGGTGACCACTCTAACCCCATCACACCTGCCCTTCCCCACTTCTTGCTTCTGCTGGCATGATACTACACTCCCCCTTTAGCTTCTTCCCCCGTCCTCCTGATGGTCTAAGTCATACCCATTATTTGTCCTAGCCCCCATCCCTCCTTTCTTCCACAAAGACTTTCTAACAAAGAGCAGATGCAAAATAAAAGTGTGCTGGGGTGGGGGTGAGGGTACAGAAGGAGGTAATCCTCTGTGGCCACCCCTGCCATCTCCAGGCCCTCTTGCACAGACTCTGTTCTTAGATGTGGACATCTAACTTTCACCTTCTTTCAACAGGGCTACTGCCTGGTCATCTCCATGCATTTCCAAGCTGAAGGTAACAGGATGATGAGGAAGAAAGAGAAAAAGCAATTTAAGCCATGGATGAGTATCAAGTGGATGATCAAGGCACAATTGACCCAACCTCAACCTCTCTTGATAGGGATTTGCTTTTACCTCCAATCCTGCCATTCATACCAGCTCCTGTGATGAATCCACAGTCTGAAGTATGTGCCTGACGAAGCCTGGGCCACAGGGCAGGGAGGCCTCCATGGCAGACTGAACTCCAGTGAACACCGGAGAGTCAATAAAAGGGGTACCGGACACTAAGTAAGTTACCAGCACCCCTAAAAAGTTCTCTAGACCCCCAGCCAAACTTGGAATGAGTTCTGTGTACAGCAGAGAGATCTGTGGTTGTCCAGGTCTCCAAGTTCAGAAGAGCCCTTTTCTGAAGAAACCATAGCCCCGTCTTCTTCCATGGCCCTACAGCACAAGATTTTGTTCCTTAATCTTAGGATTAAGGTGTGGGCACTAAACCACCCTTGGATCTGCAGGAGTTCCTTGTCTTGAGAGGACCCAGAGAGTCAGAGACTTGTCCTCAAGGCAAGCATGGCAGCCAAAGACAAGAAGAGTGATACACATCCAGGCTCATGTCCTGCCTCTACCACTTGTGGGCTGTGCAGCCTTAGGCAGGTTACTTAGTCTCTCTGTGCCTTAGCTGTTTCATTTGTGAAATGAGGAGAGTATTCACCTCATAGGCTTATCGTAAGGATTAGATGAATATAAAACACCGTAAAAAGTACCTGGCTCATATAACTGCTTATGAGTATCAATTGTCATTATCATTATCGTCATTATTACTCTAGAATGCCCTGGATTGGGAGTCCGTAAGACTGAGTTCTAGCCCCAGGTCTGCAATTAATGTTCATCCTGGCCTTGGAACACTGTGGGCCTCAGTTTTGCCATCTGTAAAGTGGGAGTTTTATACCTCCTCCGGAGAGTGTCATAGACTTAACTGAGATAAGAAGTATTAAAGTACTTTAGACAGTGAACAATTCTGAGTTGTAAGGCACCATTAGGAAGGAACAGGCAGCCACCACATGCATTTTGGGTCCCCAGCTTGTCATTTTTCATCTACAGCATCACATGGGACTTTTCTCTCTCCCAATTCTTCCTTCTTGCTGAGATTCTGGACTCAGATTGCTCACACCGAAGTGTCTGATATGACAGCCAGGATTTTCTCTGCTGTGGCCCCAGCATTTTAGGATGCTTGGGAGACATAAGAGATAACAAAGAATATTCCCATCTTCCAGAATCTCAGAAGACTTCCTTGACTTCATTCATTTCGTGTTGTCTGGTTGGACACCAAGGTCTTTAGAATAACTCCGGAAATGGACCTTCTGATCGAGGCTTACACGAGAAGGCAAAAAATGCTCCCTATGACATGATTTATTATTATCATTATCACTGTTGTTATTATTATACTTAGCAAATATGGATTATGATTCTGATCTCTGACTATGAGCCCAGCACTATGCTGAGAGCAGAACAGGCATTTATACATTCATTCCTCACAACAGCCTGATGAGGGAGGTACTGGCATGACCATTTTACAGACGGCAAAGCTGAAGCTCTCAGCCTGCTCCTGGCCCCATAACAACGCACATCTCAAGGTTGGGGAGAAGGGACCATGATCAGGAAAGGAGAAGGCAGCCCGCTCTGATGCTGTCATCCTCCTCTGGAAGGTGCCTTCTTTGAGAGCATGTCTCCTGTCTTCTCCTGGTGGGTCCTGTGCATCTGAATCTGAAGCCCATGAGCATGGAAGGATTCAGGCTGAGCTGGACATCTTGGTGTCATAGCGCCACTTCGGTCCTCAACCTCAGGCCTAGCGTTAGAAGATTATCCAGATTGCATTGTTTTTCATAATTTTCTTTACCCTAAGGACAGGGTGTTGAGTTAATCATACTCTTCAGCTCGTGGTCCATTATCATCATTGATAGATTGACTCATTCATTCATTTACTTTATTTCTTCCTTTTGATCTTTAGTTTCCATTTCCATTCCTCTCCTCCTATAGGCAGCTCTTCTAATGTGTTTCATGTGATCTTTTTATTTTACATGAATTGCTGTTTTATGAGCATCTACTTTTTTTTCCTTTTGGGTTTAGAATGCAAGTTTTATTTTTGAATCCCCATTGAAATAAATATGTTCATCTTTGAAAAATATTTGGTTATGTGCCACTAAAATTATCCCTAGAGCCCCTGGTGATAGTCATGCCCCATTCTGGAAAACACTACCATAGGGAATTACTGGAGGTCCCCTGGGGAGGTAGGATGGGGCCACTGCTTGCTGAGCAAGGGTCATCTGTGTCCCAGGTAAGCTGCTTGCTGCTGTTCGTGATTCTCTGAGCCCCAGACCTACCAGCATATTGGATCTTATCCTTCCTGGCTGGCAACACTTTGGTGGCTCCCTATTCTCTTCTAGATAGAGGAGTAAATGCCCTAACATAACCTACAAGGTCCTTGGGGATCCTGGGATAGGTCTACCACAGCCCCATCAGGCTGGTGAAGAGAGGGAGACAGGAGACAGGGAGGATCTCCCGGAGGAAGTGACATTTGAGCTGAAGTCTAACCGATTTATGGGAGAGAACTAGGTGATGGTGGTGAGGAGCTTTTTTAGGTAGAAGGAACAGCATATTGAGCATCTACTTTTTTTTTTTTTTTTATATTTATTTATTTATTTATGGCTGTGTTGGGTCTTCGTTTCTGTGCGAGGGCTTTCTCTACTTGTGCCAAGTGGGGACCACTCTTCATCGCAGTGCGCGGGTCTCTCACCATCGCGGCCTCTCTTGTTGCGGAGCACAGGCTCCAGACGCGCAGGCCCAGCAATTGTGGCTCACGGGCCCAGCTGCTCCGTGGCATGTGGGATCTTCCCAGACCAGGGCCCGAACCCGTGTCCCCCACATTGGCAGGCAGACTCTCAACCACTGCGCCACCAGGGAAGCCCTGAGCATCTACTTTTAATTTAGGTAAATCATAGTGTCTTATGTATCTCATTCTATTTTTCTTTTTATTTCTTTTTTTAAAGACTCAGGATCATGTTTTTAAGACCCATCCATGTTGGTGGATACACACCTATGCTGAGTCCATTTATTTGAACAGTCAGGTAGTTTTTCAAGGGAAGGGTGAAGGCAAATAAGACGAAGGGCACGCGGGTTGTTTCATCGACGAGTCAATGTAGGAGTCTGAGAGCATACAGGGGAAAGTTCTACCAAGCGAAGCAGCTCTGGGCCCTCTCCCCAGCCTGCACACTGACCTAGAAGTCAGAATGGACTCCCACAGAGAGCATATTCGGCGAAGTCAACCAGAAATGGGGGAAGGAAAGAAGCAAGAGGTGGAGGGCAAGCTCAGTGGAAACTGACCCAGTCACTTCCACTCTGACAAGCACGCGTCTTCTAGGACGTCCACAGTGGCCAGTCTCGCACACCGCCACCCAGCTTTCACTGCCAGCCGCGGCACGAGCGTACGTGTGGCTCTGTGGCTGCACGTCCCGTCTCTATCAAGCCGTAGAGGAGTTCGCCCTGCGTCCTGGGCATCGAAACTCGGCCTGAGGGGCTGCCAAGGCTGGGGGAGGGGAGGTCATCAGATGTGACCCTGCCTTTTGGCGGCTCTTCTTGCCCTCTCTACATCTACACAGAACCAGAGGAATGGGCTGACTTTTGAATACATCAAAACCAGTTTCATTCTTTAAAATTGAAATTTCACAGGTCATCAGCCTACCCCATGGCCCACTGCCCTTGGAGAGGATGGAAAAATAATTGGAATCATATGAGCAGTTTGATTAGAAAAGCGAATGTGGTTTGGAGTGAAGGCCTGGTTTCCCTGTCCTTGGTGACTAATTTGACCTCACCTTCCATAAGCCTAAACTCTTTAGAGATAAAGCTGCCTTCTTGCTCAGGGACTTGATCCCAACTTAAGAGGCAAGAGGTCACCTACTTCCTCAGAGGCCAGGACTGTTCACCAGCAGAACAGACAGTTGAAAAGTGAAACATCCAGCCACACAAACCACACAACAGAGTGTTTCCAAACCTTTGACCCACAGCTGCACCTCCCCCTCCCCCAACCTCACCCGCCCCCCATAGACGTGACCAGTCGTTTGCGTAAGCTGTACATACAACTGTAGACAACACAATTTCATCAGTGACCCCGAGGACCAGAGTTTGTTATGAAAAACTATTTCATGTTTACAAAGTAGCTCCAGAAATAGTGATATAGGAAAAAAGGGAGAGAGTATGTAAAGGGTTTCTTATTATGCCTCTCTGAACATTTTCTGGGAGATGGGACGCACAGCTCTTAATTTAGCAGCGACTATCAAACCAGGTCTGGGTGGCGGGAGCAGTTAGTTTGCTACGTCCCACTTCACAGCAAATCAAGGAGTGAAGCGAACTCCTCAAAATTCATCTTTGACTAGTTCCTGTACTCTCTTCTTGGCCATCCTCAGTTAACATGCAAAGAGATATCAATACTTACCGGTAGTTGGTGATTGAACATGGCTCTCCCTTAATGGCGTTTCCACCCAGAAGTTTTAGAAATCATGCTTTGGAAGTTGAGAGACGCTTTAACCTGAGTGGCCTTGTCTGAGTTCTAAGACATCCTCCTCTCCTGAGACTCAGCTAGTCACAGTCTGCCCCCTCCCCCTCCCCCCCCCCACTCCCCCGACTCTAAACCTAGAAACACGTCCACGTTGTCCTCGAGGCTTGACTGGCAATCTTCCTTCACTGCCAAGAAGAGGTTCTCCAATGAGACTCTGCATCTGGTCACACAGAAACAACTTCCCTTCAAAACAAAGAAATCAAGTCAAGCGTCTTCTGTGAGAGCACTTCGTAACCCTAAAATCTCCCAGTTCCAAAATTTAGCGTGGGGAATCGCCTCTAACAGCTTGAGCTTCCCCATAACCTGTTTTGACCCCGCAAGCCAATCCCACAGCCATACTGAATGCAGACCAGCGATGACCTCTCTAACAACGTAGACCTTAACAGCCACGTGTCAGGAGTGGCTTAAGCCATATGTGCATGCAAAATAGAGCTGGCAAATGCTGAGGGTTTTTTTTTTTTTAATACCTCTTGTTAAGCATGTTTTTTCCAAGACCTCCAGCTATCTATTGCTCTTTTTTTTTTAGGCTTAGTGAGGTGAACTACCTTTCCCCCATAGACCTCCCCTGCAAATTGCTTTTCAATAATCCCAACAAAACCCGCTGGCAGCCGTATTCTACATAACAATGCAGCTTGCAAATATATCACCTGCAATTGTAACTCTAGCTTTGATGTAAGACCAATTTAAAGATAGAGAATCTGGGTCTAATTAAGGCAGCTCAAGCTCAGACTGATAAGGGCCACCTTCATTACAGCTCAAGTGAGCTGAAAGCAGTCCCAAAGACTCAGGAGTCACTTGGGAATATTTTTCCAGCATTTCAAAAGCACATTATATTGCAAAACAGGATTCCGGTCTCTTTATTTCCTTCTGTGGATTCATTAGCAGAGTTTTCCCTTCCTATTTTGGTCTACCCCTGCAAAAAAATTTTCAGCTTTGAAAGAGACAATAACAAAGGGTGGTCCTGGATTGGAAGGTGTTTACTCTGGGTCAATCCAATGATGTCACCCCTACTTAAAACCCTCCAGTGACCTCCCATTGCTTTAGAATAAAATCCCAGGTCCTGTCACCGCCCACAAGGCCCTGCAGGGCCTGGGCCCCCACCTGCAGGTCCATCCTCATCTCATTGCTTGCTCCCATTGGCTTTGGGATTCAGCCCACAGTTCCTTGACCCTATGGAACTATTCCTGCCTCTCAGGATTTGTATTTGCTGTTCCCCCACCTGGAATCTTGTTCTCTCTGCTCTTTGCAAAGGTGGCTCCTTCTCATCGTCTCAGGCCCAATGTCACCTCCTGGGAGAGAGCTTCCTTGACTGCTCTATTTCTTCCTGTTTCATTCCTTTGGGCCATCTTTTCATTCACACCTGAAATTCTGGAATACTTCTTCCCTCTCCATGGGAAGCTTCCTGGTACCTAGTATAGCACTAGTAGGCACTCAGTAAAAAAATCATAAAATGAATAAGTTGACAAAAGACCAATGGCCCCGAGTGAATGGACTGATACATTATGCAAAACTACTGTTCCCCTAGCTGCACAGATCGAAGGGTGTGAAGGGAGGGGGCCCAAGCTGGAGTGTCACCAGCTTCTGCTAGGACACCTCTGGTGACATATAGCCTTGTTGGCCATGGGAGCCCATTTTCCCACAAAGCTCTTTTGAATCTCCATGAAAAAAAAAAACACTGGGTAGACGTTTCTCAGAAGCATTAAGTGGTAAATTACCTGAACCAATTCTCACTGGCAGTGACCAGGGTGCAGGGGGGCGGGGGTCATCATCTCGGCTCCCAGCTCGTTCCACATCAAGAGCCTTGAGACCGTATTTGGAATTGTAATGAAGAATATGATGATACCTAATATTTAGTGCACACCATGTACCATGCACTGTGTTAAACACTGGACACGTCTTGTGTTGTTTAATCCTCACAACAACCCTAGGAGATAGGTACAAGTATTATTCCCAATTTACAGACAGGGAAATAATGCTTAGAGAGGTTAAGTAACTTGCCCCAAGTCACATAGCTAGCTCATGGGTAGTCCAAGTCCAGTTCTGCCTCTACTTCCTAACTCACTCATCCCTATTTTGTCCCGTTTTTTAGTCTGAAGGCCTCAGAAGCCAGGCCTGGATCTCCATAGGTGTCAGAAGGAAGATTCCAGAGCCTAAGCGGATGTTTCCGCAAAGCTGTGGACATACAATTAATTTGCAGGCACGAGGCGGTCCCGTGCCCTTCCCTCCCAGCACTGCGCGGTAATGAACTCAGTCTCAGAGCGGACGATTCTGAAGCACCGGCTGGGCCTGAGCTCAGCCTGGGGAGCCCCGTGGCTGCCGCCACCGGCACGCCATGTAAATGACTTCACACTTCGAAGGCCCAATCAATTGGGTGTGTTTCTCTGCTTAAAAATCACTGGGATAAAAATGTTTCCTTGTCTACAGTCAGGGCATGTTCTTGGCCCGTCAGGGGGCCTTTGAAAAGGGCTGGTTTTGTATTTAAGAGTAAAGCGTCGCTATCAAGAATTTTTAATATATTCTCCAGCAATTGAGAGATGACACTCGCCTTCGGACCTCTTGAAAGAGATTACTCTGAAGGGCTTTACAGGCATCCCAGGGAGGAGGAAGGTCTTGTTTCAGGCTCTTGGCTGAGGAGAGGCAACTCTGGGCTGGGGAGTGATGTCTGAGGCCGGGAGCCATGCCTGGAACTCAGGAAAGCACGCGGAGGGCAGAGAGCAGGGCAATAGGGCTCCGAGGGGAGTTCACGGGGTCGCCTGGAACCGGAAGCCGAGCTGGGGAAGGCTGTGTGGTCAACCGTCAGAGGACCTGTAGGGTGCACTTAATGGGTATGGGGAGCAGAGATGGTGCTGCTTCTATTCTGCTCTGGGGCCTAAATGCCCTCAGTGCTTCCTACCTGCCTTGGAAAATGATTCTGCAGGTCCTGACGCAAGGACACAGCGTGAAATCCGAGGCAACGCCAGGATTTCTGCAGCTTGGAACTTACGGGTGGTTGGACATGTTTGGGGTGGGGAAGCATTGTTTTTATCCAGGGCATATATTGGGGCGGGGGTAGACAGGCTGGATTTAGCCTTCGGTTCACCAGGGCCACCAGGGGTCAGCTCCTCCCTGAAGCATCTTCTTCATGGCCCTGGATGGAGGGACCCAATGTGGTCGTTCCTGCCAAATTGTCACCACTTGGTGAGAGCAGCAGGGAAGACGAGAGAGAGAGAGAGGGAGAGAGAGGTATCTGGAGAAATCCATGGCACTTATGGGAAACTTCTGGATGTACAATCCTCCCGGGAACTCAGAGGCTAACCCGCCTGTGCATAGCTGGAAAAAGCAATTCAGGCAAATAGCCAGTCAGTTAATGAGGAAGACCCAGACCCAGTCAAAAATACTTGTTTTTCTGATAATCTAATCAATTCAGTCAAGGTGATTGATGCGCCTTTCCTAAAGGGCTAAGGAAAGCAGCATCCTATGCGATGTCTGTGTTTCTGGAAGTTTCCCCCAGCCGTGGTCGGCAGGGGAAGCACAGCATCTCCTCCACGTTGAAAGCACAGGCAGCTACCTTTTTTTTTTTTAAGAGTACAACTTACAAGAGAGAGGGGTGAAAGCTGTCAAAGTGTCCTTGCCCACCTCTGCTCCTTGGACTCTCTCTAGCCCAGGAAAGAAACTCCTGGAACCACTCCAGCCCTCTGCATGCTCAGCAGAGTTAATTCTCTGATTCCAGGTCTCACACAGTGATCTGAACCTAAAATAACAGTTTCTGATCTTAAGGTCAGTCACTGAATTGACTGTAATCTTTATTAAGAGGAAAATAGTAATTTCATATTTCAATACAGAGTTTTTGAAGAAGAAAATATGACTCATAGTGGGTTGAGAAGATGGCAAAATCTAATAAAAAGGCAAAGCTTCAACTACCCACAGTGAATCTTCCAAATAAACAGCTCATACATTTGCATGAAAAATAAAAATTTAATAGCACACGGGTGAATAATTATAAGTAAATAAATGAGAGGGGAAGTAGGTGAAACCGTCCATATTCCAAAGACGGGGGATGCTGTGTTGGCACAGGGCACTCCTGTGAAATTAAACAAATGAGACAACTGTCTGTGTGGCTAAATCCTATTCCCCCCAATATCCAGATAATTGAAGCCACGGAGGGTACTGCCCTAAACAGGGCAGAGGGCTTGGTTCTTGTAGGGTGGTAATCTGCCAGCAGCTGCCTGACTCCCAGTTGCCACCACCTGGCAGAACGATGGGCCGGGACCCCTCCCCCGCCGCCCCTGGCAGGCTGGGGGCGGGGGAGAGGTGGCCTCAGGAGGTTATTGACAGGCCTGCCTTCGGTGTATTGGAAAACCTCTTCAAGATTTCTAATGCCTCCCTCCAAAGATCATTAGCTGAGTCTCCAGGTGAATTCAATATTTTCAGCTTACGGGAGAGAAGAGCCAAGTCAATGCCATCGTCCTGGCATCCTTTCATATGGAAGCCTTTCCGATACAAAACCGCACAAAATTCTCCCACTCAGCCAGGGCGCTCTCCACAGCATGAAAAGTGGAGCCTGTAAAGCCTGTTTGATGTTTGAAACCTGGTCTGCACAGGCCTCAGTCTGCCTGGGGAGGGGGCACTGTGCTGGGCAGGGAGCACTGGTGTCTCCCCAAGAAGGGGGTTCCCTCCCAGAGGGCTTGCAGCACTCCTGCTGGATGTGTGGTGTCGTGGAGACCCCATGCTGAGCAGGTCTGTTGTGCTTGGTGACATTGAGCAGTAGCTGTGTTCACTGAGGACTTGAGGACACCCAGCTCCCCCCAAGGCCTGATCCCGAAGTGGTCCTCCACGGTGTGACTGCTGCTCTGCCCTGAGCTCACTGCCCTGTGCGCGAGCCTGGGCCTCAGTTTCCCCATCTGTCGGACACATTTAGACGAAATGGTTTCCAAGGCAACCCCAGCATTTCCCTTCTGGCAGACTGTACTGATTTCCTAGGGCTGCTGTAACAAATTACCACGATCTGGGTGGCTGGAAACAACAGAAATGTATTCTGGAAGCCAGAAGTCCAAAATCAAGGTGTCGGCTCGGCCATGCTCCTTCTGAAGTCTCCTAGGGGAGAAGCTTCCCTCGCCGCTTCCTAGCTCATGGTGGTTGCAGGAGTCCTTAGCATTCCTTGACTTATAGCTGCATCCCTCCAAATTCTGCTTCTCTCCTTACATGTTCTTCCTCTGTGTGTGTCAATGTCTCTGTCCGGATTTTCTCATCATATAAGGACACCAGTCATTGGATTAGGGTCCCCCTAATCCAGTACAACTTCATCATAACTTGATGATATCTGCAAAGACCTTATTTCCAAATGAGGTTACGTTCAGAGTTGCTGGCGGTTTAGGAACATAGCTTTTGGGGGAATACTATTCAATGCAGTACAGAGGCTGTACATTTTCCTTCCACTGCATTGAAGTGTGGATGTTGAAGCAGAATTTGGCATTTGTGTTGGCTTCAAGGGGACCACAAGTAATGTTAAGCAAATGCCCTTTGTCTTTTATGCCAAGAGGAAAAGTTAAGCCACCTCTGCAGAGATTCAGAATTCTGTGCCCAAAAGTGGAGAGTAACTTTAGACAAAATGCTCCCTCACCTTTTTTTTCTAGAATCTTCTTCAGATTTTCTAGAACCTGCTTTACAAGATGAGAAGTGACTTGAGTTTGCATAGCTACAGTCAGAGGAGCAGCATCACCTAGTGGCCCAGGGCACTATGCCTCCAGTCTTGACTTTGCCTCATTCTAGCTATGTAATCTTGAGCCCATTACTTCATCCTATAAAATGGGGGAGGATGAGGATAAAATAGCACTTGCCTCATAGGGTTATAGCAAGGATCAAATGAGTTCAAAAACAATAAGTGCTCTCATTGTTGTGCCTGGAACTCTGTAAGGGTTGGATAAAGTTTAATGATTGTCATTAGCAGACATACACATTACCCAGTGTGTGGTAGCGTGCAGACGCCAAGCCCCATGCTGGGCAGAAGGTTCTGTTTGTCTCTGTTTGTCAGGGAGGGCACACTGTTAGATCTGGGAGCATGGGTTAGTAGATTTCTGCAAAGTTGCAAAGTAGGATTAATGTTATGACCCAAAGACACATCTAAGAGATTGGGCAGGATCTGCTACCAATAAGAATCTGAATGCTTAGTGACATTCAATGAGCCCCTATCACGTGTCACAGCTGGGACCAAGCGCTTTACATTCCTCATTTTTGTACACGATGAACCTAAAAGGTAGGTCCTGTTTATGTCCCCATTCTACAGATGAGGAAACTGAGGCCCAGAGCACTTCAGGAACTTGTTCATGTTACACAGCGGACCCTGTAGCACTAGGCTTCAAACCCGGCAAAACTAACTCTGAACCCCTAAGTTCTACTGCTGTGATATCCCCACCCCAGGATCATCTCTTGGAAAAGGACTGGGTCCAGAGTAGAGAAATTCTGCCTTCAGCCTCAGGAAGTAAGCTGATCCCTTGGGGAACATGGGATCTCTGGCAGAACACACACACCTGAAGGAGAAAGGCCCTCGCCCAAGCCTGGTGAGCTCGGCTCAGTTCTAGCTGGCAGTGCTCTCCAACCTCTGGGTTCATGGGCCCCTCTTTCCTCTTTTCCAGTCTTCTCAACCAGGAAGGAGCCACAGCCATTTCCAGACCCTCCTCACATTGCAGACTCAGGAGCACCTGACAGCCAACCAAAAAAAAACACACACGCAAAGGAGAGTGACAGCTCCCACCCTGGAGGCCGGGTTTCTCCCATTTCCCAGGCAGAAACATGCAGAGGTGTAAGCTGAGCCACCCAGGATCACAGCTGGAGGCCGGTAACCCTCAGGCCTCATTACCCCCAGCTCCCAGCTCCGTGCACCACCTTCCGGACTGCTGGAGCTAATGGCCCGCGTACCAGTCAGGGCTGTGCACTGTCAGTGCCACTGGGTGGTCACCCTTCTCTGTGTGGCAGTCACAGAGCCAAGAAGGTAGGCGCTGGGGGGAGGGTCTAGCAGGCTACAGCCTGACCCCCAGCCCAGAGACACCACAGTTCCTGGCTGCCCACCCTCCTTGGCCCCATCCTGCTCACACATACTTTTCCTTCCTGCCTGGCTGAAGGCTTGGACTTAACCCTACCCAAATGCTCAGGCTCTCACGAGGCAGGAAGCTCGTTACCAGGGCAGCAGGGAGGAGCACCTTCCAAGAAGAGTTTGGACTTCTGCCCAGCTTGTTGGACTGTTTTCTTGCTGACTAGGCAAGTTATTAAGCCATCCTCGAGCGTCAGTTTCCTCATCTATTAAATGGGTATAATGCCATCCTCATTGTGTGAGAAGCAAAAGAATGCAAAGAACGGCCTTAAAGCACACAAAGCCTGCCATGTGCAACGGATGTAATTTGCATTATCCTCCTTAGAAGGGGAATGAATGTTCATGAACTTGGAAAGAGCACTTAACTGCAATTGGGGAGGCGGATGGAAAACAGGGTTGGCCCAAGGATTCATGGGGGAAGGATTGTTTCCCATGACTTTCACCTTCCTGGTCTGGGCTTCACAGGAACGGGGAGAAAATGATAGAGCATCCAAACCCCGAAAGGGAGCTGGAGATGATAGGGGTTAGAAGAAAATAGAAACAAGGCCTGGCTGGTGCCAGGTGCTGAGCTAGAAACTTAGATGCTATTTTATTAGGCCCTCCCCCAGCCCAGCAGAGCAGCCCAGCAGCCCATTTTACAGAAGAGGAAGCTGAAGTTTGGTGATAGTAGGAGATGTGCCCCAAGTCCCTTAGCTGGCTAGGTAATTGTGTTGAGATTGGAACCCAGCTCTGGCCAACCTTTTGAACGTGAATGGGAGTTTCACACCATGAGATGGACACAAGCTGGTCAGGAGAAAAGCTACCTCCCTGACCTAAACATCAACGAAGGCCGGAACTGGAAAGTGCCTTCATCAATGAGTCCCATGTTCCTTTTGCAGGTGAGGAAACCAGGCTCAGAGAGGTTAAGTGACTTGCCCAGCAAAACACAGCAAGCTGGCGACAGGATGAGGACCAGAACTCACATCTACCACATTGTACTGAGTCACTTCAGAATGGCCTCTGAACTCTTACAGCTCAGAAACACAGACTGGATTCAGAAGAAAAAGAGATCTCTAAAATGTGTGGGAAGAAAGTTCCAAGGGTCTCTTGGTGAGAAGTTTGCGTGAACCATCCTTTCCAGGTTCCTTTTTCATCCGGCGCTGGGGTCGCGCCCTCCCGCAAAGCGCTGTCCTCCGTCTGCTCTCCGCCAATTTCACAGCCCACGCTGACGGTGAATATAATTTCCTCATCTCAATCCTTCCGAGGAGAAAGGATCAAACACCTCACTTTCGGGATTTGTGAACTATTGTCAAAAGGTAATAGACCCCTGAAAATGTAATTTTTCAAGAAACATTTGTGTTTTGAAAATATCACTTGTGTCACAAGGCCACATCATTTGAAAGAACCTTCAATCCTGAAAGGATTTCGGTGGCTGTCGTTTCCTGTGCCCAGGGAAAGGGGTTGGGTTAAATGCTCCTTATTAAGCTAACCTGAAAGCCCAGCCCTGGTCTGCTTCAGTATCTTCAATTTGAATCATAATTGAATCATAATGATTATTATCATAATGGCAATGATATTCTTCACAATAACTATTTACTGAGTGCTTATCTGCATGTCAGGTATTGTACCACGTAGGTTACATGATTTCATCTCTCACATGTACCCTCCACACACTCCCCTCTGCCAAATAGGAAGGTAGTATCGTTAATATTACCACTTTGCAAATGAGAAAATTGAGGATCAGAGAGGTCAAGTAACTTGCCCCAGGACACACAGAAGTTTAGGAGCCAGGTTTTGAACCTGGGATGTGTGCCTTCAAGCTGTACCCTTAACCATGAAGGCACTGATGGAAAGATCTCATAGTTCCATAGAAGCCTCAGATGTAGACACATCTACCTATTTTCCTATCTCTCACCAGCCACTTTTTTCAATCAGATATGGCCAGAATTCTCTGTTCTTACCCAGGAGCTCTAGCCTATTACAAAACCTTCACGTATCCAGTCAACAAACATGTCCACACACGGACTATCTAAACTAGGAGGCAGGCACTGCCCCGTGCTCTGGGGGCCCAATGAGGAAGAAGACGATGTTCTGTTTTCAAGGATCCCATTGTCTACTGGGTGAGGGAAGCCAGAAACAGGGAAATGATGGCCCCCAGTGAGAGCAGAACAGAGGGTGGCAGGACAGAGAGGGGAGTAGCCCCCCGAGGATGTGGCACTGAAGCCGGTTCTCTAGGAAATGTGAAGAATGAAAGGGAGTTTGCCAGACACGGAGGGAGGCACAGGGAAGAGCATTTCATGCTGAAGGCACAGCATGTACAACGGCGCAGAGGCATGAGACGGTGGGGCAGGCCTGAAAACAGTGAGATGAGAAGCCTGGGTTTCAGGCATCACCTCACCTGTGGGCGCATTCAGAGCCCACCACCCAGGGTTGTCCTGAATTCTCACCTCCTTGTTCCTAATCCCATTCTTTGATTCCTGGGCGTCTCTAGTTCTGACAGGTAGCTGACTCTTCCATAGATTTGGGTGGGCTTGTCTGCTTGGCTCTTGCCCACTCACCAAGATTCTGACTCATGGCATCTCTTGGCTTATGCACTACTGGGTCCTAAACTTTGGGGGGCAAGATGGCTTTGTTCAATCTACCTTGGGATCCCTGCTCCCCAGCACTGGGCTGGGCACATAGAAGGTGCTTAAAAAATAATGGTGGTGAAGAAAAAAAAAAAAGAGGTCCTATCCCACCTGGTTTTTGGCTGGTCCTCTGTGGACAGTGCCCATGTGTCCAGAGCACACTTGGCACCATCCCCCAGGCTGAGGGCTCCAGAGCTCTGCCGCCAGAGTCCGCTGTGGTCAAGCTTCCCGCTGCCCTCCCTCACCTGTCCTTGCTTCCTGCGCACAACCTTCCAGACGCACTGCCTCTGCAGCCCAGGCTTTCTGAGCCGACGCCTCCTGGATGGGAAGAGAAGGCCACTCTACCACCTCATGGTCCGTGGTGGGTTTTGTTTTAAGGGGTCCAGAGCCCTCGACACAGTACTCAATTTTTTGGTGTGTGTGCATACGTGTATTGTTACAGAAGTAGTTCAGTACTGTGGTTAAGTGGTCAGGCTCTGGAGCTAGACTACCTGGGTTCAAATCCTGACTTTACTACTGTGAAGGGTTGATTGTGTTCTCCAAAACGATGTGTTGAAGCCTTAGCCTCCAGGACCTCAGAAGGTGATCTTATTTAGAAACAAAGTCCTTGCAGATGTATTTAGTGAAGATGAAGTCATTAAGGCGGGCCCTAGCCCAATATGACTGTCCTCCTTATAAGACAAGGAAAAAGATACACAGAGAGACACACATGGAGAAGAATGTCAGGTGACAACAGAGGCAGAAGCGGAAGTTATTCCAGCTGCAAACCAAGAAATGACAAGAATTGCCAGCAACACCAGAAGCTGAGAGAAATGCATGGAACAGATTCTCCCTTAGCATCTCTGAGAGACCATGGCCCTGCCACCGGCATTTTGATCACGGACTACTAGCCTCCAGAACTGTGAGGGAATAGCTTTCTGTTGTTTTAAGTCACCTGGTTATATTCTGTTATGGAAACCCTAGGAAACTCATACACTAAGTGCAGCAGTGGCCAAGAGAATTGAACTTTCTGTGCCTCAATATTTGCATTTGGCAATAATAAGTAGTGCCTGCCTTCGAGGGTTGTTCAGAGATGGAGGAGCTCGGCATTGTGCTCAGCACACTGTAGGTGCTCAGTAAAGGTTGCCGTCCTTCCTCCTTATTCATTTATTTATTTATTTACTATGGAGAGGAACCGTGGCTTTCGTTTGATTTTCAGTTAGGTTGTGTCACAAAAAAGGGTTAAGGAGCATTGCCCTAAGTCTTTCCATCCAGGTGACTGCAGCAGAGCCTGGGGCCCCTCCCCCTTCCTCCAGCACCCTCCACCCCATAATTTGTGTGTGGTGCCCTGCCCTGCCCTGCCCCAGAGGAAAGATGCTGGAATCCCTGTGCACATCGTCTGTGCCTGAGTGACACTTCTCTTCATGGTCACACCTACTGCCTCACTGTCTGCTGCCAGCCACTCCAAGAGGTGAGAAAAATCCATTTTACAGATGAAAAAACCCAAAGAATCGCTTTCTCTCACTCGCTCCTGCTAGATGTCCCCTATCACCCACCCTGCCATGAACCTTTGCTGATCTGACCTGGTGGGTGAGTAGAGTTGGGGACCCCAGAACCACAAAATCCTGGGGATAAGTCCTCGACAAAGGTCACAGTTCGGCCACAGAGAGGAGGTAACTCGGTGTTAGAGAGTCAAAAGGGTTTAGGAGCCAGAATTAGAATGGAATCATCCCCTGGCTTTTTGGGTGCTAATGGAAAATGTTGTCACAATCCACCCAGTTACAGACTGTTGCTGCTGCCTGTGGTCTTGCGGTGCCCGTGGTCTTGCGGTGCCCGTGGACTTCTCCATTTCCATCCCCAGCCACTCAGCAGATGAGGCTAATGAATGGGTAGGTTCCGTGCTATGAGAAGGCAGACACCGTGACGCCCAGGGCATTTCCTTTTTGGCTTCTGCTGCTAAAAATGTCCAGCCTAGGTCATTGCCCAGGTCTGAAAATCTACTCGTTCATGTTCCTCAAAGCAATGACTCCTTTTCTCACTTCCATGAGATCATCTTGGCTTCCCTTTATTTGGCCGAGCACAGTCCTTTAATACATGACCACCTTCCTCAAGCCATCCAGGAAAAAAGCTAGGAACAAACCCTAAATGCACACTGTGAAACAGACCATTAGCTTAAAGTCTCCAAGAGATTGGCAGGAAATGGGTTTTCCCGGATGGCAAAGACACACCTGGAGGAGACAGATGGAGCACAGAAAACACGTGGAAGGAGGCATCTCTACCAAATGGCGATGCCTTCACCCCAAAGCCATGGATGCGGGCGTGCCAACATCGGCCACCTTGCCATGCTTGGAGCTTGGCGAGAAGGGTTGATTCTTTTTCTAAACTGGTTCAATCTTTTTGACTGATTTTGTGGGTTGGTTCAGTTCCCCAAAGTCAAGATTTTTTTTCAACGTTTTATTAAAAACAACAACTTTTCTCTCTATTGTCTTAATGATCTGAGTGAGTAAAGGACCAATCTTGTCAGGTGTACTTATACCAGTGTCCACACGTGTAGATCAAAATGAAGACGTGATTGAATTTTTTTTAATATTGGCAAGAATACTCTTTTGTACCTGGGATAGAAGAAAGGATTTAAATATGAATCATCCAACCCGGGTTGAAGTCACAACCTATGTGCCTCTCCTTGTCCCTGTACCTGCCCCACCTGTGTTGATTTGAGCCCAAGCTTGACCAGTCTAGGGTTTGGATTCCGATGGTTTGGGCACCTTTCCTAGAAAAAGTCTTGAGAAGAGAGGTTTCAGGAGATGGCACTTCCGCTCCATCTCAGAACTTTCCTGGGTCATTTCAGCATTTCCTTCCCCGATGGGAGACGAGACACCGGATGTGAAAACAGACCGCTGTCCCCATCCGGAAAGCGCGTTGGCATTAGTGCTCCCCTTGTGGTGGTAGGAAGAGGGGCCGCAGAGACCTCGGTCAGCTTTCCCGGATGGCCCAGGGTCCGGGGCAGCTAAGCCCAGCGCAGGCCAAGTGGTGAGTGAAGACGACAGCAGGGATGCCGGGATGCCGGCCGAGCTCCAGCACCTCTGAGTGCTCTGCGGTTCGGCTTGGCAAGCAGGGAGGCTCATAGCCGAACTCTCTCACCCAGGTCTTTTAGAGGGAAGGAAAATTCCCTGGAAATTGTGGACACTTTTCTTAGTGTGGCTCAGCAAGTACCTCTCAACTCAAGGTTTGGGTTGTGGGTCTTTCCTTCCAGCTATGGTCTGAGTGTTTGTGTCCCCCTAAAATTCACATGTTGGCATCCTAACCCCCCAAAGGTGATGGTGTGAGGAGGTGCGGCCTTTGGGAGGTACTTGTCAGGAGGGTAGAACTTCATGAATGGGGTTAGTGGTATATAAAAGAGACTCCAGAGAGATCCCTTGGCTCCTTCCACCCTGTGAGAAGTCTGCAACCCCAAAGAGGACCTTCACCCCGCCATGCTGGCTCTGATCTCAGGCTTCCAGCCTCCAGAACTGCAAGAAATACATTTCTGTTGTTCAAGAGCCACCGGGTCAGTGGTATTTTGTTCCAGCAGCCTGAATGGACTAAGACGTTTACCGTGATAGCACACGGGACCTCACCCTGTGGGCTGGCCACCCATTCAGAGCATGGGTTCCTCCAACAATTTTCACATATACCTGGAACTTAGGGGAAAAAAGCCAAGAGCATTTGCAATAAACTTTGAGGAGCCTAAGGGACAGAGTTCCATCCGCCATCTCTCCTGTCTCTGGAGGACCCAACAGCTGTACCAGAAAGACCGGCTGCCCACGAATCCACCACCCACATGTGAAGCGTATGCTTCCCAGCACCAAAATCAAAAAGCGCCCGACATCCATCATTCCCCAAGTGGGATGTTTCACTCTCCCGTAACTTCGTTCTGGAGGTTCAGAAATAGAGTGAGGTTGATTCTTTCTTCCTGAGGACCCAGTGGCCACGGCCACTTCCCAGCAGCTCCATCACCACCCTTCCCAAATGCACCGTCTAAATATTTATCTGAGCGTAACATGGGGTCGGCTTGAGTTCATTAGTTTTTCTGATTATCCCTGGCATCTGATGTGAGAAGGAAGTGCTGCAAATACTGTAAATATTTACAGATGACTAGGATCAGAGAGTCTAGCTTTGGCTCCAAACGGCTCACCCCGCATCCCTCCGACAGGCGAGCCAGGCGCCAGGGCACACACATGGAAGCAGATCCCCCAGGAGCACACTGGGGCTGCCGCTGCAGCCTGGGACCACTGCTCCTAGAAGGCACTGCTCAAGAGAGGTGCCCGAGCTTTGTATTTCTATAATGGAAGCACCTTTAATTATTCATGAACATGAGGGTTTCACACTATTTATAGTATTAAAGTTAATTATTTATTTAGCACCGTTTCTCCAAAAGAGTTCCAGATAACCTTTACAATGCTCATTAAGCAGCAACTTGTAATAATTAGTACTTGTTCCTTTTCTATCTTCCTGGCTGGACCATAGACGTCCCAAGGACAGGGCTGGTATCTGACCGGTTTGCCGCTTTATCCTGTGCTTAGAACACAGCCTTTTACATAGTAGGTGCTTAATGCATATTTATAGATTGAACACATCAACTTAGACTTTTGCTTTTCATTTAACTTTCAAAAATGCACAGGCAAGATGTTATTTGGAGGTTTAAGCTCAACTAGGTTAAGCTCCTAAATCTAAGATATTATCTTAAGTTTCCCTGAATGGTAGACTTTGGGGTCTTCTAAAGAGCCCTAAGCAGAGAGTTAGGAGGCCTGGTGCCCTTTCTGCCACTAACCAGCTGTGTGACTTTGAACAAGCACTTACTTAGACCACTGATCAAGAGTTCTTTGCTTGGGGTCTTTGGGCCCCCTGGAGATCCATGGGTGGGCTGCAGAGGCTATGAAACTCCTGACATTGTATGTGCAAATGTTCATGACCCAAATGTGCACTCATGTCTGGTGAGAGTCCACAGCTTCAACCAGATTCTCTAAGGACTCCATAATTAAAACAAAGTTAAGAGCCACTCTCGGTTTCTTTAATATTTGAGGATGGTAGTGAGACAGATTAAATCAGGCTGGCCTGACACATCAATCAAGGTTGCTTGTACCATATACCTCCACTCCTAGCCCTGGACACCCTCTCCAGCCTACACCCCTGCCTGAGATTTGTTCCCAACAAGTGGCTTTGCTGGCCAGGACTGAGGACCTGGGCATTGGCTCCTCACCATGGACCTTCCAGCTCTATGTTCAAGCCTGTACCCAGTTTTTCCCTTCTCATCTTTAACAGAGTGAATGATGTTACACAACCTTTTTACTACATCCTAAAACAATACTCTCTTCTATCTGGACCTGCCTGCAATGTTGGCTTTGTGGAATGTTTTTGCGAAAAGAAACACAAGTGTCTCTTTAGGATTATGAGACTAGTGAACACAGGGTCTATTACCTCGTTCTGTGGAGAGCAGCAATGAACAGAGTCAAGTTTGGGTCCTCGTAGCCCAGAATTTCAGCCAGGAATTAGGTAGGGGCGGGGGCTGGGGACTACTTAGCCTCATTATTAACAGCTCCTAGTAACTGTGTACAGCATCAATTTGGCGAAAGCAGTGTATGTCTTGACCCTTCTGTCTGCCATTCAGTCATTAGCATACTTCCCTTCAAGTCCAAGACCCATTTCCAAGACCCATTTAAAAATGCAGTGACATTACTAGAGGTGGTAGGTTTTCGGATTGATGTTGCATTTTTAAGGTTATTAGCTAACACCTTAAGCAAGCTGACACTTTAGCAAGTCCAGGAAAATCTGCTACTCATAAGAAGGTGAGTCATTTGACCGGTATGAACTCTTGTTTTCTCATCTCTAAAATGAAATCATTGGACTATATTAAGCAAATGGGTTTCAGCTCCAGTATAACTCTGGTTGCTTAGACCCATGCTTCTCAAACTTTACTGTGTACACAGTTCATCTAGGGATCTTCTTAAATGCAGATTTCAACTCAGTAGTCCTGGGGTGGGATTTGAGATTCCAAATTTCTGTCCAGTTCCCAGGTGACGCCGATGTTGCTGGCCCACAAAGCACACCTTGGGGAGCGAGGTTGTAAAGTCCTGTACTGGAAGCATTTTGAGAGTAGTCAGGACCCGTGAGGAAAGAGCAGGAGGACTGATTAGTGATGCCTGCCCAGGAAACGGGGGAGGCATAAAATAGCTGTGATGAAATCACAATACTCCAACTAGCTCGTTCTTTTTTTTTTTTTTTTAATTTTCTTTTTTTCAGCTTTATTGAGGTAAATTGACATATAATATTGTAAGATATTTAAAATGTACATTGTGGTGGATTGATACACGTATACATTGTGAAAGGAGTCCCTCCCATAGTTAATTAACACATCCATCACCTCACATATACATCTTTTTTTAACTTTTTATTTTATATTAGAGTCTAGTTGATTAACAATGTTGTGTTAGTTTCAGGTGTACAGCAAAGTGCTTCAGTTATACACATACATGTTATCTTTTTCTTTTAAGTCTTTATTGAATTTGTTACAATATTGCTTCTGTTTTGTGTTTTGGTTTTTTGGCCCTGAGGCATGTGGGATCTTAGCTCCCCAGCCAGGGATAGAACCCACACCCCCTGCATTGGAAGGTGAAGTCTGAACCCCTGGACCACCAGGGAAGTCCCCATATACATAAATCTATTCTTTATCAAATTCTTTTCCCATTTAGATTGCTACAGAATATTGAGCAGAGTTTCCTGTGCTATACAGTAGGTCCTTGTTGGTTATCCATTTTAAATCTAGCAGTAGATGGTTCTTAAAGAATCTTCACAATCCAACACAGTTATTCTCAGAGTTGGTCTCCTGACCAGCAGCAACAGTATCAGCTAGGAACTTCTTAGAGGTACAAATTCTTGGACCCCACCCCATACCTACTGCATCAGAAATGGGCTTCAGCAATCTGGAGTTTACCATGGAATTTAATGGAATTTTGTTAAGGCTCATCTGGCCCAATTCCCACTCTTCAGATGATTCTGGTGCATACTCAGATCTGAGCACCATTGATCCAACATCCAAGTCGTCTATAGAATTGATGACTATCAGCTGAAGTCAGGAATAAGCACAGGGTGTCCCAAGGGTAAAAGGAGCCCAGGTAATACAGTTGGGTTGAAACCAAGATACTCCTCGTTCTGTACCCTGTTATTCAACTGTAGAACTCTGATCAAAATCATTAAATATTAAGAGTGTTTTTCAATCTTCTTTGGTCTTGCTCAATTAAGTTTATCTTTTGACCCGCAAAATGTATATCTGGTTCATGTTTTTAAAACCAATCAGAATTTAACATAGTAGCATGATCTACTTGTCATTCCTATAGCCTTGGGAATTGGGCCAGAAGAGTCTTGGACAAAATTCCGTTTTGCTCATAGCTGGTACGTGAGCTGAGTCTTGAGCTTGACCAACTGTTCTTTCCTGGTTGGACTGTTTCTGTATTGCAGAGACATTTTAAACAGCAGGCTCCAGAGAAAAATGGATGCTAAAACCTCGGGGTCAAAGTAAATTCTTAGCCCAAGGGAGGTTAACAGTGATAGTCCAACTGCCAGCATCTCCTTCAAAATGAAGGAGAAATCATAGATACATCAGAAAGTGGGAAAAGGATTTCTCCTTCTACCCCATCTCCAGAACTCTGGGAAAAGCACTAAAAATCAAGCAAAACAACGTTCAGGTGTGAAACAGATTATGGTGTATAGCTGGAGGCAACGAAGTTGCAATTGTGTCCAGTTACACCAATTTAATTGGGTGTTAAAAAAAAATCTTAGGTCCCAACAGTAGTTTCCCGCCCAGATGGCAGTCTGTAATGGGAAGAAGTAGCACTTCTCTTTGCTAGAAGTTGTGATTTGGGGCACATTGCTTAGCGTTCTCCAAGGTGGGCGCCATCTTGACCTTGAGGATGAACTTAATGTCTGGTTTGGGTGTTGAAGACGTCAAAGCTCTTCTCCAGGGCTTACAAGAGCACAGAGTGAAAAAGAGTCCTGCAAATTCTTTCAGCCCATGGACTACTAGGAATAGCCCTGGATTCAGACTCTCCCACTCACATCTTACAAGCCTAAAATCAACCCTCTCTATGTGTAAAAAATTGGACACAACTTGAAGGTCCAACTTTAGAAGAAAAGTTGAGAAACTTATGCTACATCAATATCATGGCAATAATTGCAGCCAGTATAAGTATTCATGAACAATTTCTAATGCCATGGGGAAATGCTTGTGATATAATGCCAAATTTAACATGTAGGCTATAAAATTATAGTATGTTATGTTCTCATTAATGTCCAAAAGGCATAGAAAAGTAATCACACTTTAAAAGTGATTTCCTTTTAATGATAGATTGATAGGCAATGACTTTTCTTCATCTCGTGTTACTGTATTTTCTAAAATTCCCACAACTTCATGTATTATTTTTATACACAGAAACAAAAACCATTCAAATGAAAAAATTCACTCCGACTCAGATGTGTCCCTTTTATCTGGCTGGTCTGTCCTCTGTACCTGGCTTGAACATTTCTTTTTTGCAACCCATTTGTTCCAAGTCATTCCCTTCCCCTGGCATACTCTGCTTGCTCCTCTCCACTTTTCCAAACCTTCCCCACCCTTCAAACTGCTGGGTTTCCTGTTCTTCCAGGAAGTTCCTGGGACCTTTCCAGTCATAGACCATCCCCCTTCTGAACACCTGTACCACAGTTTCATCCACACCATTTGTGAAGCCAGGGAATGTTAGGAATCTTTTATTGTCAGCATGCCGTCTCCATGCCTAGGCCAAACCCTAGACCAATTACCTCCGAATCTGGGGTGGGACCCAGACATGAGTATTTTCTTTTAAAGCTTACTAGGTGATTCCAATGTATAGCTAGGACTGAAAAATCACTGATCAAAAGTCAAAAGTCACCCCTATACACAGAGCAAGCATTTGTCCCAGATTTTGTAATTCAAGTATCTGTCAAGTTGATCCCACATAAACCATGGAAGCTTCTCAGAAATCTTGATGTTCCAGTCCTTACCTATTATTATTATTGTAACCATATTAATTATGTCTCTGGGATGCACTTGGACACCAGACTCACGTCATATTTTTTGGTTGGTTCAGATATATTTGGTTCAAGTCCCTGAGGAACTGTCCGATTTAACAAATAAAAATACAGGATGCCCAATTAAATCTGCATCTCAGATAAACAGTGAATCATTTTTAAAGGATGAGTATATCCCAAACATATCATGAGATATACTTACTCTAAACATGTATTCATTGCTTATCTGAAATGCAAATTTAACTGGGAAACTGTATTTTTGTCTGACAACCCTTTCTCCAGGAAATAAGATTTCTGTATTCAAAGGCTTTTATTTCCTGTTGTGCTAGCATGGAGCCCTCATATAGTCAGGGTTGAACCTCCAACGTGGTTGAGTTACTGACTGCAGAATAGACCAACTCCAGAACCAATTGGGAGAACGGCCCTGCTTTCCAGGCTCTGTCACTGACGGGGTGGTTAGTAACATTTTACTTGCAGAAGTATAAAAGAGGCCAAAATGTAAATACTGCTGCCAGCCTGCATCTAGAATTTGAGAATCACTAGCCTACATTGGGCAGTGGCTCAGAGTACAAGGTTCTGGAGTGAGATAGTTCTGGGTGTGTATCTCAGCTCTACCTGTTACTGTATGATTCTAGACAAGTTAATGAACTTCCTTGAGTTTCAGTTTTCTCACCTATAGGTTGGGGATAGTTGCACATAGGTTGGGGATAGTTGGGGATAGTTGCACCTAATTAATTAGTCTTAGGATTAAATGAGATCACGTTTAAAGTTCTTGGCCTAGTGCTTGAGTCGTTATTGTTATTAATATAAAAGGAATATATATTTTTTTCAAATTCAGCCAACAAGCAAACAAATATACTTAGCGCTGCTCCTACCCCAGCTGCCCTTCTGGTTCTCATCCTGTCACTTCTGATAGAAGCAGACAGTGATGACTGGGAAAGGGCAGGAGAAAAGCCTGCTGCGGGAAAATAGGGTGAGATTCTTCGAGAAATTGAGACTGAAGACTGTGTAAATAAGGCCGATATTTGTTGGTAGAATTTTATGCAAATTACAACCAAATGGCTGGCCTTCGTAGGAAGATTTTATGCACTTGAGTATGGTCCGCCAACAAATTCAAGTGGAAATGAGTGGCCAGGGTCACGGCAAACACTGAGGTCTTTGATCGGCCCTGAGTGCTGGCACCAAGGATCAACACAACCCTTGTGTGTCGCTTCTTCAAATTCCTGCAGGTCAAAAACCATGTTTCTATCTCAGCGATTGTTTCTACCCTGGGGCAATTCAGGGTCACCTCGTCTGATGCTTCGTATAGCCACCCCTTCTGGGACAGCCAGACACTAACCAGACCTGATTTTTCGGTTTTTAAAAAACAAGTTTGAAAAATATCACCTGGGACAGCCGGTGAAAGAATGCCAGCCTGCCTGCTCCACAAAGAGATGTGTCAGCCGTCAGTCACTCTCAACTTTCTGCTCAGACGGTGACAAGCTGCCACGTGGAGAGGAGAAGGCCATGCGGCCACCCTAGGCATGGGGCACACCATCCCGCACAGATCCCAGATGGGGACAGAAAATGGGGCCAGAAGGGGAGGGGGGCATGAGGGAGGCAGGGGGTGTGGCAGCTTCACGTCATCTCTCCAAGTTCACCTTCCGCTCCCAAAACGGCACATTTTGGGGAACTCTCAAGATGTGCTTGGGGGAGGGAGTGGGGAGTAGGAGGCTCGCCCCATCGGTACATGGGCAAACCGCTCAGCCTTTCTGATCCCAGTATCTTCCTCTGTGAGACTGGGATGGGATCCATCCACCTTGCTCTCCTTACTGTGGTCAAGAGGGTCAAAGGAGGTCACAAATGGGAAAGAGCTCGAAAGCACTGAAGAGATTCTGCATGTTGCTAGGATTATGCCCCTGTCTCCGCTGAGACAAGGAATCCACCCAGATGTTGAAACAGCCCAAGTATGAAGACTCCGTGGTCTCCACCGGCCTCACTCAACTGCAGCCAGGAAGGCAGCTCCCGAGCCCATGATGAGCAATTGCCGACGACCTGTCCTGCTCCCCCATCGAGCACTTGAGTTCTCCTGCAGGGTCTGTTCTGTCTCAGGAAAGGTAAAGCGGTGAGCAGTGGGGGAGGGAGAGAGACAGTGGCTTTCAGGTGGTCAGTCTAAAGGGAGTGTGAAGCCGGCAGGATGAGCAAGGTGTGGAAAGCTGTCCCGTTGGCTAAGCCTGGCTCACAAATGGGGTTGACCCCCTCGGCCTGCTCACCTGATGCACACCCAAGTGAGGTGACAACACACTGCAGAGGGCAGGGGGCCGGTCTTGTGGTTTCCCATCTGGTCTCGTTTGGCTTTGGGGGTTTGGAGCCTCTGACAGACACATGGAGAACAACCTTGTCATCTTGAATCAGACAGTCGGCCTCCGTGCTCCGAATACGTGTGAGATTTCACACATGCTCTCTGGAGGAGAGAGGCCATGCGGCAGGAGAGGAGGCATGTTTACGTTCTCTGCAAGTGTTTGGATTTTTAAAGAAAAGAAAATAGACATTTCACAGGGCATATTATAAACCAGCATCAGCTTTCCCCCTGCGTGGTCTTGAAGAGACAAGAACAAGCAGGAGAAAAATCTGATTCCAAGCTACTAGGGTTGGGAATGCCCACCTGCTTCATTCACGAAGTTCTCTTTCCATATTTGTTCTGCTTACTAACGTCTCACAATGAGCCTTTCCTCAACAAGACTCAGGGGTAGGGTGGGATTCGTATGCTATTTAAAAAATCTGTTCTGGGTAATACAGATTCTATCCCCCACGTGGCAAGAATCAAAAGATCAAGTACCTTGAAAACACAGAGGTGAGCTTTTTAAAAATATGGCTATTTTTACTTTTCTGAGTTTTCAGACTTAACACAATACGCACAAATGACTTAACAAAGAAAATAAAATAATTGTTTGAAAAAAGTGGGCACAAACCTACATCAATAATGCTAATGCAGCTGGAGATGGGGGATGAGGACGAGAGCTAGAGTGGATAGCTTGATAGGAAGGACAGCTCTTGTTCCCACCCACCCCCAACGTTGACGTGGGTGATTCTCTCATTCAGCATTATTCTCAGCCAACTTTAGCCATCTTGAAGAGTGTCACTGTGAAATCAGCTAAGAGATGCTCATGAATATGCTAGAACGTGCTAGAGTTGACCAAATACCTCCACATATGATTCCATTTAGTAGCCCCAGCAAACCTGGGGGATGACAATTATTATCCCCATTATCTGGGCTGAAATGGAGACTCAGGAATTCAAATATTTCCAATTCCCAAAGCTAAGAACTAGAGCTAGGCCTTCTGAGTCCGTGTCACCCATTCTTAGACTTAGCAGAGGCCAAAATAGCCTAGTGCGGAAGCTTGCGGGCTCTAGTGCCAGGTTGTCGAGGCTCAAGTCCCAGCTCTGACACTTGCTTTGCTGACCTTAGGGAAAGATGTGTAAATCCTCTCACTCTTAACTCCCTCATCTGCAAAATGGGGATGATAATAATAGGACCCATCTTGCAAGGTTGTCGTGAAGATTCAATGAAACGACACATGTAAAGCACTTAGCCTAATGCCAGACACTCAACATATGTCAGCTCCCTGAACTTGGGAATTATTGAGAATAAATGCATTCAAACTATTCATATTTTCCATTCTATTCAGATTTCCTGGTACATCTTATTTTTCAGTCTTCTTTGTAATAGAACCCAACAGCCACTGTACTTATGAAAAGATCTCTCCAGAACAAAACCTCTGTTTCACAGAGGTGGGAAATTGGGACCAGACCTGCTTTATTGCAACAATGTAAAAATCTCTTCCAATGCATCTTCCACAGCTCCTAGGAAATAAGCAATGGTCTAAAAACTCCTCCAGCTTTGCCCAAGATCAAAGTTAAGTGAAAGAGGGAGTCAGGCTCTTCCCGGGGACAATGCAGATATACCTTTTTTGGGTGGAATAAAACTTTATTTAAAATAATTTCATTAGGGGGGTGGGGCGGAATGTGTAAAAAAAAGTTTGGGCAGGAAGAAGGGAATGCCTAATATGACTAGTGGTTAAGCCTGGAGGTGTGGGCAGGAAGTAAGGATGGTAACTTACAGTATTTGTACATTTCAGTAGTGTTTGAATTTCTTACCACAGATATGTATTATTTTGTAATAAGAAATTGAAAGGTGGCCTTATTCCTAGGCCCTTCTCAGCAGGGAAACTCTAAATTTTCCCTTAAGACGAAGATCAAGGTGTTAAGAGGACAGATCCTAAGAGTTCTCATCACAGGAAAAAAAACAAACAAACATTTCTTTCTTTCTTTTTTCTTAGCATTTTTTCTTTTCTTTTGTGTGTGTGTGTGTGTGTGTGTGTCTATATGAGATGAAAGATGTTAACTAAACTTACTGTGGTCATTGTATCACAATATATGTAAGTCAAGTCATTCTGCTGTACACCTTGAACTTGAACAATGCTATATGTCAATTATATCTCAATAAAACAGGAGTTTAAAAAAATACCCAGCTCAACTGTAAATTCCTCTAGGAATCCCTTCCAGGTGGAATTCGTTCTCTCTTCTTCTGTGATCCAACAGCACTCTGTGCCACCAGTGTTATAGCACTTCATTAATTCAGCTTTTCATTGTTCATCTATTCAACAGATGTTCTATGAACAAGCCCCTGGGGGAGGCTTTGGGGAGCCAAGATGAGCAAGACAGGTGAGGTGTCTGCTTGCTAGAGCGCACTCTGGCTGGGGAGACGGACAGTGACCTCCCAGTCCTGGATTCATTAGCTGTCCTTATGTCATGAGCTCTGATGGAGAAGGACCAAGTGTCAAGGGAGCATACACTTGAGAGACCTAGCATGGGTCAAGAGGCCTGGGAGGGTTTCTCTGTGCAAGTGACCTTTCAGCTGGGAACTAAGAGATGCGAGCATTAAGTAGGTGAAGGGGGTGGGAGGAAGACCAGCTGAGTTTTGGGCCGAGCACTTCGGCAGGAACTGCAATGAGAGGGAACAGAGCTCACCAATGAAATGAGAAGTAGACGCAGAAGAAGGGTTAAGACGAGATCAAAGAAGCAGGCAGGGGTGAGATCGTGTGACGCTTTGCAGAATATGGGATGTTCCACTTTACTCTAAGTACAGTTACAAACCACTGAGAGATTTATCCCAAGGACTCCATTGCTTTTCTTCCCTGTCTTTGTTCACCTCCACTTTGACACACCAGCTCCCAGCTGTCAGTGCCTGGCAGTTAATGGGAGTCTAATCATTAATGGTCGGATGGCGGAACCAAGTCACCCTAAGGAGGAAGAGACTGCAGGCAAAGCCCATGACTGCGCAACCCACCTCTCTCTCCTCCCTTTTGTCTCCTGCAGTCCAAGCCTGCGAGCTAAGAAGTATAAAATCCCCACAAAGAAGGAACGACTAGCAATGAGAGGCAAAGCTAAGACAATTCTTCCGCCTCAGTCCTTCCAAAATGTTCACAACTGGCATCAGGTATCATCGTCCTGACCGATGAGACAAACAAACCCAAACTGGAGACTCCAGAGGGGTCAGCATTTGCCAAAGCCTGTACGGAAGCCACGGCTGCTCTGATCACGTCTTGGCCAGTTGTCAAGGGCCGATTCCACCATCCCCTGCCTAAAATACGTATTTGTAGGCTTAATTATGTGAATTTTGCTTTCCTTTGGCTCAAAGAGAGTAGGTGTAGAGGCATTTTTCATGTTGCATAAAAATGAAAGTGTACTAAAACCATCCTCACCTCAAACCGAATGTCAGAGCAGTTGGATTCCTCAGCAGCAACCGAATACTTTTTATAGAAAGGGAAGTCAATTGAGAAATCACAAAAAATTAGAGTTGGGAAGGACCTCTGCGCTCACAAGGGTCAGGTCCCAGGAGCTGCTGTTGAATTGTTCCCTGCAGTGAAGGGTCTAATGTTTTGTCCACTCAAGTTTTAAATATCTCTACCAATAGCTTGTCCCTGAGGACGCCTCTGCACAGGGTGATAGATCTTGCTGTCAGGGCTTTTTTCCTGCTATTCAATCTCACTTTTCCTTTCCTCTACTTCATCCCATTTGTCTTTGGCAATGATTTAGACAAGAGTGTGCTGACATTTGAAAACAAAAAGCCCTGTCTTTGCCTTCAACTTTGTTTTCCAGACCCCTCTACCTATGGAAACTTTGAGATCTGGGAAGGAGGCAAGCAAACAAGCGGATGTTCCTTCTGGAAGAGGCCATTTCCAAGGGCTGAACCCAAAGCCTTGAGCCCCCAGGTGGACATGAGATCATTAGTGCCTCAGGAGCGTACAGGGTACCCAGGGCCTGACTCTCAAAGGCAGTGGGGACAGTCACCGGGTTCTCCAAAGTTTAACAGCCTCCTGGTGCGACGGCTGGGACAGAAGGTGGCAGCAGAGCATCAGGCTCTGTGGGCCGAGCAGTCCTGGGTAACGCAGTAAGTCCCATTTCCTCGGCATCCAAGCTTGGAGAGCACGTTTAACCAGACCGGCCAGGGAAAGCTGTGCTTTGGCCAAGAGCGAGCTGCGAATCAAAGCTCTGGCCAGTCTTTTAAGACAAATCCCAAACGGTCAGGATTCTTGGGAGCACTTTTTCTCCCGACGAGCGTCCTGCAGCCAGAGTTTAATCCCAAGAATAACTTCAGTCCTAAACAGGGATGTTGGTCCAGACTGATCTAAACGCAGAAACTTGCCATCTGCTCTGGTGTGGTGGTGCACAGATTTTTGTGTTTAAAGAAATTTGGGGCTGATGCATTTTTTTCTTTATTCTTTCTAGCCTCAAGCTATTTGCTTCTGCATTTGTCTCTGGTTTTCTGGTTTCCCTTCGCTCGACCGCTTACTTCTTTTGTCGTGTTTGCAGGCAGTCCTTCCAAAGCAGAGATCTGGAGAGTAAGCATTTCTGACTTCGGGCTGGCCTCCTGCTGGGGAACCAATTAAATGTACTACCCACCAGGGAGAGTGTGATATTTTTTATTACTTTCTAATTTTGGGCCCTGAAACGGCTTCAGTGATCAGAACATTCTTCCGCTTAAGAACCTAAAGGAGCTGGTGGGATGATGCTTTCTTGTGTTTCATTTATAAAGGTCCATACTCGCCAAGCGTACTCTAAGGATTCCCATGCGGCCTCAGATTCTTGAAGTGGGGAGAAAGCAGGACAAAGAAAACCACAACAAAACTTTCTCCCTACTTTACCTTATCATACTGGAAACTGCCAGCTACTTTGGGAAAGTCTTTCTTTGAGAAGTCGGTGAACTGAGAAAAGAAGGAGAGAAGAATTAGAACAAAACAATATCCCTGGATTCTAAATCTATTTAAACTACAATAGTAAATCACAATCCTGCCTCTTTCTCATTACTGATGGCCTGATAGTAGGGCCTCCGAGATGCTCGTTAAGGGGAAAGGAAGAGTTGTGTTTTCTTTCTAAATACATTCACAGGAGCCTCCACCCAAGGTTCTCACTGCTGTTTGATCCGTGCCAATTTTTCTTTCTTAAACAGTTAGCATGAAACAAAAAGGAAAGGCATGAAAAAGAGGTGGGGTGAGGGCCCAAATAGGTTCTAATGAAGAAGGTAATGAAAGTCCAATTCTCCCTGAATGTCTGAATTTCTATTTACTTATCTTTGCAAAAGGAAGGATGCCTTAAAATCCAGAATCGCTCTTGGATAAAATCAAATACTAACAACCCAGCTAAACAGCTAAGAGCCCAAATTATGAGCCATTCCAAATCCTTCCCAATTGCCATGGGGGTCTTGGCTGAGGGTTTTTTTCCTTTTTTCTTTTTTCCCTGGCTTGCTTGCTTAGCTAGAGGTAATTCTGAATGTTTATCTGAAGTATCTCCCTGATATTCTGAGGGGACTTTTCTCTCGAGCAAAAGCTCCCCTGAAAACAGGGTCTTGTTTTAATTCCCATTAAGTATTGCTCAGTGTTGAGTCTTACTAGTGAATGGCTTCTTTTAGTGACACTGACAACAAAACTGACATATATAACCATGCTCAGCGATGACTTGTGTAAAGTGTGATTCAAAAATTAACATTTATAATTTTATAATAAGCCAGCTATCATATTTGCTATTATATGATGCTCTGTTGAAACCATCCTTCCTACTTTTATATAGAAGTCCCATGAGAGAAAAATGTTTATCTTTATTGTTTACAGCTCCATTAAGTACCACTTTATCATATGATTTAAAATCCAACAATATAACTTAGCAGTCAGCATTTATTTATTTAAAGAAAGAGTAAGTGTTTCTGCAGAGTTTGTCTAAATTTAAAATCACAAACCAAACCACCTCTCCTCCCTCCTTCATTCTTTTCCTTCCTTCCTTCTTTCCTCCCTCCCTTCCTCCCTCCCTCCCTTCCTTCCTTCCTTCCTTCCTTCCTTCCTTCCTTCCTTCTTCCCTCCCTCCCTCCCTTCCTTTCCTCTTTCCTTCCTTCCATACATTCATCTTAAAACCCAGTGCTGAATCTTGTTGGGTCTAAATGTTCCATAAAAATTCAACTTCCCTTCAGGAATAAATAGCTGTAGATTATGTGAAATGACCAACCTCCTTGACAGGTCTTTAGGGAGAACACTCTATATAACTTTGACTAAAAAGGCAATGTTCTAGATCAAAATATAGTCCAGCTCTACACTGGCAAAGAGAATAGAACCAATAAACAATGAATAGAAGCAAGAATGCATGAATGGAGGGATACACAGGCAGACGTAAAGCAGAATCATAGCTTCCAGTTAACTCAATTCTCCATGAAACTCATGCCTACAACTGAGCAAACACCCACTGGACAACCTCCTGCAAGAGACAGGAAATAGCACTATTTCAATCAACCAGTTTGGCATGTTGTGTTTTACAGTTTCTAAAATTAACACAGAATCCAAACAAAAACATGGCTGGTATGGAACTACATGCAAAGGACACTGTCGCCTGGTTGTTTCAAATCTGTTCCTTATCAAAATTAGCTGCCTTGTTTGTCCAACTCCCATTTTTGAAGGCACACCATTCATTAACCAACCTGTCATTAGATGCTGGTGATGACCAACTTTTCCAGGATTCTTGTTTTAAATACAGGACTGATAGGAATCCCAAAGCTGGGAGATGAGGGGAAGGTGGAGGCAGCAGAAATGGTGAAGAATTTTCAGGTAAGACTTAGTATTGCTTCTAGCTACTCTCCTTGTTACAGCAAAGACAGCACGTGGAAACAGTGCCAGGTTTTTCCTTTGCACTGAGTGGAGCTAAGTGTTTCTGGGCTTGGCTGAGGAATTTTCTTCTGCATGAATTATGAAACTGACTTCCAACCAGATGCCAAGCACTCTGCCCTTTCTGTTCACCCAGGGTGCATCGATGTCTACTCATTGTGCCTCTCGCATTTGCCTCCTTTTCAACCCATTCTCATTTGGAGGGTCATAAGGAGTGAGGGTTTCTTTGTAAGTCACTTTCATTTTACACAGTTTGGGTGAACAGATCCATGAAACTCCAAAGAGAATGTTGATAGACTAAGTGGGGAGGGAAGGAAGGAGGAGAGGGGAGAAAGCAAAGCAGATGATGTAAAAACAAATCAAAGAATAATTAATGATGATGCATCTTCCCAGAGTCACCTGGCCTCACACCTAAACTGAAACCATCACTGGGGCATTCTTGTGGAAACCACTTCCTGGGGGTGTGCTATCTTCAGGAAACACATCCCATGAAGGCCTTTGCAGGAAGCAAGTTCAATGTCAAAAGGAGCCACAGGAGATACTTAAAATTCTGTCTTTCACACCCTAGCCACTTAAACATTCTTCTTAAAAATTTCCTCCATCATCCTTAACATACACAATTTTCCAAAGCAAAGAATGACTTTTTAGAGTCTCTGTGTGCCCATAAAATTCTGTCTCAGAGATTTTATTAATAATCATAAAAACATCAGTATCCATCAGGATCACTGTGGAAAGGGAGAGGCAGATTTTCCTGAAAGTGTGTTCAAATTGTCTGAGACCGCTGTTGACGTGAAAAGGGGGTTAACTGGAGACTGATGATGGATAGACGTCTTTGCTTCCCTGTTCACCATTGAGGACAGGCCAGATGGAAGCTCACACAAGCCTGCTTGGTGGGAAGCAGGCAACCACGCCTGCAGCCGGAAGCAGCTCCCCATGGAGGGCAGCATTCCAACCTTCGGGTCTGCAGGTTGTGTATTTATCCATGACACAGAGGGCAGGGGAGGGACCAAGGGTTCAGCACTACGTATTTTTTATGGCATGAGGATATGTTTCTTGGGACTTTGAGAAGTCTAAGATGAAGTGCTTTAAATGACTATTTGACTATTCCCCAGCCAGCTCTAAGCACTGGCCAAACAGCCTTGGCTTATTGATTGTCAGTTAAGAGCAACCAAAATAGCAAACAGTAAAACGCTGCCTGCGGAGAGATTTGTACGGTGGTCTCTTTGGCTCACCTTTCACAGGAGGTTGATCACGTGATCATGATACGTCTTCCCCTAAGCTCCCTCACTTTTTCTTTTTACGTTGTACCTTAAGCCCTGCAGTCAGGCAAAACTTGGATCGTAGAAATTCGAAACTCCAACGACCAAAAATTCGTGAGGGGTTTTGAGGGAAGGCGCGTACTGCACAATGCAATGGCCTCACCAATCGGAGAGTTACTGAGAAGCACTCCAATGAGCTCATAATCCATCAATATCCAAGCAGCGTGGGGTGGCTTTAAGGGCATGGGTTCTGGAGTCAGTGAGGTTGAACTCTGTACCAGTCCTGTCCCTTCCAGTTACTTGACCTCTCTGCACCCCAGTTTCCTCCTGTGTGAAAATTAGGATGATAATATCTACTTTAATGGGTTGTTGGGCTTTCAGGAATCCATCATGCATGAAAGGCTCCTGACACAGTGTCTGGTGTTTAGCTGGCCCTCACAATATGCTACTGTCTTCCCCTAATTACAACCAAGAAGTGTTCTGTGATTACTTGCTGTAACAAAATTGTTACCTCGGCTGGCTGAGCAGCAACATAAACTGGGGGGACACGTATTCCCAGGTACTTTCATGGATGAGACCCAGAAATCTTCCTCAGATGAGTCTAATGAAGCCCACCTGACCTAGGACCACAGACCAACTCTCCCTGACTTCTACCCACCAGATGCCAGTGGCACCCTTCCCCTAGTGGTGACAGCTGAAAATGTCTCCAGACACTGCCAGATGTCCCCTCGGGGGCAAAATGACCCCCAATTACGAACCACTGGCTTAAGCTAAATGAAATATATTCTTAAAAGTTACACAATACTTCTCTCAGCAAAAGTTTCTACATTCTCCTGTGTCCCTTGGACCATGACCACAAGGTGAGGTAAGCAAATATATTCATTTGACATGTAAATACTGTACAAGTCTGATGGTAAGGCAAAGTGTTTCCCCCAAAACTATTCCATAGAATGTAAGTCCTTACAAAATTTCTCATTCCTGACGCTTTCTCAATTACTTTATTTTGAACATGAAAGAAGTGTTTGGGGGACGACATTAGCCCCAGGGGGCCTCAACCAATGACAGTTGGGGAGAGGAGACTAGAGGCCTACAGATGGCATCTGATAACACCATGGGAGAAAGAGCAGCAAAAATACTTAACACAGATTTGGTGTTTATTCTTGAAGATATGACTTCATCATAAAAATATTGAAAGTATTTTAAGCAGGTCTCAAAGTTCATTTTACCAAAAAAGAAAAAAAAAAAAGAATATTGTAAGTGGTGACCTTCTAGAGATCATAAATATCCACCCAGAGGACAAATGAGAAAACTTCTTGGGCACTGAAATAAAATTTTCAGTAACAGCATCTTAGATGGATTCAAAGTGCCTTTTTTTGAACAATTTTAAGTGAAGGTGGTGTGTGATGGAGAATATGTTCGATGATGATTCAAAGACAGCTTCGGTGACGATGAAGACAAATGACAAAGGTCTTTTGGGAAGAAGAATCTGAACACAATCAGTCCGTGATCTAAACTTTTTTTTTTTTTTTAAACTTTTTAAAAAAGATTGGGGAACATTATATTTCTAAATGCTTACACTATTCTATGTAATATGCCATATATGCAAATAAATTCATCGATGAAGTTTGGAAGTAAGTGTCTTACTATTTCACAAGAGTTTACATAGCTGGGTTGGTTTTCTCTTTGGACAGGGAGACTCCGCCTTGTATGAGGGTTTGCATTTTCCTTGGGCATATGCTCACCTGAAGCACCTACTGTTTTCAAGACTTTGTGTGAGTCAGTGTGGGCAACACTCGGAGCACGTGTTTCTGGCCCCCGGAGAGTTTATGATCTCTGTGGGAAGACCAGACAGAAGCAGGAGGAGAAGCTTCCACATGATTCAGTGTGGTTTGGCTCCAGGTAAGTGGTTCAGATGATGTGCTGGAAGGAAGAGGAGGAAGACCTTTGAGGGATGCCTCCAGATGACCTTCTGGAAACTCCAATCAGATGCGTGTGCCCTCCTCAAGATTAAGGATCGACATCCCTCATGTGGCTTCCAATGGCCAGTATGGTCTGGACATCTCCTTCCTGCCAGCCCCATCTCTAGCTTCAAGTCTCCTTCTGCTGATCTCCCTCTCTGACTATCCCTTGGACACCTTCACCCCACCTCCAGCTTTAACACTTTTCCCGCTACCCGCCCCCACCCTGGACTGTGCCTCACCTTCCCACCTGCTCTTCTTCCTGCCTGTCTCTCTGCCTTTGCACCTTGCTGTCTCCTCTCCTCTCCCCTTTCAAACTCCCTCTCATTCTTCAGATGTTAACTCAATCCTCACTTCGCCTGAGAAGCCTTCGTGGACCCCCACTTGTGGTGAGGTTCCTTGGCGTTAGCTCTCACAAAACTGGTTATTTCCTTTAAAGTATTGTCTCTGTTTATGCTTATGCATCCATTAGTGTCATTGTTGATTGATGTGTTTCTCTCCTTTTATGCTATTACCTGGTAAGAGCAGATCTTCATCCTTTTCCACTCATCACTGTATCCCCAGGGCCTGGCCCCAAAGTTGATACTCAATAAATGGTTGTTGAGTGAATCAATGATTAATTGAATGTGTATTTGCTATAACCTTTATCTTTAGGCTTGTTACTACTATTATTACTGTATGACAAGAGCTAAGATCCAATAGCATTACTGTAAGTCAAGTACTTTATGTGTTCTGTCTTATTTAATCCTCACAAAATCCTGTGATGTAGATTCTGTTGTTTCTACTATGCTTGTTTTCTATATGAGGAATCTGGGGCTCAGGAGAGAGGTTAAGTAATTTAGTCAAGGTTGCAGGCCCAGCTAGTGTGTAGAGGAATTGGGTTTTGATCCCTGGTCTGCCTGGCTTCAGAACACTACCACCTGTATTGTATTGTATTGTATTATATCTCATCTGTGATACTCAGATGATGTCTGCCCATATGACCTGGTATGAGATCTAATACCCCTAAGAAGCTCTCAACCATGCCGCTCATCTCTGCTTCCTGATATTACTTTTAGCTGGTTCCCCACCATTTGGTAATGAATGTCCTGGCTGGTGGAGTCATTCTTATCATTTATAAACACATCTAATATACCCTTGTTATATTACTCCCTTATTGAGTAAAGGAGGGTTCCCCCACCAGGGACAGAAAATGCATCTTTTGTTTCTATGTGACTCATGACATCTGGCAAGTGCTGGGCACACAGTGGGGACTCACCTATTACTCCTTTATTGGTTGATGACATCACAAGGATTTCCTTAGAAGCAACAACTCAGGGTTCAGAACTGAGGCATAAACTGCAGCTAGATTTCATATACCTTTGACGTTATTGCCTTCTCCAGAATTTAATCAACATTTTGTCTTGTATGGGCAATATTTATTTCAAAAATTTCATGCATTTCATTCAATCCATCAGCAAATATTTGTTGGGGGGCCAATTTCTGGACAGATTCCCCGCCCCCTCATAACCCCACTGTTGGCTTGCAGAAAGAGACACTGGTCCAGATGGTCCTCATGCCTGCCCTCGGTCTTGGGTGTCTGAATGGCTTCCTTAACTCAGACCATCAGGTGACTCTGTAGAAAGCCCCTCCCTCATATTTAGGTAACTGCTAAAACCCCCAGTTTCCACAACACATTTGCTTTTCAACCCCACCCTGAGATGCCTCCCCAAGACATAAGGGAAGCCCAGAAGCAAGACATCTGCGGAACTACAGAGTTTTTACGTGAGATCAAAATAGCATCAGAACTTTTAAATTGTGAAACAATGAATCAAGAGAGGAAGAATCAAATGAGAAATGGTAAGTATTCCATAAAGAGTAGGATTAGAGTTCTCAGGCAGGGAATACCCACAGCTATCTTCACACCAACTTAAATCAGGCAGAAGCTCTAATGATGAGGATAAAATGAAACAATGGATGCATTATTTCTAGTGGGACTTGCATCGCTATTTGGCCTAATTATTTGTGATATTTCACCCATATAAGAAGCTTCTTCAGAGGCAAGAAATAACAGTTTATCTCCTTGAAAACAAAGAACAAAGGCCATGGTGCTCTCTAGAAGCTCGCCTATCATTAGGAGGAGAAAGAATCTGCCCATTATCAGGAAGTTCTCCCTAGAGATCTTGAATATCTCCCCAAATAATCCCTCAGTGAACTGCAGTTGCCCACAAGGATGATGATTCAGAAGCCATAAGCCTTGCTGCAGAAGTGAGAGAGAGATAGTTTAAGGACAATGCAAGCCAAAGAAACATTCTCTCCAGCCTTGCTCTATGGTGACTGGTGTGTGTGTGTGTGTGGCACAAATGTGCACTATAACAATAAAATGGGAAAAGGGGGCACATCCCCAGGTTTGCTTCCTTTAATGCCCTCTTGCATAAAGGACTAGGTTTGGCTGAGAATGATAGAAAATCCAAAATAGCAACGGTCTGAACAAGATAGCCATTTATTTCTCTGTCACAGGGAAATGGGTCTGAGCAGTCCAAGCTGGAACAGCCGTCTGCAGTCAGCAGGGTCTCAGACTCCGTCATTATTTTTGCTCTGCCATCCCCGACGCGTGGCTTCCATTGGTTCGGGATGTTTGCTTCATCTCTAAACATCGTGTCCACAGGCCATAAAAGGGAGGGAGATGGTATTACTCCTCCCTATAAAGACCCTTCCCGGAACTTATACACACACTTCTGTTTATATCCCATCGGCCAGAGCTGAGTCACGTGACTCAACCGCAAGGAAAGCTGGGAAATACAGTCTTTATTTTGGGAGACCATGTGCCCAGCTGAACATTAAAGGGTTCTGTTGCTATGAAAGAAAGGGAAAACAGATACTGGGGAACAGCTAGGAGTCTCTGCAACATTCTGCAAGGCATTGGAGATTTGGGGGTTTGTTTCCAGGCCACACCTCTCCCTTCCATTCACAGGAGCTGATCTACATAACTGTGTTCATAGTGGGAACCCAGGCTGCCTGGCCGCTGTGAATGGGACGAAGCGTTTATAGAAAACTCAAGTTGGATCAATTATATTTTCTCTCCCAAGAATTTGGAATTAAGATACAGTGATTGACTGTTATTAGTCTTTCAAACTGGACCCATTGTGGGTACCGTGGAGAGGATGTCCTCTGCCAAGTTCGTCTAGAGGCAGACAACTGGTCTGCAGAATCCCTGAGAGAAACAGGGCGTCATGCAACCCTGGACCAGGGAAAGTCAGACATAGTACCTGCCCTGATACCTGATGCCTTTCTGGTTCTGGAGCTCAGCTGCATTTCCTTCCTTGGGTTGCATGAGAAACCCTTGTGTCCTTATTGAAGTCCTCCATTTGGGGCTTAGGGTAGTTTGAGTGGGTTTCTCTTCCCTGCAGCCAGAAGAACCTTGACAATGACAGTGCCTCTGTGCGGCTATGGCTCTGAGCAGGAGACAACAGTCAGCTCAAGGTTCTCCTTCGCACCCGGCTTCCTGGACGGGACAAAGCACATCCCTCTCCCTCAAGAATGTGACTTAAATCCATTAAGTTGATTCACTTTTAGAATCTAATTGTTCTTCTTCCCTTGCAACATGTTTCCATTTGTCTTTGGACCACTGGAGGCACCACACAGTACCACAGTACTACGAAGGAGGGACTATTGTTGGCAATATTAGATAGGAAGGCAGGGGCTGGGGGAGATATTCTGGGGTGGGTGAGCCATCCAGTGGCCTTCAGATCACCTCTTGATGTAAAGTTATCTGTTTGACTTAGGTAGAGGACCAGACCTGGGAACTCCCAATATCATCACGAGGCTGGTGCTAAACAAATCTTGTCCTTATAATCGTATCTCATATGTAAACAATTCCCTCTAAAGAGTCAGGGACTGGAACTTGAGCACTAGATGTTACAGCTACAGCTACGGTCTTCTCCTTTGCATATTTCAAATAGTTAACACTTGGAGAAGGCAATGCTTCTGGTTAGTAGCTTGTCTGTCTAAACCAGGCTCTCAAGCATAATAATCTTGCTTGATCTTTTGCCTCTCTGGGCCTCAGTTTCCTCTTTAATAAAATGAAGGGGTGGTATTAGAACTCTCTTCCAACTCAGAGGTTTTAGGAGTCCCCACTCACAGGGTAAGATCCCTCAGTGGTTTCAGAAGACAGAAGGAGAGAATTCAAATGTTGGCTCTGCCACTTACTAGCTGTTTACACATGGGAAAAACCCTAAGTCTCAGTTTCTATTCTGTAAATGAGGAATGGTGACAGCGCCTACCTGGTGGGGGTCTCCCGGGGGCTTAGCACAGTGTGCTTGACACATGGGATGTGAGCACCGGGTGCTGGTCATCACAGCACTGATGACCTCAGATCTCCATGAAATGCATCCATCCTGCAGATGATCACACCCACCCCCCATCACCACATGACACGCAAACAGGCTGACTTGTCCTCTTTGATAAATGTTGCTTTTATTAATTAACTCCGTGTGAGGGAAAAGCTAAAGAAAAGGGATGGAGGGAGTAGGAGGGTGCCTGAGCTGTAAAAAAATTCCTAAGTTATTTTCCAAATAATCTGTCTTGGCAAAAGAAAGCGGGAAAAATCCCTTCCTAAACTCATATCCTGTTAATTTTCAAACTCAAGTGTGTATTTCAATGAAAATTTAATCCATATGTTTCTGATTCTTTTGTGCTTAACCTATCAAAGCATTGTTTGCAAATAATCATTTGATGTCCAATAAACAGCCTTTTGTGTTGATTTTCCCATGCAACCACCTGGGTGATAGTTCCCTGAAAGGCAAATGGCCCCAGTTGAGACTCAACGGTCTCCTGCCCACAGGCCTGTGGACTGACCAGCAAACCTTATGACTCACCCCTCCTGGCTAGAGATGATCAGCTGGCCTGGGGTGGCCATCCATGGACATACTGGCCACCTCTGAATGCAGCTTGACTTAAAAAGATGAGCTTCTCTCTCACCAAAACAGAGAGCCAGTCTCTCTCTTTGGAATTTGGACAAAGTGAGACAGAATAAAGGTGACTGTGAGCAGTGGATCCTACCATTGCATAGCCATGTAAATGCTGAACTGGGACCATTATGGGCTGTTTTAGTGTATTCCTCCAGAAGTATAGACCCTTAAGTTTATTTGGGAGGTGGTCCCAGAAAACACTGGTCAGGGAAAGGGAAAGAGAGAAAGAAAAGGAGCAACACAGTCAAGTACATTTCCACGGTGGGCAAATGGAGTTTCATCTTGCTGGGGAACTCAGGGAGCCAGGGTAGAACATGCGCCTCAGAGTTGTCTTGGCCAAGAGGGGAGGGAGCTGGGGGATTTATCCTCCAGCTCTTGTCAGTTATTGCTTGAGGACTGCTCCCGGAGCTGTAGGTTCCCTAGGACTTCTGATCTGCCCCAAAGCAGAGTCACAGGTGCTACTGTTGTTCTTCCAGAAGTGATAAGTGTGGAGGGCACTTGTTCAGGGCAAACAGCAGCACTATATGGGCTTATATGCAAGCTGAAGTTATGATAATCAGATAGAGACATAATAGAATAGAACAGATGCAGAGCAAGCATCTGTTCTTGGTTCCTTTCCTACTTCAAACCTAATAGTTCAACTTTTCCTAGATTCCCACAGAGATGGTATTTTTCCAATTAGCTCTCCTATTTCCTTGAGCTGCTTTGAGCTGATTTCTGTTTCTTATACAAGAAAGAAAGGACCTTCCTTTTCTGGCACCACCAGCAATGGCAGAGATACAGAATCTCAGAGAATATACCTTAGCTCTCCCCCTCATTCCCCTACATCAGTTAAGACTTGTTTTGGTTGCAAGCAACAGAAACTAACACTGATGAACTCAACAACAAAAAAGTGAATCTACTAGAAAAATTTGAGGTACCCAGGGATGGAAAAGGAAGCCACAGAATCCAGCTAGGGGCAGACAGGAACCAGGTGCAAGGTCTCTGTAGTAGGAACCTCCTGATCATCTTACCTGGGTATTGCCACTGTAAAGGAGCGCCAGCCATTCCTTTCATCATTGCCATACAGTCAAGGGTCCAGTTAGCCAAACTTAGGTTATACAACCACTGCTTGGCCACCCTGGGTAGTAAGAGGAAATGTCTACAGAGGACTCTGCAGAGTGAGTGAGAATTCTCAGAAGAAAATGTTACTAGGAAGGAGGAACGGATGCGGGGTAGCAGGGAAGTGCACACACACACACACACACTCACACACACTATACTTCTGGAAGCCTACCATTTAATGAGAGAATTAGAGATTACAACCCCATGTAAGAAATGCTACAGTGGAGGTGTAGACATACAAAAAACCCTAGGAGTCCAAAGAAAGGACTAGCTGGGGCCAAGGGGTAGGCAGAATGGTTTGGCTGAGATCAACATTCAACAAACACTCAATGAGTAATTATTATATATGCCAGGTGTCATGTCCACCATGATATTTACTTATTTATTTATTTATTTATTTATTTATTTATTAACATCTTTACTGGAGTATAACTGCTTTACAATTGTGTGTTAGTTTCTGCTGTGTAACAAAGAGAATCAGCTATACATATACATATATCCTCATATCTCCTCCCTCTTGCGTCTCCCCCTATGATATTTAAGTGGAATCTAGAAAGATGAGAAAGAGTGCTTAAGTGGAACCTAAGTGTGAAAGGGGACATTAGAAGAACATGTGTAAAATCATGGAGGTGTGAAAGAGCAAAGGCACAGAGCACACAATGCGGGAGAGATCTATGGAGGAAAGAGTGGGGAAGGAGGCATGATCCCAGGCTAGGACATCACAGCGGGCTTTCTGTGCCAAATTCATGAGACTGGATATATCCAGAGTCAGTGGTTAGTCATGAAGGATATCTAGTGTGTCATGGGACTGAGCTCTAGAGAGAGCCCTGTGGTGGACTGTGGTGGCTGGATCTTTAGGACATTGTGGGAGGGGCTGTACATCTGCAGCTAGAAGGTCAGTTAGATGCCTAGTGCGCTGTGCCAGGAGGTATGTGTTGAGCGCTGATTTGGCTCATGACTTAGAGAGGGAGAGGTGATGGTTATGAGAGATATTTGGAGGGTAGAATTTTCAGGAGTTGGTTATCAGCTTTGGGAAGCAGAGAGAGAGAGAAGAGATAGTATTAATGGAGAAAACGCATAGGGTGACACATAAGGTGGAATTTGGCAGGAACTGCAAGGCTTTTCCTGGCCTCCCATTGTGGAAGTGGAAGGTCTAGTCCACTCTTTCTTCCAGAAATGCAGTGGTCATCCACAGAGCTCCGGTTTGGCTGTCAGAGTGCAGCCAAGGCATGGAGCAGGATCCAACAGGGCTGACTGTGAAAATGTCCATCCTCTTTATGCCCTGCTTTCCATTCAGGACCTTCCAAAGGCTAATGCCAATCTGGTGTATCAGCTTTAGCTCCCAGCACTGTCCTGTACATATGTTGTGCTCCAAACTAGACTCATTGCTTCTCGACCTCCAGGCCTTTATTCAGGCCATTCCAACTATCGAGAAAGTCTTCCGTATCCTCCAACTTCCAATACCATCTCCCTCTTCCATGAAGCCAGCCAGACAGCCCCCAGTAAATAAAAGGCATCCAGGACACCCAATCTTAGCTCCTCTTCTGAGTAGGCTGGGAAGTAGGGTGAAACAGGAAAAGCTCTCCTCTCCCCAGGCAGTCTCCTGCTTCCACAGGTATAAGAAGTAGGACACTGGAGACCCAGTAGGCAGTACTGGCTGGGAAAGCTTCTATTCAAATACCAGGAGAGAGAGTCTGATCCCCCTTCTGCCTGGGCAGCTAGAGGAATGAACCCATCCTCTTGGCTTCCATATGGGAAGTGAGCACCCTGACTTACATCTTTGCCAAGATTTCACAAAATGGCACATGGGGTAAGGAGGTAATTCCCTATAAGAAACTCAAGGTGCTGTAGGCAACCAGGAAAGAAATGTCTCACGCAGTGGGGAATGAGCTAGAGGTTAGTTCTGACCAGAAGACTCCAGGGGGCCAGTGGCCACCAGTGTCCATGTCTCACCGTGAAGCCGTGCATGATGGTTGCATTGCAGAGACTCTGAGGCCCCCTTCTGGGCTGGAGTGGAGCCTGGGAGGGAGATTTTTCTGGTCTGTTTCCAGCTTTGCTGCAGGGAGTAAACTTGATCAGCTTATACTGATTGGGATCTTTCCTCGGGAGATCACACAGATGCCTTGCCCTTTTCCAGTACAGGATATTCAGAGTAAGAGGGAAGTAGAATTGAAGATAGAGGCTAAGGTCACAGAGTCGAGAGTCCTAGTTTTGTCTTCCACCATCTAGTTCTATGGCTTAAGGTAGATCTCGGTTTCTTCCTGTGTAAAATAGGCATGACAAATCACTCACCTGATTTACCAGGGTAGAAATGTCACAGTCGTAAGTGTGGTTGAAAAAACATCATACCAATAGATCTGGCTATCACCATTAGAGGCACCTCATCGGCAGTTTTCCAAATTTGTATGTGATTATAACTAACCTCTCACCGCAATTGTCTTGCAAAAAAACGTGTGTGTAGGTATGTATATATACATGCACACACACACGCATTATGTACATATACACGCATGTACATATCCCAGAGGCTTTTGTATAATCGCTGATGTTCTTGGGTTTCAACTGAAAAGTATCCAGCCCCCCAAATATCTCCCCGGGGGAACGATCTACTGAGGAGAAAGGCTGAGAGTTTTATCACTCTTCCTGTAGCAACCTAAATTTCTTTGGGCTTCTCCCAAGTCAAGTAAAACAGTCAGAGTAAAATGCAGGCTCAGCATTTCAGTTTCTACGAGGACAGGTGCCAACATGATATGGATCACGAACCCAGCAGAGTTTTCAAACCAATAATGCAAATGAAAATAAAGTAAGTTTGGGCAAGCAGCCTGCTATGTTAATACTATGTTCAGTGTTATGAGCTACCTTTCCCTGAAAATTATTGCCCCTAGAGGTACTTGCTGGAAAACGAAAAATTGCTCTCTTAACTTGGAGATTTTATCCTTAAGCTTGAAATCTACCAGATGCCAACATTTTCAGTGGGGTTTCTTCCAACTTTCTTTTGAATGTTAATTGCAGTCCTTGTTTTTATCTCACTGGTCCCTCCATATTTCCACAATTTCTATTCTACTTTCCTGGCATAGCTTTGAATGTCCTGGGTAGAAACAGTTTTCTCTGTCAGTGGTTTCTAAACATGTTGGAACTCTTTCCAAATAGTAAAACCTCGTCTCGCTCCCAACTGCAGTGTGCCTTTCTGGTTGCAGCAGTTATAAAGCAGGTTTAGTGAAGAGAAGTAGGCAAAGATAAATAGGCCCTAAATGCATTTAATTTAAAAATAAACCTAAGAGGAAAGTTCTCTTGGCCTGAAAAATGAAAAATAATTAATTTTATGTTGTAAAAGATGAGGGGATGCCATGAGCAGTTGTGAGTTCCCTGCCCTCTGAGCTACCCCATCCCTTGCTTAGATGGAGATCACTATCTAATCATTGTTCTCACCTAAGCGGGGTGGGGCTGGGGCCTCAGAGACCCTGGGCAAGATGTGTGCTCTTCAGACCACAGTCGGAATAAAGGAACTTCCTAAGCTCTTAGGGAAACTGGAAGGGAACCTAAGATAAGTGGGCTCTATATGACTGGTCATATGAGCGTAGCATCAAGGGAGCCTAAGGGCTTCGCATCCTCACAATGTATGGGGGTGGCTTGCCAATATCCCACCGAGGCAAAAGATTGTGCCAAGCCCATCAGAAGTCCACAAAATCAACCACAGACACTGTGGTCCATGCAACACAGTATGGTACAGAGTTTTGCGATAACTACCTTTTCTGGAATTAACCTACCCTCATCCCTTACTAACTATGTAAGCTTTGGCAAGTTCCTTCCTCTTCAACTTTACAATGGGTTGATAATAGCACCTACCTCATAGGGTTGTCTGAGGACTAAAGGACACGTGAGAAATGCTTAGAACAATGCCTGACACTGAGTAATTTTTCAACAAAGATCAGTGACTCCCATTTGCTCTGAGGCAGTATACAAATTGCAAAAGTTTATTCCTGAGAGAACATCAAAACAGAGGATATCCTATCTTCCGATGAGACCCACCAGTCCTGCATCTCATTTATCTGCTGCTCCTTACTCTCCCCCTATGTACCATTGTTCTCATTCTATGGCTTTTAATGGTTGTGTGGGGGGAAAAAAGTCAAATCAGCTTTTCCTGAGATTAGTTCATCCAAAAAGTTCAACTGGCTGATCATAAGTGACAATAGCCCATGGATATGTTAAATATAAACGAAGAGGAGACGCTTCCCCACTCAACATCCATCACTGAATGTGGTCCAATATGTGCCCAACACTTGCCAGCTATTCCCTCATTTCATCCTTTAAAAATTTTACAGGCTAAGTGTTATTATTCTTTCTAGGAGGAGGAGAGGAGAGGAGGAAAGAAAAGGATGCATATACACACATCATTTCCTTGTTTGGGGGCTGTTTTAGGCAACCTCTAAGATGGCCTCCATCAATCCCAGACTCCTGGTATTCGTGGCCTTGTATAACCCCCTCTTCCTGAATGTCGACTGGATTTATTGACTTATCTCTAACTAACACAATATAGCAGAAGTGATTCGATGCCACCTCCAAGATTAGGTTATAAAAAGACTATGGCTTCTGTCTTGCATGCCCTCTCTCACACTTTCACACTTGCTAGCTCTAAGAGAAGCCAGCTTCCAGGCTGTAAAGTACCCAATGGAGAGGTCTGCATGGTAAAAACAAAACAAAACAAACAAAACAAAACAAAACAGTCCTCTATAGCCGGCAAGGAACTGAGACCCTAAGTCCAACAGCCTGAGAGAAACTGAATCCAATCAACAACCACATGAATGAGCTTAGAAGCAGAACCTCCCCAGTCAGGCCTTCAGATGAGAGTGCAGCCCTGGCTGACAGCTTGACTCCAACTTTATGAGAGACCATAAAGTCTCTCATAATTCAGAGGCACCTAGCTAAGCTGCAAAAATTGAGAGATAATAAATATTTGCTGTTTTAAGTTGCTGAATTTTGAGGTAATTTGTTACACAGCACTAGATAACTAATACAGGGGTCTTTTTATATGTAGCTCACACTCTGTGCTTCTGGTCAGTAGCTTATGTTTTTTACAAGGATTGCTAAAGTTTAAAACAGAGTTTAAAACCCTTCTCATGACAGTCACCATTTCTTAGGATTCTGAGCCTCACCAAATTCTCTCTCTCCCTTTTTTTTTCACCCTCCTCTTATGTCTCAGTTCGTTGGAAGTAGGAAAAGACGCTGCAGAGTCTGGCTTAACCTTGAGGGATATACACTTGTCTTGGGTTGACCTCCATTCGGAACACTAGCTGGCCAGCCTATTTCCACTTGCATGTACTCTGGCCACACAGACACAGCTGTTAAAAGCACCAACAAGTATCACTACCTGAAATTAACCATGACTCTAGGGCAGACCTGGGAAGGCAGGTCATGGCCAGGCTTTGGCCATGGTTTTAGTGTTCACCATCATTTCACTCAATGGTACTGAGGTTCCACAGACTACTTGGTGCTAATGCAAGCATTTGGCCATACTGAACATTTTTTTTTTCAAATAAATTTACTTATTTGTTTTATTTTTGGCTGCGTTGGGTCTTCGTTGCTGCATGTGGGCTTTCTCTAGTTGCGGCAAGTGGAGGCTACTCTTCGTTGCAGTGCACAGGCTTCTCATTGCAGTGGCTTCTCTTGTTGTGGAGCACAGGCTCTAGGAGCACAGGCTTCAGCAGTTGTGGCACATGGGCTCAGTAGTTGTGGCTCATGGGCTTAGTTGCTCCGCAGCATGTGGGATATTCCCGGACCAGGGCTCGAACCCATGTCCCCTGCATTGGCAGGCGGATTCTTAACCACTGTGCCACCAGGGAAGCCCCATACTGAACATTTTAATTCTGCAATACTCTCTCAGACTGAGTGATGTAATACTGTTTTCTCAGTCCGTAATACTCTTTCCCTTACTTCTTCACACTACTTAATGCTTGTTCTTTATCTTTCATCTTGGGCACCACTTCCTCTGTGATGTGCTTCCTGACCACTTAGCCCAAGTCTGAATTGCGTACCATATTCTCCAACAATGCCCTGTACTTCCCCAGTCACAGCACTTCTCACATTATATTGTCTCATCTTGTGATGGATCCTTTTCCCTCACTAAACTTAAGCTGCAAGCCAAGGTATCTTGTTTCTTTGAATCACTGTTGCATCCTCAATGCCTAGCACTGTCTCTAGCACCTAATAATTAAATAATAAATATTTGTTGAATGAGCGAATGCTTTGGAGTCTTCAGGCCAAAAATTTGCTTCCAAAACTTATCCACACTTCTTACCATCAAAACCTCAGAGAGCAACAACCTGGGTAAAGAATGTAGGCAATAAAAAGCAGTTGAAATGCCAAAGAACATACAAATTCCAAGCAAAGCGGAAGAATGAGACAGCTGTCTAGATAATAGAAGCCATCAGACACAGTTTGGCTACAACTCACTGGTAAATTCAGGTGAGAGTGCTCAGTTGGCCTAAATTATCTGGATAATTCTTCATTTTGCTTTGGCCCATAAATTCTTTTATCTCCTTTGCAGCTGGGTAGTTGGCAAAGCCTGTCACTCCCACTAGAGAATGTGGATGGGTTCCAAGGCACTGACCTCCCTTTTATCCAGTTTCATCCTTTTTATTTCCATTTCATTTCTTTTGGTTCCAGTTGGTTCCCTGGGTTAAGGGCTTCAGAACTGTTTAAGAGTGACTTTCTGTTTTGACCAGCCTTGCAATTGAACCTTAGTGAGCTTCAGTGTTTGGTGTTTGCTTTGTATATTATTCTGGCTTGTAGAATGTTGATGTCAAACTTTTAAAATATGATGGGAGGAAAGGCTTTAAAATATTTTCAGAAAAATCCTTATTGATGTCTTAAATCTTCTTGTCTTTTGCAATTAATCCTAAACCACATGACTGTACAAAATAGCTACCAGAAAGATTGCCATGCCCCAGTCTGTCTCTACAGACAGAAATCGTTTTGAACAAAAATCAGGCAATTTAAATGACTGATTGATCCAATTAGTAAGTAATAATAAGTGGATACCACCTATATCAATCAGCTTTTGCTGCATAACAAGCCACTCCAAAATTTAGTGGTTTAAAACAACAACCTTTTATTTAGCTCCAATTCTTTGGATTGGCTGGGTGGTCTTCTGCTCTGAGCTGGCTTAGTTGATCTCTGTGGTTGGTCACTCCCCTGCATCTGGAGTTAGCTGATAGGAGGGCTGGTAGCTGGATGATCTAGAATTGCTTCTCTTACGTGTATGGGAGATGACAGACTGTCTGCTGGTCACCTTGGTTGCCCATGTGACCTCTCATCCTCCACCAGGCTAGTTCAGGCTCATTTGCATACCAGGTTCAGGGATCCAAGCCCAGCAAAAGAGAGAAACCTCCAATAGACAAGCAATTTTCAAGTCTTTACCTGTTTCACATTTGCTAATGCTCCAAGTCACATGGCTAACCAAGATTCGAGCGGTGGAGCAATAGACTCTACCTCTTGATGGGATATCATAAGGAAGTGGATGTAGAAGGGGAAATGGCCATTTTGACAATCTATCATAATATCATTTCCATACAACTTACCTTGTTTGGCCCTCATGGCAGCCCACCGAAGGAGCATTCATTTCCATTTTATGAATGAAGCCACTGAGAAACAGATGGGTGAAGTCACACACTCATGGTTATACCACTAACAAGCGGTAGAGCTGGGATTTGGGCTTAGTTCTGCCTTGCTCTGAAGCCTGCCTTTCTAATCATTCTACTTTGTGCCTAACCCAAGTACTGGCTGGTTGCTACTCTGAATTCAGGGCTATTTTGTCCCCCATGCATGTAGGCAGTAGCTTCAGTCTGTATTTATCAAATATTTTCAAAATATTTTGCAGAGATTATTTTTTTTTACCAGTTCAATAAAACCTCAAGCCCCAGATGTGGTTAAGTCAGGCTCTCTTCTCCTGAACTTTCAAGGCTTGAGGCACTTTATGGTAATGCAACCTCAACTCCTCCAACTCCCCTCTGACATGCTTTCCTGCTTATAAACAGAAAGTATCTTCTTTTTTGAAGCCATGAAATTCTGCTTCAGGTTCCACCCTTGGAAGAGACAAGACTCAGAACCTCCAGCCTCATTCCTAGCCCCGGCTTTCCTTTCAAGACCAAGGTGGGGCTGGGGTCACATCCAGGGATGTTGCCTCCTTGTATAGATAAGAAGGGGTCATGAGAGCCCTTCAAGCTTCAGACAAATGATGAACCACACAAAAATGAAACCAGAGCCACAAGCAGTGCCTCAGAGCTGGTCTCTGCCCAGTTTTTGCAAAAGTACATTTTCTCCTTTCTGCTTCTTATTCTTCCTCCCATGGTCTCCCTTCCTCACGCCACCCCCCTTGGCTGCTCTCCCTGCCCCCCTTCTTCATTAGAGCTCCCCTGCTCTCACTTCTTCCATTGCCATTTCTTAGAATCCAAACATCCTTTCCTCTCCATCCCATGCCTTCCTTCAGCTGTGAATGCCATTTAGGAGTAGAAATGGGCCCCAAAGATGCCTTGGGCTGCAATTGGAAAAGATGGAGGACCCAGGAGGTGAATTAAATGCACTTGATGAATCTGGTCACCGTTTATTTTGAGGGAATAGAAACGTATTATTTTGTACTTACATATATTCTAAGTCTACTCTGAAGTTTCCCATTGAGTAGGAATGAATTTATCTTCATTTGACAATTTTATGACCCAAATCAGCCAGCTCTGTCCATTTATCTGATTTAAAATGCAACCAAAAGACTGGACTGCTTTGACAGAAATCCAAGCATGGCCAACAGTGCTTCCCATCAACATAGATTTTTCATAATATGCGAGTTTCCCAGTGTGGCTATCAGGGCCTCCTGGTTAAGCTTACCTCTTGAATGATCATTATTCAGCAATAGAAAATGATTCAGTAATGAAAACAAGTGCTTGATGTTTTTTTTCTTTTTAGATTTATTAAAGCTCCTCAGAGGCTGTTTTTATAAAACCCAGCCCTCAGAGTGGCTGACCTTAACAATGTGTTTATCTAAGCTATATTCCCCAAAACGTTGACCAACGTGATAAATAATTTATTTAATATTTCCTTAAATATTATTTTATTTGGTTTAAACCCGAAGTAGAAACTTCTTCTCAACAAAAGGAACACTGTCTCATTTTTTTTGTATACAATGGAAACTTTTGGAGACAAATAAAAGAAATATAACCTTTTTTCACAAATTTTAGTTTACAAGGCGACTGCTGGTTAATCCAGGGGCTGTGGAATACTTGTTGTGACATTTAGGTGTTAAATTAGAACTTTGGTTCATGGGTATATGCTTATTTCAAGCATTTCCTAAGACTGGTAGGAAAATAAATATCCACAAATAAATACAGCAAATAGGGCACAAAGAAATAATCGATAGAAAAATGCCCCCCACCCAAGCCACAAGCAACACAAGGGCTGTGTTCATGTTGACAAAAGCTTTTTTTTTCCCAGAGATTTTAGTAAATCCACAGCTTAGTTATATTAGAACCTTCCTTCAGGAGAACTTGCTAAATGTTCCCACTTCCTCTGCAGAACTGTTCCTCAATCCATAGGACTAGTAATCCCAGAATTCCTACCCCTGGGCCACAAAGGCAGGCCCTGACGTAGGCTAGGCAATCAGATTCCACTCTCTGGGACTCAAGTTGGTCATGTCACAGGTGGGCCCAACCTCAACCAATTCTAATTCTTGGGAATTTTTTAATAAGAAACAGGAGGAGAAAGGGCCTGACCCTTGGAGTCATAGAACTAGAAGCAAATGAAAGGCTGCCCAGGAAGGAGCCTGACTACAGAAGAGGAAAAGAAGGCCACTTGGAGAAGCAGATCTGAGCCATGGAGACAGTGATTTCTGACAATGCTGCATAAGCTCCTGGATCTAACCAGGCCTGACCATAAATCCCCCCTCTTGCTTTAAGCTGTCTGGAGTCAGTGTGGGCACGTCACCTCTAATAACCCAAAGAGTCCTGACTAATCCAGTGAGTCAAGGATGAGACACAGTGGCCCTCAGGGGATATTTGTTTGTTTGTTTGTTTCTCTCTAGCTTTCTGTTGGTAACTTAGATTTATGCCTATCCTTAAATCCTAGCTTCAGAGCTGCATATAATTCTGTTCACCCTTTTTTTTTTTCTTTCCTTTCTTCTTTCTTTCATCCCTATATGAACAGGAAGTCAGGATACCCAGTTAGATTCTTGCAGGGGAGAGTGTGATGAATTATCCCCACAAGCCAGTCCCTAAAAGCATTTTTGCGGACCTCAGAATGTATCTTTGGATTAACAGTAAACGCGGGTATGTGCTCACCCATCTGGGAATTCTTACACTTTAAATTCAATTATGAAACTAGTCTGCGAAGGCTCCTTTTGCTTCCAGCTGGAGACCTTGGCACCTTAAAACTGTCACCCTTTGAACGATGACTATACGCCATGCATTGGGTGGTGTGCCTTACATATACAGCTTCCCACAATCCCGTGTGGTAGATACCAGTACTGTTCCATTTCACAGATAAGGAAGAGACACTCCAAATGGTTCCAAAATCTGCTCAAGTTCACTCAATTAGTGAGTTGTAGAGGCTGGATGAAATTCCAGGTCTAGAGCTTGCCATCTCCCCTAAACCCTAGCGACTCTTCTGAGAAAGTAAAAAGCAGAGGGGCAGCCATGGAAGATAGCAGCTCTGCCCCACAAGGTTCAGGAGGGGCTATTGAGAAGAGTCACTAGTAAGCAAAGAACACTGGAGATGGAGTTAGACTGTTCCAGGCTGACATTCTAGCTCTACCACTTTCTTCCTACTTTTGTACACATCTTTTTATCCCTCTAAGCCTCAGTTTCCACAACTATAAAGCAGGCTAATAATACTGTAGTGCATAGTCTCCAAACACAATCCTCCCATCTGTGCAGGTGCATGCCCTCTTCGGATCAAGAAGAGAAGTCTATTTCCTTCTCCTTGAAGATGGGCTGGCCTCGGCATTTGTTTGGGCCAATAGAACAGGAAGGAAGTGACGACCTGGGACTTCTGAGCCCAGGCCTTAAGCTTCTGCTTCTTCTCTCCTGAAGCCCAGACCCCATGCTGTAAGGAAGTCCAGGCTAGACTGGCAACTGATTAGGGACCCTGGAGGACAAGTGTCCATCTCGAATGATCAAGCCATGACCAAACTCCCAGAGAAATGCAGTCTCATCAAACTCTAAGCGAGACCAGCAAAAGAACTGGCCCAGCTGAACCCCAACCAAGGCACAGAATTGTGAGAAATAATAAATATTGTCATTTTAAGCCATTATGTTCTGAGACGATTTGTTATGAAGCAACAGATAACTAGCAAACTTACCTCACTGGGTGGTTGGGGGGATTAAACAGGCTAATGTGTTTGAAAGCAAGAACACCTAGAACAGTGCTTAGCATTCAGGCACTCAGAAAACGTTGGCTGGGCAAGTACTTTGTGCCCGCTGTTCAGGGCAACTGGGAGACAAATACGGAGGAGAAAAAGTCCCGCCTTCCTGGAGCTTACATTGTAAGAGGAGGAACAATGAATATGCACAAATAATGGCTCTTCGGTCAAATACTGACTCCCGCTGGAAAGAGTTACTCCCTAGCAGCTCTGCATTGTGCGTGTGTGCTGCTGTATCCTCAGCTTGTGTGCCCTCAGCCCCTGCCTTCAGACATGACAAGACAGGACAGCAAGGTGGAAAGTATAGCCTGAGGTAGAAGACCTGTTTTGGATGGTGTGGTTGGAGTGGACCCTGCTGCCTGGGAGATCTGAGCAGACCTCTAAATGATACGAGGAAGTCAGCCTTCCCCAGTACACCCATGATTCCTAGAGCTTGCCCCATTCCCATAGCATGTTTTAATTATTTTGTTTTCATCCGTCTATCCTCACTGTCTGAGAGCTCTGGGGGGCAGATGGAGGTGTTTCTCATTCAGATTCTCTATGCCTTGGGCACTCGTTGACACCCAGTAGGCGCTCACGGTACATTCATTGACTGACTATATGAATGCATGTCATGACCGCCCACCACTCAACACTGGGGTTACAGTCACTGGGCTAAGAAGCAGCTACCCTCTGCAGGAGACCAGCAGAACACAATCTCACTTCCTGCTTCATGAATACGGTAGTTGGAGACTCACCTGTCATGTGACCCACCTGTCATGTGACCCCCACACACAGCCTGGAAACCTTCCTGGGGCCCAGCCACCCTCCTCTCACACGCCCCTGGGCCAAACCCTCCATAACCATCATCAGAAAGGAAATACCTACACCTACCTTGAGCTGATCCCCTACAAAGTCCACGGAGGTGCAGGCAGCGGGATCTCCAGGGCTGCGGAAACCCCGGAGGCCTGGGCTGTGTCTCCTTCACTACAGGTTCCAGGGAGGATTGGGTGGGAAGGAACCATGGGAGCAGAGGTTTCTGCCCGGCACCCCGACCCCCATCTCTTCTCCCACTGAAACAACATCACAGTTTGAAAAATATCACGTCCAATGTCAAAGAAAACACATTGACTGTGCAAGCCACAGGCCAAGGGTGTGCTTCCCCCTCTGTCCTTCCCACCAAACCCTTCTTCATTCTCCAGTGACCGGAGAGTGGGCAGGTGACTTGTCCTCTGAGCAGGTCCACATTCCGCAAAGGAACCCTGGCTGTTTGCAGCCCTGGGAGAGAAAGCCCGTCATGGGCTTTCCCTGTGGAGCTCTCTCCCTCTGTCTCCCTCTGTCTCCCTCTGTCTCTCTCTCTCTCTCCCTGCCTCTCCTCCAGCTGCTCCTGGTTCAAGCCGCTGCCTGCCCCGGCTAATAATGCCTTGTCACGCAGCGACAGAATTATAGTCTCACACTGGTTTCACATGTCACAAATAATTGCGTTCCTTGCGCATCATATTGAAGTTGTCAGGACTCTCTTACGCCTATAATTTGTGTGAGTTGATCATACTTTGGCAAATCAGCAGGTCACAACCTGTGCCCTTTCGCCCCAGTGGCTGGCTGAGAACGACCTACAAATCTCGTGACAAGGACAACAGAGAGGGTATGAACTGTTCAATTGCTCGTGTCTATCAGCTGCCATGGAGAAGTGTTCTTTCCCTTCGCCATCGTTTTAAATGGGCTAACGCAGCACCCCGTGTCATCCTGTCTTAATTTCTTCACATCTGGTTTTTTTCCCTCCAGAAAAAAACCAGATATTTCTAATTTCTTTTAGATATTTCTAATTTTTTTTTCTTTACCGCAAGACATTTTGGTGCCAAACCCAAGTGTCTTTCTTCCATGTGTTTTAAATAAAAACCTCCAGCGTCTGTGATAAAACCTGTAGACCTCCCTCTGTGTCCGGCCCAACTGAATAGCATTTCCCTCTTGCTCTAGCAATGGTTAAATCCCTCTGGCAGCTTTATGAGCTCCTTCGCTAACACTTTATTGGGTAACATGTTCACAAACAGTGTTCCCAAGCCTTTGTTTTCATTAAAGTACAACATGTACCATCAAGTTGCATTTAATTCACTGCTTCATGTTTTATACACAGTATCGCTGACCGAGGTCTTCAGTATCTAATACTGGAGAAGGGATAATGAAGTTCAGACTGCTTTTATTACCCGAGATCTTTAATAATTGGCTTCTAAAAAAAAAAAAAATCAGTGGAAAAGAAACAAGAAGACCAGGTTCTGGCCAGACTGATGTTCTGCAGATACACTGGAATGAGGTCAAGAATAAGATGTTTTATGTGGGTCTGTCTCCAGGGAAGCTGTTGGAAGTCGGGTGCCCAGAGAGTGGCCAGCCCCCTCCTTGTTTTGAGGAGGAGAAGATGATGGGAACGTGGATGTGGATGGCCATTCTGGTGGCTTCCCGTGCTTTGACAAGCTACCCCACCCCTGCAGAGAAGTGCCAGTGGAGTGCGATTCCAAAGGCAGATGGCAACATCTGACTTCCCATCCGTAGACACCAGGGAGTGAGGACCACGCCATCTGTTGGTGCAACAGCAGGTATAAGGGCACCAGGTGAAATGCAAACCAAATGAGCCAAGTGCTCTCACCACACAGTGCAAGGCTTGTGCATTTAATTCCTGAAGGCATCGGCTGAGGGAACGTGAACCAAGGATAATCAGCAGCACACACGAACAATACAGAGCTGCTGTGGAGGACAAAAAGCCAAGTTCTTCCATTGTTTTGGTCCCTTTATCCGTCACCTCTGCTGTCTGGTTCATAGGCACAGGCCAGCGATGCTTCTCAGAGCTGGAAGGCATTTCCCTTTTTTTTTTTTTTTAATCTTTTTTAAAAAAATTAATTTATTTATTTAATTTATTTATTTTTGGCTGCGTTGGGTCTTCGTTGCTGCGCGCGGGCTTTCTCTAGTTGTGGCGAGCGGGGGCTACTCTTCGCTGCGGTGCGCGGGCTTCTCATTGCGGTGGCTTCTCTTGTTGTGGAGCACGGGCTCTAGGCGCGTGGGCTTCAGTAGTTGTGGCACGTGGGCTTAGTAGTTGTGGCTCGCGGGCTCTAGAGCTCAGGCTCAGTAGTTGTGGCGCACGGGCTTAGTTGCTCCACGGCATGTGGGATCTTCCCGGACCAGGGATCGAACCCATGCCCCCTGTGTTGGCAGGCGGATTCTTAACCACTGCAGCATCAGGGAAGCCCCAGCATTTCACTTCTGATGCAATTTACAAACAGCTCACCACCAGGGTGGAGTGGAGAGTGGGTGGGAAGAAGGGTGGGGGATGAAAATGTAGTGTCCAATCACAGCTGTAAACCTCCAAAGGCCCCACCTACAAGGCAAATTCAATGCAAATACGGATGGTTATGGACTCCAGGTTTATCTCTCAGCTCTCTCTGAGAAAAGAGTTGAGTGAAAAAGGCAGACAGACAGGGGTTCAAATCACAGCACCACCTCTGACCAACCTGGGCAAGTTACCTTAACTCTCCAGGTCTCAGTTTCCTCATCTGCAAGGTACTTGGTACATAGTAGGCACTGAGCGTATCTTAATTTGTCTCAGTCTAGATTCTCATTTATGAGCAAAGGAGCTTAATGGCTAGCTTTAGAGAATGAATTTATAAGGACAATGTTGGGTGGCTCGGAGTCTACAGGAAGACTGAGAGCTAAGATGAAGAATCAGCTGGAACCAAGAGAGGTTAGAGAGCAAAGGACACAGTTGAGGTTACGCCTAAGGCATTGGCTACAGTGCCGCCCCTGGCATCACCACCACCGGCCATTTGGTGCCACCACCCTACGCTAGACCTTCTCTATGAGCCTCTGCCTTGCCCTCCTCCAGATTCAGAAGCACAGGCTGCACCTCTGAATGGTCAGCCCCCGGCCATATGGCCATGGCTGAGCTGCCCAAGGGTGGGAAGAGAGGATACGCTTAGAAACCTTGGAAGATGCTCACCATGGCTCTTGGAAATTCTTAGCAAGTATGCTCTTTTTTTTTTTTTTTTAAATCAGGTCCCTCCTCACTATTTTTTTTTTTTTAATTTTTTTATTTATGGCTGTGTTGGGTCTTTGTTTCTGTGTGAGGGCTTTCTCTAGCTGTGGCAAGTGGGGGCCACTCTTCATCGCGGTGCGTGGGCCTCTCACTGTCGCGGCCTCTCTTGTTGCGGAGCACAGGCTCCAGACGTGCAGGCTCAGTAATTGTGGCTCACGGGCCCAGCCGCTCCGCGGCATGTGGGATCTTCCCAGACCAGGGCCCGAACCCGTGTCCCCCGCATTGGCAGGCGGATTCTCAACCACTGCGCCACCAGGGAAGCCCCAGCAAGTATGCTCTTCATTCTCATTCTCTACATGGAACTGGGAGAGAGGGGAGTTCAGGCTTTAGCTTTTCTTAGAACCACTTTAATGCATTGCATTTTTTGCTGCCTTTTCAACCAGGGGGCAGGATAAGGGGAGCCTGCCTCCAAGCAGCCTGATTGGCTTGTCCAAAGCCACTTAGGGTACAAGTGACAACGTTTGGAATGAACACCCACACCTCTCCAATTCCCTGTAAGTTGTGTCCACACTAGCTCATGGGGTGACTATGGAAAAACTCCAGAGGAAAGAGTGGAACCGTGGCTTCCTGTAGGAGCAGTGAACACTGGCTATGAAGTGCAAAGTGATTTTTGACTTCCATATCTGTCACTGGTACAACAGAACTTTAAAGAAGTGCCCTGGCTGGCCAAGCAAAATGGGGACTCAGCCAAGTCCATGGTTAAGGAGAGAATGAAAAAAAAATCTGGAAGATTCAGTTGCACACTCCATTATTGAGCGGTTATGTTCTAAGCACTCGGCTAAGTGCTTTTGTGGCATTATTTTACTTAACAGTCAAAATAAACCAGAGTAAACGTCGATTACTCTCCCCATTTTACAAACAGGTAAATCAAGGTCCAGAGGTTAAGAGCATGGGGATAGCATAGACATGGCAAAGACCTGGGCCTCAGAGCTTTGCCTTCAAAGCAGAACATGCCCACAGATGTCTCTGGGTGGTGGCGGTATATAAAAGGGACACGGGAATCTCAGGGCACAATATCATGGGTACTTAAGAAATGCCTGAGGATCTCATAATCTCAAAACCGGTATTGTTTGGGCTGAGGGATCAAGAGACAAAAAGCTGAGGGATATTTCATGATCTGGAAACTTTCAGTTTCCTTTAATATGAAAATACTCAACGTAAAGTATTAAAGATGTAAGGATTCAGAGGTTTCAGGAGGCCAAAGAAGGTTAAGAACGTCTCTCCCCAGATGAAGTGCATGGTGTATCCATTACAGGGCATAGAGATTTCCCCTCCCCTCCCCAGCACGTTCCACTTAATAGAGAAGACGCTGAAAACTTTGAAGAAATGCTTTCTTTGTTCTGTTAAGTTCCATGATTAATTAGGTATAAGCCATGTTTCAAAACGTTTCGTCATTTATTTGTAATTCTCCCCAGAGCGTGTACAGTAACTTGGCTCAGAACACGTAGATTACATTGCAAATGCTACTCATATGCTGGAACTTTTTATGTTTCCTTCTCTTCCCTCCTCTGTTTTCCCCTAAAGCACTGGAGTCGAAGAACAAAGCTGGACTCCAATCCAAAAGCACACCTTGCTCTGTATGGGTCTCCCTGGCTTATTGGTAACCCCCAGAAGGGGCACTGCACCCGGAAACAGAGGGGGTGCGGAGGGCAGCCTCGTACCCACACACGGATGGGACCTCCGGGGCTGCGCGAGCCCCCAGTCCAGCAAAGATGTGTGTTTGTTTGAAGACCATCTTCATCCCTCCATCCCTATTCATGCCTCCCCACCGGGGGTATAAACTAGTGATCAATGTGGTGTAGCAGGAAACATGCGGAATCCAACTGCAGGGGTCAGACAAGTCTTGGAGCTTTGTTTTTCTTTTCTGTAAAATGGCGACAACAGTCTCTGGGCTCCATTGACTCAAGCCTAAGATTGAATAGGATTCAGCACAGTGCTTCATTCAGAGTACACGCTTTCTGGACGTTCACTGTTCTTCTGATTATTGTCAGTTTGGCCCAAGTCCCCACCCCAAAGACACACACACACACACACACACACACACACACAGAGGCTGTTCCTTCTTGCCCTCTGTCAGACTCCCTGACTCACTACTGAGGCAGCCTCTTACTTCTTTGGAACATCTTTGTTTCTATGTCTTTGCTTCCCTTCACTCTTGTCAAAAAGAATACTCTTCCAAAGCTCAGATCAGGTGACGTCACCTCCTCCTAGAAGCCCCAGGAAGAATGTGTTTGCAGTCCCCACTCTGTAGACTATTAGAGCTAATCAGATGCTTTGTTCTTACGGATTGTGTGGGCTCAAGGTTGAGCCCTGATCTTAGTAAACTTTATCTGCCTGGAGTTTAAAAGTATGTTGAGTTTATTCACTGGGTGTATTAGTGTCCTAGGGCTGCCACAACAAAGTACCACAAACTGGGTGGCTTAAACAACAGAAATTTTTTATGTCACAGTCCTGGAATAGAAGTCCAAGATCAAGGTGTCAGCAGGGTAGGTTCCTTCTGAGGGCTCTGAGGGAGAATTTGTTTCAGGCTTCTCTGCCAGCTTCTTGTGGTTTGCTGGCAATCTTTGGCAATCCTTGACTTGTAGAAGTATCACCCTTATCTCTGCCTTCATCTTCACATGGCCTTCTCCCTGTGTATGTGTCTGTCTCTATGTCCAAATTTTCTCTTCTTATAAGCACACAATTGTATTAGATTAGGGCCCAACCTAATGACCTCACCTTAATTTGATCATCTATGAAGACTATTTCCAAATAAGATCACATTCACAAGTACTGGAGGTTAGGACCTCAACATCTTTTTTAGGTGGAGACACAGTTCAACCCGTAACACATAATTCAACTCACTAAAAGTGGGTTGGTAACAACTTAAGGCTGTGTTTGGAGTCAGAGGCAAAGCCCTATAGGTTCATTCTGCTCCTAATTATAGCAAGGGCAGGCACTGAGGATTCTGGGAGTGTCTTATCATAGTATCACCCCAGCCTGTCTTTCTCATTAAACTTAGGCTCGTGGTTCTCAAGCCTGGCTGCCACCGTAAAGTTACCTGGGAATCCTAAAGACAAAAACAAACAAAAGAAAACAAACACAACAATGCTGGGGGTGGGGAAAGGCAGAGTCAGTCTGTCTTCTTATGTGCAGCCAGGGTTGAGAACCACTGTGCTAGACTAACATACAAACCACAACCCACGTGGTTTTCCCTGGTCTAGCCCGAGAGACATTTCTCATCTGGGGGCTTACAACATACTCAGGATGCTTCAATGATCATTAACAAGTTAAACTGATCTTTTATATAGAATTCTATTAAAGAATATAGAAGGTTAAAATCCTCCAGATGGTCGAGATTAAGGAGAAATACATTGTCTCCTGAAATATGCAGCCATTGCCTTAGTGTTGGACTACTTTTGGGAGGACCAACTCTTGCCCAGATGGAGGAGTGTAGGCTAGGGTTTCAGTCTCATGTACAACAGTTGTAAATGCTTTGAGATCCAAGAGGGTAAGATTTGTAAGTGAAGACACTGTTGTTGGCTATTTCCATGGTGGCCAAAATGACATTCCAGGCTTATACACAATCTGGCTGGATGGTTCATCTTGGACTTGGGATTATTAGTGTTTCGATTAGAGAAATGAGCTGGTGTATGAGGAGTATGTAGACACCTGGAGAGAAATAAGCCATCCATGGGCCAGACTTTTGATAGAAAAGATAGTAGGAGCACTGGTAGTAATAGTAGCTCACACTTACATGAGTATATTGTATATCTGATGGGTACGGTAGCGCAGCTGTTATTGCTACTAAATTTTTATGCCAATTTCCTACCTGACGAAATTCCATTTTGAATATTCAGCTACTTGAAGGACTACATTCTTCCTCGTGTCTTAGAAATATGAACAGAAGGAAGATTTCTTTGGAAATTAAAAGCATCTTTATTTGGCATGTTTTAATAAAGGGTCTAGAAGGACAAAAAATGCCTAGATTAGCATTTCAATTTTTGGTGAACTGAGGTTCAGACGCCTGAGAAACAGCAAAATAATGAGCACATAGGTCCTATAAAAAGGACTGGGAAATTACTCATTCTGATCAAATTCAGCTTGCTTATTTCAGAGAGAATTGAGGGAGGAGGAGCAGAGGAAAATGGGTTAGTCAATTAGAACTAACCCATTAGTTAGTTAGTCCTAATGATTAGTTGCAGAGCCTACAAGCCTCAGGGATATAAACGATACCTACAACTCTGCCACCTTCACTACAATGTATATAATATCACAAATAATAATTTATCAATCGCAACAAGTTTGCCCTCGGTCGATTACCCTGGTCATAGCAGAGCGGGTCCAGCAGAAAGGGGAGGAAGAAGTTACAAACTTTGTCTGTGTCACGTGAGGGACATTGGTGAGTTTAGGGACCAAGGAGCCCTCTTCTGCCAAGAAGTTGATCTCCAGTATTTATTTGGGTGCAAACCAAAGTAGAATAATGGGAAAGGAGGTCCTTCATGTAAAAGGAACTCAAAAATTTTACAGACTGAATTAGGTGTAATCCTTATGAGATCCCTAACAGCTCATAAATAACTTTTAATGAGATTTCCAGCAAGTAAAATAGCACGTGGGGGAAAAATTATTCTTTTTTATTTTTGTTATTTTGTTTTCAATAAAGCACATATTTCATATCTGTTGTTTTCCCAACCCATAGCCGAAAGAAGGGAAACCATTGCAATAAGAAGAGATTAGTACTGAAAATATTTAATTAACTGATAGGAACAGGAAACACTTGAATATGTCATTGAAAATTCTTGACATTGCTCACCAATCTATGGAAACGTACAGAGCTGAGTCTAAAGCATGTTCCGGAGTTAAGCAGAGAAATAAATCAAGGTTTGCAAATGTCATTTAAGTTTTCACCTGTCCCACGATTCAAAATTATTGGCTTCCCAATGAAAAGCATATGTTGTGTCCCTTGCCTGGGGAGTTGTAATGAAGTGAGGCAGACACTCTCCAGCCCTCCCTCCCATCGTGCCCCTCTTGATTTCCCATCGAGTGAAAATAATTACTGTATCCTTAAGGGAGCGCTTCCCTGGTTTTCCTGCGTCTGGTCTCCCGATAAGCATTGCCATGTTGGCTCCTCCAGCCCTGCCCCTCTTCCTTGAGGGACCACGGTTTGATTTATGAGAAAATAGTTGGCAAATTGCGATGTCCATCTTGATGGATGACATCATTTGGAGCATTTTGCTGATCATGTATGACTACCTTTTTTTGTTGAGCCTGGTTGCAATTGATCTGCAGCTCCAACAGCTGAAGAAGGGAGAAAAAATAGCAATTGCCTTTTCTTGGAGAGGTCACCAAGCCGAGAGAGCTCTGGCCTTTTGTTCCCTTGAAATGCAAGTCACGTTGAAGTCCTTGATGAAGAGCTCTTACAGATGTTATCTTAGATGTCCAAACGAGGACTCTTAGAGGTAGGCAAGACAGGTATGGTTCCCCTCCCTCAGAAGATCGGAAAAGTGAAATTCAGAGAGACTGAGTGCTTTGCTCAAGGTCACACAGCTAGACAAAATCAGGGGTTCAGATCTCGGGCTTTTGACTCCAAAGCAAGTGCTTATTTCTCTTTCCTTTCCTTCTCAGTGGAACGGGGATGTGCATTTAATGACAAAATCAAACCCCCTCTGTTCTAAGCTATTTAGTCCCACCTGCCCCTGCCCTAGTTGTTGCAGTAGCTTCCTATCTCTGGACCTCTAATATCTTCCTTCCCATCTCTCTTCCTTGCTGTCACCAGCATTATAATTCGACAGAAACAAATCCAATCATGTCACTGCACTGTTTAACAACTTTCTGCCCATTCTCCACCGCTCGCCTCTCAAAACTTTCCATCTCATTCCCTCTAACAAGAAAGCTATGGAGTGTGAGATGGAGTTCAAAGCTGTCTACTTTGAATTTCTTTGAAATCTCATGCTTTGTCTTAACATTTAATATGGGTTTTTAATTCTATTCTATATGTCCACTTCTTTCCCCCCATTTAGAAACAATGATTTTTCCCTAAAATTCTTTGAGTGCAAATGATGCCCTGGAGAGCTGCCTCGTGTCTATCCTATGGCTTTGTGCAATCCTAATTTAAGGGGCCAAGTCTTGAAGTCCAGGACTTTGGCAGAGACTACAAGGCCCATATCTAGTTGGCCCTACCTTCCTCGCCACCTCGTTTCTGCCACTCACCCTAGACTCCTTACGTGGCAGCCAACCTGACTTTCCATACGTCTGTGTCTTTGCTATTCCCTCAGTCTGTAAGTCTCTTCTCCATTTGCCTTGAATGGCACGTTTCACTGCACTTTCCTTTGTGCCCTGCCACCCCCCCCAACAAGGGTGTGGCTGTGGTTTAATCACCTGCACCCCATTCATGGTAGCAGTTAACCCTTTGGATCCAGATCATTTATGGGCAAGTCTGTCTTTCCCCACTAGACTAAGTGCTGTTGCCCGTCACCTCCATTGTTACCTACCAGTGCCCAGTATACTTGGCACAAACCAGGCACTAGATAACTGCTTGTAAACTGAATGAAAAATATTAATACATTCCCTCTAGGAGATTGTTTTTTAGAAGGTAGCCTAACCTCGGTTGTTTATACTGTACAGTTTAGAAGAGCTTCCACACATTTAAAAACAAACAAACAAACAAAAAAACCACTTGAGTGTGCCTTTTTTGTGTATGCCAGGTACATTACTTCATTGATCTTCGTGTTTATGCCACAAAGCGGGCAGGGCAAGTCCAGCTTAGCTCATCTCCTTGCCATAACTTAGAGGTTAAGCCAAGGCACTGGGGGCAGTCTGTCTGGGCTCTCAGTTCCCCCTCCTTCCCAGCTTTGTGTGACCTCAGTTTCCTCACCTGTGAAAGGGGTGAGAGTGGTACTGTAGAGATGCAGCGTCCTGTGCTGGTGAAGGGCATGAGCTCTTGAAATGATAGCCGAGGTCAGGGGTCTGCAAACTATGGCCCATGGGCCTACTCCAGCCTTCCACCTGATTTTCTGTGGCCTGCGAGCTAAGAATGGTGCTCATAATTTTAAAGGGTTTTAAAAAGTCAAAAGAATAATATGGTGTGACACATGAAAATGATATGAAATTCACATTTTGACATCAATAAATAAAGTTTTATTGACTCACAGCCCTGCTCATGTGTTTATATATTGCCTGTCACTTTTTGCACAGAGATGGCATTGTTGAGTAGCCATGATAGAGGCCATTCAGCCCACCAACGCTCAATACTGACCACTTGATCCTTTCCAGAAGTTTGCTGACCGCTGACCTACATTCAAATCCCAGCTCCGCTGAACTCGTAGAATCCCTACGAGTTCTGTGACCTTGGGAAGGTTAGTTAACTTTTCTATGTCACGGTTTCCTCTACTATAAAATGGAGATGACAATAATCTCTGCCTCACAGGGCTTTATGAGATGAATAAAGTGCTGGGTAAGGACCCAGTAGATGTTAGCTATTATTACTAAGCTACCTTCCCAGAGGGCTGGAACTTGCCAAGGAGCAGAGTGGGGAGAGAAGGGGGTGCTAGTGCCAGCTGCGTGGAGAGTTCCAACTTGATGTAATCGGAGAGGCTGAGACTCAGGATGTGAGCCAAACTGAGCTGAAGGAGAACACCAAGGGCCAACATGCAGATACCCAGCGGACACCTTTCCAAAGGGCCCGGACAGGACGGAGGCTGGGGTCACAAAGTCAAGAGTTCCAAATTGGATTTAGATGGGACCAATGCAGAAACCAGTGAGAAACAAGCAAGAGGTAGGAGGAGAAGTTTCTAGAAGATTCCCCAGGTACCAGACAGCACTCCATGCCAGGTCTGACTTAAAGGGACAGGCATGTCATTCCCCTCTACCGATGAGGAGACAGAAGTTCCGAGTGGTTGAATGGTTTGCCTAAGATAACACAACTTGTAAACGACTAACTCCAAAACACAAGATGCCCAGACCACACTTTCTCCCTCCACTCCACCCCGACAAATTTCCCACCCAGTGTTTCAGGTTCAGATCCTTTTGTGGCCGTTATAAATATCGTTGAGACTAAGGGAAACTGCATATCTCTGTTGTTGTACTGTTTTGTTTTTTCCGAGAACAGAGAGTTGTCATTTTTGTAAAGCCATCAAGCGTGAATTCGATGTGTTTTCTCCCTTCCCGCCGTTAGAGTCCTCGTCACTGGGTGCAGCAGGCACTTGCCGTGCATGCTTAGATTTTCAGCAAGGTCTCTGACGGGGCCTCTAGCCCACAGGCGCGTTTCTCTCACAAGTTCAACGACAACCCTGCAAATGGCAAATTATGATTTGAGAGTGCAAGGATCCAAGATGCAGGGAAAGAAAAAGTTGGGGGAAAGCAGTCTAAGAAAGGCAGCAAGTGATTCAAGGATCTAGGCCAAACATAAACCTATAGATTTCAATAGACACTTGATAAAAACATCTTTATAATGTCTCCATGTCTTCAAAAGAAGGCTGTGGACCACAGCTCCTCTTGTTTCTTATCGCTAACAAATATGATTGCCGAAGAAGACTGGGTTCAGAAAGGCATACTCCAAGGGCAGGGTGAAGACAATTCTGCTTCAGAGCCTAGCGACACGGAATGTTTTGGCTGTCCTGTCGAAAGTAGGGTTTCTTGTTTATTTGACGATTTTTCTTCCTTGGACAATGTATTTAAACAAGTGTCTTCTTTTGGTCCAGTGTTTCTTCAAATTTATTTATAGAAGAACTCTTTTCCTTCCCCCTTCTAATCTGTTTTTCATATTTTGGTGAAAGGGATAATATATAAAATTTTACAAGGGTTTAGCTTTCTTTGCATTTCCTCCATGTGGACATCTGGCGTTCTCATTAAGGAAGTGATGTCCATTCGTAGACCCACTCTGTCCTTAATTCATCCTAAAGATCAGTGCCGTAATTTGAAGATTACACTGTCTTCCAATGTCTTTTGCAAAGGTTCTTTTTTAAAAAAAAAAAAAATCTATCTAGCACTCTTCAGTTAGTTTTATTCTGCTCATATCTTTAATTTCCATAGTTTCCTTTTCAGCCTCTTTTACCAAATGGTAAAATACATAGCACTATTATTTTGTACATTTTGTCAAAAACATGTTTTTTATGCTCTAAATCTCTCACCAGGACCCTTCTAAATTTTAGGCTTTAGGGCTGAGGAAAGAGGCAGAGCAAACAAGCCGACTGCACACAAAGCATGCCTCATTACGCATTACAATGACCCTCGAAGGGCTGTATTCCTGCTGAGAGCACCTCAGATTTGGTCAGACTTTGGAAAGCTTGAATTAGAGTTTATAATCTCCTGAAAATGATATAAACCCAAGGTTGGCTCAGTTCCTGTGATGTCATCAAGGCATTTAATTATGTGAGAGAAATGTTTGGATAGGGTGCATGGAAAATACACACACACGTACACACACATAAGCGCATGTACACATGCATGCAAAATGCAGTCGTTCAATCCTGGGCCAAGAGATTAATGCCAATTTCAGAAGCTTCGTCTAAAGAAGTCTTGTTTATAAACCCTTTATGATGCTTTTATTATTGTGGTGGTAATAATAATAATAGTTTAAAATAGAAACAGTAGTTTGAGCAGAAAATATGGTTCCTCATTTGATTCGAGTGGGGATGTTCCCCTCAAACAAGGCTTTGGGTAATTTGCATCTTTCTAACACGCTGGTACAATACGTTTCTCCTTAAAAGTTCTCTGCACTTTAGAGAGTCACTTATATATAGAAATCCATTTCAATTGACAAGCTGATGAATGACCTGCCCCGTAATACAGATGACTGTGGGTAAACATATTGGGTGCAATGTACTTTAATGATGTCTAAACAGTCAGAGCTTGGTATACCTAGCTGGGAAAGGTCTGTTGAAATTGAACCTGCTTGTTTTCTTCAAGTTTATTCCCAGTAATTTATGAGTTTGAATGTGGTCTGCAAGTTTGTATTTCCTGTGGTTTGCCCTCCTTTGGAGTTGAGTTGGGGCTCTGTTCCATTAGGCTGGTAAGTGAGTTGCTTTCAATTTAAGCAGTTTCTGGAAATAGTATTCCTTAATAAACAATAGGTCAGCAGAATCAGAGTGAATCACACATTCCTCTAAAAACTTACATAGCACCTGGTGTTCCATTCCTAGGAATAGTCTTTAGAAAAGCAAATGATCTAGTAGATCAGCTAGAAATTGTGATGCAACGACAAACACATAGCATCACTTATGTTGTATTTTAGCCCAAAGTGCGTAATCGAATCCATCAAGACTTCAGATATAACATCTAGCTTACAAGAAAAATGGGGGATAGAGGAACAAGTTAAACACCACCACAAGGAAGCAACCAGACAATTCTAGACGGCAGAGCATTCCACAGGACCTCTGGCCTGACCTCTTCAACACGTCAGCAACATAGAAAAGGGAGATCCTAGATGACAAGAGATTTGAAGGCCATAGGAACTAAGTGCAATGTACAATACTGATTTATATAGGGGTTTGGACAAACAGCTATAATGGACATTTGGAGATCAGTTGGAAGAATTTAAAAATGGTCTGGCTTTTAGAAGAGAACAAAATTTACTAAAATGGAAAGGTGGAGATAGTTGACAGCAAAAAGTAGATTACAAAAATTTTAAAAACCACACACACGTGTGTTTGTGTGTGTGTGTGTAAAGATCGGGAAGGATATGCACAGATATACTAAATTATACTGGTGATCTTGGGGTGGGTATTAGTTTCCTGTGGCTGCTATAACAAATTGCCACCAACTTAATGGCTTAAAACAACACAAGTTTGTTATCTTACAGCTCTAGAAGTCAGAAGTCTGAAAACAGTTTCACTGAGCCAAAATCAAAAGGCTTCCTCTGGAAATTCTAAGGGAGAATTCCTTCCCTTGCTTTTTCCAGCTTCTAGGGACCACCTGCATTCCTTGGTTCACAGCCCCACCTCACTCCAACCTCTGCCTTCTCATCACATACTCTTCTCTCCCTCTGCTTTCTTTGTCATATTGTCTTCTCTGACTCCGACCATCCTGCATCCCCGTTACAGTGACTTTTGTGTTTATAGTCAGCCCACCAGACACTCCAGGATAACCTCCCCACTCAAGATCTCTAACTTAACCATATTTGCAAAATCCTTTTTACTGTTTAAGACAACATATTCACAAGTTCTGGGGACTAGGATATAGATACTTTGGGAAGAGGGGGGAATTTTCTGCCCAGCCATAATAGATATATGGTTTCTTCATCTCTTTATTTTTACTTGTCTGTATTTTCTGATTTTATACAGTGCATATGTACTGGTTCTTTAATATTAAAAGTAAAATGGTGGTTTTTTTCCCTGTCTGGAAACTACGCAGTTCCCCCTTCAACTGGACATAGCGTCCGCTCAAGTTTTCATGTGGCCCCTCTAAACCTCAGCTTTGCTCGGTCTCCAGTATGAATCTCTGAAGTAGACAATTGTAAGCAACCTCTCAGTTGGTCTCCCTTCCTCCAACCTCCCCTGGTGCTCCATTTAACCCGTCTATACCAGACCAGAGCATCCCCCGGAAGACCAATTTTGACCAAGAGTCTCTCTTTCAAAAGGTTTCAGTGGCCCCCTCTTGTCCGCAGGATAGGGTAGCTGCTTCTTCATGCCCCAGCCCAGGCCACATCGCGGTGGGTCAGCTCGTTGTCCCTTCAAGGCGGCCCTGCTGTCAATGCCCTATAACGTCAAACCTACTGCCGGTTCCTGTAGATGTCATCAGAGTGAATTCTGATGTTCACAGCCCTGCGTTGTTATCTCAGATCCTGATGGAATCTGACTTGAGTGGGCAAAGTCGCTGCCCACTGAAGACAGCCGGAGTCTGCAGCAACCCTGCCTGATGCAGGAGACGATGCCAAGAGCGCCAATGACTCGTTCTCCTGAGGCTGCTAAAGCTCTTAGCACCAATGCCATTGAGGTCTTGGGTGCTTGGTGCCTTTTCTATGTTAGTGTCCACAGAGCCCCCATGCCTGAAAAACAAGGTTAAGATTTTGGAGGTGGAATGAAAAGACTGTCTAGATGAGAGAATCCCAACCATTTCCCAGCCCTGGCCCACCAGCCCTAACCCATGGCTCTCACTAGCTCTTTCTTAGGACACGCTTGTAAGCAGGCAGCTCCACAATTCCTCGTAAAACAGATTTTGGGTGGGAACAGCCCACAGGCTCCCAACAGGCCCAGATGTGCCTGAATCCTAGAGCAGATACACTCTGATATATTCCATTCCATAGTGTGAGCCAGGAACTATCTCGCCGACAATAATATGACTAAACTCTACGTATTCAGGACACCATGATAGAGTAAATACTTTCTTCAAGACCACTCTTCCTAATTTTTAAATTTTTATTTATTAGCACTTTCAATTCTTGTGCATTCATAGCAAGTAGCAGGTGTCAAAGCTGTAAGAGAACTGTGTGGGCAAAAGCTTGAAGTTGAGAAGCTCCTCTCAAGTAATTTAATTATATTTTGCAGATCTAGGAAAGCCCTCCCTTATCCCATTTTCAGAAAGAGTTTAAGAGTTCGGCAAAGATGTAGCTTGACAAATGCTCTTATGCATTTTACAAATGAGAAAAATGCCTTGTAAGGAGAGTAAGGAATCTTCTAAGACCTTATAGAACCCGGGTCTCCGGCCTCCCTTGTCACCACACCTACTCCCTGCTTCTATTCTCTGTCAATAGTGATACTTCAGCAAACAAAAATCAACCTGCTAGGCAGAGCTGCAGCTGCCGCCGGCAATTCTGTGCAATCCATTTTGTTGTGTAGCATGCTTTACAGATGATGTTACAAAAATCAGAGTTTGGCAAAAAGCCCTTCTTTTCAGATATTTTATGTGGAAAAAGAAAAAAGAAGAAGAAAAACGTATCCAGATCTTTTTCGAAAATTACTTACAATCAGCTGGAAGGTATTCGGTGAACTTTGTTTTACAGCGTTTTGTGGCCAGTTACAAATTTGGGTCATGCCCTGCAATCAATCTCTGCCGAGAACTTTCACTGAAGCCATCAGGGGAATTAGAAATAAAATGTTAGAGGCAGGATCAAGAATGCACAGATGAGCCGGAGAAACTTGTGAGTGGCTTTCTGGATGCGCGATGAAAGGACAGCTAGATAACCCTGGTCCAAGCCCAGAGCCAGGTTCTCAGCCAATGCCACTCAAAATTAAACTTGGAGCGTGTTTCCCTCCATCTCTGATGGCACAAAGGTTTTACTGACTTAAGAACCAAGACCGAACCATCTCTCTGTGATTATTTTATTGGCTGCAAGGTCCACGAAATAATGGTTACAACATGAAACTGTACTGTGTCTGAGAAAATCGGGGCAACAGCCAAGTCTGAAGAACATTCTATGTCTTTTCGGCAAGTATCCACCTTCTTTGCCTGGGAAGCTTAGCATATATCTAGAGGAGTAAGTGCGATTCTCCACAAAATCTGGTGAGTGAAAGTGACTCTCTTTAATAAACATTCTTCTTTTTTCATCTCTAAAAAGCAAGGGAGGCCTGGCCTGGGAACGCCATTTTCGGTTTCTTCGGGGGACCACAAAGATGTTTCCAGTTCTTCCCGGAAGCAAAGCTGTTACATGAGCAGCCCCTTCCCTCCCCCAGAGTCGCTCTTTGAGAGGAGTCCCACAGCCGTGGAAACTGAAGGTTACATTCAAACTGCCAAGGTTTCCCCAGGACTTAAATGGAGAAGTTCACCCCTTCAACCCCCAAATCCCAGGGAAGAAATTTTGATCCTAAATATGGAGATCCTTGTTAATATTCCATTTAGGAAGCAGCCCCTCTGATTTGTTTTAGAAGAAAATCAAACTATAAACTAGTAGAAATAGTGATCTGGACTCCTAACTTTGATCCCTAGAGGTGCTGGTTGGATAATAATATAATAGTTCTATCCACAAGAAATAGCTACCATTTGTTGAGCATTTATATGTGCTAGGCTATGAGCTAAGTGCTTTGCATTAAAAGCCTCATTTAATCCTTACAAGGACTGTACAAATTAGATAGTACTATCATCCTTAATTTGACAAAGGAACTGAAACTCAGAGAGGTTAAGTAACTTGCCAAAATCACACAGCACTTACATCATCGAGCTGGGGTTTGAACCTGCTCAGTGTGGCTCCCAATCCTGTCCATGTCAGTGCTCAGAACTGTGGCCGTCCCCAACTCTGAGATGGACGGGAGAGATGCTAGTTAGACTTTGGAGGACTGAGGACAGGGTCCATCCAGAGAGGGACAGTGTAGAGCTTGAGAAATACAGAACCATGGTCCTGCTAGGAGCCTCTCTAACATATGCGAAGGGGAAGGCGGTTGGGCCCCATTTGGACAAAGGGTGATGGCAGGAACTGGGCCAGAAGCAGGCTTCAGAGCAGCGGAGGGGAAGAGAGGGCAAACGACCACAGGTGCCCAAGAAGGCCAAACAAGTCAGAGTCAGGGAGCTGGGTGCTATCTCCCTACAGAGAAACCCAGTTCGAAAAGAGAATCACTTCTTCCTTCTTAGACTCTCAGGTTGCTTGGCAAGGCTGTTGCAGGACCCAGAACAAATGAAACATTAAGTCCTGAGCCTGTTGTCACCCACGGTGATGGCTGTAGCTATACTGACCAGTGTATTATTTTGGATCCTCCGAGAAAGACTCCAAGACACGACTAGTCATATGAGGGATTTATGGGGGCAATACCTGTGAGGAGAAGAGGGGAGCCTTCAGACTGCAATGCCAGCCTGACCCCAGCAGAGGAAGGAAGGAAGGAAGGAGGGAGGGAGGGACGGAGGGAGGGAGGGAGGGAGGAGGGAAGGAAAGTTTGGGTGGGAAGAGTCTCGGCGGCACGGCTCTGAGGAGGGTTTGGCCAGGCTGGCGGGGACTCCTTGAAGCAGAGTTGCCTGTGGGAAGAGTCTTGGATCTCTTGGAGATGGGCCTCTGAGGGAACCCGCCCTAGGTCATTGGCTGGGAGCAGCCCACCGGAAGTGTGGCCTCAGCACAGATCAGCGGTGGATCCAGAGAGACAGCGATGGCCATCAGTCAACATGCTGGGCGGTGGCTTTTCACAGTCACCACAACTGGCTGTCCCCTTGCTGGCTCCAAAACAGGGTAGGGAAGCTCCTGGAGAGCCACTGGGACGTCTAGTGGCGGGGTTAGTAACGCGTGCCCCATAGAGTCTCTGTGCAGATTAAATGGGGAAATGCAGGTCCGCATCCAGCACAGTGCTGGCGCCCAAACAATCCCAGGAGAACAGCAGGTCTCTTTTATTAAGCAGTTCAGGAGAGGTGGCGGTCACCGTGAGGAGCTACACCCAGGTCTCAGTTCCATCCTGGGATAACCAGTCATGTTCCTCCGAGGAGATTCCTGCAGCTTCTAGAAACTCCATCTCTCTCTCCTCCCTTCCCCCTCCTCTCCATCCCCACCCAACCAAGGGGAGAGCCAGGCTGAGTTACACGATGCTCCTTCAGAGCACAGGTGGAGAAATCAATCCACCTTTTGCTTGACCTGAGCCTTCCGATTAGAAAGTCAAGCCACCCTCCCTTGGGAGCAGAATTCCTCTTCTGAATGTAAGTTGAACTCAGTCTTTTTGAGATAAAGACTAGCTTCTGAACAAAAAATGGTTCTGATTATAAAATGAAGGCTGACTGTTAGCCAGCGAGATGTGAGATTTGGGGCTCCACCAAAGGGGTGCAGGAGGTCTGAGGCCAACCCTATTGATTGGTGAGCTGAAGAAAATAGGATTGTGTTCTGCTGATGCCCTTGGGTAATGCCATTCTTGCCCTCCCTGGTGACCATTTCATTTACTTATTTTAAGGCAGGGTTTTATGGACTCTGTTTGCCAGACCTCATGTTTGTTGGGGGCACCTCAAGTTTCAGACATTTACCAGAGTTGACTCTGGTTAAGATTCCTTTTGTTGCAAATGCATTCAGTTTGGGGACTGAGTGTGGAATGGAAACCCCAGCTAGAGGGGCACTAAAAACATCCTTCTTCTAGAAAACATTAGAAAAAAATTTCAAAATGAGAAAGACCTCTACCCACAGAGATTCTCTCAAATTGGAAGATTCTGTCATTGAAATACGGTAGTCCCATTCGATAGCATCTGAAAGATTAAGTATTCAGGGAAATTAGAGAAAAGTTCCTCCACTGGAGAGCCTGGCATTGCCTTCCTGTCCTCAACTGACAAAGAGCCCAATTTTCTGGCATTTGAGAATGAGTAATATTTAAAGATTTAGGGAAAATTAGTCAAATGCACCTTGATTATAAACACATGTACCCATTTCATTTGGCTATTTTAAAATGTGGGTTTTAACCAGCTGCCATTAATAGCGAGTGTGCTGCTTGCCTGTTTTTCCTTCTTCTTGTAATAGAAACGGTAGAAACGGCAGAAGGAAAGAAATATTTAGCCATTTTGGATCTCTTTCCAGAGCAGGAAGAATTATTGAATATAAATTGTATCTTCCTATCTCATGAAACAAATGAAACCTTCTAAATTAAATAAAAGGAAAATTAACAATCAGGATTAGGTAAAAAGCATTACATTTCCTTGGGGCTCGAGTTACAAAGATATGTTTTTGTAAAAGAAAGAAAGGTCAGTTACCACTATTAAACTTGTATATTGTTTTATGCTAAGTCCTTTCAGTGGCCTCTCTGAGGGACCGTTTAGTTTGTATTACAGTCTAATAAACTCCAGGTGCACAGGACAAACTGAATAATCAGAACCCGATGGCCCAAACTAGTTAAAAATAATGTGGTACATTCCTGATTCTCTGCATTTAATTTATTGTTAATCATTGTTATTACTTACATTTATTGGGTAGTTTTTCCAGATTTATTAGGCACTACATTTAACAGTGTTATCGCTTGTAACTGACCATCAGTGGAATCGAAAACATATTTTTGTAAAGACTCCTACCCTAATTAGTAAGTTGTTTCCCTTTGAGACGAAACAGACCCCAAAAATGACTGTGTTATTTTCCCCTTGAGTCAAAGGGAAACTCTGGCACAAAAACCCACTTTTGCTAAAACCACCTGTTGGATGATAGGGAAGGGGTATCATTCCTGAGACACAGAGGTGACCTTTCCATTCAAAGTGGAAAAATGAGAGATTTTATTCTACACGTCAGGGGTAGTCTCCCGCCCCAGTGGAACAGGCAACCTCCCAGGGATGAGACTTCTAGGCACCAAGGAAGGACGGGTGGGAACCTGTTTCTCCACCTGCCTGGAATTCTATAATCCAGAAGCAAACCTTTGGATGAATGGGAGAAGTGATGCTTTGACTAAAATTCACACTCAGGTATAAATGACTGATATTCTCTTGACCTTTTCTTTTTTTTTCAATATTTATGTATTTATTTATTTGGTTGCACCAGGTCTTAGTTGTGGCATGTGAACTCTTAGTTGCGGCATGCATGTGGGATCTAATTCCCTGACCAGGGATCGAACCCAGGGCCCCTGCATTGAGAGTGTGGAGTCCTAGCCACTGTGCCACCAGGAAAATCCCTCTTGACCTTTTCTAAGAGTTGTTTTGGAAAGGGGGTGGGAGAGAGCACAGAATACCAAAAGGAAAAATATCAGAAAGAGGAGGACCAGAATGGGAGCCTTCTCATCTTTTCTTGTCCCTAATTTTGCTGGTCCCAGTCTTGCCAGAGAGCAGCATCTCCCACTTGGGATGCGGTGAAGCAAGTGGCCAGCACAGAAGATTTGCCCCCAGGGATGAGGTCGTTCATTTGGTTCTGCACACTGAGCGCCCAGGAACCTGAGCAAGGCTCAGGCTCAGAGCTCAGGAGGTGACCCCGGGCACACTCCAGCCTTTGGTGAGCTCTGACTGCTTGGTATGCAGCAGTGAGGCACATCAATAATTAATTACCTGCTGAATGCCTGAATGAATGCCAATTCCCATCACATCCTTCCGCCTTTAGTGGGAGCCCGTGGGGTCAAAGAAAAGACCACTAGATGGGAGGCAAGACTCTCAGGCTCTAGTCCCCAGTCTTCTGAGTGACCTTGGGCTAGTGGTTGGTCCTCCTGGGAAACTCAGTTTGCTCTTCTATTAAATGAGATGGCGTGGTGGTCCACTGATTTCATTAAGTCCCCCAATTCTTCACACATCCAACCCCTGTTCCAATTCACACCCCAAATCCATGTTCTTCGTCAAGTGACTTTACGATGCCTCTCACGTAAGGGGGGGAGTCCCCTCCCCTACTCCTGGAATCCGGGCTGGTCCTTTGACTTGCTCAGCCAATAGAATGCCACAGAAGTGGAGGTGTCAGTTCTAAGTGAGTCTTTGGTGTTTCTGCTTACCCTCTAACCTAGTGTCCTGGGGGATGAAAGACACATGGAGCAAAGCGGAGTCACCCTGGTCTCCCCAGCCAAAGTCAGCTTCCGCCTGCTGACAACCACCAATCCCCAGATATGTGAGTGACTCCAGCCAAGACCAACAGTGCTACTGACCCTGGACAGGAGAGCACTAAATGCTTGTTATCCTGTGCCACTAAAGTTCGTGACTGTTTGTCATACAGCATTATTCTGACAATGCGTAACTGATACAGATGGTGCCATTAGATGAGCTCTAAGGTCCATTTCTGCTCCAAATTCTACAGCTACTTAGAACCTAATCCAGTATATGGACAAATATCTAGTCTTAATTGTATCCCCTGGGAGACATTGGTGGGTCTCTTTACCTCCCTAGGCCTATTTTAAATAGAGAATGATAATCCTTGCCCCTCCCTGTGGACCTCATTGGCAGGGCCACACACAGGGCTATTTTAAAGGACAATTTGAATATTCAATATGGAATCACTTTGAACCATTCAAAAGGCAGACTCTATTATGAGTTATTTCTTAACCATAAGAATTCTACATCTTCTTAGGAATCTCATTAGGAAGCCCCCTAATGTGCCATCGCTTAGAAGACAAGCAAAAGAATCAAGTAGATACTGTTTAAAAACCCATTTGTGTCTCTTACAAGGTATCCACATTCAGTGCTCTAAATTAGTATTTTGTTTCAGAGCCACTGTAGAGCAGCCCCTTTTGATGACTCGGAGGGTATTTCCTCACTAATTTCAGGTTTTTGATCCAAATCATTTTGACCCATGGTTTAGCTACGTGGGGCTAAAGGAGAATGTAAGATAAATTGAGGTGCAGTGAAATGGAAGAGATAGGAAAGGAGAGAGAAGTTACCCCATTCACTCCTTCATTCATTCAATAAATACCTAGCAAATGTTGACTACGTCATAGGACTGTATTTCCTGTATTTGGCTGGGGTTCCATGGTGACTAAAAGTGATCTGGGCCTTGCTCTCACAGGGGTTTGGGGGTATATGTCAGAGGAGAGAAAGACACTAAACAATTAATTACAAGAATGTTAGGAGCCAAATCATTAATCTGAAACCTGGCAATTAAAAAGAATGTGTCATGGGATTGACATATATACACTGCTATGTGTAAAATAGATGACTAATGAGAACCTGCTGTATAGCACAGGGAACTCTACTCAGTGCTCTGTGGTGACCTAAATGGGAAGGAAACCCAAAAAAGAGGGGATATATGCATATGTATAGCTGATTCACTTTGCTGTACAGCAGAAACTAACACAACATTGTAAAGCAACTATACTCCAATAAAAATTAGTTAAAAAGTAAATAAATAAAAAGAATGTGTCACGCATTCTTCCTGCCCTTCCAATACAAACTGTATCTTTGGATAACTAAATAGAAATGGTGGACAAGTTTATCTTTTTTAGAAATACTCTAGCTAACAAACAAAGAAAAAAAATTAGAATGTCACCATTTTGCAACTCTTACAACAAATGAATGGATCTAGATGTTGAGCATCAAAGACCTCTAACATCAAAGAGAGAGACAACCAGACATTATATGCCTCTTGAGGGAAGAAGTCATCACTTCCTATGAAGGAGTCTTGTAACAGAGAAAAAAAAAATCAAACCTTAATCCAATCAAGCCTTAAAAGCCAACTCTCAATTTATAGGATATTCAGAGGACAGAGGAACATGTTCAATTACACCAAGGGGATGCAGTCAGCAAAAGCTAGACTGTGGGAAACTCTACAGAGCAAACCAACTGAGTCTGTTCACAAATAAGTTGCAAGGGGAAAAAATGAGACAGTGGAGGAACCTATAGCTAAACAAAAACTTTAAAGACATAAAAAATGAGACAAAACTAAAGGAGAGGATCTAGGGATGCACACTCAGGTAATAAAGCAAAGAAGGAGGAAGGTAATAAAACAAAGAAGAGATGAACATAAACATCAGGAGGGTGGTGACTTTCGGAGGGAAGCACCCTCTGCAGAGCGTCAGGGTTGACCTGCAACATTCTATTTCTTGACCTGAGTAGTAGTGTCAATGTTGTTCACCTTCTAATAACCCTTGAAGCTACACTTTTCATGTAGTTTTCTGCATCTGTGTTGTATTTTACAGGATAAAAAGTTTTAAAAAACTTAATTACAAGCATTTAAAAAATATCACAATTGATGTAAATGGTTCGGAGGAGAAGTTTCAGGGACTGAAAGAAAGACTTTCCCTAGTGTGGCAAAGACAGCAAGGAGATAAAAGAAGCATTCCAGGCAGAAGAGATGGCAGGAGCAAAGGCCCTGAGGTGGAAAGGGGCACTGATAAACACAGTACCTGCTATAGAACCTGGAGATAAATGGTAGGTCTTTCAGCAAATGCTTATTACACTGAGGTTCATATACGAGGTGCATACACATCTATTGCTAATGTAAGTGTTCACCACAATCTTAGTCACTCAAAACAATGCAAATTTATTATCTTATGGTTCTACAGGTTAGACGTTCAACCCGGGTGTCATGGGGTTAAAATCAAGGTGTTGGCAGCGCTATGTTCCTTGTGGAAACTCTAGGAGACAACGAATTCCCTTGCCTTTCCTGGTTTCTAGATGTCCCTACATTCCTTGGCCTGGGACCCTCTTACTCTGTTTTCAAAGCCAGCAAAGGAGGATTGAGTCCTTTTCACATGGCATCAGAGGAGAGGACCTTCTCCTTGGCCTCCCTCTTCCACATTGGAAGACATTTATGATTACACTGGGCCCGTTCATATAATGCAGGATAATTTTCCTGGTTTAAGGTCAGCTGATAAGCAAACTTAATTCCATTTGGACCCGAAAGTCCCCTTTGCCATGGCACAGAACATATTCACAGGTTCTGGGGATTAGGACTCGGACATTTGGGGGCTATTATACTGCCTACCACAGCAAGCAAATGTTTATTGAGAAACTACAAAGTGCCAGACTGTGAGTGCCGGAGATGTGGGAGAGGACGAAGGGATAAGTTCCTTGCTTAGAGACCTTGCAACCCAGAGTGGGGAGACAGCATATAAAGAGGTGAACAAATACATATACAGATAGTCCCAGCTGGCTTGAAATAAAAACAGGAAGAAGAGGGATAAAACCAGTCCTGCCATTGCCTTCAAAGATACTATTTGTTAACTTTCTAATTCCCAACAATTGGAACTAAAGCCCAGTGTCTCCATTTATCTGACCCACAGCATTACTCTGTTTCTAGTTGTTTTTTTATATTTAAAAAAAAATCTAAAAACTATTTTTTAAAAATCCCCTTGTGCTTATCTCTAGAATCCAATTTGGACTGGTTTTAAAAACATATTCTAAAGCATTCCTAATATAAAACCTTTCTGCTTCTGGTTTCCAATGGAAATTTATTATTTGAGGGCAGACTTTTAAACATGTCACTCTTTGCCAGCGAGCCTCAGGGTACAAGTACAATAAATAAAGGATATATTGAAATAGAATATTTCAAATAACTAGTAACATCATTAAAACATCAAATTAAATGAACAGAAAACAAACAGATTCTACTTTCCTTGTATAATCAAATATTCCTCATTAAGGGATCTCAAGTGGATTGTAATACCAGCTATGCCAGCTGTAGCTTCCCAGTTAAGTACTCATCTTACTGGGAAAAAAAAAAAAAAATAGTGGAGGAAAAGGAAAAACACCTCAGCCCCACCAGACATCCAAACTTTACTTTGGTTTGTGCAAGTTTTTACAAGATCCCTGAAGGTGAAGGTGAATCTTCAATCCAAATCCTAAATCAGGAATTGGGTGGTGAGCACAGTCAACGGTCATCAATATTTTCTGGCCTCTTTTAAGAAGAGAACTACCTCCCACTCAGTATCTAGAGTTCAGAGACTCATGCAGCAGTCCAAGGTCTCAGTGGTACTCTTGGCATTCGGGTGGGACAGTTCGTCTCTGCATGCCAGGAGCTCTAGCATTCCTGCCCCCTCTCCCCACATACAAACACACTAAATGTCAGGCACTGAGTCAAGCAAAAATGCCTTCAAGCATTTCCAAACTCTGGAGGTACAACCCCATTTCCAACAAAAGGTCTTCCCGGCAGCCTCCGTCCATAGTGAATTCTCCTTGCCCCTGTCGCACCATAGTGTGCTCTGCTCATGAGAGATTGAGCATAAACACCACCGTAGATGGTCAACTTGGTGGAGGTGCCCCCGGCTGCCTGTGGCTGGATGCCCGTTGAGCTCCTAGCTCAGCCCTGAAGATGATACTCCTAGCCCAGCCCTGAAGATGGGGTGGGATCTCGTCCAATGGTCCAAAGGGAACTGAAGAGTGGGGTGCCAAGGAGCACAAGCCAGGAGTCAGGGACCTGGGTTTAAATCCAGGCTCTGCCACTTCCTTCTGTGTGACCTTGAGCGGTTACTGTACCTCCACACCTCAATTTGTCATCTAAAAGTAGAGTAAAATCTCCATTTTACCTCCTAGGTGTCCTGAGAAAACAATGACATGTTATATGTAAAGCACTTAGAACCATGCCTGAAGCTTAGCAAACACTCACTAAAGACTAGTTATCACTGTTTCTAGTCTCAGTGATGATAAAAATGAAACAGTGCTTCAAAAGTGACATCTTGGGCTTCCCTGGTGGTGCAGTGGTTGAGAATCTGCCTGCCAATGCAGGGAACACGGGTTCGAGCCCTGGTCTGGGAAGATCCCACATGCCGCGGAGTGGCTGGGCCCGTGAGCCACAATTACTGAGCCTGTGCATCTGGAGCCTGTGCTCCGCAACAACAGAGGCCGCGATAATGAGAGGCCCACACACCGTGACGAAGAGTGGTCCCCACTTGCCTCAACTAGAGAAAGCCCTCGCATGGAAACGAAGACCTAACACAGCCATAAATAAATAAATAAATAATAAAATTTTTTAAAAATTTTTTAAAATTAAAAAAAAAAGTGACATCTTAGGCGAGGTCCTGTTTATTCTACACGCAGTAGATACTCAAGATGTTTTTTCTTTCTTAGTCTTCCTTTCTTCCTAGGAAGGAAATCATTTCTGACTTCCAATCACTGCTTCTTATAGTTTACTGGAATTTTGTTCCCATGCTGATGGAACATGAAACAAAAAGGATCGCCTATCATTGGCCCAGGAAAAGCAACATACAAAGGTAGCAGCTGTGCCCGGAGGCATGAGACACACACCAGGTTCTCTGCGGTCCCCCGAATCTCCGTGAATGGCATTGCCATCCACCATTTTGCTCAAGCCTAAAGCCTGAGACTCATTCTTGATTTTTCTCTTGCTCCTTCTCCTATCCACACACCCAAAATCTAATCTGTCAGCAAGTGCTACCTCCCAAACATATCTTGTATCTGTCACCTTCGCTGCTGCTCTACTGCCACTACCCTGGTCCAAACCACCATCATTTCTCACCTAGAATTTTGCAGTATTTCTCCCATAAGGCAACCAGAATAATCCTTTAAAAATCAGATCAGGCCCTTCGTTCTATTTAGACATCTTGCAGTGCCTTGTCATTGTCCTTGGAATAAAATCCCCATGTCATCTAGCTCCTGTCCACCCCTCTGGACCTCATCATTACATACCATGTCTCCCCATGCTTACTCTGTTCCAGCCATACTGTCCTTCTCTTTGACCCTCAAACAACCAAGCTCTTTCTCTCCTTAGGGGCTGGTGCTGGCTCTTCCCTCCCCCTGGAACATTCTGCACACAGATCTTTGCATGTCTGGCACCTTCATATCACTTGGATCTCCACTTGGATGTCACCTCCTCAGAATGGCTTGTTCTCTGCTGTCTTCCCAGCATCCAGAAGGATGCCTGGCACATAGTAAGGACTCCATGGATGTTTATGGAAGAAGGAAGGAAAGAAGAGCCAAGACAACTGGACACGGTTTTTTATGGGATGACAACCACCACACCCTAAGTGAAGGATGACAAAGATCTTTCATTCTATGAGGCTTTTCACGTATTTTAGGGAGAGATCAATCCACCCCTTCAAAACACCCAGCCAACTATGCCAGAGAACACCAGAGAGCATGACTCCTGAGAAAAACAATGAGCTGAGAGTCATACTTCTTCAAGCAGATGAGGATCCACGCCAAATGCCTTAGATAGCTTTTAAGTTAAGCAACCACATCGTTGACAACAGCCAAAGAAAAGGCTACAGATCATACCAAAAGAGGATCTGCAGCTTGGGCTGACATTTCAGCACAAATTGGATTACTCTGTCCTTCCTGGAAATTCATGATCTGGTCACATAATGGGACACTATTCAATTAGCAAGGTTCCTGGTTGTTCTGAAATGTATAGGAAAAATGGTTGACTTTTAGAGGGAGCCTTGTGACACATGGAATCTGGATCCTGCTGCCCAAAACCACCCTATGCTCATCTGGCCCAGAAAAACAACTAAATGGCATTCTTGACAACTGAACAGAAACACTTATCTCTTGGTCAACATAGTATCCCCTCCAGGAGGAATTTTCCTGGGAGGTCTATTTGAGATCAGAGTGTTTCTCACTGAATATGCATAATCGGCATTCAATCAATTTTCTTCCTTTAATCACCATTTTAATAGAAGGCGCGTGTGTAGAGGTAATAATTGCAGACATGGAAGACGGTTAGGTCAGCATGGGAGGAAGAAATGGCAGAGAAGGAGGTGGAGGATGCATGGGGAGACGGGCAGGAAGTAGCAAAGGAATCAAAAGAGAAAGCAAAGGCAAGAGTGGACTGGGGTACATCAAAGACTTGACCCAAGACCCCGGAAGGTCATTGTCTTCCCAATGTCTCTCCATCCACACTAGCACCAAACCATCAGCCTTTCAAAAATCAGACAACACCTAAGTCACCATTTTATCTTTTCTTATGCAGGGACTAGCTCTGAGCCTAATGAATGAATCAGAACTCTAAAGAATGGAGATAAGAACTTAACAGTTTCTGAACTTCAGATTGCAGCAGCTCAACCAGTATGCAGAGAAAACCAAATGCACGAAAATCACCAGCATGTAGGTGCCATGTGCATTGGGACTGCTTCTATCCTATTCATCTTAGGGTGGAGGGTGGGGGCAGGTCCAAGGTATAGAATGGCAGAAGGGTGATCAACTTGTCCCAGTTTGCCTGAGACAGTCTTAGTTTTAAAAGTAAAAGCCCTACATCCCGGCAACCCCCTCAGTCATCCTAAACAGAGCTTTCAGCAAGTATTTGTTGAATGATTGAAAGATGTGACTACCTCACAGAGCTGTTGGAGGATCAAAGAAATTATGTCTATAAAAATGCTTTGAGAATTCTAAGCTGGATCAAATTGGAAACTATCACCCAGTGTCAAGTGTGATTAGTGTGGGGTTTTGTGCTGACTGACCAGGAGGAACAGCACCTGCATCCTATTTTGGGTGCCAAGCACACTGTCCCTTGGTCATCAGGATGGTGTAGCTGGTTCACAGAATGGCTGAGTCTGGAACAGGAGATGGGAAGGTGGAGGACGCAGGCGATGGTTCTGGGACCACCTGTCAAGCCCCACCCATGTCAAACTCTCAGCCTAGGGCTCAGCATCTGTGTTCTGATCCACAGAGCAGATAAGGAACTCACACTGCCACCAAGTCCCTCCACCCCTGGAAGGCAGGTTGGGGAGTGGAGGTGACCAAGAGTTGTTGCTGACCAGTCAACTCAAATGACCTTCTTTCAGCATTCCCAAGACTCAGCCCCCTTCACCACCAACCAACCACCAGGAAGACTTTTGTTGATGTCATTTCTTTAGGTAATAGGTAGATATGCAGATAGGAGAAGCCCCAAGGGAATAAAATTGTTTCACATAAGAGTTGAGGGGTGAACAGTGCTAAGAGAGAGAACTGGTTAGAGAGAGGCCAGTGGAGCAAGGAAGGGGTGTGATACAGGAGCAAAGAGCACTTTTATAAAGATTTAATGGGAGTAGTGTTCCTTCATTTATCCCCTCACTGCCCCTTTACAAAAACCCTTCTGCAGTGATTTACTCCTTGAGGTCTTTGGATTCGAAATTGTGCTCCTTTTGTGACGGTGCCTAACCAGGGTTAAGTGTAGCGAAACATGGACCAGTTTGATTCGGGTGACACTTTCTTTACACTTGGCCAGTGAGAAAGGGATGAAATGGGACTCATCCTTGGATAGATGACAAGGCTGTGGCCCAAAAGGAAGAAAGACAGAGAGGATCCAAGGATTGGGTCTGCAGCATTCAAGAAGAGGAAAAGGAGCCCGTGATGGGAACTGAGGATGCTCCAAGGCCTCAAGCAGGGCATGGAGCGCGGAACATGCCACCTGGAGCATGGTGGCAAATTGTCCTTTTTAGGGAACATACTGTGGGCATGTGTATGTCCACCAAATCCAATCCCAGTTTTATTTTCTTCTACCCGTAAGCCCTCTGAGCACACTGATGCAGACACAGAAATTGCCTGAAAGCCATCAGCATGCCTAACAGCAGGGCCTCTCATCAATAACATAATAGCTGAAATTCTGGGTGCGCCTTTGTGTTCCCTAACATTCCAAAGGCTCCAAGCACATGAGCTTACTGTTTGTGAGTATAACCCAAGAAAGGAGGCTGATAGGATCATCCCCATTCAGCTGGTGAAGAACATGAACCAAAAAGAAATCAGCCTGAAGTGACCCAAGCTGGCCTGGGCAAAGCTGATATGAAATCCCAGCCTCCTGGTGGCCCCTTTCTGCCAACCAATGCCTCCAGTTTCCAGATAGAAGGAACAGAGGCAAAGGGCATGGCCACAGGGCCTGGGAATCTGGCTGTGCTCCTGGAGCCAACCTCAGCTTAAGGTGGATGCTGACTCTGGATCTGAGTGAGGTCTGCTCCAAGAAGGCCTGGGTGGGCTTGTAAATATGACCTTGGGGCTTGATTTCTCTTGGTAGTTTAATCAGAAATTTCCTTCAACTCTTTCAACCACAGCCTTTGTGAATGTAAAGGTTGGAATCTAGACCTTCGGAGGGTTACTTGTGAACTGTCAGCAGGGTCCTTTGGAGCCTTCTGTGAAAAGGCCCAAAATACCCCAAATTCCTCAGGGGCACAGGAGAATCAAAACGATGACAACCAGCCAACTGAGGAGGCTTGATGAAAACCGCTAGGTCATATTTTTGTATAAGCATTGTCACCTACTTAGAAGTCTGAGTCATTTTGCTAGTCCCGGGGGGGTGGATGAGTCACATTGATGAGAAGGATACCTTTTTTTCTTCAACCTAGTTCTCTAACCCTTTACATGAACACTCATTGGTCTGCTCTGCTCTTAAAATATCCAGATGGGTTGTATAAGATCCAGCATCATGATTGTTTGTGCAAGGTCACTTCTTCATTTGTGAACTTGAGTCTTTTATTGCTCAGAAAGCATATTCTCATTTTTAAAAAGCTCAATCCAAGTTAAAATAGCAAAAATAATTCTTATATCCTCCCACAGAGCTGGAAACTTAAACTCAATTATGGAGGAATTGGGTCTCGGAATCAGAACTGAAAATGACTAGTTTTGTTTCCCAGTCCAAACCAAGCAAAGAGCTGGAGGAAAGAATGGGAAAAAAATGAATGAGATTTAAGACTTTCTATTATTTCCAGAAAACAAAAATTACCCGAGTAATTTAGGCTAGGGTTGTGCTTTCTCAAGTTCTATTTTTTATTGAAGAAGTCCTTTGGAATTTGTTGACACAGCTAAGAAAAGAAACTTCAAATTCTTTTCCTTTTTATCAAGCCCAAACACCAGCTGAAAGAGGAATAAGGAAGGACAAGAGGAAGTAAAGACTTCCCTGTGAAGGTCATCCTGAGTCATCTGATGCTTTGACATCAGGGTGACTCAATTCAAGATGATGCTTGGGGAGTGTTTCATAACTTGATAGCTATGGACTGTCTCTAGTCCTTCAATGCTGAAATCTTTGAGCCATCCATGTTAAATTCCCAGAGTTTACAGTGGTGTCCAAAATTCCATAACAAGAATATATTTTAAGCCTTTAAAAGGTCTTTAAAAGATCTTTGCCCTTTTAATAAGAACAAAATAGGGTGAGGAATCAGGACAGTATCTGCATAATTCTAACTTAAAACCTTCCCGTTTGGAAAGGAGTATTCATTCACTTGATCTGAATCACCCAAATGTGTGAGCTACATTGATTGTATGTGTCAGCTTTTGCTGCAGTAACAAACATCCCAAGCATCTCAGTGACTCAAACAACATTTATTTCTTTTTTTTTTAAGGGAGCTAATTTTTTTTTGTTTATAAATTTATTTGTTTGTTTGTTTATTTATTTATTTTTGGCTGTGTTGAGTCTTTGTTGCTGCGCACGGGCTTTCTCTAGTTGTGGCAAGTGGGGGCTACTCTTCGTTGCGGTGCACGGGCTTCTCATCATGGTGGATTCTCTTGTTGTGGAACACGGGCTCTAGGCGCGCAGGCTCAGTAGTTGTGGCTCACGGGCTCTGTTGCTCCGCGGCATGTGGGATCTTCCCAGACCAGGGCTCGAACCCATGTCCCCTGCATTGGCAGGTGGATTCTTAACCACTGCACCACCAAGGAAGTCCCAACATTTATTTCTTGCTCAGGGAGAGTGAGTGCTGTGGATTAACTGTGGCTCTGCTGAGCTCAGCTGGGCTTTGCTGCCATTAGCTTAGCTCAGCAACTTGTGTCTCCTCATTCAGCAACCTCGGTGGAAGGAGCCTCAGGTCCTCATGGTGGAGAACAAAAGCTCAAGGGGACAAGTGGAAACTTGTGATGCCTTTTAAGGTCTCTGCTCAGAACCGGCACACTATCACTTCTGCTCATATTCATTGACTAAAGCAAGCCAAATGGCCAGGACCAAGGACAATGAGACAGGGATAGGATGTAGAGAGTGGGAGAGAGTGATTATAGTTGAGTACCATTATCCAATCTACTACAGTCTGCCCTTCTGGTCACAAATATTTATTTTCCTACCTCCCCTCCCTAAAACAGTCCAAAAGTCTCACTCAGTCAAGCTTAAAAGCCAAGGACCTCATGACCTATATCAGATTTAGATGTGGCTCCTCTTGCTTTGGAGAACTATGAACTAAAAGACAAATTATTGACACTCCCTCACCTACACACACACACAAACACACACACACACACACACACACACAATACAAGGATAAAACAGCTACAACAAACACTCCCAGTTGGAAAGGGAAGAAAGGGAAACATAGCAGTCAGTGAGTAGTTGTGATGGTTAATCTGATGTGTCAACTTGGCTGGACCATGGTGCCCAAATATTTGGTCAAACATATTCTGGATGTCTCTGTGAAAGTATTTCTGAATGAGACATATTTAAATCAGTGAACTTTGAGTAAAGCGAACTATCCTTCATAGCACAGGTGGGCCTCATCCAAGCCGTTGAAGGCTTTAACAGAACAAAGACTGACCACTCCCAAGGAAGAAGGAATTCCACCAGTAGACTGCCTTTGGACTTGAATAGCGACTCTTCCCTGGGTCTCCAGCCTGCTGGTCTATCCTGCACATGTTGGACTTGCTAAGCTTAAACAATTGCATGAGCCAATTCTGTGTGTGTGTGTGTGTGTGTGTGTGTGTGTGTGTGTGTGTATTAGACTTTGGTTATGTTTCCTGGGAGCAGCTGCCCAGTCTCTTGCTCTCCATGGCTCCTGACCACACTCTCTGGGAAGCCCTTCCTTTTCCTTTACCCTCCATTGGAGGATATGCCCATCTTGGGGGCTGAGCAGCTTTGACAGCATGCTTCCAGCCCATAAACTGTAGAGGTCAGAGGGTTGTTTTACATCTTGAATAATCACTGTCTCTTTTAGTCCAGGCTGGTGGCACTTTGGACCATATAGCTCTCTCAGAAACTCTGTTAAGTGTTTTTTGTTTACTTAACCAGTTTGATTCCAGGAAGCTCTGCGGGCCAGTAGCAGACTCACAATCTTTTCCCAGACTTGCTTCTTTCTTTAGACTTACTTACAGGTGCTTTGAACTTATCAGGCCTTTGTGGGACTACCTTAGGACTCTTTAACCTGAAATATGTGTGCAAATGCAAGGACTTGAAGGGGGAACATTTAACCAATCAGAGGTCATAACAAATGCATGATGGCCAGGCTGCCACCTTGGTCTTTTTCCTGGGGTTGTGTCTTAATTTGAAAATATTTTGCTGGCTGGAGATATATCCTTTAACTCTGCAAGTCTGAGAATATCTGGATCCTCCCTTGTCCCTTTCATCCCTGCAGGGAGGGAGAACCTTGTTAGAGATGACTTCCAGGGGAGGTGGCCCTAAGTTGAGTCATGAAGAATAAGAGTTTAGCCACTGAATCCGGCAGGAAGTCAGGCATCTCAGCAGAGAGCCTGCCAGGGAGAAGACATGAGCAATTCGGCCAGAAAGGCAGTGCGACTCAAGCTGGACACATCGGAACCGAGAAGGCGAGGAAAGATGAGTCTGAGAGTCTGCAGGGTGTTCTCCAAGATCCAGAGGAGCCTTGGATGTCACACATCAGCCTGTGAACGGCATCCAGAGGGCATCTAAGGCTCGCTGTAAGCAGTGATGTTGCCTGGTCAGACACAGCTCAACACAGGCTGCCTTTCCTTTGCACAGTGCACATGTACAAGATAGAGCCATGCCTCCTCACAGCTCTACAAGACCTTCTCATTCTATTTTTAAACCTTTAAAACAAAGTGCATGGAGCTGGCTGGAAAGGACCATCTGCTGTTGCAGGCAGCAAGAAAGGACGACCTTTCATGTAAAAGCAAAGCAAACCCAAGCCCCCATGGTGGCCTGCTACTCGTTTTTATGTTTTCCAAAGACTGTGCTTTACTCTAAAAGCTTCCCTCTTCCTTAGGCATTTCTAAAAGCCCTGGGTTCAGACCATCAGGCACAGGCAGGCTGCTCACCACCTTACAGAATAATAAACCTCGCAATGGTATCTCCAAGCAATCTCCACAACTTCTCAGTTCTGCCTTGAGTGTCTGTAGCAGGCTGTTTCTAATTCATCCTGGAGATTGGGAATTGTGTGAGGCAGTGGGATTCTCTTGTTTCTTTCTTTCTGTTCTTTGTGTTTCTTCTTCCACTTCACGCCTAGAAGCCTGGAGAAGAATGCCCCGGCCTTGCTTCCCAGCTCAGGTCTAGCACAACAGAACTGGCCCAGTTGGGGTCTAGCCACAAACACAGAAGTGAGTACAGGGGCGAGGTCAGGTCTTGGGTCCGGCAAACTGGGGTTCTGGTCTTGGCTCTGCTATTTTCTTGCTGTGCTTCCCAAGGAAACTCTCAACTTCTTGTGAGGAAAATGATGGGGGTGGGCTTCGTACTCCCTGGAAATGTTGAGATTTCCAAAGTCTGTTTCTTTTGCTTTCTTTTTTCTTTTTCTTTTGGCCACACTGCATGGCTTGTGGGATCTTCGTTCCCCAGCCAGGGATTGAACCCGGGCCCTCAGCAGTGAAAGCAAGGAGTCCTAACCACTGGACCACCAGGGAATTCCCCAAAGTCTGTTTCTTTCATCATCTTTCCAATGATGTCCACTCAGGGTCCTTAACCAAGAGAGTGGCCCAGAGCCACCTACAGAGCTTGCCCCTTGCTCCAAGTTCTGCCCTGTATTTTTTTAATCAATGTATGGTTGATTTACAATATTATATTAGTTTCAGGTCTACAATATAGTAATTCAATATTTGTATAGATTATACTCCATGTAAATTTATCACAGCATAATGGCTATATTTCCCTGTGCTATACAACACATCCTTGTTGCTTATTTTATACGTAGTAGTTTGCATCTCTTAATCCCATACCCCTATCTTGGCCCTTCTGTCTTCCCTCTGGTAACCATTACTTTGGTCTCTGTATCTGTGAGTCCATTTCCATTTTATTATATATAATCATTTGTTTTATTTTTTAGATTCCACATATAAGTGATAACATAGAGTATTTGTCTTTCTCTGACTTATCTTACTAAGCCTAATACCTAATACTCTCTAGGTTCATCCATGTTGTTGCAAATGGCAGAATTTCATTCTTTTTTATGGCTGAGTAATATTCCATTGTGTATATATACCACATCTTCTTTATCCATTCATCTGTTGATGGACACTTGGGTTGCCTCCATGTCTTGGCTGTTGTAAATAGTGCTGCTATGAACACTGGGGTGCATGTATCTTTTTGAGTTAGAGTTTTCATTTTCTTTGGATATATACCTGGCAGTGGAATTGATGGATCAAATGGTAGTTCTATTTTCTGCCTTGTATTTTTAAAGAGCAACTCGATACCTGGAGATGTCAGTCCAGAGAAACAGCATGGAGACACTGGAATGCTGCTGTGGCTGGAGAAATGGATTGGATTGTCAAGAACCCTAATGGAGTGTCATATAACAACCCAGAGAACCCAGTGAAAGAGTGTTTAGTGTCCTTCTTTGTCAAAAGCAACCACATATGCATATGGAAACTCTAATGGTGACCAAAAAATATGCATCACAGAAAATAAATATCTCAGTCAAAAAAACAAAACAAAACTTGAAATCTTCAAAATAATAACTGCCAGATTTCCTGGAGATTTGCTATTAGTTATTTGTAACAGTGATTGCCTGTTTAACATAATGTGAATTATTGTCACAACTAAAAAAACAATAACAATTTTCTCTTCTTTTCCCCTGGAATGACATCTGCTAATATTGAAGAGTCAGCCTTTGAACGTCTAACAATAGCCCTGATGCAAAAATTGAATTCACATGTCCCCAGTTATGAAATTAAAGGTTATTCCAGACTTGATTTGTCAGGATGTTGCCTTTTAGGAGAGGAGGGTGTAAAAACATAATTATTTATTCAATTTAATTGTATTAATAAATAATTCTATCCTCAGAGTTTTTCTTGACTTTAGTCAAGTAATACAGTTTTGTCATCCATATATTTTACATTAGTAATTACCTTGTTGTTGTTTTTTTATACCAAGTGAAAAATGAAAGTAGTTATCACCACTCATGGGAAGTGAAACTTTTGATGGAATTGCTGAACTGTTTACTTTCTCTCTCATTACTGTCCCCTCCCTGCCACCCAGAAAGGAAAGAAAGTAAAAACTAGTGATAACAAAGAGTCTTAAGTTCTATCCAGAAGAATCCAGGGAACAAGGATGCTGAGTGAGACTGAGTGGCAGATGTCAGTGATTTAATTTCACTCTCTTCACTTTTTTTTTTTTTTTTTTTGAAAAACATCTTCATGGGTGACCTGGGGGACAGAAAGGCAAAATGAAAACAGATAGCAACAAAGGAACTGCTGTGAGTTTTAAAAATATATACATTCATAGTCGGTGGTAAGAACCTGCCAGCTTTAACAGGGAGAAGAAAAATTCAGCGGCACTTGGTATTAGGAGTCTCAATGCCTAGAGCAAATCAGGATCTAGCCTGGTGTTTTTCTCTGGAAAAGACTGGGAAGGTGAAGTGATGGAGAAGCCTAAAGCTCGGTCAATCCCAGCACAACGGGAAGAGACCCAGAATGAGAGCGAGGACGAGACAAATGTTCGAGTCCTGCATCTTCTACCAACAAACCACATGGCCGGGGTTCAGGCTTCGAGTAAAACAAACTCACCAATCACCTTGCAGGGACAAGCACACAGGGAACAAGATGACCTTTGATTGCCGCAAAGCAACCCTCAGCTCATCTGCCCTCCCTACCTCTTCTGCAAGTATGTCAGCACTCAAACATGGAACTTCAAGGTGCCCATCCACCACAAGCTTGAACCACAAGACTCCTTGCAAATGGCAGATGCAACACTCCTCGTGGTGGGTTAAAACATGTCCCCATCGAGAGGTGGAGTCTGGGTCCCCTCCTCCTAAATATGGGCAAGCTTCAGTAACTCGCTTCTAATGAATAGAACACTGTGAAAGTGATGCTGTGTGATTTCCAAGACTAGATCTTAAGAGGGGACACGGTTTCTGCACGTTCTCTCTCAAGATGTTTGTTTTTGGAGCCCAGCTGCCATGGTGTGAGGAAGCCCAGGCCAACTGGAGAGGCCAGGTGTAGGTGTTCCAGATGATTTCCCCAACTGAGGGTCCAGCTGGCCATCAGAACACTCCGCTACACACATACAGGAGGAAGCCTTCCTTTCCAGATGACTCCAGCCCAGCCTCTGCAAAGGTACAAAGAGGCCAGGTGAGAACCTGTTAGCTGAGCCCTGTGAGCCCTCCAAAAAGTTAAGGTAATCGGAATAAAAGAATTGTTTTCATGGGTTTTGGGGTGATTTGTTACCCAGCGATAGATAACTAGAATAATCCTCTTGCCCTGACTAATAACCCTTTATCTAGTAGGTCAAATTGTCTTTTCCAACAATATCTTCTATTCCATGTGCTGTTCTGTGATGTAGTCTTGACACACCTCCCATCAAGAGGTGGGGTCTACATCTTCTCTTGAACCTGGGCAGAGTTGTGACTTGTAACCAATAGAATGCAGCAGAAGCGATGTTGCATGACTTCTGAGCCTAGGTCGGAAAAGGCTATGCGGTTTCTTATTTATTCACTGGGGTTTCCTCTTTTGGAGCCCTGAGCCATCAAGGTAGAGGTCTGATTACACTGAGGCCACAATGCTGTGAGGAAGCTCAAGCCACACAGAGATGTCATTCCAGGTACTCCTATCCGTGGGCCCAGCTCAGGTCTCAAACAACAGCCAGATTCAGCTGCCAGAACTGTGAGGAGTCATTTTTAAAGTCTAGCCCAGTCAGCTCTTCAGATGGTGTGTTAGTCTGGGTCCTCTGAGAAGCAGACACCAACATAGGACTAAACTGCAAGAAATTTTTTAGGGGAACTGTCTGTGAGAGGAAATAGGGAGGAATCCTATGTTGTTAACTTTGTGATTTGATCTTTCAGGAAAGAAAGCAAGTGAGCTGGATCCTTCTATATGCTAACTTTTCAGTTAAGATTGCACCACATGGACTGAGTTGGTTCCCTTTTTGATTTGGCTGCAAGGAAGCTCGGAACTAAATTGACAACTTATCATAACAACTGTATATGATCTTATACTCTAATTTTTTTTAAATTCTATTTCCTTATTTCCTCCTCTGCCACCCCCTCCCACCACAGCCTACCCTTCCAGTTTTAATTTAATTTGCCTTAGTCTTCATGCCTTATTTTTATTACCATTTTTCTTTTACTGGCAATTTTTGTTTAATTACATGTTTTGTTGTGCGTACTTTCTGTAGAATATCTCAAATTCTTTCTGACATGACAGTCTTAACAGTATAACAGGAAAAACTAAACTTGGATTGTTTTTATGTGCTGAGGACTAAATGCTTTATATACATCTTAAACATTGTAGACACATGTATTATCATTCCTGTTTCATAGATGAGGAAATTGAGGCATAAAGAGGTACTTGTCCAAGGTTACCCGGGAGTACGGGGTCAAGTTTGATTTTGCCAGCCTTGCTTCTGGGCTGGCTGTTGTTCTTACCTACTACGCTGTTGGCCTTGATAGGTTACCTGGAGGGTCAGTCAGCCGGCAACGTCCAAGCTCACCCGCGCAGGCGCGCACGCACCTTACATACGACAGGATCCTCGCAAGGCAGATAGCTTAGGGCATCACCTCTCCTGTTATTTCTCCAGGCTTGAGCACAGGTGGGGCGCATGCGGGTGCCAGTGAAGAACATGATCCGCCGAAGAAAGGAAGCCCAGAAGAGGATCTTCGCCAAGGCCCAGCTGGAGAAGAGGCTGTGTCCCTCCTTGACCCCGCGCGGCTTCTCTTTGCTCTGTAAGTACAGCCTCCCACGCTGTAGACGACGGCTGTGACACCGCTGTGGAGCGGAGAACAATCCGACCCCGTGCCCCCTGCAGCCGGCGGCTCAGAGCCGAGGCAGCCCCGCGAGGTGAAGAGCGGCCGGGACGGTCGGTGCACATGGATCGGGCTGCGCCCGTGCAGCTCAAGTCAATATCTGCTTGGCAAGCTGCTGTGTCTTCATGCTCGCCGGGCGTCCGGCTCCGCAAAAAAGCCGCTTTACCTTTGCTTATAGACGATGAAGTGGGAGAAAAAATAAAGATGAGACGCTGACTGGACCCAGCAATATTGGAAGCTCTTAATTTACTTCCAAGTAAGTAGCATGCATTTTGGATCCTTTTATAAGAATTCCGGAGCAGTAATGTGTGGGCAGGGAGCTAACATTTGGAGCCACCTACCGTGCCCCCAGTACCGCGCAAAATCCTTCAGGTGAGTATTCGATTTATTGTCCAGGGCCTATTAGGGGAACACTGATATCCTCCTTGTGTTTGGAGGGAAACCCCTCCTCATCAGGTACCATTTCCAGCCTCCTTCCCCACCTTGCCCGCTCTGCTCGAGGAAGAGCTACTTAACTGGTGGTCGTGGGACCTGGGGGGGAGGACAGAGCATGCGCGGCTCCGCCCCTTCCCCTGCTTTTATCTGGGATCTGCCTGCTTGTAGAGCGTTCGCCTTCAGCTCCGTCCTTCCACTCCCTGAGTTTAGCTGCTAAGCTCTGCTCCTGGGGGACCACTAAGTGGAGGTGTGCTTTGGACCTCAGGCTTGCCTGTGTCTGAGAGGGTAAGTCTGTCTCCATCTGGGTTTCACTACTTGACAGCTCACTGTTGCCGGCTTCCATGGGACCCAAGTCACATCCTCCAACCTCCCTATGAAGGGAAGAAAGATGGCGTTTTCATCTCCATCTGCCTACTCCTGTGTCTGTTTCCCAATCGGTGTCAGACTCAGTGAGTGCCAAACTTCCTGTGGGGCCTTGGGCAACCTCTTAAACCCCTCTGAGCTCATCCATTCTGCAAGCATTAAGCATCTATTCTATGAGATCTGTGGAAGATAAAGAAGAAACTGAAATCAGTCAACACTCTCCAAGGGCTCATCACCTTATGGGAGAGTCACACATAGAAACAAATATCAGGTTGGGGAATAAGAGTGCTAGGATGGATTAGTGATGTCTGCTCTGGGCACGGAATATGAAAGTGGTATTTGCCATCCCTGCTGCATGGGATCAGAAGGTTTAAATAGAGCGTCTGTTTCCTGGGTTCTGTTAAATCTGGTGGCAAGACCTCCCTGCCTCCTTGTTCCATGTAATTTAATTCAACAGATGTTTGTTGGTTGCTTTCTGTGTGCCAGGCATTTATATTCACAAATTCTTTAATTTCTATGACATGCCCATCTGGCCATTATGAACATCAATCTTGCATCAGTTGAGAGCTGCTATTTGGAGGGTTTCACTATGAACTCCCTATACAGGGTAAAGTCGCATTTCTTATTTTAACCTCTAAAAATTCAACACAGAGACTAACAGCAGCACATGACAAGGTAGAGCATTAATTTCTCTCTGAGACTGTTGACTCTATTTATGAAATCTGAATTAGTTAAGATATGGCTGAGAAGCATGCTATCAATGAGTCCACGACTTCATCACACGCCCTGCCATGTATGAAGCTAAGCTTGACTAGTCTGTTTCACTAAATCCTCACCACTACCCGTAAGGCAGCTTCTGTTGTCATTCTCATCATTTCCATATTACAGGTGAGGAAATTAAAGTTTAGAAAGATTAGGGGTCTTTCTAATTACCTAGGGCTGTAAGTGATGGGGCCAAACCTCAAAACTAAGACAGTGTAACTCCAGAGTGTACAATCTCTCCCATCTCACTATAACACAGTCCTTCACTGCTGAAAAAAAAAAAAAAAAAATCTCCTGGGCTAAAACTTTCCTTCTGAAAAGTACTAAACATCACATTCATTGAACTCCAGTTTCACCAGTTTGAGCAGGACGTTACCAGTGGGAGACCTTGGACAAGTCAGTTCCCTCGTGGGGCCCTGGTTTCCACATGTGTGAAATGTGAATACTCGATTTGATGACACAGAGTTTCCACTAACTCAAAACAAAATCTTATGATGTATATTTCAAAACCAAGATGGTGGCGTCCTAAGAAAATTCATGTGTAATTTACCTGTGTCATATATTAATTTCATAACACTCCCTAGCTGATAATTAAGTTACCATTTTCTCCCAGTACCAAGTGGGGAAATGGTTTTCTTTCCAGGTCATTGAAAGTAGAGACTGAAAGAATCATATTTTAAAGCCGCCATGCCAAGCTGCGGCCTTCATCAGCACTAATGTATTCTAAAAGCAGTATTTGGCGTCTGTATGTTGAAGACTTGGAGCTGGATTACATTTCTAAGTCAAAATGCAGTAAAGTTCACGTTCAGAAGAATTTCACCATAGTCCAATATTACCTTAATGGGCCTTTACGCCTCAAACCACATTTTAACCCCTGAATTCTCAGGGAGGGCTTGGTCATATCATTTTTCAAGAGAGATATTTCATGGTTTATTGTTTTTAATCCAAGAATAAGAAAAGGCACTTATGGAAAAAGGACTTTGGCTTAACTTGTAAAACTAAATGGATCCTGAGCTAGGAGGTCGAAAGGAGTCTTGCATGCTAAACGCCACACTGAATGAATTGCATATAAACTGCGCCCATATGAACAACAGCAATTGTTTCTTTTACCCAAGATTACAGTAGCTGCACTTCATTGAGGACAGGAGTATTTCTCCTTTATGCACAGCTAAACTGCAAAATGGACCATAACCTGGCCTTTTTAGGTTTTTCCCAAAGCACACAAGTGGCGTCTGAAATGCCTGGGGGCTAAGTAACAGATCATACAAGTCCTAATGGAAGTCTTGAGAAGAAGAAGAAGAAAGCAAAGGGGTTGAGGGAGGGGAGAGCGAGAGAGCAAGAGGGAGAGATGGAGAGAGAGAGAGAGAGAGCAAGAAGAGGAGAAAAGGAAGGTATATTCATTGGTGGACAGAGGTTGCTTCATGGGCTTTAGTCTCTCCATCTCTCCACCTGGTCTGTTTTTGCCTCGGATATGTTGACAGTGGCTCTCTATTTGGACGTTTCTTGATTAGATGAAAAAGGCAGAGCTATCACACAAAAGTAGTGTGGTGATAGGTTGATGAAACCTTGGCCTTGGAAGGGACATTTAGACATCTTCATTTATAGATAAGAAAACCAAGGCAACTAAAGACCAAGAGGTGAAGAGATTGCCTACACCTCTCAGCTTGGAAGGGATACAACTGCGACAAAGCTCTGATCTACCCTTCCCCAGGCTGCCACTCGTCCAGACCACCCCCCTGCCATGGCCCTGCAGTGACGTATCCCACAAGCCATCCTCTCCATTACAGAACCCTCAGGTCACTGTTCACGCGATAAAAGTTCAATTAGAAGAGACTTCAGATCCTAACAATAAGATGAACTGAGTTGAGAAATTAGAATCAGTAGCAAATTACCCATCGGTGTTCAATAACTACCGGTTACCAGCAGGTACCAGCACGATACTCTTTATTAGTACAGTAGATGAAGGTCAACATCACATCATTTGATCTAAATAATCAAAAGGTCCCATGACTATTTAGTAACAGAATTCAGACCCACAGAGAGACGTGATGAGTAGTCTTACTATTACAGTACATGAGCAATGGATATTCCTGAATCCTAACAGCTACAGTGAGTCCCCAACTTGCAATGGTTCGACTTAATGACTTTTTGACTTTACGATCATGTGAAAGTGATATGCATTCAGTAGAAACCGTACTTTGAATTTTGAATTTTGACCTTTTCTTGGGCTAGTGATACGTAGTCCAATCCTCTTCTCATGACGCCGGGCAGAAGCTATAGCTCCCACTCAGCCATGCAATCACAAGGGTAAACAACCAATACACCTACAACCAGTCTGCACCCAGACAACCACTCTGGTTTTCACTTTCAGGACAGTATTGTAAATTACATGAGATATTCAACACTTTATTATAAAATAGGCTCTGTGTTAGATGATTTTGCCCAACTGTAGGCTCATGTAAGTGTTCTGAGCACGTTGAAGGTAGGTGAGGCTAAGCGCTGATGTTCCGTAGGTTTGGGGTACTGTATTAAACACATTTATGACCTAATATTTTTAGCCTATGATGGGTTTATCAGGCCAGACCCCTATTTTAAGTCAGTGAGGGTCTGTATAGAGGAAACCACAGAGGAAAAGCCAGCACCTCTGCTGACAAAAGACACAGTGTGCAGCCCCCAAGTCCAATGTTCAGAGATGCTTTTGTATGTTGTTCGTATGTGAAAGCAGAAATCCAAATAGAGGTCAAATCTAAATGGTGGAGGCGTTAGAGAAAAATGTCATCCACTTTGTGATCCAATGAACACACCTCCCGTGCCTGCTCTGTGCTGGGTTCTGCGGACAGAGCAGTGAACAAGACCGGCGAGCTCCGCCTCTAGCCCCGTGGGAGAGACAGATAGATCAGTGCAGAGGTCCAAGAGAGAAAATTGGTGGCTGGGGAAGAAGGGGATCTCGCTTAGGCCAAGAAAGGCTTCTCTAAGGAGGTGACATTTCGCGTGAGATCTGAAGGAGGAGCAGGAGCCGCACCCGGGGCGAGGAAGGTGCATCCCCGGCCACAGAGCCAGCAGGTGGAAAGGTCTGGAAGTGGGACCGGCTTGGTGTGTGGGGACTGCGGGAAAGTGAGTGGAGAGGAGAGGGAGCCGAGTGGTACAAGACGTGGCCGGAGCCCTGTGGGCCTGGGTGGGTTTGGGTTTCTTCTGAGCACAATGGGGGCGCACTGAGGGCTTAGGAGCAGTCAATAGAGAGGCACACAAAGGCCTCGGGAGGGCTCTGCGCCCTAAGCCCTGCATTCAGGCCTCGCTAAGCACTTGCTGCATTGTCTTCGTGGACTCCTTTCACAACAGACTCTCGGCCCCTGATTTTCTCAGCTCTTTCTCTCCATGGCTTCGGAATGACCGCGAACAAGGGAGAAAGAAGAAAAGCCCCCGGCCCCAGGGGCCCCCTGTCTGCCCCACTTGGCGTGCAGAGCCCAGGAGCACAGCCAGAGGTTGGACGCGGAGAGCAGCCCTCTGCGGGCAGAGGCAGAGGGAAGATGAGAAGAGGGGCCAGAGACCAGACCAGGCACCTTTGCAGACCCCCGTCTCCCTGGGGCCCCCGAGGGATGGGGCAAGTGAAGGGCAGCGGAGGGGAAATGCAGGAACGCGAGTAATGCATTGAGATGCGCCAGTTGGCACTTACCTTTGGGACTGGAAAGGGTGTGGGATCCGGGTACCAAGACCCTGGTTCAAGTCCCAACTCAGACCGTGTGACAAAAGCTATTCTTTATAGGTTCTGTTTGCCCCCCAGACACTCTCTGTCCTTCCCCACCCTGTTCTATGCCGGAGGTTGGCTCCCTTGCCCTCGGCTTCCATTTGGATTTGGCCAGTGGAGGTAGGAGCTTGCTGGGTGTGAGGAGAGGGCGGTGCTGGTATTTATGCCCCCAGCTCCCTCACCTCCAGGCTGTGGCTTGTTAGCTGATGGGTTTCTTTTCTGCAGGGCTTGGTCCCAGCCAGGCAGCCCTATCACACAACCCTCTCCTGATGCCAGCTATAGCTTCTCCCTCTGGCCCTGCAGGCCTAGGGGCAGTCATGGCTTCCTGCTGTTGCCAGCTCTGGGCGCTGCCCCATCCCTGTTGGTCTCCTTGCCCCTGCTGGCATCTTCCATCAATGGCACCTTCATCAACTCTTCCTCATTCCCTGCCCACCCCCACCCCCCCGACGTGGACCATCTGTTTCCTCCTTTCTCCCTAATTGATGCAAAGGGCAGTTTCTTTGATTCTCCGAGACTTAGTTTTCCCCATTGGTAACGTCCCTGGTGGAAAATAAATCAAGCAAAATGCTATACAAGAAAGCCCACTGGCTATTCTCTGCAATATCCAAAAGGCAGAAAAGTCCAAATGTTCATCAATGGATGAACAGACAAACAGATCATAGTATACACATACAAAGGAATATTATTCAGCCATAAAAAAGAATGGCATATTGATACGTTCTACAATAGTGGTTGAACCTTGACAACATTATCCTAAATGAAAGAAGTCAGATACATACACATATTGTATGATTCCATCTGTATGAAACATTCAGACTAGATAAATCCATAGAGACAGAAAGCAAATTGGTAGTTGCCAGGGGCTGGGGGGCGTGGGAAGGAGGGATGTGGAAAAATTACTCAGTGGGTAAGGGATTTTACTTAGGAGTGATGAAGATGTTTTGGAACTAAAAAAAAAAGTAGTGGTTGCACAACATTGTGAATGTACTAAATACCGTGGAATTATTGACTTTAAAATGGTCAGTGGTGTGTTATATGAATTTCACCTGAATAAATTATTTTTTAAAAAGAAATTCTGTAAGAATCTCTAAAATGTTAGATACCAGAATTCTTCTAATCATAATAAAAAATATATGCAGCTAACAATACAACACACACCTAACAAGACAAGGCTTTAGAGTAATTAATACAAGAGCAAAATGAGTAGGTCAAGCAACTAGCTGATTACAGTTGGTGGCAAGGGCCAAGTTGCCCCCAAGCCCCACTGTGTAGCTGCAAAGGGTTCAGCTGCTATTGGAGCCCAGACCCTGGGGAAAGAGCCAACAGAGCAAAAACAGAAAGGATTGTAAAATACACACAAATAGTGGGTTCAAAAGCAAGGCAGTGGATAAGGTATCCCTCACTCTTCGAAAGTTCGATTTATGCCACTTTGCTTTTACAAAAGACCTACTTGAGTACGGGTTTTTGCTTTTACCAAAAAAAAGGTAATTTCTTCTTCACTTTATGCCATTTTGGCTTACTTCGAGTTTTGTAGGAACTGTCTACTTTTGGAGAGTGGGGGAAATCTGTATGCAACCTCTCCAGCCTCTCCAGAAGGATCCCTGTGTTAGATTCCTGCGGCTGCTATAACAAATTATCCCAAACTGGTGGACTTAAAACAACAAAATGTATTATCTTAGTTCTGGAGGCCAAAAATCAAAAATCATGGTGTTGACAAGGTCATTTGCTTTTTGAAGGCTCTAGGAGATAATCCTTCCTTGCCTCTTCCCAGCTCCTGGTCGTGGCCAGCAATGCTGGCATTCCTTGGCCTGTAGCTGCATCAGTCCAGTCTCTGCCTCTGTCATCAAATGGTGTTCTCCCCATGTTATCTTCACATCCCTTCCCTCCGTGTGTGTCTGGCTCTGTGCCTCGCCTCTTCTCACCACTCACAGTGGATGGGGGACCCTCCCCACTTCAGTATGTCATCTCACCTCATTATATCTACAACAACCTTATTCCCAAATAAGATCACATTTGGAGCTCCTGGGAAGGTTATGAATTCTTGGGGGATGCTAATCACCCCCAAGTACAGTCACTTTCAGAATAATTATAACACACTCCTAATAGTACTTACTATGAATCAGGCACTGCTTTATGTGTTTGACACACACTGACTCATTTATTCTTGGGACGACTCTAGGAGGTAGGTATTATTATAGACTCTGTCCTACAGATGGGGAAATTGGGCCACAGAGAGGTTAAGTAACTTGCCTAAGGTTATATAGCTAATATGTAGTAGAGAGAGGATTTGAACCCAGGTGGAAGCTTCCAGAGTCTGTTTGAACCCAGGTGGGAGCTTCCAGAGTCTGTCCTCTCAATATTATACTGGATTATCTCTCAGAAGAGTGGGATGGTCAAGTGCTTTAAAGCTACCTTCTTATAGAGACCAGGAAGCTCATAATAAAAATAGTAGCAACCAAAAGTACAATAAGAACAGCTGGGGACTTCCCTGGTGGTCTAGTGGTTAAGACTTCACCTTCCAATGCAGGGGGTGCAGGTTCAATCCCTGGTCAGGGAGCAAAGATCCCACATGCCTCCTAGCCAAAAATAAAACAAAACATAAAACAGAAGCAATATTGTAACAAATTCAATAAAGACTTTAAAAACGGTCCACATCAAAAAAAAACTTTAAAAAAAAAAAGAAAAGCTAACATGAGAAGTACTTTACAAGTGGGAGGTAGACTCTGTCAATACCCTCATCTTTATAGAGGAAGATACAAAGACCTAGAGACAAATGAACCTGTGTACAAAACAGAAACAGACTCACAGACATAGAGAACAGACTTGTGGTTGCCAAGGGGAAGGGGGGCAGGGAAGGGAAGGACTGGGAGTGTGGGATTAGCAGATGCAAACTATTATATATAGGATGGATAAACAACAAGGCCCTACCGAGAAAAAGACTGTCTGTACATATGTACTGAGTCACTTTGCTGTACAGCAGAGATTGGCACAGCATTGTAAATCAACTTCAACAAAAAAAATAATAAAACCAAAAAAACCCCAAAAATCAACACCAAAAAAACCACAAAGACCTAGAGACACTAAGTCAATTGCCCGTGGGAACACAGCTAGTAAGCTCTAGAGCAGATTCCTCTATTATGTTCATAATTACTATTTTATGTTGGTGGCCAGATCCTCCCATCCACCTTGGGAACTGGTAGATATCTTAATATACCACCTGAAATCTCATTTGCAATGGATCTGACTAGACAGGAAGACTGGCTTTCTGGAGAAACAAACACGGAGCCTTGATTTATAGTGTTTGCCAACTTGCACGGTGTAAATGCTCTCACCATGGCTGATTTCAAGCCCCAACGTGATGTCAGTGACCCAGACCCAGGAAGAGGTCTAGCACATTCAGCCCTCGTGAGCCTATCAAGCTGGCTCAGTCACACCACTGCCCCAGGGATCTTTCGTATAAGGTTGATGTGGGCTCTTTTTTTTTTTTTTTATAAATTTATTTATTTATTTATTTTTGGCTGTGTTGGGTCTTCGTTTCTGTGCGAGGGCTTTCTGTAGTTGTGGCAAGTGGGGGCCACTCTTCATCACGGTGCGCTGGCCTCTCACTATCGCGGCCTCTCTTGTTGCGGAGCACAGGCTCCAGACGCGCAGGCTCAGTAGTTGTGGCTCACGGGCCTAGTTGCTCCGCGGCATGTTGGATCCTCCTAGACCAGGGCTCGAACCCGTGTCCCCTGCATTGGCAGGCAGATTCTCAACCACTGCGCCACCAGGGAAGCCCTATGTGGGCTCTTGAAAGCAAACAAAGCTCCAAGTCTTCTGGATCAAGACTCAGAGACAAAGATTCCTTTAGCTTTTAGAGGTACAGCCAGGGTGAACAGGGTCAGGGAGGCAATTTCCTGGGCAGGCATGGAATGTGCTTGGTATAATCCCAAGAGGTCCATGACACTTATGAGAATTAAGAGGTAATATTTTTACTTAGTATGTGGAAGATGCTTAAATAATTAACAACTATTAAATTATTATAAGATCATTATAACAGAACCTTGCATTTGCAAGAAACCTTCCCATCATTTATAATGTTTAAGCTTTAGGATATTCTCGACTTCAAGATTAGATGGAGGGCTTTACTCTCACTGGACAGCTGAAGAAACTGAGGCTAAGAGAGGAGAAACAACTTGCCTAAGGGCATGCAGCAGAGCCAGTCTGGAACCTGGGTCATCCGAGCCAAGGCTTGGAACCTGCAAAGCCAACTTTCTGGGAGTTGGTTTGATCCAGGTGAGACCAGGAGCAAGTTTGCCTTGGGAGTGTGTCCCTCCTCTGTGCATGGGTGAAGCTGGGAGTGGGCAGAGGGTGGGCTGGACAAGACCCCCCCCAGCCTGACTGATGAAGCTGGGCCCCCAGGCCTTCAGGGCAGGTGAGGCGTTCCCCAGGCACAAGGATTTCAAGGAAAGAGGTGGGCATTGGGCAATTGCTGATCTGAGAAGCCAAGGTCCCATCAGAGGATCTTTCTGAAAATCTGGAAAATCAAGTCCTGGGTAGAAGTCTACAGGGAGATAAATAAATATTTGTGCTCTGGCCTCTGCCCTCTGCTGCCATCTCACCTAAACATAGCTCCTCATTTTGTTCTAGAGAAGGAAGGTGGTGTGACTTCAAATGTCATGGAATTTAGGAAGCAAAGAACCTTTTTAGGATTATGAGCATATCAAGAGAAACTTTTTTTTTTAAATTAATTTATTTAATTTATTTATTTTTGGCTGCGTTGGGTCTTCATTGCTGGGTGTGGGCTTTCTCTAGTTGTGGCGAGCGGGGGCTACTCTTCGTTGTTATGTGCAGGCTTCTCATTGCGGTAGCTTCTCTTGTTGAGGAGCCCGGGCTCTAGGTGTGCGGGCTTCAGTAGTTGTGGCACGTGGGCTCAGTAGTTGTGGCTCGCGGGCTGTAGAGCGCAGGCTCAGTAGCTGTGGCGCACGGACTTAGTTGCTCCGCGGCATGTGGGATCCTCCTGGACCAGGGCTCAAACCTGTGTGCCCTGCATTGGCAGGTGGATTCCTAACCACTGCGCCACCAGGGAAGCCCAAGAGAAACTTTTTAACCCAATCTACACCTCCAGTCTCTCATTTCCTGCCTCCCATCTACCGACATAGCAATATTGTTAAATTTTTGTAACTCTTTATTTTGAAAAGATTACAGACTCACAGGAAGTTGTAAGTATAGTACACAGAGTAGTCCCATGAACCCTTCACCCGGCTTCCCCCAATGGTGACATCTTGTGTAACTAGTACAATATTGAAACCAGAAAATTGACATTGATACAATACTGTTAACTAGACTACCGACCTTGTTCAGTTTTTACCAGTTTTTATATGCACGCCTGTGTGCTGGGGGAAGGAGGTGTAGTCCAGTGCAATTTGATCCCTCATATAGATTCATATAACCACCACCAAATAGGATCCAGACTATTTCATCACCACAAAGAAACTCCCTCATGCTGTCCTTTATAGACTCACCCCCACCCACTCTTGTCCCTGTCCCCTGGCAACCACCCATCTGTTCTCCATCTCTGTAGTTTTGTCGTTTTGTGCATGTCACATGAATGGAATTATACAGTATGAAATCTTTGGAGATTGGCTTTTTTCAATAAGCATAATGCCCTTACCCATGTTGTTACATGTTATGGGTTAAACTGTGTCCCACTCAAATTTATATGTTGAAGTCCTAACTCCTACTGCCACAAAATGTGACCTTATTTGGAAACAGTGTCATTGCAGATGTAATTAGTTAAGATGAAGTCATACTAGAGCAGGGTGGGCCCCGAGTCCAATATGACTGGTATCCTTATAAAAAGGAGAAATTTGGACACAGACAGGCACACAGGGACAACACCATGTCATGATTGGAGTTATGCTGTCACAAGCCATGGAACTGCCAAAAGCTAGGAGAGAGGCTGGGAAGAGTTCCTTCCCTAGCACCTACAGAGGGAGCATGGCCCTTCTGACACCTTGATCTTGGACTTCTAGCTTCCAGAACTAAGACAATAAATTTCTGTTGTTTAAGCCACTCATTTGTATGATACTTTGTTACAGCAACTAGCTAACCAATACATTGCATTTCTGCAAAGTTTGTTCTTTTTATTGCTGAGGAGTATTCTACTGTGTGGATATATGAGAAGGTTTAACCATTCACCCATTGGAGGATGTTTGGATTGTTTTTAGTTTTAGGCTATTACAAATAAAGCTGCTATGAACGCTCATGTACAGGTTTTTGTCTGAACATAAGTCTTTATTTCTCTGGGATAAATTTCCAAGAGAGTGACTGCTGGATCTTAAGGTAAGTGTATGTTTAGTTGATAAGAAACTATGAAACAATTTTCTCATATCATTAATTTTTATGATGCATAGATTCTTCCAGCCTCTGTTAAGCACTCCTTCCTTTTTTAAAGACTTCAGTGGACTCTTAGAGTGAAGGTGGAAGGAGGGGAAGATGGAGTCACAGCTTGAAAGCATGCAAATATGATAGAAATATGGCATTCTGATAACTTACGTTGCCAACAATGGCACAGTGGATTAACTAAAAAGAGCCACAGTCAACGTTGGTTATCTGAATGAAGTCAGCAATTCGACAACACTGATTCAATACTTACCATGTGCCAGGCACCAACCTGGATGCTGCGAAGGCCACACAAACTGGGATGGAGACTTGTTCCTCAAAAGCCTCTTAAGCTGGTGTACGAGGTAGACATGTATACAAATAACCTTTGTGTTATCCAGTATGAGTAAGAGGACAGGGAACTGTGAAACATTCATAATCCAAAACAGCAGCTAAACCCAAAATTACAAGCACTGAGATCTGGAGTGTACAAAACAATCTTACTCCCATCTTAATTTCTTCTTACTTAGTCTGTTATTACCTAAAATATAAGTAGACGGCTTGGAGATAGGGCTGAGATGAAAATCTAATCCTGCACAAACCAGAAAGTGAACATTAAGGCTCAGAGTCACTTTTAGATGGTTCGAGCTCCTGGAAATGGAGTATGACAGTTGGATTAGTCACAAAAACAAGAAGTGTTTTATTGGATTATCTGGATCTTCTGTCAGGTTGAACCCATTCACTCATAAGCACTCTCATGCTCCGAAAAGCTCTTTGCAGGGAACACATTCACCACCTACCAGTTTTCCTTGTCAATCCGTCACTTTTTCCCTTCCTTGCCCTTCGAAGAAACAAAGTCTGAGGAATTCAGGCTGAGCCTTGATTAAGGGCTTATGGGCAAGTCTGTGGCTTCATCATCTCTTCTGGATGGAGAGCTTTTAAGGCCCAAAAGAGGACTAACCCAGCATTTAATCTAACCAACAAAGCTTCCTTAAATAAAGTGAGTAGACCTCCTTTGTCCTGGCCTTAGAAGAGGAATTTTTATTGACCTAACACATCCCATAAATGTTTTACCCATTGATTTGTCTTTTGTAAGTTTTAGCTGAGCACAGGATGATATTTAGCTTTCCAGCATTGATGTCCTCTGCCTTTCTAGTGTTTACATGAGAGATGGGGAGCCCAGGGCTGAATCAAATAGGAGAGCCACTACTGGGGTATTAGTCTGTGAAGACAGATCTCCAAGATCACAAACCAGAAATAGAATAGGATAGAGGCTGCTGGTTATCTGAATATCCATTTACTTCTGAGCTTTCACTGAGCATGGGCACCAGCTGCACTACATTTCTCAGACTTCCCTGCATCTAGGTGTGGTCACATGACCAAGCTCTGGCCAATGGGATGTGAGCAGAAATGATATGTACAATTTCCATGCCATGACCTTTAAAGAAAGGAGGGTGAGCTCCTCTGTCTCTATCTTGCCTCATGGAAAGCTGACATGGTAGAGAGCCACTTTGGAGCATGCTCTCAAGAATAATACCTCAGGGATGGTGGAAGAAAAAGAGCTAGAGATTCTGGGTCCTCACCTCTGCAGAGCCACCTCAACAACCAACTGCCTATTCTTGGGCAATCTCATGAAAGTAAGATTAACTTCCATCTTTCTTGCTTAAGCCAATGTTATTTTCATCTTTGAAACAGCAGCTGAACTTGTATTCTGCTAATACATGGAATAAATCCAAGGGAGAGAGCCAATCAAAGTATGAGATGGAAAGAATCAGGAAAACAGAGAAGCAGGAAAGGGTCTGCAATGGGAAAAGCAACAGATGGAGAGTGGCACAATCAAGTGTATAGGATGGCTCTCTAGCACTGAGCAGGTAGTAGCCACTCAACCAACATGTGTGGATGGAAAGGTCTCTCCTAGCAGTCAATGTCCATCACTCAAATGCAACACCCTCTTTCTTACTTCCTGGCCTTTGCACATGCTTTCCCTTTAACCTGGATCCCCTCCTCACCTCAATCATCCCCAACACTTGGATAAATGCTGCTCATCCTTCAGATTTCTGCATGAACGTGGCTTTCTTGGGGAGAGACCTTTTCTGGTGAGGCACTCCTCCTCTGTGCTCCCCCCAACACCTCCCCTGCCTGCCCACCTGCCTGCTCATTTTCCTGACTCCGCCTCCAGACTGAGAATTCTAGGAGGGCAGGGACCACACCTGACCGTTAGCCGTTGTACTCCAAGGCTGGCCCCCAGACTACACACAGGATGCTCATTGACCCTGGTAAGAGTCACAAAGCTGGAAGCAGGCTTTCAAAGCTTGAGATCAAACCAGTTACCTGAGAATTTGGGAGGCTTTGGCCAGAATTAGACTCTCTCTAGCAAACCCCACCTCCTGGGGAAACCCAGCCAAGTGCCCAAATGCCTCTGCCCTTGAGGAAAACAACTGGGGGGTCCCGTCTTCCAGCAGAGGCTGCTACTCATTTGCAATACTGATGAGCCATTTCCTCTCTTAACTTCCCCCTCTTTCGGCTGTAGTTGAGTTGAGGGTTTGTTTTGCTCGCTTCTTTCTCACTTTCCACCTGGGCTTTTATGTTTCCGATTGTCGATTGTCGTTCTGCTATCTAGAGCTGAGCACTGTTGCTCACAGCTGCCTCTGTCCCCCACAGCCCCCCTACCTCTGCTGAGCACCCAGCACGGGGCTCCTCCACTCCCGACACCTGCAGCGCCAAATGAACGCTCCTCTTTCATCACCAGTCCCCCTTTGCCGGCGACTTTTTCATATCTTAATAAGGCTCAAATCAGTTCAAGCAATTTCTTCAAAAGCCACACAGATTATTCAAAACAACAACAATAGGGGAGGAATCAAAGCAGTTAAACTACAAAAATTATCTGGTATACACAACCCATGGGTCTCTTGCCTCCTTTGACGATCATGTCACGTTACGGGGGAGCGGGCAGAGCAGGCTTGCTGGAAAACATCCCAGTGTCCTCCAGCACCAGGTCACCCCGCGGCCCAGGCTTCTCCCAGGAGCTAGGCGACTCGTCCAGGCTGCCAGCTCACAGGCCTGCCACCCGCGCAGGGCCCGGCATTCACAAGGACCTGTGCCTGGTTTAACGCTCCGCTCTCATGGTGTTGAATTCTTCATCACTTTTGAATAAGGGCTCATGTTTCCATTTTGCACTGGGCCCTGCAAATTAGGCAGCTTGCACTGTTCTTTGGGGTTAAGTCTTGGGAGTCACAGTTGCCTTCCCCCAGGCCAGGCTCAGAGCCTCCCAGTATCATAAGGCCCTCAGAATTGCAGACCATCGGAAGCAGAAAGGGTCGTGGGACGAGGGTGCTGTAGGACAAAGGTCCATGCTGGATTTGAATCCCACCCTACCATTTACCACCTGTAGGCTAATTATCCCACACTTCTGAGCCTCAGTTTCCTCATTTGTGAAACAAAGGAAACCATACCTTCCCTCCTAAATTTGTTGGGAGGTTCAAAGGAGATAATTTACCAGAACAAGGCACCTGGAAGAGACTAGGGCTTTAAATATTTGAGGCTGGAAAGTGGCCATTTGAGGAATTTCAGACAGTCTCTGTAGTTTATGAGGGGAAAAAAAGTAAATTTGTCTTTGGAACAGACATTCCCTTTGTTTAAGGAGGGGCCACATCACTGAGTCATTTTGGTCCTACTGGTAAGGCCAGCTCCCATCCTAATGTATACCGTTTACAAATGTCAACTGGAGACTCTCCAGATGAATCCTAAAATCAGAAATTTTTTTATGTAAAACTTGGAACTTCAGTGTCCAATGCCAGAAAAAAATCACTGTGTGCTCTTGGGAGATGAGTTTGTTGTTTTGACCGAAGCTGAGCTCACGAGCGATCCAGTGCCAGGACCTACCCCGATGAGGAGGGAGGTGCAGGCTTGGCCCCCAGTACTGGGCTGAGGCTGTTGAGTTGCCCCGGCAGGACTGTTTAAGCTGATGAAGCGGACCTGATGAAACCAGAAAGGTCTGTGGTGACTGTGGGTGTGTCAGATGGCAACCTGACAGGTGGGAGTGGGAGTTTCCCCCGGAGGGAAAGGAGGTTCCCACTCTCAGGCTTCCTGCAACTGGGCTGAATCCTGGTGAAGGCGATGAGGTGGCCTTCGGACTGGAAGGGAAGAAGCCCTTCCTCTCTCTGAGAATGGCCTGAACTCCTCGGCAGAAATATTCTGAGGGTACCTTTTGGGTCCTCTAGCCTCAGGAAGGCCCAGGAACAGCTATGCAAGCCCAAGCTTAGCCTTTTTGTTAAATTCTGTTGTCCCCAAACATTCAGTAAAGTTACAAGATTTCCATTTTTTAAAAAAATCACGTTGTACCACTTAAATATATACAATTTTTAGTTGTCAATTATAACTCAATAAAGCTGGAGAGGGCAGTTATACCATTTCCATCCTCTCTTAGCTGTGCTTTGGGGACTTAGGGAAGGAGCTCACATCCATGTTAGGGATGCAGATGTACAAGGGTGAGGGTCAACAGCCTGGAAAACACGATGCTAGAGGTGCCAGCTGAGCTCAAGGGGAGCACTCATGCAGAGCAAGGAGGCTGGTGGGGATGACAAGCCACCACCCGGGTAGACTTGTGAAACACACATACACACATTCCTCAGGGTTCCCAGAAATACCCTAGAGAAGAGAACTTCCTTGGAGAGTGGACTTCCTTTATCCTATGAGATGGGGATTTGGATTATTGTTATATGGTCACAGATGACTGAACAGGTATGGGAGTTGGCAGGAAAGAGGGGAGGTCAACTGGGTTCCATATGTAAAATTATTTAATCTGACACTTAATGGCTAATACAATAATAATTATTATTATTTTGCGGTTGAAGAAAATACAACCCATAAAGTGGAACGAATTTTCTCACATGTCCATGGTTGCTTTGTTCCACCCCCTGCCTGGAGAGCCTGCTCTGTCCACAGTTCCAGGAGGAACCGCCCACGGCCACATGGGACCATTGCCCCTAATCACAGTTGATCCGACCAGGAGCCAACACCTGATCCAAACTAAGCCAATCAAATTCTCTCTCCTCAGTATTTAAAGTTGGACCAAGTGATCATTGGTCTTAAGTGTGTCTGTGAGCTGTGAGGAATGGAGAGTGTCGAGTCTGGAATCATTGCCGAGGTCAGCCAAAGCCACGGGCAGACAGCTTAAGGAGGAGCGGAAAGTAGGCCCAGTAGGGAAAGTCCTACACAGGAGGAGAGCTGAGCTGGGATGTCTGGGACGCTGTGGAAACAGGCTTCCCTGTGTGCCGAGGAGAGGTGGTGCCTTCCCACTTGCTGTGAGGTCAAGCTGAACTTCCCACAGCGGGGGTCCCAGGAGCTGGCCCTGAATACTTACAATAAGGCCGATGTTTTTTATTTGAACTAAATTGCAAGAGCTTTTTTCTCTGCAACCGGCAATCCCTGAGCCAAGTCACCAGAGAGGGCGCAGGCTGCCTGATGGACCCCCAGCCCAGGGCTCTTTCTGTGGCACCACAGTGTCTGCTTCTTCCCTTGGGATAAGGCAGATTTCTTTAGTATTAAGTAGATCTGTCCACGTATTTTTGTAGTATAAAAATAATTTTTCTTATATCCTCACAAAGTTGTGGATGGGACACAATGCCCAGAAATGGCCCAAGTCTCTACCTGAGGATCTAAGTAGGGATAGTCACATGTTGCCTGCAAGCCCCTCAGCAGGCAGTGGCTAATGCCAGCTTGGGGACCAAAGGGACCTTTGTCTGAGGCCTGGCAGAGCTCCCTGTTCTGGACCAGGCACTCAGGTTGCAAATCCTGACATCAGGTGATTCCCAGAAAACAGTGAGACTCCAGCCTGCGGTGGCCAAGTTCCATGTATTATTTCCCTGCTAGGAAACAAATAACTTGGCAGGCGAAGCCACTGGGGAACTTCCCATCATCAGTGAGAAAGCCGTGACCCGTTCTGTCTGGGGCTCTCTGTACATAATGGTCCACTTAACTTCTCCATTGGCCCATTGTTTTGCTGCTATTTATCTGGGACCCTCAGTCAAAGATAAACTTCCTCAAAATAACAACATGAAAAATAATAGCTGAGCCCCTGTTAGTACCACGCCCTTTGTATACATTCTTGTTAGCCCCCAAAGTCACCATATAAAATAGGCAGCACCACTGCAGTTTACAGAGAAACAAGCTGTGGCTCAGAGAGTTAGTAACTATTTCACCTGAAGTCACTGGGCTGGTAAGTAACAGAGCTGGAGGTCCACTCCATTCTGCCAGCATTTATTGAGTTCATAAACTGTGCTCTGGACACGTTGTCTGAATTCCTTCATTTCCTCTTCACAAGCAACCCTATAATAGTTACACTAATATATCAATATGTATAAGAAAGCTGAATCAGAAGAGGCTAAGTATTGATAATTTGCCCAAATGGATGGTAGAGGTGAGATGTGAACTCGATTCTGCCTGGTCCCCAAATCGGAGGTTCTGCCCAGGGTCCCTCCTAAGTTCTCTTCCGAGCCCTTCTCTGGCAGGGCCTGGCTGGGGCTGGTTGTTGAGGTCCAGCTGAGACGCTAACTGAGGTGTGTGTTGAGGCCTTGTCCCTTCCCCGTATTGCACACAGCCTCTCCTCGACTTCACAGCTGCTCTGTAAGGTGGGCAGGTCTCACCCCTGAAGCCCCACCTCCTGAGGCCCAGACAGGTGCTCTGTCAATTCCAAGATCACACAGCAGGTAAGTGGCAGAGCTGGGCCTCGGACATGATCTCTCTCTCCACAGAGCCACACTGCATCTTTATGAGATTTGCAACAGGATAATCTGGTGAAAAGAAACAAGTGAAAAAAGGTAGCCTTTGAGGCAGGATAACAGGCCACAAGAGAGGAAACGTTCCAACATCGCAAACCCCCTGAGGTTCCTCCACCACAGTTAGCAATCTCAGGGGTCCCGACGAGACCAGCCTTGTTTCCAGAAACATCTGGTGAAGTTATGGAATCAAGCTGCCTTTGTGATTACACAACAGCAGATCCACCAGTTCTCATCTACCACCCACCTGAAATGAAGAGGAGAAGACACTTGTCAGTGGGCAGTTTCCCTGGACAACAGACTGAGACTCAGAGGTGTTCTTGTGCAGGAGGCATATTGGGGCATGATCTGCCATCCACACCTGCAAGCATAGGGAGGGACGCGGGACTGGACTGAGGGAGAGGCTGGGCCACTGCACAGTCACTACAGAGGCCTCTGCTGATCCCACGGGGGCTCTGGAGACAGGATGGCCCCCGCTGTTGTCCTGAATCCACACAGGGGGCCGAGGTTGTGTACCCCGACGTGGACCAGTCATTAAACTCAAGATGCCACAGGGACTAGGCATACAGTCAAACAAGCAGCTCCCTTTGGCTGAGGACAGTTCCTGGCTGTGAGCCGCCAGCAGTCATCCCTGCCAGCAGCTGAGTTCATAGGGACCCCCGTTCTAAAGAGGAATCTGGGGGTGCACCATAGCATCCACTATAAATAGACTTTAGGACGTGCCCAGGTGCACGCACATGCAGGATTACACACACACACACACACACACACACACACACACCCGGTCCTGTCTGAGTCCCTGCAGCCTCACCCCACCCCCTAAGAATTCCAATTTGCAAGAAAGCACTGTTAGATATCACCCTCTGAAAGGAAAAAAGAGAGACTTAATTCCCCAAAAGTGTTGCTGTTTTAAGAGCTAAAGTAGGAAGCATGAAAAAGTCCCCGAAATTTGCACCGGCTTTGGCCTGCCTCACCATTATGAAGGATTGTGTTATTACTCAATTACATAATAGATGGTTGCCTAATTTACCCACTGTATATAGATTTTTTTTAAAAAATCCATTTCCCTCATAAACAAGAGCATAATTTTAACCACCAAACCACTCAAAATCTTAACCCCAAGCCACCTTATTTGCATTTTTTCCCGACAGAGCCTACATTTTTATTTCTTTAATTGGACAATTTTGAGCATGAAGCCTGACCACCAGCCGTGCTGGGTGATAACATCCTCACTCTCCAGCCACATTCACCCCTCTCCCCCGACTTCCAGAATTAAAGGAATGTTTAATGGCTTCGGGCCACTTCCAGAGTTAAAAGAACGTTAGAAGATTTGGGGCTCAGTCTGTTGGGTCACGAGAGGATACAAAGTGAGAGGACAGGTCCCCCTGAGCCCCGTCTTGGTTTTCGCATCTCAAAAAGTTGCCGAAAATATTAGGGCTCTTAAACTTCCACGTGTTCCCTTACTGGAGTTCTGAGAGCCTCGGAGAAGCTGGGAGAACCATAGGAAAAATGAAAAGAGGACAAAAGACAAATGAGTAGGTGATTTGCTAAAAAAATCCTTGAAGTGTCTCTCCAGTTGTATCTTTTCCCAACTCCCTCTTTCTTTTAATTACTTCATCTTACAGAAAAAGGCAACCGTAACTCAAATTTTCCAGGCCCAACATCATCCATTTCCCTATTAATGCAGATGTGCTTGTCCTAATGAGCACAGGTGGCAGATTTACAGTATAATAGCTTAAAAATCTCTCTACCCGATTCTCTGCTTGTTCACATTTTTTTCTGTTTTGTTCGTTTGTTTTTATTATCGTTGTTATTTTTAATCTTCCAAATTCTCGAAGAATGCTTCTCCAAGGCAAGGTCTTTGGGGGCCTTTAATGCCAGGGTAACTCTGCACTTAACTTACAGCCATGGTACCATTCAAGATCAAAGAAGCAAGGCGGGATTAATGGAAACGAATTGCTGTTTCTTTGTAAGAATTTCTGGATGTTAACCATCTCTGACCGTGTGTCAACTCCTTCCAACTTCATTCATCAATAGACTCTCCTGAAACCTCATGGATCCCCTGGTCTATAATCTTCTTTTGTTTCTGTAATGAGATGAAGGGAAATAACTTCCACTGAAATAAGTTCCAATTAATTATGCCTCTGAGTAAATCTTTTGGATCATGATAAATGGCTCACAGTAAGAAGCGCCAACTCTCCCGGAATATGTGTGTGTGTGCTCCCTTTTTGTTTCTTGTTTCTTTTAGGAAGTAAGGAAAAATCAAACCAGATTTCAAAACTCAAAAATTGATTGCAGTTAAATATTTTGGAGGATGATCCATGATTTGGAAGATGAGACTGATAGAGCCTCAAACCTTCTGGAAACACTCTTTGGGTGGGAGGAACTGGACTCATTTTTTTTTTCCTGTTAAATTTAAATCCTATGAAAGTATCTGAAATTATCTACATATAGAGACCTGCTGGGGAGTGTGTTGCGGGGGGGGGGGGGGTGAGTAGGGGGCAGGGAATAAGAGAGTAAGTTTAAACAGAAATTTTGTTTTTTGAAAGCAAAAGTTTTATTATAAGTCTGGATTTTGCAAGGGGAAAGTTAACGTTTGCTTTAAAAGTCGTTGGATGGCTTTGGATAAAAGTTTACATGAGTTTCTAAACTGGGATATTATTGGCCCCCAAGTAATAATGTGAAATTTATAGATGTTTCCTATACACAGATTACATATGAAACCGGCATGGGGGCAGGGGTGGCACTCAGCCAGTTGAGTGCTAATTCTCAACCAAAGAGAGGCCAGAATAGAAATAAAAGAGCCCAGGGAACACCATCATTTAAAAGGAAGGTAGACAAGGAAGAGATGCTGGGACAGGTAACTGAGACAAAATAGTTATCCTTTTAAAAATTCTTTTAAGACGTTTTTTAAAAATTGAAGTATAGTTGACGTAGAATATTCTATGTTTCAGGTGTATAACATAGTGATTCAACATTTATACATTGTGAATTAATTACCTTGATAAGTCTAGTAACCTGTCACCGTACAAAGTTATTGCAATATTATTGACTATATTCTCTATGCTGTGTATTACATCCCTTTGACTTATTTATTTTATAACTGAAAATTTCTACCTCTTAATCCCCTTTCACCTATTTTGCCCAGCCCTCCACCCTGATCCCCTCTGGAAACCGCCAGTTTGTTCTCTGTATCTATGCCTCTGTTTCTGTCTTGCTTTGTTTGTTTGCTTGCTTTGTTTTGGTTTGCTTTTTAGATTCCACATATAAGTGAAAGTCATATAGTATTTGTCTTTCTCTGTCTGACTTATTTCACTTAGCCAAATGCCCTCAGGGTCCATCCATGTTATCACAAATGGCAAGATTTCATTCTTTTTTATGGTTAAGTAATATTCCATTGTGTGTGTGTGTGTATACACATACATACAATATCTTCTTTATCCATTCGTCCATTAATGGACATTTAGGTTGCTTCCATATCTTGGTTGCTGTGAAAAATGCGGCAATGAACACAGGGGTGTGTATATCTTCAAATTAGTATTTTTGTTTTCTTCAGGTAAATACCCAGAAGTGGAGTTGCTGGATCATATGGTAATTCTATTTTTAATTTTTAGAGGAACCTCCAAACTTTTTTGCATAAGTCGCTACACCAATTTGTGTTCCCATCAAGAGTGCACAAGTGTTCCCTTTTCTCCACATCCTCAGCAACACTTGTTGTTTGTTGTCTTTTTTTATAATAGCCATTCTGAAAGGTGTGAGGTGATATCTCATTGTGGTTTTGATTTGCATTTCCCTGATAATTAGTAATGTTGAGCATTTTTTCATGTGTCTGTTGGCCATCTCATGGCTTTCCTGAAAAAAATGTCTATTCAGGTCCTCTGCCCATTTTTTAATCAGATTTTTTTAAATTAATTAATTTATTTATTTTTGGCTGTGTTGGGTCTTCGTTTCTGTGCAAGGGCTTTCTCCAGTTGCGGCGAGCGGGGGCCACTCTTCATTGCGGTGCGCGGGCCTCTCACTGTCGCGGCCTCTCCCATTGCAGAGCACAGGCTCCAGATGCGCAGGCTCAGTAGTTGTGGCTCACGGGCCTAGCCGCTCCGCGGCATGTGGGATCTTCCCGGACCGGGGCACGAACCCGTGTCCCCTGCATTGGCAGGCGGATTCCTAACCACTTCGCCACCAGGGAAGCCCTAATCAGATTTTTTTATACTGAGTTGTCTAAGTTATTTGTATATTTTGGATATTAACCTCTTATCAGATATATCATTTGCAAATATCCTCTCCCATTTTATAAGTTGCCTTTTCATTTGTTAATGGTTTTCTTTGCTATGCAAAAGTTTTCTGGTTTATTTAGTGGTCCCATTTGTTTATTTTTGCTTTTGTTGCCCTTGCCTGAGGAGACAGATGCAAAAATTTATAGCTAAGACCAATGTCAAAGAGCATACTGCCTATGTTTTCTTCTAGGAGCTTTATGGTTTCAGGTCTTAGATTTAATTCTTTAAGCCATTTTGAGTGTACTTTTGTATATGGGGTAGTTTGATTCTTTTACATGTAGCTGTCCAGTTTTCCCAACAACATTTATTGAAGAAGCTGTCTTTTCCCCATTGTGTATTCTTGCCTCCTTTGTTATAGATTAATTGACCATATGTGTACAGGTTTATTTCTGGACTCTCTATTGTGCTCCATTGATTTTTGTGCCTGTTTTTGTGCTAGTACCATACTGTTTTGATTACTGTAGCTTTGTAGTATAGTTTAAAATCAGGGAGCATTATGCCTCCAACTTTGTTCTTTCTCAAGATTGTTTTGGCTATTTGGGATCATTGCATTTCTATAAAATTTTTAGAACTACTTTGTTCTAGTTCTGTGGAAAATGCCATTGGTATTTTGATAGGGATTGCTATATGGATGTTCATTGCTTCATTGTTCATAATAGAGAAGAATGGAAACAACCAAAATAAGGGGTTAGTTAAATAAATCATGTTATGCCCACATCACAGAATATGTGGCAGCCATTTAAAATGATATAGAAGAATATTTAATAACATCAACCTATGCTTACAATATATTGTTAAGTGAACAAAGCAGGTTATAAGGCAGTTTGAACAAAGTGATCCATTTTTGTTTATATATATAATATATTCATACACATACACACACAAAGTCAATGGCAAAAGACTATCAAAATATTAGCAGCGTTTGGGATTATGGGTAAGTTTAATTTTCTTCTTTATGCTTTTCCATATTTTCTAAACTTTCTACAATGAGCAGCTCTTTTATAGAAAAATTGTTTAAAATTTAGGCACAGCAAACTTTCAGTGAATTTAAAAGTAAAAGAGGACCCACTTATTCCTCCTTAGGTAAATTATTTCCTATATAGGCCCCACCTCACCCTGAAGACTCTCTAAGAAATCCATAGACTTGTGATTCCACATAATTGAAAAAGTGACAACGTTCAATACGAATGTAATGACCGCATGTCAGCACCTTCTGTGTCAGGTGCCTGGCTGAGACAGAAAGGGACTAAAGGAAGCAAGATACAGCCTCTGCTCTCATGGAGCTCACAATCTTGTGGGGGAGGGGAAATGCCTATAAAAGTAGCTATTGTGCAGGTCAACCCTCAGAGGCCCCCTTAGAGGGTGTGCAGTGTTTCGGGGTACAATACTGTGGTCGGGTGGGAGGGGAAAGAGTCCAAAGTTGAGCACGCTCCCGGTAGGCACCAAGAACCATAGCTCACTTAATCTTCTCAACAACTCCTGGAGGATGTTCTGTCCTCCGTACTTTGAGATGGGGAAACAGAGGCCCAGAGGACCGGGGACCTGCAGCAGTGAGGGGAGGAAACGTCCTCACCCAGGTCTCCTCTGCTCTAGAGTCTCATCTTTCCTCTGCTCCAGTGGGTCTTATGGTGTGAGGAATGGACCACCACTCTCTGGAAACAGATGTTCTATTCTGAAAACGGTTCCATGATCAAAGATTTCAAGAAAGTGATCTCAACCCCCTCTAGGAGAGTTATTCAACACATTAGTAGTACATCGAGGGCTCTGAGAGGTCCTGCAGCAAGACTCTTGCAAGAGCATTTTCCACGCTTACTAGACCACTGAACCATATTCTCACGTACCATCTGCAAATCCTCTTGGAACCTGGGAATCTCACGCTCTGTCACAGCACTTCATTCTGATCAGGAGAGGCGGATATAACAGAGAGCAGCTTAGGAGAGGGGAGATTATAGACCCTCAAGGATGACGGAGGCCTCGGCAGGTGCAGGAGAGGGGACAGTTATTATTATGCTTTGTGGGAACAACCCGAGCAGCAGCCGGCGAAGCGCCCTAGATGCAGCCCCGTTGCCCCTGATGCCGGTGGTGGAATGAGAGGACTCATGCATCCCCATCTCCCTGCGGCTGACATGATGCTGAAACCCAGGAAGCCATGAAAAAAGCAAAAGTGACAGCCAAGTCGGTGACAAGTTAATCTCCCCGATGAGGATTTGAACCTGCGTGACCCAAACAGGCACACGATTTGCCTAATTTTCCCTCAAGGGATGTGTCTTCCCTCCTCAAGAAAGTCACTAAGGACTTTCTCACTGTCACTTGTAAACAGCTATGGATAATGTCTTCCCATGATCTCTCCTCTGCGCCGGCCTTTGGATGCTCATTTAACCTAAATGGCTGTGGGCTCCGCTGGGGTCCCTGGAGGCCCACGCCCGCCCTAGACGCAGCCTCCCCCAGCCCCCTCCAGATCCCAGATCGTAGCTCTCCCAGTGTCCAGACAAAGGGCAGGCAGAGGGGGGCCACACACTCAAGGGCTTGCCCTTCAGGACTCCTCCATGGATATGGATACGGGGTTTCTCGGAGGAGGGCCACTGGTTAAGCAAAATTAGGGAAGGTGCACCTCACACATTTGTGCTTATCATTCAAGCACTTGGGAGTCAGCCCTGGGTTTGAATCCCACCTCTGACCTGTACCCTCTATGGGACTTTTGACAAGGGACACAGGCTCTCTTGGTCCAAGATCCTCAGCCATACACAGGAATAGGAAAAAGAGAAGTGGCCGATGTGAAGCACCAGAGACAAATCCTGGCCAACAGCAGGTCTCAACAACAGCTCTGATGATGGTACCTGACTGCGGAATAGACCCTGGCCTAAAAGAGTCCCTGTGGCCAGGGTGAAAAGAGGAACAAACCCAACCCCCAGAGAACTTTTACTCCCAAAGCTCCAGTGCTAACTGGAGATGAGTTCTAAGATGAAAGACCCAGGGTGCCAGCACAGACAGAAAGGTTCACAAAGGATGCTGAGTCTTGAAACAAGAGGGTGATCAAGAGGGAAGGAGGGAGAAGGGAACATCGTGAGCAAATGTCCGGAGGCTGGCCCTGCAGAGTGAGTGTGTTTAAGCTGCCCCAGAGGATCAGAGCAGGGCCAGAGACAGGAGGACAGGGGCAGGGAGACAGGAGCACTGGGACAGGGAGACAGGAGCACTGGGGCAGGGAGACAGGAGCACTGGGACAGGGAGACAGGAGCACTGGGGCAGGGAGACAGGAGGACAGGGGCAGGGAGACAGGAGGGGGCAGGGAGACAGGAGGGGGCAGGGAGACAGGAGGACTGGGGCAGGGAGACAGGAGGGGGCAGGGAGGGACAGGCTGACAGTGTTGAAAGCCAGGCGGCCGCTCGCCCCGATGCCATGGGACATAGGTCCCTCGAGGGCTCCTGAGCTCAGACACAGAGGATTAAAATGGCCATTGGAAGAAATTTATTGAGCCCGTGTGCAGATGAGATGGTGTGAGCAGAGGAAGGAGGACATCTGGGGACAAAAGAGAGCAGTCACAGGACCAAATCCCAGTAGAGCTCACCTGAAAACAACAGCAGCGTTTCGGGGGAAGAAGCATGGAAAACAAACATAGAAACTTCAGCACTCCTCCCCATGATCCCGTGCTGTGGTCCTGGCGGTACTTACTTCCGAGGTGCGGGAGGGCACTGGGACCTGGGAGGGGAGTGGCAAAGCCACTCTAGCCTTATGCATAATGACTTAATTTTTTTAAATTGGATTAATGCCTTACTTGTGTAATGAAAAATTAATTGGAAAAAAAAAAAAACCTAAGAAATCCATATTCCCAGCATTCTAAAAGAGAATTCCTCTTAGGGATTAATTTTTGATTTTTGTGCAGAGGTTTCCACAAATCAGCCAAATGAAACACCAGCATTTCTGGAAGAGTTTCTTTCTGAGGCCTAAAAGGTGCCTATACACACTTCCTCAGTGGCCTGGGCTAAGGGATGAGGGCTCCTTCATTGAATGTTTGCTGAAAATGAACAAACACAGAGGCAAAGCCAGTGATCTCTTCTGTCAGTTAGCTCAGGACTTATCAACTGCTTCTCCAAGCTTCATTTCTCCCAAGCCGCCTCCTCTGAAACCACCTTTCCTTCAAGAAACTGCGCTCTCTCCTTACTGTGAATGCTTCCAAGCCAAACTAGCAGAGGGGCAGGGTTTCCACTGCAGACGAAGTTTCATGGTGCTGTGGTCCTTGGCATCCGATAGAGACATGGGTGCTTCCAAGCAGGAAGCCAGAAAGTCAGCTGGAGCCCCATTTTACGCTCGTGTCCCTCACTGCCTTGTCAAAGGTCCCTTCTGTCCCCTATCATCATCGGGAGAAGAAAGACAGAAGGCTGCTCTGGCTGGGCAGTGATCAGCCACATAGAAGGTGCCAAGGGAGAGGAAAATATGCAGTATTAATATTTAATGTCCCTTTTCCATTTTCCCCTAATAAGCTGAGCGCTACGGCGGGGAGAGCTGATTTATTTTGTCAGCAGTGGAAGTATTTCAAGTATGATGCATGTCACTGGGTCACACAGAACCCATCACACAAAAACACACACTGCGGAAGCATCCAAGGGAAGAATCTTCTGGACTTGATCTCAAAGCCTTTATGCTTCAGGAAGTCTTGCAAATAGCACAGGATTTTGGTGAGAACTGGTTGCAGGACAGGCAGTGGGGTGGGCATTAGGCCACAGGTCTGTCCCCCCCGTTGGTACAAGGTACTGGGGACCCTGGTGGAAAAAGCAAAGGCTTTGGAGGCAAACAGCATTGGTGCCCCACACTTATCCCCCCAGCCCCTATCCATTTCCCTTGGCCCCAGTGGCTTCCTATCTCAAGCCCCTGCAATTCTTTGTCTGAGGGCCTCTGTGGCCATCAGATCTTGTTCTGCCCATTAGCAAGTCAGGCTGGAAGAGTCAGGGAGTTAACTCTTTGGAAAGAACCCTAGACAGATATCAGATGGGATCTGATGGTGAATTAGTACAACTTCTTCATCCTTCTCAGGTGGGCTCTACACCATCTCCCAGACGTCCCCAGATGAATTGAACCCTGAGTGCATAGCAGTAACTTGCCCATTATTGCACTTCGTACTGGCTTCCTCCCTGTCCCCCGCTTCCCATAGCTCCCCCCACCATCTCACTTCTCCAATCCCTTCCCAGTTCTTTGTGGAATCACTACCCAAATAAACTTACACTCAAATTGCTGACTTAGGGTCTGCTGGGAAAACTCTTTCTTTCTTGATTTTCTCATGTGGAAAAATGGTGATAGCAGTGACCATCCTGCTGGTGGTTTTGAGAGCCAAGTGAAATAACACCTATGACAGTACCAGCACGGCGGGAGGTTGGTAGACGCATGACTCACTCATCCTCAATGGGAATGTGGGCTTCTTGTAAGCCAGGCACCACACCCTGATATGAGATGTAAAACAAATCCTCCCTTTATCCCTCTGTGAACATTAATGTCTAGTCCAATCCTTGTAGCATCCTTCACATTCTCCTTGCCATGAGAGGTTAGCACATGGATGAGAAACAAGAGATTGGAAGAAGTGCTAAACAGATGATGGTAGAAAGGGTATCTGCCTCAAAGTCAGATGATCTGGCTGTGTAATGGGTTGAATTGTGGTCCCAAAATATATGTCCAAGTCCTAACTCCCAGTACCGGCGAATGTGAACTAATTTGGAAAAAGGGTCTTTGCAAACATAATTAAGTTAAGGATCTTAAGGAGAGATCATCCTGGAGTGGCCCTTACATCCAATGACAGGTGTCTTTAGAAGAAGAAGAGAAAATATGAAGAGGAGAAACACAGGGGAGAAGGCCAGCCTTGTGGAGACGAAGCAGATTAGAGTGACGCTGCCTTAAGCCAAGGAATGCGTGGTGCCACCAGCAGCTGGAAGAGGCGAGGAAGGACTCTCCCTTAGAGCCTTTGGAGGGAGCACGGTCCTGCCAACACCCTGATTTCAGACTTCCGGTCTCCAGAGCTGTGAACACATTCTTGTTGTTTTAAGCCACCAAGTTTGTGGTCATTTATTACGACAGCCCTAGGAAACTAATACAGGGTGTACGACAGGGTCCTTCCTTCACTACTGAACCTTGGCTCTGAGCCTCAATTTCCTCATCGCTGAAATGGGAGACTTGGAATAGATGGTCTCCAAGGTTCTTTCCTGTGCTCATGGTGAGCAGCCTCTAGCTGGAGGGTGTAGGAGAGGCAGTTAGGGGAGTATCATAGTGTGGATTCCTGGTCTCAAATTATAAAGGCTTAGTTTCAATAGGCTGGTTTGGGCAGAAAATAAATTTACTGGAAGGATGTCAAAGCTGGCTGTGTAGTCAGGATGGGCTAACCGCTGTAAGAAATAACTCGAAATCACAGGGCCTCAGTACATGAAAGTTTCTCCCATGCACCACAGTTCAATAGTCATGAAGGGACCCAGGCTCCTCCCATCCTGTGGCTCTGCCCTCCTCTAAGACCTCATAGTGCTCTCCATTCAGTTACCACCTGGGGGAAGAGAGAGAGTCAGAAGATGACAACTGAGGGATTTTGGGGTTGTTTTGTTTTGCTTTTGGGTGTATTAGATTAAATAGTATTCCCGCCCCCTCCTGACCACCCCCCCAAAAAAAAGATATGTCTAAGTCCTAACCCCTGGTGCCTGTGAATGGGACCTTATTTGGAAATAAGTTCTTGCAGATGTAACTAGGTTAAGGATCTTTGGATGAAATCATCCTGGATTTAGAGTGGGCATTAAATCTGATGATTAGTGTCTTATAATAGAAAAGAGGAGGAGTTAAGACCCAGAGACACAGGAGGAAGCCACATAAAGACGGAGGTAGAGATTGGAAAGATGCAAGCACAAGCCAAAGAAGGCCAAGGGTTTCTGGAGCCACCAGAAGCCAGAAAAGAGGCCTGAGACGGATTCTCCCTCAGAACCTCGAGAAGGAACCAACCCTGCTGACGTCTTGATTTCAGACCTCTGTCCTCAAGAACTGTGAGAAAATACATTTCTATTGTTTTAGCCACTGTTTCTGGTCATTTGTTATGGCAGCCCTGGGAAACTGATACATCAGGTAAGGCCACGAGAAAGCAGTGCGGATCCCTCCTGCTCACATCCCTTGGCCCAAATGCACCCACATGGCCCCATATAACTGCAAGCGTGGGAAGCAAAGCCTGGCTTTGTGTGCCAGGAAAGCACGTGTATGTGTGAGCCCTGAGAGTCTCTGCCAAGTTCAAAGAACCAACTGCCAAGAGGCTGGGCAACCAGAACAAGCCAAAGTCATGCCACAGAACAAGTCCGGTTAGGGCATGGCTGCTGCCGCCACTGAAATTTGGAAGGTGCCGCCGACCTGCTTGCTGCTCCCAGCTGTGGACGCAGCTGTCGTCTCTGGGCATCTCTGTCCTCCACATCAGCTGCGCTCTAGAGTCACCAGAAGGGGTTGCCTTTATAAAAGTACCATTGCTCTCATTCCCCAGCAGTCCTGATTTAATTGGTCTCGGGTGGGACCCAGGCTTTAGTACTTGTTAAAAGCTCCTGGGGTGATTCTAAAGTGTAGGCAGGGATGAGAACAACCATCCTAAGCTGTCATAATATCTGATGTTTCTCAATAAAAAAATTTTCTTGTCGATTATCTCATTTGAAACTCAACCCCAGGAATGATGATGGATTGAGGGCATTGGCCCCATTCCACAGATGAGGAAACGAAGTCCCCGAGAATTGGAATAACTCTTTGATGCTACACAGTCACGTGGAGTGCGGCCAGGATGTGAACTCGGGTCTATAATGCTAAGTCTGCTGTCCCCACTGTGGAACTCTTTTATAACAAGACAGTGGCTACAAAGCTTACCACTCCTTATTAATGAGGCCCTGAACTGATAGGAAGGCATTAGTGAGACCTGAATTCAAAGCATAAGGAAGGTGCCCTTCTTTCCACATCAAATCTCTGACATCTGAAGAGATGTTTGTCCAGCCCTTCATATGTGAGGCCATGGAACATTCTAGGCCCTGTGCCCATGGCCTGCACTCTTTGCAAGGGCTCACAAAGATGCTTGAGATTTGAAATATCTTTGGTTCCAAAATGCTAAATGAGAAGTGCAAAGTAAAAACAAGCAAATGCTTAATTAATATATACGAATGTCATTACGTGTTAAATTTCGTATGCATTAAAGTTTTACAGCATTTGAATACAATTTGAGGTTACGTTTCGTTGCTTTGCTGTGCACAGTTAGCTGTGAAACCTGAGAAACCATGACTAATTACAAAATAAATGAGTTACTCGGAGCCATATCGTTTCCAAAGCAAAATCATAAAAATCCTTCGAAGTTTCTTATAGCGAAAAATAAATTTTGCTGTAACGTGGGTGCTTTTAACATCTTTGACATGATGGAAGGTGGGACTACCAAAATTAGGGCATGCCTGGGACATACGATGGCTCTGGTTGTACGTGATGCCGCGGTGCTCATCACCCCCACCCTAAAGCACGCTGTCCAAGCCTGGTGACAAGACGGACACAGCCACTCCCACAGGCCTGGCCTTCCCTGGCCCTGAGCAGCGACCCCCAGGACCACCGCGACTCTTGGGAGCAATAGAAAGATGTCGTGGGTAAAAATAGGACTTTCTCGGGCTTCCCTGGTGGCGCAGTGGTTGAGAATCTGCCTGCCAATGCAGGGGACACGGGTTCGAGCCCTGGTCTGGGAAGATCCCACATGCCGCGGAGCAACTGGGCCCGTGGGCCACGACTGCTGAGCCTGCGCGTCTGGAGCCTCTGCTCCGCAACAAGAGAGGCCGCGACAGTGGGGGGCCCGCGCACCGCGATGAAGAGTGGCCCCCACTCGCCGCAACTGGAGAAAGCCCTCGCACAGAAACGAAGACCCAACACAGCCAAAAATAAATATAAAAATAAATAAATAATAAATTTAAAAAAAAAAAAATAGGACTTTCTCATCTTCATCATAATTGATTAATGGAAATCTCCATTAGGTATTGATTTTTTTTTTTTTTTTTGGAACATGCTAAGTTCTTAAAGTCTTCTTAAAATGAAGCAATTTTTCATTTATTCTTTTCATTGACTCCTCACACATCCCTAAACGGCTTTCCCACAAGTTCCCTTGCATTACTCACTGCCTACACTTGATTACACTAAATTGGCCTATTTCAGCCCAGATATGGGAACTTTCTGATAGGTTTCCCTTCTCTCCCATCCTTGAAGAGACACCTTCTCCCCTCTCTTCCTTTTGCCCTCTCACTTCTTCCTCCCTCCCTCCCTCCCTCCCTCCCTTCCTTCCTTCCTTTCTTCCTTCCTCCCATCCCCATTACACTCACTCTCTTACTCAGATACAGTGATAGATACCAGGAACACAGAATTTTTAAAGGTATGGGACCTGCCTTAATTAACTGAAATCTAGTGGGGAGGGAAGATAAGGAGAATAGGTATGTTAATAAGTAATCAGAATTTGGGGTCATGCAGATAAGCAAGGGGAGCCAAAGGTATATAGAACAGGATATAGAAACAATAGAAAGAAAAACCAAACCTCTATTTGAAGAAGTCAGAAAAGGCTTTCCTAAAAGCATTTCCTCCCCAGGAACGTGATGTCATTCTGATTCCATGTTGTTTGAAGCTGATCGGGGGAGAAATTTGAGGCAGGTAGACACGAAATGCTGTTGTCTGAAAATACTTGCGTGGGACCCCTGGTCATTTTGTCAGGTTAGGAAATAATGATTTTATGATGTTACTCAATATATTTTATATATGGGTCCATTTAATAAATTCCTCCAAGTACTTGGACCCAAGAAAAGGTTTGTCTTTCCAAAATGAATTGGCATCAATGAGAGTGAGGTCATTAAACAGATTTTCCTTTTTGCCTTAGCTGCCAGGAAGCTCAGAGATAAATTCCATACCTATTAGCAGGGATTACCTCATCCTTAGTCTCTGGTGGAAAATATTACTCATGATAAAAGCTGCTGATCTCTGAATTCCTAGTATGGCCCAACTCACTTGTTTTGCTCAGTATCCTGTCACAGGAACAAGGCTGCATTATCTTTTTTTTAGAAAAGAACACTTCTGAGAAGTTTATATAACTGAACTATTAGCTCTATGAAGTCAGGGATTACATCTGTCTCATGTATTACAGTCATAATTACGTAGGAAGGTTTGGCAAAAGAATTAGTGTTCAACAGATATTTGTTGCATGAATAAGTGGATGAATAAATGAATTAGATAACCATGAAGAGAGAACCATATATCTAAAAGTACAGTCACCTAATATTTCTCCTTGACACTAGTCAGTTGCTGCTCCCTACCATCCAGTAATGTCAGATACATCTTTCTCCAGCACAGCAACAATCATTTTACACCTCCCTCTTCCTCTGCCACCACAAGCACACCACTAAGCCTCACTCGGAAGCTTTGCACTCTTTGCCCTCCTAGTTGAAGGACTGGACACCTATTACTTGTGAGCCTACTCTACATCCCTTCCCTTTGGCTACTGACCTTCCTTTAATCCACGCATTTTCTGGTAGGGATCTCAGGCTCAGGATTCTGTGTCCTCTGCTATGGGGTGGTCTAGAACTCACACTGGTCCCTTGGTAGGCTTATAACACAAGCATAGCCCATCAAAAAGTCCTTTGGGGAAATTTATATAAACACTGGGAAACAGAGGGTATCTCTCAAACTGAGACAAGAATCATGTAAGGCTGGAGTTTCTGGGATCCGTTCTCTCCAACAGAAAGAGAGTTTGCCAGAAAATAAAGCCAACATAGAGAACATCTGGATCAAGCCACACATGAATCTATCACAGTTCTGTCAGTTGATATATTCCTTTTCTTGCGTGAACTAGCTTGAATTGGGCATCTTATTCCTTAATAGTCCCGAGTGAAGATATCAAGTATAAATTCCTAACTCCTCTCTCTGACCTTTGGAAAGAAATCTGCCATACATTGTCATGGATAGGACCACAGGGTTAATCCTCATGGTCTTGCTTCTCAAGTTATCTGGGTGAAGGACCTTTAAAAAAAATTTTTTTCCATCCACATATATCCAACAAAAGAATTATATTCAGAATATTAGAGTAACTCCTACTCTTCAATAAGCAAAAGACTGAAAATCCAATAGAAAAATGGGCAAAACACTTGAACAATCACTTAAAAAAATAAGGATACACCAAAGGCCAATAAACATAAGCAAAGGAACTCAACTTCAACAGTCATCAAGGAAATGCCAAAGAAATTCACAACAAAAGACCATGCATCCTGGTTACGATATATAAATGGGAAAGATCAGCTGAGTTTAATTGCGGACTGACATGTGGCCCACCCACGCAGCACTTGTCCACAGCTCAACCACAGGCAACACGCCACGCAGGTCAACAATACCTAAATTGGTCAATCCCCTGTTCACCAAAGAGAAGTCTGCTGATCACACACTGGGAATGCATATTGTTGCGTTGCCGTAGAAATTTCTAAATATTTAGTTTCAAATTCTGTATCCATCTCATTGCAGAATGGTACCCGTTCCTGGCTGACACCAGTCTGTGGACCACACTAACGCTGCCAGGAGTCAGTGTCCGGAGTAGGAAGACTTGGTAAGTAGAGTCCTTTGCAGAATGAAGCCTTACCCAGGTTTCATTTGGCCCCGTAGGCTACATGTTAATCAAGGGTTTCCCTACTTTACATCAATAGATAAATTTTTAAAACTCCAAGGTGATGCCTGTGAATTTGAGCAGAGATAGAAAGCTACAGCGCACACCTGAGGATACCTTTGTACACATGTGGAAATACGAGGTGATGTCCAGAAATAATAGAAGGGGAAGTGGCTAGGAAGAGGTCAGCTCCTGTGTCGAAATCTCTTCCTGTTACTCTGGATCTCTGAGAACAGTTACTCTGGATCTCTGAGAACAGCATTACTGGTCCCCAGAGAACTGGGTTTTGCACTCAGAAGGTGTGTCTTTCCTCCCCCTAGGGAGTTGGGCAAAGAATCATTTCTATGCTGAGGTCACAAAGGTGTTTCTGCAGAAACCAAAGGGGTGCCCATCCCTGGAGGTGTTTGTATTTTTGATTTCCAAATGCCTCTTCTGATCTTCCTCCCTCTGCTTTTTTCCTTAACCCAGTGATTCTCAACTCCGGCTTCACAGATAGAATCACCTGGAAAGTGTCAACCAATACTAATGCCCAGGTCCCATACTCTGAAGTCCTAGTACATTTGTCTACAGTAGGACCCAGGCATATGTGATTTTGCAAACATCTCCCCAGATGAATATAATGATCAGGGTTGAGATCCTCTGCCTTAACCAAAAGGACTCACTTCTTCCACAGGCAGTTGAGTGTAATCAACCCATCTGTCACCAGCATTTTCTGAACTCCTAATGTGTGCAGGGGCTGCAGGAGATGTGACAAAACTTAGGAGAAGGTATCATATTCGGGATCCTCCGGTGCCATGTTCCCAAAGTGTGGTCTCTGAGCCTGCAGAGTCAGCATTACCTGGGAACTTGGTAGAAATGCAGATTCTCAGGCCCCGGTCTGAAATTTTGTGAGTCAGGCCCAGAAATTTGTGTTTTAAAAAACTCTCTAGGAGCAGGCAAATTCATAGTGACAGAAAGTAGAATGGTGGTGGCCAGGAGCTGGGGGAGGGGGAAATGGGGACTTACTGTTTATGGAGTTTCAGTGTTGCAAGATGAAAAATGTTCTGTGGATGGATGGTGGTGATGTTTGTACAACAATGTGAAAGTACTTAATGCCACCGAACTGTACATTTAAATACGGTTAAGATGGCAAATTTTATTTGGTGTATATTTTACCACAATTTAAAAATAAATATTTTTTAAAGCCCATTGGGTGATTCTGATGTACACTAAAGTCTGGGGATAATTGCTCCAGATGCTGAGAATGACCACTTATTCATTCATCATCATTAGTCATACTTCATGCTTCTGTGCCCTCTGTGGGCCAGAAATTGTCCTAGGCACTGGATAAACATCATCCCTGCACCCTGAGAATTTAGAGTCTAACAGGGAGACAGACATTAAGCAAATGATTGCACAACTCATTATTTCATTACAACTGAGATATGCCATGAGGGTGGCATGGAACAGAGAATGCTGTGGGAGCATATAACCTAGCCTGGGGAGGTCATAAAAAAAAAATCCCCTACGAAAGCTAAAACCTGAAAGATGCTTAGGAGTTACCCTTGTGGACCCAGCATTGCAGGCGCAAGGAACAGCTTTTGCAAATGTCCTGAGGCAGGCATGTATGAGGAACTGAGAGAGGACAAGTGTGGTGGAGCAAAGCAAGTGTGGGAGACAGCAGTGAGCGATGATCTGGAGCAGGAGGCGGGGCCAGGCCACAGGGGGCCCAGTGACCACATCAGGGACTGTGAACTTGACTCCATGTGCAATAGAAGCTGAGTGAAGATTCTGGAGAACCAAAGGAGAAGTGCCCTGGGCTAATGCTCTGAACAATTCTGAGGTTTCCGAGGTGGGGGACTTTATGTATATGTGACTAGGTCCTGGCAACTTAAGCCACCAGTGCCAGGGTAAGAGGAATGAGTCTCATAGTTTAGCCATCTTCTGTCCTCAAACCCTCATACCCAAGTTGAAAAGACAGAAAATGCATGTGCTTAATAATGGTCTCAGTATATTTTGCATTAGTTACAGTGGGCTAGGTTACCTGTGGCTAAAAAAAAAAAATCCCGGTGGCTTAACATAAGTTTCTATCTTGCTAATGCTACATGTCCAAAGGAGGTCAGCAGAGACCTCTGGTTCACACAGTCACTCAGGGACTCAGGCTGAGAAGCTGCACCATCTGTATGTCTCCTTGGTCACTGCAGCAGGAGAAGAGGGAGCTAGGGGATCAGGTACTAGCTCTTAAATGCTTTGACCTAAAAGTAAAACACTTTTCACAATGTGAAATCACTTTGGCTCACAGTGCATTGGCAAGGCTGAGTCCCATGACCCACCTAACTGCAAGAAAATACGTGGGAGCACATTGTAGGTGGCGAGCAATAACTATTTCTATCACACAATAAAATATGCTCAAGAGTGAGAATTTTTACACAGGCACTGCTGAGTTAGAAACATCCCACTCATGATCATCCCAGAAGAGGGAAGAGCTGAGCCTGACTTTCCCCTGAAAAGATGAGCTGTGCCAACAAGGTTCAAGTTTGAGTTTGCCTGATAGCCAGATGCTTCACTGAAGCCTGGTGGTGGAAATGGTCCCTCCCGTTTTGAAGGTGCACATTCCCTGGACAGACCTAGTAAGCTCTAGACCTCAATCGACCACCAAATCCTACATGTTAACACTGCAGGGATAAGGCCTTTGAGATCATTTCATCCAACTATCTCATTATGCGGGAGGCACCTGAAGTTCAAAAAGAAGTAACTTATCCAAGTCAAACAATGAGTTCATGACCAAGCTAAGAATACAGCCCCATCTCCTGCCTCCCAGTGCACTGTCTTTCCTACCCCAGAAGATAAGAAATAATATACATAATTTCCAAACTTTACGGAAAAAAATAAGTTGAACCAAAACTCAAAATTTCTATTTTAATATATTAAAAAAGAAAATAACAAACATCAAGAATTTACAGCCTGTAGAAAACATAAAATAAAGTGTCAGGAAAAAAAAGCTTAAATATATCCATGATCACAATAAATGTGAATGGATAAAATTATTTTATGGGACGTCTAATACTTTCAGATTTTTTAAATCTAGCTTGATGCTATCCACATTTCAAACTAGAAACAAAATGACATGAAGAGGTTAAAAATGAAAAGAATGATAAAAGATAAACTAATCAAATGCTAATAAAAATAGAGTAGGTATGGTAATATTGATATTAGACAAAAGAAGAATTCAAAATGAAAAGCATTAAATAAGACAGGAGGGAGGTTAGCTGTTTTCCTACTGAAAACAGTTACGTGGTTCTAAAAAGTCAAAATACATGTTAGCTCAGGAACATCAATATGGCAAAGATATAATGGAAATATCTGTGAACTATGTGTTTATGTTGGGGTGCTTGTGTATGTGTGGGTGTGTGTGTAACATACATATATGACTGTGTGATCAAAATGCTTTTGGAAGTAAATCCATCCCACTAACTTTTGTAAACACCCAGCTATGGTGCTATGCTGGGCCTTAGCTAACTGTCCCCCTGGAGCTGACCATCTAAGCTGGACAACTCAGCCACAGGTGTCTACACAGAAAAGCACCCATCCCAAGAAGCTGGGAATCCTGCCAGTGAGAAAGCCGACTCATGAGAGCTCGGCATAGAAATCAACCTTGGGAGGGAGGAGATTACCCCAAAAATGGGGAGGAACAATTCCGCTGCATCGAGAAGTATGGCTCACAGAATCAAGTTCTGCTGCTGATACCATGGTCAGGGCTGCAAAGCCCTCCAGGGAACCCCCAGAGCTGGCAGCTCCCCTTAAGGGAGAAAATGGCTCCCTGGACACCTGGCTGGGCCCTGTAGGACCCCAGCTGCAGAGAAGTTTTTTCATAGACCTGTCGTGCTGGGTGTTTCCAAAGCAAATATCCCTGAGGCCCACACTAGCTAGCTGCATCTGTTTCCCATTTTGAGGAGCGAGTCCTACACACCAGTTTGTGAAGAACTCCTCTGAAGGGAAGAAAAGAAACAGCCTCCTACAAACACCCAGCTAGCTCTGCCCAGGACCTGTGGCTTTATCACAGAGCACATGGCATTGGTGGGCCCGACGGCGTGCTGCTAACGAGAGCTCCCATCTGTCACGGCCCCATGCCTGAGTCTTAGTGGGGACCCCGCTAGCCCCTGGGTGTTTATGGCATGGGCCACTGGCTGCGGCTAGTTCTTTATTTCTCAAAGCATCAGAGAGCCTCAGAGCTGGCTGCTGGGGGGTGGGATGCTTGCAGGGGGTGTGGGAGGGTGGTTGGACGGGGGTGAAGGAGGCGCAGGAGGTGGAAGATCGTTTCCTTAGTGGAACTCCGGGTCGGATCAGAGCTGCAGCCGCTGCCGGGGACTCGACTGCACGGCCCCGTGTCTTTGGTTGCCTGGGAATGTCCCTCGTGCAGCCCAGCATGGGGACCGCTGAATGCACTGCGAACATTTTTGGCAGGCTGGCCTCTGGGCTGGGCTCACGTTCATTAATCTGCCTGCCATCGACGCCCCGTGAAAAGAGGAAATTGTTTCATGCTCACCAAGAGACAAGGGGAAAGGGCTCGGAGCAGGAAGAAGGCCCAGGCTTGGCGTGCTGCGGCGTCACCCACAGAGCAGGCCAGAGAGAGCAGCCTCTATGGGGAGCAGGCCAGCCCTCCCCGGGGAGGACCTTGGAAATCTTGCAGCGCGGCTGTTAATTAGCCCAGTAATGGGCCCTGGCTGGAGCGGCTCTGGCTGAAGCTTTGGGCCTGAAACAATCAGGGCCTGTATTCTGACAGAGATAACAAAGGGAGGAAGTGGGGGGTTGGGGGGTGAGCATAAAGGAAAGCGTGGACAAGAGGAAATACCGAGTACAAACTGCTGTAATGAATTTTAAAGGCAGCCTTCTCAAGGTAGGAGAACGCTGGAGTGTCACAGAGCCTGTGTTGGGACCTTCCTTTCAGTACACTGGGAAGTGACAATCACTGAGGCTGCGTACATGGAGGTACATGGACCGATAGCGCCATGTCTATGGAAGCAGCCCCAGCAGCAAGCAGAGGCCGGAACGAGGGCTGTGTCCTTTCTGCATGCTTTTGGGCAGACTAGAGCTCAGAGATGCAAGGGGCAGGCCCATCCCAGTTGACATCTGGGTCCCAAATATCAGGGCTAATAGGGGAAACAGTTGCTATTTGTAATTCCAAAGAGATTCTTAATGAAAAGAAGGCCCTGGTTCTGCTGAGGACCTGAGTTTGGAGAGCTTCTTTGGAAAGGAGCTGGGAAGAGCCCAACTGCTCTTTGTAACAAAGGGGAAAGAATACAGAGCTCCCAGGAGCAAAGCAGGTGGAGGGAATGGGGCAGAAAGAGAAGAGGAGGTAGACAAAGATGGCAGCTGGGTGGCACGGTCCCAGGCCTTCTCCTAATCTTCCGTGAAATCAGCCAAGCCCTGGATGCTTGGCTGTGGATGTGGGTGGATTTGGGGCAAACCAGTGAAGAGACCATTGCAGGCGGATGTGGGGCAAAAAGACCACATGTGTGCAGATGCTGGAGGTGAAGGAACAGACATCACCTCAAGGGTTTTGAGGATTTGCAGCCCTGGATCTCCAAAGGACAGGGAAGCCCAAAGTGGTCTATGGGTCACACGAGGGTCACTGGATGGTGACAGACCCCATTCCTTGGCCACATACCTCTTCTCAGTGCCTGTCCATCCACCTGAACATCCAAATGCATTCTTCATGTCCTTTCCCCCCACCCCATTTTTTAAGTTAAAATTTACACACAGTAAAACTCAACCATTTTTAGTGTACAGTTCTGCGAGTTTTAATAAATGCATACCACTACGTAGTCATTATAATTATCAAGATATAGAACATTTTCATCATTCCAGAAAGTCCCCCTGAGAGCCTTTGAAAATCAAGCCCCTGGTCTGTTTTCTGTCTCTATGGTTTTGCCTCTTCCAGAATGTCATATAAGTGAAATCATATGGCATGTAGCCTTTTGAGTGTGGCTTCTTTCACTGAGTGTAATGCATTTGAGATTCATCCAGGTTGTACCTACCAGGGATTTGTTTCTTTTGATTGCTGAATAGTATTCCACTGTGTGGACAGATCATAGTTTGTTGGTTTATTCCTTAGTTGAGGAACATCTGGGTTGCTTTCTTTCATGTCCTTTTGATCTTGTCTTTTGTGGAACATTTTATTGGTGGGGATTACAAAAAAAGTAAGCCCAGCCAGACTTTGGTAATTCCTCTCCTCCTCAAGAGATCTAAGTTAGCTTTCCAGGTCTGTTTCTTCATGTAATATCTTCCTCCCAAACTTAGTGTAAATAACTAATTGTATGACTTACAAAGAGACTTTGTTTTTTGTTTTGTTTTCTTGTATAATAGCTTTGTTGAGAGATAATTCACATACCATACAGTTCGCCCTTTTAAAGTGAACAACTCAATGGCTTATTAGAATATTGACAGAGTTCTGCATCCATCACCTGAATCAATTTTAGGACATTTTTATTACTGGAATTTTTAAGAGCCCACACCCCTTATCTGTCACCTCCAGTCCTAATCTATGTTCAATAACTATAGATTTATCTATTCTGGACATTTCATAAAAATGGAATCCTACAATATATGGTCTTTGGTGTCAGGTTTCTTCCATTTAGCGTAATGTTTGCAAGTTTCATCCACGTTGTCACATGTATCAGCACTTCATTCTTTTTTATTGCTGAATAATATTCCATTTTGTGGATGTATCACTGGTTTATCCATCCATCTGTTGAGGGACATTTGGATTGTTTCCACTTTGAGGCTATTATGAATCATGCTGCTATGAACATTCATGCACGAGTTTTTGAGTGGTTATGTGTTTCCACTATGAAACTAGGAGTAAAACTGCTGGATTATATGGTAACTCTATGTTTAATCCTTTGAGGAACTGCCAAACTGTTCTCCAAAATGGCTGCACCATTATATTGATATATTCCACAAAGGTACTTTGAAAGTGTAAAAGTATAATGCAAATGGTTACAATTTAATATTACTCATTGCAATGGCAAGAATAACATTTGGTCACTGTAATAATTTAGATTGTACTAAAGTGCCTAAAGTAACCCGACCCCTCCTGTCCCACTAAACCCCACAGAGAAAGAAGCACTGTAAACAATTTGGTATGTAGTCATCCTTCCTTTTTCCTTCCATCAATACACATATACAAAATTTATATATTGATACTTTTGCTAAAATGAAAATGCATTCTTACTAGACACGACTCTTTCTTTTTTAAACTGTGGTAAAATAAATACAACATAAAATTTACCATTTTAACCATTTTTTACAGTTCGGTGGCATTAAGTACATTCATATAGTTGTGCAACCATCACCAACCATCACAGACCTTTTTTCATCTTGCAAAACTGAAACTCTGTACCTGTTAAACCATAACTCCCATTCCCCCTCCTCCAAGACCCTGGCAACAACCATTCTACTTTCTGTCTCTATGAATTTAATTACTCTAAATACCTCATATGAGTGGAATCATACAGCATTTGTCCTTTTGTGACTGGCTTATTTCACTTAGCATTGTGTCTTCAAGATTCATCCATGTTGCTGCATATGTCCGCATTTCCTTCCTTTTTAATAATCTGTATCTATCTATCTATCTATCTATCTATCTATCTATCTATCTATCTACCTATCGACCCAGTCGCCCTCAGTATCTGTGAGGGATTGGTTCCAATACCCCCACAGATACAAAATCCAAAGATGCTGAAGTCTTTTATAAAAATCGCGTAGTATTTGTAGATAACCTATGCACATCCTCCCGTATACTTTAAATCATCTCTAGATTACTTATAACACCCAATACAATGTAAATGTTATGTAAATAGTTGTAAATACAATGTAAATGCTATATAAGTAGTTGCAGGTTTGTGGCAAATTCAAGTTTTGCTTTTTGGAACTTTCTGGAATTATTTTTCGAATATTTTTGATCTACAGTTGGTTGATACGGAGGGCTGCCTAGACACACTGTGTTTATCCATTCTTCTGTGGACGGTTCCACCTTTTAGCTGTTGTGAATAATGCTGCTATGAACATAGATGTACAAATATCTCTTCGTGTTCCTGCTTTCAATTATTTTGAGTACGTACTCTCTAACTCCCTTTTTTAAAAAATTTAACTTTTTATTGAAGTTTATGTCACTTAAGAAAACCTTGGTGTACTAATGTGGTTCTCCCACATTCTAAATCACCTTCATACTTTAAATCACTCAGTTTTCATCTATAGTGCGGGTGTCCTACCATCTACTTCACCATTGCCCTCTCATGAGAAACTGAATAGCCATTACTACTGGGTGTTTCCCATGGGCTGGTCGTAGTACACAGTTCTTCACATACATTGGCTGATAGGACCCTTACAACAATTCTTTGAGATGGATATAATTATTAGCCCCATTTTAGAGGCAAAGAAACTGAGGATAGAGAGCCCAAGGCCATTCTGCTAGTAAGGACTGAAGTCAGAAATCAAAGTCTGTCTGACTCCCAAGCTTAACTTCAGCATCATATCTAATGACATTACCGATGGGTCTCTTTTGGCTGGCCCTGGAGTGGCCTGAATATATGTGGACGCTCACATTCCAGGAGCCATGGGGCTGATTCCCCAACGAGAACAGATCTGCCTTTTACAGTGAGTGTTCTTTCTCAGAAGCCAGGCTTCACGTAGCCTCAGAAAACCAGAGCAGGTTCCCAGCTCCCTAAGAGAGCTATCGGATCATGTTTCCTCCCCTCTGCTTCCTTTCCTTTTTCTCTTGACCTCTTACTTGCTCAATTCTGCCTTTACCCCTGACCCCACCCTTACACTGTCCTCCAGACTATCCAGGTTCAGGTGACAGAAACCCAGCTCAAATTAGCTTACACAAACAAAATGAATGTTTTGGCTCATTTAACTGGAAACGTAAGGGTGCATCTGGCCTCAATCCTGATTGGATCCAGGGTCTCAAATGATGTCATTAGACTGTTTCTCCATTTCTCAGCTCTGCTTCTCTCTGTACGTTGATCAGTTCTTTCCTGCAGTGGACAGGATTTCTCCACGAAGTAGGAAAGATACTCCCAAAACTCCAAAACTACAGTGTCAAAGCTCAGCTATCCCACCAGAAGGAGGGCCAGTTTCCTTCTCCCAGCATCCATAGACCAGTCTCAGGGAAGGACTCCAATTGGCCATGCTTGGGCCATATGCTAATTCCTTAACCAATCATGTGGCCAGGAAGAGGCAGTATTAGGACTGCTGCAGACTCAATGGCACAGAAGGCAGTTTGTGTTATCAAAGAGAGAGGAGGAAAAAGCATGTGTGCTCAGCAGACAGAAGCAATAACCATCATTCACTTTGTCTGCCTTGGTCAAATGGCTCCTCCAAGCAGCAACAGACCCCCCACATGTGGCTACTGCTGTTACCACCACCCCTGCCACTCAACCCCACCATCACCGGAGAGTGAATGGAGCCAGAGCACGCTGCCTTAGAAAGAATTTAAACCTCACGTCTGTGGGGATATCCAACCCATCCAGCCCTGTTTTCCTTGCTGGAGGAGACACTGCACTATCTAAACATTTTCATCATCTGCTGCTTCTTCCAACTCACTTCCCAGGCTTAGCTCATCTTTCAGAGGCCTCGTCTCTCCCCCACTCTAAGGTACAAGAACATGAGGCGCCCAGATGTCCCGGCTGTTTACACTGCACGGAGCATGGGGCCGTGCGTGTGGCTCCCCGCTCATCCCCAGGTTCTTTCTCCCCACAGTCCTAGGCTCTGCTGATCGCTACAAGCCAAATGGTCACGGACAAGCGTGGTCATTACGCTGCCTCTTCCTCTTGACTCGCTGCAGACCTGACCAGATGAAATATTTGGCTTTCTCATCATAAGGAGGCCTAATGTTTCTTTGCCATTTGATTGACTGTTAAATGAAAGCCAGGCCCTTTTGTTTGGTGTGGGGTTCTTCTGTTTGTTTGGTTTTTTCCAGCATGTCATGATTCATTCATCCCTGGCCTGACTCCACGGACAAGCTACAATACTTGGCACTATTCTCCTCCTCTCCTTTGTCTCCCTTTCCTTCTTGTACCCTAGGCCCACCTTGAGGAAAAGGTTCTCTTCCCTCTGACATCACTGAATGCTCTTGCTGTAGGTGAACTTGGACCAACATTTCAAACTGCCAGAGACTAGGGCTTTGGGAAATAAGATTTGTTTAAAATAGTTGGATGCTCCTGAACCATCTGCCCGTGCCAAATTGAGAAATAAATCACGAAATATAAACCAGAGAAACAGAACAACAAAACTTTCATTTTCAACTGACTTACAAACTAAAGAAACTGTAGCAGAATGAGCAACGGACGCGAATGTCATTATAACTAACTTGGTCTGAGTAAGACTTTATCTTATCAAAGCACTTCCCTATCTACCAACTCATTTCATTTTCTACAGCCATACCAAAGGGAAGTAGGCTAGGGATTGTTCTTATTTCCATTTTGCAAGTGAAGAAATGGCAGATCCATGTCTCGGGGTGGGCCTCTTCAGGGAGCCTTCTGGAAAGAAATCCCTAGTGTCCTCCCTGAGAAATTGAGTCAGGAAATGGAAGATCAGGTATGAAGTTGGCATCAGAGAAGACGAGCACTGAGGCTTGTCAATTTACCTTTCTCCCCTGCACACATTCCCAGGGCACCATACAAGGTCCGCTGAAACAGGCCAATCCTTTAAAAATCCTAGCCTAGAAGCCAACTAAGCAGATAGTATAGCCCCATTTTACAGCTGAATAAACTGAAACAGGAAGGGTCACTCAGTGCCTGGGATAAATCACACAAAGAGCCGGCCAAGAGAGAAACAGAAACAAATTCTTACTCAGACACGGCATGTTATTCTACTTTGTCACTGGAGTATAGGATTATTTTCCATTTGCACGCTTGACAAGAATGTGACTCCCATGAAGAAGGAACAAGAATCGCACATCCCCTGTCCCACAGTCTCTCCGGAAAGCTAAGAATATAAATATACAGATTACTGTTTATACGCTAGGGTTGTGGGCTTGGATTGAGAAATTCACAAAATCTATTCTTTGTACTCTGAGCTTTGAGTTTTTTACTTCCTTTGAGTTGACAGGGAAATGAATGCAGATCTTTCAGTGGATCCTCACAGTTATGGGTCATTCTGAATGGGCACCATAGGGGTAAGAAAACAGAGAAGTGGCAAAAGAACAAGGATTCTTCAGGGTGAAGCAAAAGATATGGCCCATGTGTAGATAACTAAAAAGGAAGAAGTATAATTAACAGTTAGTCATCCATTCAATCATTCATTCAATAACCATCCGTTACAATTCTCAAACGACCTTGAAGTTCTTGTGGGAGGTAAATGAGAACACTTATGTATATGAGAAGCCCAGGGCGACGCTCATTACATGGTGGGCCTCCAGTCAACGCTGGGTCCCTTTGTTCCCAGTGTCCCAGCTCTGTGCTATCCTGAGCAAATACTTAGAAAGAAGAATGAAAGTGGTGTCTTTGTATGTGAAGACTGGAGATGGTCTAGAAGCAGGGGGGGAAGAGTGGGAGATAAATGTGGTCATGAGAGAGAGGCTGGGCTGGGCAGGGCTTTCCCGCATGCCAACTCCTCAGGAATCTCAGACACTGGTTGCTATGGAATTTCCAACAATTCCCATAACACACTCCCACAGCTGGGCAAGTTTAGAGTTTAAATAATCTCACGGTCAAGGGAGACCCTCAGATGTAACAGAAGGTATACTGGGCCTTGAACAAGCTCCTTAACCTCTCTGGTCCTGTTTCCTCATTTGCAAAGCAAAGGGGGAAGGACTACATGCTTCCTAAGGACGTATTGGGCTCAGCATGACTATGAGTTAAGGTTTCCTTCACGTACAGCCAATATCTTCACTGTAAATTTCAACTCACTTCCTTTTATGAAATCAGCTAACTCTAGTCTTCCTAACATAATACAAAGATCATTGGGCTGGGTGGACCAAGATCCAGGGGCAGGGACCCAACCTCAACAGGACCAGCTGGCTCTAGCCACTCCCGTGGCCACATCTGGTTCCAGGAGCCTGCTGAAGTTTGGGGAGCATCCTGTGCCATCCACCAGAGAGCTGTCTAGGGCAAATGACTCAAGTTCTCAGGAAGATTTTGTTCCAAAAGGATTGCTGTAAAGGCCACCCTGAGAAATGGAACCTACAGAAACGGTCGTGCGGGAACCCCTCCCCGTGGGTTCCAGGGACAACCATCTCCTCTGGTACGGACCAATCAAGGCTTCAGAAAGGACTTCTATGTCTAACCCTGTCCTGCAGAACCTCACCACATCCCCATTGTGTGGCTGAGGCGACTTTGCTTCTGTGAGATTAAAACATCTTCCCAGGGGCTTACAGTGGGCGAGGGGTGAACCGCAGTTCCAACCCAGGTCTGTGTGAACCAAAAGACTACTGTGAGCTCTCTAGCTAAAGAGACGTCAAAGAGAGCCCCGATGGGGACCTAAGAGGACAGCGTAAAGGGGCAGGACAGAGGGAAAGCCCTAGAAGAGGAGGCTGGACAAGCCTGCTGGGAGAGACTGCCTGCACGCAGACCTTAAGGTCTGGGGGGCACTGCCACCTGGGGGAGGACGTTGCCTTCTGGCCACGTCCTGCTTCCCCAAGAGACCACCACCCACCAGCCCAGCACAGACCAGCGTGCCTTAAAGGCTGGGGCCTGGGACATCAGCCCCAGTTCCTAAATCTAGGGGTGGCCACTGTTGTCCTTGTTCAGAATGTGCCTTGTACGAGCACACTCAGCCAAGAGAGGGGGTGCTTCACCCATCAAGCCATGTGCCCATTGGGCAGAGTCTGCCTTCAGGGGCTGACTTCCTAATTCATGCAAAGGCGCTGAGCCCTACTTTAAGCGGCCCCCTTTCTGGTGCTCTACTCTCATCCATTCCAGGAATATCTGCTTCCGGCCAGGTCATGCAATTGTGCAAAGAAGAGGGAGACACAGTCCCTGCTCTCGAGGAGCTGAAGGTCTAGAGCAAAAGGCAGGCACACGGACCGTGGAAAAGCAGGGGCTCAGGGCACAGGGAGGCGAGGGGCCACTCATCTGTATTCTGGAGTCTCTCGTGGCTAATCACTCTCTATTATGTTCTCCTCCTCTCTCCCCCTTCTCTGGTAAATCAGAATTCAGGTAGGGGGACCCCCAGCCCCCATCTCCTCAGCTGCTCTCCTGTTCATCTGATCCCCAGCTTAGTGTGACCTGGGCTGGCCACCCTTCACCCCCAGGTGTAGTCAAAATGTCCTTTGTCTCCAGGGAACCTGGGAAATTCCTTCCTTTCTCCCAGCTCAGGGACCGCCAGTCTTAATAGGTTCAGTATTTGATTGTCAACAGATGGAAGGTCAATTCTGTAAAAACAAGGACTTTGGGTCTGAATTGTTGTTTCTTTAAGTCCCTCCAACTCTCTGCGGGATCTCAGGCCAAGACATTAGGCTGAACCTAAAATCAATCAGGCCCCAGGCTACAGAAAAAGTGGCTCAAAATACAAAACGTGCTCTCAAAACACGGTGCCAAGCTTCCTTCTCCAGAGCACGGACGCTCCGTGTCTCTGAGCAGTTTAAGGAACAGCACAGACATCGGTCTGAGGGGACCGATCCTTTTAAGGATCCTCCAAGATGACAACAACAATAACAAAGGGGCATCTCACTTAGCATGTTCAGGCTGCTGTTTATTGAAACCCCGTTTTCCAGAAATCTCCCTCATTTATGGAGCCTGGTTGTGACCACATCGGCCTCACCCTCCCGCTTGCTTAATGTGTCACAGGACGGAAGCTGGGGACTTCAGAGAGAGAGAGAGAGAACCAGGGGCTCATGTGGAGCATGGAAACAGGGCTCTTTTGGGGTGGCCTTTCCAGAAAGCCACCAAGTAAGGAGAATGAGCCCACCGCCTTCCTGTCAAGCAACAGCCGACCAAGGTCTGCCAGGGCCATCCTGGGGACGTGTGCGGACCCCCGTGATCAGAGGCCCCGAGTGGACCAGGGGCTGGAGTCAAGACTGTTGTTGACTCAGTAAGAGACGATTTCTAAGAGGGAGTGAAATCCTGCTGTCCCTGGTACCACCTATCCTAGCCCCCAAAATTCCAGTTGTGAAAATAAAGTCAGCCAAAGGAGCCATTCTCCCTGTGCTGCTAGAAATGACAGGTCACTTTGGATAAAAAAAGAAGCAGTCACTGTGAACATGCTAACAGCTTAGCTCCTAAAAGCCACACGCCCTTCTCCTGGGGAGAACGCTGGGGCTCCGATCAGGGACCCCTAGCCTCAGCTCAGTGCCTGCTTCTGGCACGAGGGCAGAGTAGCCAAGGGCAGACAGCAGAGAAGATAAACGTCCATGGTAGGGAGGCTTCGTTATATAAAAAGCAAGTGCATGGCTATAAATAGCATACTGGGATATATGCAAATCATAGGCAAAGCCCCCTGAGAGTTCTCACTCTATTCAATATTTCATGAGCACCAAACAACCTACTTGCTTCAGGAAGTAGAACTATTGATAACAGCTAACGTTTATTGAGCATTTACTACATGCTCACACTGGAAAACCAGGGTGCTCAGGGAAAGCTTCAGACAGGAGGCTTTGCAAGAGAGTTGGAAATGGAGTGGAAATGGCACTCCTGGCAAGGAAGGCTGGGAACAAAGGCCCAGCGGCGGGAAGGGAGTCCGAAGCAGGACTCCAACAAGACCTTTGTGAGGGAAGGTAGGTTGGTTGCAGGTCGCGGCCTCACCCGGAAGGCCCGCACTTCTCACCGAGGAAAGGCAAGTGTGAGCAGTTGCTTCCTTGCACCGGTCTCTTTATGGGGCTATTGAGCCAAGGACCGAGCAAGACAGAAAGGTTTTGACAGTTTCATTTTATTTTGTTCTAAACAAGAGATAATATGAAATAGACACCTGGGAGTGTTTTGAATTAACAACCCAAACCAAACCAACAGCTGCATCCCAGAGAGGGGGGAAAAGTTTCCTGCCTTGGCCATATTTCCTTTCAGCAACATTACATTAACACTTATGAAATACAGCTGAAAAGTCATGCAGTATTTAAGGGGAAGAGAAAGGCACTTCCATACTCTGTGCAGAACGCGCTGCCAACTAATTGGCCGTGTAAGCTGGGTTTTCAACTCATCTGCAGAAGTCTCGAGGTTAATGAAACCATTACATATGCAAGGATGTTACGGAAGGGGGGGAAACAGGGAAGAAGTAATTGACAAGGCTCTCCATCTACCTTTGCGGTGTGGGCTATTCTTACCTGACAGGACTTATCAAAGTCTGCGATGCGGGCGGAATGGGTCTCTCTGGGTGTGTGTGCGTGCGTGCGTGTGTGTGTCCATGAGCGTGTGTGTGTACAACCACGCTAATGAGGACAATTCTCTTTCTCCATCTGGAATCCATTAGTCGTGATTATGGTGACGGCCTCTCCTTCCCTTCGTACTATCAGAATTAGCTAACCCCATTACTACCCAGGCCACCTTTCTCAATCTGCTCCACAGAGCGTAGGAGACGGCTTCCTGTCATCTAAGCCGTCTCCCTGTTTCCCACTCCGGAGCCATTGTAAATTCCCTCACCCCGTCTCAATTACAAGAGCCCTAATAGGCCCTCTCGTCCCAAGTGACAGGCCTCTGCAGGTGTTTGGGAGGCGGGCGGGGATGGGGGGGGGTGTGGAGGGAAAGCCAGCTGATCGCGTGCTCGCGAGCCTTACCCGGGCTCCTCCGTGCTCACGGCACCAGGCCTGCGTCTTGCAGGTGTTTGGCAATCATCTCAGCCCAGTTACCTCATCGTTTCTTGGGGTGGCTGGAAAAAATAAATAAGGCACGTTAAAACGGTTGTTACGACAAAATAGGAAAAGCCTAAGAGACAGGCAGGACCCCAAATGGAAGGCTTGATTCCTTTAATCAATCCTGTGGCTTCAAGAACAGGACCTGCCCCAGCTGATCCCCAAGAAGGGAGCAGGGAGATGATTTAGGGGTGCTCTCCGGATGAAAGCACAGATGAAGTTAGTAAGTCTCTTGGACTTTGGGCTTCCCTCCTCCCCCTTCTTCCCAAAGGACCTTATTTCCTGGCCACCGCACTTCACCCTCACCAGTAGGCTGTGGCAGCAGGCAGGGACTTTTAAAACAGTGCGAGAATTTGATATTTCCCAAAAGGTCATCAAAGGAGTCACTATGAACAAACAGTTGGATTATCCGGCCCTTATTTCATGGTTTAATACGGTTTTTATTTGTTTGGAGTGTAGTTGGAGGTGGGCACCATTTTTTCAGGACAGTTCCTCTGTGACCAGGTGTCGCCTTTGTGTGCCCGAGTTAGCAGTGTCCCCAGCATGGCATTTACTGTATTATCTTCATGTGCATCAGGACATGAAAAAGGTTGGGGAGCACTGCCCTAAAGGTCTCCTTTTTTCCTGTTCTACATGTTCCCTCAACCCTTTTTTTCATGCTTAGACAGTCAAAGCTGTAAGGTCCCTTACCTTGGCCAACAATGTCCTCCGTTGACCACTGAGGCCAATGAGGCCCCTAGGGTCTCATGACTTACCTGATGTCACACAGCCCTGGGGTTGGGGGCAGAGCTAAGATTAGAACTCAGGCCTCTTGGCTCCCCACTGAGGTCTCCTCCAACTTCTTTCTGACTTGAAGCAGGCATTTCCCCGGCTTCCTGCACTATAGAACTTGTTCTCACCCCCTCCTGATCTCATTTCTCTCTCCCCTGCTGACCAGCAGGTGCTGATTTGAACTTCCAGGCTACCAATCTGAACAACCAGGGCATCAGGAATATATCCTAGTAGGAGAACTTACAGCTTTCATGCGTCCGAAACCAGAGGGGAGAGTGGGACCACTTCTGCATTCATCTGCCACTCTTAGTTTTAGTTAGAAAAGGACGGCAAGGCGTCCTCAGGAAGGCCAGCTTGGGCTAACCCTCTGTATCACAGGCGGGTGCAGACATTAGCTGCCATAGTCGGCTTTGGTTCCTGTGGACTAGGGGAAAGCGCGTCCTGAGTGTTAATCCCCTTTCACAGCCCATTGGTGCCAGGATCGACATGGTACCCAAGACTTATCAGTTCAGAGTGGGCAGGGTTCAATGTGGGCAGTCTGAGGGGAACCTGTGGTGCCACAAATACCCCTTTTCCAAGCGAATTCCAAAGTCTGGAATTTGGGAAATGGGAACTCCGGTAAAGATGAGAAAACTATACAACTCTTGTCACACCCTGCTTGACCCCACTTAAAACTCCATCTGAGCATCTGTCCCTGTGTTTCGAGATGCTAGGGTTATTTTTGGCACTGTCTACGTGACTGTTCACCCCTCTGCAAATAAAGAATTTTCCCACCCCAGTTAGGGATGGCTTAATCTGATTAGCGTCCAAGGCGGATCAGGAGATGATAGATGTGTTCTAATTCTTCATCAGGGAGGGGGCAGGATGATTCTAAATGCTTGTTCCTCCAGGTTGAGAAAATTAGTATTTCTCATATAAGCTGTCGTGTCCACACCTCAGGAAACTGGTATGATGCATAATTTCATTCAAACTATAGCTTACAACCATTCAGAGATCGGGTGGCGAATGATAAGTTGACTATACGAGTTGTCTAAAGAAGTTCAAGCTATTTTAAAAGAAATCAATAGTGGTGGCAACAAGGAAGCTGGGAAGTGGGTGCTCTCCCAGACTGTTGGTAGAAATGAAAATTGAAATGACCTTTCTGAATGGCAATTTGACAAATACGTACTAAAGACCGTACAATTGAGCATACTCTTTGACTCAGCAATTCTAAGAATTTTACCCCAAGGAAATAATCAGAAATGTGTACAAAAATGTACATATATGAACTTTCATTACAGCAATTCTGTATCGTAGGAAAAAATACAAATAACTTAAACCCTAATAATAGGAATTCACTTTTAAAAATAGTGAAACATTGCAATAGAGCCATTGAAAATAGGGGATTAAAAATTAAAATGAGAAATTTCATAATATAATTATAAGTAAAAAGGAAGTCAGGCTACAAAACAACTTCTCCAGTATTATTTCATGTTTATAAAAATCTTTGTGTGTATGTGTGTTGATATGTATAGCTGATGCACTTTGTTATAAAGCAGAAACTAACACACCATTGTAAAGGTATTATACTCCAATAAAGATGTTAAAAAAAAAACATATATTTGAAGGCTATACTCAAATTTTTCCACAATGACTATACATTGTTTTTATAATCAGAAATGAAAATTTTAAAGAAACGAAATCAATTCCTTCAGCTATGAAATAGAGAGATAATGGAGTAAATAGTACCTTTTCTTGTTATAATATAATCATCTCAGCCCTACTCTCAGCTCTCAAACAAAATTTTTCTTAAGTATCAGATGTGGTTCAATCAATACCCCAAATCAACTAAATTCATCCAAGACATAAACTTAGTTTTATCACATACACATTGTACTATGTAATTTTACGAGTACAATGGAATAGTCTTCATTCTCTTCCCTTGTGAGAAAATACATGTATCTGCACATCTGATGTTTGGGATGGATATTGCCCGAAACCTAAAGGACTGGGGATCTCCCTACCAACACAACTGCCATCACTTCCCTCCTGTAGAGCATCTTGCTGGATCGACCAAGGCAGAACTTTTCCATGAATGGCCTCATAGTACACTTCTAAATGACTTGACATCTGAAGCCAGAGAGGTCCTGGGAATTACAGCCCCAGTACTGAGAAAGCAAGGCCTACAGGAACACAGGCCACAAAAAAAATAAACCAGAATTGGTATCTCTGCTTAAGTCACCTTATATGCCTGAAAAACCATAAAGGAAGTTAGAGAGTGTTCTCATTGATCTCAAAGAGCCATTGCCAACCAAAAGGACTCAAAAAGGTCTTTAGTGGCATAAAGGGTGGTCTTGGCCGCAAAGCAAATCCTGGCAATAACTACGAGTTAGCCACTCTACCTCTCAGAACTTCCACCTTCACCATGATCCGTCTTGGACTACGGATGCCTCTGACTGCCCAAGGGGCAGCATCTAGAACTTATTCTCTCCAGGTAGGTCTAGTGACCAAAATTGCTCCTCTCTCCTCCCAAGCTATGAAAAATACTACTCCCTCAAGAATGGCTGGTTAGAGGCATTGATAGGAAAGCAATCTGATTGAATTATTCACATTAAGATATAAATGACTATAGCCCTAGCACTCCCTGTGGGTGTCTTTTAAATGACACTAATTCATTCTTTTTGAAAGTGTAGCCTTTGAATCATCTGCATTAGAATCACCTGGGTGCCTGTTACAATTATGGGTTTCTGGGCCCCTGCTCCTATCAGAATCGGAATCATTCCTGGTAGGCCCCAGGGATCTGCATTTTAAACAAGCCCCTTTGATTCCTGTGCACCTTGAAGTCTGATAACTGGTGGAATATGCAGGAGTTGATATCTTTGAGCAGAGAAGGCTTCACAGTTAAAGGACCACTTTTCACTCCAGGAGCACCCACATCAAAAAAACAGGGGTGAGAAATTCCATCAACACAATACATTTTTATAACGTTTTTATACAGCTTCTATACAGCAATCATCTACATTTTAACAATGCAGAAACTGGGGCTCAGAATGATTAGGTAACTTCCCCAAGGTCACACAGCTCTTAAATGTTGCGTCTAGCACTTGAACCCCAGCAGCCTTAAGAAAGTCTCCTGAGGACTTACTTCAAATACCAAGTTATAACCCATCTCAACCACAACTTCTCCAACTTTGCTAAGACAGGCAGCAGCACCCAAACCTGAAAGGCTGTGACGACACCCCTAAAAGGAGAGAGAGAGAGGAAGAACAAAACCTGGCTTAGGTGTGAATTACTTAGAACCCTACACCGTGTGTCAATTCTCACTGAACACTTTGGACACCAGTTTAGGCTGGCTGATGTATTATAGGTTTGCCTGAGAAGCCTCAGAACTTTGAAACTGTTCCCATTTGTGCTCTGATTACACATTCGCTCTGACTTGAAAAAGAATTATGTTGTTAGGAGCCACTCACTCCCTCTCCGCAGCTGCTTGTAGCTGTTTCTATCTGTAATGATTGTTTAATGACTGTTTAAGAAAGTGCTGCCTGAGGTTCTCTAATCACCCAATTTTTATTAAGCGCTCAAGGAAATCACACAGGTGCAGAACTGCCTAATTGACAGGCAAGCCACGAGTTGTGCAGAGCTCCCTTCCTCCAGACGAGGAAGTGCGACGCTGATGGCAATATGCACCCCACCTCACCAGCAAAGGGGGAAACGTAGAGGAGAATCACACTTTGGTTCCCCCAAGGGGAGCGAAAGAGGGTTCTGAGAGAAGAGACGGGAGAGAGTGATGGGGACCGGGAGTAATAGATATTATGAAGAGGGTAGCAGCAAGGTCTAGAAAGATCACTAAAGGCTTGGAGGTCAGAAACCCTCATCTCTCCCTACCCTGAGAAGCAACCTGGAGATCCAAGACCCTTCATCCGAGGGCTGTGGAAACTGCCGGCCGTAACTGGAATGAGCTCTGGAGCTGAGTAGTTCAACGAACAGTTATTGATGACAGACACTGTTCTAGTTGCCATGAAGTTGGTACACAGATCAATGAAGAATGAATGAAGATGAATGGATAGATGTCCTTACCTGTAAGGCGCTCAGAGTCTGGGGTAGGGGAGGCAACATAGGTTGATACTGCAGCCATCCCTACCGTTTGTTTAGTCCCGCTATGCACTACACACTGCTAAGAGGTTTACAGACATAATCGAAGGACATACATAATCGCATCTCCATATGAGAAAACAGAGACTTAAAGTAATTAGGCTCCTTACCCCAAATCATGTAGCTAATCAGTGATGGAGCCAGCGTTTGAAGTGATGTCTGGCTCTAAAGCCCACGCTCTTAACCACTCTCCTAGACTGAGAATTTAGCTTAGAGTTACTTTGCATATGGAGAGTAAGATGTGCCCAGGGCATGATGGGAGCACTGACAGTAGACACTTAGCCCAGCTTGGATTCAAATTCTGGATCAGGCACTTACTAAATGTGAGACCTTGGGTTAAGAGCTTAATCTTTCTCAGCCTTAGTTTTCCCGTGTCTAAAATAGGTTCAATAATATCAACCACATAGGACTGTCTTAGAATGAAAGGGGATAAAGTACATAGAGCATCCAACACAGCATCATCTAGTAGAGCACGTAGTAGGTGATGAGTGAACATTGCTTTCCCTCCCCCTTCTGGCTGCTTTTCAGCTGGGAAATGATGGGAGCTGGCAAGCCAAAGTCAAAAAAGGCACAAAGTGCGTGGGGAAGGAGGCTGGTGGGGTGTGTGGACAGGGGCAGCCCCTGTGGGGCTAATGTCAGCCACTCTAACATTACCTAGTGAAAATTAAGTAAGGAAATGCAACCAGGTCCACATGCGGATGGGCATGGGGTATTCAGGACAGCACTGTCTGTAACAGTAGGGAGTTGGAAGCAATCTAGATGTCTATCACTTGGAAATGAATAAGATTATGAGGGGTGTCTATTATGCAATACACTGTAGGAGTTCGGGGTAATGTACTGTCTATATATACAGCATGAATACAATTTGAAAACATAGTTTTGGAGTAAAATTTAAGAGTCAGAAAGAGCTCTATAGCCCAAGTCCATTCATTTAAATGACGAACCCTTACACATTCAAAATAACATTGTATTATTTTGCAGTGATACACACGTACCTAATGTATATGTCTGTGTGAATAATGACACCCAAAGATGTCCACATCCAAATCCCCGGAACCTGTGAATATGCCATGTTATATGGCATATTATATGGCAAGAGGGAATTAAGGTTGCTAATCAGCTGACCCTGAGATGGGCAGCTATCCTGGATTATTCAGGTGGTCCCCATATAATCACAAGAGCCATGAAAGAGGGAGCAGGAGAGCAAGTGTAAGAGTGATTCGGGTGAGAAAGACTAGACCAGCCATCCATGGCTTTGAAGATGGAAGGGGGCTGGGAGCCAAAGAACGCAGGCAGCTTCTAGAAGCTGGAAAGGGCAAGAAGACAGATTCTCCCCTAGAGCCTCTCAAAGGAACACAATCCTGTCAACAAATGATTTTAGCTCAGTGAGACCCATTTCATGATTCTGACTTCCAGAGCTGTAAGATAATAAATGTGTGTTGTTTTAAGCCACCCCACTTGTGGTCATTTGTTTCAGAGGCAATAGGAAACATACAGCATCAAACACGTTAGCTTGAGTACCAGAGGCGGAAGAGGAATGGAGGTGAAGACTGGAAAGGAAGGGAGTGCCGTACATGGACCAAAGGTGATGTTATGCCCCGTGCTGAGAAGTGTGCTATACTCAGCTCGGTACCTGAGGTGAAGGAAAAAATAGAGAAAGAAGGGAAAGGGGTCAGGAAGGGAGATGGAGCAGAGGGAGGGGTTAGAGCTCGTTGGTTAGGTGGCACGTTCCAAACGGTGACTTCAGGTCCAGCACAGCGCGCCAGATGCACTGAAGGAACCAACACACAGATGAGAACTGATGACTGTAAAGGGGGGTGCACAATAAAGGAGCAATCGTGTTAAGGTGGGTTAGATTAGAACAACTCCTAGAGTGGGCGGGAACCTGGTCTATGGTCCCCTGGTTTAAGGGTGTGGTACAAAGCCATCCTCCCTACCACACTAACCAAAAGGTACCTCTGGGCTGGGTATAGAAGACTAACTAAAGAAAATCAGAACTGCCCTGTAAAATGGCTTATTAATACCAATTTTACAGAATCTCTTCCAGAAAATAGAAGAAGATGGAATGTTTCCTAACTCATTTTACAAGGTTAGTATTATCCTGATACCAAAACCAGACAAAGACAATACAAATATATATCCCTCATGAACTTAGACACAAACATCCACAACAAAGGTTTAGAAAATTGTAGCCAGCAGTTTTTAAAAAGAATTGTATACCATGACTAAGTGGGATTTATTCCAGGCATGCAAGGCTGGTTCTACATTTGAAGATCAATCAATGTAACCTACTTTATCGATGGGCTAAGGAAGAAAAATCATATGATCATATCAATTGATGCAGAAAAAAGCATTTGACAAAATCCAATACCCATTCGCGATAAAAAATTTCCCAGCAAACTAGAAATAGAGGGAAACTTCTCAACTTGATAAAGAGCATCTATACCTACACACTAACATGATACTTAATGGCAAAAGACTGAATGCTTTCCCCCCAAGATCAAGAACAAGGCAAGAATACCTATCCCTGCTACTCTTATTCAACATAATACGGGACAGGGGGGCGGCGGGTGAAGGTAATGGTGTACTTATTGAGCATTCCTGTGTTTCCCAACAATAGGAGCCAACATCTGGACCTCCAGCTCACCTCAAGACAAGTGAGGCCTCAAGGATACAGCACCAAGGCCCCACCCTTGATATCTAGGCTGCCCAGATGGCAGCACTTCAATCTGAGGTCCCTCTCACTGGCCTCTCCCACACGTTTTCATTTTTTAAAAATAAATTTCCCCTCAACATTGATTATTGGATTTAAACCCTCACTGCATCCCTTTGTTCTTCTGAAACTAAAGAGTTTCCCAAGTTACCATCAATCCAGTCCAAGCTAAGAGAAAAGAATCCAGATTGCACACTATTTTGTATTACCTGAAATCAGAATGCAAAAGAGCTTACTTTTTCTCACCCCCCAAAATTGCAAAATGCTTTCTTGTTCACCGGCTCATCAGCTCCAATCCTCTCCTCTCACTTCTGGGCCTTTCCTCAACGTCACACAGCAAGACGGGGACAGAGCTGGGCTTCCACGCAGATCTTTTGCTTCTCATTTCGATAAACAGACGCTTTTCACCTGCTGCTGTCCTGCCCTGCAGCTCTGGAGAGACCATACCCCAGGAAAGCAGCTGAGGGTTTAATGCATACCTCCTCGGTATGGAAGCTGAAGAGAAAAAAAATCAGCCTTGTTCCCGCCGTGCAGAGACGGCACAGAAACAGAAAAACTGCCGGGACTCTGAGAGCCTCTGAAAACAGGATGCAAAACACAGAGCCCAGCCTACCACAAGTTCAGCAAAGTTTTTACGCGTTGAACTCTGAACTTTGAGAAGTCTGGAATCTTCAGCAATTGCTTATTGCCTGCAGGATAGACGCAGTTAGTCCCATGCCTTTTGGGCATGCCCTTAGCTGCAATCCTCATTGAAGTTTCCATGCTGCTGCTTTCAAAACTGCTCAAATTCCTTCACTCAAGTGTTCTTAGCACTTATGTTGATAGGGAATACTTCAAAGGGTACATCTTTACTTTATCAAATCTGATCTAATTTTGCAGATGGAATCAAAGAGGTTCATTTTGAGTCTAGTCAAGTTTGCCAACCATCCCGGAGAGGAGGCATCGATGCTTTGTCGTCTGTGTAATTAACCTTAACTGAGAGCCCCCCAAAGACACCGGGGTCTTTAGCCATCCGGACCCAGAGACCCCTGGGCAGAGGCAGGGGCCCCCCCTCAGAGTGAGAGGAGCATCAGGAGGGGAAAGATTGGTCTCCAGCACCCTGGGACTCACGGCTGGTCCTTCTCCACAGCAGTCAAAGGCAGGGTGGGTGTTCCAGGGGAGCACTATGAAGGCAGAAAATCTAATGAGCTTCAGTGTGCCTGGCGGTCTTCAGAGTGTGCTGTGTGGTAGAGGGGAGCCCCGGACGCAGGCAGCCAAGGCCCGGAGTAGTAACCTTCACCCTCGGCTGCAGGAACAATAATGCTTCTCTTCTCCCAACCTGGCACTTTTTAGAAAACCCAAAACTTGATGTCGGTGCTAATTTGCCCCCGATACCTGCGTTTGAAGCTGGATCCAGGCGTGGATTCAGCTGCCTAACCAGACAGTAATTTCCAACTGAGCTATTATAATTGTTACAGTAAAATGTCTGTCTGCATACAACACACCAGGTTGGAGGAAAGCCATTGAGTTTGGTGTTCAGAAAAGTTCTCTGTGGCTCAGAGCAGAAACAGTTCTGGCTGGTTTGACTTTATTTGGAATATATATATATACACATACATACATACACAGGGCAGCCATTTCGAATTGAATTGAACACAAAGGCAGAAGTCTTGGGGATTCAGCTCTCATTGTCCTCAGGTCTGGGGTCCCCCTTTTAAAAAGCTCTTCAAAAACTCCCACACACAACCGGCCCCCACCCCCTGGCTTTGGACACTGGAGGAAGTCACGTTCATCCACCAGCCTCTGGGAGGTCATGGGGAAAGTCGCGGAGCCTTTGTAAGAGGCCCGTGCAATTGACCATGAAAAGGCTCCGAGGAACAGATTTCTGCCCACTCGTTCTGGTCATCAAGGGGGTGGGCGTCACTCTCCCTTTCCCTCAGAGGAGAAACCAGGCCAGGTCTGGGGAGGGGGGAACCCGCCTCAGCCCTGAAGCCTTCAGGCCTCCCCAGGTTGCCTGGCCCCTTACCCCTTGCTAAGAGCCACCCATCTGGCTCCCCTCCAAATGTTTCTCTACCCAGCAGAGTGACCCTGTGGAAACAGATCCAGCAAGACAAAATCCTGAACTTGGCCTTGAGGGCTTTATGATCTGCCTTGACTACCTCCCCAGCCTTCTGTCTCCAGCCAAGACCGGTTTCATGGGCCTGTGATGTCTGCAGCCACATCGGGCCCCACATGCAGAAGGTTCCTGTTCTCAGGATTTTGAAATTAATTAATTAATTTTTTTTTTTTTTTTTTAATGGCTGTGTTGGGTCTTCATTTCTGTGCGAGGGCTTTCTCTAGTTGCGGCAAGTGGGGGCCACTCTTCGTCGCGGTGGGCGGGCCTCTCATTATCGCGGTCTCTCCTGTTGCGGAGCACAGGCTCCAGACGCGCAGGCTCAGTAGTTGTGGTTCACAGGCCCAGTTGCTCTGCGGCATGTGGGATCCTCCCAGACCAGGGCTCAAACCCGTGTCCCCTGCATCGGCAGGCAGACTCTCAACCACTGCGCCACCAAGGAAGCCCCCAAAATTCTTAATTTTTTAACAAGGGATCTACATTTTTATTTTGCACTGGGCCTTGCAAATTACGTAGCCTTCCACCATGCTCCACACACATTCCCATGCTTCCTCCTGCCAGAAGCCTTCGCACATGCTGTTCCCTCTGCATGGAATGCTTTTACACAGCCCATCCCCACCATTGACACTGCCCACTACTTATCTCACTCCAACTCACCCCTTAGATCTCAGCTGAATTGTCACTTCCTCCAGGAAGTCCTCCTTGCCCTCCCCAACCGGGTCAAGTCTTAGAGCATCATTCTCTTCTCTTCCGTAACTCTTCCTATGGTTGCAATTCTACATTTGTTATATATTTATATAATTTAATTACGAGCTGTTTCCCATCTGGAATATTAAGTTCTAAAAGAGTAGAAACCACATCTGATTTTTTTGCTCACCATTTTAGCCTCAGTGCCCAAGACAGTGCTAGACACATAACAAATATTCCATAAATGTGTGTTGAACTAATTACCTAATGTGAAAGGAGAACACAAGTTGGAGGCAGGCCCTGCAGTCAGACTGCCCAACTTCATATCTGTTTCTGCTGTTAGCCATGTGATCTCAGGTAAATTCCCTAACCTCTCTGTGCTTTATTTTTCTCATCAAGGAAAAGGGGATAAAAATGAGTAACTCATAGAACCATTGTGAGCTTTTTTTTTTTTTTTTTTTTTTTAAACCATTGTGAGCTTTTGATGAAATGATGTACGTGGAACAGTTGGGACAGGACTGATGCAGTCAGCAGTCCAGTGGCCAGCACTGTTATTATGGGATGGCTGGTGAACACTGCACATGCGCTCTCCGTGTATCACATGTCCTTGGAACAACCCCATATGGTAGGAACTGTTGTGCCAGGGTGGCACAGCTAGCAAGCGTCTGAGCAGGACAGGAATCCGTTAGAATCCATCTTCTTGGCTTGTGTTTGGGCCAAAGGCACATAGCAGTTGAGAAAGAACAGTGAATGGGATTACCAGGGAGTTGCAGAAGCCCAGGGTGGAGTTCTAGCTCCATCCTTTAGTATTTGTGTGATCGTGGACAATTTTCTTGGCCTTCTTGGGTCTTAAGTTTCCTCATCTACAAGTCAAGGATGATAAGAGATGCATCTCATAGGGTTGCAGTGAGTATTAAGTGAGATAAACCTCCTAAGTCACTTGGCACAGGGCATGGCTCCTAGTTAAGTATTCAGTATGTCTGAGCTCTTAGCGTTATAATTAAAGTCACATGCCAGTGTCACTCTCGCTCCGGTGCAAGGACCCGCACGAAGCCTTACGTTTCAGAGCTGCCTTGCTCCCATATTCACAGCCACCGACGCTTCCGAAGTGAATTCAGATTGTTTGCATAGAGGAGGGCACCTCTGTCCAGAATTCCTTCGACTTCCGGCATTCCCTCCACACCGCCCCTGGATGAATTGTGCTGGCGGCAACACCTCTGCTTTCCAGATCGAGGGGTGCTGTTCCCCAACGTGGAGGGTTTTCAGAAGACCTGAGGCCCCGGGTGCAGACCTCTGAGGCCTCAGAGGCCTGCTCTCCGTCCGCTCTCCCTGGAGAAAACAAAGGCATGGCGAGCAAAGGGTTCATCCCAGCAGGTGCTGGCCCTTCTCCACACGTGGGGTGCAGGGACAGGGGTGCAATCTCATACAGCCCGAATGGCTAGAACATGCTGATCTGGGATTAAAGCAGAAATCTGGTTTCTTCCTCAGCCAATAACCAAGTAAAGAGAAAAATCCGTCCGTGCTGCGGCCCCTTGCAGACTTCTCAACAGACTGGGAAAACGCGGTCCGCCTGCTAATCACCTGAGCTCAATCAGGCGGGCCTTCCTCTCCCCAGGATGAGTTAGGGCAGATGGTGAGGGGGAATCAGGTGTGACCAAGGGGTGGGCCCGAGGGGTCTTGGCTGCCATCCAGACACGTCGTGTCCCCCTCCCCGTGAGCTGGGGGGCCCTGGAGGGACACCGCGGAGGAGTTGAGGGCGTCCAGAGAGGTTGACAGGGCCCTCCTCCACTTCAATCAGAACCCTACAATTTTGTCATTCATATATCTATATATAGGGGTTCTAGAGAGGGTTCTATTTGAGGGTGGAAAGTCACTTTTTAAAAGTTATTATTAAAAGTAAAGAAGTACTGGCTTTGTCCATTTCCCTCATTTTACTCAAGATAAAGCTGAGACTCACAGAAATCTCTGAGACCTCCCTGCACGGCTAATTATCAGCCGAAGAGAGGCCAGAACCTGAGCCCCTCGCTGCCGACCAGCACTGCTCTACTCCAGCACTGGGGCTGCTGAGCGGTGGATTTGGAAGGTGGGATCTGCATATGAAAACAGCTCTGGGAGGGAAGAGAAAAATCACTGAGCCAGAGGAGACTTGAGAAAAGTTTTCCCTTTCCTGTTTTAGGAAAGGTAGGACTAAATACAGGTGCACTGACCCTCCCCTCTGCCTCTTCGGTGAATACGGTTGCCGTATCCTCTGCAGGAGAAAAGTGGGCCGTGCGCATTCCTGGAGACGGCCCCCCCTTCCAGTCCTTCTCACCAGGAGCCTCGCAGGCCTGCCCCGCACCAGCCATCAGCGTTGGAAGCACATCTAGGGGTGGCCGTTAGCTGTGGGGAGCCAACACCGGGTGGTCTCAGCTTCGGGTGGATATCGTGGGGTGTGCTCATCCCTAAATTATTTTGAGTCTGACCTCATGGCTTTGGAGCCCCAGGCTGATTAGCTGGCCATGAGGATGTTATTAATGGAAGTAAAACGTCCTTCTGGCAGAAGACCCTGAAACCTGCTTTGGTGGGTCATGAAATTCAACAGATTGGGGGTAGGAGGAGACATCCAAGGTTATCTAGACTAATGACGTTATTCTACAGAGGAGGGTGCTGAAGCTCAGAAAGAGAAACCAACTTGCTCAAGAAAAAGTAAAAATAATGATAAACCTATGCCTCTGGAGTAAAGGGGAGGGACAGTTGTGTCTCCTCTCTCCCCCAAATAACTGCTCATCTGAAACCATCTCAAATCAAATCCTCTTTCTTGAGCTACAAGGCTTTCTCCACTCAATCCTCCACCTCCCCCCATTCCCCAAATCTTATTCTAAAAGTTGCTATCCAATTAATAAGAAGTCCTAGCTTATGGATGAGTCATAATTCCCCATCTCTCATGACTGGGCCACGTAGAGGACATTTTCAGGAGTTGTTGGTCCACATGGGAAGTCCTAACCCACTGAGCTGAAGTCAATGCGTATCCCTGACACTGAGCCAGGCCCCATCTCATGGCCTGGGAAGGACTCCATTTAGCCTGGTCTTACCCAATCTCTCCTCCCAAGGCAATGAATCAAGTTAACAAGAACCAACCTAGAGAAAGTGGGTCATGTTAGCCAAAATTATTAGAAAGAGTTTTCCATTTAACTGGGGCAATATAAGTCAGGGAACTGACACTTTACTTGGATCTGAGGAATCCACAGGCATGGATTCTATTTTCCAAATCACAGTGCAGACATAAAATCAACACAGAAATAAGCAATCTCAATCAAAACAAGAAAAATGATGATCACGACAAATCAATTTCCTGTCTTGATATAGGAAGTTCATGGCTTTTTAGTCTCTTTTGCTCTAATCACCTCCACCCACTTTGCAATCTTTAAAATTTTTACCTTCACTTATTCATCCAATAAGAAGGTCAAGGTCAAGATGTTGGCCAAACCCTCATCCCCACTCAACATACTCTTCCCACTACCCCCCACCTCTCCCCAGCCAGCCTCTCCTCCAAAGTGAGCCTACGATAAAAGTACAGCAGGCTCTGTGCATTTTAAAGAGTTAGCCTATTTTCAACTATAAAATAATATGTGGCATAGAAAACAGCATGTAGGATGAAAAAAGATCCTGTTTAGTTTCAGTGTGACATTTGCCTGGGGGAAGAAGTGCAGAGCTCATCGGCAAGCCGATTGTTGAAGCCCTGACCAGTCAGTTACAAAGTGTCATCATTTAATATGCCAGTCGGATCTGCCTTTTCCAGGCCAATCACTCCTTTTGTGCTGGGGAGAGGGCAGAGGTGGGGTGCAGAGGAGAAATTGAGTAGCGGGGGTGTAGGGGTGGGAACAGAAGAATGAAGGGGGTAAGGGGCACACAAAAAGGACAACTGCAGAATGTTTTATGGCTCAAGCTCCCTCCCACCCCCATGGGAGCCTCACTGGTGCCCACTGGGGCGGAATGGCCAGAGCCCAGTGGCTCTTGGTCACAGTAGCTGCCCAGGTGAGGCATCCATAAATTATGCCCCCAAGCCCCACCTATGCCCGAGACGTGGGTACACTGGGCCCCAAAGTCACAGAACTCACACACATCCCTAGAGCTGGGATCATCTTCTGGCCCCAGATGCTACCAGAAACATCAGCTTCTAAAGTTATGGGCAAAAAGGTCAACACATCCGAACCTATTACCACCTCCTGCAAGCTCAACACATTTCTGTGTTTAGACATCAGTGCAAGATCCCGGCTCCCTTTCATGACTCTGAGCTTTGTATCCAACTTACCATTAACAGGGCTCAGCAGAGGCAGGGCTTTTGACTCTCTCTCCCCTCACCACGGCCCCCTCTCTCGGTCTGTCAGCCTTTTCTTCATCAACTATATTTGTTACAATCAAGTCCTGTCAACTGTCACGGCTTACATACAGACTGCCAGTAAATATGTCTTTCCACTCATTAGACATTCCTCTCAGTCACCTTGGGATTTCTACCTTGTCTATCTCACTCCAAAAAACTTTTGTTCAGAAGCATGAGACACCCACTGAGCAAAGTCAGCTTGCGGCCATTACCTCAGGAAGTGACAGAAAACACCCAACTGTCACTCATTAAGATCCATTTTTTCCAGAGTTGATGTAAGTCAGACTTTGCCCCCAAAACGAATCATGATTTATTTAATATATTTGCTTCTACAAGTGTCAGCTCATCAGCTTAAAATGTTCCTCCTTTAACTCTATTGAGGACTGAACAGAAAGTTTTCTTTGAAACCTCGTTTTTGCTTTAAGGCTTAATAATTAAAACAGAACCAAGAACAGTCAAGACTCTGCTCTATAGGTGCACTTTGGTGGCCCCTGGTTTTATAATTATATGTACAAAGCAGTCGTGCTGGAATTGTCGCCGGACACGCTGGGAAAATTGCCCCCCACTGAGCGAGCTGGCTTTTTCTGCCGGGCGCACTGGGCTGGGGCAAGATGAAATGAAAACCCAGGATGGTTTGAAAGCAGGGACAAAAATAACAATTAGGGAAGCCAGGAGGAGAAAAATGCGGTTTCTTAATTGCTCGGCCCATGTGCCAGCGGGCAGCTCCCCGCCACGCTGCAGGAGCGGGGGGACCCGGGGGTCCCCAGTGCTGTCCAGAGGCCTAGGGGATGGTGGGCAAAGGTGCCTCAGCCACAGCTTTCCGGGAAAGATGCCCGAGGCCCGACTTTGACCTGGATTTCGGGAGAGATCAAAGCCTGAGCCAAAGAGGAAGGTGATTTGACGGGCTGATGGCTTCCTATGGGGATCTTCAGCCCAAGGTCATCTCCAGTCACCCTCCCCTCTGTTTCAGATTCACTCTGGTCAGCACTTTCTCCTGAGAGAAGGGGAGGTTTAGCACCTCAGGAGGGGCCATTTGGAAGGTGATTACAGTGCCCCTTGATATCCCTTGGCCAGGCAGTAGGACTATGGCTAATTCTCCCTCAACGCCGGAGCTTGCTTCCCTCTATCCCATGGCCTGGGGACCCCAGAGTGAGATGAATCCTGGGCTCAGCCCCATCAGCAAAAGGACTTAGCCCCCAGACCTATACATGCAGCCATGTAAGGGTTAGTGCTATACAGTGGGGACGGCACCGAAGAGTAGAAAAGCAAGGAGAAAATCCATGTGAATTTCCCTAAAAGGAGATGGATGGTCTGGGGAGAAAGTTGGGCTCCTGTTGCCAAACACGTTCACACTCCACAACTGATTATTGGGGTGTGGCATGGGAGAGCGCAGCCTCACCTGGGCATCTCGGCTCAGAGACACTCAAAGCCCGTGCAGTTAGGGGAGATCTTAGGCATCTAAGATCTCACCTGGGCATCTTGGCTCAGAGACACTCAAAGCTCGTGCAGTTAGGAGATCTTAGGATTCTGAGAGTCTAATATTTTGCCAGGTGTTCTTTTTGTTTGTGTCTGCATTACCAAGACAAAGCGGGTCCCATCTTCAAAAATCTCCCCCACCACCTGGTCAAGGGCTCAAATCTCCTCCCAGGGCCCATCCTCTGGCTTAGGGCATCCATCACTGATAGACAAGCATGCCCAGGGCCAGCAGGGGGACTTGGAGGTTTGAAGGAAGAGTCTGGAGGAGGCTGTGGAAGAAAGGCACCTGGGAGATGCAGGGGCCACCACCCTGGTCCAGGCAACCTCACTGCTCACTGAGATAACTGCCCTGGCTTTCCTGCTCCACGCGTCCACTCTCCAACAGAAATGTTCTTAAAATTCAGATTCGACAGCAAAATCTCCCACCTGCACTCACAAACCCCTCCCACTTAAAAACATTCTAATGGCTTCCCACGGCTTGAAGGATAAAAGTCAAACTTCCTAAGAGGGTGAGCAAGGGCCTAGTCCCAGCTCTGTCTGCCTCATCTTAGGATCTTTGTGTCTCTGTGGCCTATGCCAGACTCGGGTCCCCTGAGACAGAGCCAGCTCTGAGCCAGGTGGTAGCTGGAGGGGAAGGTGGTTTCCCGGTAGAGGGAGAGGAGGGGAGGAAGTGGCTGTGACTTAGCCACTGCACCCTACAGTTTCCAATGGGTTTCCCCAGACGGGTGAGTCTGATTGACTAAAACCAGGTCACGTGCTCAATACTTAGCTGCCAAGAGGACTGAGGAAGTGGGCACTGCCCTTTCCCACTTCTGCTCCCCTCCAAGACTCATAGAGTGGAAAATTCCCTAAATATAAGGAGTTTCAGATGCTGGCCTCCAATAAAAGAAAATGTCTTCTTTCAACTCAGTTTATTGCCAGAGTATAGCTTTCCCAGGAAAGCTGGCAAAAATGCCCACTAGGCCTCGTGAGGGCACATTTTCCATCTCTCTAGCTCCCCAAGTACCAGGAAGAGGGCCATTCATCACCAAGCACCCAACCACATCCCCATCCTGCTCCTTGACCTGGCATGACAGGCAAAATTCTGAGGGAGAAAAACGCATTCAAAACTGGTCTACACATGGAACCCTTTCTCGTTGCCCATGATCCAAAGCTCCAAAGGTAAATCAGATATGGAAGCGTTTGATGAGGTTAAATCCATTTCTAACCCTTTAGCCAGCATTTAAAACCATCATCTGTTTTTAGCAGTGAAGAGCTTTAATGTACAGGGGGTACCAAGGAACTGGACTCCTTCTCTTTATGCAGCACCAGGAGGCAGGGGCTGTGGAAAATTGTGGAACCTTTTTTCCTCCAACCCTGTGAGGGGGGGTAAGAAACCCTTACCTGCTGACCTCTAAAAATGGCTGTTAATGATTCACAGCTCTGCTGAAATAGAGACCTGCGTTAATTACAAAGCAGGGTGGGAGATGTTTGGGACTAATGCTTCTCCTTGGAGGCACTGAGCCCAAGGAGGCTCTCTTCCCAACAGGAACAAAAGGAAAGAGATGTACGTTCTTCCCGCGCTGGAGGGCTTGCCCCAGAGCCCCACTAAAATCCTACTTCCTTCGCGAAACTATCACTGATGAGTGAGTCCTCCTCCTGGACCCCTGGAGCATCTGCTCTCTATAGCACTTGTTTTACTTAGTATAAGATCAGTCATTCATTTGATCCTTCATTCACCAAACCCTCATTAAGCCATGCTATGGACCGGCTTGAAGATCTTCTCTTAATAGACAAAGAAACTGGCACAACCCTGGAGATGGGGGTGGGTGGGGAATGACTTGCTCAAGGTCACACCTGTCTTAGTGGGGCCTCTGGGCTCCCACAGCTCCCAACAAACCGGTCCCCACTGATGGCTTAATTTCTTCCACCAGGGCTCTGTTCTTTCAGAATGACCTATCACTTTTATCTACTGACAATTCCCTCTACGCCATCAGCCTATGAGCTCCTAGATCAGTAATTCTCAACCCTGGCTGCACACTGGAATGAATAAGGAGAAATTTTTTTTAAATACCAGTGCCTGGGTTCCACCCCGCAGAGGTTCTGATTTAATTGGTATTGGGCTTGACCTGGCCATTGGGATTTTCACCACCACCATTACCTCCAGGCGATTCTGACAGGTATCCAAAACTGAGAAGCACCATTCTAGAACACTGCTGCCCCAGATTTAGTGAGCAAACACATCACACTGTGGCAATCTTGCTAAAATGCAGATTCTGATTCAGGAGGTCTGGGCTAGGGCCCAGGATTCAGCATTTCCGACAAGCTCCCAAGTAATGCTGCTGCTGCTGGTCTGTGAGCCATACTTTGAGTAGGAAGGCTCTCTAGAACAGGGTTCACGAACCTCAGGACTACTGACATTTTGGGCTACATATAATTCTTAATTGGGGGAGGGGGGAGTGCAGAGAGGATTGTCCTGTACATTGTAGGATTTTTAGCAGCTTCCCTCCACCCACTAGATGCCAGTAGCACCTCCCCCAGTTGTGACAGCTAAAATGACTCCAGACAACACCAAATGTCCCCTTGGGTGGGAGAAACACAATCACCCCAGTTGAGACCCACTGTTCAAATGTTGAATCTAGCATCTTTGAGTCCTCTAGCTCATGATCCAAAGTCCTTTCACTACACCACGTTGCCCTGTTAACTATCTTTTCACACTCATCTTACTTACTATATTTGTCAATTACTTAATATTACATCCCATTTCATTAACTCATCAGTGATTCAACAAGTACTTGGTGAGTGCCCAGCAATGCACTAAGCCTAGGGATCACAGCAAAGGTAGCTAAAAGCTATGCCTGCAATAGCTCTTCGCTCCTCGATACAGCCCTTGAAAGTAGGGCCTAGGGCCAGCCCCATTTTACAGATAAGACAACTGAGGATAGAGAAACTAAGTAACTTGCTCCAAATCACAGATCTAGCAAATTAGAGAAACAAAATGCAAAGATGAATAGGATACAGATGCTTCCTTGACGGAGTTCATGATCATGCAGCCAACATAGGCACATCCATGCTCCTGACTCTACCTTGGTGTGAAAAGCACTAGATCAGTAGTCAGGGCAGAGTGAGATTTTAGAAAGCACGACTTCACTTAGTATATGGGGAGGGAATCCATCTACTTTTTTTTTTTTTAATTCCTGTCTCCACTAATGAATTGATGGATCCAAGTCCTGGTGATTGAGAGCTGCTAAATCACAGAGAGACAGCCGACATCCAGTGCCTCCTGGTGGAAGAACACGACACCCCTAGGAATGTGATCAAGGCCCCAGATGGAGCTATCAATTCACAAGTAGCACAGAGGACAGAGGAACACATTAAACTACACCACAGGGATGCAATCGACAATGTCCAGACTGTGGGAAACTCTGTGGGACAAATGACTTGGATTTCTTACATAGATGACTTTCAAGGGGAAAGAGAGAGAGAGAGAGAAGGAGGGAGAAAGGGAGAGCTTATAGATTAAAAACACTTAAAAACATTTCAATCATTTGCAATGAGTAGACTTAACTTGAATCATGATTCAAACAAACAACTGTCAAAAATATAAGAAAAGTAGAAATCTGAATACTGGATATTTGATGACATTAAGAACTTACTGTTAAATTTTCAGATGTGATGATGATTTTGCTGTTATATATCTTTAAGTGCCTTTACCCATTAGAGGTACATACTGAAATACAGATGAAATGATATTAATGTCTGAGAGACAAAGGGTGAAAATGCAGGATGACACAAGATTGGTTCTAAGTTGGTAATTGTTGAAGTTGGGAGGTGGTACCCATGCTTCACTATACTATTCTACCTTTTTTCTTTCTTTTAAAAAAGTTCTATTGAAGTATAATTTACATACTATACACTTCATCCATTTAAAGTGTACAATTCAATGGCTTTTGTATATTCAGAATTGTACCTCCATCACCACAATCAATCTTAAAATATTTTCACTAGCCCATAAAGAAACCTTGCACCCCTAGTCATAATTTCCCAATTCCACCCTATTCCCACCCTTAGCCCTGGGCAACCACTAATCTACTTCCTGCCTCTCTAGATTTGCCTGTTCTGGACATTTCGTCTAAATGGGATCCTACAATACGATGTCCTTTGTGACTGGCTTATCCACGTTGTAGCATGTATCACTACCTCATTTCTTTTCATGGCTGAATAGCATTCCCTTGTATGGACAAACCACCGTTTACTTATCTACTCATAAGTTGATGGGCATTTAGGTTATTTCCACTTTGGGGTTATTGTGAATACTGCTGCTATGAACATTCGTGTACAAGTTTTTGTGTGGACACATGCTTTCATGTCTCTTGGGTATACACCTAGGAGTGGAATTGCTGGGTCATATGCTAACTTTGTTTAACCGTTTAAAAAATTGCAAACTGTTTCCTAAAGCAGCCGCATCATTTTACATTCCCACCAGCAGTGTTCCATCTCTTCTTGTATATGTTTGAGATTTTCCATAATTTAAAACAAAAAATGTTTTAAACCTACCCTCACAGGCTGAGAACCAGCAAGGCATCATCGCCATATCGGCACCTTCAACTTTTTCTAGCCTGTCTGTGTCACTTCTACTCTCGTGGGCCCTCTGGGGTAAGATCATGACCCGTGGTCAATTGTAATGCCTTCTTGTTTGCTAGGTTTTTAGGTACATAAAAACCTTTCATTTGAAACCTCTCCCTTTCATTTGGGGGATGCAGTCTCTGAAGGAAACCAAAAATATTAGCATCGGTGAATGACCTAAATCATGTTCCCAGAGCGAAGGGAATCAGAGGCAGCTGTCTCATCCTGCCCGGCTGCTAAGGAAACGTGTTCGTGATGCCGACCGCCCCAACATAATTACACAAAATGAAGGCTGCTCGGGAAAGAACCGCTGTGGTAAGATGAGTAGAGGGGACTGATTCTGCTGAGGCCCAAGGTTAAATGCTGGGGCATAAAGAGATGTAACCAAGAGAAATCTTTCAGCACAACAATTTGGGACGTAATGGCACACAGAGTCGCGTTCTGCAGGTGTACAGCAAGCACTTGGCTGCATTATTCCATCCAGGGTTCCCATTTTCTCTTGTCAAGAGGTCTTTGACTGAAGACACAATTGTCTTCCAAAGAAAGGCTGAAATGCCATGTGAATGACTCCAGTGATAGGCTGTAGCATCTTGGATGCTCAAGAAAAAGTAATGCTAATGGATTTGTACACTAAATAACATAAAAAGGGAGAGGGGGAAAGCCCCCTCCCCCCGCCCCCGCCCCAAGGCACCGCAACAGCACGTCCCAGAGCCTTCTTCTGAGGCACTAGTAAGGAACTAAGGCTTTGGTAAAAACCTTCCTCCCCTCGATGAGGACAAAGGACACCTGGGGTCCTGGGAGTCCAGACCTGACTCTGCCTTCCCCTTCACATTCTGAAATCCTCAAAGAACTTGTAGCAGCTGTTCCCTCACAAATCTGGGGCACGTAGCTCCCTGGCCAGCCTCCCACAAACAAAGACTCTGACCCAGACCCGGTGCAGGCCTCCCCTCTCAGGCAGCAAAGCATCCTGGGAGATTCCCAGCCTGCCTGGCAAAATGGTCCAGCCCTTCCCAGAAGTTTATAAGCACTAGAAGTTTCGAGTGAGCACTGTTACGGGATAACAAGGTGAAAGAAATATAGAACACAAGCACAGAAAAGGACCTCCGGGTCCACCAGATCCAACACTCTCTTTTTACAAAAAAGAACTCTGAGAACCAGAGAGGCTAAGCAACTCTATGAGGTTACATTATCAATTTATGTCAAGCTGTGTAATTCCACTCCTTTCCCCTGCGGAAGGTGGAGTCCACTGCAGGAAAAAAATGAAACAGCATCACTCAAGAATCCTGTCTCTAATATGTCTGGCTCTGGGGATGAGACAGGACAGGGAGACCTAAGGTTTTTATATTCTAATATTTTAGGTAACCATGACCTAGAAACCACATCTCAGGAGTCCCTTTTGAAGACAACCATAGCCTTCACTGCAGGTTAGTTTGCCCTTGTCTGTGGATGTCAGCAATGGAGCATTGGATAATGGCATTTGGAGATGGTATAGTCCATCCCTCTTTACACAAATGAGGAAACTGAGCCCTGAGAGCAGATGAGATTCCCCAGGGTCACAGAGCTCATCCTACTCTAGTGTTTCAATCCCACTGAAGGGCACCACTCACCCTCCCTCCAGATAAAGGAACCAGAGACTGAGGAAACATCCTCAAGATGCACCATCACCACCCATCCCCCCAACCTGATCCAATCTGTCCCCCGTCTGTCACCTCCAGTGTCCTCTCCATTCCCTCTGCCACTAGCCTAGAGCAGGCTGTCACTATCATTTGCTCAATCCCTAAGTGTTCTCAAGCATCCACCCATGACCCCTGGCCCCAGGCATTCTCAAGACCACAGCTAGAGCGATCATTTCAAAACCGAATTCTCGATCACGTTGACCTCCCTGTTTAAACCCATCAGTGACCCTAGAGATAAACCCTAAATCTTGATATCTACAAAGCCCGCCTGGCCTGGCCCCCGGGCGTGTCCGTGAACCACACCCCACACTAACTCTCCTGTTCAAGCCACACAGACTGACCTTCTTTCCATCCTTCAAATATTATCCACCATGTTCCCTTCTGCCCCAGGGCTTTTTGGTGAATGCTGTTCCCTCTCTGGAAAGTTCTTGTTCCACTCCTCATTTAATTCTCTTTCAGGTTTTGGCTTGTGCTTTTCCTCAGGGAAGGCTTCTCTGACCCCCAACACTGGGTGAGCCTCCTATGCGTCAGGCTTTCATGGCAAAGCTTCTTTCCTTTAGGATATTTATCCCAGTTTATAATCATATGCTTATCAGTGTGAGGAACACAATCTATTTCCTCAGACAATAAGGATGAAGTCTGCTTAGTTTCACTGTTCTTACCCAGCACCTAGCATAGTGCCAGATACTAGGCATATATTCAGTGATTTGTACCTGTATGACCAGAACAGTGGTGAAAATATTGAAATGTTTCTGTATCCGGTGGTAATTAGCTACTGCCCCAAACCTCCCACGTGCTCCATGGTATTCTAGCCATATCCCCTCCCCTGGATCTTTCAGACCACCCCATAATCCAGTGACTAAAGGAGTAATGTCTGGCACAGCACTCGGATAATAATGGCTAAATATTTTGAATATCACTCCAGCCTGCAGATGGTAGGCACTTAATAATTATGGAGTGACTAAAAGAATAATGGTAGGGCTTCCCTGGTGGCGCAGTGGTTAAGAATCTGCCTGCCAATGCAGGGGACACGGGTTCGAGACCTGGTCCGGGAAGATCCCGCATGCCGCGGAGCAACTAAGCCTGTGCGCCACAACTACTGAGCCTGCGCTCTAGAGCCCGCGAGCCACAACTACTGAAGCCCACGTGACACAACTACGGAAGCCCAGGCGCCTAGAGCCCATGCTCCGCCAACAAGAGAAGCCACCGCAATGAGAAGCCCAAGCACCGCAATGAAGAGTAGCCCCCTACTCGCCGCAACTAGAGAAAGCCCACGCACAGCAACAAAGACCCAACAGAGCCAAAGATAAATAAAAATAAATTAAAAAAAAAAAAAGAAGAATGGTAGAGCTAGCGTTCTAACCCTGATCTATCAACTCCCTGTTAATTATCCTTTCTGCTTTGTCCTGCTGTTCCCACCCTGCCCCCCAGTTTTGGCATAAAGTGTTTTCTCTGCACACTCTGGAGGGCGGCAGAGTCAGGTTCATGCTTGGGTCTTTCTGAGCATCTTCACTCCCCACTTCATGGCTTCACAAGCACTGCAGCAGTGACTGCCTTGACACGGAAATCCGCAGCACGTGGTTGCCGCCAGGAGCAGAGGCGTGTGGGTACACTTGCCAAAACTCTCTAGGGAATCTCCATGTCAGCAGAAGCCACGTGGCTCCGGAAAATCCATTCACCCTTCCAAAGGGGTGAGACTTCCTGGGTGCTTGCTCTTAACCAGCCCGTCTTTCCTCTGGAGAAGCACAGGGAAATCTTTCTTCCATTAAAGAAGATATTCAATTGCAACCATTTTTTGATTCTTGGGCCACTGTCACCATGGTTGGGCCCCCTAGCTTCTGGACATTGAAAAAGTGGTTCCTTTCTTAACTTGAGTTTTTCCAAAAGTAGACCCTGAGGAAAATATTTGGGCATAAGCAGCTTATTTGAGAGATGAGTCAAGAAAGTTCTCTGAGCGGGGAGGACATGAGACCAGTAAAGGGTGTGCTAGTGAGGAGGGTACTTCCGTGGGAGACGGGGGCTCCATGTCACAGCAGACCCCGGCAGACGGTGCAGCGTGCTTCTGAATATTCTGTCAGACAGGCAAGTGAGCTGGGGTTTTTATTCACCAGTTCCCATCCCTCATTGGTTGAGGGTCCCTCTGGGGCATTCATCCTCTGGCACTTCCTGCTCACCCTGTGATCTGGCCAAGCAGTCAGGAGGCCAGAAAAGACCTCAGGCCAAGAGACCCACAAAGCCACTAGAGTGTTTGGGAACTGTCTGCAGGTGGTCTCACTGGGGTCAAGGGATGTGTGCAGGGGACCTCAGTACCATCCTCTACAGTCTTCATGTACCTTCGAGGGGAAAGCCCTTGGGGGCCACTAAGGAAGCTGCATTTTGAGTGGCGGTACAGCAGGAAGAGCTTTGGTTTCAGAATGCAAGTCCTGGGCTTGATTCTCCTCTCTGCCACTTACTAGCTGGGCCACTGGTCTAGTTAACCCCTCTGAAACTTAGTTTTTTTTTAATCTGTAAAGATTATAGTAAAGATTAAATTGAGTGCTGTATATAAAGTGATTAGTACAGTGCTGGGCACATAGAAAGTATAGTGTTGGGCACATAATTTGTGACAATTAACATAATAATAATAATCACTATTAAAATAAAATAAATCATTTGTTCTTAGGATTTTCATGATCTAGAAGGCTCACCAGACTGAGGGTCCAGGAAGGATGATGTCTTCTCGAGTTTAACTGTTGGTTTTCTTTAATTCACTCATGCATCTGTTTGATCATTTGACAAATATTTTTGAGCATGTCTTTCAATGACCTCATCAGCAAAAAGGAGGGTTGGCAATACTGGTGCAATAGTTCTTTCTCAGTTCAATCTTCAACTGTTCTCTGCAGGAAGAGAGCTTAGTTTAATGAAAAAAGAATGTTATAATGACATAATAGTGTTTAAATATTGATACTTACTGGCTACATGACTTTAAGTTACTTTGCTCTTCTATACTTCATCTGTGAAATGGGCATAATAATACCCACCTTGCAGTAATACTTAACAAGAGATGGCATTCTAGAAATCTCTTACAGTGTTGGGCATATAATAGGAAGGTGACATTGGTGGTTCTTTCCCATCATCTCTAGGGTACACATGGTTCAATAGATAAATGTTAAGCGGTGTTGAGAGGGTAAGCATTTCAGATCCCTGTGTAAAGGTGAAAATGACCCCGCAGGCCACATGTGCAGCTGAGCTCATCAGCAACACATCTACGTCATATAAAGGACACGTGCTGCTAGACTGTGACACACAGGACAGACTCTGATTCAGCCGGTCATGCCCTCACTCCCAACACAGTGCCTGCACAGAGTAGGGACTCTGTCAATATTTGTTCATAAATAAATGAAACAAATCCAGCCTGCTTTTCTGAATAACAGCACAATCAAAAACAAGGCAACAAACAAACAAACAAAAACACTTCCAAAAAAACACCATGGACAAAACTAAGGTCCTTAAGGATAAGTACAGAGGCATTTCTTGGTACCCAGTGAGAAGCCTGCTTGGTCGAATTACATTCCAGGTAAATAGAATAAAATGTCTCCCAGGCCCAGGATCTGTCTGCACTAAAAATACAGACCACTGGACTCAAAGGCCCTGTTCTGAAGAGAACCACTTAATCATTTAGAATACATGATGTTTAGTCTAAAAGGCACAAATAGCAAGTGCAAATGGCAGAAAACCACAGGGTGTTCCTACTCAAAGTGTGGTCGACGCAGTAGTGCGGGCATCAGCCGAGAGCTTGTTCAGAAAGGCAGGATTCAAGCCCCGCCCCAGACCTGCTGGAGCAGAATCTGCGTTTTATAAGCTGCCCACGTGGTTCTCAAGTTAGTGCCATGTTGGCTGCATACCATCTGTGGAGTTTTTTTAAAAAACTGACACCTGGATTCCACCCCTAAGATGCTGGTTGTTTGGCGTGGAATGCAGCTTGGACAAAGTGATTATTAAAATAATAAAATAATAATAATAATTATTATTATTATTATAATCCCTGGGGAATGCAGCCCCATTTGAGAGACCTGCCTAGACCTTCATGGGGCAGCCAAGGCAGGGAAAGGACTTATGTTTCCACATGTAAAATTAGTTTCCTGAGTTCGTCGTGGTACCTCCTATCTGGCCATTGGGAAGGAAGCTCTAATGTCGTCTGAGAGCCAGGTGCACCCAGGCCAGTCCTCTACCTCGTGAGAGAAGGAAGTATTAAGCCCCAGTCCAGGCTTTCCTTCCCTGCTTTCATGTGTCCACCACTGCAGAGCCCTACAACCATCATCGCAGCTCGTACATCTGGTTCCGTTCCTTGGAAACGTCTCCCCTTCTCATTGCTTCCCTCCCCTTGGGGACAGCTTTCCTGATTCCTGCCCAGAAGAATGACCCGGGGCCAGCAGGATCTAGCCCGGGAATGTCCCCACAGTCTCCTCTCAGGTCCAGACCTCCAGGTGGGGCTTGAAGTGGTTACATCAGCCGTGGCCGGAGCAGCCCGTTCATCAGAAACGTTCCAATCCTCCCAGGAATCTGCCTGGGACAAGCACAAGGTTCTGGCTAATTTTAAATGTAGTTAAAAGATTTTCTTCCTTTCTTTCTTTCAAGGCATGCTCAATTTCCATCACCCCCCTTCTTAGAATACAGTTCCTCCGAGGTCTTCTCTTTTTATTTTTCAAATTTTTCCCCCCAAATGAGAACACTTACAACAGTTGCAAATTCTTTGCTTATTTGGCCTCGTTTATCAGTAGACAGTATTTTTACAAAGTAGAAAGGTTTTTAATGGGATGTGGAAAATGTCTTTTCTCCCAAACCACTAATAATTTTTTTAAAAATCCCTTTTTTTATTTTCTTCAAATTGCTTTTTATAACCCATTCAGCATTTTCAGGGACATAATTAAAACATCAAACAGTTTTCCTGCTGGTTATGCTAAAATTTGAATACTTGAGGCAGCCACTATTATTAGATATTAAAATGGACTTGAGTATTTATTAAAAAGATCCTCTTAAGTAACTATTCATTTGGGTTTGCTCTGTTTAATATAAAGACAAGCCCCATAATGTGAAAATACCTGTTCCTAATAAAGTCCGTAATTGGTAGCAGGAGGGTATTTTTTAAAAATATAAAATATGTATTTTGTTCACTATTTTTCCAGCTTAATGTGACTAATTTCCCCATTCAACTTTATCCCTAAGGAAAACTATAGAAAGAAAGGCCATTACCAATACATGAAGCTCAGTAGTTTGCTTTCGTGGGATGTAATTGCTATCAAGAAGGCGAGTAGCTGGGTAATTTTGGTTTAAATGAGTACATAGCCTGAAAAAGGATACATTAACCTCTGTAGAACAGAAATTAGATTCCAGAGAGGGACTGTTCTAATTCAATGCACACTGAGTCCAGGGCTAGGGAATATGTTGTCCAGGAGCAAAGGCAGTGAGATGCTGGATGCCAGACCAGTGGTACAGGAAGGACACAGTAGGCAACTCGGGGAGGAAAGGCTAGGGCAGAAATGGAAACCAAGACTGTTTGTCTCTCTGGCTTTTCCAGGAGTTTGTAGAAATTTCTAGATAAATAGAGTTTTCCCTTCTCACGCAATCCCAGTGGGCTTCTCGGAGACTAAAGCGATCAGGTCAATTCATTAGACACGCTGTTATTGCCAGCATATAACGTGATAAAGCCGTGTCTGCTCCACAAAGAATAATGGTGGGATGAATGTGTGAAGACCATGTGAGAATTGGCCCTCATCTCCCTGAGGCTGATTAACAAAAGTGAGACTGGTGAGCAAATCTAGACTCCGAGATGGTAGGTTAAGTGCCTTTCGAATGGCACAGACATGAGGAGCTCAGAGCAGAGTCATTGCTTTGGGTTCAGGACAAGATGGAAGTCTTCTCAGCTGAGATGGCATTGAGCTGGACCTTGAAAAACATGTCAGCTAGAGAAATCATGTCCTGGTAAGTCTTCAACCTTCTAGAAATGCCTGTAACACTAGAGGGTGTCGAAACTCCTAAAATCTCATACCTGTGACTGCCTACATGAACTCATACCACTGAGTTCAGTCCTTGCTTTCTTTGTGGGATGGAGGAAGGAGATTCAGATGCTCAGCAAACATTAACTAGCTGTCCGCCCCCTGCAAGGCACTGTTAGATACTGCTGGAAAATGAGAAGAAAAGAGGTAGCGAAATGAACGTCTGCAACTGGCCGTCTACTCGAAGATCGGGATGTATAGCACCCCTACCAGCCAAATCTAACAACCGTAGGAAGTATACAGTAGGTACCAGGTGAGTGCCGGGGTTGTTGATGCTACGGAAGGGGAGGAGAGGAGTAGACCTCTCGGGTCCTGGCAGCTGGGAAGTCTAACTTAAGAACATGAAACTTGGACTTAAGGCTAGGACACCGAAGAGTCCTGGGTAAAGAACTCTAATAGGGAAACACAGGAGGCCAAAGGGAATGGAAAATGCATTCCTTGGCTGAGACACTATTGGCACTTTCAAACCAGAGAAGAGACAGTTTGAAGAGGAGTGAGAGGTTTCCCAAGGGAACAGTTCCTTTGCCCTCTCTTGCTTCCTCCGTCCTTTTTAAGCACACCCCAGTTCCCAGCCCTGGTCTGATTTGATGAGGCTGGCCAGTGTTATTTTGGGAGGAACAAGGGTTGGAAGAGGCTCCACAGCCAAATTCTTCTTGATGAAAGCGTTTTCCTTCTCAGCTCTGTAATCCCCATCGCTGGCCCAAACCTCCAGGCCCCAAGGTTAAGGCCCCTGCGCTGCAGGTGCGGGGCGCACCTGGGAATGTCACAGCCCCTCCCAGGGCCTCCCAAATGGAGTCCCGATGATAAACACAGAAGAAGACATCAAGCTCAGTGGAGCCAGCGCCGAACGCGTCTCTAAAGCCAGAGAATTTTGTTTCGCTACCCTCAGCTGAAGTAAAAACAGCTCCAAGAGTATTCCCTGGAGTGTGAAAAGAGTTCTCTCATCACACAGGGTTCAAAGACGCTGTGAGGCATGTAGCGTAGCTGAAAGTGTCTGTATGTAATAACGCCTTTATGATGTTGTTTTGTTTCTGGCTCGCCTTTACCTGAATTATCTGAAGACACTGTTTGAGGCTATGAAAAAATATGAATAACATTAGGCCTTGAGATCAAAAATCATTTTGTATTTCCATGGTTGTTAGCCGCCAATATCCCACGCATGCCTCTCAATCTCCAAAGCAGCAGTGAAATGCTGGAGAGACCAGGTGAGGGCTTTTTTTTTTTTTTTTGCTTTTTCTCATTTTTATTTTTGTTATTATACACTGGTCTTGATGTTCGAAGCTGTTGAAAGCTATTTGATATGGCAAAACTAATGACAGGAGGGAAACCACAATTTAAACACGTGAGATAAAAAGGAGCTATGCATACATGCATGACGAGATGTCCACCCAGTGGAACGAATTATTTACCACCTTCCAGGATGGCCCCATGTGCTCCGGCCACCCAGCATGCCTTGAGGGGAAATGCCGCCAAGAACCTGGGGCCGCTCTGACTGGGGGCCCAGGGAGGGCTTTCCACGCCAGGACACCACGCCTTGGTCCAACCTTTGAAATGACAAACAGGCCTTTCTGCCTCCTTTGCTCTTTACCGCTCTGCTCACTCAATCCTGCCTTAGTGAAGAACTCAGTTTGAAGAACTAAGTGAGAAGTTTGATGTTTTTGTTTTTGTTTTGTTTTGTTTTGTTTGCCCCTGTTACCTAATCTATGAACAGTGCCCAACTCATGTTCCAACAAGTAGATGAGGGCCAAGACCACAGCTGACAGACGTTCACCTCCGGCTGACCTGCTTTCAGGGCTCCAGGAGCCGCCATGTCTCACAGCTAAAACCGGATGTCCGACACCCGCCGCGGAAAAGGCTGTTCCAACCGGAGAAAACAGAGCATCTGTTTTTTCTCGCCTGGCTTTACCTTTAACTGGGTCCCAAATTTGGACAGGTCAGTCCACCTGCCAGGCCTCCATTTCTTTATGCTTTCGGAATTTTCCCAGTTAGTAAACCTCACGATCAGAGGCCAAATGATGCCTCGGTCTTCACTGGCCATATTCCCAACCAGTTTCTGAGTCTCAGAATGGTGGCCTCCAATCACCCTCTCCTTTTCCCTCTAGATGCCCGTGTCCTCATTCCTCACCCATCTCCCAAACCCCAGTTTCTTCCCCTCTTCCCTCCTCTACTCCACCCTCATGCCACTTTCAGATTCACCACCATAAACACTTCTCTGATTCTGTCCTCATCCTGTTCAGAAGCCATCAGTGGTTCCCCATCGTCCCTCTGTTAATGTCCGCCAGTCATTACCTGTCTGCCCCAGCGTACCTTTTCATCCTTAATGCCCACTGTGCCCCTAAATTCACCCATACTCCAGCCAAACACACGTCATGCTTCTCACACACACTTCCGCGCTTTCCACCTCCACACACTTGCTCGTGCTGATTCTCCTCCTGGAACACTCACTGCCCACCCTCAGCCCTCCCTGACCCCGATCTCTGCCTATCAAATCTGTCTATTGGATTGACGGGTAAGAAGATGCAGCAAAACATTACTTGTGATTGTTCAGAAAATGGAAACAAACAGAATGTCTAATTGGACTGAAATGGTTAAATAAATTATTGAACAAGCATGCAATGAATTTATAAACCTTAGTTTTGAAGAATGTTTAATGATATGTGAAAATTCATTATTCTGTTAGGTGAGTAGAAGTCTAAGGTATTCATTCCACAGAAGCCCAATTTTGTGAACTTGGTATGTGTATACGTGTGTGTATGTGTGTGTGTGAACATATAGACATATATACACACAAAGACAAAAGTCTAGAAGAAATACACCAAGATGTTACTTCTGTTTTCTTCTGGATGCTGGGATTATGAGTACGTTAATTTTTCTTCTTTATGTTTTTTAGTATTTTCTATAATGAACGTGTATTGTTTGTGTCATTTAAAAGTACCATAAATAATCATTAGCTATGAAACAGTGAACAAAAGGAAACCTACCATTGCTCAAGTGTCATCTCAAACATTATCCTGTCCTCAAAGAGCCTTTCTGGATGGCATGCCTCATCCCCTGACCACTGACCTCCACCAGTTGGTTGTAACTTTTTCTCCATCAGAGCCCTTGCCATGGCACATGGCCCATTCTGCTTTGTACTGATATAAGCTCTGCATCACGCCTGCGTCTTCCCTCAGCCCAGGCACAAAGCTCAGCCTCCATAAGTGCCCTCTACTTGAATTGGCCACACTCAGTCTCTGGGACTAAAAGGGTCAGTAGCTGGATAGTCTACATGTCTACAGCAGCCATCCTGGACATCTTAGCGCATCTTCCTTTTTTGTAGTTCTGCAGGGAACTAGGTTGAAAAGAAGTAGCTCAAATAGCTTTCATCTATTCATTTCTTCAGAAAAGAAAAGGAAGCCAGCTCCAACTCACCTCTGGTCTCTTCCTGTTAGCAAGTTCAAGAGACACTTGCCAGTATTGACCCTGGAATACAAAGATGGCATTCAGGGTTTCCTCATGAGTGTTTGTCCCTAGAAACAAAGAACATCCTCATTCTTTTTTTTTTTTTAATTTATTTATTTATTTATTTATTTTTGGCTGTGTTGGGTCTTTGTTTCTGTGCAAGGGCTTTCTCTAGTTGCGGCAAGCAGGGGCCACTCTTCATCGCGGTGCGCGGGCCTCTCACTGTTGCGGCCTCTCTTGTTGGGAGCACAGGCTCCAGATGCGCAGGCTCAGTAGTTGTGGCTCATGGGCCTAGTTGCTCCACGGCATGTGGGATCTTCCCGGACCAGGGCTCGAACCTGTGTCCCCTGCATTGGCAGGCAGATTCTCAACCACTGCGCCACCAGGGAAGCCCCATCCTCATTCTTGAAAACCTAAGTAATAGATGTATAGCCAATACTCAAACTGTGCCTCCTGGTTCCTGAGCTAGGAAGTGTCTGTCTGGCCTGGAATTTCACAGTGATCTCTAGTCAGTGGCTTTCCCGAGAGTTGTCATCAACTTGGACCTCAACCCAAAACTCTGAAGCGTCAAAGAGCCTCAGCTGCGAGGATGGTCTCTTCGGGCCTCCTGTAGCCTTGCCACCAGGAATACTTCTGCAGCACCCATCATTTCTTTTTTCTTCACCAAGTTAGAGAAATGCAATTCTCTGACGTCTGTAGGAGGGACTGATAGAAATTACCCAGCTAGGTAGTGGTTCAAACACTCAGGGAGAGTGGGATACACTCCCTACTTTTGAGGAGAACCAATATATGGAAGAATGATTTAAGAGTTACCACAGGGGGCTTCCCTGGTGGCGCAGTGGTTGAGAATCTGCTTGCCAATGCAGGGGACACAGGTTCGAGCCCTGGTCTGGGAAGATCCCACATGCCACGGAGCAACTAAGCCTGTGCGCCACAACTACTGAGCCTGCGCGTCTGGAGCCTGTGCTCCGCAACAAGAGAGGCCACGACAGTGAGAGGCCCGGCACCGCGATGAAGAGTGGCCCCCGCTTGCCACAACTAGAGAAAGCCCTCGCACAAAAACCAAGACCCAACACAGCCAATAAATTAATTAATTAAAAAAAAAAAAAGTTACCACAAACCAACCCCCAAGTGTGCCCAGCCTTCTCTGAGTCCTCTTCATCCTTCAAATCCCACTCAAGTCCCATCCCATTAAGGAAATCCTCACACCATCCAATCATAATCACTTCCTTCCCTGAATCCCCACAGCTGATTCAATACCTACCTCATGAAGTTATATATAAATCATTAACAATGTCAATAGAGCATCCAATGCAAAGATGAACATGTAGGAGGTACTCAATAATGATCCCTAATCAACTCATTATATAGTTTTTATTAGTGTGTATCTGTTCAATTTTATGTCAGCCCCTTGAAGATAGGGATCCTGTCTGCAGAAGTAAAGGCTTGGCTAGTCATCTCTGTTGGGAAATAGATTGTTCTAGATCTCAGGAGTCTCCTGGGTGGCTGAGAGTTTAACTCTTTGAGGACGGCGCAAGGGTACTCTTAGAGGCTGCCGGTTCTGACCTCTGTCCTACAACCGCCCTCGAGTCCTGACACAGAGCAGAGTCTAGGTGGTGGAAGTTGGCATCTTCAGGAACCGCTGAGGTGCGCAAGGCTTTCTGCGTTCCCACCACAGAGCAATCCTGCATCTCTCCTTGCTTCCCTGACTTCTGCCTCCACTGTGTGACAGTCTGTTTCTTGTTCCCTCGTCATTACATCGAATCCCCCAACAACCCCTGTAATTGCTTCTGACTGCTGCCACTCTCTGCCCCCTTCATTCACTCTTTTCCCTTTGTCTCCTCTCACTGCCTTGGCTGTCATGTGAAAATGTGTGACCTCCCCAGGCATCACCAGGTGTCCGTCTCAGCCCACAGCATCTGAGGTCCTCCCCGCTGGTGTCCACTGGTCACCACTGCCACCTTTGCCTTCTTCCCCAAGAAGTCTCCTTTTCCCATTACATCCAGGCCAGCTATCATTCTGGATGGTGACAATGAACCTCAAGGTAATAGAGGCTGCTCTCCTCCTTCTAAATGACCTCCCATTTCTGGCAGAGAGTTAAAGATGTTCGATTTTCAATAAAAACTGGCTGCTTGATTCAGGGAAGTAGTTAGAGAACAAGAAATTACAAGCTCAGGGCTATATTCGGCCTCAGCATGTAAAGGATGAGAGTGATCTGCAGAAACTTCCTGAAGCCACCCAAGGCTGTGCTCAGATTTGAGGGGAATGGAAAGTTTTAGGTGAGTTAGTTTGATTTTTGTGATTTCCTAAAGACATTTGACATCAGAAGTTTCTAGGGCTCCAGACGTCTTGGTCTCTATGGCATGACCCAGCGTAAGGCAAGACGTCGAGAGAACAGACACCGCCTGGTCCCGCCACCCTCTGCAGATAATTAGCACAGCTAAGGAGTAAACAGATTCCTGCTTCCTGCTCCATCTACACAGCTCTCGCTGACGCTGACGTCTGGGACAGAGGGACTTTTTCCTCCTCAACCGAGGCACGTGGAGGTGACTGGGGAGAGGTGCACAGAAGATGAAAACACTGTCTGGAGAAGCAACACAGCGACACGCTCTGTGAACTTCCTCTGATTTGCAAATGCAATTTCTCCCACAGACAATGCAGGCAGCACCAAGCCCTGACTGAAGACACAACTCATGAAAGTCTCCAAGTCAGAGTCGGTAAACCCTCCCGCCACCGAAGGCAGAAGGCAGCACTGGAAATAATGAACCACATTAACTAAGAAATCGCAAAAGCCATCTCTATTAGACAGCTGTGCAGGTCAAAAGGCAACCAGACAGGAGACATCAAGAGGAAACTCAGGCTCCCCAGGATAATTGCAGTGCAATTAATACAGGGTGAGTCACTGGCCTTGTGGAAGTGGGATCCGCACGGCTAAGGGCAGCAGGCTCACAGACCAGTCCCCCAGTCTATCAGCAGCAATTCCCCTTCCTCACCATCTGTGGAGCCCAAGGAAACATCCTCAGGAAATAGGTCAATATGATGATGTCGCTATTAAAAAAATCAACTGCAGAGTCCACAAATATCAACACAGAAGGTGCATCCTCTAGAAACCTGGAAATGATTTCAAAGCTGTCCATCCCAGCTCAAAGGCCTGTTGGGTTGCTGATAGCAACTCGAGGGGACAGAGAGTAACCAAGAGAAGGCTGAGAAGAAAAAGGGAGGACAAGGTGAAATTGGCATGCCTTGTGCACCTACTGGGTGCTGGGTGCTGGGTATGGTGGTTTCCTCCCCGTTACCTTCTGAGCCAATTCTTACTATCCCCATATAGATGTGGAAACTGAGTCTCAGAGAAGCTAAAGAAAAGCAAACCAAGAGGAAAACACAAAGAAGCAGAGGTAGAGGTTGAGGGTAGGGGATGAGAAGAGAAAAAATATGAATCTATGAAAGGAAGGTCCACCACATTCTCGTCTCATCCCCCTTGGCCTTTTCCCCCTTGGAATCCTGGACTGCACATGAGACAGAGGTCACTGTGCTATAAAAATACCCTAGGGCTCTTTCAAGAGCCACATTCAAGCCACATGCAGGGTTGAACAATATCTCAGCCCTCCTTGAGCTCACAGCACACGCACCAAACCAGAGGCAGAAGGGCAGGGCTCAGAGTACGGTGGACAGCCATCAGCTGTAGCGCATTACAAATGCAGCCTCTTGGGGCAGACTCTGCATCAGTAGGTGATTCTGAAGGAGGAAGTAACCACGAACTATGTTTTGGAAAACGCAATCGCAGAAGTTTTAATTCCTCAAATTGAAAGTCCGCTGGTTGGTGTTATTAAGCTTTTCTCCCTCTTCCTCGAGGAGTACCTGTGGAGATGTGAGAACTTTCTGGGATGCAGAAGGGCAGAAGCAGCCTAGACAAGGGCCCTGGTTACCACTTCTCTCATCTCAATAGCCTTGTAGGAAAGCAAATTAGTCGGACTCTTAGTCTCAGACAGTGGTGTCCTGGAGCTGGCTGGTACCTGCTCACAAAAGCCAACTGTTAGATATTCAGAAATCTGCAAGCTGCTTGTTAAACCTTGGTAGCTTAAAATCTGCCACAGTGGGAGCATTTACACCATGGTAATTGGTAATTTTTTGGTAAACACAAAATATCAAATCCTTTCTCTCTCTCTCTCTCTCTTTCTTTTTCCCAGCATACCACTAGTTGCAAGTGGCAGAAACGCTACTCAAATGAGCTTCAGTAAGAAGGAATATTTATTTGTTGTTACAACTAGGAAGTTCAGGGATAGAATTGCTTTTAGCTATAGCTGGATCTAAAAGCTTAACAGATACTGTTAAATCCTTGTTTCTTTCCCCATCTTTCAATTCTGCTTTTCTCCATGTTGTTTTTAATCTGCAGACAGACTTTCTCTAGGTGACAAGGAAGATGGCAACTCCCTGCCCCATATCCATATTCACCCAACTTTAAAAAAACGCAAGGGAAAGGGATTATCCTCCTGTTGGCTCTACAGAGAAGTCCTGAGAGGATTCTGATTAGCTTTGGGTCACATGCCCATCCCTGAACCAATCACTAAGCCAGGGGAGAAGCAGGATTCTAATTGGCCAGCAAGGATCATGCATCCTACCCTGAGATGGGGATGTAGCCATCATGGTTGACATTTGGGTTGTTTTTTTTTTTTAACTTAGAGCTTGGAGTTGATATTTGACCAACCCCTCTGACTTAGGTGAGACAATGGACAACAAGCCCTTCTGAAATTAAAGGTTTTCTCGGCCTATCTGTGCACTGGAAAGGGGGAAGGATTTAGGAAGTCACTGGAAATCAGGCAATGAAGAAAGTCCATGTAAAAGGACTTAATAATTGTCAAAGAAATCAGACAGGAAAATGGTAAGCATGGGGCATCAGAGCCAGACAGCCCTGGATAACAGTAAGTACTACCACATGAGTTGTTACAAGGCCCAGGACTACAGGAACAGAGTAAGGCAGATGCCTAGCATGTTTTGAATGCTCAGTAAATGGTAGCCACCAGTATTATTTTTATTACCTCTATTTTGTGGTCTCTATTCCTCACCTATAAAAGGAAAACGATGATATGACCCACTTTGTGGGGTTACTATGAGCATATGAGACATTATAGTACAGGCCTGGCCTACTATAGCTACTCCATATAAGTTGTAACTATCCCTATCAGGTAGAAACATTATTTTCAAGGTTCCCTTGCTCTTGCCTCAGCTTCTTCTTTGAATCATCAAAATAAACACTTGACATTTTCCTTCCTTTCCTCTGAGCACATCAAGAAATAGTCAAGGAATTAAGACAACCATTTTGTCTCCAAAAAGAACCTTCTGGAAATGTGTTTCTCTGGCAGTTTCTCCAGAACAGGTGGGTTTGGTTGAAGGGAAGTCAGATGTTAGCAAATATTTTCTATCATGCTGATTTCCTGAGAAAATTGTACAAGTTACTGAAAGGTTAAAAAAAAAAATCCTCCATCTCTCCAACTTCAAAAAAGGCATTGAAGGGGGTATCAGTGAAGTACACAAGATCTTTAGCAGAGTGGATAATATCAATGCATGTTGCTACTTTTGATATTGCCTCAATGACAGGAGTGGCGGCAGAAGTGGAAGTTCAAAAAAAACAAATTCAGAAGAGACAGATGGGAAGAGCTTTGTCACTCAAAGAATAATAAATGTTTGCTATGGCCTACTGGGCAAGGCTGTTGAGGTAAAGACAGTGAGTTCGTTCAAGTAGCAATTAGATGCTATCCTGGGGGAAAGACCATCTTATAAGCGAGAAGCATCAATGTGATGAATGGCTTTTCACGCTCTGAACACTGCCTATGTTCTTTTCGTACTCTTCAGGGTCTGCAGTCCCAGCACAATATGTCAGCACAGAAATAGGCCCAGAAGTATGCCCTGGGAAACTGGGCCAAGAGAAATAATGCTAATTCAGGCAGGACCACAACTTGCGATGTTCAACTATAGCACCCATTTCACTTCCATTGCTTCTTAGGTCTTGGGAAATGCAGATGATGCTAGGGCAGGGAATGGGAGACAATCAAGTTCTCAGGTCCTGCCAGCAATGCTCAGCTGTGCCCAATTACGCTATGTTCCTGGGTTGGTGAATTAAATAGCATATACAAACAAGGAATTAAAATCTGTTATGATCCTAAATAAGAAAGACCATTGGCCAAAGGCCAGAGCTTTACTTCTTGGAAGTACATCCTGATGGCTGCCTCTCCTAGTCTCAGGGAACTTCATTTCTGTGCCATTTTCCCAATATGGGGAAAAAAATGAGTATTTTCGGATATTTTTCAAAACGCATAATTTCTAGACGCCCTTTGGACAGCAGAGTTTCACATGTCTACATTTAAGGTCTTTTAAGTTTTGTGTCAAAGACATAACTCAAGTTTACAGTATAGCTTCTGTATTTCAAAACCAAGATAAGGCATTAGCATGGTGGCCTCCCAAATCCCACTCCCAAGTCACATTTGAAAAAAGAAGCAGACACGCATAACCTGCTGAACATAAAAGAAAACAGACAATTGAGAATTAACAAATATTTGAGAGGTCTCGATCTCAAACACGAAAACTAACACTAAAGCACAATTTATTCAGGCAACAGAAAAAGATTTTAGAATTTGTATAATTAAGGTCTGCAAAAAAGAATCAGATAGAAATCTTGAAAATTAAAATTTGGACAACAAAAATAATTAGTAGGTGGGCTGGAAAACAGCATGAAATGGCTGAAGAGGAATTTAATCATGTAGAAAATGGAGAGGAAGCATTTGGGCAGAATACAACTTAAAACAACAAGTACAAATATATGACGAAAAAAACCAGTTGATATGTGGAGTCAAGATTCAGTTGTTCCAAATTTCATCTAATAGGATTTCTAGATGGAAAGAGTGCAGGAAATAAAGCAGAGAAAATAAATTATTTTAGTAGAAAACCATTATAGAAATGATCATTTATATTGAAGGGATCCACTAAGTTCCTAGAAAAATAAGATGGCTTTAAACATATCAGGTAAAACTTTATAAAACTGAGTATAAAGTGAAAAAATCCTATAAAGCTTTCAGGGAGAAAAAAAAATAGTTTATCTACAAAAGAACAAGACTAAAATTAGAATCAGTATAACTGATTCACTTTGTTATAAAGCAGAAACTGAAACACCATTGTAAAGCAATGATACTCTAATAAAGATGTTAAAAAAACAAAAAATTAGAATCAGACTTCCCAGTAACATACTGAAAGAAAAGAAGTCAAGCAATATTTTTAAATGTCTGAGAAAATAATTTTTTACCTACAATCTCATATCCACTCAAATTACAAGTGGGAGAACAAAATAAATATTTTTCTGACATATATATAGAAAATCATAAACTTTACTTACCACACTTATATATTCTGAAAGAATTACTTTTAAAAAAAAACGAGCAAGGAGTAGATGAAGAATTCATGACAGTTTTACTTAATGTATAATTAAATACAAATAATCTTTATACATAAATGTATAAAAATTAATATTTGGAAAAAATCTCAAATGATATTCACGTGAGAACATAAGGAAATGGGGAGGGGGAGTGAAAGCAAGCTAACATTCATTGTGTGTGTGTGTGTGTGTGTGTGTGTGTGTGTGTGTGTGTGTGTGTACTCTAGATATTAATAGAAAAATAAAAGGTAAAATACTTGTGTTAAAAGTGTATGGGGAGAGCCTCTGGTAATGGTACTCCGGATGAAATATATTTTTTAAATTATACATATAATTATATATAATATATGTATTATAATTATATAATTATATGTATAATTATATATATATATATATATATAAATATAATGGAGAGTAACCAAAAACAGGTAGAAACTAGAAGAGAATCAACACTTAAAAAAAGGGAGCAGCAATGAGTGCGTTTCCCATTTTTATAGCTCTTCACCTGAAGACAGACAGTACCTGGTAGGACAATTAAAACTTGAATGGAAACCCACAGTCTCACTGGTTTGAGGATCCATAAGACAGAATTCATGATGACCACAGGAGCTAAAGAGGAAAAGGCTCAGAAATGAGGGAATCAGAAAAAGGGAGCCTTAACTCTATAAACTTTGTTGACTAAGTCCTTAATTATGCTGCCGTGAGGCAGACTCCACACAGTCCAGCTAAGCCAACAACCACAGGGGATGTAGAATTTGAAGTTTGAGTCTGATCAGGTAAAATGCCTGCTAAAGCAAAACTATCTTTATCTTCAGAAGATTATAACTGAATCCAAAGTCTTTAAAATGTATCATTCAAAATGTCCAGGTCACTCTCCAAAATTACTAGACATGTGAAGAAACATGAAAATGTGACTCATACCTAAAAGAAAAGGCAATCATTGGAGACCTCCTACAAGATAAACCTAATGTAGAAATTAACACACAAGGATATTAAGGCATCTATTGTAACTATGCCCAAAGGTGTAAAGGAAACTATGCTCATATGAATATGAATAAACAAAAGGAAGAAATCCCAGCAGAGAAATAGAAGCTATAAAAAAGAATCAAAATTCTATAACTGAAAAAAATCTAAAATTTCTTAAAATAGATTTAACAACAGATTGGATATGATAAAAGAATTAGTAAGTGAACTTAAAGTTAGAGCAAAGAAATAATCCAATCATATATGTATAACTGATTCACTTTGCTGTACAGCAGAAAGTAGCGCAACATTGGGACCTCCCTGGTGGCACAGTGGTTAAGAATCTGCCTGCCAATGCAGTGGACACGGATTCGAGCCCTGGTCCTGGAAGATCCCACATGCCACGGAGCAACTAAGCCCATGCACCACAGCTACTGAGTCTGCGCTCTAGAGCCCGTAAGCCGCAACTACTGAGCCCATGTGCCACAACTACTGAAGCCTGTGTGCCTGGAGCCCATGGTCCACAACAAGAGAAGCCACTGCAATGAGAAGCCAGTGCACTGCAATGAAGAGTAGCCCCCGCTCTCCACAACTAGAGAAAGCCCGCGTGCAGCAACGAAGACCCAATGCAGCCAAAAATAAATAAATAAAAAAAAATTTTTTTTAAAGTAGCACAATATTGTAAATCAACTATACTCTGATAAAATTTTTTTTAAAAAGAAATAATCCAACCAGAAGAACAAAAAGGTGAAAGAGTTTTAAAAAAATGAACAGAGCTACAGTGATCTGTGGGAGAATATCAAATATCATGTAATTGAAATCTAAGAAGGAGTGGCTACACAGAGGATTCTGGGAAGATGGTGAAGTAGGAAGCACCAAGAATCTCTCTCCCCATTGATCAACAATTGCACTCAGAGGATCTCAGATTGTGATTTAAAAAAAAAGAAAAAAAGAAAATCTATTTCTATGCTATTTATGAGACACACCAAGACCAAAAGAGATTAAAAGTGTTGAAAATAATAGGAGATGTATTTATATGTATATATGTAAAGTTAGTCAGAAGCCATGCAGATAGTTGTCACAGCTGGAACAAGTGCCCAAAATGCCCAGACAGGTGAGGCTGAGAGATGAGTGGACCTGAAGAGTACCTGAAAGCTTCTGATAGAAGATCCAATTTCTTTTTTCTATTATGCATATTTGATAATCCTAGAACTATTTATTAAGTCCATCATTTCTCGAGCAATCTTTAATGGTACCTTTGTATGTGAAGTGTCCACATACACATGGGTATGTTTCTGGGCTCTCTCACTTGTCCTTTGGTCAATTTGTCTATTTCCACATCAATACTATCTTAATTACTATGGCTTTATAAGAAGTGTTAATATCTGGCAGAGCAAATTATCCAACCTTCTTCTTCTTCAGGCTAGTCTTGGCCTTTTGTTTTTTTTATATATAAATTCTAGAACAAGCTTGTCAAGTTCCTCGGGGCAGGGGGGTTGGGGGACCCTGTTGGGATTTTTTGTTCTAGTTGTATTAAGCATATAGGTCAACTTGGAAGAAATGTCATTTGTACAATATTGAGCCAAAAATTATTTATTTAGACTTTCTTTAATATCTCTGAATAATATTTTTTCTCCATAAACTTCTCACTATCCTTTGTTAGATTTTTCCAGTAATATTTATATTTAGATAGATGATAGATACATAGATGATAGATAGACTTTACTGGTATTGTAAATTGTATGTGCATCTGTCAGTGTTCAATTAGGAAAACAGAAATAACTTTTAAGTTCAAACAGAGTGAGATTTAATACAAATATTTTAGTGGTTATAATATTGTTAGAAGGGCTGTAGGACTAAAAGAGAAAGAGGGTATGGCCCAGAGATCAGGACATTGCTTTCACCCCTAGAGTCTACAACTAGTATTTCAAGAAGCCACTGCACCCATAGAACAAAAATATGAGGAAAGGAAAAATCAGAGCTTTTGGAAATCAAAAGTATGATTGTTGAAGTTAAAATGTCAACAGAAAGACCAGGAGCCAAAAATGAAGAAATATGGCAGAAAGTAAATCAAAAAGAGAATTTTGTCATTGTAAATATAACAGACAAGATAATAGACTTAAATAAAAAGTCTACTTACAACATTAGACTAAAAGGAATTCCTGAAAGATAGAGAAAACCAGGCAAAACAGTATCAAAGAAATAATACAGGATAATATTCCAAAGTTGAAGTACACAAATCTTCAGATTATAAGGAAAATGAATGGGAAAATAAATCACACAGTGGCAAATGAAAAAAATTCAGAACATCAAAAATAAAGAATGAGGCTGGCAGGGGTGGGGGGGCAGTTACATTTTTAAAAAGGTTGCCTACAGAGGAAGTAAAATTGGACTGGCATCATATTTCTCATCAGCACACTAGACACCAGGAGATGATGGAGAAATATCTTTGAAATTCTTTTAGTCATATCTTTTTATACCCAGCCAAACTATCATTGAAGGGTGAGTGGTGGAATAAAAACATTTTCAGACATACAAGGACTTGGAATTTTCACCTCTTACATTTCTTCTTTGAAGTTATTTGAAGTTGTACTCTAACAAAACAAGACAATAAGCCAAGAAAGAGAAAAATATGGAATCCAGAAAAGAGTGGAACCAACCAAAAAGTGCAATAAATGGAAGTCCTAGGGTAACAGCTATGCCTTAATATTATAGAGCTGTAAGTTTATATTTATTAGGCTCATGGAGGATTCAGGAGGGGTAAACCTGAGAAAAGAATGAGGAAGGAAGAATTTGGAAGATGTTAAGGATGTGATTTTAAAAACAATTCAAGAGAAAGAGAAATGTCATTAGAAATGTTTCAATATGAACACAAAATATACAACAGAAATATACACGGTGAAAAAATATTTTTAAAAATATACTCAATTTCACTAGCAATATTATTAAATTATTAATGTATCAATTTTGGCCAATCAGTTCAATAAAAATTAAACATTGATTACATCTGTGCAAACGAGAATGCAATTAAATGGCCACTCTCATATGTTACTAGTGTCTTTTTGAAAGGCAATTTGGCAATAATTATCAAACATCTAAAAATGGACATTTTGGCCCAAACAGCCACTCTGGAAATCTAGGATAAGGGAATGTTTGCATGTATGTCAGAAGTATTCACTATAATATGGTTTGTAATAGTAAAAATACAAAATGATAACTTAAGTGTCAATAAATAGGAAGTTGATGAATAGATAAATTATAGCACATCCACACTGGGGAGTACCATGCAGCCCTTTAAAAAAATACACGTACAGACATGAAAAATTCCAAGGACTATTGTTTAATGAAAAACAAACAGCTGAACGACATGGCTATACAAAAATAGGTTTATAGAAAACAAGTGTAGATATGTTTGTGTGTAGATAGATAGATATACAAATGAAGAGAAATGGTTTCTAGCGGTGGAGCAGGATTGAGAATAAGGAGAAGGTTACTGAGAAATTTAATACATTGCTATATATACTCTGACTAACTGAATCTTTTATAAGATAAAATATTTATGTTTAATTTTAAAATGAATAAGCGTCCCCAGATAAAGTCAATGCACTCTTATGCTACACACTGAAGAGAAGGGGTCTAAGACAAAGGAGGCAATTGTCCTCTATGATGTGGGTGTCCGCATAGTCTAATACTGAACGCTGAGCACCAAACACAGCTGACGGACATGCACAAATTGAATCAAATCCAGAAGATGATAATCAGGATGGTAAAAGATCTGGAATATCATAATAGCTGAGGATCAACATTTAAATAATGAGAATCGTTAGCCAGGGAAAAAAGAACATGATTTAAAAGGACATACTTTTCTTTTTAAAGATGACAGCTCTCTTGAAATATGAAATTTATCCTGTGTGGAATTGGACCAATGGGTAGAAGTTATAAAAAGAAAATTTTAAGTTCACTAGGAAAAAAAGAACTCTATTTTTAAAAAAATATACAGAGATACAAAAGCAGGATCCATTCTATTATCTAACAAATTGGTACAGGTTTTAAAATTAAAAGAATACCTAGATGATGAGAGTACCTAGAGAGTGGAAACAACCACTCTCATTTACGGCTATCTAAATGTCCTTCAGAAAGGCTGTCCCCAGTTTTGCTTTTTAAAGTATATAGTACATATCCATAGGCTGTTTACATAATGATATAACTTCATTCATTCAGTGAATATGCATTGAGCACCTGCTACGTGCCAGGCATTGTGCTGGGCACTGGAATACTATATGCTGGCGACGGAACAAGACAGCTGCCAGGTCCCTGCCCTTAGGATGTTTGGAGGTCAACTTAGAGGCGTGGGATAGGGAGGGTGGGAGGGAGATGCAAGAGGGAGGGGATAGGGGATATATGTATACGTATAGCTGATTCACTTTGTTATACAGCAGAAACTAACATAACATTGTAAAGCAATTATACTCCAATAAAGATGTTTAAAAAAAAAAAAAAAGATGCTTGGAGGTCAAACATTGCTGATAGCCTGCCCTCTAAGCCACTGAGTCTGCCAACGCAAATTATACCCCTTGCCCAGATATCTTTGTTTTAATAAACAGCATTTTGCATCTTTTAGGGAGCAGGAAAGTAACCCACGTGAATTCCTATTTAAAAGATCATTTGATGCAGCCTTTGTCCAGAAGCAGGAACCCTCCGGACAGTGGAGGGCACCCTCCTCTGTCTCCACTTTCACGTTAACGACAGTTGTAAGGATTCCAAAGAATGGATGCGTTTTCAAAGAAAACTACGGGGAGTGTCCCCTGAGCCCAAGCTAAAGCAACTATAACAAAGGAAAACCTTCTCTTTTCTGGACCTTGCATCCCCTAAAGCCTCAAGAATGGCCTGAGCCCTCCCCTCTCCACTCACTCCTCCAGGTACTTTAAGTCCGCAGCCCACCCTCTGAGTCCTTTCTCTACACAAACACTCCTATCTCTTCTCCATCATGTAGCATGTTTCCAACCCTTCATCTCAAGTTTGCTTGTTCGAGAGTTCTTATCTCAAAGTAGACTTTATGGGTCTTTCCTAAAGTCCCTCTTCAACCTAATGTCCCTTTTAGCCACCCTCGCCCTAGATAATAAAGTTTGCTTCCAGTAAGTAAATACATAACAAGTTTTCTTGTTTGATTTTTTTTTTTTTTTTTTTTGGCCAGGCAGCAAGGCATGCGGGATCTTAGTTCCCCAACCAGGGATGGAACCCATGCCGCCTGCGTGGAGTCTTAACCACTGGACCGCCAGGGAAGTCCCCATAACCAGTTTTCTTAACCTATGCGGAAAGTGCAACAGTGCCACCATGTTGGAGGGCTGATGCAGATGCGTGATGGGAACTGCCCAAAAAGCAAACCCATGGCCCTGGGTATCCCAGAGAAATTGAGACGGAATCATCTTCAGCTTTGGTCTGGGAGGTTCACATCAGTTGTGTGGGATATGTGTATGTGTTTCAAGAATGGTGGGAAGGGCGGGGTGCAGTTCAACCAGTGTTAGGGGTGCACTCTATTGAGTTAAGCACCACTTTCTCCCACTGGTCTACTTTGAACATGCGGTACCTTATTTTACGCCTTAGAACAGGAGGAGTTACTCATAAGGTAGGAACTGTCATCCTCATTTTATCAATATGATGAGGCACAGACAGTTTTGGCAAATTGCCCAAGGTCATCTAGCTGTAGAACCTGTATCTGAAGGCAGAGATGTCTGACTCCGAAGCCCAAGCCCTTAGCCAGGTTAAGCCAGTTGCTGGTCAACAGATTATGGCCAAGTGGGGACTCCAACCCTCCCAACTGCAGCTGCAGCTCCCAGTTCACAGCTCCATTCCCCCTGTGCCCACTACTCACCTGTCCCTACTTCTTCCTCACACACCCCAGCACTCTGCAATCTGTCAATCCGTAGTGGATCTTTAGGCTGGCAAACACTCATCCCGTGTTCAATAAAGTGCAGTCAGGGTTGGTGCACTTGCTTTTTTAATTATTGGTTAAGAACATGGGTTTGGGCTTCCCTGGTGGCACAGTGGTTAAGAATCCGCCTGCCAATGCAGGGGACACGGGTTCGAGCCCTGGTCCGGGAAGATCCCACATGCCGCGGAGCAACTAAGCCCATGCGCCACAACTACTGAGCCTGCGCTCTAGAGCCCGCGTGCCACAACTACTTAAGTCCGTGCGCCTGGATCCCATGCTCCACAGCAAGAGAAGCCACCGCAATGAGAAGCCTGCGCAGTGCAACAAAAAGCAGCCCCCGCTCGCCGCAACTAAGAAAGCCCGCGCATAGCAACAAAGACCCAACACAGCCAAAAATAAATAAATAAATTTATTTTAAAAAAAAAGAACATGGGTTTGGGGATCAGACAGACCTGGGTTATATCCCTGAACTTCTCTAAGCCACCTTTCTTTACCTGGAACACATGCATCGTATCCTGACCTCTGGGGCTGGTTGTGTGGATTACACAACGCCTGCGAAGCACAGTGCCTGGCACCCCGGCCCCTAACAACATTAGCCTTTAAAATCGTTATTAGTATTAAAGGCTCACATGCGTGGTTCTTATTGCCGAGGACGGTGACAGCTGCTCAGTGTTCTCGCAGACCAGTCTCAGTGGGTCTCTGTCTCTTCGGGCAAGAGCCATGGAACCCGCAGAGGCCACACCCATCACTTGACCCATCATTGTAACTCTCTCTGATTGGCCAGCAGTTTGCACTTCTCCAACGTCACAGATCTCTCTCAGCAACTCTCCATCGCTCCATGACGCAGGCAGCGCTGTCTCCACGTGGCACACAAGGCCCAGAGAAATAGAGAAACAGAAATTTGTCCAAGGATACGGGCTGATTCTGAAAGAGCCAGAAGTGGAATGATCCCACCCTGGTTCCCTTCATCTCACATCCCTTGATAGTATGTCGTGCATATAACGCCCTTCATCAGGGACTCAGGAGGGAAGGCAGCTGCTTCATCCAGGGCTGATGAGACCTTCTCAGTGTAAACGGGACCCTCTGCGGGCTCTCCTCGGCAGCCCGGCCATCATCTCAGGGGGCCACACAGGCCAAGTCCATTGCCAGCCCGGCTCTGCCAAGAAACATGCAGCTCAGCTACACTTGACTCTCGAAATAAATACTTTAAGTCAGAACACATGAGTCAGCTTGGCCCGGAGCCATCGGTGGCACCAATAGCGTGGAGAAAGCTTTTGGAGCAGAGGAAACGCAGCAGGAGGCCCCTTGGAAGGGGCCGGGTCAGGCTTTTAGGACCTCCGGAGCACACTCCCTGGGTGGAGGCGAAGAGTTTGCCCGAGGAGACACATTTCAGGAGAGAGGGGGTCACGGTGCAGCTAAAGGACTACAGCCAAGGGCCAAAGAGCCAGTTCTTATCCCAGCTCTGCAGCTCTTGGCAAATCCCTCTGGCCCTGGGACTCAGTTTCCTGTAAAGCAAAGTTGTTTGAAGGTTCAAAGAGCCTAGTGAACTAACTGTAAAGGGTTGTCTGGTGGGTGGGGGATTACAGTAGCCTGGGATGTCCTCTGTTGCTATCATCAGGCAAAGAGGAGAATCAAAAGGGGACTGTTCAGGTGGCCAGGGCCTGAGGACTGGGACAGGAGAAGGCCATGGACAGAATCAGGACCTCTTCCTTCCTCATTTCCAAACAGAAGGCTCCTGAACATAAGCTTCCGATTTCTCCATCTGCTTTACCTTCTCCCTTCTTCCTTCCTTCCCTCCATCTCTCTCTTCTTTCTTCCTTCTTTCCTTCTTTGTGCTGCATGGATCCAATCATTGACAATTCCTCTCCATTCCTGAAACAAACTGTGCTTTCTCTATCTCATCGCAGGACCTTTACACCAGCTGTGCCCTGCTTGTCCTTCAGGCCTCAACCTAGATACCGCCTCCTCTGGGCTGGGAGAGGGGCCCCTCTACTGGGTTCTTCTAATGTCCTATGTCCATGATTGCCTCTCCTCAGGCTCTGAGCTCGCAGATCAGGGACCATTTCTTATCCATCAGCCTCCCTTCAAGCAGGGCCTTGGAAGATGTGCATTGAGTGAATGAATAAGTAAATATTTCTCAGGGACAAAGTGAAAGGATAGGGCCCAGTCCTCCATCTACGAGTCCAGTGCTCATTCATTCACTCATTCCTCCCTTCACTTATTCATTCATGCAACAAATACTTGTTGAACATCTTCAAAAGCCACGTACACAGTCAAGTGCTGGACATACAGTGGGGAAAAAGACAAAGTCCTCTGCTCTCAGGGAGTCTGCATTCTAGATAGAAAGGACAGGAAATACCAGACAATGAAAATAATAATCTGAGAAGGATGAGTCCTACACAGAAAATTAAAATAGGCTAAGGGGATAGAGCTTGACCTAGTAGATATTTTAGATTGGATAAATGGGGAAGAACTTTCGAGAGATGGGACTGAAAGAAAACAGCAAACAAAAAAAGAGCCCCTTGGGAGTGTCAGTAGGAAGAATATTCCAGGAGAAGGACAGCTTAAATGGGAGGTGAGAACAGAAGGAAGGTCAGTGGGATGGAATGCAATGGGTGAAGAGTGTGCTTGAGATAAGGCTGGGGAAGCAGGGAGGGGCTAGTTTGTGTGGCGCCTTGCAGATCGTGAAAAGGAGGTTCTATTTTAGTCAAGTGGAATGGGGTCCATTAGAGAGTTTTAAGCTGGGAGTGATGTGATATAATTCATGTTGTTAAAAGACTAGCCTGACCACCATGTAGAAATGGTTGGAAGGGCAGACAGGAGCAGAGGTGGAGAGACCAGATAGGAGGCTAGTGTGCTGGCCCCTGCAAGAGTAATGTTGGCTTGTGCTAAGATGGGCACGGTGACAATGGAGAGAAGTGGATGGATCCATGCTGCAAAGTAGAATTGATTGGACTTTCTCATGTTTAGAAAGTGCAATTGATAGTAAGTACGCATGGAATGGATATAGGGGTGGGATGGAAGAATGGGGACTCAAGGAAACTGGGTGGATGGGAGTGTCCTGTGCTATGAGGGGGAGAGGAGACTGGAGGAGGAGGAGGCTTAGGATAGATGACCATGATTTGTTAGGCCCTGTTAATTTTCAGACGCCTATTAGATGTCTAAAGGAAAGTGTCACTTAGCAGTTGACCACACAAGACAAAAGTTCTGGGGAAAGATCAGGGTCGGAGATTTGGGGATCATCTGCTTTAGGTGACATTTAACATTATGGGTCTGGATAAGGTTACTTGAAGAGAGAGAGTGTTCAGGGCAAGGATGGAGCCTGGGCCTGAGCTCTGGGCACTCCAGCGTTGGAGGTCCACAAAAGAGAAGGAGCCAGCCAGCAAAGAGACCAAGAAGAGACAGCCAGAGAGGTAGGAGGAAAACCAAGGCAGTGTGGAGCCCAGAAGCCAAAGAAAGGGAGATTCAAGTTGTCTTTCTTTTGTAATCCTGCTTCCCCCAATCTTCTTAATCCGCCCTGTGTCCTCCTGTAAAGGTGCCGCCCTGCCCCTCGGCTCTCCCTTTCTCAGTGGTGCCACACCCACCCCACGGACCAGTGCTCCTGTGCCGTTTCTCCTGGTCTCCTTTGGCATCCTGGCCCTAAATGACTAAATGACGTGGCCCTCGACAGGTCCTTGCCCCTCCACGGTTCCCCGTTCCTCCTTGGACGGGAGGAGGCTGAGGCTGGTGATGCCTTGCTGACAGCCTCGCCAAGCCAACATGACTTGAGGCTCCTCTGCGTGCCCACGCCAGGCTCTCCAGGTCTGGGCTTTGCTTTGGCGCGGCTCCGAGCTCTCTGCTTGGTGGCCTTTCCCCACAGATCATAGGGCCGCGGTCTCTGGAGACAGTCCCAGGCATTCAGGGGGCCTGCTAAACGCGTCACTCACAGGTGGGGCACGTCCAAGGGCCACGAAACAGCACTGGGAAAGAAGCCCAGAGGAGTGTCAGGCGAACATAACCCGGCCTTGGGCCCAGAGCTGCCATGTGGGTTGCCCATGACGTGTCCAGCCACTGGGGTGCTCTGCTCGCCAAAGGAGGGCACCCCCAGGGCTCCATTTGCATTTGCCCAGAGGGACGGATTTTTTTCTCATTCGCGCAAAAGCACCCTATGAGCAGTGCCATGTGACCCCAATTTGGACGTGTCACCTGTACTCCTTGTTCCTGACACTCTGACTTCTCTGAGCTCGCTTGGTTTCTTTAGGCCCACAGCCTGAGGTCTATAGGCCTGCCACCATTAGCTCTAAGCCTACCATTTGCACTATTCAGGCATGTTGCCCAACGCCTGGCTGGCCTCCTGATGTTTGGGGTCCACCCCACATTTCTTTAGGTTTGCCGTCTGGATGATTTAAGCCTGTTGTGTCATATCTCTAGGCCCGCGGCCGGACTGCCCAAAGCCCTGGGGCTGCTGCTGAGTATCAGGGCTACCCGGGACACGAGCGCTGCTCTGAGGGGCTGCTGTCAGGAAGGGGAAGGAATGACCCCATCTCTGGCCTCCGAGGGTGACCACTGTGATTACGCCAAGGGCTCAGCCGGGCTTTGAAAGGAGCGTTTGTATGGTTTGTTTCCCTGTATGCTACCTCCAAGGCCAAATCCCCCAGAGACTGATCCATGTACCCGTTTTGCTTTTTTTTTTTTTTTTTTTTGGTAATCCATGCTTAATAGGGATGCCTCCAGCCGGGGGCTCAGTGTTGGCAGGGCAAGCAGACAGGAATGGCCAGCAGCAGGGGTGGAAGCGGGCCAAGAAAAACCCCCAGGCCTCAGGTGGTGGCAGGAGGGCTGTTCAGATGCCCTGCCCACCAGAGCCTGGCCTCTGAGCTCCCGGGGACCCGCTTGGCCTAGTGCCAGCAGCTGCTGCCTGGTCCCTGCAGAGAACCAGGGAGACAAAACAGAGCCCGGTTTTAAGAGAGACACAAAGTGGTCTCTTCACAGAGCCCTGCAGCAATCTGGACCAATACAGACTGATGCTCTCACACAGGGAGGGGGCCTCGAGAAGCGTAATGTACAATAGCCATCACGTGCAAAAATGTTGTGCTTGGGGCTTCCCTGGTGGCGCAGTGGTTAGGAATCCGCCTGCCAATGCAGGGGACACGGGTTCGAGCCCTGGTCTGGGAGGATCCCACATGCCGCGGAACAACTAAACCTATGCGCCACAACTACTGAGCCTGTGCTCTAGATCCCACGAGCCACAACTCCTGAAGTCCAGGTGCCTAGAGTCCGTGCTCTGCAACAAGAGAAGCCACCACAATGAGAAGCCCACGCACCGCAGCGAGGAGTGGCCCCCGCTTGCCGCGACTAGAGAAAGCCTGTGCACAGCAACAAAGACCCAACACAGCCAAAAATAAATTAATTAATTAATTAAATAAAATTTTAAAATTAAAAAATAAAAAGAAAGAATGTTGCACTTGGACAGAATAATAAATAAACTCTCATTCAGCACCCCCCCCACCCCCTACCTGCCAGGCACTGTGCTAAGTGCTTTACACGGACCGTGTCAAATAACGTGCACAAGAATACCATGAGGGCCCCCTTGGTCTCCATCTTACAGATTACAAACCAAGGTTCACACACCTATTCGAATGGCTAACGTTTAAAAAACTAACAATATCAAGCCCTGGTGAGGATGCAGAACTGCGACCCTCATACGTCACCGGTGGGAAGGCAAAGTGGTACAGCCACTGTGGAAAACAACTTGGTGGTTTCCTATAAAGTTAAACATACACAAACCATATGACCCAGCAAACCGACTCCTAGCTATTTATCCAAGTGAAACTAAATCTGTATGTAAATGTTTATAGCAGCTTTATTCGCAATCACCAAAACTGGAAGCAACCCAAGCGTCCTTCAACAGAGGAATGGATAAAATAAACTAGTTCTTCAATACCACAGAATATTACTCAGCAATAAAAAGAAACACACTGTTAATACAGGGAAAATATGGATGAATCTCAAATGCATTATTCTAAGTGAAAGAAAACTGGAATCAAATGGTTACATACTGTATGACTCCATTTATATGACATTCTCCCAAAGGAAAAACTATAGGGACAGAAAACAGATCAGTGGCTGCCAGGGGCTGGGGGAGGGTGGAGGGGACTGAATATAAAGGGGCATGGGTGAATTTTTGGAGGGTTTTGAAAATGTTCTCTATATATCTTGATTGTGGTGGTGGATCCACCGTTGTGTATGTCTGTCAATACCAGCAGAACTGCACACTCAAAAGGGTATTACTAGATGCAAATTAAACCTTGATTTTTTTTTAATGGAAAACATCAGAAGTTCAAGGAGATCAAGTAACTTGCCCAAAGGCAACCAGCCAGGAAGTGCCACAGTCGAGATTCAATACCAGCTTTTTCACCACTAAGCTGGAGATCATCTGGTCCAAGCCTCCTTCATTTAGAGACCTGGACGTCCCAGGATATTTAGAGAACAGTAGGTTCTGGGGAGACAGCTTTTTAAAAAAAAAAAAATTAACTGAAGGGTAATCTACAAATCATTTTTTTCAACCCCCTTGCTACAAATGTTTTTCAGTTATCTGAAAATATTATCATATCTTAGTACACAGGTCACTAACTCTGTTATGCTTGACAATTGTGCAGAGCTGCAGCCCCACAGTTGGAGGACCTGGTCATGTTCCTTTCTCTGTCACTATTTGCTGTGTCAGCTTGGGTATGTCATTCACTCCTTCCAGACCCCAGTTTCCTTATCCATGAGAAGTGGACAATTTCACCCACCTCTAGATGAAAATGGGGAGATTAAAAGAGAATCACAGAACCTAGAGTTTTAGATCTTCATGATCTAATTCAACTGCTTTCTTTTATCTCGGGGGATTGATTCATTCCGCCAGTGATGATAATAATTGTCAACACTTCTACGTGTGTGTCAACACACCTACGATGTGCTACACAATTTACAGACATCTAAGCTTGCTCCCAAGCCTTGAGGTGGTACTATCTCATTAATAACAACAGGAAAATAAGGCACTTAGAAATGAAGTCATTTACCAGGATCCCACAGGAGAGCCAGGATTGAACCCAGGTACTCCCATCTCAACTTTCCGCTGCCGTCTGGAGAGTAAGGATTACTAGCTGCACCTCCTGTCCGTTGTGTAAGCAGTAACCTCTATGGAGCTTTCCTCAAAGGGACTTTGGCTACCCCAAAGGATTTTTCTCCAGTGTGGAAGAGCCAGCTAAGCCACAGAGGTCCTCTGTCCTCCTGTTGGACACCTGACCTGTCCCCCATTCCACCAAGCAAGGGTGCCGGAGGACAGCGGAGAGTGGCAGAGGGTCATCTGGCCCTGGGCAGGAGTTAAGACGGGGAAGAAGCAAGAAGCCACTTTTCTGGGAGAACGAGCAAGTGTCAAGCTCTAACTCAATCCAGGACGTTTCGTTCGGGCTCATTGTTCCTCATTATCAGAGCTAACTATGTTCAGGCGAAGGGCAAACATGTTCCTAAATTTATGTCTCTGTGTGCGACCACGACAATGCGTGTTTTGTGTGCTTCTCCCTGAAAAACTCCTCTTGTGACACGGGCGACCCAGCTTGGACTTGGTCTTTCATGTGCGTTACCCACTCCGACTGGCGCCCGCTGGCAGATTTTTCTTAAAGTCTAAAATGAGGGGCTAACCTTCTCTTCTCGGCTTTTTCTTCCCTGCTACCTATAATCTTGATTTGACTCACACAAAAGTTGCTCAGTGGGAGACCCACTCAAGAAGGCTTTGACAGGGAACAATGCACGGGCACCTCTACAGAGGCCGGCCCGCCGCGTCGAGAGAGGGTAAAGGGATTAAAGTTTAAAGATGTCATGTATGTTAACCGATCCGTATTGGTTTTATGTATTTTGTCAAAGAGACAGCAGCAGTGAAGTTGGGCCTGGGAGGGCGAAGGGGGTGCTGGGGAGGGAGAGGTGGCTCCCAGGAACTTTGGCCAAAGGCCTCAGCAGAGATAACGAGCCCAAGAAGCTGGAGTGTTTGAAAGGTAATAATAACAATAATAAAGAAGAAAGGGCTGAGAGGAGATTGTCGTGGGATTGTTGTGTGTGTCAGCTTTGTCCTTCCACAATGGCCCAGGGCCAAGAGCCAGGCAGGCATTGGGGCAGCAGAGGGGCTCCTGCTGAAAGCGGATGCCGCTTTTTCAGCCCGGTGGCTTTCTTCCCGGATAATGCTCTGGTGGGCGCCCCTGGAGCAGCTGGAGCCCAGGGGAGCCCTGGGCGCGGCGGGGCAGCCCTCTGAAAGGAACGGCTCCCCGCCGCCCAGCTCTCCAGCCAGGTCCAGCACAGGGCCTGGGAGCAAAGGGGGTCCCAAGCCTGCAGGGGGCCTCGGCCCTGACCTGGCTTCTTGTTTTGGGGGGGATGTACCCATAGCACCCCGCTGCCCTGACAGTAAGTCAAGAGAATAGGTTTGGCCTCTGGAATTTCTCTTCAATATCCCTGAAGGAAACCGGAATTCCCCACACTGATTTCTTTGGACTTACGAGCACTTTTCCTTTCACAGGAACGTCCCTTTGTGAGAGCTGGTAGAATTTTCTCAAGTATCGAATAGGCTGAAAATTGGGTATCTTTCAATCCTCTTTCTGAAGCAGTCCAGTCTCAGACAGGACAAACCCAGCTTCCTTGGAGGAGATGGCGCATGACAAAGGATACTTTCGTAAGTTGGCAACTTCCCATTTTGCTCAGAACTCTAAGGGCTGACAACAGGGCAGCCATCCTGGCTGGGCCTGCAGTGTGGATGCTTCAGAGACCAGCCAGGGGAAGGCTTCAGAGCTGGTCTGAAGAACTTTCCACGGGCTTCTATTGGCCATGGGGTGGAGGCAGTAGTATGCTGGATCCAGCACACACTGGCTTGGGAGACCTGATTTCCAGTAATTTTGCAAGCCAGTTTTTTTTTTTTTTTCCCCCCCCCCCGCTTAAACAACACAGATGTATTTTTTTTCACAGTTCTGGAGGCTGGAAGTCCAAGGTCAAGACGCCAGAAGGGTTGGTTTCTCCTGAGGCTTCTCTTCTTAGCTTGTACACTTCACACGTTTGTCCCTCTGTGTGCCAAGAGCCAGTTTTTTAAAATTAAGTTGTATAAACTTAGAACCAGATAAATTATATTAACAGCAAAGCTGATAAACACTCAGAGCATCACTTATTTTACCATTATCTATGCTCTTGTGGTGATGTATATCTACTGTATCTATATGATGGGAATATTGTATAATGGTATGCTTCTGGGCATCTGTTTCTAACTCCATATGTAATGGTGTCACATGGATAGATTAAAATTGGCCATGGTAGAGTAATTACACCACAGAAATTGGCAAATGCTACAAATCAGGGCTTTTCCCCCCTGAAGCATTAGTTAAACATTTGCCAGTACACTGGTTGCAGGGTGGTCTGGCCCAGCCCCTCGGTCACTAGACCCAGTCACTTTTCCTCTGAAACAAGTGGGAGAAGAGATGGAGTGGTGCATGGCTTTGAAGACAAACTGTATGAAAGCATGAGTGCTTCTGAGTTTCTTGACCCCATATTCATGCATTCATTCATCCATCCCCTCTTTTCTGCCTCTCACTCAAAAAAAATATATTGCATTAGGAAAATAAATCATTTTCAATTCCAAGACCTTTTATGAACAATCTTTTCCAATGTCTGCCCCAGAGAACACAGGGCAACAGGAGCAGTAATAATAACCAGTGGTCATGGAACAGACCCCAAGCGTCAAACGTCGACCCGAGCACTTCTCATCTGAGCCTCCCAGAAATAGGCAGCGTCTTAGTTCCACATTATGGCTGAGGAAACAAGGCTTGGAGAAGTTCCTTAACTTGGCCAACAGGCTCAGCCAGGAAACCACACCACCGGGGGTTCACACCCAGCCAGGCTGACTCCAGAGTTCTCCCTCTTAACCACTCTGCTCAACTGGTTCCCAGGAAGTATCCTTTTTGACCCAAAGGACACAAACCCAGCTGGCTCCCCACGACCCAAGTCTGGTCAATGGAAAACAGGAAAATGGCAGGAGAGGAGGGTAGGGGCTGAGGACAAGGAGGCCCGAAATGGGGTGAAAACCAGTGTGCAGGGGACACGGCTGTTGCCCCTCTGCCTCGCTTTGGGCACTCGTTCGGCCCTCGAGGCCCAGGAGTTTACAGGGCTGCACACTCCCTGCAGGGTGCAGCTCACTCAGGCCCGTTCTACAACGTCCCTCCTCCCCGACACACTGGGCCCAACGCTCGCGGGGAATTGTTTCAGGTCTTAAGGGGCAGCAGCAGGAGGCTGAGACCCTGGGCACTGGACGTGCACATCTCTCTCCCCCTGCCCGCGGCCCCCAAACAGGAGGGCATCACAGGCAGGTCCCCAACAACCTGGTGGGGATATACCACAGTCTTTTTTTTTTTTCTCAACGGCCTCACCATCTACAAGGCACTTTCCAAGTCAATTTCTTATTTGCTCTTCATGATCCTGTGAGGCCAGCCCGTTTAACGAGGATACCTTTTGCGGAAAGGGAAGTTAATACAAATGCATCTGGGGTTGGGCCTGGGCCACTCAGCCCAGCTGGTCTGAAGCACAGCCTCTGGACTCGCGGTCCAGTGCTCATTTTACTGCAGCATCCACGTGCACTACCCTCCCCATCCCCAGTCCCCTGCAGGAGGCCTAGTTTCTTAGAAGCAGATGAAATCAATTGGTCCCTGGAAATGTGTCAACGGCTGAGACCAGAAGACAAATGCTAGGAGGAAAGAAATACTTGAGATTCCTGTTAAGGAACAATGTTGGGTTTGACCTGAATAACACCAGAGAAAAAGGAGGAAATAATAATGTCAGACATTACATAATCCGTGGAGACACAGATGGAAGCTGGAGCTGGAAGGAACACAGCGGGGGAGATTTCAAAGGGGTCACCTTTCCCCACGGAAAGGATGAGGGGGTGGGCAGGGTCACTGACATACACTGAGCTGTTGCCATCTACTAGGCAGTGGCCGTAGATCCTTGCCATGACAAGCCTGTGGCCTAAGGATTATTACCTCCAGTCTACGGATGGGGATACTGAGATAATGAGGGTGATTTCATCCTCCCAAAGCAGCACTGAGATGCCCAAGGGCTCTTCCTCAAATGGGGAGCGGGCTGAGGGATTCAGTATGGTGTTTAAAGGCAAAGACTTTGATAGCCAAAAAGTGGAAACAACCCCGAAGCCCACTAACTGGTGAATGGATAAACAAAATGCAGCAAGTCCATACCATGAAATACTACACACGATCAAGAGGCAAGCACAAGGATGGACCTCAACAACATTATGCTGGGACTTTCCTGGCGGTCCAGCGGTTAAGACTCCACGCTTCCAATGCAGGGGATGCGGGTTTGATCCCTGGTCAGGGAACTAAGATTCCACATGCCATGTAGCAAGGCCAAACAAACAAACAAACAAAAAACCCCTAATATTACGCTAAATCTTACATTCTCCGCCGGATGATATAAACCCTAAAATAAAAGGTGAAAGTTGGGGGCAAAAAATTCTTAGCTATTACAATAGTTTGTGGCTTTCCAAAGTTCAACCCTACCTCACAAAATCCTTAGTACTTAATTTCTGTCTTTAGGGAGAATTTTAATTAAATATAATTTTTCCCCTTGGCGAAGGTGTGGATGATAATGAAAGAAAGATTGAGAAGCACTGTGCTGAATAAAAGAAGCCAGACACAGAAGACTATATAATGTATGACTCCATGTATAGGAAATGTGAAGAAAAGGCAAATGTACACAGAGAGAAAGTAGATGAGCAGTTGCCCGGGGCTGGGCGTGGGAACAGGGTGTGACTGCAAATGAGCAGGAGGGACCTTTCTGGGGTGATGGAAATGTTCTAAAATTGAATTGTGGTGACGGTTGCACAACTCTGTAAATTTCCTCAAAGTCATTGAGTTGTACACTTAAAACAAGTGAGTTTTCTGGTATTTATACTTCAATAAAGCTATTTAAAAAAAAAAAAAAAAAAGGAAGAACACAGGCTCAGGGATCCGCCTGAGAGGCCTGGCTCCAGTCTGGTTCCCTCACTCGCATGGCCCAGGCAGGTCCCTCTGGGCCTCAGTGTACTCATCTGTGAAATGGAGCTGCTAAGAGAGCTTTGGGAGGCTGTGGGGATGCAATGAGTCAGGCACCGAGAGTGAGACAGAGGTAGAAAAACTCCTCAACTTTCAGGCCTCAGATGACACAGCACCTCCCTGAGGGGCCCTCCTACATGCTTGGAGGCTCTTACCCAGCATGTCACCGGGTTTATTTCCCTTCGGCACTTACTGAAATTTCAAGGGGCCCTTTTGTTTACTTGGTTATTGTGTGTCTCCCCACCCTCCTCTGGAATGTTAGCTCTGGGCGGGCAGGGAACTAATCTACACCATCCCTGTTAGAAGGACACCCCGCACTGGCACAAAGCAGAGATGTAAAAATGTTAGCTATGGTTATTATTACTGGTAGAATGCCAAATGAACACAGGCATGTGAGCTAAGTTTGTTCATCCAGAAGTCACAAATTTCTGGAGCTGCCTTTCCTTCACAAAGACTTCTATGTCAGGTGTGTGGAGGAGCGAACAATTCCTGAAAAAAAAAATTGCTTTAATGACATTGCTTCATTGGCCCTGCCTGCCTGCTGTAGTGATTCTTACCCTGGGGGCCACCGGGGCTCATTAACTACTGAAAACATACGCAGCCTGTTGTTTGTAATCAAGCATATACATTTGTGCATGTGTGTGTGTACTGGGTGGGGGGGGGGGTGATGGACATTCGCACTCACCAGAATTTCAAAAGGGTTCACGATGAAAATAAAGGCATGATTCTCCGATGCTCCAGGTAAAATGAAGATGAAGACTCCTAAGTACGGAGGCCGTGCCCCCTTCTCTGTCTCTCTCTGTCTCTGTCTCTCTGTCTCTCTCTCTGGATTTCAAGTACTACACACACACCATCCAAGCTCCAACCCTAATGGACAACTTGCGTCTGGGCAGTGATGAGGAATCTTCTCGAAGCTGAAAACAGACCAGCTGAGATAGGAGCCCGGCGAGATGGGAAACAGGAAGACTGGAGACCTCAGGGCTCACACAACATCTGTTCCTGTTATAGCAAATTGTGAAATTAGAACCTGGGCTGGGCACGCATAAAGAAAGCCGCAAAGAGAGAAAAGGAGACCAAACCTCGCTTTGCTTCCGGCAGCCGGCGACGCCATCCACCTGGAGCTCATGCGCAGGCGCAGGGCACGGAGACGGGGGCGGGGCTGGCCCGGGGGCACCTGCCCCCTGGGCTCTGTAGGTTGCGCGCTGAGGCTGTGTGATCAACAGGCTTCTATGGGTGATTTTCCAGGTGTGTGTGTGCGTGCGTGTGTGTGTGCGCGCGCGGTGGTGCGATTGCACTAGAGAGAGGAGAGAGAAAAATTAGCTCTCTACCATGAACAGAACATACTTCACCATCCACTCTTAAAACAGGGTGTCAGACAGCCAGGGGCCCAGGAAACCAGCTCCTATTCTCTGAATATTATGGCCCTTAACGAATAAAAACAAGAAGGGAGAGGCCGGAGGAACGGGCTCATTACACCTACCAAGCGACAAATCACTTGGAAAACATAAATACGTTTTCAAGGACACTCCTCCACTAACGAAGCTAAAGTGTTTTTCTTTTAAACCCCAGCAAGAAAATCCAGGGGATGAAACAAACTTCGCTTATTTTAGTTTCTACTCAATTACCTGTTAATGGAAAAAATCTGGCACCAAGTGTAATGAGGCAGGCATGAGCTCACTGGCGCGGGGGTCTGCACAGTCAGGAAGGCTGCAACAAGCCTAGCATTTATCTGCCTCTCTGTAACCCTTTTCAAACTCGCTGTCAGGGAGCCCACGCCGAGCGGGCAGAAGAGGAAGGGCTTGGAACCTGCTGCCGGCCTCCGAGGCCCTCTGGGAAAAAGAAAATTGTTGTTGGCAAGTCTGCCTGGCTCCAGAAATTGATCCAGTGCCCCCCACTTGTCCGAGCAGCAGCAGACAGAGCTAAGAATTTTGTTATAATTAAATAGAGTGCTGATTGGTTGCTAGAGGTGGTCTTGAAACTGGTGTTTAAAAGCAGAGGAGAACAAGGGTTACTATTCATAGGAAAAGCCCAGAGTCTTAAAAATCCATCTGTTTCATTCCCAAATTTAGGCCAAAAAAACGCTCACTTGCTGTCTTTAAAAATACCACCTGCTTTGCAATGTTGTATAATGTGCCATTATATAAGGTGGAGGCGGAGCGGAGGGGGCTGGGCAGGAGGATGCGGCTCGGTGGCCCAGCCCCTTCCTGGGGAGAACAGAGGCTGTCTGCAGAGGCCAGGCTCTCTGCCCCCAAGGCCGAGCCCTTCTCCTCAGATGCCCAACAACCAGCCTTGAGGCACCCGAGAGACTTCCCAGTAACACCTCAGTGAGTTGCATTCGGGAACCCTCAAATGCTGGGCCCTGGTAACTACAGACATCCACCCAGCACCCACCTGGCCTCCAGGATCGACCATCGGGGGGTTGCACTCAGGGTCCGATTGGACTCACCTCATTGCTCACCACAGCTGGTGGTACAAGGTGAGGTCACAGCTCCTGGAACCAAGAGAAAGAGAACATCCAGGTCCTGAGCCCTGGAGTCAGGGCCACTTAGTACCTCCCCACGACACACCACCCTAACCCTAGGGCATGGCAGCCACAGGACATAGGGTTCCCCATGGGGTAGCCCCATTTCTCCCAAGTGGACAGCTGTCCCAGTCCAGCTTAGTCCTAACAGCTTTTCCAAAACCTCAGAGAAATGTCAGGACTCAGTTTCTCTTTAAGATTCTCATTCGTAGGGTAATTGAAGAGAATCGGCTAATTTTAACTCCAGCTCTGCCACTTTTCGGCTGACTGATGCTGAATGTGTTGCTTAGCTCCTTCTTATGACAATGGAAGTAGGAAGACTCCCATCCTAGTATCTGGGTGAAGAACAAATAAAATAACGCGTGCCGTGCGAGATGCCCGGGAGCCTAGTGTGGTGCCTGGCATGTCAGAGGCGTCCGCTGACAGGTGGCTTCTGTACTCCTGTGAGCTGCACACTCCAGCCCTCCATCGCACTGGAGTCCTCAAACTTGGACACCGACCCAAGATTGGGAACAAGTCGTGGAGCTGGCAGTAGGATGCAAATTCCCCATCCTCAAAGCCAGTCAGTAGAGGATTCAAAGCTGGGGTAGTTACTGGAAAGATCCCTGGTCTAGAGTGCAAGGAATCGTGGCATCTAGCCTAGAACCTGCCAGGACCCAGTTGTGCGGCTTCAAGCAAGACATGCTAGGGTCCCCTTCCCTGGGCTACACTTTCCTCTGGTCCTTCTTCCCAGCTCTTGGAGAGGAGACAGTCTGACTCTGTTTAGAGCAGCTGCTCTTGCCTTACAAAGCCCTCCTGGAATTCCTACCTGGAAGGTTAGTACTTATATGTCTCCACACCTCCCTCTTGGGAATTCTGATGTCCTGGGTAGGGGTGGGGGCCTAAACAGGGCCCCCCCCACACCCTGATACCAAGGGTGGGCTCCAATTTCATAACAAGCCCATGATTTCCCATTTCCACCCTCCGCCTCAACCCTTGCACCCTGAAAAGCAAATACAGACACCAGAGTGGTTTCTAGCAGGGTATTATCTGAAAAGTTATTAATAGGAACTTAATGCTTTACTATATTATTTATCCTTAGAGGCCATTCCAGTAGCCCCACTCCGTCCGCATCTTTCACTGTGAATTTCCTTCCACACTTGGTCTCATAAAGCTAACAGGGATGTGGGTGAGTGGGCAGTGCATAGCTTGTTTTGTTATAAGTAGTAACCACCACTACCTTGAGAACCCGGAGGAAGTTAACATCGCTTAACCTGAATTCTTCATAATTCCATAAACCAAATGAATAGGGGGCATTAAATTTTTTTTCAAAAGGCTTGGTTTATGACTTTTGGCTGTGGTGACTCGCTCCTCAGGCCCTAGGCTGTAGACCACATGGCAATCATAGCTACAGTCTTTTAATACCTGCTCCATGCAAGACAAACAACTGAGAGGGCTTTTGTCCCCCTCACCTACCCAATATCATTCCCAGCATTTCAGTGGAATGGAGCATATATCATCTATGAGGAAAGTCCAGAGGGATCTTGAGGGCTTTGGATGAAAACTACCCATTGTATGAAAACCACCATTTATTTATCCATTCTACTACTGATGAACAATGTGGATGTGTCCAGTTTGGAGCCATTATGAATGAAGCTGCTATGATCATCTACTAAGGTAAACTTATGCTATTGGGATATCCCTTTTTTGTGAATTATCTAGTCTCATTTTCATTTAGTTTGGGGTTTTGCCCTCTTTCAACTGATTAAGCTATCTTTTCTTTTGATTTTTAGGAACTTTTTAATTCCTGGATATCAGTCCTTCATCAAATAAATGTGTTACAAATATTATCTCCTACCTGTGGCTTGCCTTTTCACCCTTTGAGTTTGTGAGAAACGTTCTCAACAAACTAAGACTAAAAAGTAATCTTCTTAATTTGATAACATGTATCTACAAAAACAGCTGACACTTTACATACTCAATGGTGAAATCGTGAATGTTTTTCCCTGAGTTCAGAAAAAAGGCAAAGAAGTCCAATATCACCACTCCTATTCAACGTTCTATTGGAGGCTCTTGCCAGCACAATAAAGGGAAAAAAAGAAGGCAGAAGAGGGAGTATAAAGATTGGAAGGGAAGGAAAAGGGAAGAAATGACATTATCAGTATTTTCAGATAACATAATTGTGTGGATAGAAACATCCAAAAAAGCTATAGCTAATCTATTAGAATTTATATGTGAATTTAGCAAGGCTGTTGGATAAAAGGTCAGTATACAAAAATCAAGTATAATTCGATATACTAGCAATAATCAAATAGTATGTAAAAAATTTTAAATACCACTTATGATAATTTTAAAAAATATAAAATATCTAGGGATAAGTTGAATGAAAGACATGCAAAACCTCTATACATGAAACCATAAGACATTTGTTATGGGCTAAATTGCATCCCCCACCGAATTCATATGTTGAAGTCCTAAGCCCCTTTAAAGAGGGGCCTTTAAAGAGGTAATTAAGGTAAAAAGGACCTATGGGTGGGCCCTAGTCCAATATCCCCAGTGTCCTTATCAGAAAAGGTGATGGGGATACAGACACACACAGAGGAAAGACCACGTGAGGACACAGCAGGAAGCCAAGAAGAGAGGACGCAGAAGAAATCAAACCTCCAACACCTTGATCCTAGACTGCTAGCCTCCATACCTGTGAGAAAATAAGTTTCGGCTGTGTAAGCCATCCCATCTGTGGTATTTTGTTATGGCAGCCCTAGCAAATGAATACAGCATTATTGAGGGAAATTAAGGAATACATAAATAAATGAAGGGATAGACTACGTTCATGGATTAGAAGGCTCAATATTGTTAAGATGTCATTTCTCCCCAAATTGTAGAACAGGTTCATCACAACCATAATAAAAAGTCCAGCAGGTTGTGTGTTTGTGTATGTGTAGATGGAAGTTGACAGTCTAATTCTACAATTTATATAGAGATGCAAAGGCGAATAAAGTCATGATAATCTTGATGGAGAACAAAACTGAAGGACTTACATGCCATATAGCACTACTTATTACAAAGATACAGTGATTAAAACAGTGTGGTATTGGCACCAGGCTAGAAAATGATCAGTGGAATAGAAAGTGTCAAGAAACAGATCCACAACCATACTGTCATTTGAATTATGCTAGGTCAACCAGACACCCATACAGAAAAAAATGAAATTTGACCCTTGCCTCGTATCATATATCAAAATTGATACCAGCTGGATCATTGATTTATACATGAAAGGTAAAACAATAAAGCGCCTAGAAGAAAAGAGAGAAAAATATGCTTATGATTTGGAGTGACAATATATTTCTTAAGTGGGACTTAAATGCACTACCCAGTTGCAACCCACAATCTGAGAAACACATCTAATATAATATACAATATTATAATACATATACTTCTAATTTTCTTCTAATTTTAGGATTCTACAACTTCTAGCACTGAGTCCAAAATAGTTCAATCCAGGGACTTCCCTGGTGGTCCAGCGATTAAGACTCCGCACTCCCAATGCAGGGGGGCCGGGTTCTATTACGGAACTAGATCCTGCATGCCGTAACTAAGACCTGGCGCAGCCAAATAAATAAATACATTTTTAAAAAAACAAAATAGTGCAATCCATGTAATTATTAACTGTCTTTATTATTATTACATGCACAGGAATCAGAATGAGAGAAAAAACTTCTGCACACAGAGAGGGAAAGAACCCTGTGATCTCATAGCAAAAGCCTCTCCTAAGGCCATGAATCAAACTAGCTCCGTCCTCTGTCTCTCTCCAGCTACTCAGATGGTCTGTGACTTCACGAGGAGGAGTACAGCATGGTATTTAGCTGTGCAGGCTCCTGAGTCGGGCGGGCAGCCTTGGGTTAAATCCTGGGCTCACTACTTCCCAGATACGTGTCTTTGAGAAAGACACCCTCGCTAAGCCTCACTTTCTACACTTGTGAAATGAACATAAAAGCAATTTCAATTCCTATGAGGATTAAATGAGGAAACACAGGTAGAGTTTTTAGCACATCCTCTGGTCATTATCTTTATATGAAGCCACTTTCCAGGTGAGTGGCTTGCCCAGGCCTCAGGAATGTTGGTGGCCCCTTTCCTTAAAGACTCTGTCTTGTTAAGACGATGCAGGACTGAGCTCAAAGGGAAAACCAGAGACCAACCTGACTCCCCCCAGATCTATGTGCCAGTTCCTAGAACAGTACCTGGTGCAAATTGGTGCTCAAACATAGCTGTTAAATGAATGAATGAATCAAGGAATCAGTGTGCTTACAGCTCCCATCAGGTGCACTCACAAAATGCCAGCTTTGAAAAACCCCATGCTCCAGACTCAGAATTCACTGGTGTTGCCCATCATACCCACACCAGGATTCACCCAGGCTTCTGCCATTGCCACACACCTGGGAATGCTGAACCAGATTTGAAATGGGAGATGAGGACGCCAACTCCAGATGGGAACCCTCTAGAGAATCAAACCTCTAGCCTTGTTTAGTAGTGATTCCCAGCTCCGGTTTCTGGCACTTGCCTTGAGGCACAAGAGACCTTTAGGCTCTTAGCTTCTTTCCAAAGGGCTTTCATTAAAACATATTTACATACCACAGAAAGCATGCCAGCCACAGCTGCGGTGCCCCAAAAGGTAGAAAAAATATTCACGGGGTCATTAAGTCCCAGATAAGGTGAATGACTGACTATGGGCAGTCACAGCATCCCAGGCCCATGGTCCCTCGACTCCACAATGAGGACATGTCTACCACATCCAGATCCCTTTTATTCTCTAACCTGGGTTTAAAGACCCGGACTAGCAGAATCCCAAGGAGAAATAAGGAAAACAAATAATTATGACTGACCTTCTGCTTTTGTGATCACAATAAACACTATGATTTACTATTCCAGGCACTCTGCATTCTAGCCCTCACAAGAATCTGTCAAAATGACACTTATCATGTTGACAAAATGACATATTGTCACTACGTGTTAGCGGAAGAAAGAGAGGCTCAGAGAGATGAAGGCATTACCCAAGGACACACAGTGAGGGAGTCAGATGGAGGATTCCCCAGGCTCAGGTTCACGCCGCTGCTCCCAGGTGCTTCCTCTCTTCACACCCTGGGTCCAGACAAAAGGCCCTCTGACCCTACATGCATCCACATCATCAGAATAAAAAGGGAACCTTCCATAATCTGACATGGAAAACCACTTACTGTAATAATCACTTTCAGCACAGACTTGTCCAAAACCACCACCAACACTGGAACAACTGTCCATTCTGGAGGATTCTGTGCTAAGACTCTGCAATTGTCCCAGAATTGGCAAATGCCTCTATAGTGGGCTGAATGGTAGCCCCCTAAAATATATACCCACATCCCAATCCTAGAACCTGTGAATATTATTTTATATGGTAGAAGATGTGATTAAGGACCTAGAGAGAAGCGTCTTATCCAGGATCATCCAGAGGTCCCAAACACAATCACACGTATCCTTATAAGAGAGAGGCAGAGGGACTTTCAGGACAGACGCAGAGGAGGCAGCGATGTGAAGATGGAAGCAGAGATCTGAGTGATGTGGCTATAAGACAAGGAACACCCAGGACTGTAGACAGCCACCGGAAGCTGGAAGAGGCTCCAGAACATCTGGAGAAAGCACGCACTGGCTGTCGGACTTCTGGCCTCCCGAGCTGTGAGAGCTATTGCTTGAAGCCACCAACTTTGTGTTACTTTGTTACAGCAGCCACAGGTAACTAATACACCCTCCTAACATGCAAACTTCCTTGGCCAGGTCCCAACAGAGGTCAGGAGTGATATGGCTCAGAGATGAGGTTATGGGCTCCTAGATGTTGTCTTAGGGTCCCTTAGCAACAAAAAATCCACAGATCCTTTTCATGGATGAAATAGAAAGATGTTCAGTTTGAAAATAAACTTCCTGAGGTACGAAGAAACCAAACCGATGTCAAGAAGAGAGTTGAGGGACTTCCCTGGTGGCGCAGTAGTTAAGAATCCGCCTGCCAATGCAGGGGACGCTGGTTTGAGCCCTGGCCCGGGAAGATCCCACATGCCGTGGAGCAACTAAGCCCGTGTGCCACAACTACTGAAGCCCGTGTGCCTAGAGCCCATGCTCCACAACGAAGAGTAGCCCCCCTCGCCACAGCTAGAGAAAGCCCGTGCGCAGCAATGAAGACACAGTGCCACCAAAAATAAATAAATAATTTTTTTTTTAAAAAAAAGAAGAAGGGGAGAGTTGAGGGGCAAGGACTCGGCCTGCCATTTGACTGGAACCCGGGCTGTGCAGAATTAGACAAGCCTGGGGGGAAAGGAAGTTCCATATTAGGGTGGAGAGAAGATCCCCAAAGCATTGCTCAAATGTTCAAGAGCAGTAAGCACGTGGCTAGGTGATCGCATTTTGAATTTTAGGAAGAGATCTGTACTCAGGCTGGCTGATGATGGAGGAAGAGCACCCCTTCCACCTGGCGTTTTCGGCCTCTGTAACAAGGGCAATGACTTATACTCCAGCATGGCTGAAAGCATTAAGGAAGTAACTTGAGACCTTGGAAGTTCTGAGAACACAAAATTTGGAAGCATTATGGCAAGTTTCTATTTTCCTGCTTCCCGCAATACAGGTGTGGAGTTGGCCAACCTCGTTCATTCCTTCCCCCAATATATATGGCGCACCCTCAATGTGCCAGGCACTGAACCAGAACCCTAGCATAAAACAGAGATCACCAGAGCCACAATCCTGCTCTCCTGGGGGATTCCCTAGAGCAATGGGTCTAAACTGGGTGTTATTTTGCCCCCTAGGGGGCATCTGGCAACGTCTGGAGACATCTCCGGTTGTCATGATTGGCGGGAAGGGGGTGCTTCTGGCATCTAGTGGGTAGAGGCCAGGGATGCTAACACCCTACAATGCCTAGGACAGTCCCCCACAGCAAAGAATGTTCCAGTCCCAAAGGTCCACAGAACTGAGGGGTGTTATTAGTGGCCTAACAAGGCCACCCCCATTGACACGATGGCGGATGAGAATGTTACTGAGAGGGAAAGACAGGAAGCTGAAAGATCACAGACATCGTCACTATCATCTCCGCAGAGACCTGAAGGATGAGGAGGAATGAGTCTGCAGGAGCAGAGCAGACCTTCCAGGCAGAGGGCAACTGCATCTTTGAAAGCAGGGCAAAAATGCTTTTAGGGGAAAGCGAGTGTGTGCTGCGGAGGAGGGGTGGAGCAAACAAGGAAGCCATCAAAAGGACCATCCCATCACTCCATTGGGGAGAAGGACCATCTTTACTGCGCAAGGAGGCATAACTTGGTATTAAGAGCACGGGTTTGGAGTCAGGGCTGAATTTAAATCCCAGCTCCACCACCCTACAGGCTGTGTGGTTTTAGACAAGACACACACTCCGAGTTCCCAAACCCAGTTTTAGAAAATAAAGCAGAGAGTGGAGGGAGAGGATAATATCTACCTCAGGGGGTAGGCGTTAGGATGAAATGAGAAAATGCCCATCAGTGGCTTAGCCCACTGCCACAAAGAACAGATATTGTCATTTGTGTTTTCAAAGGTCACTCTGGTCCCAGCGTGCAAAATAAAATAGGGAAGGACAACCAGAATCACTCCTTCCCAGGAATACAAAGCAAATGAAAACAAAATATCAAGATTTTACAGAACAAAAATCAACTTGAGCAAAGCAGAGCTTCCAAGAAAAGTCCTTCAGGACAATACCGTGTAACCGTATGTAACAAGGGCAGTGACACAGACCGCTTCCATGCCCAGTGAAATCACGTCCTTTGCAGGTGAGGCTGTCCAGATACGTGGAACCACGTATCCATCCATCCGTCCGTCCGTCCGTCCTAGCCAGCGTGAGGAATGAATGTAGTGGAAACCTCAGGAAGATCTTTACTGTGGCCCCTGGTTGACGATGGGGATGAACGCGCACCCCGGCCAGGGCAGAGCCCTGAACTTGAGTCTCAGAGATGGCGAGAGTCCTCCACGCAAACTTGTAATGGAAGCACCTTGATCCAATTTTCTAAAAACCTTCTTGCTTAACAATTGCTCACCCTGGCGTCTCTCCCTGCATGTTAATTCTTAGAAAGAAATAAGGACACTTTCACATCAATGATCCTTTAAATGGCAATGATGCGGTTTCTTAAATCCCCTCCTGGTGAACTAAGTCTCATTAACTGGAATTAAATCATTTCTGCTTGATACTCTGAGAGGGCCGACTGAGATATATCAGAGTGACAGTCTTATAGCCAGAAGAATGACATTTGCTTTCAGAAATGAACTAACCAGGTACATAAAGTATGGCAAACGGACATTAAGAATGGGGGGGGGGGGGGCGGGGGGCAGGGGCAGAAAGCAACCCCTCTTAAGATTTCAAGGCCCATTTCTGGTATCCAAGTCACCACCCACCACCCATACCAACCACGGGGTCTCAAGTTCCAGCTTGGGAACACATGTCTCTTGGTTAAGGCGGATCCAGCTTCCCCAGAAATAAAACCCAAATTACAGAAACAAGTGACCAGCCTTTATCTGCACATACTAAGTTGCTTTTATTAATCCAGAACGGCATGCTACAGATACTGTACAGCATGAACATTTATTCATTACAAAAATGGCTTCCAAACCATTAAAAATGAAATTGGAATAAGAGCATAAAACGGAACAGTAACATCACAACTGTTAGGAAACATTCAAAGTATTCACAAAAAATGTTATAGTTAGCATTTTAATAAACCAGAGAAAAATCGGAGACAGTTTTACAATCGCTTCATGTCAACTACAATGGCACTGAATGAACAGGTTTCAGCTTTATACAGCATTTTGTAACATCAACATGCCTAGGTTTTTTTTATTTTTAAAGTTTGCTACCTACTTGTATGTCATACGTGTACATAAAAGCGGCAGCTGGTTTTTCCTTTAAGAGTAATCTAATATACAGAATTTTTGGCCCTTAAGGGTTTATACCTCTTCATTTAAAATGCTTTCTGGACAATCTGCTAC